>NC_080099.1:31541740-32919240 GCF_950005125.1 Chionomys nivalis
CTTAAGAAAGGATTTATTTAGGCTCCCCGTTCCTGAGGGCTAAGTTCCCATTATGGTGGAGAAGCATGTCAGCCAGAGCAGGAAGCTGAGTGTTCATGTTTTCAAATACAAACGAGAAGCAGAGAAAGAGCAAATTGGAAGCTAGGGTTTGCTCTCACATCCCCAGCTGTTGTAATTTAAAAAACGCCAGGAGAGAGAAAGACAGCATGTGACAGGGCTCACATGGAGAGTTTTTTGTTTTTTTTTTTCAAATTGGAAAAAGGGAATGGGAAAAGGGGGGAAGGGGAGGGCGGGAGACTGGCCTCTGGTGACAGGAACAGTAGAAGAAGAGAGGAGGCGAGGGGAGGGGAGGGGAGGGGAGGGGAGGGGAGAGGGGAGGGAAGAGGGAAGGGGAGGGGAGGGGAGAGAAGAGAGAGATGGGAGGTGGGTAAGACCCACTTTTTAAAAGGGAACATAGTAGATGTGCACAGGAGGTGCTCTTAGTGGCTGCAGCTGAGAAAGTGTCCTGTCAGGACCCCAAGCAGGAGCCAATACAGATGCCAGAATACTAACACTAGTGACATGCTTCCTTCAGAGAGTCTCCACCTCCTAACGCTTCCCAATGAATTTCACCAACTAAGGACCAAGTTCAAATATTGGGAGAGTCAAGATGGTGGCGACATCCAACACCCCCGAAGCCTTGGGGCTGCTCCATGGAGCCTGAGAGACCCACGGAGGCTTTGTGGGGAGCCTGCAGAGTACACAATATCTCTCTGGACCAGGTGTTATGGAAAGATGTTTTTTTAAAGAGTGGTTACATGGAACTTGAAAAGAAGATGGCGGAAAGGAGCAGCACACTCGGGAGAGAAGTGGAACTAGAAATGCAGCATGGCAGTGACAAGTATGGGAGGTTCGGGTCACCTCTGGTCCTGCCTCACCTCACTTCTAGGGCTTTGCCGCCACTGCACCCACAGCGGAGCACTGTTACCATTTGGGGTTGCTTGCAGTGCTGTGCTGCGGTGGGAGATCACAGGCAAGCCTGGAACTTGCACAGGTGCTGCCGCCCCCCCCCGCACCTCTCCACCCCCCCTCCCCTCCCGCACCACTGCCTCTGAGCAACAACAAGACATCCAAGATGAAGGATGGTTCGTTTTCTGGAGTAAGCCTCCTGGGAAGGTCTTCATAGTACTTGTGCCTCCATGCAGATATCTGTGGTTTGTGCTCCCTTTGGAGGTCACGCTGGTGTCCGAGATCCCTGCTGCAGCCAGAAACCATGTGGATGTCCATGATGCTGGACTGATGTCTGTGCCCGAAACTGCTTCTGGTTGCTGTGGGCAAGGAAGCGTCGTTTGCAATGTTATCGATGGCTGCAGATTCATAACTGAGAAGACATTTAAGACTTCTATGACAGCTTCCTCGTCTCCCTCCTCCCCCACAAAAGAAACAGTTCACACAAGAGGGGACTGAAGAGAATCTTTAAAAACTGTGGTAAAGATGCTGAAGAAGTTCTTCACAGCTGATGGCTTCTGGGGGCAGGGGAAGCACTCTATTTTCTTTAAAGGGGCCACTGGGTGTTTGACCATATTCCAGTGAGTATATGGGTAACACAAACTGGACATGCTATTTGTTTTTGGAGGGCGGCACAAGGGTTGGAGGGTGGATCTGAGAGATATGGGAAGAGAGTGTGATCAGGATGCATTGTCCGAATTCTCAAATAATTAATAAGAATATTATATTGTGGGGGAAAAGTTCAAATATGTGAACCTATGGGGCAAAGTCTTATACAACAGAAAAGTTGTTTTAGAGATGACAGGATCAACATCCCCACGGGTTTGTGTAGGATAGGCTTTGCTAACGAAGAGGCATCTCAGCTACTTCCCTTTTCCACTGGAGTGTTCAGTGTCAATCAGTGACAGAACCTGCCTCTCTGGTGCCAACGTTGGTTCCGATTGTGACCTCATTGTAGCTCATTGTATCACCTGCACGCAGTGAAGTTTATACCCATTTTCACTTAGCCTTGTGCTTTTATAAACAGGAATGAAAAGCATCTCCAGAGAGACACCATGGAAACATAGGTCACAGGACCTCTGATGTCATCTTCCTTTTTGCCCCAGTCGATAACAGTGTGATTTAAACCATTCAAATGCAGCATTAGTGAAAAGGCAGAACCAAGTCTACCTGGACATAGAAAACAAGAGATCTCATTCTACTTTGACCTTTGAGGATATCTATTTGAATATTTTTCTAACATGATATTTTAAAAAAGAATAAAAGTGTACCATCCTGCAATACTGGATCCGAGTTTTTCCAATATTCCTGCCAATTTGGCCTCTGCTGGAAGCCCAACTGCTTTTCATTTGTGATATTTCTTCCAAGTGCAGGGAAAACCTTACTTTTTATCTCTTGCTACAGAGAGAGGGCAGAGCCAACTGTTTGTATGAGCCAGATAGCAAATCTGTACGAAAGGCAAGTGATAAGGAAAGATGGCCTGCTGCCAGGCTAGGGGAAGGACCTCTCGGGGTAGGGGAAGGATAGGGCTAAGCTTCCTGCCTCTACACGATATGAGATTCAAACCAAATAAGTTGGTCTTAGACACAAGCAAAAATAAGAAATAGCAGAAACAGGAAAGAAAAGAAAGTCCAAGGCCTGCTTTCAGGACGCAGAAGACACTGGACTCTGACACCTTTTTATTATTCATAGCTCCAACTGTGGACAGCAGCTTCTTTTCTCTACAAAGGAACTGAGACCCCTCTTCCTCAAATCAAAGCAACATAGCAGGGAATCACCTTGAAACATCATCTGGAAATACTTGTTACAAGAATACTATGATGTAGCTGCCTGAAGAGCCCCTATAATGGATATAAAGGGTTTAAGTGGTTACATATAGTAGCGATGCCCCTTACGACAACACACTTGTCATTTACCTTTTGGTAGGACAGACCTGTCACTTTTATGTAAATTTGATATGTAAAGGATCATCAAGAAATCCTGAAATCCTCCCCATGATCTCACAGAAGATTATTCAAATGGAGTTTATACAGGACTAGGTAACAGAGTGAAGAAGGCATTGCTTTATTGTTGGTGTATTTAATGGCATTGTAGCTCATATCAAAAACTACCTGGGTTAATGGAGAACTAAGTACCTTTACCTACTAGTTCTTCAGCATGTAGGGAATTACCATGGAAACCATATCAAGGTTCGCATTCTTGAGTCGTGAAGGCGCCAACCATTGTTAAAGAAGCAATTTTCTTTTGAGAACTTCATAGCTCCTCAACAGATGTGAACTTACTGGAGTGAGGGGCTATTTGGCAGAGATCTGGTGAGCTCATTCCTACTCATGGGGAGATTTGATAACTTGACTTCATAATGGACCAGAACCTGAGGGTGATGTCATTACAACTGCGCTTTCTCCATGTTTAACTCCATGGAACATTTGAGGACCAGCTGAGGGGAAACCATATGTGGAATCTCCACAGTAAGTTCCTTGATGGCTTTTCAAGCCCATTCGCATGTCTCCTAGGATGCAATAATGCCTGGATGAGCCCTTTGTTTGCAAACGGTGCAGAGACTCGCAGACTTAATTCGTCTAAATGCAGAAACAGCTGCTGCTATTTGGCTGCGCCCGTGAATCTCTTTATGCTGCTTAGCTGCAGCTCCTTTCAGAGTCGAGGCCAGAATGCTTGCTCTACCTATCCTCCCCTCCCACTTTATTTCTGGAACATTAGCAAAACACCAAAATATCTTTCAGAAACCTCCGTGCGACCTACTTGGAAGTTTCGTTTTCACCTCCATCTAAGAGAAATCCAGATCAGCAGGAGAATGCCAAGTGCACCAAGATTCTTGTTTGCTTTAGTTCCTTGACACTGTGAGAGAAATGTCTCCTCTGTCGGTTCATTTATATTTGCATGGATAATCATCATCTTACGGTGATGATGTTTGCCATAAACAGCAATAGGTTTGAAAGCTCAACAAATACCAAGTTTGTCTCTTTATTCGGTTGCTTAACTCAATCTTAGTGCACTCCCAAATTAGCTGTTTAGTCTAAGTATTAGTTCTCCGATTTGTAAAATAAACACAACTCCCATCTACTTGTGGGAGCTGATCTAAGATGTACATAGGCCACAGTATACAAAGCCCTTAACACAGTTCCTGGCCCCACGGTATGCTCAACTATGTCACATTCCCTCAGTTAGGTCAACAAGCTGAAATAAAGGAGCCGTCATCTATGAATCACTGAATGCCAATTCTTCCACAAGATTCTTCTTTCAGAGATCTCTGGACCTTTCAAAAAGTTCATCTGCTTCCTTTGGCAGACAGAAAAGAAAACAGAACGATTAGCACAATTACCCTACCCAACCCCAGATAATAAGTAGATGTGGGAACAAAATATTAGGTTGAATGAATTTGCCCATGAATTTTTAACTGGCCATACTTTTAAATTCATGAAGGCAGGAGTTGCAGGAAGCCCGTGGGTCCTCCTGGTCTTGGAATTCAGCCCAATCATGAACAAAGATCCCAAGTAGAATGCTGGGAGTCTAGGCAAAGCCACACTGCTTGGGAGAGCAGAGTTTCTTGGGCAGAGCACCTCTCTGGCCACAGGCCTCCTTCTGGGAGAGCCCCGCCTGGATTAAAACACATTCAAGGACTCTAAAATACAAAGTTCTTTCACAATCCACTTAATGGTGCTTGGGCCTGGGTGGGGAGGCAGAGAACTTCCTGGCAGACTTTTAGAATCAACAATGAAGAACCTATAAAACCCAAAGAAGGCATAAAGAACCCTTGCCGGACCTCCGCAGGAGGAAGGAGCTAGCCTCCACCCTTTTTGACGAATTATGTAGCCAACATCTCCTGACACATGATGCTGGCGCTATTGGCTAGGCAGTACCTCAGCAGCTGTTCTTGCTGTTAGAAACAGTGAAAGAGTTAAATATGGTTCGTTTTATAGCCTCGGCCCCTTTAAGCTTATGTATCCTGTCAAATGACTCTAGAGGGGAAAGAAACTTCTCAATCAGTAACTCAGTGTAAAAGGATCCCTGGATCAGAAAGCAAGGAATGGGGAAGGGAACGCATTTTGCCTACAATCCAGAGTCGCCTCGAATTGCCGTTTTCAGCCTCCATTTGCAGGGCACAGGCCTCACTCTGAGGAACAACACCCTTGTTGAGGAAACTAGAATGAGAGAAAACTGGCAACAATTTTGATGATAAGCCAGTTGTTAGTAATTCCGCCTGACAAAAGTGTGACGTGATCCCCTAAAGGCGGGACTGAACCTGGCTGCCTCTTCCCAGAGCCAGGCCTTCAGGGCTGGGCCAGCACTCAGTCAACTCTAGTTCTCCGTGCAGCCTCTCCCCATCTCCCTCTCCTCCCTAGGAAACCTTCCTCCCCTCTGAAGGCGTTCACTCCTGTAAACTCCGTGCTGAGGAGAGGGCTTTACTTGGCGGCTTTAGGTTTACAAGATCGCTGGTGAACAATCAGTCTGTCTGGCAGGAAGGTCCGCCCACAAACGTTGCAGGGAACCAATTGGCTCTGGGCACTTGTCCAAGCAGCTTCGTTTAAGGTGTCAAGATCATAGAACCCTTTGGCTGCAAAAAGGAAGGGAAGAAGGGAAATATCTTTTAAAAAGTACAATGGAAAGGTACAATGTGTTAGTTTCCTTTCTAGGGAACCATGTTCTACTATTTATGGAAACCAGTCGCAGGAAATACCTCTGGAGTGGCATTTGCAAGCAAATCATGTGACTCTGGCAGAAATTAATAACAGTAAATAAAGTTTGAGCATTCTTGCAGGGGTTGAAAGGAGTTAGCTATGAACTGGAGGCTTTTTACGCTCTGGATATGAAAATGGAGAGGCATAGTTTCTCGTTATGATATGCACTCTTCACTGATCATTAACATCTTTGCTTATCCGCTGTTATCTTGCAAATACAACGTTTGGCTTTCTTTCTGTTGGTTCTAAATAGAAGCTTACAGCGGGAAAAGAATGCATGTTTGCGTTTTTCATCTTATGCAATCTTTGCTGGAAGGTTTGCAGAGCCCGAACTGACAAACTGAAAGTGAATTTAAAATGAATTATACCCTAAAAAACATCATTTCTTCGTGGTCATAAACTCAGATGTTCTTTTTGACTAATTAAAATGAAGAATGCAAACAAGTTGAGGGGAAGAAGTGTCCTTAAGGAAACAAAATGAGCTGAGAAATGTGTAATCATTTTTGGCGGGGTATGGAAGAGAAAAAGCATATGGCCTTGCTTTAGAGGAACAATGTGGGCTTTAACTTTAATAAGCCTTATTTAAATAGAATGACTTTAGTACATTAAATTGACTATGTCCTAGAATCTCCCAAAATAGGCCCCGCGAATGTGGCCGGGCACTCAAAATGTACTACTTCATTAAAACACTAGGCTATGTTCATTTGATTTCTATCTTAATGGCTCACACAGCCATAACAAACCTTTAGATCCTTAGCGTGCCTCCTTTCCATGGAGATTTCAACCCCTGTGCATTTTACCTTTAGATAAAACAAGTCTCGCTATTATACAGATTATGGATGTATATTTAAAGATTTGCTTCTACTCTTAATTATTGTGTGTGTATGTATCTGTGTGTGGGTATGTACACATGAATACAGCTTCCTTCGGGGGTTAGAGACACCGGATGCCCCACAGCTGGAGTTACAGGCAGCTGCGAGCTGCTAGACTTGGGTGCAGGGAAGTGAACTCAGGGCCCCTGCAAGAGCAGCATGTGGGCTTACTGGCTGAGTCATCTCTCCAGCACATCAATGTGTGTTGTGAGTGCTTTGCAAACCCTGTAAAGGATAGAGCTGACTCATTGCAATGCTTCTGCATAAGGTTTTGACTGCGGATCCAGTACTGCACTAAATGTGTGAGAGAGGAAGTCAATTCTATTACCTAGAGGAGAGGGGCACCTTCAGAGATAAAATGAAGCCAAGAGGAAAACTGTAGGGAAGTGAAATGAAAGGATCTACCCTTTCTCTCTGTCAACAGTGGCAAGCAGTGAGACAGCCCCTTCCAGGGAATTTCAAGCTATTCTCACTTCTAGCTATGTGATAAAGAGATCAGTAGAAGAAAATGATACAGTTGGGAACAGTTACTTTGGATACCGTATGAGAAGTTCTAGGAAAACAGTGAATTACATAGTCTCTCTAGAGACAACTACTATTATTTCAGTGGGAGGGAACTTTCTTTTTCCTTTTTAAAAAATTTTATTTTAGGTGTATGGTGTTTTGCCTCCGTGTACATCTATGTACCACACATGTTCGTGATGCCTCAGGAAGTCAGAAGAGGGTGTCAGATCGCATAGAACTGGAATTATGGGTGGTTGTGAGCCGCCATGTGGGTGAAGGGAAGAGAGCTCGGGTCTTCTGTCAAGAGCAGCCGTGTTCCTTACCTCTGAGCCATCTCCTGAGCCCCAAGATGCTCATTTTGAATTCTTTTTCAACCTCTATACAAAGTCCCTTTTTGCTAAGGGTTGTGAATAACTGGGTTTCAATAGCATCGAGAACTTAGTATAACCATCTAGATTTCACTCTATGAAGGTCATACTCTTTTTGGATCACAAATTAAGGAGTGCCGTAAACTAGCCAATGCCAAGCAGCCTGAGCAGTAGCTTTGGCTACATAGGGAAAATACTTGAACAATGTTTCTCTTAAAATAAAAGATAACTGTTAAGTAATGAGAAAATCAAATGAGAAAAACAATGATAGAAATATAATAATTGAGACAGCTTGCATGGCAAGTGTGTAAATATATTTACACATACAACATAAAACATCACATTTAATATATGATATACTATATAACATACAATGTCTATTATACAACATAAATATACATATAATTATACATATTACCATAATAGATCATTATATGTATGTACTATGGTATAATTATTATATATTAAACTTATTGAAATATATAATATGTAAATATGTAATTATATATAACTATAGCTATCATATGCATACATATGTACATACATATATAATATTTAATATATATTATAATATATATAAGTGTGATATAACTATTATACATTATACTTGCCTTGTATTTTATATGTAGTATAAAATAGTAAAATAGTATATAGTATATATTATTATATGTAATAATATATAATTTATATAATATAAATTTTTTTCTTTCTTACTTTGTTCATACTTTGTTCATACTTTGGGAACACAGCACTCTGTGACCTTCATATGAGACAGAACAGCTCCATGTTCACTTGGGTTACACAGCACTTTATAAATTTATAAATTATTGATTGAAAAAAAAATCTGGATATTCCATCCAGATGTCTAGATTTCTAGTTTCATTTGCATGTATTGGAAAACACAAATATCTTTGGCTGAATTTCTTAATGACAGCAGCAGCTAGATGAGGGCACTTTCTGCAGCATTGTAACCTGACTAGTAGACCCTGTGAGTAGTTGAGTTGGGGACTCCTGCGCCATGAGGAAATCAAGACACATTCATAAATGAAAACAAGGCTGTGAAGAGTCCCAAGCGTCTTTAAGCGTCGTGATTTTAAAAATATTATGTGTAATAATATGTAAAAATAACTCTAGGAAAACATGGTAAATTTCCATGGGTCTCTCTCCCAAGGTATTGTCAGGACATACTGTCTTTATGTCTCAGCCTCTGAAAACAAGACTGGAAAGATATTCCAGAATGTCTGTTAAAAACCCAATCCACTTCATTTAGGACAGTAAGTGCTGCTGATTTCAGATGACAGAACTAGTAAGAAAATATGTAAGAACTTACCAGTAATGGCTCTAACTTCTGGTTTTTTCGGTTCTTGTCTCCTTAGTTCTTTAGACAACAAATTGTTCTCATTATGCCATTTTTTCAGACACTGTGGCTCATGGATGCTAATAGATTTGGTCCCATATTCACGACCACATATGTAACAAACAACTGTTGGTGGACGCCTTATCATTGTTGGCTGAAAATAATATGAAACCCATTAGATAAAGGATAGTTGTAGACATTTTACTTGAAAATTAATATTTTTAATTGCAGCTATCAGGGCTGCTATCAGGTAGCTTAGTGGTTAAGAGTACTTGTTGCTCTTACAGAGGAACTAAATTCAGTTCCCCGCAAGTCGCAACTGCCTATAATTTCAGTGTATCCAACACCTTCTGGATTCCACAGGCATCTACAGGCACGCGCACACACACACACACACAATTAAAAAATAAAACTCACTTTTAAATACTCTAGTGAATTTGACATCTTTGACAGTAAAGACATCAAACTGTATTGTTTCATGAGTGGATATGAGCTTGGAAGGGAATAAAAAAGGGCCAACCAGAAGTCTTCATATTGTATTGCCTGAAATTTTATTTTCATTGTGGTTTATAAGATTAATTGATTTTCTAACCCTTACATCTGAATTATAACGCTGGGAGATGCAAAAGGAAGTGAGCCTAGAATGCTCCTCTCAGTGACATCAGGATCTAATGTGCCAGCACAACTGAAGATGAAAGAGCCATCGGAGGACAGGTAACTTAGGCCTAAGCACGTTCTCTCACATCAGCTTCTATCTACTGTAAGTGCCTTCACCTCTGAGTCTGGAGTAAGAGTGCCTACAGGCAAGACTACTGATCAAGTTGGCAGATACATACCCAACCTCTTTACTATGATCTTTATTGACAGCTTGACTGGATTTGGAATCTCCCAGGAGACACACCTCTGAGAATGGTTTTGTAGGAGGGAAGACACTCTAAATCTGGATTGTGTCTGGCATCTCATATGACAAACATAAGGAGTCTCAGAGTGAGAGACAAGAGGATGCAATGAATACAAGGGTTCTCCACCAAACCTGATGAACCTGAGTTAGATCCCTGGAACCCACACATTAGAAGAAGAGGAGCAACTCCTACAGGTTGACCTCTGACCCTCATATACACATTGTGGTACACACACACACACAAATAAATAAATAAATAAATAAATAAATAAAAGCTAGGTAAGTAAGAGTAAATAATCTCTAGATGATGGGACATAGAGCTGTAGTGATTGGGGTTTGCCCTGCTTATTTTAGTGTTTCTTTGGCTCAGTCTTCACTTGTTATTCCAGTTTCTCTCTTTTAAAGTAGGACTACATAGTCTGTCATTGTATATTAGAAATTTGTGGCTTTTTAATTTTCCAAGGACTCACAGTTAAGAGATTATCGAGTCTCTGGTGGACTTGGCTTTCGAACAGTGTTGAAGCTGCTGTGACTCTTCGTCATAGGAAAAGTAGGAGTGGGTGTGCCAGGGGTGGGCTGGCACAGCTTGAAAGTGACGACACGTTCAGTATTAGGTTGACAAATCTTCATTGTCAACTTCACTGGATTTAGAATCACCTAGGAGACACACCCCTGGGTGTGTCATTGAAGAAGGTACTTGCAAATCTTAGCCAAAATCAACCCTCCATTAAATTGCTTCTTGTCAGATATTTGATCACAACAGGATTAGCTAATACAGATGAGAGTGGGTGAATAAATAATTCACTGAGGTTAATTTCATATCGTTTTCCAGATGTCCTTAGTAAAATTGTGCCATATCTATTGCATTCTATATAAGGTTCCTTCTTTTTCATTTATTTCCTTCCAAGGATTCTCTGCAGGAGGAAAAATAACAAAAACAAAAACAAACAAACAAAAATCCCAGAGGTCACAAAATAATGACCAACATTTTTTTAAGTAAGAGAAAACAAAACAAGACAAATTATCCTACTATAAGAGAATGTCAGTTCAAAATTTCACTCCAGTAAAAATAGTCTTCAAAACTTGAAATAAAGGTGTCTTTGACCAGAGGAAAGGTTAAGAATTTATTAGTTATAGACTTATTGAGTCAAAATTTTTGAGAGAAGTTGATATGGGATGTTCTTCTGTATGCATATGTGTTGCTTTTATTGGATAATGAATACAACTGTTTCTGCCAATGGCTTAGCAGAGTAAAACTAGGCAGGAAATCCAAACAGAGACAAGAGAGATAGAGTAGGTAGAGTCAAGGAGACACCATGTAGCTGCTAAAGGAGTCAGACACCAGAACCTTACCTGTAGATCACAGCCCCATGGTAATACATAGATTAATAGGAATGGGTTAATTTCAGATGTAAGAGCTAGCTAGGAATATTTCTAAGTTATTGGCAAACAGTGCTGTAATTAATATAGTTTCTGTGAGATTATTTGGGTCTGAGCAGCAGGGAAACAAAGCACAGTTTCCATCTACAAAGAGTTTTAAATGACAAAAGGAAATAACAGAAAATAGTATAGTTCTATAAGGAACAATGAGGATACTATAAAGCACAAATAGGTCAGTCAATAAAATAAGTTTTGGAATATTCATAGCTTTGTTGTATAGAATATTAAGCCTCTCAGATAAGGGGCTGCTTGAGGCAAAAAATCCAAAGCAGAATTATAGTAAATATGTACAAAATAAATTATAGTCACCAAGAGCACAGTGTGAGCCAGATCCTTCAATCCCAGCACTTGGGAGGCAGAAGCAGGAAGATCTCTGTGAGTTCAAGGCCAGCCTGGTTTTTAAAGTGAGATCCAGGATAGGCTCCAAAGCTATAGAGAAACCCTGTCTTGAAAAAAAAAAGAAAGAAAGGAAGGAAGGAAGGAAGGAAGGAAGGAAGGAAGGAAGGAAGGAAAGAAGATAGGAAGGAAGAAAACATTGTAGAAAGAAATCAAAATTGTTATTAATTTGATTATATTTTTCTTGAAATAGTTTTTGAATATTTATGTTATGAATCAAATGCATTTATTTCAATGTATATAGTAGCCACTATTTCTATACACAGGTATACATGGGGAGAAACTAAAATCAATAGGTAAATGGCCAACCAACCCAAGATGTGATAAATTAAGCCATCTCCAAAGAAGGAAGAGTAATAAAAGAGAAACAAAAACACCAGCCCACCAAAATGTGTTGATTAATAGCATTAAGACAGGAAGACATGTAGAAATAAGGTCAAATACGATGACTGGCTAGGGCAGTACTCTTATTACTGCTTACGCTGCTGCCTCTTGCAGTATATCTAAATAAGTTTTTTTCCCCCGAAAAAGAAATCAACAATTGCAGTAAATATAAATAGACTAAACAACACAATTAAAAGACACATTTCTGGGCAAGGTGGCTCACACCCAATCTTAGAAACTGTGGGGCTGAAATAGGAAGGTTGCCGTGAGTTCAAGGTCAGTCCAGGCTATATAATGCGGTTGAGTCCAGCCTAGGATAAAGAACTAGACTCTGTCTCAAAAGCCAGAAAAATAAAAATTAGAATAAAAGTAAAAGAGATACATTTTCCAGGCTGGATAAAAAGACAACATCCAACTTTGAGTTTGTATTATGAGAAACACATTTCTATGAACACAAACATGCAAGAATGGGTGAAAATGTTCTGTGTAACCACTGAGAGAAAGAAAGCTGATATGTCTTATGTTCAGTGTAGGAAGCTTGAGTCAGATAGGCAAAAGCTGCAGGGCCATGGAGAGCCAGGAAAAAAGTCATGCTGAGATCTGGATTTTACTGTGATCCAGGTCATTCAGCATTGACCAAGCTGTAATTGTGCATCAGGCATATTAGCCTGGTGGTTTGTGGCTACCAAACCAATATGACTGAGAGTCAATAAATGACTGTTCTGCAGCTAAGAAAATAATGGGACCAGAAATGGCAATATTTTATTCTGCAAAATGACAGCCAGGGGCAGAAAGGGAGAAATGAGCAATAGCAAACTGAAGATAGAAGAAAACACTGTGTTCTGGACCTGAGGAGACTGACCTAGCCATAGAATTTCACTTCAGTGATCCCAGCCAAAACAGGAATTGTAGGCCTGCAATTCAATGTAAATAGATTTGGGAACTATTCACAGAGAAAAGGATATTCTGAATAGGAAAATTTCAGATAAAAGGATTAGAGTATGGAGAAAAAATACAAGTAGAATGTTCATAATAAGAATATTGAAGATATAAAACTCTAGGTAAGAAGAAAGAGAAAGGTTCAAATTTTCAGTTTAGGAAATAAGGCAGAGAGAAAAGACCTGTCCAGAATTTTGAAAATCCTCCTTCCTGGCTTCCAGCAAGGTGGAGTCACCACTCTGTAAAATATAACAAAAAGAATTGGAGGGTGAGCAAAAGATGCCATCTTCATTACTAGGTATATGTCAGTGATTGGTGCACAGTCAGCCCTGATGGAGCAGGAAGGGTGGAAAGACAGAACTGTTATGATTCCTCTACCAGGTAATCACATACACCTCAACTGTTAGACATTCAGAATTAAAGCTACGGGAAGGGAATGCTTTCAAAAAGCTTGAAGAGAGAAAAGAGCGTGAGTAGAGTCAAGAACGGCTCGTTTGTATGACAGGATTACAAAACAGGGTCTTCCTTCACAGGCAGAGAAATGTGATCATGCATGGATTGAAGACGTTGAGCTCAGAGGAAAGGGAAGAAAAAAAATAGACCAACTTACATAAAAGTGGTCGTAATGTCAGAGTTTATAGAACCCACAGAGATGAGCTTTGTCTCCTAGGTAACATGATTAGGGGATGAAAAGATTCAGATACTGGGTAATCAAGTATTAAAATGATAAAACTGGGTACTGTGGGAGTGTGATAGTGATTCAATAAGGAAAAATATCAATTAAAGCAAAAATGACCTAATAATTAGAGTTGCAAGAGATTCCAGTAGCATTGAAGGCCCCCTTCCCATATGTTCTCTAGTAGGACTAGGAGGAATGAAGATAGAAACAAATTAAGTGGGTGGTATTTTATCCTCTGAGGAAATAAAACATGGTAATATATATATATATATATATATATATATATATATATATATATATGTTTTAGAATCAACCTGCCTTTAGCTACAGCTATTGGTCAGTCTACTAAAATGGGAAAAACACAAAACAAGATCACAAAAGAATATCTTCCATTATGATTTCTGAATACCAGAAGCAAAATAGATCCTAGAAGACTAAACAGCAAATTAAGAGGCCAATTAAAAGTGAAATCAGAGTGCCTTCCCGAAATGTGGATTTTATTTGAGGCATAATATTTTTATTCACTTGTAAACAATACCAACAGGCTGTACTTATCGAAATAACCGGTGCATGTTTGTCATCATTTCATGCCGTGCAGAATCATACAGCCCATGCGAAGTAACTTGGGAAGGCAGGGAATTCAAGACATACAAGAAAGTATAAAGCAGAAGCCATACTTTTCGAGACACCTTGAAGTTCCCTATGCTTCCTTTCCATGTTAATTCATTTGCAAGGTTCATTAAAGGTGGGTTTTTCAGCTGAAAAATAAGAAGTTATTCATTTTACTTCGAGGAGGATACATTTATTAAGATTCCGTATGGAACCTTACGGAAATCCAGCATTTAACCACATCTAATAGGCAAGCTAAGTGGCATAGTTCCTAAGTGAAGAGATTCACATCGAATTGTCATAAAGCTTCCTCTGTAAGGGAAAGTCATGAGCAAACAGGCTGACCCAGAGTCCCCAAAACACCATGCAGACAACTGCAAAAAACATGGGAGAAAATTACCACCATAAAAGGGGATATTACTCTTTTGAGACCTTCACCTATGCTTTGTATTCAGGGTTGAACTTCAACTGACCTGAAACGTATTCCATACTCTTAGGTTTAAGCACCTTCCTGCTAAGCCATACTATCGGGAGGTATAGACAAGCCAACTATGGCTGAGGAGAAAATGCTCCCGGGTGGGTCTGAACGATGATATAAGATAACTTTATTTTTCATTAACTTCATGAATGTTAGTCGGAAATTTCATTGAGCAATCTGTGACTCGTGGTCAACATCATTACCCTGATTAGCAAGGATTTACTAGCTGAATTCTTTCTTCGGTGTTTGCAGGCAGAAATGGCTTGGTGGGGAGCTGAAGAGCATGGCCAGAAAGGGACGACTCTACCGTGACAGAGTCAGCAGCATGCCCTCCTTGCTGAATGCGTGACAGACAGTGGCACAGCAGAGCGGACAGGAACAGTAGGAGGCCGCCCTAGAGGTTATAGGAGGGCAGCAACCCTATCCACATGAAGCCTGCCAGGGCCAACCAGCTGCTGCGAGTGAAATCAAAAAACGGCAAAGAACCACCCGCAAGTCTGAACTCTGTAGAGAGCAAAGGATTAGATCTAGTTTTCCCGTCAACATCCCAGATAGCTTTTGTAGAGCTGCCTTTTAAAAAGCAAATCTCTGGTTCTGCATGAGTGCTATCCAGAGTGAAGCGCTTCACAAGAATAAGAAAGATTTGCTACATAGGTATGTCTATTGGCTCATTATGGCTCTCCTCTGGTTCTTTCAGGGGGAATATAGACAGACAATTTAGGCTGACTATAGACAGAGATGCTTTAGGGAAAGCTCTTAGGTGTGTTTCTCACGTGAATCCACTAGTCCTTCATATGTTTTCAATCACTTTACTGGCCACTGGTGGAATTCTAATATTATTTTCCATGCAGCCTCCTTTCTTTTTGTTCATGTGTTTTCTGTTTTTCTTCACTTAGAGCACCTGGTATTGGATAGGTTAGGGCAAATCTGGTGAACACAGAAAGCAAGTAAACATTTAGAAATTTTTTTCTCAGTGTAGACATAACTTGCCCCCATTGGTTCATTTTTACAATGAAACTTAACAGTTCTGACAACACCATGAAGATAAGAGAAAAAAGATAAGAAAAATGGTTTGGTGGAAAAGATTAAGAGAATCATTGCTAGAAGGAAGGATAAATAGTCATTTCAGAGAGCCCGGAGAGGGGGCTTAGCATCTCTTAATGGTCTCAGTGCGAAGGAAACCATAGTGAAATGTGTGTTTCCAAGAGCATCTACAAGATGAAGACATTGTTCCAAGGGGGAAAAAATAAGAGCAACGTTACGTGAATCTCGATGAAGAAGCACTGAAAAATTGAAATGGAAGTCCGTAGTCGTGGTTTTAATAAAGAGCAAAATCATTCGACCTGTTAAATTCTTATATCAGCTTCACAGTGACCGCAAGTGAACATTTACAGTGTGAAAAGGCAGGGGGCAGTATTACAGGGTATTGCAAGAGAACTCTACTCGTGTGTGTGTGTGTGTGTGTGTGTGTGTGTGAGAGAGAGAGAGAGAGAGAGAGAGAGAGAGAGAGAGAGAGAGAGAGAGAGAGAAAGGGGAGAGGGAGGGAGAGCCTCCTGTGAACTGTGAGTCCACACTGTGTGCATATGCCACGCCACGGCACGTGGAGGTCAAATGAAAGCTTATGGGAGTTGATTTTCTTCTTCCACCGTGCGGGTCCCAGGGACGGAACTCAGGTGGTCAGGCCTGGTGGTCAGCACCTTTTGCCTGCCAAGCTCTGTCACCAGGCCTAGATTTACTTCTCGTCACTGACGCATTTTGTCTGTTCTTTATAAGGAGATCATTTTGGTGAAACTTGTGCCTAAGAAACCACATCATGGTGTAAATTATATTCTTATTACTAAATCTGTATTCAGATTAAATATCTGATTTCCCCCCCAACATGATTTACGTTATTTGGAAATATTCCTAAAGAGAGAGAGCTTTTCCATCCCTGTGTATCATAACATCCCTGGATCAAAATAGCCCCATTCTATGTGTTCACTTAAGATCATTAATCTAAAAGTCAGGGAGAACCAAGGGAACTAGAAATGAAAAAGCATCCTAAAAGGGAAGTAGAACATTGGCCTAAGTCACAACTCCCAGCAAATTAGCAAAAGACACACCTACTTTCAGGTGTTAGCCAAGCATATGGTTGTAATCATTGATCTTCAATGATACAAGTATAAACATTTAAATTCCAAACAGTGGTGGCCATGAAAGAGATAGACATGACATGTCTCAAAACTGGATTGAGAGTGTGTCCCCCTCTATCTGTGTGTATTTTGTCTCTCAGATGGAGCCCAGCTAGTAACAGGCCCAGCTCGTCTATGACTATCTGGGTTTAATCAACTATTTCTCAATTTCACAAAAGCCAGTAAGACAATGGTATTCTAAATATTGACGGTGCCAATGTATTTTGAGCAGAAACAAAGCAGAGTCATCTGCCCGAGGCACAGCTGTGACTGATTCAGATGAGACCTGCACCGAGGGACATATAAGGAGGAAAAGCCTGGGCATCTCCCAGTGACTCAGTGGCAGTGTAAACGCTGTTGCTCTGGAAGTTGCTGTTGGTGTCTCAGACCCAGGACAGGGCACAGCATCAAGAACTGGCCCTAAGCAGTGGGAATAATCACACTCAACCCACTTTTCTTGGGAAATATTCTTTAGCTCTACCCATGAGCAAGAATCAGGCGCGTGGAAACCCAATTCTCCTGTACCTCGCTAAAGACAGATGAAACTATTCAAGAGACAGGAGAAGGCAGGCAACGAGGGGCTTCTGCTGAGTGAGGGCAATGTTTTCTCTGCCCGCTGATATATGTGAGCTCAGACTGATTATTTTGGGAACTGGGTTCCAGGCCAGGAAGCTTTTTAGACTGCTAGACTTTTTATGTCCCTGGAAGCATTTGAAGTGTGACTCTAAGCAGCCTGTTTTCTCCTTCCTTGATCCCTCTGGGAAGAGTAATTCCTTTGATGTTTAATTTCTAAGACATGAGCTCTAACATGTCAGTGGCCAAGAAAACTTTGCTACTTGTCCAATGACTTTGGTTTTTACCTAGAGTCTCCTAAAGGTCACCAATTCAAAACACGGAATCTCTGGTGGTGAAATCAATAAAAGCTAAAGCAACAATGAGCCCCTTAAAATTATCTATGGGTGCAATAATGGCATGAATGTTATGGGGGTGGCCAAACACTTTGTTATTGAACTTAATGTCTGCTCAGGAGGAAACTTGTGTCTGGTAGTATAAATCTGGCCAATAATCCACAGCTGGCCTGGTTGCGAGTGCTCATAGGTCCTAAGGGTGGACCCACTATTATTTTGTGAAGTAGACTTAGTATCAAACTGCACCCTAAATACATATCGCAATATCCATAAATTAGTACAGCTTCCAGTCTTAATCACTGGGTTGCCTACACTGAATGTAACCTGAAACAAGATCTCAATTGCAGCGGAATGTAATGGAAGGTTTGAAGCCATCCTTGGGCACAAGAAACTGCTACATAAGGAGTAAATTCAGTAGCAAACTTGAAAACCATGACTTGGTTGTGCATCCCTGGATCCTAATTCAACTCTATCTGATTCAACCATCTGTAGTCAATGAACAGCCTGCTTGGCCACTAAGTCGGTCTTTGGCTTCAAGAGGAACCAGCAAATCCCCCATTTCTGCTCCTGTTCTGCTTTCACAGCAACCTTGAAATCTCAGCATGTGTACAACACTGCTCAAGATGTAGCCTGCTCCCTCTGGGACTGTAGATACATCAGCCTCAGTGTGCTGGCCCCGGGGAGCACTTCCTCAAACAGTTTCTTTCTGAGGAGTAGAGATCGCCTTGATCTTTGTCTTTTCATTTAAATGAATTGGTTTCTTTGCAAAATGCAGACTTCTCTGAGGCATGGGATTCCATCCTTAAGAGACTTTCTTGCTTTTCTCATTGCAGTGCAGAGAATTTCTCAACCTGATCATTGTAGGTTGGCTGACCACAATGAATTCCAGGGATTCATCTGTTTGTGTCTCCCCCATGATGGGATTATAAATCTACATCACCACATGTAGCTTTTTTTTTTTTAAAGTGTGGTGTTTGGGATATCAAATTAGGTCCTCATGCTGGCAAGTCAAGCACTTTGCTACCTGGGCCATCTCCCCAGCCAAGGAATAGTTTATTGGTTAAACATCTTTTTCCTATTTCATTTATTCTTTTCTTATTTGAGATTAAAAAAAAAAGACCCTGCCACTGCCATTGATGCCTTAGAGGATATTAATTTTCTGAACATATCCTTGCCAAAACAAGAACTTTCTTGGAATAAAATTGGTAGAGGATGTTCGGATGTTCGGTTTCTACGCTCATCAGTTTGACAACAGTCTCACTCTCATGGTCAGCTGACTTCTAGATCACAGAGTTAAATCAAGCAAGAAAGAAACATTGAGGAAAACCCACAGGCAAGACAGTCAATCAGCTCATTAAGGGACCACTGTGGGTGCAATGAAAAGTGTAGATGGTGCCCCCTGAGCTTAGGGCAGGAAATTGTTTCCCAAAATGAATTTACTATGTGTTAATGCAAAAGTTCCCAGCTCAGGAGTGTGGTCGGAAGTGGATTTTCATGTTTAAAGGGCTATCATGTCAGATAGGCCAGAAACAATTCCAATTTTTAAGAGGCAAGCTGCTTTAAAATTTTCCAATCATGAGGGTGACTCATCCTTGTTCCCCCCTGGTGCCTCTATTTTCCTCAGTCCTGAAGTCGGAAGCAACACATTTCTGGTTTTGTACTCTCTGATTAAGATGTGTATGTCTCTTGGAGACTGTAAAAACTGGATCATTGCACCGGAGGCAGGTAACTGGACACGACTATTAGAAATGTATTGAATTCCTGTATTGAGCCTTTGACAACTTGTACATCATATGATGGAGAATATATACTGGTAAAGGCTATAAAAAGATATAGGAAGAGAGAAGGAGAAGTGCTGCTTATACATCACAAATGGTAAACAAACAATGAAGGCTCAAGTAAATTTCTCTGGATGCTCCCTGAACAATCATAAAGCAGGATTTGTGCCTCATATAGAAAATTGATACACCTGTTCATGAAGGACTCATGCCAAGATATGGTGAACTACATTTGATGTGGTTCTTTTAAAAAAAAATGCAGGGAAGGAGTTAGAGCTGATGCTGGGATTTGGATTTGTAGGAATCATGTTCCAAATCATAAAGTCTTTAGTGTATATTTCTAGGAAATACAGATGTGTGCATTGGGGGTTGGAGGTAAGAGAATAGGGTAATGGGAAGAAGCAGGCTCATGAAGACATAAGATTGGCTAACACTTTTATTATATTTATTATTGGGTTTTATTGATTTATCATATATATCCATGCATGTATATCCATGCCAGAAGTCAACTTGTAGAAGCTGATTCTCTTTTAACCAGGTGGGTCTTAGAGACACAACTCCAGGCTTGGCAGCAAGCATCTTTACCCTGAGTCTTCCCAACAGCCCCAAACAGACACACTTTTAAGAAATATAGCCATTTTATAGTTTTACTGATTTTTATGACTTATTTTAAATAGCCTTTGCCTTGTGAATATGTGATCCTATCTACAGAAGAGACAAATAATTGCCATTTGTCCTTCTAAAGAAGCAGCAAACAAAAATACAGGTGGCCCCCTGTGAAATCCTGGAAGGGTTATTAATTTCTATCAGTATTACTAACTTCTGGTATGATATGAGGCAGACTTCTTATTTTTTTAAGTTACATGTTGTTACCATTTGGGTAGGTAGGTGTTATCCTTAGCATTTTATATGAAACGTTTATATAGTAAGTTTGGTGTTAAAAGCATGTAACTCTTCCCAGTACCCCAGGATTTCACTCACTCCATACCCATCCACAGGTCCACCTGGGTTAGCTTTCAGAGTCAAGAGTGCAGGAAAGAGCTAGGGCTGTTACCTTATTGTTGTTCATTGTACACCTGAGAGCCACGGGATCCTAGGATGCTGCCCTGGTATTCGGGCATGGTTGGCCCCAAGGAAAGATGATCGAATGTCACGTGGAGTTGCCATTAAGTAGCCCAGCTGGCAGCATCATCAAAGGGCACTTTATGAGGTCGGGCTGGCTTTCATGACATCAGCCCTGCTGAGCAGGTGAGCTAGAGCCACCGAAGATGATTAAGTGTGAGAACCATAGGCCTCTACCATTTCCAAACCTTCCCATGTCACTCTTGGATTTAGGGAGGACAGAGGTGAACGGTTCTATGAACCTTGGTCTTGACTTCAGGAGCTCAGTTTAACAGAAGGCACAAGGAGTCAAGCACTAAGAAGACTGTCAGAGCTAGCCTTTTCTTTCTTTCTTATGAACTGAGTAGCAAGCTAAGCCTGCCCGGAATTTAATTGAGGAAACATACAAGCAGACTGCAGCCCCCTCCACCTTCCTACTGTCGGTGGTTAAGTTTGCGAGATTTTTGTTTTTTGGTTTTTTTTTGTTTGTTTGCTTGTCTGTTTTGCATCCAACATTCTTCTGGAATGAGGAAGCACCCCCTCTTAGAAAGACCTCTTTCTACACACTGGTGATCCTAGGTCCTGAAGCCTGTTTCCTCCACAGCATCTTTACCTTCTCCTGTTACCTCAGTCCACTCCTTCTCTCCACTGAATTATTATTTTGGTCATTCAAATTTAATCTCAAAGCTCCTACTGTTTAAAGAAACCTCAACTTCTATCCAATCCACTGTTTCTTTCTTAGGCTGGAGAGCTAAATTTCTTCAAACATCCCTATAACTCTACAACTCCAAGCAAATGGATATTCAATCCAAGGCTCCTAGCTAAATTTATATGCCCAAATTAAGTTATTTTTCAGTCCTGCTTCTGCTTGCTCTCTCCTCATGCCGTCCACTGTCCCTACTCTGTTGACAGTTTCTCGGTTATCACCTTCAGGAGCGAGCACACTCTCCAGGCTTTCCAGTTGGTCATATCTTTGCATATTCCTTATCTTTCAGGGGCCAGCTTCAGTCTGGTTTTCTATCTTTCTTTTTTTTTTTTTAGATTTATTTATTTTTATTTGATGTGTATGGGTGTTTTGCCTGTATATATGTCTGTGTGTACTTGGGTGTCAGAGGTCAAAAGAGGACATCAGATCTCCTGGAACTGTAGCTATGAATGGTTGTGAGCAACTATGTGGATCTTACAAACTCTGTTCCGTTTGTGCAGGAGCAACAAATGCTCCACACTGCAGAGCCATCCCTCCAGGCCCTCAGGCTGCTTTTTTTTTTTAATCCTATACTCACTCAGATTTCTATATATGCTAATAAACAACAAATGGACACCCCAGCCTTGTCCTCTCTTCTCAGTCCTGCATATAGCCCAGGTCAAGTTATTTAAATATCTCAGTAGCATTTTGACTTGGCATTTCCAGAATGAAACTACTGATCCTGGCTCCCCATAGCTTCCTTTCCTCCCTAGAACATAGTGCAACTAACGTCGGTGCTCCCGCTAAAGAGCTGGGTATCCTCCTCAGCCTGCATCCTCAGCCTTCCACATTTCAACTGTCACCAAGCTCTGCACATTAGACATCACCTCCAAGTCTGCAACCAATCACAGGGTTCCTGATATAGCTAAACATTTGTCCTGCCCTGTGGAGGGCAGTTTGAGGGATCACCAAGGCCCTGATACCACCCCTACAGCTTCCTCTTGTGTTCCATCATCACCCACCCCCTTAGATGCCAGCCACATGGGGGCTCTTTAGTTCCATGGTTAGGTCAGAGTGTAGTCTCCCTTTGCAGCCTCATTCCACACCTGCTTGGCTAATGCTGGTATCAGCTGAAGTACCTCCCTAGAGGTTTTCTCTAGCCAAGGCCCTACGTGTGGTCTCCTACCACAACACACTGTGTTATCAAAATATGATACCATATGATCATATTTCAAATTTTCCTATCATTTCCTCCTAGGACCAAGAGCTGGGTTTATTGTCTTTTGGATGAGTTTGTATTTAGTGCTTGGTCAATGTCTAATGATGGATGGTGGTAGGTGAGCAGACTTCCTTCCTCTTTGTCTCATCTACTGCTCAGACTTTGCAGGGCAAACGTGTTCTCTTCCCTCCTTTCCATACTTGGTATTGAAACCCCAGGTCCCCTACCACTGAGTTCCACCATGCCTCTGGACCCTTCCTTATATGACTCCTCTGCTCTTCACAGAGACAGGAAAAGATGTGCTCCTTCAGATTTAGACCTGGCTCTAGCACCCACTTTTGAACCTGCTACCTAACTCTGGGCAATGGCTTAACCTCACACTTCCCATCAGAAAATGTGAGAAAGTGTAAAGCAGATTATACATACAAAGAAACAAAGTGCTAATCACAAAATGCCACAGTTTGAGTGATTGTGTCCCTTCTAAAACGTCAGATTGACGGACCCATCATCCTCAGTGGAACACATACTGAGACTCAGTCTGTGGTAGGAGATTGGGCCATGCGGACTCCATCTTTGAGAATAAGATTGATACCTTTACAAAAGGGTTTGAAGTTTCAGCAAACATTTCCTCGCTCTTCCATTGTTTTCCTGTTATGAAGACAAGCATTGCTCCCTCCAGAGGAGCGGCATATTGCGCCATCTTGGACACAGAGAACATATTCCTTTAAGATAGTGGTGCTGCTGGTGCCTTGATCTTGGGCTGTCTTGTCTGCAGAATGTGAGAATGAATATACTTCATAAATGACTCTGTCTCAGGCAGTTGTCATAGTAACATGGATGTATACATAAAATACTGAATAAAATTGGTTCATTTTTTTCATTCCTGTCCCTAAGCTTCCATATTCTTTCTGTTTAACAGATGCACATTCACAGAGATGAGAATTCTGCTCTGCCTTCCTTGTTGTGATGGTCCCATCAGATATTTTGCTTCGAGGAATGAGATACTTCTCCCAGAAAATGGCACCTCTAACTTCACATCTAATATAACCATAGGACCAAATAACTGAAGTTTTTGGTTGTATTACAATGGTACCTTCTCAAAATTTTGGAAGTTAAAAGGGGTGGGGGGGGGCTGGAGGAGCTGGTGAGATGAATCTGTGGTTAAGGTCATTTGTTGTTCTTGCGTGCTGTTCGAAATGAGGTTCGATTCCCAGCGTGTGCGTGATGGCTCATGGCCGTCTGTAGCTTCAGCTCCTGGGGTTTTGCTACTCTCTTTTGACCTCTGAGCAAACCAGGTAAACATGCGTGAAAGAAAAATGTCACACACTCACAAAAATTAAAAAAAGAGGAGTAGGAGCTGGCAAAATGGCTCAGCAGTTAATAGGACTTACTGCTCTCACAGAGGGCCCAAATTCAGTTCCCTGCACCTGCAGGAGGTAGCTTACAACCACCTGTTACTTCAGCTGCAGGAAGGATTGAACCCTTTTGACTTCATTGGGGACCTTCACTCAGATACACATATGTACACACAGACACATACTCATTCACATCCACGTAGTTAAAAATAATAAAAATAAGTATTTTTTTAAAAGGAGAAAGGCAGTCACATATTTGATAGTGCAGACAACATTAAAAGAAAACAGCAGATGGCAGCACCAGATGCTAGTGGCACTCCTGAGAAGCTTCCAGTTGAAACCTGAGCCCTGGGGATGCCAAAAGTACCCAGAGCCACATTCAGAGAGACAGTCTTCTGCAGAAAAGACAGTAAGTAATAATAACGTCCCTTAATAAAAATCGCATCTGCTTTGCAACATAAGGCAGGGTTTTTAGGAACTGTTCGTGTATTATCAGCCAAGTCCTAAAACAATAAACCTCCCCCCGCCAGCCTTACCTAGCATTGGGCAAAGACTGTGTTTGGGTTTAAAATTATGTGTTTAACTATCATTCTGTGTTCCAATTAACTGAGAGGCTGTAACAATCAGCTTCTGAAAGGGTCCCAACTGTTAACATTTATTCCTTCCATTTTAACATAAGGAATAATCATAGCCTCTATCATACTCTTCAGCAGCTATCTAGAAAATCACTTACAAAATGAGTATCAGAATACTCGATTAAGCAAGCACAGTAGTAAAATCAAAACAATAATCTGTATTTTTCCACACTGTGCATCAAAACTTCAAATGAAGTTAATAACAATTTTAAACTAGGTGTAGCTCATCCACGCTTTTCTTCTTTTGGAGGAAGGAAATGCCACGATGGTGGTCGTTACAACACAGAGTCAGTTAACGGACCCCGGACAACCACAGTGGTGCTTGTTACTCTAGAGGCAGACAGCAGCAGCAGCAGCAGGACAATCGCACTTTCCCATCATTCCACACTAGGGTTTTATTCCTCTTAAATGTTGCTAGAGCACTTCACATTTTTTTCTGAGAGATCACAAAGAACATAGATTTGGCTCTGTATTCCAGATCATACATAGCAAGGGAATCTGAGTTCATATGAGGACAAAGCAAGATGCCCACTTAGATCTCCCAGGAGACCTTAGATCTCTCTCTCTTGCTGGCATTTATTTTGGTTCTCTTTGATAGAAGGCGGACAACAGCAGCCGCATCCGAAGGGAAGGCAGGACCAGTCTACAGCAGAGGAATGTTCTGAGCAACACTACACTTGGCCAGCAAAAGTCACTGCCACCCAGTTGGAGCAAATTTTGTTCCCAGTACCATGACTGTTGCTGTGAACTTATTTTTCCTCTCTGGAATTCAAGTTGAGCCTCTTGAGACTATCAGGCCAAATGACTGATGCTACTCCAAAGTCAGATCAAGAATTCCAAAGGAAAACTGCTCCAATTGACAAGAGAAAAAGAGGAAGCAGGCATCCAAGCTGCACAAGGAAAAGCACCTACGCTTCAGTCAGCCATCATGGGTGGATATCACTTCAGAATCTAAGGGTGCAGAGGTTAGCGCTCTATGAAAATTAGAGACTCATTGTATGAAATTCTAAGTGGTGGAAAGAAGCTAAACTTTCAAGAGACGGGACCGAGAAAGCAAGGTTCACTAGGCAGAAAGGCTTTCTTCTGAGTGCGCTTTGAAAGCAGTGCCTGAGGGTTCAGATAACACCCATCAATCCCAAAAGATCTTGTGCTTTAGTGAAGTCTAAACTGTGCTTCATTTTAATGAGCCCAAGCTTGATTTAAGTCGGAAAATGAACCTTTGGTTAGATGACCTTTCAGTGTCTTCACTTAGGCCCCAAATATGCCAGCTAATGGGTAACAGAGTGTCCGGGCCCACAGACGTGTGTCAGTTCCACCTTGACTAGAGGTCAGAGAGTCCGGGCTTGTTTTGCTCTTTCAAAGTTACTGACAACAAGTGGCTACAAAACAAGACGTCTTGACTTAGAGTGGTTAATTGGTATTTTGACTATAGAGGTGTATCAGCTCCATCTTGGCCAAAGGTCAGAGATGCTCTGTTTATCCATTTTATCATGTTAATGAAGTCAGTTGCATCCCTCTCCCCTTTTGGAATGATGTATATAAGCAAGTGGAAAATAAACGAGGCAGGTTCAGTAATCACTGAATGTGCATCTCCATGGTGTTCTGTGGTTCTTCTCTCATTTCTCTCTTATCTCCATTCCTTTTTGCTTAATAATTCTTTTTTAAAAAAATATTTATTTATTATGTATACAATATTCTATCTGTGTGTATGCCTTCAGGCCAGAAGACAGCACCAGACCCCATTACAAATGGTTGTGAGCCATCATGTGGTTGCTGGGAATTGAACTCAGGACCTTTGGAAGAGCAGGCAATGCTCTTAACCTCTGAGCCATCTCTCCAGCCCCTGCTTAATAATTCTAATCCTCACTCTCCCACCCTGGAGCGTGTGAATCCAGTCCAGGCTGGTCCTCAACAATAGTGACAGGTGCTACTTTTTTACTGACATGTGGCAAGGCCAGACCTTTGAGGGTTTGGGTGTACACTGACAACATCTGGTCCTCCAGGGGCTTCCCTGGACTCTCAAACACATGCAGGTATCATGGAGAAACCACCACTAACTTCTGCTGACATTTACTCCTCCAGAGAACTGGGTGGGTAAGGAAGATGTCTTTTTGTGACACCACGGGGCCCCGTCAGTCTCTTTCAGCAGCGGTGACTGGGGAAGCATGCTGTGCTCAGCCTGTTGACGCCAGTCTTGGAGCACAATGTGTGTGTTATGACCATACACACACGATTCCTGCCTATAGGCCTCACTAGCTCTAGACCTGTAATGGAAATTCTTGGGGTAAATGCCTGCAATCAGGCAGCAGGCTCTACGTTCGAATGCTGGAAGGGTTGTGTTGATTGGTGGCACAGTCTCTTTTACTCTCTGACTCCAGACCCCACACATATTGGAAGAAAAGCAGCAGGCAGGAAATGGAAAAAGCAGATTGGGTTTATGAAACCCACTTGGAGCTCATGCCACACTTAAGCATTTGGGTTTTCATCAAGCAAAGAATCTAGCCGTTATGATTTTTTTCTCTTCAATGTTCACTGGAAAAGCTGCCTAGTCTGTTAACCGGACTTCTCTGCTTTAGGATCAGTGCCATGGATTCTTCAAAAACCAGTAAGTTCGTGAGTTTTAGTCATGGGAACTAGGAGCAAGACTAGACAGTCCTCAAAGTAATGAAGGTAATAAAAAGCAAAGGCAAGAGAAACTAGATCACAATAAAAGATGTGCCCCTATGACTCCAGTTTAATTTCAGTATGAATAACGTTTGTTCCCTTTAAACTAGTTAATTTAAAAACATTATCCAGCCAAAGGCTGCTGTCAAGAGGCTGTGATTAGGGGGTTGGAGCATTCTTGGAATTCAAATCGCCATGAGAAAAGACTCCCCCCTTCTCTTACAGATTTGACAAGCTACTGTCATGGTTTAATGGTAGGACAGAGAGCACCATGTTCTATTGTTCAATTAATCACCTCCGTAAGGAACCCCACGCAATCCCGCTGGTGGTGAGACCCCAAGTAAAATGCCAAGGACTTTCACTGTATCGGCTGATACCTGAGTTCATGCTTGTTTAGAATGACTGAAGTTGGGGGACCCAACCCTATGAAGAGTTTCCACAAAGGGTACTGAACAGCACAGAACTGAGCACTTCCCAGAACCAGGCAAGCATAGCAAGTTGTTTGAGAATCCATCCTGGGGCTAACACCCTCCCACCCCCACCACCGCTTATAACATGTATGCCTTAAACAAAACCATACTGCATCTGCAGAGCGCATAGACTTAGCAAGCGGTCCAGTGTTTAATTATTGCTAAAGTCATTTGGGGTTTTTGACACAGATTCTATTTTAGTAAGATAAACTCAAACAGCATAACCCAGCATTGCCAGAACTGAATTCCTAAGGTAGACGACTAAAATAAACCAGCAATAAACATTGGCTGTTGGAATGGGAATTATATCTCTGTAATGTAGACACAGCATTAATGACTCATTTTAAGTAACAGTCTCTTCCAGGGATTATTGGGGTGTGGGATCAGAGGGGGAGAAAAGGTCCATCTCTTTAAGGGCGTAGGACTGAAAAGGATTATGAACCAATCAGGCAAGTGTGTTGTTGTTAGGTCTACTTTGCCAAAAGAGACATAGCCCCTGGAGTCCAAAAGGAGATCCACTTGGATAGACCACCTTAAAACACAAGTAAGAAAGACTTTGAGAGAAACTATCCTTGGGGCTGAGGTGGCAGGCTCTCATCCCTTTTGAAGATGCAATATGTCCCCGGTTCAGCTACTTCATCTTATATGACGCCGGTTACCTTGTCCTCACTCGAGGCCGCCATGTTCCTTTGTTGCTTGGAATTGGTGGGTACATTTGGGCCGCCTTTCCTTTCTAAGTTCGAATCAGGAATTTTTGCCCCTTCTTGGCTGGGCTGTCCAGTTGGAAGAGGTTGGGGCTTCTCGGGCAGTGGCCGACGCAGCTCTCTAGGGAGCCGGTCATTCTCAATTTTCCATTTTTCTAAGCATTTGGGCTCATGGATAGGAAGGGACAGTGTGCCAAATTCCCTACCACAAATGTAACAGATGAGCGTCCTTGGTCGGGCTGGAATGCCACTGGAGGCTTTCTTGAGACCAGTAGGAGCATCGGGACCATCCGTGCCCAGCCTTCTGGAATTCTCAGCCTTTGGCTTGCAGCTTCTCTGGTGAACCAGGAGACGATCTGGCAAGAATGTGCGGCCACAGCAGTCACAGGAGAGCAGTTGAGCCTGCGCACTCCGAAATGCCTCCTCGTTGGCTACCTGAAGGCTATAGGAGCCACTGCCACCGATGGGCTGTGGTTTGAAGGGTTCTGGCCTCCTCAGGTGCTTGGGCAGTTTGCTGTTCTCAATGCGCCACTTCTCCAAGCACTGGGGCTCATGAATGGCAATCGACTGGGAACCAAATTCTCGGCCACAGATGTAGCATATCCGGAATCCCGGCCTGCGGGATGGGATCACCGGAGGGCTAGGCTGGTTCCCTGACATAATTCTATTTGGGTGTTTTGATAGTATCACTGTTCCGGGTCTCCTTTGCTGCGCGTTGGTCTTTATGTTTTCGGTGAGATCTCTACACTGTGTTTCTGGTGGAAGGGTCAAGTGAGAGTCACTAGACAGAGCACCCTGATGGATAAGGAAGGTGGGGTCTTTGGAGCTGTGGAAAGTTCGTTGCGATTGGCTGGGAATTCTTTCCTTTTCTCTTTCCATGAACACTGGAGGCTTTCTCTAGCGTTTGCTGGAATTTCAGGCCACGCTAGCTCTAGGCTGTTGCTCAGACTGACCGACCGTGCATGACGCTGACTGTCCTGGGTTTCCACGTTGTTGCCAGTACTTGGGTCAGTGACTCAGAGCTTCATTGTAGGACAGCAGTCTGGAATGTTGGAAAGTCCCCATCAAGCCTCAGATGTCTCCAGGATCTGTTAGAAGTAAAGAACATAAATCAAGAAGTTACTATACGGGCTCTCTCTCTCTCTCTCTCTCTCTCTCTCTCTCTCTCTCTCTCTCTCACACACACACACACACACACACACACACACACACCTTAGATCATAAACTGATAAACGACAGGATGCGGTATTTTTAAACTGGCCATGTAGTTTCTTTGGCTAGCTCAGTAACCAGCACATTATAAATATTCAAGAAACACTGACACAAATGTGAATAATTCATTTACAAACTGCAGGCAGGATACTGAAATTAGGAGAGCAAAATTATACACAAAGAAGGTTGAAAATGACCTCCCATAGACTTGGATGACAGGTACCAACAGGCGGAGTACAGGATGGCATAGCCACAAAAGAGAAAACGGTAAACTGCAAACATTAAAAGAATCAACAGAGTCTGTACAAAACCTTCCTGACCCCACAGATCTCCTCCTTCAGAGTGTTAACCCTTTGGTGCCCTAAGACCCCCTTGATAATTGTGAAAACATCAGGCTTCTCAGAATGTTTCTTAAAAATAATAATAAAAAAAACTTGTGTTTAAGCCTATTTAAAAGTCAAACAAATTTTGTTGGAATGTGTCAAATATTTTAGGTAACACTCAGACTGTTCTACAAAGCAAAAAATGTTTTATTTTTCGTTTTACTATTTAACAAGTGAAACAAATTTCATTTAAATGTGTCAAGTATTGTTGGTGACACTATGCATTGGCTTCTTGAATATTCGTGGAACCAGCATTTGATACTTGCATACCTTCCTTGGGACTAAGATGTTTGGGCATTGATGTTCTTTTATTACATATTTATTTTTATAAATAAACATTTTACATATTTTTGTAAAGAAAAAAACACATGATCTCTGGTTTTCTCTAATATAAAAGAATAAACCAAAAGGAAAGACTGATAACATAACGAGATCTTGCTATGGGTAGAAGCACAAGGAGTTTTTATCTTGAAGAAAATCATGAATAAATTTCACTGTGGGTTAACAACCTAATTCTGAGGAAGGTTGTTTTCAGAAATCTCAGGCCTGGTTCTCTTCCCGGATCACTGTGTCAGGGTTGGAGCCTAAGAGCATCTTTTTCGGTCCCAGGGAGGCACCTGATCAGAGGCTCGGCATCGTCAACAAATATACGACTTTAGGCTCGGAACATGAAAATCCCAATTATAAGCGTCGTAAGGGAAAAAAAGGGCTGTGAGAGCTGAGCCGAGGTCCTGGGTTTGGGTGCCAAGAAAGGCCTGAATCTTTGTAGTTTAGAGGATCAACTCAGGTCTGGCATGCAGAAGGAGACGATTCTTCATTCTGACAGCTCCTGAGACAGCGATGCTAACACGTGGCAATGAAAGAATGTGCTGGCCCCAAACAGAGTGATCAGCACAGAAAATGAAACTCAGAAAAATGGACCACTTGCTCAGTACCCTTAGAAAAGACAGTGGGCTAGGGGACAGGGAGAGGATGGGGAAAGTGGGCTGGGGGAACACGGGGAGCATGGTGAAGAGATTTTAGTACCCTTTATCAGCATGTGGGTAAAATCCCCAGATCTACTGATTACTCTGACCTAGTTATCCATTTTCCCTGATACCAGGAAGTTACAGACAGTGAAAGCAGTGAAAGATTTTAGGAAACTCAAGGCAATAAAATAGGCTCTCTTCTCTCAAACTGCTTCTCCGTCTGTCTGTGTTGGTCTCTGACCCCTTCCTCCCTATACACATGTACACACACAAACATACGACATATAGTAGCATCTAATATCCCTGCAGCATAGCGTGGCCTGAAATTCCAGCAAACGCTAGAGAAAGCCTCCAGTGTTCATGGAAAGAGAAAAGGAAAGAATTCCCAGCCAATCGCAACGAACTTTCCACAGCTCCAAAGACCCCACCTTCCTTATCCATCAGGGTGCTCTGTCTAGAGAGAGAGAGAGAGAGAGAGAGAGAGACAGACAGACAGACAGACAGACAGACAATTCTCAGTAGAATAAGGAAAAACTCTATTACCTACCCCAACAACTCCTCTACCCCACTTCTCATGAGGGAAGGGACTAGGATTTAGGGAATGTCAACTGTGGGGCCAAACATTGCGCTTGTTTTCATGTTCCTAAGTACATAATTCAATTAATTCTGCTATGATGGCGAGGCAGATATCATTATTCAATCATATAGACTGCAAGTCAGAGAAGAGAAATAAGTTGCCCAAGACAGAACTGGGGTTCAATTCCAGTTCTAGCTGGCTCCAGTGTGCAGCTCTTTCCATTATTCCCTCAGCCTGAATTCCTCGGAGTGGCTTCCCATTAGTTTCCACTCTGTTTTAATGCACTATTCATATGCCTCCTGGGCAGGCGACGAAGCTCTCTCCAGCCTCTGTGTTCCCTTTCTGAGAGGCAAAGAGAAGTGGGAGGAGAGAGCCGAGATGAGAAAAACAGAATAAGGAGACAGCGCTTCCGAAGACAAGGATGTTCCTTTTGGGAAGGGGTCATTTTATTTTCTCATAAATATGGTTTGCTACAAGTTTCTTCTGGTTGAGGTGCAACACATCCTGTCTCTGAACTTACCAGCTTCCTCAGGCTCATTCAAGTAACTGGGCAGGGGAGGGGCTGGGTGTGGGGTAGAAGTGTGTAAGAAGTGTTTAGTGTATCTTTACGATAGACACGGGGTCATTGTGAAGACCAATAAGGCCAAATGGCGTTCGGTCTGCACCTGCTTCGCCACTGCCTTTACAGCAGGAGCACCTGAGTAGGCTGTGAACAGTCCCTGCAGGAGGTGGAAGTGTCCTAAGATTCCGGGTTTCGTCTTCTGCTGCGCCCCTCTCTTACAAATATTTCTCAGCACAAGTGAGGGCATGAAAGTAAAACGGATGAGGTGCCTAGAAGTGAGTAGACTTTGGGGGCCCTGGGGAGTAGCATCTAATATCCCTGCAGCAGGCTCTGCCAAGGCAGTGTGCCGGGGCAAGGATGGCTGGTTATTTTACCCCAGAAGTTGGTTATAAAAGCAAAAGTGCTAAAAAAAAAAAACCCTCGCTGCATATCCTTAATTCACATGAAGAAACTGGCCTGTCACTCAGAATCATCATGAAACAGTGTTGCTAGGACACAAAGAGAAGCACTTTGTAAAGTCAGCCCGCTTTACCCAAGCATCTGTGGAGATAGGCTTGAATTAGGCATTTTAGCCATATTTGCAAATTGAAACTTTAAGGGGTACCTGGGAGGGCTCACATTTAATCGGGATTATGCCCTTCTCTTCATGGGAAGAGAGAAACAAGCACAGGTTTGAATGTAACTCTTGTGGGAATCCAGAGCCCATTTTGCTTTTCAACAGCGTTTCTTTAAAATAATAAACATTGAATGCAACCAAAAGTGTAGCCAAGTCCTTCAAAACTGCTTTAGTCCTTTAAAATAAATACAGTTAGCACACAAGGCAGCCCCTTTTCTCTAAGTTTGGAGCCCAAATTCTTCAAATGGACAAAACTAGAAGAAAAAAGGGAAAGCTCATTCTGAATGAGCACAGTTCAAAGGCAAAGAAGGTTTGTCTTTTGTATTTTTCTTTTATCTCATTTCAGTAACGTCTATTTTCCCTAGCTTCTCATGTGAGTACGGTCTCCTAATACAATCTCTTACTTTCTTACCTGTGAAGGCTTGCTTTTCAAAAGGCACAAATATCCCCACTTACACCGAGGCTTGTGGCGAATGAGGTAATATCCCTCCTAGAGTTTGGCAGAGGTAGTTCGTTGCTTACCAAAAGTCATGCTGCCCAACTCCCCTGGCTAAGGCAGTCCTAATTTTTAGCTGGGCATGTTTTCAGCTGAAAGTCTATGAGTGCTTTTTAGAGATAGTGGACATACTGGTGGGATTCGAGAAAGATTTCCCTTTTCTTTTGAGGCAGGCCCTTAGCACTAATTGCAGACTGGCTATGCACTCATGATCTCCTGCCTCCACCTGCCAAGTGCTAGGATGATAGGCACTGATGTTTAGAACATGCACATAATATCTGGAACCCTTGAGCCGTCTTGGAAGAGTTTACATCCGTGTAACACTTGACATGACAGGCACAGACTGGAATGAACTTGGGTCTCTGTTAAGTGTAAAACACACTGCATGAGCAAGAGGTAACTTTCTTAGAATTTACTCCCATGAGTCAAATGTCTGTTTATGTATTTTAGAGGTCACTTGCTCATGAAAACCTAACAGTAACTGAGATATTTTATTAACAATGGTCTTTGCTACAGCACAAAATGAATGCTCATTGTATAAAGGACTGGAAGTGCTTAACCATAGCTGTTAGATTTATATCAACCTGACCCCTTCCCAGTCAAAGCTCACAAAGCACTATGGAAGATGGGGGCAGAAAGAATGTAAGAACTGGAGATTGGGGGGAGGGAGTGCTGTGAGATGCTGTCCTCTGGACATGACCATGACTGCTCAATGTGTAACTCACAGCGGCTGTGGTTTCCTATATGAGATCAAGCCAGACACAAATTCCAGATGGAGGAGGGAGACACTACCGAGGTCCCGCCCTAGCTGTGAAGCTATTGGCAGTTGAGGGAGGGAGGGTCACTTTTCTGCAGAAGTATGACTCCTGGTAGGTTGCCCAAGCTCCTAGTGGACGGCCTCACATCTAGGCACAGATGGGCAGTACTAACTGGACTCAGAGGGCTAAAAATAACAATAATTATGATGATGATAATGAGGAGGAGGACATGAAGTTGGAAGGGAGACGTGTTTGAGAGTCCATGGGGAACTGGAGAGGTAGATTTCAGGTGGGTATTATCAAAATACCAGTATACATGTATAAAATTTTCAAATAATAAAAAATACTATTTAAAGTAAACTCTAGTCACAATATTTCAAATCAAACTCTTATTTTAATAGATATTTCAGGGGTATATGTTCAGAGCAAAGCTGACTTGCTAAAATATGTAACTTTTCCCCTGAAAATCAGATGTGAAATACTCAAAACTATAAATATCAAACCAATGTTTTTTTTCTAAAAAGTTATTCATGCAACTTCATTCCTTAGAGATATTTTTAGAAAAAAAATTAGTGACCTATTTCTTCAAGAAAACATAAGCTACTTTTCCCATGGATTTCTTAAAAGAGTAGAGGAATGGTTATTTTATTTTTATTTATTTATTGCTTGTTTATTTGTGTATTTTGGTTTTTTGAGACAGGGTTTCTCTGTAGCTTTGGAGCCTATCCTAGAACTAGCTCTTGTAGACTGGGCTGGCCTGCTCACAGAGATCCACCTGCCTCTGCCTCCCAAGTGTTAAGATTAAAAGCATGCGCCACCACTGCCTGACTAGGGAACGGTTATTGAGCCCATTGTTGAATTAATATAAATCCTCCCAACCTCCTTCCCTACTGTGTTTCCTGAAACTCTCTCCCCAAGCCTGCACTGCCCTCAGGGGCTCCATGCTGTGTTCTGCAGTGGTGGCAATGGCAGAATTCCAGGAAGCAGGAAGAGCCCATACGCTCTTTATTGATGGCTTCTGGTCTGCTTGTGAAGGCTGTGAGCATCTCTCCAGCATCTCCTCTTTATGCTGCATCTCACTTCTGACCTGTAGCTGCAGAGGAATCCCATTTTGTCTTATAACCCTTGGAAAGACCTACGATCCTCCTCTGGACATTATCTACAGCCAGTTACCAGTTGACACTTAAAAGCTCTGGTTCCTGGCTCTTTAGGTGCCTCCTCCGGGTGTCCAAGTGTTTATAATTGAGGCATCTTCCCTATCGTCTTCCAGTCTTGGGAATGGAGCTGTCACTTCCTTCTGTTGTTCGCTTTTACTCTTGGTTACTTAGGAAACGGCTTCACTGCTTATCAATAGCACTTTGAACAAATTCCCTCTGCTCAAATAACTTATATGATTTTTGTTTACTGATACTTACAAACAGATTTAGAATAAGTAATAAAAAATTATGCTGTTCGGGTTACTCATTATTTTAGTATTGCAGTAAGTAGAAATGTAAAGGAATTCTTTCATAACTTGTTAGAAATTAGGGTGCTTACCTCAACCGCAAAACTCACCCAGAACCCTGAAAATGCAGTTTTGTAACTTAACTAGATGATGTTATGAGCTAGAAAATGTCACTTCTCTTCTTGTCACTAATTGAACTACATCGTAAGGGAAAACCTGTCATTTTAGGCATAGCGAGAGTTCCTTTGGTTTTGTATGACTCTCTGTTCCTACTGATCATGCAGTCTTGAGGTCATTCCTGCTATATATAAAAATAAGGGTAAAGCCACCCCATTCAGAGACCAAGGATTATCAGAAGGGCTGATGGGAGCTGGGTGGCTTGTATTCTTCTGGGAAGAACCAGAGAGATTAATGTGTGGTCCTCAAGAAATCTGATATGAACTGACACCAGGTCCCATGAGAACAGCTGGGACCTGAGAGCTGTATAGCTTGAAAGAACAGTATTTCAGATCTAAGTATAGGAATGCTTTAAAGAAAGTCATGTAGTTAGAGACGTGGCTTTGAGAGAGTATGGGGTATTTCCGATTTGAATTTGAATGGTTAGTTTTTAAAGAACTCCCCCTCCTCATTTTTTGTTTTTGTTTTTTTTTCACTATAAAGACATTTAACCTCAAAGCTCTTTTATATCCATTCACTCTAACTGCCAGGTCTAGGCACAATAGTCTGTGGTATTAGACAAGCTACAGGGAAAGGAGAGAAGTGAACATTTTATCCCTCTAAGTAGAGCCTTCTGCGTGGACATTTTATGTTGTAAAGGCTCATAATATCACCCCTTGGAAGCTAGTATTAGATCCAACCCATACTTTTTACTCTATATTGAGTACCCAAATCACAAGGTACAAAGCTGTAAATGCTACACAGGTACGGCCACGTAACTGTCAGACTGATGTGTGGCGTAGTAGAGAAACGACTATGAAACCACCAATATAACCACACTAGAGGCCTGCTGTGTATAGAAATACGAAGACGAGGAAAGAGAAGTAACAGAGAAAGAGGGTGGAGGGAGGATTCAGGCTAGTAAGTAAGGAGTGGTCAAGGAATGTCACTGTCCTAATTTGCTTTCTATTGTTGGGATAAAACACTGACCAAAGCACTTAGAAGGGAAAGAGTTTCCTTGGCTTACAGGTTATTGTCTACCATGTCAAGGGAAGTCAGGACAGGAACTGAAGGCAAGGGCCTGGGAACAGGAATCTGAAGGCAGGAACTGAAACAGACCCCCCCGCCAGAGAAATGCTGCTTTGGACTTGCTCCCCTTTGGTTCCTTGGCTTGTTTCCTTAAACAACCAAGGATCTTCTGCCCCAGGGTGGCACCTCCCATAGGGAACTGAGCCCTTCCACATCAATCATCAGTCAAGAAATGTTCCTCAGGGCCATCTGATGGAGGATAACTATAGCTTTTGTCAAACTAACAGTAACAACAACAACCACAAACTAACCAGCGCATTCACATACCATGTTTCTTCATATTTCATATGATTCTATTCCAGGGGTTGGCTCAGAGACCAATGTGGACTACACGTATGCTTTTATTGTAGCATTCAAAGTGTTAAAATGAATTATTTGCCACCACATTTAAATTTAGAGATATCACATGAATCCTTGTTCGCATTTACTTGATCTAGCCTAACTTGATACATTCCTATCACATGACCAGTATAAGCCAAAGTGCAAGGAAAGCCATGGGTCAGATAACCAGTGTGGACTCTTCTAAAGTTTCTCAGTCGGTTCACTTTGCTAATTTATAGCTCAGGCTTCACCCTAGTGCCACTTGAGTCTATAAGATTGCTTGTGAACCTCTCTTCAAACTGACCCTTTCCCACAGTCTTCTGAAATGGATATTTGAAAACCACTTCAAGGATTTGAAAATCCTAACTCTTCAGAAACTTTAGAATCCAGTTGAAGATATCTTATCTTTTCTGAAAGATGTGACAAAGTCACAACATACTTATTGGTAAAAATTTAGGAGGGAATCTTGCCAACGAAAGTGGGCTGAAGATGAAATGCATGGTTTGGGGAATGAGGGGAAAGCTCCAAGAAGAAAAGAATCAACGACATTAGGAGAAATCTATATAAGTTATGGAAGGGTCAGAATGATGGTGCATGTAATTTGAAAAAGAAAGGGGAAAGGACCTGGTATTTAGAAAATCCATAACAAGGACAATAGAATGGGGAAACAATAGCAGGGGAAAAAACGTGTTTTATGGGATAATCTGAACACTTTGAAGTTATTTGCACATTTTATTATCAATGCATGCAATTTGAACTGTCCTGTTTGAGTCAATGGACCTTGTTTTCCCACTCAATGTTTTTCCTATGTGGGACGTTGATGCCTTCTTTCTAAAGAACTAGTCATGAAAGAATCAAATAATCTACTAACAATACAAGCAATTGTAGAATTTTCAGGACTTGGGTTGAAAATCTCTCATTAGGGTGGACTGAAGAATTTGGTCTACTTTTTCTGCTGCCAAGCTCTTTTGCCAAGAAGTGAGTATAAATTAGATTAAACTAACAATGTGGAAGAGCAGAACTGCAATTCCTTCTCGGCCTAGAATGAGATCTTAAATTGATTATCACAAGAAATTAGGGAGAATATTCAGGTTTCAGTATTCAAATTTTAAAAGAGTTTCAAATCAGCGCATGCTTTCCTAGCCTCATCACATGGATGCCTGGCAGAGTTCCACTGTTGTAGTCCTCTTGGGTCATGATCGCTTCGTGAAATACTTTTGGCGCATAGGCTGCCAAGTCAAGGGCGACAGTGTTTGATGTGTAGTCACTGCGCTAGTGTGTGCAGGTAGAGACGAACACAATGCCTATGGCTGTCCTTGGCTAGGGTAGATTGGCAAAAGACAGATGGCTGTCACTGCGTGCCAGAGTGACCTTTCTAATCATATCCCCCCACTGACCTAATCACAGACACAGCATTGTGCCTTAGCTCTATCTACTTCCAGGAGGTCAGAGTCTCCTGAAGCCTGGCTAACTCTCAAACTGATCATTAAGAACATTCATTATCGGCCTCAACACTGTTAACAATGCTCTCTTTACCCAGAGTTGTATCTGGGGAGAGTCCTTGGGCAGGAAGGAAAAAGCAGACCAGGGGCTATGGGTAGCCTGAATTTCTATTGTGCCAAGCCACCAATGAGGGAGGCTCTATCTTCTGATTTGTTAGCTGACAGGGAGTGAGTCTGGAGACTTGGTAGTTCACCTGGGCCTACAAGTTAAACAGTGGTTCTCACCGTGAGCTTTCATTGCTGTGGTCCTAGGATCTCGCTGTGCAGATATGCCACCCCAAGACTGTTGTCGTTCTGTTTGATATCACTGCAATTCGTGCAGACACTCTTTCACAGACCTTATGGTTAGAACTCACTGATGACCCAGAATTCTCTACACAACATCTCTTTTCTTCTCGGGGAAAACGCACACAAGATGTCTTTTGCTGGTGAAGAGCACCAGAATTCATCTCCTTCTCTCTGGGAAGAACTTACTTCCTCTCTGTGTCTTGCCAGCCCAGCAAAGCATGAAATATGGTGACAGCTCTTTATTCAAAACCTCATAGCTATGGCTTAGATATCTTGTGGCTTACAATGTACTGAAGGTTCCGGCCACTCAGTGTTGAATTACTGTCAAACACCATGGATGCCAGAGTATCTGCTGTCTTGCTCTGCTCCCCTGTAGTAAGGAGAAGGAAGATGTACGTGTATATTTTCAGTTACATAGAAGATGGCAAAGGCTGACGTGTTTGCCTTATTTTGTTTGTGTTTCCAACTGACTCTTTTCCTACATTTCACATTCTGTATCATCCTTTATCATTCTCAGCACTATCTTAGTCCTTTCATCTAGAACAGCCCAGTGCAATAAGGACAGAATTAGGAAATGAATAAAAAATGAGGCAGCCAGTGGTTGATTCTCTGGCTGCCATAATTTGGCTCAGATGATAAAAGCTATGTTAATAAGCTTCCAGGGGAAATGTATAACTTAAATGTTAGCTCAATTATAGTTTACAGAAAGCAGATTGTTGGATATTAGGAGCGATGGGCTCTTTCTAGTCACAAACGGGAAGAGCCTTGCCTGTCCCCAAGCTGCTGAGAGAGAAAGAATTTGAAGCATGAAAAGAGCTCAACAAACATTTGCTGACTTAAAAGACAGAGAGAAAAAAAAATAAGCAAGGACGTGTGGGTCGCCTCTGGAATCTGGAAAGAGTAGGAAACAGATTCTCTCTAAGGGGTTTTGAAAAAGCAAGTGCCCTATTATCATCTCAGCTTGTGCCCAGTAAAGTCCCTGCCAGACCTCTGACTGTCACAGAACTGTCACATACTGAATTAGTGCTTTTTAAGCCATTGATTTTATGATAACTTGCAACATAACGAGAAATAAAACCATCTCAAAAAACCGAACTCAGTTTTGTGAATGCCACAGCCTTCTGCAAATAGATCATTGCACTACTCTTGTCCATACTTTACCCTAGAATTTTAAGTCATGGCACAGCAAGCAAGCCATATCCATAGGTAACAGGTCAGTAGAGAACTCCATCACACGGGTGGGGCCTTGGTGAGATGCCCCAGCTGGTTGTCTGGAATGAGCTATAATAAAATCACTCCATAATAACAGATGAACAAATACGCGAAATATGAGAGTAGTGTCGCTCTCTAGGGTGGTGAGAATCTCTACTCATAGAGCCTGCCGACTTTGATTCTGTTTTCCCCAACTGAGGTCAGTATGTCTTTCTGGTTCCCACTCATTATTCTCTGTCTTCTTTGAATACTTTATTTGCTTTGCATTGCTTATGTTTATCAGAGAGAATCATCATTAAGTCTACTTGAAGGGATTTTTTTTTACTGTTTATTATAGTATAAAACTCGGGGACAAATATAAGAACTCGAGATAGTCAACCATGGACATGACAAACCCACCACCCTTCCTCTTCCATCTCCAAAAAGGGCTATGCAGCCTTCAGTTGGAAACAGACCACAGCATAAACAAAATTACTGTATCATATACTCTGCAGAAACTTGACTTAAATGAACACTGCCTTTGGCCAGTTCCTGGCATTTCTTATTAATGATGGTGTTCCACGCATAGCAGAGTTCCTTTCTTCTTGCAACAGTGTTGGCGACACTCCAAGCAGCCTTTTCTAGCAACTGGACGTAGGTGCTTGGGCCTTGTGGCATCGGAAAAGTCACTTTCTGTTTTGATTCTGACCTGAAAATGCATCTCTGGTTTGTAGAGTCATTCGTTCTCTCTCTGTTTGGAGTTCTGGAATAATGTAGACCCTCTAATTCGCGGTCCCCTATGTAGCCTTTCTGTAATCCCTGACATCAGGTGTTTGTGGGCATCACTGTCACCCAGCTCATAATGAGGGAGTTGCATAAACATGGGCAAACCACGGAGGAAAGCTATAGTATGCTATACAATAAGAACACTGGAGAGTATTGTGTGTGATACTCAGAAAAAAATGCTTTTCATTTTAATACTTGAGAGATTATTTTTTAAGTGGATCATATTTGAAACCTCTCCAAAGATAAACAAGGATTATACGAAGAAAAATGCTTGGTGTTAATATGATGGAGCCATCCCAAAAGTGGGAGTCCCTTGTTTTCCTGCTGTGCACCCCCTTGTGAAAAAGCAAGTGGACAGTTACTCCACTCAGAGCTCGGTGCTTCAGGTCTGGGTGAGCGGTTGATCTCTGCTTCTCATCATGCCTGTAGATCCCAGTTTCGGCCATATGGCTTGCTGTGTGCCAAGTTTCCCTGCTGTGAGGGACAGAATTAACTGTTCTCATATAGTTAGGGAATTTCCACTGGCAAGGGTAAATGTTATCCTTTTTCATACCATAGCCCTTTAAAATGTATCTTGCTGCCTGAATATTAAAAACTGCATTAAATTTGTAGGTGTGATGATAACATTATAATTATATTTTAATCGTAATTTTTATTGAGATAATTGTAGATTCAATATATCTAAAAGAAATAATATGAAGACCCCTTGCTTGTTTGTTCCCTTTCCTCCAATTTGCAAAACTACAGCATAGTGTCTTACCCAGGAACTAGATAAATAAAATCCAGAATACCATTTAATTTGTTTGTGTGTATGAGTAAAGCTTTATGTAATTTTACTGCATATGTAAGCATCCACTACTACCACAGACAAGGTACCAAATGACTCCAATACTATAAAGATCTCTATTTTTATTCTTAGTTACCTTCTTTTATTTATCTCTCTCAAATTTCCATCTCCAAGTAACCACTTACTTCAGTAAGCTTATTCTTAGTAATCTATCTTTCATTCTTAAAATTTTCTACATAAAAACATTGCATAAATGTCGGAGCCCATGTGGGTCCAACATAGATTCCCTAACCCGGCTGAAACGGAGTCGTGAGGAATAAAACCGACACAGCTTACAAGGTCATCTTGGAAAAGGCCAGAATGACTCTTTATTCTCGGAACATCTTATATCTACATTCAGTGGGGGAAAACACATTAGGCTGTCTCCAAGGCAACCAGGTGCCTGGGCTTAGGTCACGTCTGCATCTAGCAGTCAGGTAGGCCATGAATTAGCATCTCTATAAGACATCCTCTTAATTACAAAAGGAAGGAAGCACCGAACCTCTGAAACTCTTGAGTCATCAGCTTTAGCCAACGTCTCTCCTCAGGTAATCCACATTCTAACAAAAGGAACTAGGAGCAGCACATCCTGACTTTTGTTAAGGAGGCGACAGCTTGTCTGCAGAGCTATGTGCCTAGCTCAGATCAGGCTAATGGCTACTGTGCCAAACCGAAATATGGGCCCACAATTAAATAAACTTAGACAGTATATAGACTTTTTTCATTTAGCATGATTTCCTGAAGATTCGATCATGTTGTATGTTTCAATAATCTGCTGCTTTTAATTGTTGCATAATGTAGGATTTTACTTATATAACATTTTTGCTTCACTGTTGGAAGTGCAATTTGGATGATTTCAGTTTTGCAATTATGCTCATTCTTATGACAAAAAGTAGTGAAGTTATTTTTGAAGGATGAATAGAAATCAGATAGCAAGAGAGAAAGGAAAGATAATTTGATGGAGGTGGGTCTTGTATTAATCTGTTGCTTTCATTGGTTAATTAATAAAGAAACTGCCTAGGCCCATTTGATAGGCCAACCCTTAGGTGGGTGGAGTAAACAGAAGAGAATGCTGGGAGAAAGAAGCCGAGTCAGGAGTCGCCATGATTCTCCCACTCCAGACAGATGCAGGTTAAGATCTTTCCTGGTAAGCCAGCTCATGGTGCTACACAGAATATTAGAAATGGGTTAGATCAATATGTAAGAGCTAGCCAATAAGAGGTTAAAACTAATGGGCTAGGCAGTGTTCAAAAGAATATAGTTTCCATGTAATTATTTCGGGTAAAGCTAGCCGGGTGGCGGGACGCAGCCCTGCAGCCGCTCTTATTACAACAATAATTTTAGTCATTGGAGCAGCTGAGTGTGCAAAGATACCAGTACCTAAAACATGTCATACTTGCAAAATGGCAGGGCTTGACTTATAGGCAGAGGCAAGTTTCTGCATGCTATGTATGAGGTTTTGTCAGGGTGAAGTTTAAGTGTGTGTGTATGCACATGAGAAGATGGGAACACGAGTGGATGAATGTGAGTATGGAATTAAATGTGAGTGGGTGAGTGTGTAGGTGGATACAAGTTAGTGGGAATGAGTACATGGAGTTAGGGGAGTGAGCATGTATGTGCATAGATGAGTCTAAGCATGTAGATGGTTGTGTGTGTAGGTAGGCATGAACAAGGGAGCTACCAGTGGTGTAGAGGTGTAGATAAATGTGAGTATTTAGGTGCTGTGAATTACTTGACAGGATATGTGCATGGCTGTGAGTGGAAACATGTCTGCACGCATGAATGAATGTTGAGTACGTAGATGGATGTGTGTAGATAAGTTCCAGTGGGTGGCTCTTCCTGATACTGAGACTATATGTGATATACATTTAAATCTTTCAATTCATGTCCCATCCTGTGTCACTCATAGCAGACATATGCCTACTTTTGCTGAAATCTTGGCAAACACCTCTGAACTCTTCTCCTCTATTGCTTTGATTTTATTTGCACAGAACTTAAATAATAGGAAAATTCATTATCAACAATATATTGTTAGGAAGTGTGGTGGTTTGAAAGAAAATGACCCCAAAAGGGAGTAACACTTTTAGGATATGTGGCTTTGTTGGAGGAAGTGTATCATTGTGGAGGTGGACTTTCAGGTCTCTTTTGCTCAAGTTTCCCTCAGTGTGATAGTCAACTTCCTGTTGCCTGCAAGATGTAGCATTCTGTGCTCCAGCACCACATATGCCTGAACGCTGCCATGCTCCCCATCATGATGAGAATGGACTGAACCTCTGAAACTGTAAGTGAGCTTTCTCCATTAAATGTTTTCCTTATAAGAGTTTCTGTGGTGGTGGTGTCTCTTCACAGCAATAAAAACCCTAACTAAAACAGGGAGTCAAGATAGCTCACCATTTACTTCTCTGCTGGTTATGTTCCTCTGCCATTTTCCGCCTTAATGTATGAGGCAGAGAGCTTCCTTGAACCTGGTAGACTAACCTGCCAGCAAGCTCTGGGATCTGTCTGTCTCTCTGCTTACCCCAAATGCTGGGGTTATAAGCAAAAGCCCTCATATTTGAAGATAGATCCTGGAGCTTTTCAACCCAGGTCCTATGCTTGCACAGCAAACACTCTGCGCACTGAGTCATCTCTGCAGGCTCTCGGTTCTTAATTGTAATTGAATTGTCACCATTTGTAGGGAGGAAGGACAGAGCCAAGCAAATTGTTTAAATATATTGGTAAGGTCTAATTTTTCTAAGTAAAAGCAGGGCAAGTGGTTTGCCAAACCATCCAAACTTCTCTAGTGTCCAAAGTTTGCTTCTCTCTCTCTCTCTCTGTCTGATTTTCTAAGTAAAAGCAGAAAAAGAGGTTTACTAGAATCAGTACTTCTTTTTCTAGTGTGCATAGTTTTTATTGTTATTGTCTTTTTATTTGTTTTGTTTTAGTACCCTTACATAAACTTGGACTAAGCTAAGTTTGTTCATGGATCCAAAATTCCTTTTGGTTGTGGAATTTTAAGTGAAGTTCTTATCATCGCTAGACTTGTTTCTTCCTGTTTTGTGGATGCAAAAGTCACCTGGAAGGGTTATTATTAAGATTAAATGAAAGATAAAATGCTGTCAGATGCCATATATATATATATATATATATGTACACACACATATATCACAATTATTATTACAACTTTTTCAAATGCCATCTTCATATTTGATCACATCTTTATACATAATTCAGCAGACTGGAAAATATAATTAGCAACATTTCTGAAATTATTCTCCTTTTTTATTAAAGTACTCCAAGAAGTTCCCAAGTTTTCATTCTCTAGCTAACTCAAACCACATTTTATTTAGATTCAATAAAAACACATCTCAGCCACAGTCCTGGAAATACTGAGAATTCTGTAGAAACATGAGCATGTTTTCTAACCTCATCCAAGCCGTATGGTACATTGTAATCCTGCTTGCCATCCCTTCGCTAAGGATACTGTTCCATCTCCCTGTTAGCTGGCTCTACGTGGCCATGTTCCTCCGTATTGCAGCTGACTGGCACAGCGCTGTGCACTGGACACAGGCTAACTTGCAGCCCCTGGCTGTGAACTGGCCTTTCTCAACCCTTCTTACAATGGGGTTCAGGATGATCTCCAGTTCTGCTCAGAATTTTTAAATGGTTCAATCAAGAGACTTTAACAAATATAGACTTGAAAACCGGTGTGGACAATGTATGATTGACAGTCTAACCAGCAACAGCGATGCTTGCTTCTTAGCCTTCTGAAAGTGATGACCAACGTTGAAGAATTATTTTGGATTTTAGACCTGAGAACCAAGTCTTCTTAAACTCAGGCTAAGAATTCCCCTGACACAGGTATTCTGTGTGCTTTTGAACTGAGCCTGGCAGTAGAGTCCCCAGTGACTTCCTCCTGTGCTTGTTCCCTGATGATATGTGTCCCATCATCTGAGGACACTTGTGGCAGGTGAGAAGGGCCTGGAACTGGATTTAGGGATGAATTCATTTCATCCAACATCCTTCCTCAGGTAGTGGAGTCCTGAGCAGGCATTTGTGGCATAACTTTTGTGTTCTTGTCTCTGTTACTGCAAGTTATTTCATAATAACACACCCTTCCACTCATGAGTTCACAAGCTAATTGTTACAATATGGTTACTTTGATTTTGTATCTGTGAGGATTGTTTGTAACCATAAGTAAAAAGAAAAAAATCTGCATCAGTCACTTAGGGAAATAGAAGTGTATCTTTTTCATCAAAGCAGAAAGTCTGGAGGGAATCAAAAGCTAAACAATACCAAGGCCACAGTCTTTTTCTCAGGGTTGCAGAGTCTGTTCGTGCTATGCTGATTTGGTGATTTTCTCTGCTCTCTTCATGCACAGAAGATGTGCTGATCCTAGTACCTTCAGTCTTACGTCTAACCTAGCTCTTTATCTGAATTCAGTTCGACGGTATGTGGCTACATAGCTCTCAGGGGTAAATCCAGGAATCACACTGGCTTCTGAGAGTTGGGATTGTAGGTGGGTTACAGCACCCTTGTGGTGTTTTTGTTTGCATGGGGTTTCTGGGGGATCTGAACTCAAGTCCTCATGCCAGCATGGCACGTGCTTTCAGAGCCATCATTCAGCCCCAAGCTCCAGCAACTTTAAGCTCCACATTATGTGGGAAGAGTGCATAGAGTGTCGGGAAACATCTCAAGACCTTCCTGAGTCAGTGTTCAAGGCGGTACAAGTGGAAGCCTCTCCTGTAAACAACGTGTGAAGGATGGTACAGTTTCAGGCTTCGAATCCCAATTAGTTTAGCTAACTGTGAAGTTTCAGCCACAAAATTAATAATACAATTAATCTGGGCATGTTAGAGGTAATCAAATTGGGAGTGTACCACGACACCACCTATTTTGTTTAGGTAAGAAACGGATAATGTCCGTTCAAGTGACTGTAATTTGAAACAGCACTTGCTCTTTGCCCTAAGTTTCTCCCAGAAATCTCTGCAGAAGACTTTATTTGGGAATGTCTTATCATCCATTCATGCCCCAATAGTCAGGATAATTAAATTCCATTTGATATGTGTTTTACATAGGAATGGCTGACTGATGAGGAAAATGTGGTTTTAATTGTGGTTTGTCGAATGTCATGTGTTTCATATATAAGATGGCTAACTTGGAAATAAACAGATAAAGCAATCCAAGATTTATCTGATTGTAACATTACACAATCACCTAGTATTTTTGAGGGGAAAATGCCATGAACTGAGTTAAATAGTATATTAACTTTTTATTACATATTTATGTGTACTCTGACTATATGTGTATTTATTATATACCTTAATGAATATATATGACTACCAATGAGCTAAAGGCTTATTGTTTATATCTATTTTCACTTCATTGAGTGTTCTGCTGTTAATTGCCCCTCTCTGAATAGAGAATTCCTAAGCTGCTAGCACATACTGTATACACACATGTATACCTCCCTCTCCATATGCCTTCTAGGTGAAGCAATGTAGTCATAATAATTATGACCTTTGTTTAGCAATTATTTAATCCAGGATGCTTTCATAGCTAACAGATGGTATTCTGGGTTGTAACCGTGTCACGCGGTACTAACAAAGACAGCTGTTGGCTGAAACATGAAATCTGAGGTTTTCCCCAGTTGTTTATTTTTCCTATCTCTAGATCTCTGTCTCTCATTTCTTTCTTGTTCATATCACAGTAAGTGAAGCGATCTTTTGACATGCCTTTTAACTTTGGATAAGATGCTCTCCCTTGCCCTAACTCTCCAGTCTCAGTCTGACCATAGTTTGCGTGTGAGACATCGGGCCAATGAGAAGAGCACAGGAAGAAAGACAAAAGGCAACAACACACACACACAAACCCAAAACCAAAACAAAACACAACAAAAACACAGCTTTTCTCCCCTATGGGATTCTCTACTAAATTCAGAGGAAAGAGAGTAATTTTTTATGTGGTCCATTTTTTTTTCTGCTTATGAATTTGGGTGTGTCCCGTTTCTCAGAAGACATCACTTCTGTGTCTGTTCTACCCACCTGATGTAGAAAATACGATACTGCATTAACTCACAGGAAACACTTCTACGTCTAACACATGTCCAGATATTTATTTGAATGTTTGCCTATGCTCAGAAGTCCATGGCCAGGAAAGTTTTCCAACCGTTCATACCCCATGTCAGCCACGGTGTTGAAGGACCGCATTTTCCTTGACTTCTCTAATCCATTTATTTTCCTAGCAACTACATTTACCTCTGCAAATGACAGCCAGAACCTAGTGTCCCAACCCAGATTAGATGCTTACAATTACTCACCTTTCTCAAAATAGAACTCAGACTCTAGACCATGGAGACCCCTGTAACCTCCCCTCCCAGATCTCTACCTTCGTTCCCTGTTCCCTTCCTCTCTACTTGCTTCACTTCCAGTTCCTCAAACAAGTCAACATCTTTCTCACCCTAGACAGACTCCGGTTGTGGCTGGAGCATAGTTTTGCGTGTGACCATTCCCCTGCCTAAAGCCTTCCTCTAGTTCCTTGCCTGGCTTTCTGATTTCTCTCTTCACTTCTCTCTACAAATCTTATAAGCCAGCGAGGCCTTTCCCGACTGCTTTTCCTCTGTGCTCTGCTGTCACTTTCTTTCAGACTTACAACCACGTGTACGCATACCAGCACGCCAGTCACACGCACACACGTACAGATTCTGCAGCTGCCACCCCCAGTTCTGTTCAGTGATAATCACAGCTTGTTTTCTGAACTGCATGTACAACATGTGGTTTTGTTTGGGTTTGGGGTTTGCACGTGTGGTATCCATTTCCTTCACTTGGACATGAATTCCAAGGCACTGGGGACTTATTTGCTCTCTACAGTCAGACTGACAGCCCGTGGCCTACTGCCAGGCCTGACAAAACACACCCTATGTGGAATGAGATTAGCTTTCTTTTACGTTACGTTTTCAACAGAACTCAAGGCATTTCTTTAAATAGAAAATAGAAATGAAGATTTTTGTGCCATTTTTTTTAAATCTTGGGGATACTTGAGCATTTAAATCATGTTAATTCCTCCTCATAAAGGGATTACTATTCTATTTAGTCTGAGACATCTATCTATAATTAGTTCAAGGCAAATAAGACCCCAGCCAGAGGCTATGTACCAGACCAAGAACTATACCTCAGGGTAGAGTTGTTCAGAAATTAATGACTGACCAGAGTAGATTAAAGGATAGCCGTGAGAGACACCAAGAGTGGCCCTGTGCCAGCTAGTCAGTGTGCCGGGGCACTGCATACTCAAGCAGAATCTCAAAAGAAATGTTCTCTTTCCTGCCTGGAAACTCTTTATCCCTAGTCCCTTTTATACCTGAGCATATGGGTACCTAGGAATTTCAATGTTAATTCTCTTTGAAAGTCATTTCTCTTCTGAAGAGAGCTCAGAGTACTTGATCCCCAGAGCAAGGACACACTTAATGTATGATTTGAGGAAGATAATTCACCAGAGTCACTCAGACATTAGGTCATGGGTGCACAAACTATAGACCATAAGCCAGAGTTGGCCAGCTGCCTAACCTGGCCTCGTTTGATAAATATTTATTGCAGAATAGTCATGTTTATTCTTTTACATATCTGTCTTTGATGGTTTTCGCCTTATGATGGCAGACTCTATGGCCTATAAAGCTAAATTGTTTACAACTCTTACATAATTGGGAAATATGTGTGCTCCCTGTGTGGGAACATACACATGGGATTTTATTTAAAAATGAAGTGTCTGGGGTGAGGAGATTGCTCAGTGGTTAGGAACACTTGTTGCTCTTACGGAGGATCTAGATTCAGTTCCCAGTCCTCACCTACATGGTGCCTACACCCATCTGTAATTCTAGTTCCAAAGGACCTGACGCCCTCTTCTGGCCTCTGCATTGCATGCACATAGTGGATGAATGTTCATGCAGGCACATGCTTGGGGAAAAAAAAAATTAAGTGAAGCATGCAGTCATTAATAAGTGTGAATTTTAAAATAATACTCAAAATACACCAGATCGCTATCAAGTTTTGCTTGTGCACAGCTCTCTCCAGGATCCTCTTGGCCTTTTCTCAAATAAATGCTTGAACCCTGCACAGAAAATTTAGTTTGTCACCATATTTAATCCGTTAGCAAATTACCTCTTTACACTCTGCCTGCGTTACTGTACAATGGCACATTGTTATTGCCATTTGGAGAACACCTCCCCATGTCTTTAATACCTCGAAGGAATCATCACCACTCCTTCAGGAGAGGTGTTCTGGAATTGTATATATTCTTTATTGTTTTCAAATTTCTATTAGAGACAATTATATGGGACTCAAGCTCTGAAATCAACAGGGAAGCACAACTAATTTAAAACAATCTAAGTTTGAAAGAGAACACAAAGTATAGTTTCCATTTTCAGGCTCAAAGTGGATATTTATGACAGACACTTCAAAGTTGGAAATGAATAAATAATATTTTTGCTTTGCAAACGTTTGTGTATTGATAATTTTCTCTTGTTCACAGGAGGATGTTAAAACTTTCAATCTGATGCTACTTTAGTAGGTTTAAATTTTCTCTTTCATTGTGAAAAATACATTGTTATATTGTGAAAAATACATTGTTAAATAGGCAAGATGGTCCTGGTATAAATAATGTCTGTGTTTAAGTTATGAGCCAAGAAATACTCTCCCCTCTTTTCCCTGTCTCAAATATGTCATGTGATACCAATAGACAATAAGTTAGTGAAAATTAATAAAATTAAATAATTTTTAATTAATTAATTTTTGTTATTAAGTTTTGGGAATAAATTTATTACATATTTTGGCTTTTGCTTAATGGGCAGTCATTTAGTATTAGGTTACTGCCTAGAAAGATATGTATGTGACACTCAAGGAAGATGGCCCAATCTCATTCAGGTTGTATGTAAGACCATTGGCAAGCGATCACCAAAGGTCAAGCCCTGGCTTCAAATCCTTGCTTCCAGCCCTATAAGCCAATACAAGTTGTTTTATTGAAATTAGCGGTTCAAATGAGGATAGGCATGTGATAGAGTCCAGAAATATATAATCAACTATGGTTTGTTCATTTGTTGTCAAAGCTGCCAGGATGACTCAGTGGAGGAAAGGAGCCCTTTCTAACACACGGCAGTGGAAGATAGGGTGTGCTCACGGATAAAAACAGATACTAGCTCTCTAATTTTACCACTCAAAAATAGCTCACAGAGCTACTCCCAAGAGCCAAAACTAGAAAGTTCCTGGAAGGAAACACAGGGAAATATTTTTGTGTTGTTGATATTTGCAAAAATTTCATACACAAAAAATACAGTCTCCAAGTGGACTACAAACCCCAAAATGCCCAGAGCCCTTTAAAAATGGGCGTTCCAACCCGCCCGCCCCTCTCTCCCCTCTCCTCTCTCTTCTCTCTCGCTCTCCCCTCCTCTTTCCCTTTCGTCTCTTCACTCCCGTTCCTTGTATGTTACCCTCCCCCATTAAAGTTTACCCACGTGGGAAAAAAAAAAAAAAAAAAAAAAAACAGAACTGAAAGGATGGACAGTATAATAAATGATACTTCAACATTAGAAACTATTGCTCGTCTAAATTAAGATAACGGAAAGACAGGCGGCAGAGTGGAAAGAAGTATATTTGAGATTTATATCTAGGAAGAATCTGTTGTGTATATCTGTATGTGAACACACTACAATCTAAGTTTTAAAGAGAACAAATCTTTGAGTAGATTGCCGACAACAAAAAGGATCTAGTCAGCAGAACACAGGAAACACTACGGAATGTTCCTGATTGTTTGGCCTTGGCAAGCTGCCAAGAGATGGGGTTCGAGAAATGACTATTCTTGCAGAGGATCCATGTTCAAAGCTGTGTTCAATGGCTTACAACTATATGTAATTCCAGTCTCATGATCCAACATCCTCTTTTGACTTCTTTGGACACATAGTATACAGGCATACACACAGGAAAAACACCTTTACACATAAAAATATACAGCTCTGTTTGCTGTGGAACTCACTTTGTAGACCAGGTTTGCCTTGAACTCACATAAATCCCACTGCTTCTGAGCCCTGAATGCTGGGATTAAAGGAGTGCTCCATAGAGTTTCTCTACAAATCCCTGGCTTCCTTGTCACTCCCAAGGGCTGAGATTAAAGGCGTGCGCCACCACTGCCCAGTAATTTTTATAAAAGAATAATGCAAACAGAAACCACAGAGTTACTAAACATACACCCCGTAATGCCTAAAGCTAAAATGATGTCAATCCGAGTGTTAATAAGAATGTGGGGAATCTTCATGGTGGGAACATGAAATGTTACAGTCACTCCGAAGACTTATTGTCACTTAGCAATATGCACAGGTTACATATGGTATAAAAATGAAATTCCCTAGCCACGGAAAGCTACATGCAGATAGATATCTGTGGTAGCTTTTTACTCATAATAATGAAAATTGGAAACATAATTACATACCAGCAGGCACAAATATGAAAAGTTACAGTGTATTCTTACATAGAGGGTTGACTCAATACAGACACACTCCCAAGACACGTGAGTTCTCTCAAAACGCATGATGCTGAAAATGTCAGATACAAAAGAGTGTGTGCTAAATTATTCCATACATGTGACACGCTAGGGTAGGCAGTGCTGATATCTGTAGTGACAGAGCTTGGTGTGAAGGTGAGTACATGTAGAAGGGACCTAAAAGGTCAATTTCTCATGTCAATTTCTTTGGTGACATCTGTCCAACTTATCAGTAAGGCTACCCAAGAAGTGTGTATCTAGTGTGTGGTTTGTGGATCATTAAAGATAAACAGGCAAAGGTGTGAACAGGCAATTAAAAAGAAACCGACAAAGAAGTGCTCCACTTGATTGGCCAATGGCAAATTCAAATTATTTCTATGCAAAGATACCATTTCATACTCGATTAGAACATTCACCTTGAACCTACTAATTTCATTCCTAGATCTAAGCCAAAGATATATAAAATTAAAACATAACCGCCAGAAAGCTTGTGCACATGTTTAGAGTCCACGTGGGAGGGGGATCAGGCAGCATTTGTCTTTCTGTGCCTGGGTTCTTTCACTTAGCCTAGTGTCCTCCATGTTCTCCCTACTACCGCAAGCAGGAATTTCTTTCATTTTAAAACTGCACAATGTTCTATAGAGACCATATACAACACTCCACGTACATCTGTGGTTTCTTTGTCCGTTCATCACTGATAGACTTTTAGGTGTCCTATCTTGGCTCCAGAATGATGCTGCAGTACACATAAGGTACAGCACACTGATTTCATTTCCTGCGGCCATATACCAGAAATGAGATTGCCGGATCATAGGGAAGTTTTATTTTTATTTTCATGGGCATATCCGTACCCTTTCCCGCAACAGTGGTTTACATTCTCACAAACAGTGTGTCCCTAAGCGTTCCCTTTCCACCACATCTTCGCCAGTACTTCTTTTTTAAAAATCATTCTGATTTGACATTCTAATACATGGCAGGTGACTTTGACTTATATTTCCTTGATGATTAGGGATGTTTAGCATTTTTTTTCCCTTAAACCCATCAGTCATTTGAGTAGAGTGGTAGTTACCAGCAGCTGGAGCCTGGGAGTAAAGGAAAGATAACAGTTAAAGGATCCAGATTGCTGAGTTTAATTATTGGAGACCTAATCTAAACCATACTGATGGAAGATGATGCTTCGGTCTCTCTCCGAAATGCACAAGCATTCCTTCTACCAAAAAGAGACAATGCAAACCAGACCAGTCAGAAGTGATGAACACTGGTGATGGACACTTTAATTCTGTCTCATCTGGCAATCACTTCCCGCTGCATACTTCATAAAAACACCTGATGATAGTCCCTAAAATGCATGGATATTTTGTCAGATGAATCTCAGTGACGCCGGAAGACTTAAAGAGTGAAATTGAAGCAAAGAGGAGACTTGTACAGGAATGTTTACAGCTGCTTGGTTACAGCAGGTCCAAACTGGAGAGAAACCAAACACCAGCTGGTAGATTAGCTAAACAAACGTGCAACAAGCATAGCGTTCTGCTCACCCATCAAAGAACTGACCAGCAGCCTACAGAGCAGCACAGAACATCCCAGAAACATCCCCCACCTTCAGAGGAGGCAAAAGCTGAAGCACGCATTGCATGACTACAGATGACTACAGACATTCAGAGTTCATGGAGGTTTATCACTCTCTGGTGACAGAAGCCAGCACCATAGAGGGAAGGCAGGCTGGAAAGACATAAGGACAGTTTCTGTCACGATGAAAATGCCCCTGCCTTGGTTGAAAGGATTTTTGTGTGACTGTATTCTATTAAATTAGTTGATTTTAGGAATTTAAAATTTAGATCGCAGTTTGATTATAGTTTACTCAGTTGATTTTTTAAAAAAATCTAATTCATCTGAGTAACTGAACCCTTTATCACTGTTTTTTTTTATTGTGGATAAGATGGTCAATAAATTTAATACTGCATTAGTGCTACAAGCATACTTTACTTTGAATAAAATTATTAGACTGTGTTTTTAAATGAAATTTGGTTATCTTTTATTCATTTCAGCATTTAATAACGATAAGTCAAAAATAAGTAAAATATTATTTTGAGAAAGATCATTCTTATAAAAACTAATTTCTATTTTAATTTCTCTTCTCTCACAAAGAAATATTTACTGTACACTGGAAAAGATGCTGTGGAGGAAATCAAGGTAAAAGTAAGACTTCAGACTGAGGTGCTCTGAGACAAGAGAGCTGTGTTCTAACAGGCTTACCTTGTAGCACCTGTCCCCCTTTCAATGTCTGGCCCTTACTGTGGCATTCCAACTGCCTCTGAGGATCCAGGGAGGATGGTGTTAGAGCTGGGAACGCCAAGACTCACATTTCCCTTGTGGGACTGAGAGTTAGAAGGCACGGTTGCTGCATAAAAGGCACCCGACTTCGGTTGCCTGGATATATCCTGGCAACCTGTCAACAGAAGGGACGGGACAGGCCCTCTAGCAACTGCTCAGTAGACTCCAAAACAAGGGGTGAAGGAAGCAGGAGTAGACTGGGTACTGAGCACCAGGAAGCCGAGGGCGATGAGGTAGCCACAGGTTCTCATGCGGAAGTACAACTTATTCTTTGTCAAAGTAAAGGTCCCCAGCATTTGCTTGTTATACCACTGATCCTTTTATCTAGACATTAGAAAGGGTTTTTATATAAAATAGCTCCATTCACCAAACACAATATTCTGTCTGTTTTTCGAAAGGAGTTCTCTGTCTTGATGTCGTAGAAGTTATGTCTAATTTATTTTTCTAATATGTCCTAAAGTATATTCTAAATCACATTAAAGACTAAGTTTAACTTTTTTCTGAGGCAAGGTTTCTCTGTGTAGCCCTGGCTGTCCTGAAACTGGTTCTGAGGACCAGGCTGGCCTCAAACTCAGAGATTGGCCTGCCTCTGCCTCCTGAGTGCTGGGATCAAGGCATGTGCCACCACAGCTCAGTTTCAACATTTAAAAATATATATGAAGTAATGATTTAAAATGTGTTTTCATCTATAAAAGAACTTAGAGATATTAAGGTAACTGCAGTACCATTCTATACTGGAATGTTCTTCATGCATAAAACTTGAGAGTCGAAAGAGCTTATAATTATGGGAAGGTACACCTCTATTCCTAGGGGGACAATCTGCTAACATCAGAGTAGAAACTCAATACACTCTGCACATTCATACTGTGTGTGTGTGTGCAAGCAGGTGTTTATCCTTATTACCCATTTTGGTAAGATAAAGGGATATATTATTAATGTTTCCTAGGGCTAGGGATGAGGAAATAAACATACTGTTATTTTGCCTTGAAGATAACTGGAGTATGTGTATTTCTTATTTTGCTTTTAGTTACTAGGATAAAATTCTGACCCATGCTACTTTGGGGGGCGGGGGAAGAGGCTACAGCCCATTATCAAGGGAAACTGGGGCATAAGTTCAAGGAAGGAACCTGGCAGTGGGAACTGAAATAGAGACAGTGGAGGAAAGCTGCTTGCCATCTGGAATAGTCTCATGTAGCCCAAGCCCACCAGCCCAAAGATGGCATTGCCCACAGTGGGCTGGGCCCTCTACTTCAGTCATCAATTAGGAAAAGCCTCACAGGCATGGGCTCAGGTCAGTCTGGTGGAGGCAATGCTTCCGTTGAGGTTCCCTCTTCCCGGGTGTGTCAGACTGACAGGACTAGCCAGAGGAGTTAGTATTCTGTGGGACTGTTCATTCTCTGGGGGTCACTGCTAACTCCACACATAAAGATCCCGTTGGGCCATGAAGTCCTTCATAATAATTTGTGATAATGCTGTGAAAAATGAATAGCGACATCCTCCACAGACATTTAAGGATGTTATCAGCAGCGGAGTGTTTCTAATTTGGATACATTTCTTGAAGTCACCTAGATGCTCAGGCCTAATGTGACGTAAGAGCAGCTAAGATGTCGGTGACTCACGGTGGAGACGAGGAGACATAGCCTTACATTTGCCTTTTAATTAGTTCACAGGTCTCTAGTTACGCTTCTCACATTACACGATGTGCCTATGTTGGCCCTGTTGGGAGCTAGATGCTGTCTCTCGGTGTCTTTACAAATACTAAGTTCCATGACTGTCGCCTGTTTGGCCCAGATGTCAGAATGGCAGGAAATATGAGGTTAGGGCACCAGGACACACCACAAGAGCTTGCATTTCCAAGCTAAAATAGCTCCAATTCTGCATCTGGACTGGACAGGCTACTCCCAGAGAACTGGGAATGACAGGCTGGAGTAGCTAGCTGTTAGCTGGGTGCTGAGGGTCCACCCTTTCTCTCTCTTTCTTCAGGGTGTGGTTACCAAGTTGCCAGCTGTGCATGTATGTGTGTGCGCGCGCGCGCGCGCGTGTGTGTGTGTGTGTGTGTGTGTATGTGTGTGTTCTTGAAGCTGTTTTTGAACATGGCTAGAGGCGTCTTTGTTTTCACCAGCATTCTGGACTCATTTGAAATTCTTGGGCTTGCCATTTCTGCCCAAATTGAACTTCGTGGTACTTAAGATTATTTCATCTTGGCAAAGCAAGCCTTTCTAGGTTATTCCCCTCCCTGCTCCTCTCTTTCTTTCGCTTGGACTTTTTTTTAAAAGGGGCCGAGCTGCCTGTGTGTCTGGGAGGAGGGGAGGGGTAGTGAGCTTAGAGACAGCTCGGACAGCAAGCAGCTCTTAAAATACACAACTTTTTGATTATTTAAGTGTAAGCAAGGCAGAAACATATGGATTCCATTTCACATAACTCAGAGACAGTTCTTAAGGGAAAAAAAAAGCAAGGGAGAATGTGCTCGCAGGATGTGTTCTGTTTGGGTGAACCCGAGACATCTGAAGAATACTTGGAGGCTGATGAACCTGAAATATTTACGCGTCCCTATTTATATCACTGGGGGGAAAGCCTGTGATTTACAGTGATGGCTAAACTGCTCACACGTGTTGAGTGGAAAACCAGAGAGCGACTGCTTCAACATAGACCTGCTGCTTCTGTCCCAGCCCCAAACATTCCACCCAAGGTCTGTTCAGCACCAGTGGAGAAAGCTGGCCTGCCTTGCTGTTGCTCCACGCAGCCTCACACAAATGCCCAGCTAGTCACCACAGACTGCGATGCCTGAGCATGCCTAAGGCAATGTGGGGGTGATGCTGTGTCCACACATACCCCAGATCTGACCCGTGGCAAATACCCTGCTGCAAGAAATTCTGGCTCATTTCCCTCTCATAAACCACAGCTGGTGTGCCTTCCCAAACCTTTTTCATTAAAAGAATAAATCAAGATGATTTTTATAGTGCGGGAGAAATGCTTCCTTCTCCTCATTGGTATTTTTGACAATCGTCATGTATCCTTAATGATGAAAGCTTGGATTTTACCCCCAAAAGCTATTGATAATTCTCTTACGTGTTTTTTAAAATTGGCAGGGGCTATATTCTGCCTGTAAGGATTCACCCTGCTCCGTCTCCCCTCCGGGGTTGTAATAAGATGTAAAGAGAATGTTTCTGAGGTCTGGCGAAATAGATCTGCCTGGTGTTTTCTTCTAGGCCAAGAAGTTATGTTCTTCCTATCCCCCATCTCCCTCACTCCTTCCTCTTTCTTCCTCTCTCTCTCCCCCTCCTCCTCCCTCACCCTTTCCCTCCTCTTCCTTCTCCTCCCTCTTGCTCCTCTTCTGAGATATAGTCTTGCTATGCAGCCCAGAATGGCCTTGAATTCAGTTTGTAGCCTAGGCTGGCCTCCAAGTCATAAACAGTGAGTGCCAGGCACCCCACACCCATTATCTCAAAAATTCTATAACAACTCACAAGGTCTGGCGGCAGTATACTTTGTTGATAGATAAAGACACTGGAGCTCCAGGGGCTTTGAGGAACTTGTCACTGACTGCAAGGTTAATTCAAAGGGAATCTCTGGTGACATGCTTTTCTCCCACCAAATGATTTATCGTCCACTCTGCCTTTTAGAAGGCCTGCTGTCAGACTGCAAGTCTGAGTTATAAAGAAAAAATGTTTTTAAAAGAACCAACACACACACACACACATCTTTTGTCACAAAATAGCCTTTGCATAGAATTTGACAAACTACACTAAATTTGAAATATCTAAACTTAAAGCATTGTAAATAAACGTCCTATGATAGGTTAAAAAAAGGGAAAAGATCCACTTTAAATATAAACTTCTAGCAGAAAAAAAATGCATTTATCTGGATTTGGTTTTTTTTTTTTTTTTTTGGTTTTTCGAGACAGGGTTTCTCTGTGGTTTTGGAGCCTGTCCTGGAACTAGCTCTTATAGACCAGGCTGTTCTCAAACTCACAGAGATTCACCTGCCTCTACCTCCCGAGTGCTGGGATTAAAGGCGTGTGCCACCACCGCCCCTGGTCTTATACCGCAGCCTGCGAGTCCTTGCTTTAGAGCAGAGCTTTGCACTGCACTTTTGCTATCAGTCCCACGTTTGTCGAGAATCCTCCTAATTTTATTTTAGTGTTACAGATTTACCTCTTTCCCACTTATGTCCTGTGACCCTTTCATGGACCACAAGCTGATGAAATAGCATTGCCTCCCGCAGAGACAGTTTTTGCTGCTCCTGCGGGGAATGCATGCCAGTTGACACACGGGCAAAGACCAGATGGTGATGACCTTGTGTTTAAGGTGACGTACAGAAAAGTGATCAAGAGATCACAGAAACTCTGCTAGCCCTTTCACAATTCCAGGAGTGATACAGCACATTTTCCTTTAACTGTGTTCAAGAGAAAAGTAGACTTATTTGAAAAGGAGTAAATGTACTGTGTTTTCTATACCTTTGTGCAGAATCCTACAGAGATGAACTCAAGTCAAAAAAGACATCTGAATAATACCTAGTCTGTGAATTCTGCTGTCTTTGGTTAAAAGAAATTATTGGTTTGTTTTTTTTAAAAATCAATGAGACATATAAACAGGTACCCAAGTCAAGTCTGAACAACAACTAAAACTATTGGAGAATATTGAATATTGAACTATCTTGCTTTATGTTTGATATAATAAAAACTTTGCTAAGACAGACAGAAAGATTGGTTTGTTTTCCCTTTCTTTTTAAAGATTCATCACTTTAATAAGAGTATTTGATTATTGTTTAAGAGTCTTTTTTTTGTTTTTTTCTGTTTTTGTTGTTGTTTTTTAGAGTGTGTGCTGCCAGAGGTCCACCTTCAACCAGGAGCTCTATTCTGAAGTCTGTAGTGTGGCTAGAAACCACGTGGATGCCCCTCGGACCCTAAAGAACAAATAAGCAACTTTGGCAGTGTTATTGATGATTGCAGATACACAGTTAAGAAAGGGGGACATGGAATATTTCTGTGACAACCCCTACCTCCACCCAGCCCTCCCCCAGAATAATAGCCTAAACAGAAAGCCATAGAAGAGAACTCTTAAAAACTGTGATGTGGTGCCAAAATGTGGCTCGCCACAATAGATGACTTCCAGCAAGAGTGTAGGAGGGAGAAGGACTTAGATTTTGGGAGCGGGGGAGGCAGACTACTGGGAGATCAGCCGTGATGCAATGAGTATATAGACAGCATTCGGTAGGCAGAGGCAGGCGGATCTCTGTGAGTTCGAGGCCAGCCTGGTCTACAAGAGCTAATTCCAGTACAGGAACCAAGTGCTACGGAGAAACCCTGTCTCGAAAAAAAAAAAAAAAAAAAAAAAGATATCACAAACTGAATTTTTTCCTTATTGTTGTTGCAAGGGAGGTCATGGGGGTGTTCAAAGAAGGACTGAGAAGCAAATGTGAATAAAAATATTATGTTGAAAAATTTTGCTTTTTATTTATTTATTTATTTCACACTTTCTCATATATATTTTATTTATCATATATACACATATAACTTTGCTTATATTACTCCATTACCTTCTTTTAGCCCCTACCCATCACTGAACTCATCACTTCTGTGTGTCTGTTTCTGAGTGTGTGACCAACTGCATTTAGTCATACTTGCTCACATGAACATGGTGGGTTATTCAATTAAGCAAGGGAAATTGACCACTAACCCCTGGCTACACCCCTCAGGAATGATTTCTCCTTTCCCAGCAACTGTTAAGTGCCTATACTTCCCCAAGGAAGGATGCAGTCTCATGAGTCCCTCCCATCTGTGACTGAATGTTGATAGGCTCAGTCTTGGGCAGGTAATTGCTGTGGGTTCTCGGGTGTGACAGTCATGTCATATCTACAAGAAAGCATTTCATGGCACTCCACCCATCCCCCAGCTCTTATGCTTTGTCTGCCCCCTTATTTGTGGCATTCCCTGATTGTTGGAAAGGGTGATATAGTTGTTCTGTTTAGGGCTGAGCACTCAACAGTCACTTAGTCTCAGCATTTTGACCAGTTATTCACTGTAAGATGTAAAAAATTCAAGCTGACCCTGAGTTGTAAGCATCCTTCCTTCTGCCTAGCTTTCACAACGCCTAAGGGTGCAAAGCGGGCTACGGAACAAATTGCGAGACACTGCAGGCACAAAATTCTCAGGCTGTGTTGAGGACAGCAATAGTCTATGGGTATAGTCACAAACATTTAGACATATTTTGATGCTATCTGTAACCGACTGACCATCGATTGCGAGAGCTCACTCCCTGCAGGCCAGCGAGACATTTCCGTGTCTTCATTAAAGGCAGTGGGTTAGCTATTAAAACATTCTATCTTGTCTTCATTTTCCCTTCGTCCTCCGAGAAGAATGTTTCATCTCTCTGGCATTTTATTTTCGACATTGATCCCCTTCTCTGTAGCACTTTCAGTTTCTCTTACTCTGCAGCTGCCTCCTCTTTACCAGATTCAGGTGTCTTCTCTTGAGAAGAAATCTTCACCGGAGCAGGATCTCTCCCTTCAGTGACATTGCTAGTGTTTTTAAGCACTGATTTTTAAGTGCTTTTGTGCATTCATTGTCAATCATTTAATATATTAAAGGTTTTCGTCTGTTTCTGGGATTATGGCTTTTTAATGCTCACACAACATAATACTTTATTTTGAATTTCAGAGATATTTGCTGTGCTGTTTTACTTATTAAACTTTTTATTATTAAACAAAGCCTCTGTAATGAATACCTCACCAGTGATCTCCAGTCACTACACTTGTGAGTTTTTCCTACCCTGCCCCACAGCAAGTTTAAGACTCTTCATAGTATCACCACCCCTTTATCCATTAAAAAAAAAATGTTCTTTCCACTCCAGTGTATGGGGCTGCGATGAGTCAAAATTCCTCAGGTTCAACTCAAGACTGAGAAGTAAGGAATCTAAACCCAGCTGGCAATCGTGTTTCCTGGTGTCATCATTTAAGGGCTGCGAGGAGAAAGTGTCAAATGTTCGTAGGTCCTGCACCAAGCAGTATGTGACTAGGATCTCCCATGGTCTGTGGTTTTCTGTCTCTCTCCACTTCCTGGTTTCCTAAATATCTGTGATAAGATGCCAAAAAGGTTTTGGTAACCACAGAGGAAAGTTTTACAAAAGGAATGTCAAGGGTAGGAATGTCTGCTATATAGGTACCACGCTGGACACTCACATCTCAAGTACAGGATGGGCCTGTACTGTGTCCCCCTGACTCTAGCCAACTGTCTAATGCAGCCAGATAGGGCAGCATGAGGCTTAATGGGATGAAGATGGCAGATAAAGCCAATGCTTTTCCAACACCCACCCTAGCTCGATATGAGCCAAAATAAAGTTTGATAGGAAAATCATCTTCAATCAGTTATGTTCAAGCGGTGGTGATTCCTCTACCTCTGGGGGTGGCAACGTTGAGACCTAGAGATATCTTGTATTGTTACATATCACACAGGGGGTGTTGCTTATGGCTAGAAAGCAGAGATGCTGGCAAACATCTTTACAAATGCACTTAAAAATGAACAAAATTTTGATTTAGCTGGTCTAAAACGGCCACAGTGCCAATGTTGAGCTGTGTGCTCTGTACTGACTGTGAAGTGGGGTTTAAGCAAGAATGGTTTGTTTCTAAAACACAGTGAGCCAATAGATTCTTTCCCAGCACAGAGCATGTTCCTAAGGACTTCCATTACATATGAAGCAGCAGGCACAGAAAGTTTGCACAGCTCACTCTTATTTCTATCTCATCATGAGGATCCCTTTGACATATGACTGCTGGTCCAGTCAGGCCCATTTCCTGGCCCATATTCTTTATAACATCATTTGCCTTGAGCATATGAGCTACAGACATTCATCTGAGCTGAGAGAAGGTGTGACTGAGAGTAAAATCACTTTGTCACACACAGGTCAGTTAGAGAAAATCAAGGGCAAGAAATAGAAGCCAGTTGTTCCCATGGCAACAGTAATGGGATTGCTAGAGTGGACATCAGTGAAGGAAGGGGTTGTCTGATGTGTAAGTAACTTAGACTTTGAGAAGTGAGATGAAAGCCAGAACAGAGGGATGATAAGATCAGCTGGATCCTTTAAGAACAACCACACCCAAGTGGGCCAGCATCTCCTTGAAGCAAAGCATAGCAAGGACCCTCCATGGTGACGATGTTAGCCAGGTGAGTTGAGTCTTCATCAGATTCTGTCCTAGCATGTGCTCTTTTTATTATTTCCTCCAGACCTTTAGTAACCCACTGCCCCTGTCTTCTACAGCCTCTAACCTACCAGACTCTCTTCCCCCAGTGCTCCTTTTCCTAACGTCCTCCCATCAAAAAATGGGGGATTTTTATTTTTTTGACTAGAGAGGTGTAACTGATGTTTTCTGTTGTTATCTATGATGCATTGTCTCTAACACTAGATTTCACTAAGAAGATGTATTTTTTATAATTACAGAGTTACGATTTTAAGAAATATTAGCCGTTTTGCATTTTCTCCACCTTATTTTAGAGAAAAGACAACTACAATCTAGAGAAAGAAAATCTTCCTCCCTGTCGAAAGCAGAACCCACAAAATGTGCTTTTTGTCCTTTTTTTGATATTATTTATTTTCTGGAATGGATTATCTATCTATATCTGTATACTCAGCCACCATTTACAAATTTTAAAATAAAAACTATAAGCACTCAATTCCAGTAGCAACTTCTATTACAAGTTCCTATATAGCATTCTCAAAAAAAACCATGAAATTATGGGCAAATATTCATGTATAATAATTGCCCCATATCCTGCAGACCAGTAGCCCGCTTAATCCCCCCTGTGGCCACCCCAGCTTCTATTGCCCAAGACCAGACATGACAAACCCATGACACACTTGTACTGCGGAAGGAATATTTGGTGACTCAGAGAGACACAAATTGTTCCATGGACCTTTCATCCTCATTACCAGGTACCTGTGCCAGCATGCAGTGGTGACAATTCTGATTTAGCACTGGAATAAGTAAATATAATGAGAATCTTAAATTCAAACACCGAGAAAAAAAGAAACCATATTGAATTAGTGTTTATAGTTTCTTAATCAAACATGCTGCCTGCTTTTCTACGAACTCTCCAGGTAGTGCCTAAGAGGAAAGGGTGGCCAAAGACTCTCATTGTTTCTGCTCTTTACATTAGGCTGAGCCCAATCCGAGTTGTAGGTATGAAACGCAAATTGGCTCATTGTGGCTTCGCCATTTCCAAGGACAGGTATTCAAACAAATCAGGGATACATTTCTCTTGGCTTTCAGAGAGGCCTTTAAATAGTGACTCTAGCCCTCCTAAGGTTTTGTCTGGGTTGCCTGTAAGTGGGCAATTTTCGCAAGTTTGCCTTGGCACCCATGGCATGCACTTTTATTGAAAGTCACAGTTGTTTTATGGGCACCAGAGTTTGCCAAAGGATCTCAGCAGGGGCCTCCCAGCCAACTCCCTGAGAGCTATGTGCACCCAAAACATGACTAGCGGGGTAAAGAGCATCCAGTCCCCTGGTGTTGGGTTCTCCTGCCACCCGCCACTCTATCACATGTTCAGCTTAGGAGCACACGTTGTGTATGCAAGCAGCATTTCTGAGGTCAAACGTGTTTCAATATTGAAGGGTCTTATGATTTTTTTTTCTCTGTAAATATGACAGTGTCTCTGGGTCTCCCATCTAGTCAGGAAGGCAACAGTTGGTGTCATGCCACATTGGTAAGGCTACAAAGAGGTAGGTTTATTGACAACACATATTTTCCAGAGACAAAACAAAATGGAACCCAAGAATGATTTTCAAAATGCCCTTGAGTAGCCTGTAGGACTGATTACTAGGTGTGCTCTAAGTAAACCTGTAGATATGATTGAAGGTCATCAGGTCATCTAAATGGACTTAAGGTGGGATTTAGAAGCGCATTGGCCAAAGATTAAGTTATGCATTTTCCCCTTGCTTTATTATTTTCACCCCATTTGCCATTATGTTTTATTACTTTATATGATTGGAAAACTTGTCACAATTTTACTTTATGAAACCCTTAAGACATGGTTTATTAATGGCTGAACTGTGAAACACTGCAATTCTCATTTAAAAAGTTAGTCTAAGCTCCCCTGGGGCAGTTTTTCATATTTTAAAGCAAGCTTCTTAGTAAACATTTGCCATAAATCCTTAGAACTAATGCATGACAAAAGGAAAAAAAATGTACATGAGAATAAATTTTATTAGCCATTCCGGTAGAGGAAAAAAAAAATCTCATACCAACTAAAACTACAAAGAAACCTGTTATTTTGCAATCTTCACCTTCTGTTGAATTCTGCCAGTATCAACGTTTGTGCTTTGAATTCCCCCAGGTCAGACGGTGCTCTTAAACCTCAAAATTATAAAAACGAGGATCCTTCCCAAAACCACAAGGGTAAAGTCTCAACCTTCTCTTGAAAATATTGCTTCTGAAGCCAGATTTCATTCCCTGGGCACCAAGAAAGCCACAGAGTCACAGCAGGCAAGAGTCAAGTGCAGGGAGCCTGACGTGTGATACCACTCTGTCCATGGAAAAATACCACATCAGACTTTGGAAACAACTTGCCCAACAGCCTCTCCATCTTGTGTACTCTTTTCTGTTTCCACTGAAGAGGCCAAGAAAGATTACTTTGTCATCTTCTCTTTCACCCTAGGATAGGCCTGTGTCCGGTATTTAACTAAAGTCCACAGGAAAACATAAATATTGTGGAACATTCAAATTTTACTGGGTCAAGGGACCACCTGGGAATTTTATTAAGATGCAAAATAGGAATAGTCAATTGGGGTCAGCCCTGGAACATTGCATTTTGGTAAAGTTACAGGTGGTAGTGGATTTGGAGATCTGGGAGATCAAAGCTTGATTAATAAAGTATTAGGGTTTCCGGCAAGCATCTTCCTTCTCAAGTTGTATGGAAGCATGGAGAATAAAACTGCTTCTCATCCTTCCCTCCAGCTTCTTGCTTTGCAATAAGATCGAAGAAGGATGTGAGCACGGGACTGTGTCAGCATGTTAGGCATGGTGGAAGCAGGAGCATTGAAAACATCAGAGAACAGAAGGTATCTAGGTCTTTGATGATGCCATCACGTCATTGAAGTCAAAATCCTTGGACCGCTGCTTTCCAGACTTCTTTTGTTTTTAATAGAATCACTTTATTCTAATTCTTGTTTGAATAAAATATTTTTTAATTATTATTATTAAAAATTTCCATAAATAAAATATTTAATATTATTATTGTTTAATGGTCAATTGTCACATTACCAACAATTCTGTTCTATTCCAAGAACTAAGCAGAGCCAATCAAAACTAAGCTTATAAATGGTCGACCAGATAGCAAATGTTATGGACCTCTCCCAAAGGGCTGGAGGAATGGCAAGTCTGTGTCTGTGGACTTCACAGGATCTGAAAACATTCAGTTATGCTTCTAAAAAGATGTCTTAAGTGCATAACTATTTGTTATTTAATATTAGCACAAAAAAGCAGAAAAGAAGAATGATTTTGTAGAGTTTTTTCTATTTTCTTATTCTCATTAAGCTATTCTGAGATATGAAAGAACAAGTGATTTTCCATGGAGGAATGTATAAAATTAGTCAGTGAAATTTATTGACACCCAAAGGTGTCTTTTGATATTTTCTATTGAAGACATGGGTTACAGAACTACAAATTCTGTGACACAAGTAAGCTAATATGCATTTTAAGTATAACACTTGTTTATTCTAATCCCAAACAAATACTAGGGAATACAACTTCATCAACAATACATTTAAAATCTTTTTTACATTATCCTGAATGCATTTTACTCACAAGGAATGAATATATACTTCTGTCTAAATTGTTGGTAGTTTTAGTTCACCATCTCAATTTTCTCAGCTTCATGAATTAGATCACGGCTTCATTTTCTGAAAAATCAAGTAACAGTAGCTTCAGTTAGAAATATAACTAAACTCAGTTAGTAGTCTGAGGGTACACGGTTCAGGAGCGAGATGTAGTTGTATAGTACTAGATACCTGAGTTTTATATCTTGCACCTTATTGCTCCACAATCATGTGGTTTCCTCCTCATGGTTAGAGATACTCAAGTTCCCACTATTCTGTTATGAGCATCCATAGAGAAAAATAAAAAAATGATGATATAAAATGAAGAATATATTGAGGACGCACGAGTCCATCAAATTCACTAGTCAGGCTGCCTCTAGGAGGTTACACAATCAGGATTTTAAATAAAATAATTATTTTTTATCAACAACCACAGGTGTGTAGTTACCCCAGGATATAATTTTTCCTCTTTCTGTTGATGGTAATTCCCCAATAAAATGTACCTTTATAAAGAAATTCTATACCACATTATAATTCTTTCCCCTTATTTTAACTCGTTCTTGCTCTGATTTATTTAGTTCAGTATCTTTTCACATTCTGGTCCACAGGATTCCAATTGGTCAAATGTTACTAATAATAAACCTAGTAATAATAATAAATCCTCAAGAACTTTTTTTATTATTTTGTAGAGAAGTACCCAGCAAGTGCCTGACCAATGATCATTCTGAGAGATGCACCTAGCAAAATGTTATTCTGAGACCATTCGTTTTCTGTGTGCAAGAAGCTCGAAGAGATATTTTGTAGGAAAATGATCTGATGGGAAGAAGGAGCCTTCTGGACATGTGGGTTTATTGTGCACTCTGAGGATCAAGACAAAGTACAGATTATTGATCATAGGCCCATTTCTGTCAGTCACTCTGATCTAGACACCATGATCTCATATTTGAACTCAGTGGAGAGCGGGAGTAGAATAAATGTAAAATGAATTAAAACCAAACAAAGGGGTCTGTGAAATCACACAGCACCGCTATACTTGTGCTAAATTCTTCCATGGTGATATAAACAGATATTTTTACTAAAGGTGACAGTATAACTTTTGGTCCTTGGTGTGTGAGATTGCTACTTTGCCTCAGGAATAACAAGTATGATGGAGTGGACATCTCTGGGCTATCTTACTGAAAGAGCATCTGCTTTGTTTATTATCATGGCCGTAGTGACTTGTAGGGAAAAAAAATAGATTTGTCTTCAAAAGACAGTGAGAGTTTCCTGGGAACTCTCAGGACTACTTTGGCAGAAGTTGAAAGTTTCTGGCTTGACTACAAAGCAGAAGGAGTGCATCCAGATGAATGCTTATGTGCTATCGTCCATTTTCCTTTGGCTGTGATTACCAGAAGATTTTACTTTTATTGAGTCAGTAGTCCAGATGGCCCTGCATTTCCCCGTGGTTGCTGAATGGGTATGGGTCAAAGTGAGTCCCTGTCATTGCATCCTCTGACGCCTCCCTTGTGCTTCATACTCCCTTCTCTTGTTCAAAACAAGCCGCAAGTTAAGGAAGGTGTAGAGCGAGGGTAAGTATGACTTCTCAGTGGAAGGAGAAGCAGATTATTTCTTGAGAGACCGCAGCGACTACAAAAATTCATTAGCCAGCTTTAAATGTCATATGATCAGCCTGCAAACACTGGTTAACATGATTTCTAGAATCAAAAAGAAATTAAATTTTCCACCTCATTTAGTGCTGGCAACTACATTGATTGCTGCCTTTTCTATCTAGGACAGTTCTTCATGGCCTCCTCAGGTATTGAATGGGCCTTTTAACACATGGCTGATAGCCAAGAGCATAGGGAAAATCACAACCATGTTGGCTTACACAACAGAAAGGCAAAACATTCAATATTCTGCAAAAATATTTTTTCAAAGGTATTTTCCATTTTCCTCTAAAATGACTACTTATCGTCAGAAAATCACTTGACCATAATATTTTAAGCTACTTACCAGCTTTTTTATGACTATAAATTCTATAAGAATATATATTTAATTTGTATCTGTTCTGCTTTCTTTTTTGTTCTTTCTTATATGCTTTTTATGGTAAGAAATTTTCAGATAATATTTTTAAGCATATTCTTTTCCTCTGTTTCTCAAAAAATGAAAATAAAAATCAAAACAAGCAAATAAGACAAAAATACCACAAATGAACTTTCTCCAAATTTTGTAAGCAATACACCTTTCTGCCTCATACTTCTGCTTCCCAGCTCTTTATACTCCTGGCAGCCATGCCTTAAGTCTTTGTTTTCCATATATATAACTTAGTAAAAACCATTTCCATTGCAGACTTTGTCATCCAAGCAACTCCAATGAAGTCCATTCTTTAGAGACACAGCTAATGAATGACTGTAAAAAATAATATGTATAATGATTATAAATGAGGCATTTTGTCTATTATCCTTCTCTCTGGTGAATTCACAGACTGCCAAAGGCTTTCTATAGCCTAAGCCAAAGAGCAACCATCAGAATTTTAGAGTTCTTAAAAGAATTCTGGGAAATCTCTTTGCCCAGATCTCTTGAGTGTTTTCCTAAAATAATTGCATATGATGTAAAAAATAATTAAAATATAAATATCCTCTTTTCAAATCCTTGACTATTAAAATAGCCTAAATTGTATCATCTAATATTGGAAATAAGTAGTTGAACCAGTCACTAATGTATTGCTGTGTATTGAAGTGAACTGACTTTTGTTGGAAGGAAGCTTAATATAATAACTCATTTATCCATCAGCCAACCAAAGACTACTAATAATTATGGTTACTTACGAATATTAATTTACACGATCTCCTTTCCAGCACAGTCTTCCTTTAACTCCTTGTACATGGATATGCTTCCGGGACATGTGTTATTTTTTTTTCCAGAACCACCTTTCTCTGCCATGCCCTATGGTTTTTCTAATTCTTCCTTTGTTGGGCATTAATCAGATGTCAAGAGTAGGAGGTTGCATTCCTTTGTGTTCTTTAATTTCCCCCAAATATTGGCTGTTCTGCAAGACGTGGTTATCAAGACAGAGACAGTGTCTCTTTTGGTGCTGTAGTCTGAATGTCTATATCCTCACCCAATTCAGGAGTGGGGGCCCTTTGGGACTATTACTTACACAATGTAGCCAGTGCCATTATGAATAGGCCTAGGGCTGGAGAGACAATCCAGCAATTGAGAGCACTTCCTGTCTTCTCAAGCACGTGAGTTTGGGTCCTAATAACCATGTCTAGGAACTCAGAACTGCTTGTAACTCCAGCTCCAGGGGATGTGACATCCTTTTCCCGCCTCTGTGGGCAGCTGAACACAAAAGCACCTACCACACATGCCTACATAAACATACATTTTTTTAAAAAACAAATAAGCTTCTCTAAGTTAATTTCTGCTTTCCACCATGTGATGATGCAGAAAGACAGCACTTTAGAAGGATCTTACCAGAACCAAATCATGAATGCTGAGAATGGGAGATAGAAACTACTCAGGCAGTTTAGAAACAGGGACCTTGAATTTTGTCCTTAGCTAGAGGCCAGAAATATCCTGAACTCTGTACTGGACAGAGGCAAGAATGCCAGAAGTGGGTTCTGGCTCCTGCTTTGGCTTCATATCTTTCTTCCCTTTTTATACCACTTGGCTGGTCACAGATGCCTGCAAAGTTATATGGGAAAATGCAACCAAAATGAGAGACTCCTGGACACCTCATGGGTAGGTTGTCCACACAGCCCATGGCAGGACGAGCCTGTATCTCAGCCCATAAATGTCTCAGATGGGGATCCGTATGTGGGACCACTTGCTTTATCTACAAGGATGGAACAGTTTCAGGCATACCAGTGTTCCACTTGTTCAAATTGTCTTAAACTCTCATCTAAAAGACCTATAAACTCCTTTCTAAGCCTCACTTTCCCTCATAGTCCAGGAAAATGCTTCCTCAAATTCATGAAATGAGAGCCTGGAGTCACCGACTCATTGGCAGATTGGTGTAAGTGAGATTCCGGAGCCTAACTCCGTAATGAAGTCCACCTGAGATGATGCAGCCCCTATCTTGCTCCAAGTAGCAGTTACTTTCCTCTTGCTATGATAAAACGACATGATCAAGGCAGTTTAGAGGAGAAAGTTTCCCTGGGCTGTGGTTCCAGGAGATGAGAATGGGCTTGTGTTTTCCAGAAGATAAGAGTCTGTCATGGCAGGGAGGCATGGGCAACAAGCAGCTGGCATGGCAGCTGGAGCAGGATACCCAGACAGAGCCCATGTCCTTTGCCATAAGCCCAAAGCAGAGAAAGCAATGGAAGTGGCAAAACACTTAGAAACCTCAAGGCCTTTCCCTAGTGAAGAATTTCCTACAATAAGGCCACACCCCTCAGACCACTCCAAACAGCATCACCAGCTGGGAACCAAGTGTTCAAATATGTGAGCCTATGAGGGACATTCTCATTCAAACCACCATATCTGTTCTCTCCTATTTCAGATTTTTTTCTCTAGCTGGGGAAAATGGTAGCTATAAGAAAGGAAAGTTGTGTAAACTATGTTACAATGTGTGAAAAATCTAACAAAAAAAAAACAGTTCTAAAGAAAGACCCTAAAATGTGTAGATATCATTACTATAACAATATAAAAATTTACCCATGAAAAGAAAGTACAGTTTCATTAAAGTCACAGATGGTTAATTTTCTTTGTATTTTTATTCATATGGTTGTGTTACTTTCAAAATCTAGAAATATAATAAAGGTAACTGTGACTTCATGAGCTCACTGCTAAGCATTAAGGATGACCAAATCAAAGCTTGCCAAATGTTGCACAATAGATTTAGCAAGATAGAGCTGTTGCAGACAAAATCCAGTATAGACTGAGACTTCACTTAGTATGAAGGACTAAAATGAAGGGAACGGCCAGTCCAATGAGGAAGGTTTCTTTTGCAGACCTCTTTTTGCCCAATAGAATTCAGACAACAGGAAGACACATATGCAAGCTGAAGAGCTGAGCCCAGCAAGGCATGCATGTGCATATCAACATGTGAATACAAGAGATCCATTTTCACGTACAATCCTGGAAGGACTGGAGCCAAACACAGAAGAAATGTAAATGGAAAACAAGCAAACAGTTATACAGAGGAGTGTTTGAGAGAGGAAATACTGTGTCAGGCCTTGGCTCAAAGAAAACAGTCTTTTGGTCAAGGGAAGTGTTCATAGCATCTATTAAATGCATTCACCACGAAAAAATAAAGCCCAGCTGTTGAAGATTAACGTTTGTAATAAACGTTAGAAAGGAAGGAATCCAGAAGGTAAATATACATTGTGAAACAAAGCCCATGCTCTTAGGATAAGAACACTTCTTCTGAAAGAATGGAAGCATGGGGGAATTTGTTCTCTGTACCCTAGGGGACAGTGAGAAGCATGAGACCCTAATAACATAGGCACATTCTGCTTGAGAGAAAAGCCTACCATTCCACAGATAAAGTGCCAACTTCTGCTGAATACCTGCAGTGGAGAACCTTGACATTAGTCATTGAAGCTAATTTAAAAGCATGATTTAGATAAACTAAATTATTTGATTACTTTACAAATTTGTCAGATAGAGCTGAGATTTGCTAATTTATAGTTAATACTGGCATTTAATGAATGTATAAGCATATGTTTAAAGAAATATGGTTGAGAAATACAGGACTGGCAGGCTTAGTTTATGTGGCAAGACTCGTGCATGTGAACACACATTGTATTAGACATAAACAAGTAGGAATTCTTTTACATGTCACAGAAAGAAATCCATATCTTTGATAAGCACATATTAATAGGTCTGTTTAATTGAGAATGTGTTACCTTCCAGTCAATACCATATCTGGAAAGCTATGCTATCCAGTATAATAAGTTATTGCAATATAAATGTAAAATAATTAAAATCAAATATGGTGCTTCATTTCAAATGCATAATACTCACACATGATTATTGGCTCTGGTATTGTTCAGTGCTTTATAGGTCATATCCATTTTCGTGCAAACTCTATTGAACAGAATGGCCATGGGAAAAATTTGGGAGATAAAAACACAATGCGTATTTTGTCAGGAGCAGCAAGACTTTCAAGAGCAAAGAGCTACAACATGAAGAGAAGCTGGAGTGGGGGTGGTTTGGTACGAGAATGTTGAGGATGTTTTCAAACACACACATCTCATACGCAAGGGAACTGTTTTACTCTACGCAAGCTGTCTGCGACCGTGTCCACCACACACAGCCTTGGTCTCAGACATCTAGGGTGGCATAAGTCAGCGTCACACTCAGTCGGCAGAAGGGAGAGTGGAGACTGGAATTCCAAGAGAAGGTAGCTGGAACAGAATCTGAGTGCCATTCCGCCAGCCCCATCAACCCACCGTATCCACAAAGACAAATACCATCGACGAGTTTGAGGCAATTTATATAAAGCAATCAAAGGGGCCTTCAATTAATCCTAACATTCTTTCAGTCTTCTAAGTGACACGGATTTCATATATATATAAAAAAGCAAAACCAACCAAAAGCCAACCAAGCTGTATTGCATTATTCTAATTACCTAAGAGGCAAATATGTTCTCAGTCAAGAAGAATGAAGAGAGGACGCAGCTAAACTCTCCTGCATTCATCCATCTCAGAAAAGGCTGCAATTTAAGAGACCAAGTGATAGCTTTTATTAGGTGGGACTTTCTTGATTGCCACAGAGAGATAGATTATGAAATGTCCCTCAGTAACATTTGGTCACTGCCAATTCTTTGCTACCACTTCAGTCATGTAAGGACGGAAAGGGACCGTCAGAACGTCTCAATATTTTGATTTAGACATTCCACTGAGGACAGGATAAAGGCGTACGAGTCAAACTTGTTGATACCGGAAAGGTCCCTAAGCTGCTGGGTGGGGACAGGAATGACCTGCCTGTTCTTTATTTTTTTTAAAGACCAATAACATTTGCTATATTAAACAGGAATGTGATGTTTATTTGTGGATTTTAAAAAAAAAAAAAAAAAAACGGCTTTGGTCAACCTCGCAAATAATAAAAATTTCCGACATTAATGGAATACCAAAATAAAGATGGCATTTCCTCAGGGGAGCGTAATGATTTCTTCAGAACAGATTCGCCGTGAAAGCTGAGCACTTCCTTCCCCTGCAGTAACATCTGGGAACAAGTTTGCCACTTGGAAAAATGAGGAGCCTATTACAACGGCCAGGCATGGGTAGGCACAGGTGCTTCACCAACTCCACAAACACGTCCTGCTTCCAACAAGTGGGGCATTTCTAACTGACCCCTTGAGACTTCCAGTCACACTGTATTTGGCCTGGGAGAAGAGATTCATTGGTGGAGGAGGCAGCAGCAGCATCCACGGGGATTGACTTTACTGGCAGAATGCATTCCCTGAACATATTGACTCTCTAAACACAGAACGTTGGCCCACAGTTTATTAAAAGCAATTGTGTGTCTCTTCTGTCTAGCCAAACATTTGGTCTGTTACACAACCCTCCAGGACCAAGCTTCAGGCCTGCTCCTTTTAAAGCTGTTCCCTACTAGCCCAGTTCATAACAGACCCCTGATAGCCCACAGTGATCCTTTTCTGGAATGTTCATTGAACACTTAATTATGCACCACCTTGTGAAAAGTACGCTTGCCATTCGCAATGAGAACTTATTTAAGCATCTTCTATCATTGACCTATAACTTCTTTCTACTTTTTGAGGGAAAGAGCTGCGATTTACTAAATAATTAATTTTCAAAGCAGATTTGGAGCTTACTGAAAGGTTTATCATTTTAAGCAGGGGCATGGGGGAAGGGTAGGAACAGCACAGCTGTACCTACTTAAGAAGGGCGTGTTAGGTTTCACAAGAAAGTGCCTTTTAAGTGTTTTAACAATAACTGTATGCACATGATTTAGGTGGCTTCAAGTCCCATTATTCAAAGGATTTAAAAGATTAAGTTTAAAAAATGCCTGTGTGGAATTATCTTACCTAAGGAAATTTCTTTAGAAAGCAAGACTACAGGACGGTTTTATGAAGTACATTGTATAGTTTTGCAGACTGATACCGCAAAATCATAGGTCATAAAAAGGTCATTGCAAAGTCAAGGCATCGATTTTGACCATCTCTTTCTTCATCGGACTGTGAGGTTCTCCCAGAAAAACAACTACAGCCCTTTGCAAGAATTTTAGTCTCAGCCAGCCAGACTCAGGCAGGCAGGGAGGCAGGGTGACATGTGGGGTGAAAGGTCTTTTCTTTCCCTGTCTCCTTAAGTTTTCATGATTTCTTTGTTGTTGTTGTTTTGTTAGTTTTTTTTTTGTGGGGGTACTCATTTTGTGTCTCTGAGACTTCAATCCCTTAAGGGCTGATGATGACTGAAGTTTCCTTTTCTGAAAACCAGACTGAAAAGGGGGCTTACATTTTGCCTCTCCAGGGATGTAAGTCACAACTTGCTTCATCTCAGGGACAGAGGAGAAAGTCTGGGCTTGGAGATGGAAGAATCACTGTTTAATAGACAGCCCTACTCCATGCATGACATCATTAAAATAAAAAGCATACCGTGTAGTGTGATATATAGTCCTAAGATAAGAACCTTAGAACAGTATGCCAGTTCGTTAAACATGAGGTACCTGGTTGGCTAGCAAATCATTAAAACTTAAGGAAGAATATGACATTGACCTAATTTGGATATGCAGATCTTAGACAGCTAACGAGACATTGCCCAAATCCTCAAGTGCATTACTCTGCATTTAATTTTAGTGCTGACTCAGTTTCCTCCTTGTGATGTTGTCAAACGTCAGTCGTGATCCATCCAATCTTATACACTGACTGGAGGACCAATTTATATCTTGCTTTCTTAAGAATAGTTTGTATGAAGCAGGCTTTATTATACTCTTTATTATTGTTAAGCTTTTAAAAACCGTGTATAAAGTACTGTGAAGACTGCTGAGGAAGAGAAGACATCAATAGTGTTACCCAGCTGTGAACTCTGTGAAATACAACAACAACCCACCAGACAAGATGTGCCGACCGTTGCAACTGTTATGGGGTCTCCAACTGCTTCTAATGGGATTGGAGGTGCGCTCCGAGGGAGGTATTTCCAGCCTGGTACTATGAACATGCTTAAAAATTCACAGTTAGGGAGGCCATAGGCCTTAGGGGGAACTTACCACTGTTGTTTAGTTAAATTGACGTTGCATAAAATTGCCTTCTAAACACCTACATTTACGTCTACAGACAAATGCTATTCTCTTGGCCTTAATGAGAAAGTGTTTTTTTTCCTATGAGTTTGGGGGGAGGTGAATGCAGAGGCTGTTGGCTGTTGAAGGTGTTGAGAAAAGGGGTCATTTGAGTGCTCAGTTTTAAAGAACACAGTTACACTACTTCCTTGAAGGCTCAGCGAGTATTGCAGTAGTGAGAAGGATTTTAAGATGATAGGGGAGGGGATAAGGGCTGTACAATGTTATCTTTTCTGCTCACTGCAAACCTTGTAATCATGAATTCACAGCAGCTCTGACTGCGTGTTCTGGGGCTGCATGAGACTGAACATTAAAACAGCCAATCATAGATTGGGATCTGAACTTTACATGCTGAACTATTATCTACCAAAGAATTTTGAATAAGGGGGAAGGAGGAGTCATTATCTTGAATTAGGTACCCACTGACCAAACCACTAGGCTCCCCTAGAAAACCCATAACCACGATACTCAGAGAACCCTGATTAAACTCAGTTACAAAACAAAACAAGACATCAACATGGGAAAGAAACTTGTAGGGAAGAGAGCTATAGCATGAATTCAAGAGAAATAAGAGAGGGTGGGGGATGAGAGAAGTCTAAATGTATTACACATGTACAGACACACACACACACATACACACACACAACGTGTATGAGAAATTACCAAAGGGTACACGTTCAATAAAAATAAACATAATTTCTAGCCTCTTAGAAGATGCATTTGGTAGTTAAGTACCACTTGAGTATAATTCTAGTAGTATGAAGGAGAAGAGAATAAGTAAGACTTTTGTTTTTGTTTTTTTTTTAATTTGAGGGATTAGTTGATGTGTGAGATGAGCAGGCAGAACTTATCCAGGCATTAGAAATTCTGGGGAAATGACACGCCATCAGAAGGAAGTCTTACTAGTTAAGAACCAATGAAGTTCTTCACTATACTAGCCACCTTCTGTGTCATCCCGCTAAAATCCTCTCCCCATCACTGTTTGGAGGCTGGTATTTTATGATGGTGATGACATTCTGGTAATTAGACACTGTATCTGGGCTTCCCAAATAAATTGTATTTTATATTTTTCTATATTAGATACATCAGCTAAAATGTGTTCACTATTTCATAAATCAGTGACTGTTGAATTCTGTGTTTGCAAGCAAACTCTTTTTCAAATAACACCCTGCAGAGATGACCAGGAAGCCTGGGAGAGGTGAACATAACCGGTACATAAATACCTAAAAGCTAAGTCTGGAACTTTGGAATTATTTTGCCTGTCCAGTGGGTAGAAAGTCGTAAAAATTAATTGCTCTCAGCTGGAAATAGTGACTTCTCAAGCCTATAATCTCAGCGCTTGGGAGGGACAGCTGAACGAGTAGGAGGTCAAGGTCATCTTTGACCTCAAAGTGAATTTAAAGGCAAACTAAGTGAGGCGGTTTCTCCAAAACACTACCTCCTCTCCCTGCAAACCAGCCCAGTGTAGAGAATACATGCCGGCAAACCCAGCACTTGGGAGGCAGAGTCAGGAGAGCTACTACAAGTTTGAGGCCAGCCTGGTCTACACTAGTGCAAGTCATCCTGGTCTATAGTGTGAGGCTGCCTCAAAAACAAGTAAATAATAGTAATTAACTGTTCTCAATATTACTAAAAGGCAATTAAGATGTCTTCAGTATCTATGCAGCAAGAGGGATTTTTCTTTCCTTCCATCTTTGGAGACAGGAAGTGTGGGTGGGTATCTTAGAAAGTAACTTGTTTGTGTGTGCATGGAACCACCACCGCAATGAAGACTGTAAACATGCCCATCATCTCCATGGGCTTCCTTAGGCTTTGCTGTTCTTCCCCTTCAATCTGAACCCATCAACCTGGGCCAACCTTGATAACCCCTCACACTCTAGTTTATTTTGCTAGAATTTTGCACAATTAGAGTCACACAGCATTTATTCTTTTTGTGGCTTTTTTTTTTTCATTTGGAAAAATAGTTCTGCTTCATTCACATTGTTGTGTTTCCAGATGGCCACTTTCCTGCCGAGTGGTGCGTTGCTATGGTGGTTACTATGCTCCCATATTGATGGGTACTTGGGTTGTTTACAGCTTCTGGTTGTTACTCATAAAGCTGATCTGGGTATTTGCATCTTGGTCTTCAAGGGGATGTAGCTGTCATCTGTGACTGTCTAGGAAGGATGGTTGGACCATCTGGCAGGTGCCTGCTTATCTTTGTTAGAAATCACCAAAGTGCTTCTCAAAGCAGTCGTATTATTTTATATTGTCGACAGCAGTCCACGGGAGTTAGGAATCCTCTCTGCCTTTGTCAGAGGCTGATAGAAGCGAGTCTGGAACTCCGGTTAGTCTAGTAGATGCGTTGCGGTTTTTCACTGTGATTTGACTAATGATGACTAATTTTAAATGTCAGCTCAGCTGCACGTCTTTTATTCTTAATAGATCCTCTGTGAGCAGATGGCGGACATCTTTCTTCCACTTTAGTGGATTGCATGCTGTTGAATTCCGAGTGTCTTTTTAAAGTTTCAGTAAAGCCACTGTGGTGTATATAACATGCGAGGGCTTTTAAAAGCCATTTTTGGTTTGTCTTCATTCTCTCTAAAAGGTTCTTTAAAACTGGACATTTTAGTTAGGCAGTGATGGTGCATACCTTCATCTCAGCACCCAGGAAGGAGAGGCAGGGGGATCTCTGTGAGTTCAAGGCCTGCCTGGTCTACAGAGCTAGTTCTAGGATAGCCGGTGCTACACAAAGAAACCCTGTCTTGAAAAAACAAGAAAAAACAACTAAAACAAAACAAAACAAAACACCTGGACATTTTCAATTTTGATGGAGTACATTGTATCAATGTTTATGTGAGTTTTGCTGGTTTTGTTTTCTGCAGTCTTTCCCTAAAATCAAATAGATTGTATCCTGTTTTTCCTGGGCATTGTCTAGGTTTTAAATTTGAATTAAATTTTGTATATGGTATTCTAAGACAGGATCAAAATTTACTTGTTTGTCTTTGGATATCTATTTGTTCTAACACCATTGGTTGAATAAACTATCCTTTCTCCAGTGAATTGCCATGAATCTTGTGGAAAATCAACTAGATATATAGATGTGGATCTATTTCTAGTCTCTATTTAATGTGTCTATCTTTAAATCAATATTGTTTCTCTTTCTCAAAATTGTAGCTGTGTTGTCTTTAACTTCTTACTTTTGTTATAGAATTAGCTTATCCATGTTTACAAAAAGAGCCATTTGGCACTTTAGATTAGAAGGTGCGGAGTCTATAGATAAAACAGACTGATGGCTTTTGTTAGGAGTGAAGAGAAAGGAGATACAGAGAAAGAGGGAGACAGAGATTGACTCATTATGTAGCCCAGGCTGGGCTATATTTTGTTATGTAGCTGAGGCTGACCTCCAATTCAAGGTCATTCTGCCTCAGCCTTGCAAGTGCTAGGGTTAAAAGTGAGAGTTGTCTGTTTGCTAATACATTAATGTCTTCTGATTCTGAGCAGACGCTTCCTCCCCTCTTGATTTTTCCCTCTTTACTTTCCTTTACTAGTTTTTTGTGGCTTTCATCGTATAGATCTTTGTAGCTGCTGTCAAATCTGTCCCTAAATATTTCTTACTTATCAGATATCTTGCAAGTTGCATTGGCTTTACTTGCAATGACTGACTGGTCATTGTACGTGTATAGGAACATAGTTGGATTCTTATAAAAGCTCCATATCCAGCAATATAACTAAACACACCTAGTAGTTGTAGTTCTACTTTTTTGTAGATTCCACCGTATGTCTTACAAAGATGGCTATTTCATCTATGATAAAGATGACTTATTCCCGCTTCTAAATGTCTTATTATTTTTATCTTATTAAATGATCAGACTCTCAAGTCTAGCACCAAATAAATGTGAGTAAAGCAGACATTTGCCTCTTACTCTTATCTTCAGGGAAACAGTCAGTATTTGACCATGAGCTACATGCCTGTTGTAGGTTTTTAATATGAATGGATTTTGGGTTTTGTGAGTTTCTTTCCCGACACTATTGAGTTGACATATGCCAGCTGATACTTAAATAGTCATTTCCCTCTTAACGAATTGAATATTCTTATGATTCTATTTAAAGTTTCCACTTGTTTATTTTAGCTGCTTTAGAGGTTTGGGGAAGGTTTATGGAACAGTGATGTTAGATCATTTCTTTTTTTTTTTAATAGATTCTTTGCTTGTACAATATATTCTGTTCACAGTTTCCCTCCTGTTACCCCTTTCTGCTCTTCCCCACCTCCCCTCCAGATTCACTCCCCTGCTGTCTGTCTCTTATTAGAGAAAAGAACAGGATTCTAAGAGATAACAAGCAAGCATGCCAAAATAAAACATAGTAAGATAAAACAAAAAACATAAAAAGATTGGACCAGGCAACCCAAAAGGGAGAGGATGTTACGAGAATCAGAGACTGATCGCACACACACTCAGGAGTCCCATAAAAATACCAAGCTGAGAGCTATAAAATGTATGGAGAGGACCTGGTGCAGACCTGTGTCCGCCCTGGGTTTGCTTCACTCTGCTGATTCAGAGCCTTGTTCCCCCATTGTCCTCCATCCCTCCTGGCTCTTAGACTCTTCCTACCTCCTTTTCTGCAGGGGTTTTCTGAGCTCTGAGGGGAGCGAATTAGAACTGTATGTTCCAAACTCTCTCTCTCTCTCTCTCTCTCTCTCTCTCTCTCTCTCTCTCTCTCTCTCTCTCTCTCTCTCTCTCTCTCTCTCTCTCCATGATGTTTAGCTGTAGGTCACTGCATCTGTTCCTGTCTGCTGCAGGAGGAAGTATCTCTGATGAGTGAATAAGGCACTGTTCTATGAGTATAGCAGAATATAATTAGAACTCATTTTATTGATACTGTGTTCCTTTCTACCTCCTTTGGAAACTTTCATTCCTATTATAGGTTTTGCAAATTTGGTTGTGATTAATCTGCATGTGGTGTTTCTTGTAGCTAGGATTATACTTATTGAGTCTATAAATTTTTAACTCTCAACAAGTTTGGAGAGTGTGAACCACTTTTTCAATTTCTTTTTTCTGTGAAAGGCTACACTTATGTATGTGAAGTCACTTGACATTTTCCCATAGCTCCTTCATTCTCACCTTATATATTTAAATTTTTCTTCTCTTGTGGACTTGAGACAGAATTTCTGTGTATAGGCTGTCCTGGAACCCACTCTGAAGACCAAGATGGCCTCAAACTTGGATTTTGCCTACCTCTGCCTCCTGAGTGCTGGGATTAAAGGTGTTCCACTATACCTGACTTGATTCTTCTGTGTTTCTAATATACAATATACATTCCTGTTTCCTCCCTGGAGGAACTCTCTCAAGAGAGAGCATTTAGTGTCTTTCGGTCCTCAGAGAGCCCATCTGTACAATAAAATGTGTTTTTATTACATACTCTAGGATCGTGCAAAACAAGTCTACAACTAATGGTGACAGACAATATATTTGGTTTTCTTAATATTAACTGTCTTATTTTTAAATTCTAATTATCAAGGGAAAATGTTCTAGATGTCATGAGCTTTTTTGTGGAAATTTCAAAATTCTATTCTTCTAAATCAAGCAAAGAGCTAATCTTGAAATTGCATTAGGTGATATTCAATACTAACCTGAATGACTAATTCAGCAAGCTAGAGAAACAAGTATCAGTAAGTATGCTTGAAACTAGAAGTGACATACACTGTTGGAAGGGCATAAATCTTAGAATTGCTTTGTAAGATAATCGGATGCCTTTCTGTTACCAAGTCAAATATGTGTGTGTGTGTATACATACATATGTGTGTGTATGTATCCATTCTATATCAGATAAACTAAAGTTTTCATGGTTGAATTTGCTAACTTAATAAAAAGACACTGAAAAAAAAAAAACACCTAGCAGGTACCAGGTAAGAAGAAACCTTTGAGAAAATTCTATATATTCATGTTTCCCTGTAAGTTTTATTTACTTCTTACCCTGTTTCCTTCACATACACACACACGCACACACACATACACACACACACACACACAAATACTCATTCTCATTCATGTTTGAGTCACATACCCAAATACAAAGTTGGAAAAAACATTCATATCTTCCTTCAAATAGCAACATTTTCTTTGCTTTATTTTTCTGCTTGTGTGTACACACAAGCCATAGCACATGTATGAAGTCCAGACGCCGACTTACCAAGTCTGGTTCCCTCTTTCCACCACAGGAATTGAACTCAGGTCACCCAGTTTGATGGTAAGACCTTCATGCCTTCAGGCATCTTGCAGGCCCTCAAGTTGCTTAGTTAACAGTGAAGATAGGGTATCAGTGGCCATAGGGTCCAGGGGGGAGTCAAACCAGGAGGCAATTAACAAGAAAGCAGAAAGAGGCAATTATTTTTGAGTGCCATAATTGTTAATGTCGGGCACTATTCCCATGGCAGTCCCTCGTCCTCCTGTGGGTTTCTGCATTTACAGGCGTTCTGGCCTGCCAGTGTTCTGTCAACACATTTGTAGTAAGGACACAAATGAAAGGCTGCTCTATTATATGAGGGAAGCCTGTCTGTGGGGTTGTTTCTTCATGTCTGTAGTACAATAGAGAAAAGAGGACAAAGGTGAGAGAGATGGAGGGGGTGAGGATGAGCAAGTGGTGAGAGCCAAGGACCCTATTCTTCTGCCTTCTCAGTCTTAGACAAGAGGGCTTATATGAGTATTGTTTCCTTTGGAACCTACCAGCTACCCGAGTATTGGGTAGATCCCACTTTCCTCATTTTTTCCCCCAAATTGTCAGTACTCGTTTTATTTAGGCGCACCTTTCTATGGGTTGTTGTAACCCATTGGGTTATAACAGGTTGTTTTATTTTGTTGTTACACATTGGTTCACAAAAGGGCTCACCAATGGGCAGGTAAATAAAGTCAATAGGAAGAACCGAGCTCGAAGCAATAGTGGGTTGGATTTCACCAAGTTGAATACAGCTAATGGGATTCTTGGTGTTTCAATTGTTACCTCATGGTTGTCCTGTTTCCTCCTTTTCTCTCTTCAGAAAAGAGAGGGATGAAGGGGCAGTGGGAGTGGTTCAGTGGGTAAGAATGCTTTCTGTGCATACATGCGGGTCTGAATTCTAATCCCCAGTAAATAAATAAAAGCCCAGGCTTGGCTGGACGTCTGCACTCCCCGTAGTATGGGAGGAAGCACAAGCCAGGAAGAAGCCTGTGGCTTACTGACTGTCCGACTACCTACACATTCAGTAAGAGATCCTGTGGCAAGGGAATAAGGTGAAGCATATTGAACAAAATACCTAACATCCTCCTCTGACCTCCACATATGCACACACACAGGAGAGGACACACACACATACACACACACACAAGTCATAGCAACAATTAATGAAAACAGAGATCATGTACTTGGAAGAGTGCAAAGAAGTATATAAGAAGGTTTGGAGGGTAGAAAGGGAAATGGGAAATACTGCAATGATGTTATAATCTCAACAAATACAAATAATTATTGTTCTCCATGCTACTTTTCTTGGATTCTATTTTGCCATATGGTGGGAATATTCTACAGTTGAAATGCCTTAGTGTCTGTCACTTGCCTGGATCTAGTGAAATTATCAACACCTTCTAAATTCATTGATATGGATTCCAAATGGGTACTTAATTTTTTCACTCAACTTTTGAGAGAGAACAAAAATTACCAGGACAGTAGGCACCTAATGAAATTAAAACCAATCTTAAAATAATAATATCTCTTTTCTTACCGCTGTAGCCATCCCTCGTTACGTACCCATAGTTACCCTCTTCATGAGGACTTGACAAACAATGTTGCACTCACCATCACAGAGTGAACACAATTTCTGTTGATTCACTTTTAAAAATAACAATAATGTTAACTCTTAGTATTGAAACCATAGTGTGGTCTAGGGCTGTCTGTGTTGAATGAATTCACGCCCTTCATCTTCGTGAGGGCAATGGCTAGGCATCAAGTCCCACAGCATATTGCCTTGCGTGTTTACGTATTCTGAGCATGTTAAGTGTTCTGATGTCTACAGACAGCCTATTATCAGCAGCAAATAGGACATTAATCAGCTGCTGAAGCTGGTGTAGAATCTCACACACAAAGACGGTAAATAGATCCTTAGAGAAGGCAGGGAAAATTCTAGCCTCCTGGGAAGCTATTGTCAGGCTGAGGTTTCGTTTGTGTGCTATGTAAAAACATGCAAGCCAGTCCAGTACTGTTCCATTGACCAAAGACAGGGACTCCAATGACATAGACACAGGACGTTTTTGCCTGTGGCACAGGAAGCAGTCCATGGACCTGCACCGTTACACATTCGGTCTCAGTGTTATGACTCAACATATGTTGGTGGGTTTGACATGAAGATTTGTCTCGTAGCTGTAGAATACCGAATGAAGCAACAAATTTATAACAGTCAGCAAGCCTGGTGGTGGCGATGGCTGTTTGCTTGTTTGTTTGTTTGTTTGGTGGTTGGTTGTGTAGAATATACCTGCTGTAGCTCTCAGAACAATTTGACAGTTCATGCATATCCTCTACTAGGACTGAACTAGAAGACATAGCCACGCCCACTCTGAGTCTATAGCTTTATACGCTAAAATCATTTTGTCCTTTCAAAGCTGGCTTTCCTGAGAACCCCTATTACGATCATAGCTTCTCAGGGGTAGGCTGCTGGCTCCAAGTTCTATTGCCTTCTTCCTGATTCCCAAAACGTAAGTGAGTAAGCCCGTAGCTTCAGGGACGTTTCACGTGGGACACTCAGTCTCCGTGGACGCCCTCTTCCCTGGGCATGAGTACGCTGGGGTGCATGCAGCAGACTCTCATGAAGGTGAAGTTGGGGAGATGTTCTGTTCTGGGCCTGTTTATGTTGGAGGTGATCTTTCTATCCCACAAATCTGACACTTTCTGTCGAATAATCACACCATATGATCGCCTGGGCTGAAAGTAAAGCCCAAAAGATGGGTAAGGAAATTCTCCAGTTCACCAAAGGCCAGCCCTGCCACGTAGGGCTAGCCAGGCACAGCTTGCTGAACAAACGTGCTGGACTGAGGCGGGTGAGTGAGTCCAATGCCAACAAATTAAATATCCTCTATTTTTAGAAAGTGAAGCTCAGCTCAGACTACATGCGCTATTGCACGTGTGCTTCATGGTAAGACGGGGTAAACTAATAAACATTGCTCACAATGACCAGAAGAGGGCGCCTAGCACAAGTGAACCAGGTTCTCCCCAACACCAGCTTCCAAGACTCCTCGCGTACTTGCTACTTTACTAATTAATTTATTTTCTGTGCGTTTTGTGAAACTCTTTTTGGTCTAAGAGTAACTTCATTACACGTTACACATGATGAGAATCCCCTGATGTTCCAGCTGCTTTCGATGTTCACTTCTCAGAAGAAATAATGGCAAAAGAAATTGATTTTATAAACTTTGTCAAAATCAACACATTAGAGGGGTCAGAATGTACTCAAATAATGGAAACGTTTTTACTTTTTAAAGTGAAAATTCTTAATTGCTTTTGTTTATTCCATTTCTCTTCAGGTCTGGTTCAGTTTAATCTGTGATCCCATGATCAGAGAAGCCACCAGGAAGGACCACTAAGTAAGGAGACTAATATTATGCCATTATAAAATGAAATGAGATGTTATATGTTATATTTTCCAGAAAATATAGACTCAAATAGTAGACTCAAATCCTATGTATTTCCTTGCTAGTCCAGGGTAGACATAAACAATAAACTGGCCAACTCTGTTCTTCAGGCATATAATTTTCTTTCTTCCTAAAGTGGACACTCCCTGGGGAAATACAAATAACTTCTCATTTCAAAGCTCTTCAACACAAAAAGAAAGTAGGCCACTTTGACCAGAGCAGAAAATCATCTTTTCCGAGCAGTCTGACGGAATCATCTTTTCCGAGCATCTTCCAAGGGGAAAATATACACCGAGCTTTCACCACTCGATTTTGTTTCACTTTTAAATATTGTTTATAGACATCGAAAAAAACATATTGATAAATGATGTTCCAAAACAAAAGCATCGCGTCTTTCATTTCAGCCCAAAGCGGCTCCCCACCCCCAGCGTTCTAGAAATAATAAAACGGTGGCAGAGATGGACAGAGGCACCGTCTAGAGGACACCAAAGCCTTTCTCCTCCGGGGTCCTTGCTCCACTCCTGCAGCATCAGCTTTACCCTGCAGAATCAGCTCCAGACTTCTGTCATTCTGTCCCACTAAAGAGGGAGAAATCCCTACAATCTGGGTAGATTGTGGTCTTGTTTGTATCACAGTGGCTCTAGCCAGCTTCAGTCCAGGGCATATTTTGCTCTGGGCTGACAATTTACATTCCATGTAATAATAACCAACACCGCTATTAAGTAACGGTTTAATGCCATTGTTCCCGTCAATACCTGCCAGGATGGGTTTAATTGTCACCATCCTACAGGAGAAAAGACTGGTGAGGGCTCAGAGAAGTCAAAGAAACTACTCACAAGTACACAGCGATATGTGACAAAGGCAGAATTCTCACTGGCCATGACTGGCCCTAAGCCCATGCTGTGTCCACCATTACTTTAACTGTATAAATTACTTTACCAATGTGAAAACACAGGGGCTAACTATGCTAATTAGCCAACACAACTACTTTCCTGTTCTCTCTTTTTCAGTTTGGAACAAAAAGATACTAAAAGAAAAGTAAGCTTTTAGTACTCCTAAGAAGGATGTAAAACTAAGAATTCATAACTATAAATGGCAAGCTTTGTTTACTAGGCAGAATATACACTCTAGCAAATGTTTTTAAGACCTTTTATTGATAAAATATTAGGACTTCTTTCCTTATTTATGTATTTTGTTTTTAAGTGAAAATCTCACTGCCAGCAATAATACTTGATCAAATAATCAGGTTCCTAAAACAATAACATACATGTATCTCTACAAAATGTACATTACAGAAAGTTAAAGTGTATTTCTTTAAAAAAAAATCTATGTTCTACAGTCAGATTTCACCCCACCCATATTCCTAAACCCTAAATTCGAGGTTACACAAAACACTTGAGAGTTTATTTTTAAAAGATTAGGTATCCAAAATCTCAGAACCGCATACAATTCTTTTTGAACATTTGCCAGTTTCCTGAGGACCGAGAGTGGCACAAGCACAGACGAGGTTTTCTCCATGTGTTCCCTGGCTACCTAAGCCAGGTCTGGCAAGCTTCAAGACCAGAATAACTTTGGAGAAAACACCTAGAAAATGAACACATACAAGACGGGGTTCTGGGGCTCCACACCAGCTCAGACCAGTCCCCCTGGATCCTTCCTTCTCTCCAGTTTGTAGCAGACTGTCCCAGCCTACTCTAGAGTCTTCTGTCTCGACAAGGGCAGCTGCGTGGTCAGTGCATGGGTGTGCCAGGCAGATGCATCCTCTGGGTGCCTCCTCATCTCCTTGTTGGCCCTGATCTGCTTGCCAGGACCTGGTCCAAAATGGCCCAGCTGGTGGGGATGGTGAGGTCTTGAATTCCCTTTCATCAGCCTTTCCGCTTGCTCTGACGTGGCCACCCCCTGTGCCTTCAGAAAAAACTACTTCATCTTGTTCTATCATACCCAACGCAGAAGTGGCATCAAGGGAGCTGACTATGGAGAAATGTATCCTAGGAAGATACAGCTCAGGTCACGTGAGGAGCAGTGTCCCCTGTCTTATTACCTTACTTTTTTCCCAAGTATGCTGATTCCCAGGTCCTGTGCCTTCAAACATTCTTTTGCTCTGTTTGGTAGAATTGTCCCAGTCTGACTATGTGATTGCCAATCACTTCACCTCTCTAAGGCCAGCTGTCTTATTTACATAACATAACTTGCGTTATTCCGTGAAATATTACATGGGCAGTGCTGAACATGGTGCTGAGATTTTGGCTGAACCACTTCCTATTATGTCCTTTTTTAACTTTTAAGATGTTCACGTTTGTTCTTCCCAGTGATCACCTATGCATGGCTATACCTGCCTTCACCTGAACATAAATGCTAGCATCATCCATTTTAACCGAAGTCATCACATGAAAACTGCTAAGATTTTAACCCTCAGAAGGGAATGTTAAAGAGTTGATAAATTCAGACAAACCTACTCATTCAGGTTGTTCAAAACATGTAGAAAATACTTTCATAAAATAGCCTGTTTTTATTGACTTGATAGTATTTGACTATCTTTGTATTTGGGTGTGTGTGTGTGTGTGTCTGAACACATGTGTATCTGAGCTTGTAAATTGGGGTAAACCTCAAAGGTCATTCTTCAGATGCTCTCTACCCTGATTTCTGAGACAGAATCTCTTCTAATCTGAAGTTCCCAAGTAGGCCAGGCTTCCCAGTGATTGTCATTTTGGGGAATCCACCATATTTGCCTACAAGACCCTGTGATTATGAGCTCACTGCACATGGCTGCTGTTTTCATTGTTGCTGTTGTTTTGGATGTTGTTGTTGTTTTAAAGGTTTCTGGGGATATAAGCCATCTTCCATGTGGTGTCACTTTTCTTTTGATCACTTCCTTTCACAATACAGAACTAATTTATTCCTGAGGGTGGCATTTGTGTGATCCATGCCTTCCACCGCTCCTTGCTAAGATCCCACCACTTCCACATGGCTCCTTGGGTGACGTAGTCTAGCAACTGCTATTGTAGATCTGAAAGATAAGGCAGGACAGCAGACCTTATTCCCTTAATAACAGACCTTGTTCTGTTCCACACACTGAAGAGAATCAGCAGCTTACACACATGAATAGCCCTGCTCTCCACCAGCTGAATGACACAAGACTTGGGGAAACCGTCTGTTGGTGGCTTATCTGTGTCTGCACGCTGTGCACACACCACTGTCCTTTATTTATGAGCTATAATGAGAAAAGAAACAGACCTTGCTGGGAAGAAACAGTTGGAATGGTCCTGATGAGTTACTGAGTCCCAAGGGATATATGGCAGACAGAATCTCCAGAAGACCACATCCTGCAGAGTGGTGCTTTAAATGAGCAATGGCCTGCTGAGGTTCCTGTACTTGAGGGCTTGGTCCCTAGCTGTTAGCATTGTTAAGGAGGTGAAGCCTTGCTGGAGGAAGTACGGCACCAGGGACAGGTTTTGAGGTCCTCAATTCTCTTTCTCTCTCCCTCTCTTCTTCCCTCCTCCCCCCTCTCATTCTCTCCCCCTTTCCTTTCTCTCTCTTTCCTGCATGTGGATAAAAACGTGATCAGTGTCCTGCCCTGCCACCGTCAGTTGCTTAACCATTGTCCTGGCTTAGTTGACTTTTTCCACCCTGGTGGACTCTACTTCTTTAGAACCTTAAGTCAAAATAAATCTCTCCTCCTGTAGAGTCACTTTTGTTCATGGGATTTTATCACAGCATCAAAAAGGTAACAAGAAAATACAGTCATTAAAGGAGTTTTGTAATAGGACGGGGCAAAAATCTAAATTTCTCTTCATATTAAAAAGAATGGAAGATTTTTGGTGCAGGAAGAAAACCATAAACATACTAAAAAGAAATTACGGAAGACTTTTTCCACTTTCAAAATAGCAATGGCTTTCTAAAACCTGTAAGCAAAGTAAAAGACTGTTTTAAAGATAGGGTTACTCACTAAAAAACAGATAAACGAAATTTAATTTCTGTTCAGAACAAAAGTACTATAAACAAATAAAAATCTGAAAAGCCCAGTTCACCCTACAACACCCTTACTCCCTTAAATCAAATTGAAAGGATTCGATAGTTCAGGAGACAGAGGATATGAACATATAGGAATGGAAAAACAGACTCCTTCCATCCACAAAAAGATGCCCACAATAAACAATGCTTTATCAGCTTGATAGGGATCAAAATACCTAGGGACATCCTGGAACAAGGAAGATTCATAAAGCAGGAGCAGTTGTAGATAGAAGGCAAAACTATCCTTTTGGAAGGCAGTTTGAAAGTAGCTTGCAAGTTTAAAATGCATTTATCTTTTTACTAAAATGCTACTTCTAGGAATTTATCTTGCATGTGTGAGCATGAGGCCAAAGCTATAGCAATAAGGATACCCACTGAGGCGTTGCCTACAAAACACTGGAAAGAACGTCGGTCTATTCGAGTAAGGCTTGTTATACAGATGGAACTTAACATAGCTAAAGAATACTGTAGGGGTCAGCAAACACAGCAAACCTGCTCCATCTTCACTAACATTTAATGATTATCAGGATATAGTAGATGGGTTGTAGATTAGTAATAGGAAAAAAAGACATTAAAGCACTAATTCCTAAATATATTTTTAGGATAATTACATACTCTTATGTTGCTTTGTATGTGTACATATAGAATGATACATAAAATATTGGTAAGCACTTCCTAGGGTTCCCTAGTATCTGAGTCTGATGAGCAGTGGAGAAGGAAAACTTTTTACTATATATCCCTTTATTGTACCTTTCAATTTTATGATATCTGCGTAATGTAGGTTTTTATGAATAAATGTTGCCATTCCACAGTCCTGATCTGTGATTAATTCACCCTCCATCTTTGTAATGAAGGTGTGTACTGGTTAGGTTTTTTTTTTTTCATTTATTTATTTGTTGATTGGTTGGTTGCTTAGCTGTTTTTTGCCACCTTGACACAAGCTAGAGTTGTTTGAAAAGAAAGAATCTGTTGAGACAATGTCTCCACCAGATTGGACAGTGGGCAAACCTGTGGGGCATTTTCCTGAGTAAAGATTGAGATGCAAGACATTGTGGGTGGTACACCCCTGGGTGGGTGGTCCTGGGTTGTGTAAGAAAGCAGGCTGAGCAAGCCATGGGGGATAAGCCAGTGAGCAGTGTTCCTAGTGGCTATTGCTTCCGTTCCTACCACTAAGCCTCTTCATCGGGTTCCTGTCCTAACTTCTCTCAGCGATGGAGAGAGACCTGAAAGTTGTAAGATGAAGTAAGCCCTTTCCTCAATGAGCTGCTTTTGGTCTTGGTGTTTTCTCACAGCAATGGAAACCCTAACTGAGACAGGATAATAACCTGAAAAGAAGGCCTTTGCTGTCAGTTAAATCTTAAATAATGGTAAGAGTTGATGGTGAGTCTTCACACACGTGATGATGGTTAGGATGCTTTAGAGCGAAGGTTCTCGACCTGTGGGTTGCAATGCCTTTGGGGGGTCAAATGACCCTTTTGCAAGGATCACACATCAGATATCCTACTTATCTGATGTTTACATTACAATTCATAACAGTGGCAAAATTACAGTCTTGAAGTAGCAATGAAGATCAATTTTTGTTTGGGGTTCATCACAACCCGAGGAATTATATTACAGAGTTGAAGCATTAGAAAGGTTGAGAATCACTCATTTAGAAGATGGTTTCCTATATGATATGGCATTTACATTTTTTTTTACTCAGTGTTCCTTCTTTTGGCAATCATAGTCAGAGATTTGGGGGAAACTACCATTTTCCGCAATTCTTGAGCCACAATGGCCATTCAACATGAAACCATCATCTGGCACACTCAGTTTTGCGTCCTATGTCCTCGTGGCATGGAAAACAAGACTTTTACATGACTTTCTTTGACATCGTGACAATACTGAGTCCAACTCTACACCCCCTACCCAGACCATGTGTATGTTGTTCTCTGGTTAAGACAAGGTTTCATTTTTTATTGAGGTATCAACTCACACAGTGGTGGTTTGAAGGAAAGTTGGTCCCCAGCTTGTGGTGTTATTTAGGGAGGTTTAGGGAGTGCGGCCTTGCTGGAGAAAGTACATTACTGGAGTCAGGCTTTGAGAGTTTAAAACAGTGATTCTCAACCTTCCTAATGCTGCAACTTTTTAATACAATTCCTCTTGTTGAGGTGACCTCCAACCACAAAATTATTTTCATTGCTATTTTATAGCTGTAATTGTCCTACTGTTATGAATTATAATGTAAATATCTGTGTTTCCCATGGTCTCCGGTGACCCCTGTGAAAGGGTCATTTGACCCCCAAAGGGGTCATGACCCACAGGTTGAGAACTCCCTTAGAACCTCACACAACTTCCAGTTTGCTCTCTCTGCTTCAAGCTTACAGGTAAGGATGTGATCTCTCAGCTTCCTGCTTCGGTCACTTCCCGCTCTCAGCTTCCTGCTGATTGCTGCTATGGTTTCTTGCCATAATGGACTCATCTCCATGGAAACATAAGCCAAAATAAACTCCTTAGTCTATAAGTTGGTTTTGGTCATGTGTTTTATCGGTGCAATAGAAAAGCAACAAACACATACCGAGAGTTGATTTGTACTAATATCATAAAGGCCGTCTTCAAATCTCAGTGGGCTGTGATGTGGCTCAGTGCTAGAGCACTTGTCTAGCTGATATGGGGGGGGGGGCTGGGTCTAAATTCCAGTACTACTGAAATAAGTGGGGGCACACACACACACACAACCATACCATTCTTCTAGGAATAAGATGCTTCCGCATAAGGAGGCATGTGATAACCTACAGATTCTCACAGGAATTTTTTTTTACATTACAGTGTACTTCTTTACTACTTTTAGGAAAACCAACCAGTGTTTTTTTCCATCCTCTTTCCATCTGTGGCTCTGGAATTGTGATGCTCTGGAATCTGGGAAGAGATTTTGCTTACGAGTTTGGAAGAGCGCTGTGCAGGATAAGACAGAGGGAAATCAGCACGAGATCAGCAAAGATCTCCAGTTAAAAGGTGTCTCTCATCACATGGGAAAGGCTGCATCTGCCGACGACCTACCTACTCTGTGACTCAGAAAGTCAGATGATCAGGCTGCATTTTTGTTAAATGGGCTCACCGTGTCCTCAAACTATGACATGACACTCTTCACCCCATCTGTACTTTCATGGACATCCCATTCCAGGTAAATGCTAGTAATGGTTGAAATGTTTCAGCACCAGCTGGCAAAGATTACTGTTACCCCATTGTTTAGTGGGAAGTAGATCTTCAACTTCTCTCAAAACTTTGCTGTCCATCTGAATTCAGTTACAGATAGCAGAAAATAAAGCATTTTAGGCAAAAAAAAATGATTTAAATCAAAGAATAAGATCTTTACAAGAGACACTAAAAGACATGCAGGCCTAGCGTCTAGCTTATACACCAGAATAATTATAGAGGGATTCTATAATGTTGGCCCACAGTGGAAGTTGCTATTTTAACCACAGTTAGGCAAGTGTGGAATCTGAAAGCTGTCTTTAGGATGGTTGACCTTGCTCTATGTGTTTAACTGTAGCCCAAGTCATTGCAGATGCATCCTTGAGCGCCAGAGTCCGTCTTTAGATGCACCACACTACCAAATATCTCCTAAGACCACTCCTACATTGGAAACCCCAGCTCCCCCAGCGTAGCAATAAAGTCAGCAGAAACTGGCGGGCAGCCTCTGTCTTACTTCATTTGCGAATTGTGTGTACTTGATATAATTACAGTGATATGTTAGTGTTAGACAAGCCCAAGAGGACTAGATTGTAGCATTCCCTGCTTGCCTGTGCTTCAGGAATGTCCACATGGGTGCCACATCTGCCCTAAGGTTTCAAGACAAAATTCAAACAAGCTTGAAGCAAATGATCTCACTTATACTTGGACTTGTACTAAATGTGGTTTTTGGAAACTGTCTGTTTACAAAATTTGGGCCTGATTTTAAGTGATATAGATGTAACAAATATCTGTTTGACTAATGTTTTAAATTTTGATTTGTTCGCGTAAATATTTTTAATTTGTATTAGTTGAAAGCATTCTGGTTTGATACAATGATTCTCCAAAATAAAAAATACTAAAGTGCCTTAATATGTGCAAGAGGAAAATAGAGGAATGAGATTCTAGACATCTGTGACCTATTTACAAATGGGTCAACATCACTACAGATATTGGATCAGATATTTACAGTCTCCTGTGACAGCTGATCAATATTTAGATGAGGAAAGGCATAGTTTTAAACTACTTTTGCTGATGTTTTTGGTTGGAAAAGAAAACACAAGTATCCAATGGATTGTAATTAACAGGAGAGGAGAAACTAAATCTTTGGTGGTTGGACTTAGAATCTAGTGAATGTACAATATAAAAGTTTAGTTAAAATTTCTTCGCTGAGGAATAACCCTTCTCTATGTTGTGAGTATATGTTGCTCTCATTGAGTGTTAATAAAAGCTGCTTTGACCAATAGCAAGGCAGAATATAGCTAGGCAGGAAAGCCAAACTCAAAACAAAGGGAAAGAAGGGCAAAGTCGACAGAGATGCAAGCCAGCAGCCTAAGAAACAAGATGTCAGCAGACCAGTAAAAGCCATGTGACAATACATAGATTAATAGAAATGAAATAGTTTAAATGTAAGAGTTAGTTAGCAGTAAACCTGAACTATAGGCCAAACAGTTCGTAATTAATATAAGCTTCTGAGTGATTATTTAAAAGCAGCTGCAGGATGGCACAGAAGAGAGAAACCTCCATTTGCAATTATTCTTCTTAATAATTTCTCCTCTTTGCAATTGGGCATGTGCACACTAGCACTTTAGAGATAAAACAAATCATTCAAAAACAATTGTTTAATTTACTTATTCAGGTTTAGAAAAATGGTCTAGTGATCAAGAGTGCCTACTACTTCACAGAGCTGCAGGAACTAATGGGTTTGGTTTCTAACACCTTCCTTCACATGTTCACTCACAAACATCTGTGACTGCAGCTACAAGGGGTTCCCAGCCCCCTCTGGCCTTTTACAGAACCTGCACACACATGGCACACACCTACACAAACATATACATAGAGACACAGACACGCACACCTAGACACACTCACACACAAATAATAATAATAATATACCTAAAATTAACTCTTGCACTTAGAACACCCCCATAACTGATTGGTTTATATCTGTATTCTACATGTCGAAGTACAGTGATGTCTTAGAAAACACAGAGAGGAAAGTCAGTTGCAACTCAAATTTCATGAAAGAGGAGTTTTGAAGCCCACAACTTGGGACTGTGGGCTCAGAACTGTGCCTGTCCATGTTGCTCAGTTGAACTCTGGTCCTGTGACCCTCCAGTCTCTAAACTTAACCCTGTTCCTCAGAGCTTTGTGGTTGTTTTCAGGAGAAGTGTGTCTCTAGGTAACTCACTCCCTTTCACACTCCTTAGCATGCTCTGAGTGTGATCCTGGCACATAACTCAGATCATAATTAAGTGTTGTCACTAAGATTAAAACAGGAAAAATGAAGCTGAAGAAAAATAGTTACAAGAAAAAGAGTACAAGCATCAAATGTGAAGGGAATTCAGCGTTCAATTTAAACCAAACACACCCTGTGTGTTTTGGATCTGCCAAGTGGATCTATCAATAAATCTCTTGCAGTATATGGAGCTGAACTATCACCAGTTTTCCAACAGACTGGTGTCTCCACCCAGATATTCATTCCAGAACTATAGCTATTGAGTCAAATCCTTGGCCATTCTAAGGAAATTCCACAAGTAACAATTGCCGTTCTTGGCAAAAAAAAAAAAAAAAAAAAAAAAAAAACAAAAAAAAAAACACTGTTCATACTAAGTTAAAGCCTAGGGTTCTTTTCATTGTTGACTGAAAAATACATTTCTAATACACTTTTTATGTTTATTGCTCCCTGGGACAGCATATTATTAAATATAAAGTGAAGAGAGAGCTAAAATAAGTAAGTAAGGCGAGTGATAACACTACAGGTCAAGGCACTATAGAACTATAATTTAAATGTGAGTGGGTGGCTGTCCCCATGTGAACTATTCTCAAATAGTGAAACCATTTGGAGCCTTGACAGGTCTCCTGATAGTGGAAAATGCCAGAAGACACATAGTGTACCTTGAATACAAGCCACAGGACTTAGTATTTTTTTTGCATACTTTTCTTATTCTTCATCTCTTTATAATAGCTAACACAGTCCTTTCAAGTGATCCTTCCACAATTTCTTCATGCCTCTTCCTCTTGTGTCTAGACCTGTCTTCTAGCTGAAACCCACCCTTTGTGGGCTATCCTGGTGGAGCGCATAGCACTCTTGTAAAAGACCCAAGCTCAGTTCCCATTACCCACGTTTTTTGGTTCCCGGAAGCCGGTAATTACAGGTCACCGGGGTCACACTTGTCACACTTTTAAAAAGAACCCCTTCCCAGCCACTGTGGCTTTCCTTTTTTTTGTTGTTGTTGTTTGTTTTTTTTTTTTTTTTGGTTTTTTTCGAGACAGGGTTTCTCTGTAGCTTTTGGTTCCTGTCCTGGAACTAGCTCTTGTAGACCAGGCTGGCCTCAAACTCACAGATATCCGCCTGCCTCTGCCTCCTGAGTGCTGAGATTAAAGGCGTGCGCCACCACTGCCCGGCTATGACTTTCCTTTTTGCATGCAGTGCTTTTCAAGTTTATTCTCATCCTCTGCTTTGATTTTTACAGAAATATTATCCCATCTTTCAAAGTCTATCTGGAAAATACAACCAGAAAGAACTCTTTTTCTTGGAAGGAAACAGAGGTTAAAAAAAAAAAAAAAAAAGATTGTGGCCGTTTGGAAAATTAATACTACTCTTTCTGTTACCCTTTGTTCCCCTAGATTTTTTTACATTTTTTCCTAGGAATATGCTGTATGTCTTTGTGCAACCTACAGGCTCACTCACCACTCTTCCTCTCCCTCCTCCTCCCCTTACTTCTCCTCCTCCTCCATCCATGTCAGGCAAGTTTCTCAGCAGCTACCTGGAAAGTACACTGTGCCTATATCTGTCTCATTTTCTCCTAGGAAATCAGGAAGGTAAGACCCCAGCATGAGAATTCTAATCTCACTCATCCAGGATCCTTATTTCCATAGCAAGGAGGCAGAGAAAATTTGCAGAACTCTCTCTATTACATGGGGGAGGGAGTGACCACTAGACAACCTTTCTATAGCAACACAGTCCAGGAAGTATGATATAATTCAAAGCACTAAAGTTTGAGAAACTTGGTTGCAGCTCTCAAAATGTATCTACCCATGCCAGGTATGGCAAATGAGGAGGTGGAACACTAAAAGATGATAGTGGAGTTCAATACAGAATAGGGCTCAACATAAGCTCCAGGAAAGGGAGAAGAAAATTCGACTCTGAAGGGCTTCAATCGGCTTTGCCTCACACTTACTCCTCAAGGCCTATGCAGATCTGAGGCTTGGAGTCCATTCAACTGCCCCTGAAGAGCAGCTACTGGTCTTTTTGTCCATTTAAGCCTCATTTACTACAGAACACTAAATATTCTTAAGGACACGACTACAGTGGAAGCTTGCCTACTGTTTTCTTGGGTTTCAGACTTGCAGAATTCTTTTTATTATTTTTTTTTTTGCTTTATAAACAATACCATTCAAAATTTCCACCTCCTCCCATATCCCTCCCAGTCCCCCACTCACTCACGCCTCCCTCCCCCTCCAGTTTTAAGAGAGGGCTGGGTACCCTTCCCTGTGGAAAGTCCAAGCCCCTCCCCACTCCATCCAGGTCTAGGAAGGTGAGCATCCAAACAGACTAGGCTCCCAAAAAGCCAGTGCATGCAGTAGAATCAAATCCCAGAGCCATTATCATTGACTTCTCAGTCAGTCCCCATTGTCAACCACATTCAGAGAGTCTGGTTTGATCACATGCTCGTTCAGTCCCAGTCCAGCTGGCCTTGGTGAGCTCCCATTAGATCAGTCCCACCGTCTCCGTGGGTGGACGCACCCCTCGGGGTCCTGACTTCCTTGCTCATCTTCTCCCTCCTTCTGCTCTTCAACTGGACCAGAATTCTTTAGGGTCAATCCCTGCCTGACTCCCAGGATTCTGAGCCTGAGTCACACTCTGTTGCCCCCTGGAGGATGACTCATCTGGGTGGTTTTCTGTGGAAATCCTTTAGCAGGGCTTCACCTACTCACTGTGAGAAACTAGACAGATGAAACCCAGGGAGCCCACGTCCAGCCACGTACTCACTCTGACGGACCAAGGAACAGCAACCATGGAAAGGAAAGTGTTTCGTGTCTTTCGTTCCACTAGACCTACAGAGAACATTTTTCTGTCTGCAAGTCATTGACTAACCACTCCCAGAACAGCATTTCTTGGGCTCCTTCCTCATGAGGCACCTACCACAGATTGATCTCCCAGTGGCAAGGAGCCTGAACCAGAAAAATATCCAAAGCTGGTTCGATTCCAAGTCTCTCAGTAAGAGCTATGTTCCGAAGGCATTTACTTTTCAATGGAAACAAAATACTGCCTTGCAGGAACACACAGCACACTGTCCTTTCTCCCGGGAGCTACACTCTAAGTTATGATGGAAAAATTCAAAGAAATAGAAACCTGGTGAATGGGTTAAAAATCAAGCCCATCATTCAGCATCAACAGTAATTTCTTTAGAGTTCTTTGACAGGAAGAACCTCACACCATACTGTGTAAATCAAGGCCTTCATGAAAGAAACTCTGTTCTCAAAATTGATGTACTGCCTTAGTGTATTTCTATAATACTTCATTGGCTTTGAGAATTGTCTCCTCAAAGTATTGCCTTTTGTGTTGGGTCATTTTCCCCTTGAAAACTATTATAGTAATAATCTTGAAGGTACGGGCTATTTAGTTCTAGACATTATTATGCTTTTGACTCCCAAATTTTAAAAAAGCAGTCCCTGGCAGGGAACCCAATTATAACTTTCAGGCTCAGATGAGACAACTCAATGAACTCATATCAGAGATAATTTATTAACAGAAATGATGTACTCTGCAGGAGTAATGTCAAAAACAGAGAGCACATACTTAGCACATAATTATTCTTCAAAAACAAACCATGGCTAGGACTGATCTTTGTTATCAGCCTCCAGTTAATATGAAATAAACTTTGTTTAGAAGAAACTTCCATTTTCTTAAAGTGGGATGGCCTAGCTTCTCAGAAACTATGCTAAAGTATCACATGGAGAAACTTATTTTTTTAATGAAAGATGACAGTGTAATATATACATGCTTATCAACAGTATTTTTAGAGGTTTATTATTTCTATTTTATGTGTATCCATGTTTGCCTGCATTTATGCCTGTGTACCATGTGCATGTACTACCTGTAGATGCCCAAAGAGGGCGCCAGTTCAGGCAGAACTGGCATTACAGACGGTTCTTAGCTACCATGTAGGCGCTGGGAACTTAACCTGGGTCTTCTGGATGAGCAGCTAATATTCTTAGCTGCTAAGTGATGTCTCCAGCCCCTTAAAGTAGTATTTTATTTGATAATCCCTTAGTATCTCCAGGATATATTATTTATTTCTTGTAATCATCAACTTGGTAGTGTCAACTTTGATAATATCCACTACTAATCAAGTAATGAGTAAATTGTGGCAATATCTTTTTCACTTATTTACTTCTTTGATCATGATATAGGATAATAATAAAAACACATGAATTCACTTTTTAAAAGTTGTTTTAGATTTATTTTGTGTGTATGAATGTTTCACCTGCATGTATGTTTGTGCACCATATGCATGCCAGGGACTGGCAGAAGTCAGAAGAGGGTGTTAGATCCCTTAGGACTAGAGTTTGGATGGTTGAGAGCCACTATATGGGCACTGGGAATTGACCCAGGTCTTCTGCAAGGGCAGAGCCATCTTTCCAGTTTCAGTAATTGACTTTCTGGGGTTGTTTTTTTTTGTTGTTGTTTCTACAGCTAGTGATTGGAGTTTCTTTAACTTTTTCTTTGGAATGCTTTAATGAGCACACATTGGAAAAATCCTTATTCAATCGAGGAAACAATTGTCAAAGTTAACAAAGTCTAAAGCAGTAACTTTCGGACTTCCTCTGTGGTTTGCTTCAAAAAACAATAAATGAGCACTTAGCGTTTTACAAATGAAAATGTCATCATGTAGACTACAGCTGGTGTTGTTCTTAACATGGCTCTGCTACTTTGCAGAATGGACCCCAGAACTTTTAAGAGCCATTTCTCAGTGCTCACGAATTCCTTCTGTTTGGAGGCCTTATATTTTAGTGTTAATTCATCACCAGTTATCTCCTTTCAGTTCACCATACAGTCAATGCTCGTATCCCCAAACAATATTCTAGTACAGTCCATGCAATAACTAGGGTCCTATAAATATTAAAAAAAAACCCCTACTTTGTTAAAGGGTTGTTTAATTCACAAATAAAATTGAAGTGGCATAGCTCTTGATCTATTTACCATAAAAAACCTTTCTATAATAAGTTGCATTTGCCTTCTTTCAAATTAAGAAACATATAGATTGTGGTATATGTAAGTAAATGTCAGGGCACAACAAAAGCCAGATCATTGTGGCCAAACGTTGGACGAGATTGCCCACTTACCTCTGCCAAGACCTTGTCATTTTAATGAGATTCATGTTCAAGTTGCTCCAGATCTCTCTGAAGTAGGCACTCACTCTGCCATTGTGGTTAAATAATGTGTATTTACTCCAACGTGATTAATCCTTCTGTTTCCATGCTGAGACCGCTGAAGGGACTTTTCATTTGGCACACTAATGCTGAGGACGTAATACGTGCTCATTAAAACTATGCTGGGCCAGAACAAATGCTTTATGATTACTCATTATAAACATGTATAAAGAACAGATATTATACTTGGTGCACAGACTACATGCAAAGGCAGCCATAGTTCTCACAGATGGAAATAAATTGCTGGATGAGTATATTATTGATAAAGTGTTAATTCTCATAGAGATCACACTTGCGTGGGAAAGATAAGACTTTGAATACATGATTGCAAATGGGAAGATGAGAGCGACAGTGAGTGAGCCTGACGATGTAGGTAAGAATAGAATCCGTCAGAATAATGTGTGGATTTTACACCAAGAGCAATAGAGTACCCCTAAGACATCTCTAAACAGAGAAAGACAGATTTTTACTCCATAGCTGGATTAGTCTCACCATGTAGCCCAGGCTAGAAACTGCAGAATTGAAGGGGTCATGGAGAACAGCTGAAGCTTAGCACTGTGAGGCCAATTTAGATCACTGGTGAAGATGCAGCATCCATTGCAGTGAAGACTCAGGATTTAAGGGATCAGAAAGAAGAAGCTGGAGTTTTTCACCATGTAACAGGCAGATTCTATAAAGAGAAGCCAGGAGAGCTACTGGCAAAGGAACAGCCTTACCTGCAGTGGAGATCCCAGCATACTGGAGACACTGGGGCCATGACACACTCATCAAGGACAGAGTGGGTACAGAATAGAGCTGGCTGAGCCTCTAAGGCAAGCTGTATGTGCTGCTGATGGCAGAGCCAGAGAAACTCTACTGCTTAAGTTCTTTGAAAGCCAGAAGATCATGTGTAAGTCCAAGATATTGAATACTGAGTTATTTACACGGTTAGAGTTTTGTTTTGCTTTCATCTGATTGTGAATGAGACTACGTCGTTTGTTGGAGTAAGAAAGTATTTCAGTTTTTACAAGACCCTACAGTTAAAAGACATTGGACTTAAAATGAAATATTGGATACTTTGAAGAGACTTAACTTTAAAAGTGTTTGAATTTTTAAAAGTATTGTGACATTTAAAGTTACACTGTACTTCATGTTATGATATTAACAAGAAATCTTGGGAACAAACAGAAAAGGAAGGTCATGGTTTTAATATAGTAAAATATTCGTGTGTCAAATTGACAAAAGGCCAATTATAATGCTTAGTTTTGTATCAACATGGTGCAAGGTAGAGTTATCTGGGAAGAGAGAATCTCAAATGAAAAAAATGCCTCTATCTGACTGACCTGTAGGCTACTTTGTGGGTATTTTCTTAAGTAGTGATTGATGTGAGAGCGTCAGGCTACTGTGAGCAGTGCCACCTCTGAGAAGGAGAGGGAGTCATGGAGAGAAAGTCAGTAAATGCATTCTTCCATGGCCTGCTTCAGTTTCGGCCTCTAGGTTCCTGCTTTGAGTTCCTATATTTGCTACTCTCAATGATGGACTATAATTGAAATATGTAAAGCAAATGAACTCCTTTCTCCTCAAGTTGATTTGGTCATGTGAATACCATTGGTTAATAAAGAAACTGTCTTGGGTCTGTACAGGGAATAGAGGTAGGTGAGGAAAACTAAACTGAATGCTGGGAGGAAGAAGCCTGAGTCAGAGAGAAGCCATATAGCCCTGCCGGAGACAGATGGCCGGAACTTTATCAAGTAAGCCACAGCCATGTGGCAATACACAGATTAATAGAGATGGGTTAAGTTAAGATATAAGAGTTAGCCAATAAGAAGCTAGAACTAATGGGCCAAGCAGTGATTTGAATAATACAGTTTCTGTGTGTTTATTTCAGGTCCGAGCAGCCAGGAACCAAGAAGCAGCTTCCTCCAGCAAACACTAGTCACAAAAGAAAATAAAATCAACAACTGAGCTTTATCAAAATTATAGGCATCTATTTTTCAAAGATGTCATCTAAAAAAGGAAATGGTTAATCTCACATACACAATTAGTACTCACAATATATGTCTCACGAGCCCTGTAGCCAGAACCCATTTTAAGAGTCTTTCCAAAATCCAAGAAAATCCACATGCTATAATTTACATAAAGGAAATTTTTATAGATAAATCACAAACATGTAGCATATGTAAAGCAGCACATCGAAAATACTCAAAATGATTAAGGAAATTCAGATTAAATGATAATAAGAGAGGCTAGAAAAAGGCCTCAGTGAGTAAAAGCACTTGCCTGATGAACCCACAAGGTCAGAGAAAACCAACCCCTGGAGGTCAGTTGTCTTCTGACCTCCGCATATACAGCATAACATACATGTGCCCACACATACACACTCACAAAATAAAAGCAACAATGTGGAAATGATACCGAGGAAGTACAAGGACTGCCACTGAACTCTTGGCATCAATGAAGAATAAAGGAGTACTTAAAACATTTGACACGTCCTCACGAAGTTCAATATGTAAATGCTCTAAGGATGCAGAAATTCTATTTCTTAATGTTCACCCAAAAAGATGTGCATGTCCATGCACAGAGTAATTTGTAGGTGAATCACCACAGCAGCAGCATCCATAAGCCCAGTATAAAAAGACTGAAATGATGACACATTTGCCGCATGAACTGCTGTGAAGAAAACAGATGAGCTGCGGATGAAACAACAGTATGAATGACACTTACAGACATCCTCCTGAGCAAAAGAGCAGCTGACACAAAAGGGATCTTTGTGTAATTTCCACTTAGGAAAACATACAGAGTAGATAAAACTAATACTGGTTGAAAAAAAAATATCAGAGCTGTGGTTTAGTAGGTTGGACTGGAGTGAGTTCAGCGGGGGAGGTTTATGGGAATATTCAATGTCTTGATGGCAGCACTGGATATATTGACATACATATTGCTAAAATTCACCAAGTCATATACTTGAAGATTGTGCATGTTATTTTATGTGAAGTACAGATTAGTATAATGTTAACTAATAATTAACATTTCTTTATATCTTAATTTTCTTTCCAGGTAGCAAAACAGACTGCCTTCAACCGCCTTCAGAAGGGCTTCTTTTTGCCAAGAGATACAACTGGTCAAAGTGATGAGAAAAAGCAGCATAGGTGTACTTATCCCTATGGACATCTATTTATCCCCTAGGTCTTAGAGAAGGCACAGACAGACAAGGAAGCAGAAAGATGTATGAACCAGAGACTGGGGAAAAGGGCTGTGAAGCCATGTCTTCTGGACACAACATGACCATTACATTCCAGAACCCACTGCAGCTGTCATGAACTACAAACGATTGGGCCTGTTACTCTTTAATCACCCATGAGGAAGGGACTCACAAGGTCTCCTTACTGAGGGACCATGGTCAGATAATTGGTCCTAGGGGAGGGGGTGTTCTTTTCTTTAGTGGTGTTGCCAATGATAACTTGCCCATGTTCTAGGAGATAATCCCACTCATGCTCATAGAAGCAACCATAATTAAACTCAGCGGGACACATACTCATGAAAACACAGATACACACACGCCAAGTAGGAGGAACATTGAGCCTGTTGGGAAAAAGAAGGGCTTCAGCGGGAGAAAGAGGAGGACTAAATGAGGGTATTGAGAAAGATTGAAAATTACCAAAAATCAAAATATACACATATAAAATTGTCAATAAAAACAAAATAAGGATAAAAATATTTGGATAAAACAAATAATTGCTTCTCTCTCCATGTTTATAGAAAAACGTCTTTCATCATGATTGTTTGTGTACAAAGAATCTTTGTCTCCATTTAAATTCTACCATTCAAATACCAAGCAGTAATGCCAATTACCCTCTACTTGGCGCCTAATTGGAGCTAGATTCTCTGTCGTTCACTTACGAACATTTCGTGCTAGCAACAGCCCTTCAAGATTGGTTTTATTATCCTTATTTTTTTGTGGAGAAATTTAAGACTAAGAATAATTAAGTAATTTGTTGAAGGACTCGCTGTTACACATGCAGGGACTGCCTGTCTCCTTCACCCTTGTTATTTCTTCTCTTAGTCACTTTTCAACCAATTTGCTTATCAGGCTGATTCCCAAAGCCATAGGCATGAGGGTGTTAAGTCATTGCCAGCCTTGTAATTTAACTGGCCAGGCCACAATCTCACTGCCACGTAGTCTTTAGTGAATCATTTAGCTTATTTCTTCCAACAATTAAACAAAAAAAAAATAAGATGAAAGAAGCAATTGTTTCCCTTCTTTCTACACAGATGTGGATTCAAAAGTTAGTGGTGCCAATATTTGGTAAGCATGTTGCTTAATCTTACTAAAGCTTGGGGTTCTTTTTATTCATAAGACAAAAATTATAAATAACCATTGTCACAAGATTGCTATGAGAATAAAATGAGGCGATGAATTTAAAGCACATTGCACGGTGCCATTACTGTAATAAATGGCAAGAACTAGAAATTATTATTATTAATGAAAGCACAGAAGTACAGTCGCATATGTAGAAAATTAAGTTGCTAACTTCTCTTATTATTGCTTGTTTTATAATTGTTTTCTTCTTCTACTAAAAGACCACAGCTCAATTGTATAGGTCTGATGGTTTGAAAGAAAATGACCCCCACAGGGAATGGACTATTGGGAGGAATGGCCTTGCTTAAATAGGTGTGGTCTTGTTGGAGGAAGTGTATCACTGTGGAGGTGGGCTTTGAGTTCTCATATATGTTCAAGTTATTGCCCAGTGCCCAGAGTACTTCCTGTTGCCTATGAGTCAAGATATAAGGCTCTAACTTCCAGCACCATGTCTGCCTTCATGCTGCCTTGCTTTCTGCCATATGATAATGGACTGAACCTCTGAACTGTAAGCAAGTCCCCTTAATTAAATGTTTTCCTTTCATAGGAGTTGCCATGGTCACGGTGTCTCTTCACAGCAACAGAAACCCTGACTAAGACAATAGGCATCAGAGAGTTCTTAGACACAAACCATTTTGAGTCTGTACAGATTAAAATTTCATTCCATATTAATTTATAACGAATGTATTCAGTATCTTCTAATATGCCACTATGTGATTTAATTAACTCCAAAATACACATAAATCATTGAAAATGAAGTTTAAATGATATGTCTTATTCCCATAACTGGCCTAGAATAGTGACTGAGATCTACAACTTTGTTTTGATTCTTGTTTTCCCTGGACCTTCTAGAAGAGGTAACCACAATTCATGAAAACAACTGGAATGTAGAAGAAAAACTAGGCAGAGGCCACAGAAACCAATGCTTACTTACAACAATAGTTACAGTGTTAATTGCCCTTCTTTGAAAGATCTTCATGGACTGACTGTTTGGCTCGGAATATGCACGATTCTGAGTTCAACCTGAAACTAAGAAGATATTATGGCTTCTCTCAAGCACAACTAGGAAGCAGGTTTTCTCTTCCACAGCCACACCATATCTTCTTTCCACTCTGTCTCCACCCCAAACACACAGATCACTTTCAAATGTTCTTAGAGCATCATTGCATAGGACAAGTTCCATGTATTACCCATTGCAGTGTGAACGATTTGTTATCGCATGCTCCTCTTGGGCTTCCAAGGGGAGCTGTGCACAACAGATAAATTTAAAGCAGAGATATGCCTGTTGGGGAAATCACAGATGATAGAGGTGCCTGGAATAAACATCAATGTCTTCACAATGTCCCTTCTTGCATAGCAGAAGACCATGACTGGATAGAGTGAGAATGAATAAATAAATAAAACTTTTAGGGTGATGGGCAGTGGGTGTGGAGGACTGTAGGGAGAGTTGAGAGGCGAGAAAGCCAGGATTTGGACCACACCACACACCCTTTCCTATCACTAATAGAAATAACCCTGACAACCCCCCATAGCACCTACAATTGCGCTTTTTGTCACTGGACTGCCGACCAGCCCAATCAAATTACTTGGACTCCACTTATGAATGATTTTGCCAACTGGCTGACACTTTGTTTTTGTGGTCAATATAAACAAATTACTTTGACTGATTCATTGGTTTCAAAGGTCTATTATCCTCTGAGATCCTCTCTTCCCATTTTTCTGTGTTGCTAGACTAACATTCTCTATGTACTCACGTAGGGAGATCCGTTAAAGACAGCAGAATAAAATACTTTTCTATTCCCCACACTTAAATTCTACTTTTCCCTTCCTTAGGTGGCCAAAGGGGCTAGGTAACCAAGCCAGATATATTTAAAATTCATTATTTCTGGGCTATTTCTAGACAGTTTGTTTACTTATTTTCTTTTTTTAGTTTGGTCTTAACACACAGACAAATGTGTACCAACTGTCTACGTTTTATATTTGGGTGAGTACCTGGAAGTGGCATGTGGCAGAAAGCAAGGCTGGAGAGAAGGCCTGTAAAGTTATCGTTAGCTTTCAAGTCCACTCGCTGGTCTCCTTCTGCTCCAGCTAGAAAAAGTTGGGAATCTGTATCTCACTGAGCCACTTTTTCAATGATCTTTTCTGATAATCAATAACTTCACTACACACTCAGTTCATCCCTCTTATGTAAGATGTCATAATTGCTTCTTTTCTTCAATGTGGTTTTGCACTTTGATTTTCCACTTCTTTTGGGTGATTTCCTTTGCTGTGTTAAAACTACAGGGTGTCAGCAAACTCGACACAAGCCGCGACCTTTACTGAAGAACAAGATTCACATGTGCTTTCTGTGTCACATACTTTTCCATTTTCATTGTGTGTGTGTGTGGGGGGGTTGTGTGTGAATGTGTGCAGTTGTCCACAGAGGCCCAATGAGAGAGTCAGACTCCCTGGAGTCAGAGCTACAGGCGGTTACGAGCAGCCTGATTGGTGCAGAAAAACCAGTCTGGGTTCTCTAGCAGAGTAGGAAGCACACTAAAGCTCCAAGCCATCTTTCCAGCCCCAAACCAAAGAGTCAGTGATCACACACTGGTTCTCTGGTTACAGAGTTATTGTTCTGGTTCTGATAATTCAAAGGTCCCACTTTATATTTTTAACTTTCTGAATAATTCCATATCCTGTGAATATAAACTTATCTAGCAAGTTCTGGAGACTTGGTGTTTTAATTTCTCGTTCTTTCTTTTTCGCAAACAGGACTTTTTATTTGTCACTCTTGGAAGTTTGGAATTTAAAACAGTTTCTTGGTTCATATCCATCAGTTCATTCAACTTTAGCCCCTGACACGTCATCAGCAGAGCTCCATGAGTTTTCACAATTCAAACTTGGGTTTTTCTGCATTTTAATTTTTCTAAGGGAAACATTGTGAAGAGGATAACTGGGCTTGCAGGTCTTAGCTACGTTTTTCCCAATGTTGTCTGCAATCACTATATTAACCACTTCCTCCAACACAATTGTCTGGCCTTCTCAGGTCATGATTTTCATCGTTTTACAGATCTGGAGGATCTGCTGGTGCTGTACACAGGACCTATCCGGTTGTTGTGTTTTTAGAGAAACTAACACAGGACAGAAGCAGCAAAGAGCCATCAGTTGTCTTGACAGCAACATAATCTTCAATCATGGTCTGGTCTGCCACTTTTTGACCATGGAACACATTTTGTCCTGGGTAAGATCCATGCCATGGAAGTTAATCAGATGTTTTTTTGTTTTGTTTTGTTTTTTTGTTCTTTGTTTTCTTCTGTTTTTGCCCTGACCGTCCTCAGTAATTAGCTTGAATTTTCTAAACGCAGCTCTGTCATTCTGTACGTCAGCAAAACTCTCTTCGAACACATAACCCCTGAGGTCATCCGATTCAATTTTGGTTCCTTGAATCCATGTGATGAGTGTTTTTCAATGTTTCTTAAAATCGAGAATAGACAGAGCTTTCGCATCATACATCTTTCTTAGAAAATGGATCAACCACCTTCTTCTTGGCTTCTTTCTTGACTCCTTTAGTCAGGGACTTGTTTTTGCTGATTACTTCCACAGTGCTGCTCAGAGAGCCAAAGGGAAGGAAGTAGATGCAGCTTGTATGAGGGCTTATGTGAGTGGGGAGGGACTTTTATTCCTTGGGAGAAATGGAACCTTGCTTTAAAAAATAAAAAGATGGGGGTGGAAGGGATGATTTCCCCTTTTTTGATACAAGCCATAGATCTGTCCACAAACATAAAAACAATAACAACAACAACAAAAAAAAACTGGCTTCAAATTGGGATCAGCTGTGCATCTTACCAAAGTTAAGGAGCTGGGGCATCTTGACACAGCTAGTTACGATTATCATAATAATTGCTGCTAGTATTACTTTTTTATTAACTTAAGCATTGAGTGTAAAGAAACTGGTTTGTCTAATTTTGAAAACAGTCATTTTGCCTCTAAGAAAGGAGCGCATGCACGGGTGCACGGTATCACTCCCGGGTGGCAAATACTTTCCATTGTCCTCAATGTGCTGGCCACATGTTATCTTTTTCTCCCAGAGAGCCAAGTCTAAAGCAAGAGAGATTGGAGGAAATGAAAGAGGGAGAAAATTAGCTTTTCTTTTTCTTTTATGGCATTTAGAGTCTGTGCCAATGAACCCATTGGCATATCCCCCGACCCCTGAAGTTGTGCGTATATGATCAAATGTGTGTGTTTAGTAATGAAAATTAACAAGGCACATTGTGACTGTTCTGAGCAGTTGTTTCTGTTTTCGCGAAATGGTTGTAAATTTTTTGAAGCAAACTGGGAGAAAACGATGAGCCTCGTTCACTGTAAATGTTTAGTGATCCTGTGTACAAATCATCTATATATTACACTACTCTGCAAAGCACAAATGTGTTTATGAGAATCTGTAAAATAAATGTGCAATAGAGTTTCGCTAATGGAAAAGACTTAAAAAATGAAAATCATCTCTATCCTATGTATACATAAAAGTACCCAATATTTTAAAGTCACTTGAGGAATTATTTTTGCAATATTAATGGCCATAATGTAACTAATGTAATTAATGGTCATAATTCATTCATAATGCAGTGAATGAATTGAAAATAGAATAAATGGATATTCAAGAAAATCAGAGATTTTGAAACTTGGAAAAATACTTTTAAGAGGATTTGGCTTGTTCAATCTGACAAAGAACTAAGAACCAGAAAAAAAAATTAAAACACATATACAGAGAAGCATTTTCTTCTCCTCCCTTCTCCTCCTTTCCCTTTTGCTACTTCCTCCCTCCCAAAATACCAGAACTGGAAACAAAGACAAGTTAGCAGAGACCCAGGACATACTTTCTACCCTCCCAATAGGAGCTGCTTTGTTCTTGTGATCCAACTTGACCTCCACAGCAAAGGTCTTCCCTCAGAAACCTGTGGTCAAGTAATAACCGTCCCCAGGCTTTCTTCTGGAAATGAACTGTTCATCGGCAGATGTAGAGACTTTTTCAGATGAAAGATAATTATAGTCAGTCTCTTCCACTTCTCCTTATAATTTCATCTGTCCATCCAAATTACAGATGCCTCTTTCTTTCTTTCTTTCTTTCTTTCTTTCTTTCTTTCTTTCTTTCTTTCTTAACTCTATCTCCCTTACCAGGTCTAGAGAAATCAAGTAGTTATTAAATCTTTCAGCCAGCCAGAAAAATGACAACTAGCGCTATCTTAGAGATGGTTCTGTTCAGAGAAGAATTCGAGGCTGACTGGCTGGAGTATTTTTGTTCCTAAAGTTTATCTTCATCATAATGCAATATATTTACCACGTGTGGACAAAATTATGTGTCATATCCCTTGGTGACCAAGAAAGGTATGTGCTCATGTATGGGCTCCATCTAACTTGACTCAAAAAGCCAGACGCATTACCTTGGACTCTCTGTCCTGTGATTTAACTAGCTGAGAGAAGCAGCCCCACCTCCCCTGTCAGTCAGGATGCTCCAGTGGCAGATGACAGAAGCCGACTATGTTAATCCACAATAGAACACACGAGAAAATCTGAAGGGAACGTTGGAGAGCCAGAAGTTGTCACTTTTTCTAGCAGTGGGAGGAGGAATATTTTTGGCCATGTGACCAACTTGACATTCAGATTCTAGGAAGGCAGCTTCATTAAGACAAACTCAGATCTCATGACCACTTCTTGAAGTGATGAAGTCTCGTGAATGCCTTCTCAGTCCAACCTCACTACAGGGGTGGAGAAACAGGGTGACTGGGGCAGGGGAGGTGGGGTCAGAGGTTCCTGCAGAGTTTCCCAAAGAACAGTAAGAAAGGGGAAATGGCTGTGAAGCAGACAAACTAGCAGATAGCCACCAACCGCCTCGTGGGGTGATCAGTTATGGAAAGCCAGAGACTAAGAGGTGAGAGTGAAGTGTGTCTAGACAATAGCTCAAGGATGGGACCAATAAAATGGGTGCTAAACTCTGGTTTTGCCTAGCAGTTTAAACAGGGCCACTGAGTAGCAATTTTCCTTTGAATTGGGTCCAGAGCTTCCCGGACCCTGAGTGGGATGTGAATAGCTGGTCTATTAGGCATCTCTCCCCAGTTGCAGACTGTCCTCCCACTCCTTCTCCTGGCCACACCTACTGCCTTCTTTGTACTGAACTCTGAACTCCAAGGCTGTTGCTCTTGTAACACCTCTGTTTAGAGCACAAAAGAAATCAAAAGCTGCTGCTGGACACTTTATTGAATTTCAACATTTAATATTGGTAATTTGAGTTTAAAGTGTGACATCAAACCTCCATATTAGACACAGAAGAGAGAGAGCAAGAAGTCAAATCAAATCTGTCTACTTGAAGATGTCTTTGAGCACTCTCCAGTACACAGTAGGCATGAAAGATCTTCATTGTCATTTAAAGTGATAATTGGTTTGGCTATCTGGAGAGAGCAAGAGAGAGAGAGAGAGAGAGAGAGAGAGAGAGAGAGAGAGAGAGAGAGAGGGAGGGAGGGAGGGAGGGAGGGAGGGAGGGAGGGAGGGAGAGAGAGAGAGAGAGAGAGAGAGAGAGAGATTTATTCACTGCTTCAATGTAGCAAACTTTGTTTGCTGTAAATTTTCACTTTGGTTATTAAAATACTCACTGTAGGAAACAGATTTGTAACCCATTTCTCATATTACCTACAGCCAGAAAAACAAAATTTGATATCCTGGGGTTTATTTGCTGAGGAGGGCGCTTCCCATAAAAGAGGGGTGAGTGTGCATTGGGAAATTCGTCTGGTTTAACTTCTTTATGGATAAACGTTAGTCACAACCTCCCCCTTCCCAACATGCACACTTTGGCCCCAATGCTCTCCCCACCTCTTGACTTCCCGCCTCTCCTGGGCTGGTGACCTAATAGCATTTTTCTTCATGCATATTTTGGCTTGGGCCCATGGCCTGGCTGCCTTCGCCTGTCTGAGTCTTTTGAAATTCCTGCATGTTCGGCCCAGATTAAGCCGAGTGTGTCTCAAAATGTGTGTTCCGTTTTGTTCTTTCCCCTTAACTCTCCCTGTGCAACGTGTCTGGGGAGGAGGGGAGTGGGGCGGGAAGGGGAGGAGGGGCAGAGTGGAGGAGCTGTCCGCCTCGCACGTTTCCAATCGCATTACGTGAACAAATAGCGGAGGGGCAGCGGGGCCAGAACGGCTTGTGTAACTGCAAACTTGTCAGAAAGTTTAAAATCTCTCCCCCTTCTTTTACTCCAGACACTGTGCGCTCTCCGGGACAATCGTGCGCCGCTCCCGGTCGCCTTCCAGGACTGGGAAAGGGGAGAGAGAGAGAGAGAGAGAGACGGTGCCACGTCCGACGGCCGCCTGGGCTGGGGGCAGGGTCTGCCGTCCGCCCTTGGCACGACTCACTGAGACCCATCCCCGCGCCTCTCCTTCCTCCCGGCCCGAAGAGGTCTCGTTCCTTCGCGGGATCTGAGCCCCGTCTGCATTCTCTCCCAGCCACGTCCTCCCCGAGAAGGGACTAGCCGGGAGAGCCATGCGTTTCGCCTGGACCGTGCTTCTGCTGGGGCCGCTGCAGCTCTGTCCCCTTCTACGTTGCGCTCCGCAGGCCCCGCGCGAACCACCCGAGGCCCCGGGCGCCTGGCGCCAGACAATCCAATGGGAGAACAACGGGCAGGTGTTCAGTCTGCTGAGCTTGGGGGCGCAGTATCAACCGCAGCGTCGCCGCGACCCCAGTGTCACTGCACCGGGACCCGACGGCAATGGCGCCCCGCAGCCACGCACGCCTATTCTATTGCTGCGTGACAACCGCACGGCCTCTGCTCGCGCGCGGACACCAAGCCCATCTGGGGTCGCCGCCAGCCGTCCCCGGCCCGCCGCCCGCCACTGGTTCCAAGCTGGCTTCTCGCCGTCGGGGGCTCGCGATGGAGCCTCACGGCGCACAGGGAACCGGACTGAGTCGCCACAGACCCCGCAGCTCAGTAACCTGAGACCTCCCAGCCACGTAGACCGCATGGTGGGCGACGACCCCTACAATCCCTACAAGTACTCCGACGACAATCCCTATTATAATTACTATGACACATATGAGAGGCCCCGGCCTGGGAGCAGGTACCGACCCGGATATGGCACTGGTTACTTCCAGTACGGTAAGCACCCCCAGGTGAACCAAAGACACCTGGGCACCTTGGCCGCAAGTTGGTGCTGTCTAGACGTGGCGGTCTGACCATGGCGGGCTCTGGTCCCTGTAGACTAGACCCCCCCCCCTCCCCACTTCCCCCTTGCCTAACCCACCAGCTCTGGAATCTGATGGAAACCGCGTTCCTGGCTCCAGCAGCTTCCTCTTCCCTTTCCTTCTTAGCCTTGGCGCTCCCTGTTCTTCCACACACTCAGCCCCACCCGGTGGACTTGGTGGGCAAAGGGTGACAAAGAGGGGACCTGGAGTCAGAGGTCATCTGCTTGTCTTATTTTTAGGTCTGCCGGACCTGGTGCCGGACCCCTACTACATCCAGGCATCCACATATGTCCAGAAGATGTCTATGTACAACCTGAGATGCGCTGCTGAAGAAAACTGCCTGGCCAGGTATGGATTTCCACAGCCAGGCTCCCCATTTTGATCCTGGGATCACCAGGCTGCTGTTCAGTGTAGACAAGGGCTGGGAAGTGGGACACGGACTGGGAAGTGGGACGTGACCTCCTGGGCAGACTGACTTGGAGAGAGAGTTAATTTGGAATGTTCTTACGGGTACCGCCTCATTGAGAGGCGCAAATCGGGTGTGTGTGGTGTGTGTGTGTGTGGGGGGGGGGGGGGCTTACTCTGGAGACTGGGTCTAAGGTTCTTTACCAAGATTCCTATTAGGCATTGGGGCAAATTACTTCCAACAGCTTTCTACAATACAGGACTCAGCGATCAACAACATGGGGAAGGGGGGCTAGAAAGCAATCTCTTGTTATGATTCCCTAATGGTCTAGGGCTGTGTTTGCCACGGTGGCGCCCCCCATTGGTAAAGACCGCATTCCACATTTCTTTCAGGCGGTGATTAACAGGGTTGTTTTGGTATAAGACTGTGAGCAAGAGTTTTGTTTTCCCATCTGTCCCAAAATAAAATAGCTATTCTAGACTTAGAATTATCCGATTTTGCTGCTGGCAGCCAGCAGAGGGAGCAGAAGATGCTTGCTTAGTTCTGGTGGTACCTTTAGTAAAATGGGTCACTAATGTTTTTGTGACTGACCCAGACCTACAAAAACGTAGTAGCGTCCCAGAAGTGCTTATATGAACCTTTTTTCCTCGTTGACTTTTTTATAATCGTAGGGATAAGGGAAAAACTTCCAGCTGAATTTCACTCCTGAGACTTTCATGAACCACACCTTTGAACTCTGGAAGATAGTAGAGAACAGCCCCCTGTTTGATGATAGTGAAGTATAAAGCTGTCTATCTCAAGCTAGCTGTCTTATTTTAGAGTGTTTCCCCACTTTATCTCTTAGAACTACCAACTTATGAATAGATATCTTGGATCTTTTTAGGCACGTGATCATTACTATAGCTATTTCATAGTTTTTAGAAGCAGAGTCTCTAGTCCATCATTTTTCGAGCTCTGTAGGTTTTTCCTATCGTCCTTCATTTACTCATCCACCAGATATGTTTTTATTCTTCCAGGACTGGACGGGAGCTGCCCTGAGAGGCTAGTTGGGGAAGGGGAGATGACACTACCTCGTAACAGTGAGCTCTTCTTTCTAGTTTTGTTTTTCATAGGTATTCACTGGCTCTAATATTTCTTCTCTAAAATCACAGTTCAGCATATAGGGCGGATGTCAGAGATTATGATCACAGGGTACTGCTACGATTTCCCCAAAGAGTGAAAAACCAAGGGACATCTGACTTCTTACCAAGCCGCCCTCGATATTCCTGGGAGTGGCACAGCTGTCACCAGTAAGTGGGTGGGCCTCTCAATACTTCTGGGGCCCTTTTACAGCTTTCAGATAGCTATTCATGTCTTACCTAAAGCTAGAGATTTGCTATTGTTTATACTTAAAACTTTTACTATACAGTTTGATTCATTGAATGATGTTAAACCTTAAAGATAGGCCCTTCACCACTAAATCTCATTATCTTTTGAATTGAAAACTTGAGTCAGGTTCGTTAAAACTGTTGAAAGGACACCATAACGGCTAACGGTAGAACTGACTACTCTGTACAAGTGTCTGCTATAGACAAGACCGTGTGCAGTTGGTTAGCTTTAAGGGTTCAGAGTCCATTCTCAATGGAGCACACATGGGGCAGACTTCAGGAATGATCCACTTCCATCTTTGGAAAGGCCCATATCAGCCCCAGATGGGTTTCCCTACTCTTTATAAATTTAAAGGTTTTAATTTTTAAATTACACATGGTTATGCCATCATTTGCTGAGGTAATGTGCCAACTAGTCAGTGCCAGGAAATCCTGGTGTGTGGTCTCCTTCTCACAGAAATCCAAACTCTTTCTCATTGCTGCTCCTCTCCCATGTGAGATGAGGAAGAGCTCAGAAGCCTTCTACTTAAAATGAATAAGAGGAAAGCAGACTTAAGCTGCATAATTTGCATACTGAAATAGAAAGACTATTTAAATTATATTTTGAAATGAAAGTTTTTACTATTTAAATAATAGTAGTAGAAAAACATGCTATTGTTTCCCCCTTGCACTTCCGAAAAGACTTTAAAACTTTGGAACTCTAGTTTTTAGATGGTCCTAGCAAGTTCCCTTGAGTAAAGCTCTTGTTTAAAACCATCATATCACCACCATCAGAAGTGACACCTGGGGACATACACCTGAGACTCCACAGGTCACAAGAACAAATATTCAATTGTCTCTATTTAAAGTTCAAAGATAAAGCCCTGTATAACAAAAAAGATACTCTGTCCTTACCAAGAAAAGTTAAAAGCCTGCAATTTTGATTCATTTATGTCCTTCTTGGAAAAACAAAGGCATCTATGATGAATATCCCTTCAAGAAGATGAACTTAGTAGCTAGGCACGGTGGCACATGCCGTTACTCCAAGCACTTAGGAGGCAGAGGCAGGTAGATCTCTGAATTCAAGCCGACATGTTCTACAAAGTTCCAGGACAGCCATAGCTACACTGTGAAATCCCATCTAGAAAGAGGGAGGGAGGTTTGGACTGGAAAGATGACTTAGTGTTAAGAGCACTTGCTGCTCTTGCAGAGGACTCAGGTTCGATTCCCAGTACCCACATGGTGGTTCATAACTACCCACATCTCATCTCCATTTCCAAAGTATTCAGTGCCCGCTTCTGACCTCGGGCAGTAGGCATATGCATGGTGCACATATAACTTATAAGCAAAACATTCACACATGCAAAATAAATAAACCTTTAAGAAATTAAAAACAAGATGATAAACTTGCCCTGTTTGAATTTGTGAGCATAACACCATCAAATCTATGAGACAAGGAGGTCATTCACTGTCCTCATTATTTTCTCTACGTGTCGCTGACTGTTGTTTTATCGTTGTGTGGGACATTAGACATTACCACAGCATGGATGAATTCAGCCACTACGACCTGCTTGATGCCAACACACAGAGAAGAGTGGCTGAAGGCCACAAAGCAAGCTTCTGTCTCGAGGATACATCCTGTGACTACGGGTACCATAGGCGCTTTGCGTGCACTGCACACACACAGGTAGGCTGGTGCTCAGACATCAGGAACCCACAGATATCCAGAGATGACAAAGACAATGTCTTCGGCTATTCCCCCCCCCCCTTCTTTTTTCAAGCCTTTGTTTCATTTTGAGGTTATCTTATCAACGTGGAAAGCAATTGGGAAAAGCCAAAGGACTGGGTGGTGCAAATTGCTTTTAAAGTGGTTCCAGCTGTGCATGCAGCCCCTGCTGGTGATCACAGAAGGTCAATGTGGATCCTTGCTACACAATGGAAAGTAGTTTACTTTCTGAATACATATGAACGACTTAAAATATCTGCCTTCATTCTGCATTCTGTAATTGGCTATAAATAACTGTCGGCAATGTACAACTGTTCTCTCACCTGCAAAACCATTCTGTTTTCCACCTTCAGGCTTAACAGGGAATAGTGCCTAAAGTTAGAACAAAAAGTCGAAGTCAGTTTCTTAAAAATACTTGAAACAGCATCACTTTCAATAATGCAAATGAGAACAGAAAGACACATTTCTTTCTCCACACATGTATATTTAAACCTCCAGTGTAATTAATGTCAGATGTCCTCTGGATGAATTTGTTTTTAATAGTGCTGGGCTAAGCACTATTGTATGCTTGAGATTGGAAAATGTGTGTCGGTTAAAAACTATGTCAGTACTTCCATCCAAAACCCTAATTTGTAAAAGGACATTATAATTTTACTCCAGCCCAGCTCTTGGCAAGTAACTCCTGAATGTACATTACTCAGGGCACAAAGACATGAGCAGTCGTCATCTTGGGGAGCAGATTCCAAGGTTGTGGCCGGAAGCTTTTTACTGACCTACATGTGTGGACCATACTTCTTTCCTTCGAGCTTAGCTCATCAAAGTGGTTAGAAAGGGAAGCAGTTATATTTAACATAGGTTGGGAGGGGCAAGACATATGCTTTATGTGAAAGATGAAAGCCACCCATATATTAAGCATGTACCCGTCCAGAGATTGCCTTCTTATTCTGTGATCACCAGCAGAGGATCTGGGGGACCTATTTTCCCTATTCAGAAAATAACACGTCAGTCATCGTATCCTAAGATGGAACACTCGGGGGGGGGGGGGATGTACATATTTCAGTACCATAAGCTCCCCCATTCTCTGGCATAATCTCACTCTTTTTATGTGCATCCTTCTCTATACAAGTCTTAACAATTTTTTTAGCAGGTTTTGCATTGTAAGTGATGTATTCAGTTTTTTCCTCAATAGTCTCTTGAACAGAATTCATTTAAAGAAAAAACAATACAACATTCACAAAGATCCCTAATATTGTCTTTTCTTAGTTTTGTTATACTAGTTTCATGTTCACTAAATGTTTATGTATATAACTAGGTCTAACTTATGCCTCTATGTTATATATAAAAACCACATGTTCTAAAATTATAAATGTACATACTAAATGCATGCACAATTAAAAATAGACACATCATACTCATTGACCAAAACTAGCAAACAGTTATGTTTTGCTGGAACCAGATAATGAATTTAGATAGTCTAGAATGAAGTTATACTTTCAATTTAGTTTTATATTTGACTTTGAATACTGAAATGTATACTTGCTCAATGGCCGGGGTAACTTCAGGCATTTATTTGCAAGTTCAATTAAGTTCACAGAACTTCAATTAAATTCTGCGAGTTAGTGAATCAGAGTAACACCGTCAGCAATTTATGCTTACACACACGCGTGGTGCTTTAAGATTGTGTGACCGAGACCAGTGTCAAATTCATGGACTTAAAGTGTTCCCCTGCCTCAGCATTCTGAAAAATGGGAATTATAGGTGTATGCCAACAGCGATAACTTCAGCATTTTTGAAACACTTATATTCACTTGGAAATGGAGCATTACTTATTACTTATACCTGCCTTTGATGGGCATCTAATCCAGTGCTTAATTTAGATAGTCACGTGTGGAATAGTAGTAATGATAGTGGCAGCAGTTCATAGTCACTTAGTGTGTAAGGTGCCAGAATCAGAGAAGGGTGTTGTGGAACCAAAAGTTCCTATCCTATACATAAAATGAGAACGGATCAAGGTGGGAACCCAGGCAATGATTGCTCTCACTCCTGTGGCTCCAGCAATCTCGAATTGGCCTGTCTATGCTGTCCTACACTACCGTTAGCAAAATTGCTTACTAAGCCCACATCCCTAAAGCACATTGAGAGGCTTTTGTTATTTTTGTTGACCAAAATGACCTTAAGCACCAAAGCAAACTTGAGAGATGATTTTAAATGACACTGCTGAGCTCAAGTGACGGTAACATACAGTTTTTAAATCAACTTTAGATTATCAGAATGAAAATACTGACAATCTTAAAGTTAAAAGTTCTCATGAGGAAATAGGAAAGTAAGAAGATAACTGTCTCCCCCAATAGGAGAAATTTCTTCAGCTTCACGAGAGCAAGGACCATATGCTCTTGGGTTTTTCTCCTGGTAGCCTTATGAGACAACAGATGTCTTGTTGGTATGAATGTTTTAGCATGCCAACTAGTGCAGTATTGACCAGTTTGGGAATATATCCATACTTCTGAATCAACAAAGATTTCACTGATTATTTGATAGTGGGAATGTAGTAACTGAGAAAAGATACCCTAGACCCTGTTATATATATATATATAAAACTTTATTTAACCTTATTTCATGTACATTGGTATAATGATGTCAGATTCTCTAGAACTGGAGTTACAGACAGCTGCGAGCTGCCATATGGGTGCTGGGAATTGAACCCTGGTCCTCTGGAAGAGCAGTCAGTGCTCTTAACTACTGAGCCATCCCGCCAGCCCCATAATCTTGACACCAACTCAGTCAATCCCTAGCTGTTTGCCCCGGAATAAGCTATTTGACCTTAGTGTGCCTCAGTTTCCTTATCAATAAAATAAAATGGAGGTAGTAATACACCTGTCTCATGCAGTTGTGAGAACTGGCTTCATGTAATATGTTTAAAACAGTTCTGGCACAAAATAATTATAAATGTTAGTTACTCAAGGATACAACTAGACTCTCCCCTTGAGGTGTTTCTGTAATATGATTATAAGATAAGCAGAAATGGATGAATACTAACAGTAAGATTAAACATGACAGAAGTCCATAGACAAATGGAACACACAAAGGTCATTGCAGGGATGTTCCCTGATAGAATATTGGAACTAAGTTACTATGAGACCTTTATTCCTGGTGTGATAACTTGAACTGTGGTGGAGGCCTATTTTATTGCATAAGACTATTTTCCACTGGTGACTTGTGAAGTAAAGCTCACTACTTCCTACTGCAGTCCCTATAAAGCCTCAGATATTATAAGACTGGCTAATATGTGGTTCTCAATGGAGATGATACAGGAGTATGATTTTTATGTCAAATTATTCTAATTTACCAATCATATCTTGTTTGTTTTAGCTTGGTCTAGCCATACACTATAATATAATTTTTCCAATTTTGTTAATTTCAGGGATTGAGTCCAGGATGTTATGATACCTATGCAGCAGACATAGACTGCCAGTGGATTGATATCACAGACGTACAACCTGGAAACTATATTCTAAAGGTAGGGGCTTTGAACACATGTAATTTACCTTGACAATTCAATACATTCCCTTTTTCTGGTTTCAAATATTAAATAATCGTGGTCTTGAAAGTAATCAAACACCCTTCAAAACAATTTTTAAGGAACCCAGGGTATGATGTTTTTAAAAAGAGCTCAGAGAAATTTACACAACTTCCTTTGTAATGTATACAGTATTTATATGCTTTACTTAAACTACTTTTCTTCCTTGATTTAACTGAGTCCCTTGTTAGCAATTTCACTTTGGCATCTCTAGAAGTAGGAGGTAATAACAGTATACAGTGAATAAGAAGTCTTTCATCGTGGTATTTTTTGTTTGTTTGTTTGAGACAGGGTTTCTCTGTGTAACAGTCCTTGCTGTCCTGGAACTTTCTCTGTAGACCAGGCTGACCTCGAACTCACTGAGATCCACCTACCTCTGCCTCCTGAGTGCTGGAATTAAAGGTATGTGCCACCATCGCCACCCAGCTCACAATTCTTTTTGTTGTGCAGGTCAGTGTAAACCCCAGCTATCTGGTGCCTGAATCAGACTACAGTAACAATGTTGTACGCTGTGACATTCGCTACACAGGACACCATGCCTATGCCTCAGGCTGCACAATTTCACCGTGAGTATTATTTGGCAAGCTAGGTAATTTCTTTTATAAGGAGCTTTGTACTTTATATTATTCAAAGGACTGGGAAAGGCTTACAAGTTTTGTCACCTGGATTTATACAGCATCGGTGTTTGCTTCTACTACTATAGCTTCCTTGTAAGTAAAGCAAAGCAATAATTAATTGTTGGAAACATGTTATTACTTTTGACAATACTAGAGAAAGAGGATGCAGTGATGTTTTACTCAAACTATAACTTAAACAGTGTTCACGTGGAAAGATGCAGTATGTATCTGCCAAGTTCTGTTATGGTCCAGTCCAACAAATTGCTCATTAAACAGTGTGAGTGAGCTTGTAGGAGCCACACCTATGGGCTTTCCTCTTTCCTCTATGCTCCCTGATGGGGATGCAAAGAAATTCAAAGCATTTCCCAAGGTACACTTTCACGTACTGGTTGCAAAATGTGTGTGTGGGGTGTGTGTGTGTGAGAGTGTGTGTGTGTGTGTGTGTGTATGTTCCCTCCATAAATCCCTTAGTCCCGAAAACAGTTTCAGAATCTTAGAAGGAATCTCAGCCCATAAATATTAAGCAGAAGTTCTTTAGTGAAGAAGAATGTAGAGTAAGTTTGCCTGGTTGCTACCTGTTTTGCCTGACTCCTTTAAAGCTTTGCTTGCTTCATGTTATGCTAGTTGTGCCTTCCAAACAGTGAGAAGACTATGGGAGTAAATGAACACACATCATCTTTACACTGATATTGCAGAGATACTGGTAGCCTAAAGGCACCATGTTACCTCACTCAGGACCCTTTTCTTACTTACATAAAGGAACAGAGTCACTCTGTACTTTGTAAGCATTATATTATTAGAAGTAAATGAGGCTCATGACAGTAAAGAGATAATACTGGAAAATTATACTCTTCTGAATATGTCCACAGCACAGAAAGCTTACCTGGGTCATTGGTCCACCAAGCATAGACTTTTTCTCAGCATCAATGAAGGCTCCATAATCTAAAATAATTTATCATAAAAATTAATATGTAGTTGATTCATTTAAGTTTTATACTTCATAATAACTCATTCTCCATTTGCTTACTTACTCTTACTGTGTACTGTGTATTTAAAATTCCAACCTGGTATTTGGAGCAATATTAAGATACAATGGTTACCGTGTAGACTTACTATAGCAATTTCTGAGTAGTCCACACAAATTTCTTTAATGTTGTATCCTTCCTTACCCCAAATGGCCAGGGCCTAGTTGATTGTTCACACTATATAGCCACTGGTGCCTACAGTGTCCCACTCAACCCTTCATTCATGAATTACTTCGTCTCGCCAGAAATATAGAATTGACTTTGGAACAACATTTGAATTTGGCCTTGAGGACTCAAAACTACCAAAGCAAAGCTGAGGAAGGGCATGTCTGGAGGCATCAGAGTCACAGACAACTTCCTCATGGAAGTGATTGCAGGCAATATTTGCAAAGAGACCTTCCGGTTGGGGTTGTCAACTGTGATCTGTTCAAAAGGACAAGTGAAGAACGAGCTAGGAATTTTGAGCTTCTTTCTGAAGGCCATGAAAACTGACATTTTTGAAGCAGGGAGTAAAATGCATATGAAGCCATGTGGGCAGTGTGATGGTGAAGTGTCTCATTATTATCATGCTGTCATTATTGCTGTCCTTCCCTAACTCTCACTGGTTGCTTCTCATGCCAGTCAGACATTTGACACCATTCTGGTGGGATGTAAAATCCACCCAATAATCTGGTATGTTCCCTTCATGTAGCCCCTTTCCCTCAGTCTTCCTACATGACTTGGGCCCTTTTTACTTCAGCCATGCTACGTGCCTGGGCTTTCTCCTCACAAAAATTGTGGTTTAGAAAGCAACTGCTTATGATTTGAATGCAAGTGTGTTTTTCCTTTTATGAGGACCAGTGATCAGCATTTCAACATGACAATACCTGGTTCATGGTTTTGTTCCCCTCTCTACCCATTAATGCACTGTTCTGCACCCAGAAGCAGGCAGAGAAGAAAAAATGCAAGATGGTGCAGAAGCCATGACTATGCCTCCTGGCTCATGTGTCACTCTTGCTCCCTGAAATGAGCTCACCTGCTTTGGTGCCAGCTCCACGACTGCCACTTGACTTTTCCTTCTTTCAATTTTGCTGTTTGTTTTGCCTTTGAAACATCCAGACTGTGGACATCAGACATTTACTCCATACTATTGACAGATTACATATTCCTTTCCTCCAATCACTGTTAAATCATGTTCCAAACATAATTTTGCAAGATGATTATTGCCGAGGCGGAGGAAAATTGCTAATCAAGTTTTGAAAAGGCCTACTAAAATCGTATGTGTTATGCTCATTAATGATGTTATCCTGCTAATAACTTGTTTCGTGTGCTCTCTTAATACAGGTATTAGAAACCAAGCCCAACTCCCATTGGATAAAGCAGTGCCTGGTGTTTGGAAATATGAAAAACATAGGTTAGCTTTAGTAGGAAGGACTTACATATTTTAAAGGGCAAACAACAAAGGAAGTTTTGTTTGGACTCTCTCACAACAACTAGCGTAACTGGATCTTGAACGTTCAAATCAGCATTATTTGGGGAATTTTAAATACTTATTCATGTCCTTTGTGAATTAACTGTGTTTCAATTTTTTTAGGTGCCTATGTGGCTCTTTCAAAGAACCCTAGATTTCGTATCTTCTTTTGAAATTATAGTGCAAAAGGGAAAATGGCATTTTAATAAATGAGCCATAATTTGAAGTGATTATTTTCTAAAGTGCAGGAACCAGTGAAGCAAAAATGATGGGGTTATATTGACTCAATATAGATTGATTTAAAGATGATATTCCTACTGTGTAAGCAGGAATGGATACATTTGGTGCTGAAGAAAGGTCAAATACATAATGGTTGTCATGAGAAATTACTCTATAGCAGGGAGATGGCAATATATGTGTATTCAGATAGTAACATCCCTATATAAAATTATGTTTACATTTTCAAATTCCTAGATAATTTCCCTTCTGTTAAGTGCTTAATTTTACTCTGACTTGAGTCAACTTCTGTTTTGGAATGAAGTAGATAATTCCAAATTCCTGGCTGGTATTTGCTGATATTCCCATCTACACTTAATCTTCCTGTGGGCAGAAATGTCTAATGTGGCAATCTTCACATGATCATTGTGGGGATTAGCAACATAGGGAAATCATTTCAATGACGTATGATCAATATAGAGCTGATATACCCTGCAGTATATTTAACTGTTGGCAAAATTAAGTCACTGCTGACATAGAGATTACACAGTGAGTCTCTAACACCACAACCACCTTTAAAATACTGTAAAAAATATACTGGAAAACCTTTTTTGGGTGTTTTTTAAACTCTAGTATTCTTCTAAAATGTTGTTATTAAGGGGAATGCTAAAAAATGAAATCATTTCTAATAGATGACCTAGTGTGTGAAACACAGGACCATCATCCTAGCTATTTTAGGAATTGGCCATACATGTTTCTGTGTATTTACAAAAGACACTCCGAATTAGCGAAGCACATAGCATTGCATACTTGAGAGGCTGGCAGAAAGAAAGAAGCAGGTACTCTCTGCGAAACAAGGACTGTGCGTCACCATGAGACCGCTATGACCTTACTTCAAACTGTGAAACCGTGCAGCAGTTGAATTTGGAAACTCTTTCATTCAGAAGGTGCAGAAGAAAATCAAGTTAGACTTTTAAGTTCCTGGTGCTTAAGCTGAAGTTTTCCTTCATTAACCAGCATTAAAATCTCAAGTAAGGTAGCTCCTATGCCAGAATATGTCAGGCAGACCTTTCTCAGTGAGCTGGAATCCTGTCTTATATGCCATAGAGTTGTAAGGGTAACCATTACTAATCACCATACTGTACTCACCGCTGCAGGAGCAGGTGAGAGGGGCCAGAGAGGGGCAGGTGCCAAGAGCAGATAACGCAGTACACATGATTCTTATCAGCCTGAGTACACACTTACCCATAGTATATAAAGACAGAACTTGGATTGAGCTGGTATCTGATCAATGGGATTGCTTCTTTGATGTACCTCTTTGCCTTAGATTGCCTTTCAGTTTGAATACTGTAGAATGATCCTTTCAAATTATAACCATTCTGATAGAGATATTTTAATATGCGTGCTTTTAAAAACAAAACAAAAACTACTGTCAGTATCAATACTGAACCAGACTGGCATGCAGAGATTTAAGATCTCGTCTCACCAAGGTTCTTAACCCTATAAGAAAGTAGGCTAATAATATGACTTTTAGATATTTAGGACAATAAGTTCAACGAGACCTTTATCTCTTAGTCATCGTCAGGGGAGGGACAGGATAAGCCAAGCACTTACTTAATAGACATTGGAAAACAAAGACTGTCCCTAACCTTACTAAGTATGAAAATTAGGCTCAACTTATTTCATTTTTAACTGTTAAAAATATGTCTATAGAATTTAAAATTTAAACACTGCTATTTGTCATGGCCATACTTTATTTTTCAAAACGTAAGTTAAAAATTATTAATTGTATACATGTATGTATTTCTAGTAATTAAAATATGTTCAAACCCATGAAATGTCTGCCTTTTAAATGTAATTTGGGCTTTTTGGTTGATTTTCAATTACGAAGCTGTTTATTCCTACACATTTTTGTCCTTTCCTTAATTTTAAAATGCATCAGAATGATTTGTAAGTACCAACACAACCCTTCATATATTTAACCCTTGGGTGTCTGTTCTCTAAATGACCACCAAGTTCATTGATAATTAGTTTGTTAAGAATAATGATAAAAACTACAAGCTAGTCTACTAAACCTAAATTTACAAAGATAAGAGATGAGAATGACAGAAGGAACACCAAGGACTGAAAAGAAACGTGTTTTTACATTAATAAAAAATAAAAAACAGTATAGTTAAGTCAACTCTTTGCCATTTAAGTAATATCATGATATTGAGATCACAGATCCCATCCCCAGTGGACCATGGCATATGTTGCCTAGTTCCAGATAATCTTCTTTATCTTCAGAATTTAGAGCATATGTGGTTCACTAAAAGTTTTCCACTTCTGATCATTAATCTTCACCAGATTGTATGAAAATACTAAATTCTTAGTCTGGAAATATTTTAGAAATCATTTTACTCATTGTACATTAAGTAATAAAATGACCCCTTTTATGCATGCTTCGTATTTGAATTTACATACACAATTTTAAAAATCAACCATTTATATTTCATTCTCAGATTTCCAAAGGTGTAGGCCATTTTGAAAAGCTGAAATGGTGCTGAAGTATTTTAACTTGAATGTAAGATGCATTTAGTCTTAGATCATGGGATACGGACATTTAATATATAACTGCTTGCTGCACAGTAGGTCACATGTCATTTGATATTAGAATGTCGATAATGAAGTTTTAATTTCTCCCATTTTCTTTCCTGGAACTTTTGTTTGTAAAAACATTTGTAATTTGTCTGAGGAGCTTTTATTTTAAATGTCTAGATACAAACTTTATACTGCATTCTCACACCCTTTTTATTATGTGCTGTAACTGCATGATTACATAAAAACGCTTTGAGAAATGATTGCAATTGTCTAAAGTGGTCATTTGCTGTTACCTACAAATAAATATCTGAATTTAATTTTTGGTTAAAACATTAAAGCCATGTATATGGTTGATGTGTTTGTTTAAGTGCCTTTGCTATGTTTGAAACTAAAATATCATCTCATCATTTCTCCTTTCCCTTTTCACCCTCCAATCCCTTACCTGCCCCCTCTCAAATCCATGGCCTCTTTTTCTTTAATTATTTTTAGTGTTACACACATACATACATACATACATACATACATACATGCATACATACACACACACGTGCATGCAGATTCCTAAATACATAAATACAATCCTCTCACTCCATATAATGTTAGCTCTAAGTATATAATCACAGAGCTGACCACCTGATATAGATAATGAGTTGGGGCTTTTCCCAGTGGAAGATCATTTCCCCAGCTGTGCATAGTTCTTTCTCTAGAATTTGGACCCTGCAAGCTTCCCTCTTTCTATGCTAGCATGTCCATTGGTGTCATCGTTGTTCTGGTCTTGTTTAGGTAGCCATGGTGATGAAACTTCATGGGTGTAGCATCTCTGAAATTTCTAGGAAATACAGTCTTACAGAAAACTCCCTGTTTCTCTGGTTCTTAGAGTCTTACCATCCCCTCTTCCACGATGATCCCTGAGACTTAGCTGCAGAGGCTGTGTTGTGGTTTTATCAATTGCAAATGAACACCACAGGATCTCTTGTTCTCTGCATTTTGGTGTTGTGTTTTTTATTTTTACTTTTTTGTAATGGTCTGCATCTAATGTAAAGAGAAGTTTCTTTGATGAGGGGTAAGACCTACACATAGTTGTGGATAAAGGGATAAATATTCAGAATGAAGCTAAGAATTGTGACGATTTGGTAAAATAAGAATTGTAGTTCTCCAACATCCATGACTTTATTAACCCTAGGTAGTTAGCTGAATCCAATATCAGGGATGGTTTCTTTCTTGTTGAGTGAACTTAAGTTCAGTTAGGGAGCTGGTGGTTACTGCCAAGATATGCATGGCACTGTTGCATGATAGGGTTTTGTGCTTTTCGGATTGCTGAGGTTTATAGTAATCATAGCTGGGCAGGACCTACCTCCCTTGGAAGCTTGCATGGTGTCTTCTGGTTCCATAAAAGCTAGTTTGCAGAGGGGGACCTTTAGGCCAAGTCCAACTCTCAGAGAACTAAGGAAGCCACAGAAGGAAAGTTTGTAACTTCTAAGAGGTTGGCTTATGAGGCTTAAGAGTAGACAATCTCTCTATATCACTAAGAACAAATCCAAGTGAAGGTAATCCTGCGTAAGCTGCAGTAGCTTGAGTAGACCACACACGCTAACTCATCTAAGTGGCTACAGTAGCAACAGATTTTCCATACAGACAAAAATAAAATACAGAAAGATGCCATCAAGAACTTGAAGAGGCAGAGATGGAAGAAACTAAATGCTTGGCTTAGAAACTTCATAACAGATAATACTTATGTTATAGGGGTAATGTAGCTGCTGATTTAAGATTAAAACATTTATCTGTGTTCATTTACCATTCTGAAAATCCTAGAGCCCTATGGACCAACAGAATCTAGATAACTTACATCTGTTTAAAATATGACTTCCTTAATACTGTAAACACCCCGTAGAGCTATTCCTGAGAAATAAAAAAAACAATCACACAAAATGTTACTCTTCACTGGCAACACTCCTGGTCCCTCAAGAGCTGTGATGATAATACACACTAAGATATACTGAGTGTGTTCCGTGCTTGTGAGCACATTACCTGTTCTGCAGTTCATGGATCAAGGAGGAATTTTAACTTTTAAGTCTCATTGTTTCAGCAACATTTCTAAAGCTGTCGCTGCGATAAACATGGAGTCATGAGATGGCCCTGTACAAACAAAAATCTTCTGGAGAAATTCACTATCGTATCCTGAATGTCAGTAAGGGTGTTTGTGATGAGGATGTCAAAGTAACCCCAATTTAAGGATACAAGGATACGGGAGGTCAAAATAACCTCAGCAGGATTGTGGAAGGAGTTTATTGCACTCTTCACAGATGATTCCCAGAAGCTCCAGGCTTCAGTGAAAGGACAATTGCAGATGTAGAAATAGTGAGAAGCAGAATTAGAAGAGGAGCCTGTAGATGTGACTGCATTGCCGCAATTTTATTATGGGGCATTAACAGATGGGGAGGATGGATGATCGAGGATGGTAGGCTTACTCTTGGGGGTAATATTTACTGCTAGTGAAAATGCTGTGAACATGGTTGAAATGGTCACAAAGAATAAACTCAGTTGATAAAGTGCAAGAGCTATATATAATTCCAGTTTCGTGAATGGTCCCAGAGCGGGTGAGATGCTATGAACCAGCATTGCCTGTTACAGAGAAATCGCTCATGAACATGAGTCAAGCAATATGGAAAATGTCACTGTTGTCTTATTTGAAGACATTTCTACAATCAGTTTCATCTTCAACAATCTCCACCATGATCAGTTAGCAACTATCAGTAAGGACCTCCCACTAAGACAAATATTTCCAACCCACTAATGGTTAAAATAATTGTTAGAATTTTTTGCAAATTTTTTGCAATAAAATATGTTATGTGTACTTTAGATATAATGCATATTTCATAGACTACGGTTTATATAACATGCACGGGGAAGCCAAGAGACGTGACTCACTTTATTGTGGGATGTTCTATTGTAGTGGTCTGTAACAAAGCACATCTCTGCTCAGGCATGCCCCCTAGCACATAATACAGTGTGGATGCTGTGTCAATAGCAGCTACCATGCACTAGTTAGGGAATCATGACAAGAAAACCAAGTCGTCCAGATTCAGTACAGACTCATTTATTTTCCAAATATTTTCCATCTGAATTTGGTTGAGTGGGGGAATGTAGAACATGTAAGTAAGGAAATTCCAGTTTCACAAGATACCAAACGAAAAAGAATTTCTTAACAAACCAAGTCTGGCAAATGTTATCTCTCCAGTGGAGGTTTTAGAATGTATTTCTGTATGGGAAATTCTGCAAAGCTCTGCAGTAAAGACACCACCATCTCATTCCTTCCATCGTTTCTCAGATTTGATTTTTTTTATGTTTTGTATTTTGTAGCACTTACCCCACCAGGCTGTTTTTGTTTAGAAGATGGTGGGAAGTATTCGTGTTAAATAATTGTAATCGCACATAGAAAATCTTTTCAAAACAAATGTATGGTGGTGTCAGCATCTGAGCTGTGGGTATTGGTTTCTGAAGCTTATCAATTTGCAATTTGTTTTGTATCTTTAAATTGTATAGATAAAGTAGGGCCCCTTGAATGGGAAGGACTACAAAGCTTGCTTTCTTCTTAAGAAACATGAACTATACCTATTTATCAGATGATTTGACTACTTTGATACCCCTTATTAATTTTTTCCTCTTCAAATCTTAGCTGTGTATAGCATACATAGGGAACCAATCATTTTCTTCACGGTCCTTTCATTTTGTACATTCAATATTTTACACTGTGCCCAATTGTGCAATTTTAAGTGAACTTCAACTAAACATTTGTAATCATTACAGGAGGTAGGGAAAAGGAAGGTTTGAGTGAATAACTGGGAAGGAAGGGTGTGTATTATATCCACAACTTTACTTTCTGTGGCTTTAGTTACTTGTGGTCATTCATGGTCCAAAAATATTAAGTGGGAAATTCCATAGATAAACAGTTCATGTTTTAAATTATACACCATTCTAAGTAGCAGAGTGAAATGTCATGCATTCCTGCTTCTTCCTCACTAAGACACGAATCATGAATTTTTTTCCAGCACACTCACACTGTATGCTATTTGCTCCTTCATTGCTTGAAAACAGAGTTAGTTGCAGTGTCTATGTTCAAGGAACACTTATTTTAATACTGGAAGGTGTTATGAAAGCTTCCCATGGAGAGAAGCAAACAAGTTCTACCCAACTCTGAGCCCATGAACCACAATGACTAGCATGGCAAGATATCCCTAAAGGTACAAGAGTGGCACTCATACCTTGGTGGTACCCAACAGCAATCCAATTGGAATTGAGGCTCACTCAATAGGAGGCATTTCATGCCTGGTACTAGAAACAGCCAACTATGCAAGACAAGTGAGGTCATGGGTCGTAGAAGAGAATCTACAACTGTCACGTTACTAAGCATACTCAGAGATGAGGGTAGTTTTCATCTTTTATCAAAGAAATTTTTCTTTACAACAGGAGACCATTATAGAAAACTACAACCAATCAAGATGGAGAGAATAAGTAATCGTGTGGTATCCAGCCCTTGCTGGAAGCTTCATTCATGATACTTCAACAATATGGCTGCTTGCACATGGTCTGGACAAATATAACAACATTAGACATGCTACCATGGAAAGGGGAGAAATCTCATGGGGTTCTGATCCTAGTCAAAGAACTATCTGCAACCAATGAATGCTGAGAATGGGAGAAATAGTCGGAGTGAAATTCCCTGATTGGTTATCCAATACCAATTAGTCAACCATAAAATCATTTTCATACAAGTAACACTAAATGGACTAAACACATTGCATTTGTGTATATATATAAACATATATATATATATATATATATATATATATATATATATATATAACAATTAAAAAAATAGAGCCACATAATTTTGGTGCCTGAAGGACTTGGTCTTCACCACCCAGCTTGTGAGCCAGAAAGAAAATCCAATCATTTGTGGCTTCAACTCAAGAAGTCCAGGGAAGGCAGTTAGTAGATTTGGTCTGTTTCGTGGAAACTGCTGACACAATGTTTTTTGATTCTGTGACTGGCCTGTATGGAGTTAAGTAATTGAGCTTTTGTAACCACCAAAGCAAAGGAGGTGGGTTGCAGTAGCAGAGTGATGATTTCCCCCAAAACTGCATCTCACATGACTGTAAGAGAAAGTTGGGAAGTAAATAAGGGGGTAAATAAGAAGATTCTTGGATGACAGCAAACCACGTTTAGTGAAAAGATCAATACAACTCACAGTTTAGAACCCACCTCCAAATGTCCTCTAAGCTGCTCAATTAGATGGGACTTTGTTAAGAGAAAACTCATGTTCTCTGATCTGTATACTGTATCTTCCATCCACCTTCTTTTCCTCTTCTCTCCTAAGTTCTCTTGCTGGCAGGTCTAAATAGTGGGATATTCCCATCTCATCCTTCATGATTCCCTGAAGCTTACTAGAGCATCTCGGAACGGAAGTCCACCTCACACATTCGAGAAGATCTCAGTTCCTTCTCAGGCAACCACTCACACTAGAGCACCAAAAATGAGGATCAATCTAAAGAGAAAAGAAAGAAGACAGAGGAGGATGAGATTCTTTTATGCTTTTTTGTGCTTCTGATAGTTCACTGTCCCCACTGACCCTCGCTATCACCTCTTTCCCATGGTTTCTCTGAAGGGATGTTTTTCATTTATGCCTTACTGCTACTAATTACAATGGGCTCAACCTAGTCCTAGATCCTGTGGAGGGGCTGTAACTCAATTGCACCATAAGGAAGGAAAAGTATACTTGGATACAACCAAAGAAAGATGGCAAAGTTTTGATGAAACTACAGGGTAACAGTAAGCTTGAGAGAAGCAGGCAATCAGCTCTATCTGCCGGACCCTCCACCCCATTGCTTACCACCTCTTTTAATTCTAGGTGCAGGGAAGCTTACTCATGGCTGATTTTGAGGTGAGGCAAGCAGTACACAAGGTTTGCCCATGCGCCCTGAGTGCTTCTGAAACTGAGTCTAAGAGCATTAGTAGTATCTGCATTAAGTATGCTTTACAGTCCACAGTTTGGTGGTGGTGGGGGGATGGAGGCCATAAGGATAAAATGCATGGTACATACAGTGTGACTTCTTAGCCAGTTTAGGCAGTTTGCTGTCCAAAGGAACACAAACAAGCTAAGGTGTATCAAGGGCCCAAGCTAGCCAGAGATGCCTTTTGATCCACAGGGAGTTACTGTTACTCTTTTGTATTTTGAGAAGGCTTACCAGTAGCTAGACCCACATGCCCTTATCCCCTCCAACACCCTCATGATTTTCTCAGAGGAATACTTCTAAGGGAGGCATGGAAAAAGTACAAATTCTCCTTTTCTCTCTCCTCATACGGAGTTGCACAACACAGCTCCAGGAAATCCCGTGGGACCTTCTTTCTCAATGTTCTGGCAGCAACTGTCCAGTGGGAGTTCTTTAACCTCAAGCACTCCTGTCATTTGAATTCACTTTTAAAAAATATCCAAGGCTTAGATTTGTCCCATGAGAATATTCTGGATCTTCACTCAAAATCAATACTTTCACCTTTGCTCTACTGAAATCACTTTAGATGGCTATGGTCATCAGGTAACTCTTGCTGCACTAGGGTAGCCGTTCTGCTGAAGAGCCTCATGATCTTGTCACCGAATTTGGGATTGTGCTTTGGGATTGTGTTGATATTTTGTTTCTGATATAACAAATAAAACTTGCTTGAGGATCAGAGCACAGAGCTAGTCACAGAGGCTGGGCAGTGGTAGCACATCCCTTTAATCTCAGAACTCAAGAGACAGAGGCAGAAGGATCTTTGTTCATTCAAGGCCACCCTACGCTACATGAATTTGATCTGGTCTAAAAGAGAAACAGAGCTCATCCAAAGGTGATCCCAGCATTTAGGATTACATGCCTTTAATCCCAGCACTAGGGAGGTGGAGACAAGAGTGATATGGCTTGTGACCACCAAAGCCAGCGAGAGAATGAATGCAATTCTGTTCAGCACAATTCAGCAGCCAGTGCTGGTTCAAACTCTAAGAGTCTGATATCAGGTTGTTTATTTTAGACATATTTAAACACAGAAAATTTTAGAAAAAAATCTTTCTGGTGATAATTAGCTCAATCCTTGTGCACATCAAAACTCATAAGTACAGTTGACATCTTCCATAAGGATAGGCTCTCTAAATTAACTCTGCAAACAGGCTCAAGATAACCGAGCTCATGATAAGGCTCTGGGGGAGGATGACGCTATAGATCGACTGAGACAAACAAGTTCAAGATAAGGATCTGGGAGAGCTGCACGCATAGTGCAAAGGTCACCAGGCTATTAGCCACATCCCTTCCCAGGCTTCTGGGTGGAAAACAGGGTGTACATCTCTCCCTCTGAAGATACAGTCCTGTGTGCTTAACATTCCTGGTTCCCCTAGTGCCAATCTGTGAGCACAAGAACCTATGTGTCTTCTGCACTTGAGGAGTGCATATAATAATCAAATTTGAAAGCAAATATACATATGAAGTGTTGTCAGAGAAATTTAACCATTAGAGTTGTGTAAATAAGTGTTACTTTCTATTGTTACTATAACACAAATGATGGGGCTTCCTCTATAGATTCGACTTTAAATCTGATCTACTTAGAAAACGAGCCTTGATGATTTCAAGAGAGCCAAACCCTAAAGGTTCATACCTTGAGAATGCTGGATTCATTGAATGAGACTCCACTATAATGCAATAAACGTTCAGTAATGCTTTACTCTGACATATTGGAAAAATAAAAGTTGTGTTTTCCTCTTTAAAGCGTTCTTCCATATTCTAGGTTGACCCCAGCAATAGCTCGCACCACTTTCTGAGTATTTCAAACGTAAAAGAAACTAGAAGGAACAATGTGGTAAGTCTCCATTAGCACCGGAGTCACCATTAGCAGTGATTGGGGCAGTCACAAAGTTCCTAAGATTCCTTATTTCTCTTGCTCAATCTATTACTTTAAAATAAATATAGGATACTGCACGATTTTATCAAATTCTTCAGTGCATAGTTTTTCATGGTTAGGAGGCTTTAAAAACATCACATTATCATCGCACCTAAAAAAAATTAATACCTTGAGTTAGAGGCCAGCCTAGTCTACATAGTGCATTCTAGAACAACCAGGACTGTTGTACAGAGAAACCCTATCTCGAAAAAACAAAATAAAACAAAAACCCACTTAATACTATCACTTTCTTTTTACTTAATTAACACTTACCTAATACTATCAAATAGTACTATATATATATATATATATACACTAGGTATTTGATAGTATATATATATATATATACTTCCTTCTATTATCTTTTAAAACTATTACTTTAACACATAAAGTCATTTTGCTTGAATCAGAATTAAACAATGTCCATACATCAAAATTGTTTATTACATGTTTTATGTAGATTTTCTATTTATTATTTTCATGCTGATGGTACCTGGGGGAAATGGATAATTTTGTCCTATAGAATTCTCTAAGAAAAGAATTCTCTGCCATGTATTTTGCTAATCACAACTTGTGGTGCTCTTGAACTCAGCCTTTCATTCTTTATAGTTGCTATAAATAGCATACCTAGAGGCTTCACCAGATGAAGAGTTTAAACTAAGAGCAGGAGGTCCTGGTGAGGGACACCCTTCTCTTCAGAACTGTACCATGCACAGATGCCCGGTGTATCTGGGGTTAGGACTAGTGGGCACACTGAAGTATGTCTGATACTTCCATTATAAAATTCCACATCAGATTTTCACCTACTCATTTTGTTAGTTATTAATGACCACTGTTATATTCATTGTCATAATTAGTGTTGTTTTAAAGTGCTAAAAGTGTTTCATAGCAGCATCTTTGTTCTTCTAATGTGAATGGAATTATTCTTTGATTGGTGTAATTTATTAAATTAAATAAATTTAAAATGTAAACCTGATGATAAACTATTTCTTCCTTTTAGTAACTTGAGAGCATTTTGGAAGCTCATGAAAGACCTTCAAGGTGCTGTGTTCCTTCCTAAGAAAAGCAAAAACATTGTTTTTGGAGCCGTTTTTGTCCTGTGTGAGTGTGTATTTTTCCCCCATGATAGTCAAGTATAATTTTAACCTTCCACAAATGATCTGCTGATTTGAAATATCATGGGAAAAATTTGACCTAGAACATCTTAGGAAAGGTTGGTTACTGGAAAGACAGGCTAAGGACACTTGGCAAGATGGCTCTTACATTCTTTCCTCTTCCTCAAGTCTTTTAAATTTGGTTCTGTTTCTTGTGAACTAATTTTCAGGCACCTTGAATACCATCCAAGGTCTTTCTTCTAGTTACACGGGCCCACTTCACAGGCTTTTACTCATGAGCTCCATCAGCCAAAGCACACAGGTGACTACTTCCCTTGGACCTGCTACCTCCTCGGGAGTAAACACCTGCCTCTTAGAGGAGCTCCCCGCCGCTCTCCCTCTCTCTCTGCTTGTTTCTTTTATACACAACTCCATTACATGACTTTTCTTAAACTTACAGCAGGTTTCTTGCCTAATACCTTATCTATTTAGTTTTAAAAATAAATTTCCTTTGGGAAATATATAAATACATCCCCACATAGAATTTAAAATATTTATTTTACTAAATATTTTCAGCACTATATTTTGACCCTACTCTAACCTCTCAGCTCCTCCCAGATCCCCCTTATCTAACTTTATGATCTCTCTCTTAAAAAAAAAAACTGGAAAAACAATAATAAAACAACAACAATATCTCACAAACAAAAGACAAATTGGAGAATCAAAGCAGAAAAACTACAAAACAAGAAGACCAATAAGACATAAAACACCAAAACAAAAACAAAAACAAAGCACATTCACAAAGACTGGAGCTCATTTTGGTCTCCAGCCCTGGGGAACCCACCGAGCTTAGCAGAGGTTAACAATGTTTAAAGATCAGACAAACAAGTTTCTCAAGAATAGCCAGTACTCTGTTTGCAGTGGTATCATGGCCAGGTTTTAGTAGTTGTTTTGCTTTCTGGCTGTTTTATATCATTTTTCTCTATTGCTTATACTTAACTCATCATTTTTCTACCCTCAAATGGTATTTTTTTAAGAATTCAGATTCAGAGGCTGGAGAGATGGCTCAGGGTGTGCCTGCTCTTCCACAGAGTTCTACTCCCAGCACCCTTATCAGGTGACTCACAACTGCCAGTGACTTCAGTTCAAGAAGTTGTGATCTCTCTTATGACTCCATAGGCACCCACACGTGTCGTATAGTCATATAGTACATATAATACATGTGACATATAGTACACATAAATCTATTCAAAATCAAAGTAAATTAAAAAATGCTGAATAAAAGATCAGAAAACAAGTCCTTATTCATATGTGGCCACACAAGTTCTTGCAATCATACTTAAGGCTTTTTCTTTTTCCCTTATTACCTTCAAAAGGACAAATAGAATTAGTACTTGGAGGAAGGCAAGAGAGAAACAATGAAGAACATGAGGAGAGAGAAAGAAGAAAAAACAAGAGAAAGAGGTAGGTAGGAAGAGGAAGGGAGGGAGAGAGGGAGGAAAGAGAGAGATTAGAAGCAGCTGAAGGTTCTCCCATCCTTCATCTGTGGGGAGCCTGTCAGTCAACAGGCTGAGGTGGGTTAAAGGAACAAGGCCAGCTTCTATGACGACAAGGACATAAATCAAAACCTTAACTAAAGTGGAACAAAACCAGTGCAAATCCCACAACCAGTAAGAAGGGAATGTGGTAGATTTTATATTAATTTTATTTCCTTCTGTTTAGCTTTCTATAACTACCATATTTCTTCTATCTCTAACAGCATTGGCTTGAACTTTCTGAATGCTAAAGTAAAGCAAAAATGGTAACAATGGCTAGCTCAGGTATATATGAACCCTTCCCCCAGCTTGCTTTAAGTAATAGTGTTTCGTCATAGCAATAGTAACCTTAACTAAGACACCAACGTACTGATACTTGGATTGATAATATCAAGACAAAAAGGAGAATAGTGCCAATTGACATTGGTCATGGAGAAAAGGAATTGAAGAGGAAGAAAAACTATATTAATTTCATCATTATTAGCAAAGGCATTAAGGAAGCAATGGGAAAACCTTGATAAACATGAGTTAAAGAAAAAAAACCAGGCCCTCCCCTGCTGCTGTCCAGGGAACTCAGCACACTGACACCTCTGCATTCTGTCTCCAGCCACATTGGCGCTGAGATGCAGTAACGAGGAGCTGCCACAGAGGCCTCTGTCTTGAAATGGACAGAATGTTTACAGTCTCATCTCATCTCTCACTGAAAGTCTGATGATCTTTCTTCTAAAGCAAATGAGTATTATTAGTGTATGTAAAAATCACAATTATAAGTTAAGTGATGGAGGAAGGTCATTGGTTAAAAATAAAGAAACTGCTTGGCCCTCATAGGTTAAAACATAGGTGGGTGGAGTAAACAGAACAGAATGCTGGGAGGAAGAGGAAGTGAGCTCAGACTCGACAGCTCTGCTCTCTGGAGCAGAGGCCATGCTCCCCTCTCGCAGACAGACGCAATGAAGCAAGCCACCAGGTCAGACATGCTGAATCTTTCCTGGTAAGACTGGTGCGACACAGATTATTAGAGATGGGTTGATCGGGATATGAGAATTTGGCAGTAAGGGCTAGAGCTAATGGGCCAAGCAGTGTTTATATGAATACAGTTTGTGTGTTGTTATTTTGGGGCATAAGCTAGCTAGGCGACCAGGAGCTGGGGCAGCAGGAACACAGCCTGCAGCTCCACACTACAGTTAAGTGGCAAAATTACTTAATATTATGAAAGAATCAGTTACAGATGCAAAAGCTCCTAACAGAAAGAAAGACAAAGTGGTTGGTCCAATATTTCTCTATGGAACAACAGGAAATCAGAAAAAAAAGGCATTTTCCTAGTGATGGATAAGAGTATTGTGGCAAGCAGCACTAAAATAGAGGCGATTCTCTAAGAGATCAAAATGAAAGGATTCAACACTAACAGTTTGTCACTGCTTAAAGTCATAAACCAATGATGCTGAAGCCTAATTTGCAACTAAAGTTTATAAATATGAACACATGCACGTGGAAGAAAATGTGGTGAAAGATTCCTGAGGCAAATGCATTGATTGGTTGGCATGTAGAGTTATTCAGTTGAATTTGGATTTTAAGACAAAACATATTTTAAAACTTAAAGACTGATTTCCTAAAGCAATTCTGATGTAGAGGCAAGGGAAGATATAAAGACATTTAAAAAGTAATTATAAAAAGGGCATGAAGTGAAAGGACCACTAGCTTAGAAATCACCATGAACCACAACTTCCCAGGGGCTAAAGGGTCTACAACGACAAGAAGTAGTATCTCACTTAAGAAAACTAATGAATAATTAATCTAGGAAAAATGTAAAGAATAAATATGAAAAACAATGTTTGAGTACACTGCTAAAGTGGCCAAGACCTTGAGACAAGATGGGCCATTGGCATGGAGGAAAAGAGATTATTAATAGTTTGCTAAAGGGACACAGCAAGAAAATGGTTCCTAATGACACACTGCTGTACCCATAGGTCAGAGCGTCGCTAAGCCCTCACCTGAGAAGTAGTTGTTTCTTACAGTAAATGAAAAATGTCCAATGATTCATTACTGAAAAATGTCCAAAGAGCAAGAGACCTTGGGTCACTTAGCCCTAAGTTGGATGTTTTCATCATATCCCTCCTTTCAAATCTCTTCTACTCAGAAGAGAAGGCTGAGAAATGTTAAGAGCCAGAGATGATGGATGACTTCAAGGAAACAGCATCTTCCAGACACAACACTGCAATGCACATATGAATACACTGAGATTGCTGACAACAGGCGCAAAACCTACGCAGGCTCAAGCCAGACGGAATCCCAGCACTGAGAAGGGGAGGTGCACATGAAGTTCCGCCCCTAGCCAAGAAACTATCTGAAATTCATATTTGCTGGGAAAGGGAAATCAGTTTTCTCCAATGGACTGTCACTGAGTATATCAACGGCACTTCAGAGCTGTCCTCAGGCCTAAGAGTAGTAGGCCTCTGTAAAGTGAACTCTGTGTATTTTGTGTGTCTTTTATTTTATTTGGGTGGTTTTTTTTTTGTTTTGTTTTGTTGCTTATCTGTTGGTTTATTTTGATTTTTTTTTTTTTGAGCGAGAGAAAGAACATGCAGTTGAGTAGGTAGGAAGATGGGAGAGGGCCCCAGGGAGTTGAGAAAGGGAAAAGATTATGATGAAAATATATTCTATGAAAAAAAAATTTAGAGCCAACCAGTATAAAAAATTGTGTTTGAAAACAAATAAGTTAAAAATTGCATAGATAACTTAAAATTTTCATTGCTTACATTTAGATAAGTAAATAAAATACACACAATTGATGAAGTGGTTATATCTTAAGAAAAAAATTGATTTTATATAAAAGTCTAAACATAATAGAGAAAAATATAAAAAGTGGTCTAAATGTAAAGAAAATTAGATATTTCTTTCATCTTTCTACAAAATCTTTTGTTTTGTTTTATTTTGTGAGACAGGGTTTCTCTGTAGCTTTGGAGCCTGTCCTGGAACTAGCTCTTGTAGCCCAGGCTGGTCTCGAACTCAGAGATCTGCCTGTCTTTGCCTCCCGAGTGCTGGGATTAAAGGCATGTGCCACCACTGCCCGACTTTCTACAAAATTTATATATTTATAATTATATATTTAACAAAACTTGGATCAGGCAATGGAAAGAAATTTTAACAGTAGAAAGAATCTTGTAAGATCATTAATATTTTAGATGACATAATTCTTAATTTTAAAAAATAACAGTAATAGCTGAGTAATAAAATCTGAGTGTTGTGTAAGGTGGGTGAGAAAACTATCCATCTCAGAAATTCATAGCTTTTATGAACATCAACAACAACCAGTTCAAAGCTAAAAAATTAATTCATTTATAACATAACAAAATCATTTTTTTTAAAAAAAAAACAAACCCAAACAAACCAGGAGAATTAATACTGATTCATGGCAAGCAAAAGGTTAATTCTTCCATCATAGAAACTCCTATGGACTGACTAACAACAGACAGGATTAAGAACATGAAATAAATAACTAAAGCCACACAGCTTACAGAAACACGAACAAATGGTCACCCTGACATCTTTCATCTTGTCGATAGCAAACTACAAATGGTTTCTGAATATGGGTCAGTCACCATGCTACCTTCTTCTCTTCTTTTTGTTATTCTGCTGAGTGCTCCCTGTAGGACTAACTAACTTTCCCTGTAATCCTCCACGCCATCACTTTCTCTCTTATTTTTATTTCCCACTGTTATTATCTATAGATCTAGATCAAACCCACTTTCTCTCTCAGTAGATTATTTTAATAGCTTCTAATTCATAGTTACTGCTATTCGATCCCAACTGACAGGATGAAAACACACACACACACACACAAATATGTGTGTGTGTGTGTGTGTGTGTGTCTGAGTACCTATCACATACCATAATGTGTTGAAAGGTAAGATATAGCAAAAAGAAAACATGTTCCTGTTCTCACAAAGTTTCTGCTGTGGAGGAAGGTGTTGGAAATCTTATCAAGTTACACAAGGGTGGTAATTGGCACAGGAATAACCAATTAACCATTGAACAGAGGCCTGCAAGACTGAGGGAACCATAGCTGTCAAATGCAGAACGTAACTCCACCACTGAAGAAATTAAATTCTAGGCATAATGATCATGAGGTGTCAGTGATTAGGATTTTAAAAGTTAACAGATTTGTGCTGGCTAGTTCTTTTTTTTTTTTTTTTTTTCCATTTTGACAGCAACTAGAGTCTTTTGGGAAAGGGAACCTCAAATGAGAAAATAACCCCACCAGACTGGCCTGTGGGCAAGTCTGTAGTGTGTTTTCCTGATTGGCGATTGATGTTGGGGGCCCAGCTCAGCCCTGAACAGGTGGTCCAGGAAGCTATGAAAAAGTTATGGGGTACAAGCCAGCAAACAGCGTTCCTCCATGGCCTCTGCTTCAGTTCTTGGCTCCAGGTTCTTGCCTTGAATTCCTTCCCTGACTTTTCTGCATGATGACCTGAAAGCTTTAAGATGAAAAACATCGCACCCCAACTTATTTGTGGTCATGGTATTATATCACAACAATAGAAACCCCAAGACCTTTCCTTTATTATAGATGGCACCTATGGCAAAATAAAGACACAAGAAAAAACTCACTGTTACCTGCTTTACCTCACATTTGGAGGTGACCTAAGCTGGTTGCTTGCTAGCATGTGTGAGGACTTTGAACCGTCCATGACAGAGGGAGCTAAATTCGCTGTGAAATATTCATACCATGTTTGGTTTAAAAATAAACACTAATTACCCGCATCCCTTCATTGACCCTCTAAGTTTTGGCTGTCTTCACTGAAAAACATCCTTTTAATTTTATTCTGAAAACAACATGGAGAACGACTTTCTTTCAAAACAAGTTTACTCATGAAGAGAAACACATGTTCCAAGGACAAACAACATTCCAGTGTCCAGTTTAAGGCTACTTGATTTCTGCAGGATGACATCATACTTCAGCTACTGAACGTGTCTTCACATACATTATTTGTTCTTAAACTCCATAGTTTTTCAAAGGCTTATTTTTATGCAATTAATTAGAGAACATGTTTGAGTGCAGTTCCTCCCCAAGTTATTAATAATATGTAAGAATAACTAAGAGTTATATACTAGCATAATTTTTAAAATAAAACTTGAGAAGTAGATTTTAAAAATTTACTCATAAAAGGCATACAACTAGTAAGAAATGTGTATGTAAAAAGATTTATGGTTGTTTAATTTTCATCACAAACTTGAAAAGATTTAGAACCCCTATGAGAACACACATGGGTGTGTCCAGGGGGTTATTTCTACAGAGGTGTAAATGAGGAGGGGAGACCCACCCTGGATGTGAGAAACTCTGCCCATGGCTGCAACTGTTGATGAAATAAAAAGAGAAGAGCCAAGGGAGAGCTGTGGGCTACTCTCTTCCATCTGCTGACTGCCAAGCCATCAGCACCCCACACTCCTGCTTCCATGGTTCCCCCTCCACGATGGATTGTACATTCAGCCCATGTGCCACAATAAACACTTCATCCTTTAAAGTGCCCTTGGCAGACACTGCATCACATTGATGAGTAATTAATATAAAAGTTAAGTCTGGATACTGGCTTTCAGAATAAAACATAAAGTAATATTTCATGGGATAAAGAGATAAGGGTATGTGTGTGTGCATGCACACACATACACATACACACACACACATACACACACCATACACACAGAGGGGGACAGACAGAGCGATTCAGACACAGAAACCAACTAGGATTATATTACCACATATATGATGATACTTCAAATTAGTAATGAAAGAATGACCCGTTTACCCAACAATAACATTAAAACAACAATCACATTTGAAAAAAGCCCCACCTCACAATGAACATGTGTTAGATCGTAACTACAGTGACTTACCAGATATTCCAAATGACTTACCTGCCACTTCTTGCTTGCTTGCTTGCTTATGTGACTGAAGTTCAATAGGCAGCTGGATACGGCTACTTACGGTTTGGAGTACCTTTTCCATTTCACCATTGAGAGACCTTGGCAAACAGAACTTCACCGCCTTTAAACACTGTCTCTTAAGGCTGCTCAAGATAGTAATATCTAATGGGTACAGGGAAGAGTTTCTCTAATGTTCTGTGAAACAGGCAAAAGTGACATAACCATTTTTACCCATATTCCATTGGAATTCGGTATTCTTTCCAGGAAGCTGGGAGGGAAATGCAATTCAAGCAGGTGCCAAAACGGGGTGAAAAGATTCAATGAACATTTAATCAATGGAATTTATTTTCTACTATATTATCACTTGTTATTAAATATCCTACCACACTTAGAATATAATGAATCCTTCCTTCCTCATGGGAGCCAATTCAAAATCCCACACTGTTACGGCATTGGCTCTGCGTGGGAGATCTGTGAGTAATGAGTCTTCCTATCAGCTCTGGAGATGGTTCCCTGAGGTCCAGTGACCCCTGCACAAAGAACACACAGATGAAAACCTCTCTACTGCCACTAGCCCCAACATACCACAGTGTCCACAGAGAGACGTTTCAAAGAACAAGAACTGTTATTTAGCCAAGGTAATAAGGGAGATGGAGGGCTGAGATCTGAGGTAATCGTACCCCTTGAGTGGGCATTTTGAAGTCCTCTGCTCTGAAATGAGGGCATTTCTTTGACTTTAATTTGCTTTTAGAAAGAACTTCCTCTTTGCTGCTCTCTATAATCCTCTTGGGCTGCTTTCCACGATTCTACTCATCCTCTTGGAGGTTCTTCTTTGTTACCATAATAGAGCACACTCAAAATCTATGATGAGGACTGTACCCTTCCTTGGGGACTATACAATCTGTCACATATGTCCTCTTTAAACAACTACAGTGGCACAGACACATTTTTTATAACAGGCAATTCAAAAGCAGCTGAAGTTGACCCTTACAATGTTTCTGACATTACGAATAATTTAGTATAAAAATATGTGGTTGATTATCTATGCAAGTAGTGCTCTCCCAAGGTTCTTTCCTAATGGTAGCTCTCAAGTCTTCTGTTTTCCCCCTTTGCCTCCATATTTCAAGTCTGACATATTTAGGAGGTAATACTATACATTTCCTTATGCCTATGCTGGAGCCAGAAGTCTCAATTTAACTTATTGTTTGGAACTAAAACCATTGAATTTTCCTTCCTTTTTGTGCCTATTTTACCTGCAAACTGCAAACTGTTAATATAGTTTATCTCCGCCTTTTAAAATCCATTTCTTTGGTAAAAACAAACAAAAATAACATTCCCTAAACAGTATAAGTTCTTACCCTCACCCCGAGAAAAGGGGTCAGTAGGCATGAAGTCCAATGTCCATCACAAATGACCTCTTTAATAATTGTCATATAACACAAACTTCCCATTCTTCACACCTGAATAGTAAATCTCATCCTGGCTGTGCTATGTATTTTGAAGTCTGCCCATCCTCCTCACATGAACATCCTACTTCCAGCACCAAATTCTGCACCAGAATAGGCTACCTGCACTATCTTTTAATCCAACTTCTCTTTAGCTTAACGCAATAGTATTTGAACACTTAAGTCTGGGTGCCTTACAAAGAGAAAAGTCCCTCACAGTTCTTTCAGACGACAGGTGCTCCTTCATCTTAAAGATGGTGAAGGAGCACCCGACTATGGGATCAAACAAAATAAAGAATTCCTGTGGGCAACAAGTAAAGGTGATTGACATGATTTTCTTCCTCATTCTGTTTATGACTTACATAATCCTAAAGTTACATGGCTTAAACCTAATTCAAGAGAGGTTATTTCACAGTAAGGAGGCTGAGGCAGACGATTTGTTAGGCTTTTGAGGATAGCTTGGACTGATGAGACCCAATCTCAAAAAAACAAACCAAACCAAACCAAGCAAAAGTGAACCAAGCCAAACTGACACAAACAAAAAACAATAAGACACGCGAAATCTCACTGTCTCTGTCTCACACACACAGAGAATGAACTAAGAAATGTAGATTAGTTGAGTACTGTAATAATTAGTTTGATTAAGTAGTTTGCTAATCTGCCAGAATGCAGAGGGATAAATTCCAGATGGATTAGGAATACGCATTTCAACATGAGCTATTAAAGTTCTAGAAGACTAGCAGGGTTATTTGGGGATATCATAAACTTTACAGGGCATGAGAACTTTCATGGCCGAGTGGAGGAATGAGTTGCTGGATCAGAACCAAGCAATTTTTATTACTCACAGTAAAAACAAGACACACAGCATGGATATGATGCCTATGCCAGCCCCAAGCCTCAATATTTCACCAGAAGGACTCAAAGGACTCAGAAAAAGCTGTTGTACCTGTTGAATGTTTTGTGCTTCTTCTTCATCATCATCATCACCACCACTATCATCACTATGATACAGATTAAAATTAGCACAGGGAAAAGGGACATGACTTGTCATTCAAGAGACAGCAGGTGTCTAGGCGTCCTCTCAGTGGAGACATGGACACATTCCATGTAATGACATCACAAATATGAAATGTCAGTCTGAGAAGTTCACCTGAATCCTAGTGATGAGGGCTTTCTTTGTTCTTTCTTCTTTTAAAATGAGGAATCTGTCACAAAGGTGCAAACTGTCAACCTAATTTTAGCACTTCATGCTTCAGTCTCCTAGAGCAAAGAAATGCTGAACATAAATCCCTTTTCTAGCAGTTACTCATTGATCGCATTGTCAACCTCGTTAATATCCTAGGAAGCAGACAAGAGTGAGGTCCTAATTAGAGAACTTTTCCAGATTGTGCTTACTTCCATCCTTTGGATATTTCCAAGCAGGCATGCTCACCTGAATCTTGGTGTCTTAGGTTTATATTGGGTCAATTCACACACACACACACACACACACACACACACACACACACACACACACACACACTTTCATGATTGATCTTTGCTACTTAGCCTGTTTCCCCAGAGTACACAAATACTCATAAATCACTCTGCTAAACACACTATCTGATCAAACAAGTATTCGATTGGCCCAAGTTCTTACACATACAAACAATTCTTTTCAGTCAGGAATGTTAGTTCAGAGCTTGTTTCCCCAAAGGACCAGTCTGGAAGACAGGCAAATCTTGGGAACGTGCAAAGTTTGAGTAACCCGAGCCATATGGTGACCTTTCCTACATGCTTATATTGTTCAAAGTTCTGCAGAGGAAACACAATGAACCATTGTAGACTCTTGCAGATGTAGTGGATTGTACGGGGGGGGGGGGGATGGGAACATTTTGTGCTAGGAAGGTAGCACCCATCCTTTGTGATTGGTCAGCATAAATACAGCCTGAGAAGTGAACATGGTGAAAAGTCAAAAGGTCCTGGAATTCTTGGTATGTCGAACAAGATAACAGGGATGCTCAAGGTTTATGGCAGATTCCCCCCCCCCCCCGCCCCGCACTGGGTAGGCTTTCTTAAGCAAAACATAAAGCACAGACAGGAAGGTTGTAGTGACTTATGAACTTGGTTATGTAAAAAGTTATGTCTATAGCATAAATGATGTGGCAGCAATGGAACTGGGACAAAGAATACAGGAAGCTGAGGAGGAGATTGTTAGAAAAATATGAACTGGATAAATTAGAAAATGAACCTTTCTTGACTCCATCAGAGAATTGAGGTAGGTGGTGAGAAAAAGTCAGATCTAGTACAGCCATGTTCTAGGAGCCATAGGCTATGGTCTGGCTGACTTTTAATAGAGAACAGAAAATGTGGTTGCTCTAGAGCAGTAATTCTCAACCTATGGGTCACGATCCCCTAGCAAACTAGGAAAATTACAGTTATGAAGAAGCAACGAAAATAATATTATGGCTTGGGGTCACCACAACATGAGGAACTGTATTAAAGGGCCGCAGCATCAGGAAGGCTGGGAACCAGAGCTCCAGAGGTATTCAGTTCAACTTTTGAATTGTTACAGCTGAATGTGGACTAACTCTAGAGCATCTAGACCAAGCTTCATCAGAATAACGGAGCTCAAATACACCTCTGGACTTGTGGAGATGAGCCTACATTGGACATACACGAGAAGACACACATACATGACAAGAGACAATCTTTAGACTGAATTTCCATTGAACAAATTTCAATCTGTTCATGGGCACAAAGCATCGTATTGGTTGACAACACGGGAAATGAAATCGACTTGGTAACATTGTTTTCCAAATTACACAAAACTTTGTCTAGATGAAGAGCCCTACATATCATGACAAACTCCTTTCATGTTCTTGCACTTGGTCTTATGACCTGGTGGTTTTGACTAAGCAGGCCAAGAAGTGACACAAAATAGAAAGCATATGATTTTGTGGCTAACCTGAGCCATGTTGAAAACCAAGGAGGCTGGAAGAATTGTGCTTTTCAAAACTGGTACCAAATGTTGGTTCGACTGGCTGCCCAAAATTTCCAAAGAGCCAAGAGCTGTTTGGTGGGTATTGTCTACTACACCAAAGCAGACTGTGATATAGAGGGCCAGATAACTGATCCAAGGTTTCTTTCAATTAGCGTGTTCTCATGGCTCACCCATACTATAAAAATACCTCATTTTTCTTTATGGATGAATTTATCACTGCATGTGAGGATCACCTTTTGCTTATTTTGGTTGTGTAGCTATTATTTGTACTATGAATACTCATATTGAAGTTTTGATGTGAATGATTTCCTAGTCTTTGAAAAATACAGCTAGCAACTCTGGTTACATAAAAAAATCCGATTGTTTGGTTTGCTTTTAACGTATGATACATGACTCTGTGTGCCCATGCAGAGACCAAAAGTGTCAGACTCCTTGGAGCTGGAGCTACAGGTCTTTTGCAGGACACCATTCTTCTCTTGGGTGCTGAGATTTTTGTCCCTCATAAAAACCACACAACAAATGCTACCATCTTTGAGCTATCTTTCAAGCCCCTTAATCTTTTATTTCCTGTTGTTCAAAGTGCATAATCTCAATCAACATAGGAGCCCTTCTCAACTTTTTAGTTTGGAAACTGCACTAACTTCAAATTTTTCTTTCTTGAGTTAGCTTAATCTCATTTTCAATCTGCCCATTTCAGTCTTGAGTGCTACAATACAGGCAATGTGGACCATACCTTTCTTTTTAATTTCTAATTCGTTATTTTATTTTTAGCTGCAACACATGCCCCTCCTCAAGTTCTGCTTATGGCTGCTTCCTTGTGCATATTTCATTTTGTTGAAAATGGGATACATTAAATAAAATACTTGTAAAATCAGGCCGCTATGCCTGTTTAAGGCTAGCAATGGTTTCTGAGTTATTTCTAAGTTGAGTTCTTTTGATGTGTAAGGCCACAGCAGTATGCTTCGTGTAGTCTAGTGTGCTAACTCAATAGATCCCCTTAAATGCCGGAAGCAGTACTTGTTAAGTGTCTGCAGACACGTCATCACTTATCCATCGGGGTGTGATCTCCCTGCCTGGGGAGAGTTGAGGGTGCTCCAGTTCAGTCCTGAGAAGGCACTCAGCCTGTGCTTATGCATGGTAACTCCTAGAAAACGACAGAAACCTCCAAAGCCCTATGAACAGACACTAACTACTTCAGGTTTCCCTCTAGGCTTTTTGGTTAAAGCATTGCTTACCTCAACAGATTTCTTCTTCCTATGGCAGCCATACTGTCAAACTATCTGTATTTTTGAAGCTAAGAAAGCTCTTACTCCCACCAAATACACACGTGGGCGACTTCCAGTGAGTAACCATCCAGTCAGGCAATTCCTAGGAATGTCCCTGTAGATGTAGATGTGTGAGGTTGTTTATTTCCTGTGGGTACCAGGCTACTCTTCGCTGTGATAATGCACTGTTGGTTTTCAAGGCTACCATGGGTCTATAGTAGGGGATGGGCAAATTAAGTTGTGACAACCATCATTGTTTTATCAAGAAACTGGCAGTTTCTGACACAAACACTCCTTGAATTACTGCAAGACTGACTAACTCCTGAGTTCAGAGAACTCAGTTGGTTCCAGGAGTTTTGAGATCACATGTCATCAGCTTAGAGAGAAACAAGAAAACAAGTACTAAGTGGCTGACTCTGCTGTCTGCAAAGGTGTCAGCTAACAGACCACTCTTGGGCTGCAGTACTGCAGAATAGAGGCATACTCCCCACTCAACAGTGTGAGGTGTGATGATGTTGGCAGAACTTGTGAGGTTAAATATCGAAGAGGAAGGACAGAGATCTGAAGATGGGTTCCCACCTATGCAATGTATAGGAGCTCACACAGGCCCAGGCAATTTGTGGTACTAGAACAATATTCAAGTATGGCAATCAGAGCCATAAACCTGGGGGTTTCAACCTTTGAATCATAACATTTTAGGCTCAAAACCCAGACATGTTTACACTAGAGAGAATTCAGCAGTGAACCTACACTATCTGTTAGCTGTAGTACCTCTCATGTAATAACCCAAGCATCTCCAGATATTCGGGCAAAATCACCAGACACTGAGCAGCCCTAGCTATCCTACACTAGCAGCTGTTCCAATGGAGTCACTGTAGCAAAGAATTAAGCCAGGTGCTAAGAGAAGTCCACTGCCACTGTAAAGCTTCCATGGCACAGCTGCAGCAGGAGATGAAATTGCTGCTTCTAACTCTTAGGTGGGCATCTCTGACTCCCAGCTGGAGTTAACATCTTCAGGCAGACTTACAAATTTTTTAAGAGCACTCCCAACTTTAGTTTGGGTAAGTTTGAGGTACACGGACATTTTCCTTACACTTTGTGTATGTGTGCACATGTATGTATACGTGCATGGAATGATGTACAGATTGAAGAAAAAAACCCCCACATCTATACCACAATCTGAATTCCATTGTTCTAGCTACTGACATTCCTAAGTTCGTAAAACAGAACCTGGACTTGGTAGCTCATGCTTGCGGGCTAAGTGGAAGGCCAAACCTTCTTCTAAGAGCACTAAATGTGCAGGCAACATGAAATCAGTCAGCATTCCTTAACTAACCAATGATCTTTCGTGTCTTCCACACCAGTAAAATAAAGACCTTTCAAAAAATTCTTTGCCCCCAGTTACCCATAAAGTAGGTGGCTCTTTAGGGGTCCCATCTCCTCTACTAAGACACTTTAATCCCACCTTTTTCTAGAACTTGTACTTAGGTTAACCCTTGAGGCCTCTTCTACAAACATTTCAATGCAAGGCGTGGTGGAACATACCTGCTTCCCAGCACTGGGAAAGTAAAAAACTAGGCTAGCCTGAGCCACACAGCAAGCTCCTCAGTGATAACGCATGAAGAAGACCTAGTACGTCTAAGGTCCTAGTTCAATTCCCAGTACTGTGCCCTCAAAACTAATACATAGCTAGAATAACTAGACACCATGTTCTTCTTTCCTGTATCACGAACATTTTTTATCCAGTACTTGCTCTACTGTTAACATATACAAAGTGGACAGAAGAAATTACAATTTCTAGATATACGTTCTTCTTCATTAAGTGGAGATACTTATTGCAGGGGTATAGAGAATTCAGTTTTTGATTACTATACATAAGCAAGCTGCTTAAACACTACATTTTTTATCATATCTTAACATTTTTATGACATCATTGTGTGTGACTGTATACACAAGCATGTGCCACACTGTGTACGTGCAGAGAACAACTTTTGCGAGTTGGCTCTGTCCTCACACTATGAGAACTTCAGGGGTCATGAGCTTTGCAGGAGTGAACTACCTCATCAGCCCCGTTTTGCCTTATTTTTTAAGACAATAGGTTAAGTTTAACTAGTAAAATATATTTCATAATCATGGATGATAGGATCTAAAATTTTGTAACTTCTCAATTATAAGAAATAACTTGGAGCAAACACTCTTATAAATCAAATTTAGAGATCTGTAAAAGATTATATAAATACTCCCCAAACTCACACATAAAAGAAAAGACAAGCAATATATTTTTTAACTTTCAAAAAGACTTATTTAAATAGGCTAGTTAAAAATAAAAACAAAAATTTTGGCAGAAAAGGCAGGAATCAATCAATCAATCAATCAATCAATCAATCAATCATCAAATGTGATTTTTTTCCCCTGAAACACAGCGATTTTGGACTGCTGCTCTTTCCGTCTCCTGCTCGCTTCCCAAGAAGGGTGCAGAGGAGCCTGCACCTGCTGCCTCACACGCTCAAACCCTCTGCGTGCACTCTTTGCAAACTCATTCTTGACTGGAAGTTCATCTTCTGGAAAATCTGGGAAGAAAAAGAAAAATTACAACTAAATATACCTGAAAAGGACAGACTTCATCTCTTCACACCAATTACTAAAGAAGAATGTCATTTTACTTAGACAAAATATCTCACAATTTAAAGCGGACACCCAGCAGAAATCCTTACTTAGTGAGTCTATTCTTACAGTAGCATCAAGAGAGCATGCAGTTTTGCTACAGCCAAAAGGAGCCAATACAAAATGATATTGCTGATGCTAAGACACTCCATCTCCACTTGTGTGGGTACACAATTCAGTAACTATTAGGACACGACAACTTTCATCCTCTCCCAGTGCCACAGTACTGCTTATCGGCTTGAGCAGTCATGAATACACACCTGGAGCTTTATTCTTAGGGGCCTGTTCTCTGGGATCCCTAAAAAAGAAAAAGAAAACAAAAAACAAAAACAAAACACAACATTAGGAACTAAAAGACAAAACAAATCTTCTGATGACAGAATGAATGATAAAATTCACCCTCAGCATCCACTTGCTCACTCCACCACCAGCCAATAAAATAAAATAATCCTACACACACACACACACACACTCACACACACCCTTTCCTTTACACCCACATAGGAACTTCTGCTCAATCCATTTTGTCTATCTTGCTCTTGAATACTTTCTATATAAAGAACTTCAAAAATTTTTTAAAGAGGAGAATGATTGATAATGAAAATTAGCACCTACATTTTTAGTACAGAACCAAGAGAAATCTAGAGATCTTTTGCGCACAACTGAGTTAGATAGGTAAATATTTTAATTACTCTCAAGGCTTTAACATTGTTTGAAGTTCTTTTCTATGCTAGGTTTAGAAAAAGTATTTACATTGTATTATTTTATTAAAGAGCATCTCTGACCAATAAATATACAGAAAAAGGGTCATTACTGATGATATCAGCTAGTCACAGCCTCTAGTTAAAAATGTGCCAGTATTCTCTATCAGTTAAGTGTGATAAATGAAACTCTCTAGGGGAACAGCTGTGAAAAGTGGCTATCAGCAGAGATGAAAAGCAATATCCCAAAATAAATTGGGAAGGCAGTCACATGTACTAAAACATGGGAAGGAGCCATGTTTGGAATGGCAGCAGGTTATCACACATTTATCAGAAAATTCTGTTTATCAAGACAGATGTGAATATTTTTAAAGCTTTACATTAAAAAAAAAATCCCAAATTTTGAAAGTCTGATAAATAGAAAGAACAAAACCAGGCATTTCTCTGGGCTTAATGGACCCTTTCTCATGAAGCTGGGCAGTGTGCCACTGTTGTATGTGTATCTCTATATGTTGCCAATTATGACGACGGAGAAAGAGGACCAACCCAAAACCCAGCAAGGCTGACACAAAGCAGGTTCATGAGGAGTTTTTCTCCCAGGCTGTGAGGATACGCAGTCACTCCATATAGTAAACAAATGAATTACATCAGTTCAGAATAAAAAATGACCTTACCTTCTGGAGCTTTTAGGTCCAGATAAAGAGTGGAAAAACACGGATTCTAACTTCCGGGCTTCTGGGATCAGCTTGTGTTTATCATTTCGTGTATCCCAATGGGTTTCAAGGGTATTAGCTTTGGGCGAGACCTTTGGGAGAGGTTTCTGTTCCTTAGCTGAGGACCGGACACTATTTTCCTTCTTTCGTGTCCGTCGGACTTTTCCAATGAAGAAGTCATCACCACTGTCGCTGTCCTCGGATGCAGAAGATTGTTTGTAGAACCTTTCTTCAGTGCTGTCGTCGAAGTACTCCTTCTCACTCTCACTCACCTCTTCCTCGCTGCCACTGTTCTCACCAAGGATGCCTTCACTCTCTGTCTTTGCGGTTTTGGGTGAGGCTTGCCCTTCTGAGTCAGTGGATGACGCCTTCTGGTGTGCAGAAGTAGCCACGGCATCCTTTCCTGAGGGCATGCCTGTACAACATGGAGTGGCCATGGCATCCTTTCCTGAGGGCATGCCTGCAGAACATGGAGTGGCCACTGCTTTGGGTCCATGCTCTATCACGGCTGTTTTTTCTTTTGAATCACTTACTGCTTTCTTTGTTACTGTTTTAGCTTCTTTTGCTCTCTGCTCCCTGCCAAGAGTTCTCTCATGATGCCGTGACTCGCCTGCATCATCCTTTGAACACCGAGTGTCCTTACACTGGCTTTCTTCTGAAGTATTCTTTGATAACTGAGCTTCAGGAGCATTCTGTCTTGCATCTTTGAAGGCTTGCACAGCAGCTGCAAGAATATAGTACATGACTTTGTTTCAGCATTGGCACAAAGTGTCCCTGTCCCCACACAGTACTGCTTCAGCTATGTGGAAATATCTGAGAACAACTAGAATCTACAGTATGTATGGAACAGGAGTTTGAGGTCACAAAGAAATCTTTTCATTACTTAAATACCAAATCCATAAAAGGAACACTAGAAAATATCCATCTGGAATTGAAAAATGTAAAGAAAATTACTTTCTTCATGGCTTTGAATTATGAAGTAAAAATATCACTAAAAGCAATAAAATGACAACATTAATTTATGTTAATGCCACTGAATTAGTTTCAGGCCTAAAAATAAGTGTCATTTAATCTTTGACAAAGCACTTAATTTCATAAATATATTTTATAAAAGATGCATAAAAATTATGTGACATAATATAACTGTATCAATATTTAAAACAACTATTCAACATGCCTGTATATATATTTTCTATAATTTTTACATATAACACATATTAAAATTTGGGAAAATACAGATTTAATTTTTTATATCAAAATCTTTTATGCATATCCATAGCTTTATACATTAAAGATATTTATCATCTATCCAAAGTCATATATCGAAATGCATTAGGCACACTACTGTAATTTAACTCCTACCTTTTAGCACATCTACTTTTTTCTTTAGAAGAGGGTGAACTGCTAATCTGGCAATTGCTCTTTCAGTTGCAGTAGAATCTGGCTGAAAAGTGAAAGCAATAAATATACAGCATCAAAATTAACCTGTCATTAATTGGAAATGACTGAACTGATATCTATCAATCTTTGTATGTCTTAGTCACAGACTTTGCAAATATTCTCTCTAGATAAGTTACCCATGGAATCTAAAGACAAAGATCACATTGATAAAAACATAACTCATCTTTAATAATTAAAATGTTATAATTTAAGTCTATAAAAACTAAAAACTGTGCCAGACATCATGGGTTCTGAAAAAAAAAAAATCATAGCTTTTACTTTCAAAGAGTTTAAATGTCTAAGAAAATCAAGTTAATAAGAAAGATTCAACTACTGTATTAGTGCTAAGTCATGAGGACAATAAGTAAGTCTCACTTAATGGAACCCAGAATATGGTGTTTTCTCTTCCTGTTTTGAATGTCTTCTTTCTTTGGTATATGCTCAGAACACAACCCGGTACCTAGCTCATTACTAACACTTCACAAATATTTGATTACTGGATAGGAACATAGAAGCACGTAGGATTTATTGTGTTCACAAATTAAGACATTCATGACACACGCCACTTTTTTACATGGCCACTAAGACCGACCTCATCCACATTCTTAGCTCTAGTTCCATCCCGGGATCAGGCTGATCTCCATTGGCATGACCTAAACAGAGATCTTTAAAGTTCCTCCTAAGGTCCTCTTACAATCCTTTCCATTTCCCGAATATATTTTCCCTTCTAGGTGCTCAGATAATGATTCTGCCATCAGTTTTCCTTCCTTCACATAGCACAGGACACCTTAAAGTTTAATCTGGATTCCTAAGAAGGCAAAATTTAATATTTCAAGCATTTCTTTAATTTTATTCCCAAGAAAGCAAACTTAACATCTCAAACTTTTATTAAGATTTTTCTTTGACAATATTTATTTCAATTTTAGAATTCAAATATTAACAAAAGACTATAGGCCAAGGGCTTTTTTTCCTCAACCAAACAAACCAACAATCTTGACTTCAATATCATTTAATTTAGCTATGTAGAAACAAACTGGATCTCAAATTCAGCTTTATGTATTTGGTCTAATACGCCCTATAAGTTTCCTCTAATTCACAAATCATTAGTGACAACTACAAATTATTGTTTAAAATCCACTAAAATCTTCTTAGAAAAAAAAGGAATAAAAACATTAGTGAAAAAAACCAAACCCAACCTAAAGGCTCGCAAGTAGTAGTGGGCAAAGGCCCATCTTTCGGCTGCTCTGCCGTCTGCACTTGCATGTGTGTAGTGCGGAACTAAGGCACAAGGAACCTCCTCGCTCGAGTCCCTCTATCCATTTACAGACTAACTGTTGTGACTCTAGTTTAAAAGGCTAAAACTTCTCCACAAATGACTAATCCAAATCAGAAGGTGATAAACTTCATCTGAGAGGCAATGCTACAGGGACACATAAAAGGGGCAGACCCCGTGCAGTAATTCAGGGCTGCACGGAGCCTTCACAGGCTTAGGCTGGATGAAGGAAACCACAGCTTTTCCTTATTTAAAACTGACACAATGTTTGCCATGGAAAATTCTCAGGAAACTGTGGTTTTTCACACACCTCCAGTTTCTTCCATTTCAAATAAATTAAACAAAAAAGTGGAAAACACCCTCATCTTTTAATGGAAAAATTTTATTTTGGCAATTGGGTATTTATTATCAACACAAAGGCATTTGTTATTCAATTTTGAAAAGAATTCTTCAAATATCCTCTGGATGAAAACAAGTGTCTAAGAGAGAAAGCTCACTTCATGCGCTGCCCTAATCTCTGAAAGGTCACCTAAATAAGCTGTAAACCCACGGGTAGAGGAAGAATATGAATATTAATGCTTGTAATAATAAATTGGGACTAAGTTCAACTCCACTTTATCTAAAGAAATAAACCAACAAGTTATATTGTCAATGCACAGCTATCACCGTAGAGAGTGTAAGAGGCAGTTTATTCTGGAGTCACGGCCGAAGTACACAGACTTAGGGAACCCCAGCATGGAAGCAGTTTCATGCCATTTTATAGTTTCAAAGAACAAAGACATTCGTGAATCAGGGTGCGTTAAAACACACTGGGGCGCATCAGAAAGGCAGTCACAGTTAGGAGCTGTTTTAGGAGGTTAAGGACCCTTTGAGAAGCAAGGCCTACTGACTGGCACCACTAGTGAGCCTGGATGTACAATGCTGCCTGTATCCATATTGTTTATTTCTGGACCCATCAAAATGTAACCAAGCCTCACAAGAAGCCACTGCCATGGATGGAGAAACCTTAGCTACCACGCCTTCTCCATCATGATGGACAGATGTAATGTTAGAGTCTGGCGGCAGTAGCAACCTTTACCCTTTTAGACATATAGGTGCTACTGAGGCACACTGACTGTTGAGACCCTGACTAACAGGCTGCTCTCTGACAGATCCTGTACCAGACAAATTCCTATCAAAGGAGGTGTTAGGGACCAGATATCCAGCTCCTCACACCCACCCTGACTCTGGGAAACACTTGACCACCTGGCTCTCAGATGCCAATCACTCTCATCCTCAGAAAGTGTAAGAGACTCCTACTCCTGACCTCAGGGGCTCTCAATTCTTCTAAGAGAGCCTGCAAGTTGTCCTCTCTGATGCTAGGTTCTGCATTCTCCTCGGAGACTTCATCACGCTGTTGCTGTACATGTGCCTATCTATGCTACCTCCAACAATCCATCTCAGTGAACAATAGCTCCTTAATTTTTTGAGCCAAAATATATTCTCTCTCTGTTTCTGTAGTACTTTATAGAGATGAAAAAAGAAATGGATACATTCCCAACACAGAATGTTTTTATGTCTTTGTTAAACATACAATATAGCATATGAAAAACAATGATAAAAAAAATGGATGATCCCAGTTCAATTCTTAGAACCCACATGGCAACTCACAACTGTCTGTGGTTCCAATTCCAGGGACATGCAGGCAGAAACAACAATGCACATAAAATAAGAGTAAGTACAATAATAAGTCTCTTAAAAATAAATAAATGGGCTGGGTGGTGGCGGCGCACGCCTTTAATCCCAGTACTTGGGAGGCAGAGGCAGGTGAATCTCTGTGAGTTCAAGGCTAGCCTGGTCTGTAAGAGCTAATTCCAGGACAGGCTCCAAGGCTACAGAGAAACCATGTCTCAAAAAAGAAAAATAAACAAAAACAAAATAAAACAACAAAAATAAATGGAAAAACAAGAAGTAGAAATTGATGTTTAACATCACATAGTTGACATATAGTTTAAGTAGGCAGAGGGCAAGATGAATCTTTCAACAAAACAACACACTCCTTTAACACTGCCAAGCCACTGGACATTAATGACAGGAAGAGATGAATTCTGGGGGAAAGACCTGAGTAACAAGAACTAGAAGAAAAGATACTTTAACTTTTAGTAGTGGTTTAAGTTAGTTTCTTATAATACTTTCCACTACTTTATTTAGCTATGAAAATTTGGTAATGGAGATGGGAAAGAGGCGAATCCGGAAGACAATGAGAGAACACTAAGCAGCAAGATGAGGCGCCCCACACTGTTCTGTCTCTACCACACACATACCTTTTTGCAAGTTTTTTCAAAGTTGATATCATCACCAAGAGCGGATTTAGTTATGACATCAGGTTTCAATTCCTGTGAAAGAAACCAATTTTAGTTAATCTATGATCATTGTGATTAAAATTCCTTTCGTATCTTGATTTAAGAAACCTGATATTTAAAATGTTAACTTCTAGAAAAGGAGTATAATATCTATCACAGTTAAGAAATTACCACGCACTAGAAGCTATGACAAATGCCTTTAAGTGTTGTGTCAATCTGATCACTTCAAGACACAAGTTTAGTCCATTTTCAAGGACTATAGGTAACCCAAAGATTCATATGCAGTCAGAAAATCTTTAAATGTCAAGCCTACAAAAACAAATACAATAAATAAACAGTTTTGAACTTGTAGAAACGCAAGGAATACTATATACATAATCCTCTGTAGAAGGGTACTCTAAAAGACGAACATCAGCCTGGGAAAGTAACTTTACTAGCAATACTTGTAGTGAGTATGGATTTGCAGGTTAGGAGTAACTGTACTGACACAGAAGAAAAGCACAACAGATGAACCCATTACTATGACTACAAAGAAAAATTGCAAATGGAAAAACAGCAGAGAAACAGAAGGAGGTTGTAGAGGTCATTACTTTATACATATGGAAAAGTGGCAGACTATAAAGAGAGATTACCCAGAGTACCTGGGTTCAATTTCCAGCATCCGCATTGCCCCTCACAACTCTTCCATCCTCTACAGGTACCAGGACAGAAGTGCACACACACACACACTTGTATCCATAACACTCATACTCATCAGAGAATACTTAGAGGTTAAGAGCACATTCTCCTCTCCCTCAAGAGCAGAATTTGATTCTTAACACCCCATCACCCGGCTCACAACTGTCTGTACCTCCAGCCGCAGGGGATCTGACTGATACTTCTGGCCACTTCAGGAAACTACACTCACATGCACATGCCACCATGATTAGAACTAATAAACCATGAAGCAGGGCCAGAGTTCCCGAAAAGAGACCAGGAGAGGCTACTGGTCAAAGTGCAGCCCACTTGCAGCAGTATAGAGATGCCAGTACCATGGGGTAATAGCCACACAGCAGCAGCATCGGCAGTAGCTGTGGAGTGGAGCCAGTGTGAGCCTAGGAGACAAGTTGTGTGTGCTGCAGAGAAAGGAGCTGGGGAAGTAACCCAAGACCTTTGAAGCAGTCAAAACGATCGTGAGTGACTCCTAGACATTGGACTGCAGGTTATTTTCACTGTTGGGAGTTTGATTTTGCTTTGTTAAGAGAAAAATGTGTGCCCTAGCTTCCTCCCTCTTAAAATAAGAAAGCATTTTTGATTTTACAGAAGCCCAGAGACTGAAATTTTAAAGAAACTTTGGTGTTTTAAAGAGACTTTTGAAGACTACGGGGCTTTTAAAGTTATTTGAGTTGCCTATTAATTTGACATTTTAGAGATTATGAAAAAGAAAGTTTTCTATTTAAATAGTGATGTATTTGCATGTGAAATTGGCAAGGCTAGTTTCACATCAATTCTACATAAGCTAGCACTATTTTGAAGGAAATCTCAATAGAGAAAATGCTCCCACTAGATTGGTCTGTGGGCAGTGCCATACTTGGGCTGATAAATCCTAGGTGCTATAAGAAGGCGGGCTGAGCAATCCATAAAGACCATGCCAGTAAGCAATGGCCCTCTATGCCCTTTTCATTAGCTCTTGTCTCCAGGTTCCTGCCCTGACTTCCTTTGATGACAGACTAGGATGTGGAAGAGGAAGTGAAATGAACCTTTCTTCCAAAGTTGCTTTTGGTCATGGTGTTTATTACAGCAACAGAAACCCTAACTAAGTAGATAACAGAAGCGGTCATGAAACACGTGCAAAAACAAAGGCTTAAAAAATGTCGGTTTTACATAGGTACGATAATCTATAAACCATTGTCTCTTATACAATTATTAATCCAACTTACTCTCTTCTAGCCATTATTCCTCTATTCTCCTTTCAGTTTCATCATTTTAGAAAACAGTTGCTCAAAAAACCTTCAAAAGTCTTTGAAATGGAATGACTCCTGCAATTTAAGCACCTGCTAGACCTTTACATCTCCACTCATTCCATAACCAGTAATGCTGGTTACTTTACTAAAGACGTACACTAACCATCTGCGTGATGCTGCAACCAGGGAACTGAGATGGAAACTAAATGATGAGACATAATAACATCCATTCTGAAGAAAACCGAGATAAGTAAAAAATAAAAATGATGCTCACACAGTGCACGCACAGTTCAGTGTACCAGAGCTAGAGAGAGCTGAGAAGACTGTTCTGCGTGCTGTCTGCAGTGCATTCTCCTTACCAGAGTACTGAGTTCTAGGTACTTCATATTTATGCTTTTAGTTCTAAGTGTCTCTAGTGTCTTCACTCTGAGGCATCTACATAAAATCATGTTAGACACTAAACTAATCAATCATTTCCCTAGATGTGAGCACCTTTTAAATTTTTTAAATTGTTTGTTTCCAACAGAACAGTACACCTACAGAGAAATTAGAAATCTACTATTATAACACACACAGTTTTAAACTAAAATGTACAAAACCTACATATATAACATGGAATTTTAAGAACTTTCCTAGAAACATCCTTTTACATGTTAAAGTGTCTTTAAAGTTTATGACAATTTTATGACTAATCAGACATATGATCTTTAAAAACTAAGATGCTTTCTTAGACCATGATGAATGAAGAACCAATGTTCCCCAAACCTGCAACTTCTATTATAATGTACTTCAACAATTATAAGGGTTTTAAAAAAGCAAATTTCACTCCCTTATTCACCCCACATAAAAACGATAGATTAAAGGCCTGGCTGCTTTGGAAAGGAAAAAGGAGAGCATGTAAAGGAGATGTCTACAACTTTACTAGAAATTGCCAGAATTAAAAATTGGAGCAATTTTCCTTGCTTGAAATAATTTTTATTTTATTCTTAAAGATTAATTTATTTTTATATATGTATGAGTGTTTTGGCTGGATGCAAAATTTTTACATTAACAGTTGACAGTGCTTTGGATGCTTTCATGGTTATTAGGATTGAGGGAAATCCTGATAGAGGGGAAAGTTCAGATTTCCAGAATTACAAAACTTGAAATCATGTGCATGCAGTGTCCCCTGAGACCAGTAGAGGGTGCTGGAGCCCCTACAACTGGAGTTAGATTCAAAGCTGCCACATTGGTGCTGCGATCTGAACCAATGTCTTGTGAAGAGCGGCCAGTGTTCTTAAACGTGAAGCCATCTCCCCAAACCCTATAAATTTTTATATCAATAAAAACATACATTATGAGCTTCTCTTGCTATCAAAACATATTAACTTCATGTGCATAGTACTGGTATGCTATAACATACAGAAAAACCCGAAGTACATGATTTTCATCAAAAAAATTGTTGTTATATGTTCAAGTTGATATGTATAAATACTTGATACTAATCTGTCTCAGTGTTGCATGCTTTTTCTTACTTGTGAATCCTAAAATTTATAGATACATAAAATCACATATGTACTGATGTGGGATTTCCTTCTGTATGCTGTGATTACCGTTAATGAATACAGAAACTACTCTGGACCTAGGGCAGAACTTAGCTAGGTGGGGAAAACTAAACTGGATCCTGGGAGAAAGAAGGGCAGAGCAAGTAGAAGCCATGTAGCCCTGCTGGAGATAGACACAGGAACTTTACTGGTAAGTCACTGCCACGTGGTTTTATACAGATTAATGGAGATGGGTTAAATTTATATGTAAGAGTTAGCCAAAAAGAAGTTAGAGCTAATGGGCCAAGCAGTGTTTTAAATAATATAGTCTCTATGTGATTATTTTGGGGCTGAGCAGCCAAGAACCACAAGCGGCCGCCACCAACAATGTACTGATGAATTTAGAGCAGAAGCAGAACTGTCCGGGAACCACGGGGAAAGCTGACAAGAGGGATTTTTAAGCGACTCACAGGGAATAATACGCACTAAGTACATTGTGTACTTGCATGAAAAAAGTCTTATGTTACAATATATAATTTTAAAAGATCAGTTTAGGGGAAAGGAGAGAAGGTTCAGTGGTCAGCAACAGTTACTGCCCTTGAGGAGGACACGAGGTTGGTTCCCACCACACATCTGATAGCTCACAACTCAGCTTCTGGGCTCTGCTGCCATCTCCTAGCATTGAGTACCAGGCACATAGACATGCAGGCTAAACACCCACAGACAGGAAAAACATGAGTAAACAAATCTTAAAAAAAACAAAACAAAACAAAAAAACCCTAAGCTTAAAGTGTACAGAAACAATTAAAAATCTGTTTCCAACTCACCCCCAAACTGAGTTCATACCCATTTATAGCAACTGAATTTACTGCTGCTTTTCTTTATTACTATTTCCTACAAAATATGCTGGTAATAGTTTCTTCTTTTTCAAGTACCCATTATATCTTACTGGAGTTATGATAGTATTGCTTGTTCAAATTTTTTTACATTAATGTTGGAAAGTGCTTTGGAGGAAACATCCTGACAAGGTGAAAAGTTCATGTTCCCAGAATTACAAAACTTGAAAAATCAAATACAAACAACACCCTTCCCCCCTATTCCGCACCGAGCACTTTCTACTTCTAAATCTTTTATACCTACTCAGTTGAGAAGGAGGTTTATTTGGATCTATCAATTCCAGAATCAGTTCTTTACTCAAAATCTTGGTGTGTACTGTAACCTCATCTGTAAGAGCATTTCATGTTTATTAACTCACCCTGCTTCCCCCAGGGACAGGAAGTTTCAGAGTACAGACACCACTTACATTTGAAACATCTGCTTGTATTTAGAAGAGTAAGGTGAGGCCACCATATGCTTGACATAATGTCCTCATTACAGGACCTACAACGAAACAATATCAAGGGGTCAGGAATATGGCCTATTCAAAGCTCAGACTTCTAGTTGAAGAAACTGCATTCCAGGAAGCAAAGTGGGATTTCAATTTAAAAACTACTTTTTAAATGGTGTTTCCAGAGTATGAGTGGGGCAGTATATATTGATCTCTGTAACACCGCAAAGATTTCCTGTTGATCATTTCAAAAGTCACAGGACTTTGGGGTCTTGTCCACTTTAAGAAGAAAAGTTCTGTTTTAACAAATGAAATAGGGGTGGTGAGATGGGTCAGTGGGCAAAGACACTAACTAAGTGCAGAGACTCTATCTTGACCCCTTGACCTACATCACAGAGAAACATGAGATCCAACAACTTTAGTTGTCTCTGACCTCTATGCATCTGCCGCGTACTCACACATGCAAAAACAAACAAATAACACTGCAAAACCACAAAGTTATATGGCCTTAGGACACTGACTAAGGTGACTTTATATAATGAAAAACTAGCTTTTTTTATCTTTATATTTCTGACACTTAACTTTATTACTTATTAATAAGTAATAAAAAACCCTCAATTTCATATCCTTTTAGTAATAATAGTTTAGCATCAAAAAATGCTGTATTAAAAGCCACTTAACCATCCATATGACAAGCACATCACTACCTGTTAGGAGAATTAACTGAGGAAGCCGACTCAATAGTTTAAGATACCTTCCCTGAGTAGGAATGCTATGAAAACAGACCACAGCAGAAATATAATGAGCTATACTGAGAGGGTCAATAGTTCTGGAATCAACGGTAGTGCTGGGAAAGGTTTCTTAGGACTAGTAACATGAAGAGTAAGGTGTTAGGGATCAGGGAGGTGGTTTAGTAGACAATGTTGCTGCCATGTAAGTAGGAAGATTTGAGTTAATCCCCAGCATTCACACAAATAGCCAACTAAGTTTGTTGTACTATCTTGCTTCAGTTTTACCTTTTTGGTCTCCAGATTAGTAACTTGGGGCTCTTTAAGTTGATAAGCTGCCTCTCAATGAGAAAAAACTTGTTTTAGAAGCCAGTATGTACATTAACACCTTAAGAGTATGAATACTATCAGAAACAACATCAGAGAAGGATCCTTAACACTATATAAAATTAGAACCTATCATTTTACAGAATCATAAAGATCTGGTCCCTGTATCCTATATTGTGGCCAAAAAGAAACTACTCCCACTTCTAAAAATATATGGGGTTTTCTCCAATGAGGATGACATCTTGCAATAAAATACCCTATTATCATACCAAGCAAGTATAAAACAGTATGTCATGAGCAGAACCATTAAAGTCTAGTGGTATATGAGCTAAAGAAATAACTCCTCTAGAAAAATATTAAGTAGAGGTTCTTCTCCAAATTTAATTGTGTGACTGTGAATCTACTGTTTTGTGGTTATTTCTCTGATACTCCCATATGTATGAAAAACACTTCCTTACAAAATTATGAAAGACCTTTCAACTGAAAAAATGATAAGTATATTTACTCCTTTCAGAAAAGACGGGTTCTGTAAAAGTACCACAAATCAGAAATGAAATTAAACACTTTAGCTAAGTAAACAATTAGTTGATCTAGTATTACTAGTCTGGATTTTTATATTTAATTCAATTACTGCCATATTTAAGTCAATACAAAAAGAGATTAAAAACAAAAGAAACAAGATAAAAGTCAGATTGGCCAACCCAGAATACCCTAATCCCCACCAGGAATTCCAATATGTATACTATAAAGTATATGAATTCAATACACAGCCACTAAACTGTGGCTCTATGTGGTAACGACAAGTGTTCTCACATAGCAGGAAAGACAAATGTAGTAACGTTGCAAACATCTCTAGGGTCTGACTTCCCTGTTGATGAAACTAAAGAACAGAAAACAAGCTTCATATACAAATCAGATACGACAACTCGCTAACTAACAAAAGCATATTATCCAGAGTTACAAAATGCAGGTGTTCTAAAGACCTAAAGGAGTCACTTGTCACCAAACTCCTTACAGACTGCAAGTCTGTTACGTGTGCTGAATTCTTCTTTCAGAGAAATCAGCAATTATCTAGTGGTTCAAAATCTGTGAACAACTAAAATTACAAAGACTAATACTTAGAAGAAATCACAGGAAAGGATCCACCAAAAGGATTTTCTATCTGACAGTCCTATAGGAGTGACAACTACTAATAAATATGGGGCTCTTCATCCCCAAGAATCATTGCCCACCCCCGTAGTAACAGGGATAACTGCATCCTTTTCAACACTTTCTCATTTCTTAAAAAGGGCAGTGAATAGCACTGATAATTCAACTCAATTAAAATATTGTTAAAGAATTCTTTTGCTCTTTTATCTAAACCAAACTTGAAAGTTACACTAAATTATAAAAGTCAAAACTTACACAGAAAATTACTCTGCAATTAAGATAATTGCTGGTACCAAATGTTGTTTTAAGTTCAGCAATAAAAAAAGTCTTCCAGACATTTAATGGTATGTCATTTTGTAAATGAAAGTTTCCACAAAAAAAGGGCAGCAAGAAGACCTAAAAATTATGCTAGTGAAGAGTCTCGCTGAAAAGACGACAATATGAACCATGTTGGTTCAACACTACAGTTATTTTAAGTTCTACAGAACCTCATAAAATGCTGACACCACTACATAGAAATTTATTGAGTTGGCAACAGGAGAAGCATGATGTCAGTAACCAGCATCACTATCCCTGTTTCCAAATAGCACAAACCCTTTAACTATTGACCTTAGTTTAGAATACATGCCTCAGTAACAGTAAAAATAAAAGCCTTAGACATGAGGCATCATAAAACACAAATGAGTTTAGTTTGGCAGTTTCAACTCAAGTTAGTCTAGTACTTAAAAAACAGGGAACGATGCAAGCTTACACATATCAGAGTTTTGCAAACATGCCACTCATCACCAAGTTCAGCCACACAAATAAGCCTTGAGCAACCCAGGAGTCATTAAAGAGGCACCATGCACACAAGACATGGGCTGCCAGGAGAAACAGCACAGAACACCCACTCGCACGCCCTTACCTTCATGGCGTGAATTTCTTCAAGCAACCTTTGGGCTCGTCTCTGATTTTTCAACAGTGCATCTTCAGTGCCCCTGCAAAGAGACAATTATTACCAAGGAAAACATGAGCTTTAGAGACACGTCATAAATAGTGTTTTAAGTTTTGGAGAAAACCTATGTGACAAGCATGCACCCTGTACTGCTGTTTTCAACCCCGTGCCACACACACCTGCTGTCACTGTGTTGGAAATGGGAGGAGACACATGCTATACTGGAATCATTTCACTGGCTGGTCGATTTCTCTAGTCTTTTAATGACAATGTCAGTTACAAAAACTCTGTTTAAAGTAATAAAAGCCTCCAAAGACACAACTAAAGGCAGGACAAACAGAAAACCACAAACCACACGTTTGAAGGCTATCTAAATCTTTGTGCTTAAACCCTAAGAACTGCAAACAGCTTTTCATTGACACTACTGATGCTGGAAATAAAAAATATTCTTTTATTCAAAAACATCACAGCATACAATAAACTGACAAATATTTCCTCAAGATACCAAAAATTTCAAAATACTAGGACAAAGAAAGGTGAATGAAATAAAGTCAGAACTGATACATAACTGACACATCTTAGACTCACTAACACTCAGAAATAACTTCTAGTTACATAAAGCACATAAGGAACACTGCAAGCAATTTCAATTTGGAAGGAGGAAAGGGAGAACTTTCTTAACAATGGAAGATATCATTCTGTATCTTAAGCAAGAAAGGTTTAAAACATAAATACAAGGGCACGCTGAACAGCTCACTCCACCCTAGATCATATCATAGAAAACTTCAGAGCTGAGTATATACTCATTTTCCTCTAAAATACTTTTGACATTTTATTAGTTACAGGATTATTATTTCACACAACTAACTTTTTGGACTTCAGTCTGCCAACACTCCTGACAAGTTTTCGGATAACCAAAACTCGAACTCGCTTCACTTCCTTTCTCAGCTTCACAACCTTGGAGGAAAAAAAGACGAAATTAATGGGGAAAAAAGACATTTTGAATATTATTACACAGAATCCTACAAGCTCTGCTTGACATTCTCAGACTGATGCAAACTTGTTCCATAAACAGTGTAGGAACACAAAGGTAAAAAACTGTATTGCCAGGGATCGAAGGAGAACCATTAGGATTCTATTTTTAAAGATACAACATTTCCAGCAATTAGTATTTTACTGTTATACTCAGTTAGGATTAGAACATACTAAATTACGATTTTTCTATGAGAAATACCTTTCACCTCTGAGATCAAAGACTCATCTTTATCATTTTTGATATCACACCTTTACCTTTCTTCAACAGTTTCATGGAACTGGATGTTCAGGCTTTCTCTTAGTCTCTGGCCTCAGTGTGCTTGTACTGACCATCACAGCTGTTACCCCAGTCTTCTTGAGATAGGAAAGAGTCTTCCCATGAGCCTGTTACCATCTATTCTTCCTGACTGGCTCAACATCATTTATGAAGGTCACAAATTTCCTCTTATTGCAATTAAGGGCACCTCTACAACTTACTACAAGAACATTAATGTCTTACTTTTAATCTAATTACGTTTAATGTGTCTCCCCCCGAGATAATTCCATGAAAGTTAAAAATCTTATTTTACTCAACATTATTTCTAAACATTTAAAATAGTACACGGCATACAGACCATGTTCAACAAAACTTGCTGAAAACCAGAACAGAGCACACCTTTTGTTCATTTACTGCTTCAGATGTCTACTATATTAAAAGAACATAATCACAATCTTTCCCACTAGAATACAGCAACGTCTTTGAAATTTTCTTTTTGTTTTTACTATAGATTTTCTTCGAGGAATAAAAGAACCCACAAGTCTTTTACTGCCCTTTCTCACGAGCAGAAGACAGGCACTGTGGCTGCATCTGCAATCCCATTGCTTGGGATGAAGTGAATGAAAATACCACAAACCTGAGGACAGCCTGTACTGCATGCCTGGTCTGAAATAAGCCAGGACAACAGAATGAGATTATTTCAAAAAACAAAGCAACAAACTAAAAATTGAGAAATAGAATCATAATAGTTATGATACATTGCAAAATTAAGTCATTTATGAAAAAAAGTACTACCACATGTCAATTTAAAACATTAAAACATATTCCTCAGTGCTTAACCTTGCAGGCTTATGAAATGATAATATAACACTATTAATAACGAACTTAACTAATATATCTCAGCAGAGCTGGTCCCTAGTTACATTCCAATCACAGGAAAGCTAGTCTCCAACTTCAAAACTCTGATTTCAAAAGGGGTATGCTCGATATTACTTGGTAAGAAATTCTAAGAACAAAGAGAATGCTTTTTTCCATAGTCACATTTCACACCAATACCAAACATGTTTTTCTTGTTTAACTTTCTCAGTATCCATGTACAGGCAACAGACAAATTTAAGTATAGCACATAATAAGCATTCACTATATATATAAAAAAGAAATTTTTGATTTTCTCCCTACTGATTACTCTAAAAACTTAGCTTTACTTTTGTAAAACATTACCAGTGGCATTTTTGTGAGGCTATTAAAGGTTATCAATTCATTTGTCATCCAGGAATTATGGGGCTAAGCTGGCATGTGTGTGGCAGAAGGCCGTCACAGTTCGGCAAATTCTCTAACTAAAAGCAAGCAGAACTAGCTGGTATCTATAGTGGACATACCTATGACTCTGGCACTCAGAGGCCAGGGCCGCAGAGTTTGTACTCTGAGGGCTAGACTGGACTACCTAGCAAGGTCTTTCTCAAAAACTAAAGAATGAACACACACACACACACACACACACACGGAGGGAGGGAAGGAGAGAGAGAGAAAGAGAGAAAATATGCTCTGCTCCTCCCGGTTCCAGAGACAGTCACATCTCACGCAGTGTGTGTGACTTGAGTTACAAGGGTGAAGGTTTGAGTGAACAGATTTGGCCCTACAGGGGGCTTCCTTCTTGTCTAGCAAAGTGGATACTGTTGCCATAAATGCACTTACTCTTCACTGAACTCAACTACATGGTCTGCATGTTCCTATAACTCTAGCCATAGCAAGCTCAACGGCAAAGTCAAGGCTGAGAACAGGAAGCTTGTCATCAACAGAATGGCCATCTTTCAGGAGCGAGATTCCACCCACATCAAATGGGATGATGCTGGTACTGAGTATGTTGTGGAGTCTACTGGTTTCTTCACCACCATGTAGATGGCCAGGGCCCACTTGAGGGGGGGGGGCAGAGGGTCATCATCTCTGCCCCTTCTACTAACATTCCCACGGTTGTCATGCGTGTGAACCATGAGAAGTATGACAGTTCACTTAAGATTGCCAGCAATGCTTCTTGCACCACCAACAGCTTAACCCCCTTGGCCAAGGTCATTCATAACAAGTTTGGCACTGTGGAAGAAATCATGACCACAGTCTATGCCATCACTGTGACCCAGAAGTTGTGGATGGTCCCTCTGGGAAGCTATGGCATGATGGCTATGGGCTGCCCAGAACATCATCCCTGTATCCAATGGTGTACCAAGATTGTAGGGAAAGTCATCCTAGAGCTGAATGGGAAGCTCATTGGTATGGCCTTTTGTGTTCCTACCCACAACGTGTCCTCCTTGGATCTGACATACCACTCGGAGAAAGCTACCAAGTATGATGACATGGAGAAGGCAGGCATACTAGGGCCCACTAAAGGGCATCCTGGGCGACAGTGAGGACCAGGTTGTCTCCTGTGACCTCAATAGTGATGCCCACTCTTCCATCTTTGATGCTGGGGCTGGCATTTTTCTCAATGACAGCTTTGCAAAGCTCATTTCCTGGTATGATAATAAATACATATAGCAAAAGACCTCATGGCCTCCAAGGAATAAGGAACATTAGCCCACCCACCCCAGCAAAAACATGAGAGCAAGAGAGAGACCCCTAGTTGCTGCAAAGTCCCTGTCCCAACTCAGGCCCTGAAGCATCTTCCTCACAGTTTCCATCTCAGAGCCCCAGAAGAAGGGAAGAAGCTTAGAGAGCCCCACTTTCTTGAATACCATCAATAAAGTTTACTGCACCCACAAGAGAGAGACAGGAAGACAAAGAGAGTAAGAATGAACAAACTACTCCAAACAACCCCCAACTGAGCTAGTTAGACTATAATGCTGTGTAGGTGTGAGGAAGAAGAAATTAGGTCAAATAGGGCAGGAGAGAATAGTGGAGACAAGATGAACAACAAGTATGAAGAGTTCGAAGAGAGAAACTGAAGTAAAACTCTATTAACTCATCTTTACTCAGGCTGATGTTCGAAGCAGCAAAAGAAAGCATTTAAAATAACCCATTAGAAGATTGAAAATTCACAATGAGAGTGTTTCTGTGCGGGCAGTGAGATATGACTAGAATTGAAGTAACCTACATCACTTCTTGGCTAAATAACAAAATAATACAATAAAGTCAAAACCTAGCATTCTTATTAAAAGAAAAAAAAAAGAACAAATGGAAAGTCAACTCAAAGAAGAGAAATGAAGAGAAGGAACCACAAACAAGTAAAAGCTGATCATGAAAGGAAGGACGTTCTGTCCAAAGAGTTCTCTAGCTATGCACTAAGTTCTTTCTGCAGTCCAACATTCCATTGCTGGTAATGATCACAGACAAGGATCAGTGTTTTGTAATGTGAACATCCTCTCTACATTCCAAACATTCCTTAATGAACCACCTTACCCATGTATACTTACATAAGCTATGCATCTCTTATAAGCTAATGATTAGTGATAATCCACTTGCAAGAAAAAGAGCTATATTCCGGGATTCATGGTGACAAATTTTTAATACTATGGATCATAGACAAAATTCAGCAGTTTGAACTGACTCTTGCTGACTATCTGCTATCTAGTAAATTAGCTAATACCCAAGTAATGAATTACTTTGCCATGTTCTTGGATTAGAGCAATCTTTAACAAAACTGATAGTTATTAGGAAAAGCTGAGCACATCTGTGGTATTTTAGAATACATTGTAACTTCTGCTTATTCACTCTTGGATATACAGAAATCATAAACCTTGGATCACAGGGCTAGGGGAAAACAGGCATGCTCAGAAACTGCTGGTAGAAAAGGCAACTTCTATAGTCTTTATGGAGGAAATTTTGGTAATCTTTAATAAAAATCCTACATCTGAGAGTCTATTAGAAGCCATGTTTCAACAGTAAAGAATTGCACAATGCTTTCCATGCTCCACTCATTAGAAAATGTTTCTGAGGATACAATATATATAAAGAGTACACAAAAAGGACATACATATTTCTACAGTATAGTATCACACATGCAAAGTTTAAAAATATTTATCAATACTATACACTAGCTATAGAAATAGTACAAAAGAATGAGACATATAGGTGAGAAACTACACCAGAAGAGTAATAATTACCTCCAACGTAGAAAAAAGAAGCTGGTGTTTTAAGTATGATGCAGAAAAATCTGAGAACTCTTAAATAAAAGTAGGTTACAAAGACATATGTTCTATCACTTTCACAGTTATGAACTTTATTATGCCTTTATAAGGAAACTTTAAGTTAGTCATCTAGATCATAACTTACTGTTGAATTATTTTTGATCAACAAGAATTAAAAAAAAATCTAAAATGATGCATGATTGCCTGTAATTTAGCCACTACCGAGCTTATGCTGCCATCTAGCAAAACTCATGGGAACAGTTAACAAGTAAATAAGCTGGTGTGTTTTTAAGATGAGCAGGTTTACCACTTTAATAATTTTCAAATACTAAGCACCTATGATATAAACATTTTGTAACGTCATATATACATGCAAAAAGTTTTTGATATTCTTATCATTCAAAATACATAGAAGAACCAAAAGCTACAGAGAAACCCTGTCTCGAAAAATCAAAAAAAAAAAAAAAAAAAAAAAACATGGAAGAAAGTAAAGACATTTAGCTTCTACCTTTCAATAGTTCCCTCCTTTAAGGGGAATATTTTCTGATACCCAAAGATGTTTGAAACTACAGATAGTTCAAAATCCTAAATTCTTTCCCATATACATATGTGTGCATGTGTGTACTTATTTTTTTATTTATAAAGTTGGTGCAAAAATTTAAAAACAGTAAAACAGATCAGTAATAACATGTCATAGTGAAAATTTCCTTTCATGGTCATTATTAAATATGGATTTCTTGCACTGTGGTACCCTGAGAGATCAGGGATCAATGGGTGGTAGCATGTATAATGCAGGTACCCTAGAGTAAGTGGTAAGTTAATGTGGACAGGACAGCACATGGTTTCGTATGCTGCTCTTAACAGCACACGTGAACTCAAAACTTACAAATTACTTCAGATAATCAAAACAATAAGAATCAAAACCACAGATGAAGGAGCTCATATTACATTACTAGCTTAAAAAAATTTAAAACTTATTATTTTGTACCAAATTATAAAATTACATAACCTTTTTCTAGGGAGTTTCTTTCATGATGCTTCAAAGGGTGGTATTCTACCAGACTGCCATACCCCAACCCTAATCTTAAACATATACAGTTAAATACACATATGCCTCAGCCAAGGAAAGCGATGAACAGAATCAAGCTAGCTGAAGTTCTAGAAATTCTTTAACCACTAAATGTCATAGCATAGACCCTTCCAACTGTGCATCCCTGCTTCTCTAGTTCTAATGGGATGGGAGGAAAAAAAGGTCAAAAATTTCAGAGATTTTTTTTTACCTCTCATTTCAATATAGTTTTTGGAAGACTTCACTTTTCACAAGACATTCTGTAAACTGAATATATTATAAAACACATTAAATTAAATAAAATATATATAATAATTATAGACTTTATTCATTTATTTTGGTAATACTGTGGATTGAACCTAGGGCCTTGTGCATGCCAGGCAAGCACTCTACCATTGAGCTATGTAACCAGACCACGATATACCTTTAAAAAGTAATCAAAATTGAAAAACAAGGTTACTAATCAAGTCCCGGCTATGATTATCATTATCTCAAAGACAAAACCACAGAGGTTTGTTTACAAATCTTTGTAAATTTGATAAAGTAGAAATGTGCCATACCGCTCTCATACATAAAATAAACAGGCAAATCTTAAAGAAAAAAGATAAAGGACATTTACAAAATATATACTGAGAATATGATACGGAAAAATATAAAGGCAGGTAGAAGGGACACAAAGTCTCTTTCATGCATGTACGCCCACATAAATGCCATTACAAACGCTGACAAGGAGAACTAAGTGGTGCTTCCAGAACGTACACAAAGGATAAAAGCTAGCAACAGGTTTCCTGAGAAAGTTGTAAGTGGGACTGGTGAGAGGAAATTCTAGATCCCGGAGTAGGGTGTGCCAAGGACCTAGAGCAGGGCTAGAAGGAGCCAATACAGCTGAGAACATGGGTTAATGGGGACAGGAGAAAACAAGGCGGACAGGTGTCCTTATGTTGTTCAATTTTATCCATAAGCAAGCCAGTGGGTTTAAAACACAGAAATGACTTCTTAAATTTGAGCTGAAGAAAAAACTGAGTAGCATGGTAAGATGATCAACAGCGTCACCCCAGTAGCTAGGAGGAGAGCAGAACAGCTCTGTCTGGGGAATACTCTGGATGGCCACAGCAGCAGAGTGTGACACACTGAGTCTCAACTTTTCACATCTGCTTCCCTTTGGGGGTGAGCCCTGGCCAAATTTCTATTAAAAATGTCATGTCTGGCGAGCTTTTTCTAGGCAGTCATCTTTGCTTTTTCTGTCATCTTGCTTCTCAACCTTTACGTAGGTCAAGCCATAGTCATGTGCACAAAAATTTTGAAGCTGTGACATACACAGGACAGTGGTCCCATAATAATTTATTACCAAGTGATAGTGATGTCACAATTATTAAGGGTTTTGTGGCTCAACGACATAATTACCCAGTGCCATGTATTTTCGAACCTGTTTCCACTAAGTGACTCACGACTCCATTTGTATTCTTATTTTGACCTGAATTATGACATCAACATTTCCACTATTTTTCTGTCCTCTTTATTCGGTATCTGTGAGGACATATTCAATTTAAATTTTCTCATTTGGTAAATTCATCCAATCACCCAGAAAACATTTTTAGAGCATGTATGTGCCAGGGGAACATCCCTACATGCACATATGACAGAAACAGGTGGTCACATCACTGAAAGCAATCTGGTAAAAATCAATTAGTAAATTCTTTTTAATGATCTTACTTAGTTATTTTGAAAAAGCCTACAAGCTGCGGAAGTGGAAAGGAACCTTGCTCGACTGATTCCCTGACATCGTGACCCTAGAAATCAAAACCCAACCTAAATGTTACTATCCCTTTCCCTGAACTTCCAAGGACAATTAAGATCTTTCACAGTTCATACATAACTTAATGAGAAACCCACCAACAATTTTCTTGCACAAAATACAAGTTTAAATGGGTGAAAAACATCAGGAAATTCTAAACACCTTGTTTCTCCCTCTTTGACACCTTGTAACCCATTACCTACTGAAATGAAGACTCAATATGGCCGGGCAGTGGTGGTGCATGCCTTTAATCTCAGGCAGAGACAGGCGGATCTCTGTGAGTTTGAGGCCAACCTGGTCTAAAGAGCTAGTTCAGGGACAGGCTCCAAAAAGCTACAGAGAAGCCCTGCCTCGAAAAACAAAAACAAAAAGACTCAATCTGGCATAAGACAGTGACATATTTGTTAATTCTCACCAGTAACCGCTTTCTAGCCGTTCATTATTTAGAGTTTTCTACCGCCAACCATTTTTTGCTTAGAAGAGTCCCTATGCCTGCAAGGTCTTCCAATACATTACTCAGTTACTGTCTGCAATTCCTGTAGAGGGCTCCCCAAGAAGATTAAGGACTCTATCACACATCTGACTTTGCTCCTGCAAAAACTTCTGCACAATTATTTGGGGGGAGAGGGGTAGAATCCTCCTTTATTCTGTACTTTATTCTCTATCACAGGTTACTGGAAAACGAAAAACAACAACAAAGAAGTCCTACACAGCTTTGCAATTGGGACAGTGACCTGCATAGAAACGACAAGCAGGGTAAGGCACTCTTTCACGATACGCAGCTGTGAGGTGTCCGTTCGATTCTCGTTCCTCCAGGCACTTAACATTGTTTGGGATGCCAAGTGTAAGTTGGTAAAAGCATATACTGAAAACTCTTGGTGGGCCTGGCAAGACTAACACTCCAGCGGAGGAGGGTGTGAGACGGGAATTAAGCACGAAACCGGGGAGAGATAAAGGGGATCAGCGAGTGCAAATGGCTTTTAGAGTTCAGCTGTAAAGGAAACAGATCAATGGGACCGACACTATCAGAAAAAAAAGAGGTGTCCGGAGTGCGTACAGGGTCATCCAAGATCTGTAACTTGTATCACAAACCGTGCTGCAGTTTGAATTCTCCTCCCTTCAATTCTGACAATCAAGAAAATGTAGGTTTACTGAGAGCTTACTCACGGCCAGGCACTGAGTCCAGCAAATTTAAACCTTACCCGCTTATGAGGAAGGGACAATCGTGGAGCTCCATTCTACAGAGAACAATTAAAAGTGACCGTACACCGAGTGACCTCCCCATCGTCGCACGGACGGAAGTGTGCGGAGCCTGAGACCGGGGACGCGACCCGCGGCGCATGGCTCCCGTCTCCCGACCCGACGGGTCCTCGGAGGCCGCGCTCTCCACCCACGCGGCGGGAGACCCCGGAGGCGGAGAGAGGGCCCTACACCCCACAGTCTCGGCCCGCGACGCTCACCTCGTTATTGAGGTTCAGAGTTCCCAGCTGAGGCTTTGCGGCCGGAGGAGGAGGATCGGCCGCCATCTCCGCACGTGAACGCCGGAGGTTACACCGCGGCTGCGCAGGCACGCCCACCGACGGCGGCCTCTTCCGCCCAAAACTCACCGTCCTGCGCGCTGATGCCTGAAAAGAATCGGGACCTTCCGGCGGTACCGGAAGTGGGAAGGGCCGGAATGGAGCGTTTCCTTGGAAACCAGGCAAGTGAGCGCTCGAGTGGGCGTGGTATTAGCTGGTGTTTGCAGAAAAGGGAAATTTTCTCGGGGATTGTTCCACTGTGTTCCATTATAGTTGGACGGTACTGAGGAGGAGCGGAGAACGTTTTCCTGAACAGATCAAGGTGCCGATTTTGTTCAGTTCTAAAATCTAGCGCTTGTGAAGATGTTTGCTCTTTCAAGGACATCTTTGTAAGAGCCTCCCTCTGTACCTTTTGCTTCTTACCGGCCGAAGCGCGAATATGTGGAAAGGCTGAGTTTTGGTAAAACGGATATCTGAAATAGAAGAGAAGCATTTGTTACTCCCTGTGAGAACTGTGTTTGAAGAGCTGGATCTGTGGGCATATGAAATGTAAAACGAGACTCTGAACTAGATCAACTACTATTACACATTCTAGTAGTGACCATTATAAAGGAGGATGTCCTGGGCCAAACTCTTTACACGAATTAACTCCAGAATCTTATCTTCATAAAAAAAAAAAAAAAACAAAAACAAAAAACAAAAAACAAAAAACAAAAAAAAACCCCTGACATCGAAATTAACTGCCTTGTTCAAAGTTGCTAGCTGGGGCTGGCCACACACACGACTTCAGGTACTACTGCATAGAATATGGGGTCCACGGCAAAACGGAAATGCAAGACCCCCCTCATTTAAAAAGCAGTAAAATGTTTATTGCATTGTGTCTCCACTGATAATAATAATACCTCATGAAACTGCTGTGGTGCCTTCTCAGTTTTCTCAACTACAATACAAGGTTACAGAAATACCAGTATGGATTCCTAAAGGTTGCGATTTCTGCTTAAGACTCAAGAATATGCGTTTGCGTTTGAACAAGATGGTAACAGTTGCTGGGTGGGAGTGTTGGTGGAGGAAGCTAGAAAACTCATCGGGTCAGATTGGATTGGGCAGGACAGCATATCATCAAACACTAGTGGAACTGAGGGTCCACGAACACGATCACCAGGGACTCAGTTTTCCCTGTGTTAGGTTTTCTTTTTTGGGGGGGGGGGTTCGAGACAGGGTTTCTCTATAGCTTTTGAGCCTGTTCTGGAACTAGCTCTTGTAGACCAGGCTCGCCTCGAACTCACAGAGATCCACTCACCTCTACCTCCCAAATGCTGGGATTAAAGTCGTGGCCACCACTGCCCAGCCCTGTCTTATGTTCTTTAAAGGCCCTGACCTCCCGCTGTGTTGCTGTGCTTGGGCTGATGTAACAAAATCCCACAGACTGGGAAGATTGCACGGCAGAGGTCTGTGTTCCCAAACGTTGCCATTAGGGTTCATCTCTCCAGTTGCAGACATCTAATTTTGGCCATATTCTCATATGACTTTTATTCTCTGCACACGTGGAAAACTCTCTAGTGTCTCTTTTAACGGCCACAACACTCTTGGATTAAGATCTCACAGTAATGATCTTAAATAGCCTTAATTACTCCCACAAATGTTTTATCCCTAAATTACATCACACTAGGGATTAGAAATTGAATATCTGGATGAAGAGTAGGCAAAATCAATACCTAGTTCAGGGGGCACACTCTTAGATGGCTTCAAAGCGACCTTGACTTTAGGCCTTAGTATTGCCAATTCTATCTTTTTTCTCAATTTGTAAATAGGAGCCGTGTTTGCAAACACATCTAAACCTAGATATTTAGCATCAGGAAAGAATAAAAAACTACATTTACATGTATGTGGACAGTTTTTTAAACAAAATTATGAAGGTAAATAAGTAGGCAGAATGACAGTATTTTAAGCAACACGTGAGTGAATAATTATTTATCTGTATGAAGCACTGTATCACACCACTCCAAAACTAAAGAAACTACATATACCAAAATGAGAAACCTCAGACTTGCAGAAAATAACTTAGGTTACAAACCCTACGACTCTGTATTATGCAATGATTTCTTAGATGCAAAACAAAACAACCCCCCCCCCAAAAAAACCCACTTGGAAATATATTGATGAATTACACTGAATCTATGACACAACTTCTGCTTTCCAGGGCTCACCATTAGAAGAAGGAAAGCACATGTGGGGAGAAGAATTTTGTAAATTACACAATGACTTCATTCGTCATTATCTTTCTTCTGCTGTAAGCACACGCCTTGTGGTATGAACTTTAGCCCCCAAGACTCTGGGGAGAGATGATTTAGTCACTTTTTTTAGATGGGGTTAGCACTGGTTGCTAGATGTTCTCATTGTTCTTTTCAATGCTGACAGATTTAGCCAAATTTTTCTATCTAGAATATTTTTCATATACTTTGGAATTCCAATGTAGCTGTTGGGAAGTTAATAGACTTTGCCAAGAAGATAGTTATATCCGTACAACTGTGTTTTACTTTCATCGAGGGTGAAAGCATAAGTTACCAAGAATTGCATCATTTTTCTTACACATGCAAATTACAGCCTTTAGTAGTTGGATTGTTTCAGTAATTCCACAAGAAACATAACTGTTTATGCAATCTGGAAACAAGTGACACGCTTCTTCTTTTGACTGCATTTCCACTTCTTATCCTCTTGGTGGCAGTATTGTTTTCTAAATCGGGCACCAAAGCTAAGTTGGAAAGCTGAGGAAAGTTACATGAATGGTGTGTGAGAACCTTTTCCAAATTAAAAAGAAACTTGATGGGTCTTCTGAATCTATTTATATTTAGCAAAAGATGAAGTCTTGGATTTTTATTTTAAATGAGTCACAAACTACAGTAAACCATCAGATTTATTGAAGGTTCAATGAATAACTATACTAAAGAATACACTACTAGTAGGAGACAGGAAATATTCAAGTTACAATAACATCTTTACAAATTTAATATCTGTTTGGTTGGAAGTGAGACCCCAGCCCCTGATACCCATATACCCAAGGAGTCTGGGATGTTTGGTTGGAATTATTTGTGTCAGCGGAGAGGCTTTCTCAAGAAATATTCCTAACAACATCTTCCAAAAGTTTTTTTTTTTTTTTTTTTTTTTTTTGCTTAGGTTTCATTTGAATTTTAATGGAATAATTTGATTAAATTTATGACTTTAAACTTACTACTAATCAAAAAGTCTTATTGCTGAAATTATAGAACACAATATTCTGAAAAGGCTAATTAACATTTTACAAAAACTTCATTTTACCAAATATAAAGTGAGGGTGCCAACGCCTACTTAGCAACTCATAATTGTAGCTAAGGACTTGAGCTCTGGAGTCATATTGCAAAAGGCTAGTCTTCAGTTCTACATATTAACAGCTGTGGTGTCTGCTTTTCAGAAATTGTGTATGCCAAGATTTTTACTTACAAAAAATGGGAGTAATAACCTGGCAGGTTGTGCTGTTTAAGTGGAAACCCAACATACACTTGAAGAATATTTGCTTCTCTATAGTTTAAATGGCTGTTATTTTCATCATTGTGTTTGATCTTAACATTGCATATGAATGATTCATGTCTCGTGAATGGCAAATAAGCCAAATGGCATAGTAATAACAGGGGCAGTTCAAGACTCATCATTGTGGAAATAAGTTGGGCTCCAATTTGTTGTTGTTTGTTTCCTTGTTTGTTTCCACTTGTTTGTTTCCTGGCTGCCCGGCTAGCTTAGACCCAAAATAACCACACAGAAACTGTATTAATTAAACCACTGTTGGTCCATTAGCTCTAATTTTTTATTGGCTAACTCTTACATATTAATTTAACCCATCTCCATTAATCTGTGTATCACCACAAGGTCATGGCCCACATAGCAAATTTTAGCACGTATATATCCGGCAGCAGATCCTTGGCATCTCTCCAACTCTTTCTTCCTCCTAGCATTCCATTTAGTTTTCTTCACCTAGCTCTGTTCCCCTATAACTCTGCTATAGGCCCAAAAACAGTTCCTTTATTCATTAAACAATAAAAGCAACACATAGACAGAAGGACCTCCCACACCCCTTCATCCACAGTCATTGATATCTTAATAATTTCTGAGCCCCATGCTCTTCTTTCTCATCCAGCTATCTACCGATTACTCAACAATTAATGCTTTAATGCATTTAATAACTCTAAGTCCCTTCATAATGTGACATACAGGTTTTATTATTTACATATTCCCTCACTATAAAACTCAAGATTATTGAACCAAAACCTATAGTAATTGAAGTTTATTCTTAGAAAATACTTAAGCCCAGTTACAATTCATTTTCAATACAGTAGTGGGTTTTGATTCAATTTAACAATCATTTTAATCATCTATTTGCAAAACGATTTGCTATGTTCAGTAGACTAAACACTAGTCAATATATTGTTTAAAAATTGTGGTAGAAAGAAAGATTTTTATCACATGGAAGAGTAGTATAAATGTCCAATAGAGTCTTAATAGCGTGAAGCTGCTTGTTTTTTGCCGAAACAAAGCCTTTGTGGCCGCCCAAAGGAGACCTCGTAGAAACCAATCCTGTTAACATTCTCTCATCTGGAGGAAGGAGGCTCATGTGACTCAGAAGGCTCCTAATAGCTTCACAAGGCCCTTCTCCTTCCTCATATTATGTGACGTAAACAACTGATTGGAGTGATGCTCTTCACTGGTGCCATTGCCTTTGGTTCCTACATGCTGGGAGTGGGTCTTTTTCAGTGATGTAGCTGCCTTCAGGTTTCTCATGCTTCAGTATGTAAACCAAACGAGTTAAGCTGGACTTGGATGGGAGGCTTTCTTTGGTCGTCTGCGTTGGTTCTGTTTGGAGTGAAGAGATATTTCTTTACATTATCCCAGGAAGAGTCATGCAACAAACACTATAGGAAAGCAAAGGTAATTTGAACAGAAGGTTTCTGGAGTAGGTTGTATTTGAGTTTAGATTTGAAAAAAGGATTAATATTTCTATAAAAAGCCCAAATAAAAAATTCAGAAGAAATTAGTTAAATAAAGCAAATAATAAGAGACACTGTCTAATCATTAGAACAGACTTTATAATTTTAATGAATTTTTAAAGGTTGCCTCAAACATTGTTAGATGGAGAAATTTAAAAAGTTAAAATTTTTAAAATATATTTCTTACATTCCGACTGAAATTAAAACTACTGTTGTTTTTAAAAATTTTAAATTCAAAACAAAGCAATTTTTTGAGAAAAACAATTTGTGAATCTTATTAAACTGGTAGAAGCATGTTTCGAGATATCTGTGAATATGGACGTGTAACATAATAGCCAGTTTTTAGAACTTTTGTTGAATTCTATTTAATCATAAAGATGGAAATTTGGGAGAGACCAAACTGAATTATGTTAAATGCTATTCAGAGAAAACACTTTAAATTTAAATTTGTTATCATTTAAAAGAAAAGAATTTTGTTGCAGGTATGTTGGATCACTTGTCCATCAAAACCAGGATAGACCCGAGCAGAATTTCTGTCATCTAGTAAGTAACAATAAATGTGGTGAGGCTGTTTGTTGTAGAATATTATTTTAAGATGTGTTACGTTTGTTTATGCTATGGAATATTTTTTTTAATGATGCAGTGGTGTGTTGTATTTGTTAAACTCTGTGAAACTGTGTTACTTTGCCTGTCTAAAACACCTGATTGACCTAATAAATCTCCTGGCCAACAACTGACCAGGAGAAAGGATAGGAGGGGTTGACATGCAGAGAGAATAAATGGGAGGAGAAATTTGGGAAGAGAGATGGAGGAGCAAGGGAAGAAAGAGAAGGACACTGGGGGCCAGCCACACAGCAAGCCATGGAGTAAGAAGGAAAGAAAAGTTATGCAGAAATAGAAAAAAGGAAAATACCAGAGGTAAAAGATAGATGGGATAATTTAAGAAAAGCTGGCTATGGGGCTGGAGAGATGGCTCAGCAGTTAAGAGCACTGGCTGCTCTTCCGGAGGTCCTGAGTTCAATTCCCAGCAACCATATGGTGACACACAGCCATCTATAGTGGGATTTGATGCCCTCTTCTGGTACACAGGCATACATGCAGATAGCACCTCATATACATAAAATAAATAAATAATTTTTTAATAAAATAAAAGAAAAGCTGCCTAGAAATAAGCCAAGCTAAGGCTGGGCATTTATAAGTAATAATAAATCTTCATGTATTTATTTATTTGGGAGTTGGATGATAGAGCCCTCAAAGTCTAAGAGAAAAAGAAAACAAACTACAGATGTTGAATTTAGGAAAAGGAGCACTTGAACAATTTTGATGGTGTCATATATTAATCTGGACACTATGGAATTAAGCATAGAGGTTTAAAAATCCCCAAAACCAAACCTTAAAAATATGGTTTATATATAATTTCACTATTGTACTTCCTGTATGAAAATGTAATAAGCTTACTATATTCTACATAGGCTTACTATGTTGACAATCTTACATAACATAAGCTTACAATTAATATGCATTCATTAAAATAATTTTATTAAGAAATATAAAGCAACCTAAAAGCAAATTTTGGATAAAATGGATAGAATCATGATGACTAGCATAAGGAGCTGGTGCGCATGTCCTTTACTTTTCTCTGAGGGATGCTGTTTACGTACCAATGGGTAGACTTGAAGTGAATTGATAGTTGTTGATCCATTTTGTGACGTCAAGTACTATTTCAGTTTCATCTCGTTGGAAATAATCACTGCATCAATTGCTTCCTACTTTAATGCCATAGCACCCTCTAGTCACAATTGCCAGTTTTCTGGACACTCAACTGTGCCACAGTGGTCTACATAAAGACTGTCAGTCCAGTTATTTGCCGATTAGGTCATTTGAAAGTGTGGGATGAGCTAATGGCTTCCTTTCTTGTCTCCCACATGTATCATTGTCTAATTTAGAATCATTGCTGAATAGTAGGATTTTTCATAGCAGACTTTTCACATTCTTCCTTAACCACATGGTCACTATTGATTCCACAAAGAATTACATAGCCCAATTGTCAATAATGCCGATGTTGAAGCCTACTCCTTGATCATGTCTGAAATAACAAACTGCATAGGGTAACCAAGGACTGGGTTATGCAGAGGCTAGCTCTGTGTGTGGGAACAAGGAAGGGGAAGACTTCTGTGGAGAGTACAAAATCAATAAATATACTAAATTAAACTTGATTTTATTATTAATATGTGTTATAAGCTTGTGACAAAGGCCATTGATGAAATTCTGCTTCCTTAAAAGTTATATAGATTGATAGATGTAATAGTTTGTAAAGTCAACAGGTACTTGGCTTTGTTCTAAACAGTTACTTCAGTTTTCCTGCTAAATTTTAGTAATATATTTGTAAACTTTAAAAATGTCAGCCCTTGTCTTTGAAAAACATACTTTGCATGAAAATCCATTTAGAAAAATGCTCCCAATCAGTTGGCTGCTTTCTCTTATGCATTTAGCTGCACCTGTTCGGTGGTAAGGTTGTCATGGCTTGTGAATGAGCTCAGTTCATTCCCAATGCCTGCGATGGGACAATCTGTCTTATGTTGACTGCTTTCAAAAGGCAGTGAAATGTCTTTCAAATCCATTCATTCTCTCTGTGTTGTTATCTATACTCATAATATCTTGCCTGGGTTGGAGAAATTGCTAGAAAACTGATGATCTTCCTAAGTCTAGTTTTATATGCTGCCGGCCATTCCCTCAAAAGGAGACTATGTTGCTTATCCAATTTACAACCTTTAATCTCTCCATTTATATTTTGTGTTGTATAAGGTCTGACATGGTTTAGCCTGCCTTTCAAGCCACCTGACCATGCAGTGCGTTTTAGTATTACCATATCATGACTTTCCAGTCCTATCAGTCCCCATGTGTGATCTATGCTCAGTAATTTGTAATATTTGTTAACAGTCTTTATTGTGGTTTTACTAGACCATGTTATTTTCTTAAGTTTTAAAACTGTATAACATTAATGTCCATATTAAATGTTTTTTATTCCCCATTAAACTCTTAAGTTCATTGCCAGCAGAAATTATGTATGATTTTGCCACTCTGTTGTTGGTATCTAGCAGAATATTCAGGGTATTAACATAGATTACTGTGTGAATTTTGCTTCCTAAGGTTACATAATAGTCACAAAATGGGCCCGAGTATCTGTTAAATTGAGAATATTATGAATAGGAAATATTAAAGTCAGACTTCAATATTCAGGACTATAAGAGTCAAAAGATGAATAAAATTTATATCAATGTGATCGTAAATGTAGGCTAAGCAATAGGTTAAATGAGCTTGCAAAAAACTCAGAAATTAGTTAATTATAAAACTTAGTCTTTTGTCTTCCATATTACCTAAATCTGAAAATAAGAATTTCAAATCTATGAGATGATAACTTTCTCAAACTGAGAAAGCTAAAATTCTATGAATAGTTAAATCCTGCCAAGATAATTGTCCTCAAGATTTAAGAGCCACATACTATGAGTCAATACTTCTATATCTAACAAAGATATTCAAAGTTATTAACCCTGAATCTCTGGGAAAGTCACTTTTTTTAAAATATAATCTCAGTGTTGTCAACAGTCAAAGAGATGTAGATGAATGCTATCTATTGCCTTAGTTCTGCATGGTAAAGGAACAACAGCCCTTCCCCCACCTCCAAACACTGAGATTTCTCTTTCACAAACAGGAGGCAGCAGTCACTCAGCCTCTTTCCTTATGTAAAGGAGTAGGTTTCCACATCATTAGTTTCCACCTTATCTAAAAGAAACACTGGTCTTCTTAGTTAAGATATTCCCCATCTTTGACTTCTGCTCATCTTGATTGAAAGACCAAATGTAGTCCAATGAGATATCAGTGTGTATGTCCTAGATGGTTCAGCCTCGTAGCATTACCTACTTGGCCACTGAACTCTTATGTATCAAAATCTTCCTCCATACCAGATTTCTATTGGTTTCATTTTTTTTTTTACCTTCTAAATAGAACTTTCTCATTCTACATTATCCTAGAAAGTTAATTCATTAATAACTGACAGAATTGAGAGTTTCCTTGATCATTTAATTTTATGAGGTATTTAAGCAGATCATTAGTTTTTATTTTTTTTAAAGCTGATATGATGACCATCTTGGTGGTCCACTTGACTATATTTGTCATCAATTAAAACCCAAGAAACTGGATATACCTGTGAGGGACTTTTCTTAATTAAATCATTTGAAGTGGGAAGATCCACCTTTAATGTAGTCAGACGTTTGGGTGACAGTCTATATAAATGACATGGAAGAAGGAAGTCTTTGCTCTTCGTGTGCTTGCCTTTGTTCGCACTACTAAGTTGATTCCTTTACTGTCGTCAGAGCCTGCTTGTTCAGGAGTCAGGTGTATTCTGAAGACCAGCTGAGACATCTAGCCTTGTGGATTGAACAACTACCGGATTCCTGGGCCTCCCATTGGTAGACGGTCACTGTTGGACTAGCTTGATCGCAGCCTATAAACTACTGTGACAAACCCTATTTATATCCATTCTATCAGTTCTGGGCTTCCAGAGAAGCCTGACTAATGCAGCCTGGAGAGTTAAAAATATACACAGCTACCTCTAGGGTAGCCTGCCATGCAGAAAGCTTGGCTTCCTTACTATTTAGGGAGAAATTTCTCCAGGAGTAGGTTCCATCCCCCCCCCGCCCCCCAAAAGCTCTTTGTTGTTATTAGTCCCTTTATCCACACCCTACCATCTGCTCCAGATTAACTCTTCCTGTTCCTTTTTTCCCTCTTAACTGTTTATGCTATTCATTCGATCTCCCATCCCTCAAATATTCCTCCCAATGACCCTTTATTTAATAATTTTCTGACCATTATGAGCATGCCAAACAAAATGCACCTATTTGAAGATTTAACACTACTAACATCCACAGATGAGAGAAAACATATGGCATTAGTCTGTCTGGGTTTGGGTTGACTCACTCTGAATGATTATTTCCAGCTCCACCCATTTACCTGTGAATTAAATTTTTTAATAGATGAAAGAAGTATCATTGTTTTTACATGAAATTATTCTATAACAAGGCAATGACTCTACCAGGAAACTGAATAAACATTTTCAGTAAAGTGGAAATATATAAAATCAGCATATGAAAGTCAACAACTTTTGCATATACATCAATGGAATAAAAATACCTAGCTATATACTCACACGACACCCTCTTGATTTTTGACAAGTATGCCAAAAACGCACTTGATGAAAAGGCAACTTCTTCAACAATGATTCTGGTAAAATTGGGCATGCAAATATAGAAGAATCAAATGAGAGCGAGCCCTATTTCTCACCCTGCACAAAAATCAACTCTAAATTCATCAAAGATTTTAATGAAGATCTGAAACTAATTAGAGAAGAAATTACAGAAAACATGTCAAGATACAATCATAGGTAAAGCCTTTCTGAATAAGATTAGGGTTGTTTGGGAAATAATGCCAACAATAGACAAACAGGACATCATGAAATGAGAAAGGTTTTGTACAATGAAGAAAACTGGTAACTGAGTGAAAAGACAGCTTAAAGAAAGAGAGGAAACCTTTCAGTTGAATGTCTGACAGAAGAGTAATGTATAACTGTATAGGAACTCAAAAACCAAGCAAAGGGGCTGGAGAGATGGCTCAGAGGTTAAGAGCACTGACTGCTCTTCCAGAGGTCCTGAGTTCAATTCCCAGCAACCACATGGTGGCTCACAACCATCCATAATGAGATCTGGTGCCCTCTTCTGGCCTGCAGGCAAACATGCAGACAAAACACTGTATACTAAATAAATAAATAAACTTTAAAAAAAAAAACAAGCAAAGTAAAACAACCTAATTAAAACAAAGGGCTAAGGAATGGAATAGTCAATTCTCCAAAGGTAAATACAAAAAAAAAAAAAAAACCCACAAAAACCAAACATATGGAACTTTATTAGCCAAGAGATAATGCAAATCATCTTACCCCAATCAGAATGTCAGTCATTGAGAAAATGACAAATGTTAATGAAGATGTGGACCAAGGTGAACACGATATCTGCTGGTGGGAATATAAACTAGGCCACTTACTATGAAAGCTTCTCAAAAACTTAAAGTCACTCAGCAGCATGGTCCAGTTATACTACTTCTGGTTTAACCTGAAGAATTCTAAGTTAATCTATCTCAGATGCTTGTGCATTAGTGGTTATTGCAGTATTATTCACAAATGCTAAGTTATGGAATGAACTTAAGTGTTCAGCATCAAAGGACCTGGTACAGAAAATGTCATATATCTGTACAGTAGAATTTTTTAACCATAAAAAGAATGATGTTACATTGTTTGCAGAAACGTAATTTGACTGGTGATAGTCACAGCATACAAATAAAAACAGTGTAACAAGGGCATGTACTGGGTTTCTCACATTTATGGTTCCTAGCTTTTATAGATATACATAAAATCATGTATTTGTAACGTGTCATAACATGAGGGTAGAAATGAAGCTGTCTGGTGAAAATTGGATTAATTATATGAGGGAAAAAGAAGAGAAGAAGGAAGCTATGTCTAACTTTCTCTCTGTATGTGTACACATAAACATTTTTTTTAAAAAAAACATAAGCAATGAAAAGATTTGCAAGGAAGAAATTGTAATAACCATGCTCTTAATTTATTCCTTGGGTGACCTAATTTATTTTAGATTTCGGAAGTGGTGCTTGATCATATTTTGATCATATGCTGATTTGAATGTCTTATGTATCTTTATCAGAATAGGAATTGGTTTTAAATAGGGATGGTAAGTTTTTGCTATTGGAATGAAACCGGAGATATTGGTTTTAATGGTGCTGAAATGAAGTAGTCACGAGTTTCTGGTCTTTATCCTGGAAGGATAAGTACTGCTTTTGTAGTAACACAGACTCTGATGCTGCAGGACCTCCATTGCCTTCACTATTGAGCTACGAGATCCTCAATGCAGGGCTATAAATGGAGGGTAAGCAAGAAAGAAGCTGACGGATTCTGAGTTAAAGTTGCCTCTTAATTCATTATTTTGTCTGTGGCCAAACATAATTATATTTTGCTTAGTATACACCCAGTCATTGATATAAAAACACTAATAATTAACTAATTGAAAACCTAAATATAATAAAATTCAATGTTCTGTAGAAGCCAACGGGTTAATATTGTAAGTGAATGCTCTCTGGAGTAAAGACAGATGGATGAAGTTGAGCAGGTGAAATGAAAGTTCTCTGGCATTGTGAAATGTTTTATGGAATGAATGCTAGCTATATTCTGAGAAACATAGTTTGACAAATGCCAGTTTTGGTTATGAATTTAATAAGATTTTAATATTAAATGATTTGTGTACTTTCAGTATATATTTCTGTATCTAAACAGAAATGTAAGAAAAATGAACTCATAAAATTAGCTGAAATTATTCATATAGCTCTGCTTTAAACAGTGAAAGCCAAAGCTACTTGGCTTTATGAATATAAAATTTTATATTTTAATATTACTTCATAGTTAAGATCATTGGTGTCTTCCGCAACAGTGTGAAATTAAAGGTCTATCCATAGAAATGAACGTGACATTATTTTCTAATTTCCAGGCAGTATACCTTTTAATTTCCTTATTGCATTTAACATGAGAGAGCTTCATGAGGTTAATACCTTGAAATGCAGTGGTTGATGGTGGTGGTGGTGTATCACTGCACATCCTCAGCCTCTGTACAGAAACATTTAATGACATAAGAGTAATTGAATATTATACCAAATACAAAAGTTTACTAAGAAACAGTAAAAGGGCTCCCCGCTGTTACGATGTGTGCATGAGAACAAACAGCTACGGAAGACCAGAACGAAGACCAGCAGCAGAACGAAGGGATAATTCCATCAAGTCTTGCTTTGTGAAACACTGCATGTATTGGGGTTACTCGCAGGAGAGTGACCCAGGCAGCTGCAGCACTACACAGCGTGTTGACAACTAAGGAAAGCTGTACCACCGAAGTTCCCGTAACTTGCAGGCAGTTTCACAAAAAACCTCCTTCTCCCCCCTCCTCCCGCAGTGATTGTTCACTGCTTTTATAATCTTGGAGATAGGGATTCTTGTCAGTTTTATGAGCTTCCTGAGTGTCTTAATTCTCTCTGCTTCAGTGCTTCATTTAAAGAAAAAAGCTATGTAATGCACCACTATTTAACATACCTCCCAGGGTCTGAGTACCTGACTTCATCACTGACTTCATATTGTGGTTTTCAGGATGACATATCAAATAAAAAAAAAATAGTATCAATGCCGAGCAGGAAGGAGGAGCGAGGTGGGTCCTTGTTCCATGTGTTTTAAGGTATTGGGACAATTTGGAGTGCTTTAACTCAATTTGTTAGCTATTTTAAGAATGTAAAGGCTGCTTGCAGTTTGCAGATCATGTTTAAATGCACTTTTTATCCAAGCAAGAATATATACTCTTGTCTGAATCTTGTAAACTTTTTTTGATTTCCATTTTTTTCTCCTGCTAATTTTTATTTTTAGATTCGAGTATTTAGTCTATCTATGACTGATGGGGAACTGAACATTGAAACCTCAGTATTGAAAACTGTTAAGAGGTATTTCACAATGTTCATTCTTGTCTCGTTTCGCTAACCCGAATGATTTTTGATTGGTTCACACTGGTGTTCCTCCTATGTCCTAAAAACAGTTCACATTACTTTCCCTATACAAACCCTTCCAATACTTGTATCGTGACTAGCTTTGGTCCACAAGCCTAATATCATGAATTTTTCCCCTTTCAACCTTTTGCATCAATTGCTGACGTGGTCCTTTCCCCTGTCTTCTTCTCTTCAGGCCTTTCCTCCCTCCTGTTGCATCTCTGTCTGGGGTTCCAGTCATCTTTCACTTGCCCTTTACTACCACACATCAGTATGGGGCATCAATCATCTCTTACTTGACCTTAGAATAGTACTCCTGGCTGGTCCTTCTGCCTCTAGATTGACAGTGTCCGCTCTAAGTTCTATGCTGTGCCTAGAGGAGTAATCGGGAATAGGGTGTGCAACCACACCACTTCTCTCCAAAAATTGGACAGTATTTCCTCACTGATCACAAGATAAAATCCAAAGCTTTTTTTTTTTTTACCATAAAATGAGCACACTCTCTGCAGCTCCATATATTCCCAAACTTGGCATTTTTAATGTGCTTTAAACCGATGCATAAAACATAGCAATGAACATTAATAGAACACTACATGATGTGTGTGTCCTAGTTAGGGTTGCATTTGTTGTGATGAAACACCACGACCAAAAGCAATTTGGGGAGGAAAGGGTTTGTTTCCCTCACACTTCCATATAACAATTCACCATCAAAAGCAGCGAGGACAGGAATTCCAACAGGGTGGGTACCTGGAGGCAGGAACTGATGCAGAAGCTGTGTACTGGTTTGCTTTCCACAGCATGTTCAGCCTACTTTATTGTAGAGTCCAGAAACACCATCATCCTTGAAATGGCTTCACCCACAGTGAGCTGAGCCCTTCCATATAAATCACTAGTTAAGAAATTGCCCTACAGGCTTGCCTATAGCCTGATCTTGTGGGATTATTTCTCTGTCGAAACTCCTTCATCTCTGATGACTCTAGCTCACTGGTTCTCAACTTTCCTAATTCTGCAACCCTTTAATACAGTTCCTCATGTTTGGTGACCCCAACCATAAAATTGTTTTCATTGCTACTTCATAATTGTAATTTTGTTATTGTTATGAGTTACAATGCATCTGTGTTTTCCATAGTCTTAGGTGGCACCTGTGAAAGGGCCATTTGACTCCCGAAAGGGCTGTGACCCTCAGGCTGAGAGCCATCGCCTTGTACCAGCCTGACATAAAACTAGCTAGTACAGTTTGATATAGATACATATGCATAGTGTTTAAATTGATTTGAATGAATTTACAGCCTCCCTCATCATTGCTATAAGCTAAGAATTTTCAATATCCCTTTTTGTTGTTGATGTTGTGTTATAGAGGCCCGACATAGGACTGAGCAAACCCCTGTTGCTGATTCTCTCCATTTTGTCTCACTAAGTATGTCTGTAATAGCTTCTGTCCACTGCAAAAAGAGGAGCTTCTTTGGTGAGGTGTGAGAGTTACACTTACTTGTGGGTATCAGGATCTGTACTTAGAAGATAGTTGGAAACTAGCAACTTAGCAAGATGGTAGTAGCTAATTCTCTTCATGAATGTGGGAGAATCCCATAGGGCACCAGCCCTTGATGTGGGATGTCCTTCTGTATATGTGTTGCTTTTACTGGTTGATGAATAAAGCTGTTCCAGTCAATGGCTGCATAGAATACACCTAGGCAGGAAATCTGAACACAGACAAACAGACAGAGAATGAGGAAGAAGAGACACCACAGAGCCACCAAAGAAGAAAGTTACAGGTTAGAGTTAACACCATGGCCATGTGGTGATACACAGGTCATTAAAAATGCATTAATTTATAGTTAGAGCTAGCCAGTACGAAGCCTGAGCCATTGGCCAAACAATTATATTTAATATTTAGACTCTGAGTGATTATTTCATAAGTGACTACAGGTACCAGCAGGCAGAGAGAAACTGGTCCACTGGGACTGGGAAAGACAAAGAAAAGTCTTCTTTTAGAAGCCCTAAGTGAAAAAACTATAGGCAGTCAATGACTGGAAAGGGAGGGTGAGTGCTTCTCCACAGACAAGTTCTAAACACATGTAGATAGGGGTAGGTCGTGGAGATATACGGGGAGTTGGAGGTGGGAGGGGAAGGATGACTAAAATACATGTATTTTATGTGTTCGTGTATTTTAGTAGGAAGAAAAAATAGAGAAACACAAGAAAGTGGTTGTCTGGAGAGTTGCTAAAAGGTAATATTTAGCTAGTAAACCTAAGTGTACAGAGAGAAATTTCCCATTTCTGGTATGGGTTAGTAAAAAATGAGTTATATTGTAGTAGTGGAATCTCCAAGCCACAGATGCTAGGTTATCTGTAGAAAGCTTGTAACCAACTTTGCTATTTTTGTGATCATATATAATTGCCGTTCTGCAGTGTGATGGGGATGGAGGGGTATGGGATGTGAAGTCTGCGTTGTTGACTGGACTTTATGACACTGCTCAACTTTTGCATCATCAAAAGGAAACATGATTGAAAAGGAAAGAATGCTCTCATCTACAAGCTCCCAACAAACAAACAAACAGAAAACCCTAAACCTCTTTCTTCTGGCATATAGAAAATGTGCATTTCCTCATTATCAGGAGTAGTCATACATTGATTGTAACAGCCTTGGAGCACCTCCCTCCTGTCTAACTGTAGCTAAGTAACTGCCACCTCTGGGTCTTTTCTGACCCCTCCCTCTGCCTTGAGATGAGTATTCCAGTTCTCAGGAATGACCTGTAATCCCTATAAAGGCTCATCCCTCCAAAGCTCTGAAACTTTGCAGAAGCTATTCCCACTGCTTGGTTTTCCTACCTGATGAATGTTTAGTTTTAGGGCATGCTTCTGGCAAGATACTTATTTCCTTCCATCACTCAAAATGTTATATCACTCCAGCTGGTATTGGGAGAAACCCATAGGGCTGTTTCCTGTGAACTGTTAGTTTAATCTGGTGCAGGAAGCCCACACTCCTGTAATTTGTATATCTTACCTGACCTGATTTCATTTTCTATCCTTAAACGGTTGAAATTTCTAAACTCCTCGGGTATGCTTTCTGCAACTTATAATTTGTCTTCCATCACCTATATCTTCAGGCCCTTCATTTTTCAAAAAATGTTTTATTGATTTTTTTTTGTGGATTTCATTTCATGCACCCTAATCCTATTCCTCTTCCCATCCCTTCATATCTGCCCTCTGCCCTTGCAACCTCCGCCCGCAAATAAAATAAAATTTAAAAGAAAAAACCTCATTGTGGAAGCTGTAGCATGATGCAGTGAGTCACACAGTATACCCTTTAGTCTATACATCTTTACTTGCTAGTATTTGTCACAATGAGTCTTTGGTCTGGTTAGAGGCCTCTGGCTTCTGCTACACTAACGACGATGGGCCCTCACTGGGATTCTCCTTGGATATTCTGTTGTTGCCCTGTTTCTTGAAGATACTGTAGCTTTGGGTCTGCAGGACCAACCCCTTCGCATGCTCCAGCAGGTGATGTTGTGGCTGGGTGGAGGTTGTCCTCATGGGCCAACTCATAGGTCTGATTCTGGGTCTGGTTGGTAGCTGTGTCAGCCTGACAGCTCTACCTCATCCTCACCACCAGGGGGAGCGCCCCAGCACTTCCGCAGCTAGCTCACCTAATGCTACAGGTAGCAAGGGTTGCTGGTGCCAGTTCTGCTCTCATGCCCTCAGGGTTGGCTGACCCACAACCATACCACCAAGGTCACTTCTACTGTGCTGCCCAGATGAGGTGAAGGGCCCACTCTCTGGAATGCTGCAGCTGGGGAGGGCCAGAGCCAGCTTTTCTGCTCTTAGGTCCCTGAGGCCAGCTATCCCACCTGCCACAGGCAGTGAGGAGATGGGTTAGGCATCTCTCCCTTGCTCACTCCGCTGAATGGCAGATGAGGGCGGGGGTTAGCTCTCCCACTCTCCCACTCTGGTGGCCATTCGGGCCCTTCATTAAATTACATTTTAATATTTGTTTATAATAATGCAATTTCTCTCAATACATATAATCATGTGTGTAATTTTATTTTATAGTATAGCATTACAACTTTGTAGCTATACATAATTATTTATATGCAAATATTATATATATAATACACATAATATGTAATTCTTTCCGAGACTTACAATATAGATCTATATACACATACAATTATTTTCAGTTTTATGCAACAATGAATGATTTTATTTGCTACTTAATAAAAATTTTTCCATTTATTCTAAAAAGTAAAATTGATCTCAAGGCAACCATTGAAACACAAAGTGTCAAAAGTTGCTATTATTAATGAGTTTTAGGAAATATTAATAAACTTTACTTTGTAATAAATCTCATTAAAATTTATAAAAAATTTTCAACTTGATTTATCACCAGGCATATGTCTCTTCTTTTCTTCTTGTTTTTAGGGGCCTGAGCCTCATTTAATTATGTATGTTTTTGATAAAAATTTAGAGCAGTTTTTGAGAATTTTATATATGAATACTATGTTTACTTCATTTACACCCCTCCCTCCACCCCTCCAATTTCTTCTGTCACCCCACCCTCTCTTAAGTTCATGACTTCATATAGCCTGCTGAGTTCACTTGCTGCTGCTCATATTTATTTGTGTTTAGGGCTGACCACCTGAGATTGGGTAACCTATCAGAGATCACCCCTGAAGAAGACTGATTCTCTCTCTCTCAGCAGCCATTAATTGCTTGCAGCTCTTCGTCCAGAGGTAGGACCTTGTGGGCTTTCCCCCATCCACATTGGCCTTTCAACTGGTGTTGTCGCTGTATGGGTCTTGTTTAGGTGACCACAGTTTTGATATTCTAAGGGTGGAGCTTCCCTTTCATACTTAGAAGACACTACCTCACAACAAACATCAAGGTCCTATGGTTTTTACTGTCTTCCAGTCCTCTTCTTCTAAGTCCTCTGAGCCATAGGTCTGAGTTGTGTTGTGGGTATGTCAGTTGGGGCTGTACACTCCACAGTCTGTTCTTCCTGGATATTGATAACTGCAACTTTCTGTGATGGTTTCCTTCTACTTCAAAAAGAAGCTTCTTTGACGAAGGGAAAGAACCACACTTATCTGTTCATCTAGGGACAAATATTTAGACTGTTTTAGGAATTTTACTGGTTTTGGAAAGTGGCAGTAAAGCCGGGCATTGGTGGTGCATGTCTTTAATCCTAACACTCGGAAGGCAGAGGCAGACAGATCTCTGAGTTCAAGGCCTACTCTGGTCTACACGAGCTAGTTCCAGGACAGGCTCCAAACCTACAGAGAAAGCCTATATCAAAAAAAAAAAAAAAAAAAAAAAAAAAAAAAAAAAAAAAAAAAAAAAAAAAAAAAAAGAAAGAAAAAGAAAAAATTCATGACCTCATCAGCTGTGGGTAGTTGTTTAGGTTTTCAGTTCCAGACATAAATTACCCCCTATTGAGTGACTCTTAAGTCCCATTAGATGGTTATTGGTTACTCCCAAGGTAATAGTGCCACTATTACCCCACTGGGAATATTTTACTGAGCTGGACTAAGATTAACTTGAAGGCAAATACAAAGATCCACTTATATTTTTCTTCCCAGTGGCAATTCTAGGAACATTTGTAGGTAGTTAAGAAATGCTAATTGAATGAATATGGTCTTCTCCCAGTAGCACCAATCTAGCAAATTCAGATTGCAGGGTTATTCCCACTAGAACACTCAAATTTGAAATTAATTTACTTCCACAGATTAGTCAGGGAAAAGTGCCAGGTTTTGAAGACACATAAGCCTGAGTCTATAGAAAAGGCAAGCTTATGTTAGCAATTTTACTGCGTCTAAAAATAGTAAAAAATTAAAATTTACTGTACAAATAACAGGCACAGCTATCCAATTGGTTTATTCAGAAAGGTATGCCTATTTCGACAGAAACACTTGTTTTCTATTGTGGTTAAGTAATGGCAAATATTATTTAGTATTTAGGAGTCTCAGATAAATAATCTCAATTTTAGTTCTCAATAGAGATTTACCTCTAAATTGTACTGTACCTTGTCTTTAAACAACCTTGTGGTGATTTTTTTTTTTTTGCAAAAGAACAAAGTGGCTATATTAAATCTTCTAGGTTACACGGGTTATAGATTTTGTGAAATGGATACATTCCAGCCTTGTTTTCAAATACCTGTGTTGATTTTTCATCCTTCCCCAAACTGTGAGTTGCACTGATGTCATCCTTTCAGAATGAAAATTAGAGCTGTGTATACAACATCCTTTGAACAACGTAATTGGGAGATGTATCCATCTTCCTAGGAGAATCAGTCTGCACACTTACTGAACAAATGTGTAGAAAGAAGTGTGTGAGATAATCTGACAGGAGGACTGTGCTAAACGAGGAGCATGTGTCATAAATGTGAATCTTACATAATAGAATAGCACCTTTCACAACACAAATGTGATCGTAAAACCATCTGCTTCATAATCAGTTAAGAAAGTGCATCTGGTCTTGCTCTATCAGCTCTCTAAATTGTTCCTAGATTCACCTTAAAAACATAACATGAACACAGGCATTATGGGTGGAGATCCTGAATGTCCAGATGGCTTCCGTTAGTATCTTTACTAATTTCATCATTGTATTTCTTAATTAAGCTTTCTCAGTAAGCATGTAACTATTACCACTAAAATCATATTAATTAAACAAATGTTTGAAGGAACAGGTAAGTGGTGCTTTACAATTTAGTTTTGTAGGTTAGTTATGATTTTATACCTTCTCAAGTACTTCTATCTGTTAAAGAAACTGCAGCGGCACTAGAATCTTTACTTCACCTGTGGTGTGTGCTATGTCCCTAGTTTAAGAGTAAAGATGGCTTAGAATGGTAAGTTAATGCAGCATCAGTGGGCACTGGAGATATAAAATAGTCTATGTTGAGAAGACACTTTTAGTGTTTGATATCACTGATATCAGATTGTAATATCAACAATATTGATACTGGAATTGGAAATGACTCCTTTCTGGTTGGTCACTATACTGGCTGATTTTGTGTGTCAACTTGACACAAGAATCATCAGAGGAAGGGGCCTCAGTTGAGGAAATGCTTCCATGAGTTCAAGCTGTAAGGCATTTTCTCAATTAGTGATGAATTGAGGAGGGCTCAATCCATGGTGGGCAGAGTCATCCCTGGGCTGGTCTTGGGTTCTATAAGAAAGCAGGCTGAACAAGCCATGGGAAGCAAGTCAGTAAGCAGCTCCCCTCCATGGCTTCTGCATCGGCTTCTGTCTCCAGGTTCCTGCTCTGCTTGAGTTTTTGTCCTGATTTCCTCCAATGGTGGACTATGATCTGGAAGTGTAAACCAAATAAACCCTTTCCTCCTCAACTTGCTTTTTGGTCATGGTACGTCATCGCACAATAGAAACCCTAAAGGAGACAGTCAAAGTTTTTCATCACAGTGAGGAAAATGGTCTTCTTTAGGTTATGAAAACAAATGTACATCGAGTTTATGCATTTAAGGTTGTTTTAACTGCTACACGGATTTTACTTCCCATTTGAACTAGAATCTGTTGTGCCTTGTAGGCAGAAGGCTGTTTGTTCATCCTGGCTGCTCAGCTCCGAAATAATCACAAAGAAACTATATTATTTTAAACACTGCTTAGAAAATAGCATAAGCATATTTCTGACTAGCTCTTATATTTTAAATTAGCCCATTTCTATTAATCTGTGTATCGCCACGTGATTGTGGCCTATTGGCAAGGTTCTGCCATGTCTGTTTCTGGTGGAGGCTACATGACTTCTCTCTGACTCTGCTTTCTTTCTCCCAGCATTCAGTTTAGTTTCTCCACCTAGCTCAGTTCTGCTAAGTTCCTGGCTGAAACAGGTTTATTCATTAACCAATAAAAGTAACATATAGACAGAAGGACTTCCCATTCTATTTCCCCTTTTCTGTTTAAATAAAAATTAAGGTTTTTAACTTTAACATAGCAAGATTACATACAACAAACCAGTTATCAAGCAAGAATTATAGTTACAATATTTATATCTATTTTATCTTTTATATGACTAAACTCTATCTATTCTTCAACTCCATCAAAGACTCCAGAAGGTTATAAAATTACCTAAGTAAACAGGAAGTGCATTGTAAATAACTTCCAAAACTCCAGAATTGAAAGATATCTTGCTGCCTGGACAGTCACCCAAAGTTCTTCTCTATCATTCAGCCCACAGGCCCATAATATCCATAAAACTGGAAATTTGATGATCTCTTCTGACTTGTAATGACAAAGTCCATCAGTTGCCTTCTTCTGTGTCCTGCAGAATGTCTGGCAGACTCTTTCATGTAGCAGGACCATCTCACTTTTAGGCAAGTTCAGCAGTCATCTCTCAGTGGGTCCCACATGTCCAGCTCACACAGCATAACATCAAGCAGTCTAGGCAAAAACAGTTTCTTGTCCAAATGGCTAGCAAACTCCATAAAGAGCCTCTTCAATGCTCATCTTCCTCTTAAAATAATTGGTTCTGCCAGGAGCAGATGTGTCTCACTGTCATGAAAAGTACTAAGTTATTAAAACATTTTAAATGCCATATTATGAAGGTCGCTGAAAGTTTTGAAAATTTTCTATCTAACTGAAATATATCTCTATATATCTAGAAAACCTAATATGACTACAAGCTTGACTATTATAGATGATTATGTATTCATCTATATTTTTAATTATGCATTACATTTTTAAATGAGATGCAGAAACACAATACCTTAAGCAAGAGCAGAAATATACATATAATAAAATTGACCTTAAATTTGTATCAATAAACCAAAATCTATACCAATGCAAATCTCTATGGCATATCTCCCTTTAAATGTAAACAAATATTTGTAACCAATATTTTGGAATTTGGGTATAGTTCCCTCCAAACTTCTTCCTGCTTTTTGTTGGATGAGATAATTTTTGGAGGTGTTCACAGCACCTTTCTGAGATCTTGGTCCATCAAATCACATTAGTCTGGAAGCAATCCACAGGTTCTCATCCTCTGGGGAAACACAGGAAGAACCTCTTTTCCAAAGCAAATTTTGGAATCAAGATACCTTTAAAATATATAGATTGGTTTAGCTTAGCAGCCCATACAATGAAATGCCTCTTTGTACTTAGCTCCTTCACAGTCAAATAATTTAAAGAAGACACAATAATATACATAATCCAGACTCTCTGTGTATGTTCCATATTTCCATGAGACTTGACACTTTTTCCCTCAGTGTCTTCTGTTACAACACAGGAGCTATATACTCTCCCTCCACCCCAGGTCATCTTACTAACCCCCTGTGATGGCTAATCTTGGTTGTCAACTTGACCACTCTTGGAGTCAACTGAACCTAAGCAACTGGGCACATCTGTGATTCCTCAACTGTATCATTTGTCATGAGAAGGCTCTCTCTAAATCCAGATCAGTTTGTATCAGGTGACACACCATACATCTGTGCCACATCCTTTAGTGTAGCAGACAAGAAAGAGGGATACTTTTGCTTTGTGCCTGCTTGCTCTCATTCTTACTGGTGAGTTTGTCTCTTTTGTGCCTGAGGCATTCCTTCAGTGCTATGAGGACCTACTTCTTTGAGATTCCAACATACACTGAAGAGCAGCCAAGATAACCAACTACATGGATTCTTGGCCTTTCTGTTGGGAGACAGGCAGTGTCCATCATTTCTATCTTCTAGATATCCCTTCTATCACTTGTTATTCTAAAGAACCATGATTAGTACATCTACAATCACTTCATTTTTAAAGCCAATACCCAACTCTAATTTTAATTTTGAAAGTTTAAGGTTTAAGCCAAAACCTCTAAGTTATGACAAATGTGTGCTTTAATTATGTGCTTATCCCCTCTGATGTTAGAACCTTGATTTGCCCTTTCAGTTTGCTGTTCTAGAGATTCTCTCTACATAGCCCAAGGTTGTCTGTACTCAGCATCCTCCTGTCCCTTCTTCTCAAATGCTGGATTGATAGGTGACACTACACAGTCTGACCTTTGGTTGACTTTAGATACTGTGAGTTTGGCTTATACTGAGTATAAATTTGATCTTATATTGCCAGCACATCTGACCTCACATTCCAGTTTGGATATTATTTATTTTAAAAATTGTATTCTTGTTCTTATAATTTTTTTTATTCTTTTTAAATTAAAATTTCTGCCTCCTCCCTGTTTCCCTCCCCCTCCTCCCCCACATCACCCCTCCCCCACTCCCCTTCCCCTATCCCCACTCCTCTCCCCCTCCCCCCCACTCCATTCCCCCTCCCTCTAGGTACTGAAGAGCAGTCCAAATTCCCTGCCCTGCAGGAAGTCCAAGGTCCTCCCACTTCTATCTAGGTCCAGGAAGGTGAGCATCCAAACAGGCTAAGCTCCCACAAAGCCAGTTCATGTATTAGGATCAAAACCTAGTGCCATTGTCTTTGGCTTCTCATCAGCCTCCATTGTCAGCCATGTTCAGAGAGGCTGGTTTCATCCCATGCTTATTCAGTCCCAGTCCAGCTGGCCTTGGTGGGCTCCCAATAGATCAGTTCCACTATCACAGTGGGTGGGTGCACCCCTCGTGGTCCTGACTTCCTTGCTCTTGTTCTCCCTCCTTCTGCTCCTCATTTGGACCTTAAAAGCTCAGTCCGTTGCTCCAAATTGGGTCTCTGTCTCTATCTCGATCCATCGCCAGATGAAGGTTCTAAGGTGATATGCAAGATATTCATCAGTATAGGATAGGGTCATTTCAGGTTCCCTCTCCTCAGTTGCTCAAGGTACCAGCTGGGGACATCTTCCTGGACACCTGCGAGCCCCTCTAGAGTCAAGTCTCTTGCCAACCCTAAGATGGCTCCCTTAGTTAGGATATATATTTCTCTGCTCCCGTATCCACCCTTCCTATATCCCAACCATCCCATTCCCCCAAGCTCCCCCCATCCTTCCTTTCTCACCCCATTTCCCCTTAGCCCCATGCCACCTCACCAGCAAGTTCTCAGCTTTTGCCCGGCAATCTTGTCTACTTCCCCTATCCAGGCGGATGACTACACGTTTTTCTTGGGGTTCACCTTCTTATTTAGCTTCTCTAGGATCACAAATTGTATGCTCAATGTCCTTTATTTATGGCTAGAAACCAATTCTGAGTGAGTACATCCCAAAATAGCATAAAATATCTTGGGGTAACTCTAACCAAGGAAGTGAAGGATCTATTTGACAAGAACTTTAAGTTTTTGAAGAAAGAAATTGAGGAGGATACCAGAAAATGGAAGGATCTCCCTTACTCTTGGATTGGAAGGATCAACATAGTAAAAATGGCAATTCTACCAAAGGCAATTTATAGATTCAATGAAATCCCCATTAAAATGCCATCAAAGTTCTTCACAGATCTTGAGAGGACATTAATCAACTTTATATGGAAAAACAAAAGACCCAGGATAGCCAAAACAATTTTATACAATAGAGGATTGTCTGGAGGCATTATCATCCTTGACTTCAAACTCTATTACAGAGCTACAGTATTGAAAACAGCTTGGTATTGGCATAGAAACAGAGAAGTTGACCAATGGAATCGAATAGAAGACCCTGGCTTTAACCCACAAAGCTATGAACACCTGATTTTTTTTTTATTCTTTTTTAATTAAAATTTCTGCCTCCTCCCCATTTCCCATTTCCCTCCCCCTCCTCCCAAATATTGCCCCCTCCCCCCACTCCCCTCCCCCTATCCCCACTCCTCTTCTCCTCCCCCCCCACTCCATTCCCCCTCCCTCTCGATACTGAAGAGCAGTCCAAATTCCCTGCCCTGCGGGAAGGCCAAGGTCCTCCCACTTCTATCTAGGTCCAGGAAGGTGAGCATCCAAACAGGCTAAGCTCCCACAAAGCCAGTTCATGTATTAGGATCAAAGCCTAGTGCCATTGTCCTTGGCTTCTTATCAGTCTCCATTGTCTGCCATGTTCAGAGAGTCCAGTTTCAACCCATGCTTATTCAGTCCCAGTCCAGCTGGCCTTGGTGGGCTCCCAATAGATCAGTTCCACTGTCACAGTGGGTGGGTGCACCCCTCGTGGTCCTGACTTCCTTGCTCTTGTTCTCCCTTCTTCTGCTCCTCATTTGGACCTTAAGAGCTCAGTCCGTTGCTCCAAATTGGGTCTCTGTCTCTATCTCGATCCATCGCCAGATGAAGGTTCTAAGGTGATATGCAAGATATTCATCAGTATAGGATAGGGTCATTTCAGGTTCCCTCTCCTCAGTTGCCCAAGGTACTAGCTGGGGACATCTCCCTGGACACCTGCGAGCCCCTCTAGAGTCAAGTCTCTTGCCAACCCTAAGATGGCTCCCTTAGTTAGGATATATATTTCTCTGCTCCCATATCCACCCTTCCTATATCCCAACCATCCTATTCCCCCAAGCTCCTCCCATCCTCCCCTTCTCACGTTTCTCACCCCATTTCCCCTTAGCCCCATGCCACCTCACCAGCAAGTTCCCAGTTTTTGCCCGGCAATCTTGTCTACTTCCCCTATCCAGGCGGATGACTATACATTTTTCTTTGGGTTCACTTTCTTATTTAGCTTTTCTAGGATCACAAATTATATGCTCAATGTCCTTTATTTATGGCTAGAAACCAATTATGAGTGAGTACATCCCACGTTCCTTTTTTTGGGTCTGGGATACCTCACTTTAGGATAGTGAACACCTGATTTTTGATAAAGGAGCTAAAAGTATACAATGGAAAAAAGAGAGCATCTTCAACAAATGGTGCTGGCAGAACTGGTTGTCAACCTGTAGAAGAATAAAAATAGATCCATATCTATCACCATGCACAAAACTTATAAATTTTTTTATAGGAAATAATGTTACTATCCTTAAAGAACTAACTAATGAACTAACTAACTAACTGACTGACTAAATTTTTTAATGGTAACCTCAGGAGGATTAGCTAAACAGGTGACATATGAGTTGGCTCCAAAGAATACATTAAGATTTTTGATTGTTGGAGAAAATCCAAATATAGGTCACAAAAGACAAAAAAGTGAAAAATTTTAAGAGAGGAAACAGTAACAGATTAATATTAAAGTCATTCAATATTAAATTACTGGTTGGGATTAAACAAGGTAGTAAATGAATCTGTAATAAAGAGTTATTAGACCTCAAAACAAAAGAGTGGAGAAAAATCAAACATCTTTTATCATTGGAAGGTACTTAAATTCAGTCTAAAGATTCGGTATCCATAAGTACTGTCATCCATTGTTACCAAAGCTCCCAGCAGTTCATAGTAGAAGAGGAACAGAAGAGGAAACACAAGAATAAAGGGTCCAATTAAGCACTAAAATATGTAGAGTAGTATTTTTGGCATTTTCCTATGTATCTCTGGAAATGAATCAAATGTGTCCTGCCATGCTACCAGGATCAAGGACACTTCTCCACTCTTCTCAGAAAATAAAAGACAGTGATGAATTACACGAGAGATAATTTGACAGTCTCCTTTGTGTTAAAGGATAGTTGTGAAAGATTAATCATATGCTTTATTTATTCATTGTGTGTCTCTTTCTTACATTGAAAATGGGTGATTTTAATTTAATGTCAACTCCAAGAGCAAGGAATGAGAAAAAATAAACGATTTCAGAGTCAGCGTGTTACATGGTTAAACTCTAGCAACAAAAACCATATTGTTAAGTTTTTTTAATCTTTCAGAGCATTAGCTTAGCTGAGAATTTACATTCTAAGGCAACAACCATAAGATAGAGAGAGGAAGAGCTAACCAAGAATGGTGAGCTTTAAAACCTGAAAGTTCAATCCCCATACCTTCTCCAGCAAGGCCATATCTCCTCATCATTCCTAAATAGCCCATTAACCGTGAACCATGCACTAAATCACAAGAGCCTCGGGATCATTCTCATTAAGCCACCACGGACCACAATGGCAGGGGATAGAGCAAGGAAAGAAAAGGGAGCATTATGAACATTATATAATTATACTTTAAATAAATGTACTATGAAAATGACCATATGAAGGAGATACCTCATAAGGAAGAAGAGATTCCCAATAGTTTTAGAAACAGGAGCCCAGGAAAGCACTTTGACAATTCATTAAAAATCTCTCTCTCTCTCTCTCTCTCTCTCTCTCTCTCTCTATGTATCTATGCAACAAAAACAACAAAATAAATAAAAATCATATAGTTTCCTACCAAATTTTGTCTGAGTAATAGAAGACAATTAAAAACACATTTGGCAATGATCTTTTGCACTAATAAGATCATACCTTATTTGTGATATATAAGTTAAAATAAAAAGCATAGAATTGAGTTAAATGGCAAAAATTGAGTTAAATCACTAAAAATCCACTAAAACTCACTCATTTTTCTAATAAGACACAATAAATATTTATTGTGAAAATAGAAAGCTTTGTTATGAGTTGTATGTAGCACATCCCCAAAGACTTACAGAGGTGTCATATTGTCTATACATACTGTATGTAAAACTTATACTATAAATAGCTAAAATAGATATAAAAGAAGTCTGCAAATCTAAAATTCTTATCACTATTTATAAGATCATCAGTATCATTTAGAATTTGTATATATATATATATGTATATATATACACATATATTCACACACACACAAACACATTTGGTTAGCCTTGATAGAACTGACATTTCATTACCCAATCATAGAGATACACAACATGAAAATGCAGAGAGTAAGTGACCATGGGGTGCCCAAACACAACTTGTATATCTAGAATACAATCTCTAAATCTAAGGATCAGGGAAAATGACAGAAATATTGGAAAAACCAGAGGCCCAGGATGCCTATTATCTCATTTTAAAAACTTGTTATTAATAATCCACTAAATCACTGCTGCCCTTATACACATGGATATATAGCAATGAGCAACCTATTCACAGCCATGTTCCAAATGGAGAATGACACTTTCTCCTCAATAACTATCAACTGCTGATAGCTCCTTAGTAGGGCTGGGACATATCTGCAGCCATGCAACCCTGAACATGTCCAATCTCATCTACCATAATTATTAATAACATTATAATTAAATACTTGATTATATATACTAAGGATTATAAGTTATCGTTGATATGGTCAAGAAATTTGATTTAAAAATGGGCAAAGGATAGACATATACTATTTATGAAAGAAAAATGAAATGAAAAACGAGCACATCACCAACAGTAACAGGAAAATTCAAATTAAAATGTGGTACTTCATTGTTGAACTCTTATCAGATCAATGAGAATTAGTCAAACAAAATCAAAGACTGTAGAAGGCACAAGGTCCAGTGTTTTGGAGATGCAAGTACCATGGGAAGATCACCAAGAACAGCAGCAGCTGTGGAGAGACAGTTGGAGCCTAGAAGACAAACTGTTTGTACTGCAGAGGGCAGAGCTGATGATGTGACCCAAGCCCTTTGGAGGAGTCCAGAAAATTGTGAGTGAATCCCAGATAATTGTTCATTAAGTTATTTATACTGTTGGAGTTTGATTTTGCTTGGTTCAGGTTGTGATGGTACCCTGGTTCTTCCCTCTTGAAGAAGGTATTTAATTTTGAATTTTAAAGGAACCCATAGATTGGATATTTTAGAGACTGAAAATTTAATGTTTGACTTTGTAAAGACTGTGGGACTTTCAAAATTATGATTTTGATATGAGATCTTGAGGATGAATAAGGAAGGAAGGGTTTTGGCTTGATAATGATGTGTTTGTGTGTCAAGTGGACAAGGGATCAGTTGTACTGAGAGGTTTTATGTGTCAAAATGGCATAAGCTAGAGTCATTGGAGATGAGGTAGCCTCAGTTGAGGAAATGACTTCATGAAATCCACATGTAAGGCATTTTCCCAGATAGTGATCAGCGGTAAGCTTAGGGTTTCTATTGCTGTGCCGAAAAGCCATGGCCAAAAGGTAAGTTGAAGAGAAAAATCAAGTTTATTTGGTTTACACTTTCACGTTTTAGTCCATCACCAAAGGAACTCAGGGCAGGAACTCAAGCAAGGCCATGAAGATGGACGCTTAAAAGAAATCCCACACTAGCTCAGAATTGAGAATGGTTATTTATTGAGGACTAGACTCACAAATCAATATCCTCTGCTGGAACTGAGAACAGTAACTGAATCCCGCAGCCAGAAAAGAGACCAGATGCACACTTTACACCAGCATAAATAGTATACGAGGCCACGCCCCAGTGGGCGGGTAATTTAAAGGCTATTGGCTGTAGGATTTCCTACAGCAAAGCAGGAACCTGGAGGCAGGCCACGGAGGGGTGCTGCATACTGGCTTGCTCCTCATGGCTTGCTCAACCTGTTTTCTTATAGAATCTGGGTCTCTGTCTCTGTCTCCTTTCATCGCCTGATGAAGGTTAATATTCAAGAGGATGCTTATATGTTTTTCTTTGGGTTCACCTTCTTATTTAGCTTCTCTAGGATCACGAATTATAGGCTCAATGTCCTTTATTTATGGCTAGAAACCAAATATCGGGAGCTCACCAAGGCCAAGTGGCCTGGGTCTGAAAAAGCATGGGATAAAACCGGACTCACAGAACATAGCGGACAATGAGGACTACTGAGAACTCAAGAACAATGGCAATGGGTTTTTGATCCCATTGCACGTACTGGCTTTGTGGGAGCCTAGGCAGTTTGGATGCTCACCTTACTAGACCTGGATGGAGGTGGGTGGTACTTGGACTTCCTACAGGACAGGGAACCCTGATTGTTCTTTGGGCTGATGAGGGAGGGAGACTTGATCGGGGGAGGGGGGAGGAAATGGGAGGCGGTGGCGGGAAAGAGGCAGAAATCTTTAAGAAATCAATCAATCGCCGGGCGGTGGTGGCGCACGCCTTTAATCCCAGCACTCGGGAGGCAGAGGCAGGCGGATCTCTGTGAGTTCGAGGCCAGCCTGGTCTACAAGAGCTAGTTCCAGGACAGGCTCCAAAACCACAGAGAAACCCTGTCTCGAAAAACCAAAAAAAAAAAAAAAAAAAAAAAATCAATCAATCGATAAATAAATGAAAAAAATAAAATAAAATAAAAAGAATCTGGGGCGGGCCACCCGTCCAGGGGTGTCATGCCCCACAATAGACTGGGTGGTCTCTCAGATATCACTAATTAAGAAAATGCCCTACAGCCAGATCTTATGGAGGCATTTTCTTAGTTGAAGATCTCTCCTTTCAGATGACTTTAGCTTGTGCCAACTTTACTATCCGAGCATATCACTTTTAAATAGTGTGAGTTGAAATTTGCCAAGTCACGTGAGGTGGCATAGCATTAGGCAGAGAGAATGAACATGCGTGTGGCAGAGCACTTGCGACTTCTCTGTTGGATGTAGGTCCCTGAGGTACTCGTCACAGCATGTGGCAAGGCTGATATGAAGATGTGTATTTCTGCTAGGGGTAGATAAGAAATACATTATGTACTTACTGTTCTAGTTTGGTTTTTGTTGCTTTGATAAACACCATGACGTAAAGCATCCTGGGAAAAAAGGGTTTGATGCAGTTTACAGGTTATAGTCTGCCTTTGAGGGCACCCAGGGCAGGTGCTGGGAGGAGAAACTGAAGCAGAGAACAGGGAGAATTGCTGCTTCCTGGTTTGCTCTTAGATTAACAATACAGCCCAGGACCACCTGCCCAGAGATGGCACTGTTTCCGGGGGACTGGTTCTTCTGTATCAATTAGCAATCAAGACATGCTTCTTCTGGATCTAGTTTCATTATTTAATGTATTTGTGTATCTCTAATCATTTTAAAAAACATTTTCTTTTTTCTAGCACATCAACAAACCTGGTTCAGTAATTAGAGCACATCATCCAAATTTGCAGACTTAAGAAGAACTGAGAAAAAAAATACACACATAGAAAGTTTATTGCAGTTTCTTTAAAGTGTTAGTTGACGAGTTCTCACCTTGCGGAAATCGGTATTCTGAAATGTGTGTATTGTCAATTCAGCTGCCCCCCAGCACAGCTGTATTTCAACATGATTGCTTTCCTTTGCAATCTCATTTTATTTTGTGTGTTTAAAAATATATTCTGTGAAGTAAGAGGAATAAAGAAGAAATTGCCGCAAAGACATTCCTACTCTGATGGAGGCGATTACTCAACTGAGGTTCCCACCTACCATTTGGGTGAAATTGACAACCGAGAGCATCACACTCGGTGTGGGGTGCTGCGTAGAGAGCAGAAGAGCACACTCCGGTAATGTGGGTAGGAAGAATAAGAAGCAGATTTACTGAGGTCCTAAATCACGACACAGGCGACTATTGTGTCTCATAGACAGTTTTGTCTGCAACTAAGCACTTGAGAGCTGGTTGACTGGAATAAGTATGTGACGCTTTGGAAAGTTACTGAGGGTAAAATACAACAAATATAAAACTGAAGAGAACACGGAGAAGTGCTATCATGATCATCATGAAAAGAAGCCATTTGAATTTCCTGAGGGGGGAAACAAGAAAAACAGGGAGGAAAAGGCAATCTGAGAGAACAAAGTGAGGAAGAATAAACCCTTGTAAATAGAATACAGAAATGGTAAGAGTGAGTACTAATTCAAATTCTACTTCCACAAGGCTGCTAAGGCTTTTGTACCCAGTTCTCTTCCTGTCCTCAAGGTGGCAGTCGTGAGGCGCTCAACTACAATTTTTCATTGTAATGTGTGTGGTCCCCTCTCTAACAAGAACTGTTTTCAGTATTGAAACTGGATGCATTTTAGTTTCACTGGACCCAGCTTGAATTCTCATCAGACAGCTGGAAGGCTTATGGCTCAGTTCTTTAACTTGCCTGGTAGCTATTCTGTGTCACAAATTTTATGGCAAAACTTTCTAAAGTATAATTTTGTATCTTTAAATTTCTTTCATATAATAACTTAAAAAAACAACAACAAAAACAACCAAGTTAAGAAAACAACAACAAACAACTCATTTGAACATTTAAAAAAATCAGAATATCAATCGATACATATTTGTATCGATAATGATTGACTGGGAGTCTTAGTAAATTTATACGGAAGCAAGACATAACAGCGACGACAGCCCATTTTTACAGATTTAATTTGTGACTTATAAAGTAGCTGGTTTCATTATGGAAATTTCATACACATTTATCATTTTTTTCTGTTTTTGAGCAGTTCACTGTCTTCCCTGTCCGGGTTTCCACACCTTGCTTGTCCCCCACCTCCAGCAGCTTCCTTTCTGCTTGCCCTGTTGCGGCTATTACCTCTCTCCTCCCTCTTCCTGCCTCTGGTCTCACAGTCCTCTTTTGTTAGGGTTTGAATGTGCCATGTCTCTCACAGGCCCACGTGTTTGACTATTTGTTCCCCGATGACATTGTTTTGGGAGGTTGCTGATACTCTAGGAAGTGTAGCTGTGACTAAGGTGTTGAAACTCTGGAATTAGGTCCTGAGCTTTGTAGACTAGTCCTGCTTCCTATCCCATCTGTTTCCTGGTCTGGCAATATGTGAGAAGTTTATGCCTGAACACTCCAGACACCATCATCTCTGCTGATGTTTTCCTGCCATAATGAACTGTTCTACTTAAATCCTCAGGGGGCACACTATTGACAAAGTCACAGATACACTTAAGGAGAAATGATGGAAAAACCAAGGAGAAGTGATAGAATATAAAACACGGGAACAGAACTCTAAAGTCAAAGGCAATGGCACTGATTTGAAACAGACTTTAAGTTAGAAAGTATAATATGAAACCAATATGGTCAATTTAATTACCAGTTGATTAAATAAATATTTAATATAAATAGATGTATAAAGTAAGTATTTATATATACCTTACCAGAACACTGAATTACATTAATCAAACATTTCTATATTCAAGATAAGGCAGAGATTCTAATATGCTGTCAAGCAATTAACACTCCACTATTTATCAGTGGACAGTTCACACAGAAAAAATCAACAAAGGACTTGGAATTAGGTCATAAACCTAACAAATATTTATAAACTATCTGATGGTTACAGAACACAGTGTCTTCTCATTTGTACAAGGAATATATTGGCATGTTTGTCTGCAAAACAAATCTCAGCACATTAAACACTAATCAGAGCCATAGCATGCATCATCTATAAAAGAAAATTGAAACTCACTAATAAAAGATATGTTACATATCATATAAATACATGGAAATTAACACTCTCATAGACAGCTAATGTGTTGAATAAAAATCAAAAGGGATAAAAGTGTAATTTCTTGAAGTAAATAAAGATAAAAACATAGAGTTCCAGCATCTTTGAGATTCAGCAAATGTTTCAATAGGAGGGTTTGTGGTTGTTTCTCTACTAGCTTCTTCTATGTGAAGTTATTTCAAGTGAACTTCTCAGCTCTGCAGTCCAGCCAGGAAAAGTAAGATATAATTTCTACAACTTGCTCCTTTGGTTGTTTTACAGAAGTGAAATGAACCTTTTATTTTCAAGTTGACATTGAATTTCTTTAGGTGACAGTTTGTGCTATTTTCAGTGGTACCTGTCTGTGCCACAGAGTGGTGACTTACTAGGTCTTACTTATTATTTCGTGAATTACTCTTTTTGCATAGCTCATTCAGTGTGGAATATTCCTTTATACTGTGTGAATATATTTTGCTGTGATTAGTTTACTAAAGAGCAGATACAGAGAGAAGCAAGGTGGACATGTGTACTGAGAAAAGGCACAATAACAAGCCTGAGCTATTGACTGAGCCTTTATAATCAATATTAAGTCTTTGTGTGGTTATTTGGGGGTAGTTTGTGGTACAGAATCTTCTGCCTACAATTCAGTCCGATTTCCTCAAATTTTAGTTGTTCTAAGATTACTTACGTATTAGAGAGAATTAGTTCTTAGCGTACACCTACTTAATTCATAAACTTAACATGACATATAATGGTAAAATTAAATGACAGTATATACAGCATAAGAAGCAAAAGTCTTACAGTCGAGTTTTCTTTCTACACTCGCTGTTTTGTATTTCTTTCGCTGTAAGCTCTGCCTTTTGGGAGTAGGAGTTTATAAACTCTACTGTTCAAGAGGGATCTGTGAAATTAACTGCTTTGATAAAGAAAAATGTGTGTACTCAATTTCCAAGCTTTTCTTTTCCTTATATTTTAAAACTACTGTCAAAACCCAATCACATTTTTAGCTCTGAGTTTTTGGATATATGCTTCGTGGTGAGACAGCAGCCAGTGCCCTTCAGGATTACATCATGAAGCATTGCCTTCTAGTTATAAAATAATATCCAGGCACCCAGGGATAAACATCAGTGTGAATGGTATTCCTATAGTGATGTCTGTTTCCTGTGTTTGCTCCAGCACAACACAGCATATACTTAAAACATTCCTGGTAAACTGTTTTCTTGAGGTGTTTAGTTTAGTTTAGTTTGTTTTTAACTTTTGTACATGTATATATCTATTTTGAGCATATTTCTTTCTCATATCCTGCTGCCCTCTTTTTCTCTTTCCCTTCCCTTTTTATAATCCTCTTTGTCTCCCTAGACCAGTGGTCCTCAACCTTCCTAATACTGTGATGCTTTAATGCAGTTCCTTATGCTGTCGTGACCTTCAACTCTAAAATTATTTTCATTGCCACTTCATAACTTGGTAATTTTATTACTCTTATGAATCATAATGTAAATATCTGCGTTTTTTGATGGTCTTAAGTGACCCCTGTGAAAGGGTCGTTTGACTCCCAAAGGGGTCATGATGCGCAGGCCATAAACTTCCCTAGATAATTTTGATTCTACAACTTATATAAAGCCAGGATCTATTGATGAGATAACAATGTATTATTCTTTATTTCATGTTGCCACTTTTTTATTGAGCAATATATTTTTTCTGTTTTCCTCCTTTCCTCCCCTTCCTCTTACACACTCTACCATGATCCCCGTGCTCCCAATTTACTCAGAAGATCTTGCCTTTTTCTACTTCCCATGTAGATTCTATTCATGTATGTCTCTCTTAGGATACTCATTGTTGTCTAGTTTCTCTGGGGTTGTGAATTGTAGGCTGGTTTTCTTTGCTTTATGTCTAAAAGCCATTTATGAGTGAGTATATATAAAATTCGTCTTTCTGTGTCTGGGTTACCTCACTCAATATAATGTTTTCTAGGTCCATCCATTTGCCTGCAAATTTCAAATTGTCATTATTTTTTCCATTGTATAGTACTCTGTTGCATAAATGTACCATATTTTCTTCATCTATTCTTCAGTCGAGGGGCATTTAGGTTGTTTCCAGGTTCTGGCTATTATATTTAACCCTGTTATGAGCATAGTTGACCACATGTCCTTGAGGTATGATAGGACATCCTTTGGGTATTTACCCAACAGCGGTATTGGAGGTAGGCTGTTTTCTAATTTTCTGAGAAATCAACATACTGATTTCCAAAGTGCTGTACAAGTTTTCACTCCCACCAGCAATGCAGGAGTGTTCCCTTTACCCCACATACTCTCTAGCATAAGCTGTCATCAGTATTTTCGATCTTAGCCATCCTGACAGGTGTAAGATGGAATCTCAGAGTTGTTTTGATTTGCATTTCTATGATGGCTAAGGATGTTGGGCATTTCCGTTTTAGATTCATTTGTTGAGAGTTCTCTGTTTAGGTGTGTACTCCATTTTTTATTGGGTTATTTGTTATTTTGATTACCAATTTTTTGAGTTTTTGTATATTTTAGAGATCAGTCCTCTGTCCGATGTGGGGTTGGTGAAGATCTTTTCCCATTCTGTAGGCTGTCGTTTTGTGTTGTTGACTGTGTCCTTTGCTTTACAGAAGCTTCTCAGTTTTAGGAGATCCCATTTATTAATTGTTTCTCTCAGTGTCTGTGCTGCTGGGGTTATATTTAGGAAGTGATCTCCTGTGCCAATGTGTTCAAGTGTACTTCCCACATTCTCTTCTATGGGGTTCAGTGTGGTTGGTTTTCTGTTGAGGTCTTTGATCCATTTGGACTTGAGTGTTGTGCATGGTGATAGATATGACTCTATTTTAATTCTTCTACATGTTGATATTCAGTGATGTCAGCACCATTTGTTGAATATTCTTTTTATTTTTCTATTTTTTGCTTCTTTGTCAAAAATTAGGTGTTTGTAGTTGAGTGGATTGATACCATGTTTTCAATTAGATTTAATTGGTTCTCATGCCTGTTTTTATGCCAATACCAGGCTGTTCTCAGTACTGTAGCTCTCTAGTAGAGTTTGAAGTCAGGGATTATGATGCCTCCAGAAGTTCTTTTATTGTACAGGATTGTTTTGGTTATCCTGTTTTTTTTTGTTTTTTTTTTGTTTTCTTTTTTCATATGAAGTTGAGCAGTCTTCATTCGAGGTCTGTGAAGAATTTTGCTAGGATTTTGATGGGCATTGCATTGAATCTGTAGATTACTTTTGGTAAGATTGCATTTTCACTATGTTAATTCTATCTACCCAAGAACATGAGAGATCATTTCATTTTATGGTGTCTTCTTCAATTTCTTTCTTCAAAGATTTAAAGTTCTTATCATACAAGTCTTCCACTTGTTTGGTTAAAGTTACTACAAAATATTTTAGGTTATTTGTGGCTTTGTAAAGTTTGGTGTTTCTCGGATTTCTTTTATGTTTGGATGGAATGTTCTATAGATGTCTGTTGAGTCCAATTGAGTTTTGACATCTGTTAGTTCCCTATTTCTCTATAAAATTTCGGTCTGGCAGACTTGTTCAGGGGTGAGAGTGGGGTGTTGAAGTTTTCCACTATTAGTGTGTGGGATTTAATGTGTGATTTAAGCTTTAGTAGTGTTTCTTTTATATGTATCATTCTTCCTTTTATTTTCTAGCAACAGGGACAGAAAGAAAGTTAGCTGCTAGTGTGGGAACCTTGAGTCGACTTCTGAGGAGAGGGTGAGAAGGGAGGAAAGAGGGGATGGAGTGGTGGAAGACAGGGGAAAGTGTAGGGGACCAGAGGCTAAGGCTGTCCCTTGAGCAGGGTAGCTCTCAGGTTGTGTCCTTATTATCATTCTTTCTCTTAATAACTTAAACGCTAATTGGGCTAGGATGAAATCTCAATTTAATTTTGATTTGCATTTATATGTTAACTAGTGAAGTTAAACTTGTTTACTTTGTGTTTACTGGCAGTTAGTACTAATTATTTGAAAGCTATCTGTTCATTTCATTAGCCCATTTATTGGATGAATTTTTTTGATCTTCCCTTCTCTTTCTCTCTGTGTCCTATGTATGTGGTATATGTGTACCTGTATGTGGATGTATGTGACCCTTCATGTACATGAAGACTAGAGGACATAGGGTATCCTGATAAATCACTATCTGCCTTATTTTCTTGATACATGATATTTCAATAAGTTTTGTAGCCAGAAAACCATAGTGATAGTGTCCTTACTCTCCTTGTGTTTTATACTGCATAGGACTTGGGTTACAGGTACACAAGGTCTCATGTGACATTTTTATATCATTGCTGCAATTTGAATTCAGATCCTTTTACTCACACAGCAAACACTCTTACTTTCTGTTTAATTGCGTATTGTTTAGTTTCTTGTATTCTAGATATTAATCTGTCAGATACAGTTTGCAAGATTTTTCTCTCATTCTGTCATCTGTTTCTTCACTTGATTGATTCATTTGCAATACAGAAGCTTAATTATATGCGGCCCCTTTTGTCAAATGTTGGCCATATTTCCTGAACATCTGGGATCTTTAAAAACATGTTAGCTGTATTTTTGATCTTGTGTATATGTGTGTGCATGTTTGCGGGATTGAGCACAGCAATTCAGTGTCCTTGGAAGCTGGAGGAGGTCATTGTATCCCCTGTAATTGGAGTTACAGGCAGCTGTGAGGCATCCAGCATTATTACTGAGAAGTGAGCTGTGGCCCTCTTGAACAGCAGCATATACTTTTAATAGCTGAAAAAGCATATTCTTGATTTCAGTGAAATGTAGTTCAGAATAGTGAATATAGGTAATAAAATTTCATTAGAATTTATTTATGTACAGGAGCATATGCATACATGTGTATATGTTGTGCATGCGTGTCTCTGTGTTGCATAGCAAAATCCTTCCAAATAACAATTTCTGTCTGGGAAGGTGGCTCATTAAGATTCAAAAAGTGAAAAATTCACTAATGTCAGGAAGTCCCTAAAACTAACAAGACTCACAAGACCCCTCCATTCTAAAAGTTGTAGGAGAGGTAACTTTCCAGGGGAGGAGACAGAAATCTGTCAATCTGTCTGCAAGTTGTTAAGGCAGCTTCAAGGTTACAGTTTTTGTGAATAATGATTCCCCATGCTGTGATGGTTCTTTTCAGTGATGCCTTTGTTCATGCTTCTGTAAGTAACCCGTACTTGATGTGGGAAATTTTTCTGTATATGTGTTGCTTTCATTGGTTAGTGAATAAAGAAACTGCCTTGGACTGTGACAGGGCAAAAGAGTAGAGCTAGGCAGGGAAAACTAAACTGGATGCTGGGAGAAAGAAGGTGGAGTCAGCAGAAGCCCTGTAGCCCCACTGGAGACAGGTGGAGGACGGAACCTTGCCAATAAGCCACAGCTACATGACAATACACAGATTAATAGAAATGCATTAAATTAAGATGTAAGAGGTAGCCAATAAGAAGCTAGAACTAATAGCGAAGTAGTGATTTAATTGATACAGTTCCTGTGTGATTATTTCAGGCAGCTGGGAATGAACTAGTGGCCTCCTGCTACATATACTCATGTAAGTAACCCCAGAATAGTCATTGCCCCACCAAGTTGGACTTTGGTAGAATCCTTTCTTTGGTCTGTCATAGTTGCCCTTCTTTGGGTGATAGACATTTGTTCATTTCTCCCTAGGAAAAGCCACAACTAGCAATCAAGTAGAGGGCAGGTGTCAACCTCAGGAGTACTTCTGAACTGTTCACCATGCATCTTTTGAGAAAGGGTCTATCACTGATTGGAGGTTTGGTGGTTAGAGTAGGCTGTCTGTCCAGAATGCCTCAGGGTTCCCTCTGTCTCCACCTCCTCAGTGCTGGGATTACAGGTGCCCACCACCATCCCCAATATTTTTGCCTGGGTTTCAGGCATCAAGCTGGTTTTCTTGTGTTTGTAAGGATCAACTGAGCTATCTGCCAGAGTGCACTCTGGCAAAAATCAGTTGGGGATACCCTGGGAGGGAGTGCTGAGACTATGGAAATGGTAGATTAAAAGAAATGAAGGCAGAAACATTGGATAGACTGAAGGTCAATACCAAACAGCCTCGAGTCTATTTCTCAACTAGCATATATACCATAGATAAAAGGCAGAACAAAGAGAAGTACAGTCAGCTAACCACATCCTTGCACTGTTCTTGGGAGGAAGCTCAAACAGCTGCATTGTCTTATTCAGCTAAGCAGCTTCTAATCATTAATGAGGAGTGTCTTTGGCTGGCATACACCAACCCAAATCTTAATAGAAAAATGTGCTCTTTCAACTGGACAAAAACACTCTTTCTATGAGCTAACACAGACGTTACTCATAGCCCTCAAGGTTACTGGAAAAAGCAGAGCAGGCAAGCTTGAACTCGAATGACTTCTTTAAGTCAGAAATGACTCCAGATAGAAACTGAGTCACATGTGGACTCCCACAGATATCTATCCAATACCTCCAGTTAAAATATGTCCTAAATCTTAAGTGAAATGCTAGCACTGAAAAATTTCTGTTAAGTAATATTTGACATCATATTTAGTCACAACTTGACATCAATATTTTAGTCACAAAATAAAGAAAATTTATATGTATCAAGGGAAATAAAATGTCTAATGGAGTTCCCTTAAAATGTACTCATAAACATCATCTATTATTTAAAAAGCTGCTGTGATTATAATGATGTTCCTCTTTTCCTTCAACTTCTGCAATTATTGGAAGAGAACATTAGTAATAAATCATCAACAAATAGCACAAACATGCTTATAAATATACCTGATTTGTAATTAAACTAATCTAAGTACCACAGTAAAAAAAAGAGTTCCTATATGAAGTACTACCTTATTTGGAGAGATTCAATTGTATCTTCCCCGTTATTTACATTTTTCTTGTATATGAGGGGACACTGTATGCATTTGTGTGTTTGTAGTTCAGGTATATGTGGAGACCAGAGGTTGAGGTGGCGATATTTTTCTCAGTTGCTTCTCTTATTTAGTTTTTCAACACAGCATCTCTTGCTGAAACCAGAGCTCATCATTGGTCAAGTAGTTTGCTAATGGGTTCCTGGGAGCTGCCTTTCTGACTTCCTCTGTTGGAGTTTCAAGCAGACACTGAACTGAAATTTTACATTGGTGATAGAGATTTGAGCACGGATCCTTGTGCTTGTGCAGATAGCTGTTGAGCAATTTTCCCAATCCACATTTTTCAATGATAACAAACAGCAATAAATAATGATAAGCACCAATATTATAATAGAATTGATTGCTCATTCATTCATTCATTTATAGAGGTCTTGGTATTCATGGGTTCTATGAAAAGTGATTAGAGAAGCTTTATAAAAAAGACATACTCAATATTCTTACTATGTCTTTGAGTAATTTTTGATATTTAGATTTTTGTGAGTCTGGGTTATTTCGTGTGTGGCAGTGCATTGGAAATTCTTTGTAGTAATAAACAGAAACTGAATTTGGTTAACTGAAGTGGGAAGATAATGACACTAGTGTATTACTTTAAATATAAAATGATGAACTAAACAAGGATTCAATCAAAATAGAAACCCACTTTTGCTCCAGGGACTCTGGTAGTGCTAATATAAGAGTCATTTTTTGGGCAATATTTTGGTTCCATTTTTCTGTACTCTTTGGTTTCTCCAGTAAATGTTCACTTTTCTGGAAGAGTCTGATTGCTTTGATCAGGTTCACATGGCTCCACTTTGCATAAGCAAGCAGCAGTAGCCTGATATATAGCTTTATTTGGACCACGTGGGGTACATGAGTGGTTTTCCGAGGGAAGAATGAAATGCTATTAGTAAATACAGGAAGAAATGCTATGAAAATAAGGACAATATTCAGAAATATGAAACTTCTAGTAATTAAAAAACAAGTCACACTTCTCTTCAATCAGTATTATAAAATGGTTAGGAGCTTTGTGCTTGTTGGTAAACTACCCATTTTATGAAGTCTCTGAATGTGGAAGAGTTATAAAAAATGACTCATTTTTTGTTTCTTGGTTTAAAATAGCACTGCATATAGTAGTATATTGATATTGTGTTTCTATCCAATGGTAGCTGGAGATAAGGTGAAGTTCCCTCTAATTCCCATCACTTCTATGAGCTCTGAAATAATCTCATGAATAAAATGAAAGCCAAACAAAAAGAGAATAAAATTTTTATTTAAAAGTTGCCTCATTGTGACAGATGATGTTTGCTGAATCTGGATCATTGTTCAAATTGAAAAGACAAACCCAACTGTTTCAATGCAGGCCCTTAGAAGTTTGGCATGCATGCTCTGCTCTACCATATGCTCAGGAATAATGCACACTGCCCTCCACGTTCTTCATGTAACCAGCATCATAACCATTGCTTTGAGAGTTCTCAGAGATACTTGTCTAACCTTCATTTGCCTCAAAAACGTTATTTGTGTAATTAGGTCCACATCTGTGCTTTTGTCATTAGCCCCCACAATTAATGTGAACTATTGAGTCTCAACATGATAGAAAAGACAAATGCAACAGATGCTAGTGAGCCACGCTCAGGCATGAGGCAGACAGACAGCCTTTGCCTGTGTGTAAAGTTTTAGATGACTATAAAAATGGACACATCAAAATTTAAAATACCTTGGTTACAGCTCATATATGTTCATTAGAAAATACTTATTTGGGTGATCTGATAGTAGAGAGAGAGAGAGATGAAGGATGGATGGTGCAGAAAGACAGCTGCTACAAAGAAACACCAGGCATTATTCTGCTCATCCTCTCTCCTGTGTCGCACGCAGATCTGTTTTAGTACTGACTACTCAATGCAAACAAAATGGATCAAGTTTCCTTTATCCCGCACAAATCCTTTTATTAAGTGGACAGGATTGAGAAAATCCCTCACTTTGTAAGGTGATTTGCTCTTTACTATGTGTCGATCTAGATCAGAACATTATTTTCTTTTTCATATGAACTGATAGAATTTTTCTCCATTTCTAATTGAAGATAGTTATGAAGTTTTACCTGCTATAGTTTCTATTTCACAGAAGTGGATCAAACAAATGTTATAAATAAAACTATCTTTAAGCTTTAACTTCTTATAAAATTAGTTTTTGACTTCAGTTATCGTATTAGTAAATATGCCACCTTCTTTATAAGGTTGTTGACTGAAGAATTAAAAAAAAAGTGGCTGCCTACATTTTTGTTCTTGAACAAAAGGAAAGCTGATCTGTGATGGTCCAATCACACTAGCTTTTCTAAACCTGGTCAACAAGGGCATTCCCTGAATCAAGAGTGTGTGACCTCCTAAAAATTTACTCAACCTCTCGCCAATACAGACATAGAAATTAAGTAAAAATATTCATTATAAAGACGTAGGCAAATCTTTGAATTCCATCCAAGTGCACTGCTGTATTTTCGTGTAGAAACTCTGAAATAACTGTGGAAATTCAGAAGCAGCTGGCACATTGTCAACCCGCAGGAAAAGCTTGTTGGATAAATTTGACATAGGAGGATATGCACAACCTAGCAAATGTTGTTGCCAAAAAAAACCCCTAACCCTTGAGCATAGTGACAAATTTTCTTTTGAAGTAATGTAACATATGTATATACAAATAAGTTAATAGATGTTGAGAGCAATTTGAGATATAAAATGAGAAACTATAGTATGAACACAGTAAACAAAGTGTCTTTGTATAGAGTCAATAGAAAAGTTTAATCTTTGAGACCATTCTAATGAAAGGGCAGAAAGGGAGCATAATTTGTTATTTCTCTTAGCCAGGAATTTATACTGCCTCTCTGAAGTCAGGGCAAAAAAATCTATCAGCCAAAGATCCATTTTTAGATGTCAGTTTTCACCATTATATATTGTACTCAATGATTTTTTTTATTCAACTGAACTAAACAAGCAAGAGACATTCCTTGTATATATTTTTGCAAGCTTGTGTCAGGGAGAAAATACATGATGGCAGAAAGGATAACTACCCATCTGTGACATATCACAACCACGTCCGTTCTATGTGAGTCCTCACTTAGTGTAGGTTGAAAAGAATTCACAAAGGGGGCAAGAAGGGAAATGATTCTTATGTTTCTAAGTGATAAGAATATGGGAAAAGCAACCAAAAGATGACAAAAGCAAAAGTTCTACTTTTTGTCCTCTTGATGCTCTCTTCCTTGTGTCAGAAAAGAAGGAGACAGGCAATGATGCTACTAGCAATTAGTCACCAATGGTAAGGGCAAAACATAGATTCTAGAAGATTATGAAATTTAGTATTCCGAACTTTCAATGAAAACATTCCAAGGGATCTGGAATCTGAGCTAAGAAAGAGGAAAGGTAGAATTAGTAAGTAATTATTAGTTTACTACACAATGAAGACCCTGGTTGCAAAGAAGCTCAAGCGTGGGCAAAGGACAAGTGGCCTTGCAGGACTTCCAAGGGAATAATCTAATCTTCTTTTTCAACATTAGAATAGAAATGCTGGTAAAGAGGATGGAAGAAGCTGATTATGAACAGAGGGCAGGCATGGATGTCTTCTTTGATTACTTTGCAAAGTTTTTGAACTGCCCCTTATGGCCTTGTGAATCATTGCAACTGCTTCAAGAGAAGATACAACAAAGACTCTCAACAGAGGAATCTCAAATGGCTGAAAGACACTTAAGGAAATGCTCATCATCTTTATCCATCAGAGAAATGCAATTCAAAACAACTCTGAGATTCCATTTTACTCCTTTTAGAATGACTAATATCAAAAACACTGATGATAGCTTATGCTGGAGAGGATGTGGGGTAAAGGAAACACTCCTGAATTGCTGGTGGAACTGCAAACGGGTACAGCCACTTTGGAAATCAATACGACAATTTCTCAGAAAATTAGGAAACCATCTACCTCAAGAAAGAGCAATACCAGTGTTGTGTATATAACTAAAGGATGCTCAGTCATACCACAAGGACATGCACTCAACTACGTTTATAGAAGCATTATTTGTAATAGCCAGAACTTGGAAACAACCTAGATGACCCTCAACTGAAGAACTGAGAAACAAAATGTGGTACATTTACACAATGAAGTACTACACAGCAGTAAAAAATAATGACATCTTTAAATGGATGGATCTAGCAAAAGCCATATTTAGTGAAGTAACCCAGACCCAGAGAGATAAATATTTACTCACTCATAAATGGCTTCTAGACACAAAACAAAGAAAAAAAACCAATCTATAGTCCATGACCCCAGAGAACCTAGATTACCAAGAGGACCCTAAGATAGACATACGTGGATCTATATAGGAAGAAGAAAAAGACAAGATCTCATGAGTATATTGGGAGCATGAGGGTCACAGGAGAAGGTAGAAGGGGAGAGGGAAAAATAAAATAAAAAAAAAAAACAAGAAAAAAGGTGTCAGTGAATGTACAGATGACTTTGTCATGAATGTGAATGACGTGCTTGGTGCTTGTAGAGGAAAGAATTGGAGTCAGGGATGTCTCAGCAGAAGGAACTGCTGTGTCTTAGAGGAATCTCAGTGAGAAGTACTTCCGTGGGAATGGAAGGAGGCCTAGGTTTAGAGGTAAGGGTAGATGGAATGGTTACGAATTTGAACATGGCTCATCTACAGTCAAACAAATATAGATTATACATTTCAGTTAGTATATGCTTACTTTGAAAGAAAAACATACACTTAACAGGTGACTATAATAAGCAAATTTGGTGACAACCTAAGTAATAGAGGAGAGAGTGCCCAAACTGGCCTTGCCCTGTAGTCAGACTGATGAATATCTTAAATGTCACCATAGAACTTTCACTCAGCAACTGATGTAAACAGAGGCAGAGACCCACAGAGGAGCACTAAGCTGAGCTCCCAGAGTTCAGCTGAAGAGTGGGAAGAGTGGAGAACATGAGCAAAGGGGTCAAGACCATGGTGGGGACACCCACTGAACAGCTAATTTGAGCTAATAGGAGCTCACCAACTCCTGCAGACAGAGAAGGAACCCAGATCCAAACTAGTCCTTCTGAATGTGGATGACAGTTGTATGGCTGGGGCAGACCTCAGGGCCACTGTCAGTGGCATCAGGATTTATCCCTACTGCTTGTACTGGGTTTTTGGAACCCATTATCTTTGGATGGATATCTTGCTCAGCCTAGATATAGTAGGGAGGGCCTTGGACCTTCCCCAAAGCAATGTGCCTTACCCTCTCTGAGGAGTGGATGGGGGTAGGGTAGTGTGTAGGATGAAGGGAATGGGAGAAGGGGAGGGGGTGGGAATTCCTGTGTCTACATTCTCTCCCGTAGGCATTCATTTACTTTTTGTGCGAGTGTAATGACCAAGCTTCACCAGACTGAGAACATTCCTTTGTAAAAATGTACTTTACAGCAAACATTTGGCAGATATAGAATTTCATTTCCATAAAAATGTCTCAGACTCTTAAGATGATAAATTTAAAAGTGGAGCAACTCAAACTCTGAAGCCCCCTGCGCTGGAAACCTCTGGAACGACCATGTGGAAAGAGGTGTTCAACATCGAGCAGTCTTCAGAGACCCAGGTGAACAGGGACTTGGACAAATATAAAACTATATGCTTTCTCAATTAGAGACACAAATTATATAAGAATCAACTAAACATCTTTAAGTAATGGGTTTTAGCTTATTTTGATATCTTTATTGAGGTGTGTAATTTCATTTTAATATTGACTATTCTATAAGAAAATATGTCCTTCTAAAAACACAGGCAAAAGTATGTACCTAGTTTGGCTTTTGAATGCATGTAAGCCTGTACACCATTGTCAATATCACAGTTACTTGTGCTAGTGAAATAACAGACGTTCTGGTGGTCTAGAAATCTTAATCGCCTAAAAACACATAACCCAGGATTAAAATGTGAAACACTCGCTAGATTTTAATTTTTATCTGCATTATTAATATTCCGGGATAAATTACACTAAGAGATACATTTCTGTATTGCATACGGTAATGATCTGTGCAGTGGCTCTCCTCAGCTCATTACAAGCATCTCCTTGTATAATTGGCAAGATCAAAATAGAAAATACTCCAGTTTCCTATATCTCAATTGCAAAGATAAATAAATAAAACAGAAAGGGTCTTATTATTATGCATTTCATTCCTTTCACTGGTTCATCTCAGTCTTTAGACATTTTTCTACTTTATAATTCAGAAAGTAGCACGTCGAGGACTCTCCATGAAGACAAATTGCTTCTAAATCTTGTCACGCAGCACACAAAGAATGATTTTATTTTCTGAAAGTTCAAATAGGGGGTAAGGATACAAGTGAATCAGAACCAAGGATCGAAAAATAAAATATCTGAAGGTGTATAATCTCTAACAAGTGTAAAAAATTGTTCACTACTTTGGTAGCATACTGATTTTCATATTCTTTCTCTCACAACGAAGCCATAGTCGGAAGAGCTATGCTGTTCCTGCTGTGTGTGTAATCAGCAGTAATGGGAGTTAGACAAGTAAGCACAGAGCAAACTCATTCTTGCTTTAAGTTGTGTTTGTCAAGTGGAGCCATAAAATGAGCTGTTCTGTGAATGCCTGAGTGCATCGTGAGCGTATGGCAGGTTCTCAGCAGAGTGGCGCCCTGGGAAGATATTTGCTTATCCTTCACATGGAACTGTGGGATTCACAGTTCTCCCTCTCCCCTAATGCCTAACAGAGGGTTCGGAGAAAAGCTGGCTGATTTATGACCCCACGATCTCCTCATTCATCATAAGTCAAGTCTAATATGAACCTTCTTAACTGAAAGTTGCTTAATGCATTATCAGTCTGAAGTACTTTTCTATTTTGTGCTAAAATTTGCTATGTAGGATTATAAATTCAAAACCAGATAGGTAAATCAAAAACAACAACTAATGCCAATGAAGGAGTCTGTGATGAAGAAAGGATGTGGTTGATTTTTGTTTTTGAGAATCTGGTATGAATTTAACAATAATTTAAGGTTATTTTGTTTGGTATTTACCAGGCAGTTTTAGAAGTGAAATTGCCGCTAGTTCTTAAGCAAAGTCATAATATGGCCATACACCTTGCCAATAATGACAAACTTACAAATTAAAAAAAGTTATCATATAACTCCAAATCTGTGAGACCATTCTTTGTACTGTTAACATTGTTGAGAGCCTTTTATTCACCCTTTCAATTTCCATCTTATGACCCGAAGGCCAGAAGTGTATCTCTCTCTCTCTCTCTCTCTCTCTCTCTCTCTCTCTCTCTCTCTCTCTCTCTGTGTGTGTGTGTGTGTGTGTGTGTAGGGCAGAGGACAATCTTGTACACTCTTCCTAAACAACCATTACTTTGGTTTTTTTTTTTTTTTTTTTTTTTTTGAGATAGGTCCTCTCATTTGTATGGAGTTCATACAGTAGGCTAGGCTGACTGATTGGTAAGTCTCTGGTGGTGGCACTGTGGTGGCTTTGGATCTTGAACTGCATTAGAAGGAGGGATATGAGCATGTGCGTTCATTGCTTTCTGCTTCTTGAATACAGTTGAAATGAGACTAACACCTGCCCTAGCTCCTGCCCCTGTGATTTCCCCATCCTAAGAAACAGCACCCTTGAACTGTGAGCCAAGACAAACCCTTCCTCCTTTAAATTATTCTTGTCAGGGTACTTTGTCACAGAAATAGGAAAAGAAACGAAGACACTATGTTTAATTTCTTCTAAAATGTTTTGCCAAAGTTTATTAGTAATCCCAGATGTCCTTGAATTTTCTTTGCTAGGGAATATTTGATTGAATATTAATTAATTCTATAGAGATATAATAGCAATTATTTTAGAGATACAGAATAATTTAGGGTTTCTGTCTTTCTTGTCTATCTGTATAAATTCTGTTTGTGAAGATAATTTACACTAACTTTATTTGTTGGCCAAAAACTTTGATAAGCTTTCATCTTCCCAGTAGTCAATAATGACTTTTTAAAGGCCTTAGAATGTATTGATTACTCTTGCCATATTTTCCCCCTTTAAATTCTCTGGGCCATTCCTGGTGTCATTAATGGGATAAGAGTCATCTACTCAAACAGTTGCTCTTACTGCTCACAAGCTCACATCAAGGGATGTTCCAAGTTGATGTTTATGATTTGCTTTAATGCTAAAGGAGGCAAGAATGTGATTGCATGTGTGTGCCGGTAAACAGGAGAGACTAAAGGAAAGATCACAAGGACACTGAGACACGAATCTGTGAGAATCCACTTTGGCTCAATTATCATGTTGTCTACACATGTTCCTCCTCAGTTTACCAATCTTTAGTAACGTTCAATCTAAGCAATTATGCTACCAACATCAATGAATTGATTTCGCAGAAACCACTGAGATTTGGTACTTTTTACATAATTTCCTATTTTTTTAACATAATTATTTTGTAAAATATTTCCCAAACACCACCAGCAATAAGAGTAGGACTGTTATTGTTTCCCTGTAGCCACCGAAGCTTGAGAAGCACTTCTTTGTATTAATTCCTTGCTTGATACTTGCAAAAAATGTATTTAGCTGACATTAAGGTTGCATTAACATTAACCATATGCATTCACACACACGCGCGCGCGCGCGCACACACACACACACACACACCTAAGTATCACCTGCTAGGTTCATAAATGTTACTTGTATGTATGTTTTCAGAGTTGACCAGTGGGTATTAGATAACTGCTTGGTGTGGTTTTCCCGGGGGCAGACTACATCTCCTACTCCCAGCGTTACTCAGTTTCCTGTAGCTAGTTGTGTAGTGTTGAGGCCTCATGGGCTTTTTCAGATTCAGTTCGGCATATCCATTATTTTTCCCATTATTTGGCTCACATTAGGACAGTCTTGCAATAACAGTTAATGCAAAAAAAGACCATAAATTTGAAAGAGAACAAGGGGGAGTATGTGGTAGGACTTAAAGAGGGGAAAGGCAAGGAAAATATTGTAATTGTAATCTCAAAAAATGAAAAAGAAAAAGAAAATTCCCCAAACCCATTAATCTCATACAGTCAAGATGAGCCTCTTAAGTGACGTACAGCCATTTGTAGAGAGAAATAAATATTTAAGTACTGGTACAGTTTAATGATACAACCCACAAGTGAGACCATTAGGCATTTTACTGACCAAATTTAGCAGGCTGGAGAGATGGTTCAACAGGCAAAGGCACTTAATATCAACCTGAGGATCTGAGTTCATGATGGAAAGAGGGAGCCTGATTCTCACAATTTGTCCTCTGATCTCTATACATGTGCTGTAGTACATCATGTGCACACATACATACATAAATACATACATATATACATATATATGCATATATCTTTACCAACCTACCCCCAAGAATACATGTGAGAAAAGCCTTAGAATTGTTTAGTTGCAAAGTAGTGCTTAGGTTTAAGAAAACAAGTTTTGTATCTATTTTAGATAAAGAATAAAATAAATGAACCAGTAGTACAATAATGAATCAGAGATGAATGTCCAGATGACCATTAGCATCTGTCTCCACTAAAACAGTAAGAGTGTGAAGTGGAGAAACATGCTTATATATACACACCTGACTCATCCCTTCCTCATATATACACACCTGACTCATCCCTTGCTCACCCAAGTTCACCCTAAGAGCTTGGCAGCTGAGTTATTTACAAATGTTGTCATCTTGTCACACCTAAGTAGCAAAAAGCATTAATATGAGGTCATAACTATTCTTTCTGTTTTGCCTGTTAAACTGAACGAGAGCTACTCTAAATAGACATTAAAACTAGTTTCTCATGGTGAGGAACCAATAGCTATTATTGTGGGTGCTGTGCCACGTTAAGACGCTTTTTTGTATGAATGACTGTTGCTGGCATCCCTCTCTTCCCTCTCAGGTCTCATGTACTTAGTTTTCCAGGTTAAGAGAATGCAAAGTGTTTATTTCATCTGCACTCACCATTATCTCTGTAATCACAGATAGTTGTGAGCAGCCTGACATGGACATTGTAAGCTTTTAACTCTTCTGTTGAGAGCACTGTGTGCTCTTAACTGCAGTATCATTTCTCTAGCCCCTTATTCTTATTATTTTATATGTATTGCTTTTATGTTTAGATATTATTTGAAACCATAAGTAATAGTATTATGTTACTCTCTTTCTTTCTTTCTTTCTTTCTTTCTTTCTTTCTTTCTTTCTTTCTTTCTTTCTTTCTTTCTGTCTCTCTTCTTCTTCTTCTTCTTCTTCTTCTTCTTCTTCTTCTTCTTCTTCTTCTTCTTCTTCTTCTTCTTCTTCTTCTTCTTCTTCTTCTTCTTCTTCTTCTTCTTCTTCTTCTTCTTCTTCTTCTTCTTTTCAAGACAGGCTTTCTCTGTAGCATTTGGAGCCTGTCCTGGAACTAGCTCTTATAGACCTGGCTGACCTTGAACTCACAGAGATCCCACCTGCCTCTGTCTCCCGAATGCTGGGATTAAAGGCACCGCCTGGCTTTATGTTACTTTTCATATGTGAACTGTTTTACATACTGAAAAATCATTGAAATTTCCAGTGATAAACAGGTATGCTTTCAGCTTCTTGGTTATATTAAAACACCTAAGTGGATGTTGTGGAACTCTCATTACATAAGTCTTTGAAATTATCTAAGATATAATTAAAGCTTCTAAAATAGTGCTCAAAGGAAACAATCTAATGCTTATCCAGTTATAGGAAGGACTATTGATTTATTTTAGCCTTCAAAATAATATATTTATTGCTTGTGAGTGTACTCAATATGGAATGATAAAGTGAGCATGCTGTATATTTAACAACTCAGTGAAATCAAGCTAAATAAAATAAAATAAAAAATAAATAAAATAAAATCATCTACCTTTGACTGCTCATAAATTTGTTATGAACTTAGTGTCCTTTTAGAAGTATGTGAAATAAAATAATATCTCTGCAATATAATCAGTTCTCTTGCAGGAACATTTGGTGACAATTGTTCTATGTTGTAATCACTTCCTTTAATCCTGCTCCTTGAGGCGTGTGTGTGAGGTAACATTATTAATGTTCTTAGTCTTTTGGGAGGGACCTGAAAGTATTCCCCGCCTCACTGGTCTATGACATTTTGCTCAACACTTTAATGAGAATTGCCCTTGTCTTGTCTATGCAAAGCGCTAACATAGTCAGACCTCCTTTCTGAACTTCAGGGACTCATTCTCTGCCATGTATTATTCATTTCAAGTGAGTTAATGTCACTGGGAGACAGAGGTTCTGGTTTGTATGATAACGATTTTAAGTGAGGCACCATTAATTACCTATTGCCCATGCGCTGGCGTGTTTTTCCATATGGCTCTTTTTCAGTATGTGAGTGACAAGAATTCATCAGAGCAAAGTCGTAAGCAGAACTTTTAATATTAAAACTTTAATGTCTCCGTGCCCCGGGCACTAGCTAATTCAAGTTCTTTAGTACTTCTTGACGTGTGTATTTTAGTTCAACTTCTGTCTCTTAAATCAAATACAGAATTATCTCCCAAGCGCTTCAATTGCCTGTGTCGGTGACCTTGAAAAGACAGCCAGATGAACAGAAGTGTGTTCTCGTGGGAAACATAGTGAGACTTTGAACTGAAACTGCGGGGCTTCTCTTGAAATGATGAGAGTAAAAATCATGCATAATAGAAAGAATATCATAACATTCTTTTGGCCATCTTAGATTCCAGAAAAGGAACGACTCTGTTCTAGGGAGGAAGTTGTGCTTAAAATGCTCCTGGATTTATAAATACTTTTTTTTTTTTTTTTTTTTTTTTGGTAAGGCTTTGTCACAATCAAATAATCACTGGACTAAAGAAAAAATACAAAAAAAAAAAACCCCTTCATATTAGAGAAATATGAGGACAGCCAACTTGCTGGTTGAACCAAGTAGTTGAATCCAGCTGTGTTCCCAGTAGCCTACTAATGGCACCTTAACATTACGATGGTCTGCTTGTAGTCCTGTATGGATCCTGAGAATTTGGTTCAATTTTCTCTTATATCACATCTTTATACTCCTTTTAGGCCCAGATCCCATCTGTCACTTTAAGATAATTACATACTCTGGCTCTGGAGAATTAAAACCATGCCCCACCCTTAGTGACCTTGCTATAGAGCAATGGTTCTTAGCACATGGGTTTCAACCCCCACAGGGATCACGTAAGACTATTGGAAAACAGATATTTACATTATGATTCATAGCAGAAAAATTACAGTTATGAAATAGCAGGAAAATAAAGTTATAGCTGTGGATCTATTAAAGAAACTATTAAAGGGTCACTGAATGAGGAGGGTTTAGAACCCACTGATCATGACTATTGACGCGTAACATCTGCTATTCATGGTCTTGCGGCTCCTCCCTCCCTCTTTGCAGCTGCAAGCTAGTCCCCTGACGCCCAGCTCCAAGGACAACTTTTGTCTAGTACTTTCCTTTCTTTATGCCCTCTGGTACCCAATCTAGGTCACTTGTCTTGGACTCATGCCTTAACCTCTATTCAGACCCGAAGGCTCTCCTCTTGTGTTAGGGGTCCATTATGGCTGTCTGTGGCCTAGTGATAATGGCTCTCCAAAGTAAAGCTCTCTTAAAAATAATTTTAAGTATCATTCTCTTTATATTTCTTTTCACTGAACCTAAAACATACTTGTAATATTTATATAAAATCCCCACTTCATATTAAAATGTTTGAAGTAGAAAAGACTTCAAAGTAATTTTGAGAAATTGTTCATTTTATTCTTGATAAGACTGAAAACCGAGAGTTCGAATGATTTTGTTGGTGTCATAGTTAAGCTTTTGAGCATTAAACTATTCTTTAAGTTCTTTGTTCATATGTGTGTGTCATTCGTTCATTATTCTTGTAAAGGGATCAATAGGCACAAACAAACCACAGCCTCTACTGTTCTTTATTAGAAGTTAGAAATGCTTTTTCTAAACTGCATGTGAGAATATGATTGCCAAGAAAGCTATAATAATGTAATGCTAAGTTTATGAAGCAGAAATTTGATACAATTTCAATACAAGTGTGAGATGTATTTATTTAATAATTTTTGGGTTATGCATTAGTTAAGCCGATTTTCTATTCAAACAGAATTTGTGCTTAGAAAAGATTTCCACCCAGGATAATGCTTTCTCAGTCAGATGTTTAATGATAGCATTATCTCCCTTAAATGGAAGGAAGATCAATTACACTTTGATTTGTTTTACACAGTGGCCATGATCATGTAAAATGGTGTTTTAAATATTGTCATTAGAGGATGATGTGTTTGGATGAAAATGGAGAAAAAGGAAGAATTTCAATACATTATTAATGAAATAAAAACTTGCCAAGAAACCAAGGCCAACTCTAATTTAGTAGTGATTAAACAGTAATTATAATTTTTTTCGCTATTAAGACAACAGTGTAAACATTTTGGCTGCAGTTTAGTCCCAAGGAAGGACAGATGTGCATTGTATCAACAGATGTAGTCACTGTACTGAATAGAATTTGGGAGTGTGACCCACAAGAGCTGAGTATGCTCCAACTTTACCAACCTTTTCAGAGATTTAATTCCATCTCAAGAATTCTTCATGCTTTTCTCCTTTTTCCTATAGAGGGGAAATAACGATAAATTTAGAAGATAATGCTGGGCATGCTTTAAATGCAGCTGGATGCTCAAGGTAAAGTGAAGGAAACAGTGGTTTCTTGTCATCGCACATCATAGGATAGTTGAACATATAAAGGGACAGAGATTGTGACAGCAGGCATGAAATTTGTACAAGCTTGAGCCAAACAGAATCCCAGCATGGGGCTAGGTTAGGTACAAAATCCTATTACTAGCTGAGAAACTATTGGAGTTTGATACTGATGGGAAAGGGTGAGTCAGCTTTCTTTAATGACTTGACCCCTGGTAAACTGACCACACTGCAGAGCAGGCCCCTCTACCAAGAGTAGCTGGGCAATGCAAACTGAACTCTGTCTCTTTGTGTGTGTGTGTGCACGCGTGTGTGTGTGCATGTGTTTGTGTGTGTATTTCAATGTATATTGAAAGTTGGGTGGACAGAGACGTGAGGGTAGAGAGGGTAGAGTTGGGGAGAGAGGGATGAATATGATAAAAATAATATGCATGAAATTCTCAATAAAATATTATTTAAAAAGAACTGAAAGATATCTGCCATTAACATAACATGGCAATTCAGTAGCTTATCACACTGGAGTAACTATTAAAACAATCAGTTGCTGGTTTTTACATATTGAAAATATATTTTGTTATCTTTCAGCAAAAATTTCTTCTTTCTCTTTCTCTTACTTTAAAAAAGAACATTTATTTGTTTGCGTGTAATACTCTTTCTTTATCCTCAGCTAACATTCAAAGCTCGGTATTACATAAATCATGTTGTAAACTAATGTCTCCACTAAATTCTAAGCTCCAAATCTACTTGACAACTAGATTTTCCCCAACAAATGTCCCAAGGACTTGACAAGTAAAATCATTAATCCAGCTCCATTATCTTTCTCATTAAACACCTTTTTCCTCCAAATCTCATTAGTTATTCAGGGAGCATCAGAATAGATTTTCCCAGCTTCCCTGTTATATGGTACATTACTAATAATTCTCTAAATCATCTATCTATCTATCTATCTATCTATCTATCTATCTATCTATCTATCTATCTATCGATCTATCTATCTATCTATCGATCTATCTATCTATAGATCTATAGATCTATCTATCTATCTATCTATCTATCTATCTATCTATCTATCTATCTATCTATCTATCTATCTATCTATCTATAGATCTATCTATCTATAGATCTATCTATCTATAGATCTATCTATCTATCTATCTATCTATCTATCTATCTATCTATCTATCTATCTATCTATCTATCTATCCTGTCCTCTTGGATATACTACTGAAAACTTCTTGAGGTCCTCAGTGTTGACTGTTGCAGGTTAATGTCATAGACAAACAGGAGAAAAGTTAGGGGCACTGTACAGAAAGAGGCCACCGGTATTTAAGGACCTAGATGTTGAAACACATATGTCCTCCACCTCTTACTGGAAGATCTTGTCTGATATCCCCTCTCGACTTGATGATTTGTAGTTTGTTCAATGTGTATTGTAAATAGTTACTTTACAGGAATGCCTGAAGGTCTTTAAATTGTGTATGCAAAGTTGCTAGTGTAGTGCCTAGTACGTTTTAGGATTTCAATAACCAGTAGTGATAGCTGCATTACATACTAATAGTCTTTCAGTGAATTTGACTAGTATATTACCTGTAACTAAGATGGACTGAATGCGTGGTACAATTATTTCTAAATCTTAGAAAGGTCTAATGGAGCCTATGTCAATTTCAAAACTTCCAAAACTCTATTTGCCTGAAATTGAACAGATTTTGATGTTCTTACGCGGTGAACCCCAGCTTTCACAGCTCTGGATTTGCTTCCTCACATTGCTGGATGACATTGCTGTTTTTCTTCGTTAGTCCTGTTTGCTCTTCTTTTGACTCCTGGACTCAAGACTAACTGTTCACTCTGTTCTAAGCTTTCTGCTACTCCTGCTTCTTTTTTTTTATTATTGATTTTTATTGAGCTCTACATTTTTCTCTGATCCTCTCCCTGCCTCTCCCCTCCCCTTCAACCCTCTCCCAAGGTCCCTGTGCTCCCAATTTACTCAGGAGATCTTGTCTTTTTCTACTACCCATGTAGATTAGATCCAGGTATGTCTCTCTTAGGGTCCTCGTTTTTGTCTAGGTTCTCTGGGTTTGTGATTTGTGGGCTGGTTTTCTTTGCTTTATGTTTAAAAACCACTTATGAGTGAGTACATGTCATAATTGTCTTTCTGTGTCTGGGTTACATTACTCAAAATGATGTTTAAAGCTCCATCCATTTGCCTCCAAAATTCAAGATGTCATCTTGACTTTTGCTACTGCTGCTTCTTATCATGCAGGAAAGTCATTGGTCCCTGCTCCGGCAGGTTCTTATTTTCAGAGAGCTAATTGTTACATAATTTCTGGTGACTTTAATCATATTCTTGACTTTCTTATAGATGTTCTTGTGGGATTTATATACACTACATAGGAAGATAACTCTCCTCTTTCTTTTCAGACAAGAAATTCTGGCACCTAGGGCAAAGCTATTAGATCACAGAGACAGGCCTTGAGCCAGTTATATTACTTTGTGTGCCTGTGCAATCAATTCCTTTGTCTCGATTGCCTCTGAATAGTATCTAATGCTGCCAGGAGCCACTGTATTCATGCTACATCTTGGAAATTCAGAGAAGACCAGCGCCATGTTGTATCTATAGTAGCTTGCGAGGTAACAAGTGCAGTTTGGATGTGAGCTCTTTAGGCAACGAGAGTTATAGTTGGTTGTAAGGGAATTTCATTGTTGAAATGCTTCTAATAGAATAATTATCTACAACGTTGCACAATTGACTTATATTTCAAAGAAACTATTTCTTCATTTTCTGATTTATTTATTTATTTTACAATTCTTGGGATTTCCTTCATGTCTACTTTTTACTAATCCTCTGCTCTTACTCTGAGCAAAGAAGAAAAAGATGATGAATGTAAGTTTTGAGTTTTCCTCATTATTGATTACTGGTATAGAGAAAGATAAAATTAATGGATAAGATAATATTTGGAGCCGGGCGGTGGTGGCGCACGCCTTTAATCCCAGCACTTGGGAGGCAGAGGCAGGCGGATCTCTGTGAGTTCGAGACCAGCCTGGTCTACAAGAGCTAGTTCCAGGACAGGCTCCAAAACCACAGAGAAACCCTGTCTCGAAAAACCAAAAAAAAAAAAAAAAAAAAAAGATAATATTTGGATTTTTAAGGTGAACATTTATATGCAACTCCTTATTTGCCATGAGTAAGCAAAATTTAAAAGTCATGTATTGAATGCTTATTATAGGTTATGCCACAGTATCTGCATTAGATGAAAATTTACAAGAAGGGAAGATCTTATTCTTTGAACTTTTAAAACTGATTTTTATTGTTTTAATTTCAACACAGTGACTGCACCTTAATCTACCGCTATTTCAGCCAGCAATTGTGAGTCTGCAGTTACCAGTTTGCTTCTTTGGCAGAGGCCTGGCTGCTCAGCTGTGATGGGGATTCTGTTCCCATAGGCACCAGTTCTGTCACTGCTGCTAAAGGTAGCTTTAACTAAATCTCTATTGGTCCATTTATAAATAAGACTCGAGATTCAAAGGCTGGGGTGAAAACCTGATAGCTCTGAGAGGTTGAGCAGCTTTTAGTTAACCTTCTCTCCTGCTGACATCTCTGAAAGAGCATGTCCTTTGGCTCTGGCAAACAAAAATTGCCACACTATTACAAATCCCTCCCTACTACTTATGGTGTATCTCTCTATCTCTTCCAGATGCTCTCTGCTATTCTGATTATTTTCTGTCAATTAGTTGCTAACTCGGCCTCCTGACTCAAGGTTATTTTAATTACTGCAAATGCAAACTTGAGGTTCACAGTATGTTCAAATAGCCCCCAACAGATTCTACTTTAGAAATTCCACAAAGTAAATTTTGACTGTGTATAATAGTTTAATGACACACAAACACACACACACACGCCCTATGCTTTATAAAAATTCAGAGTTTAAGAATTATTTCTTCATTTCTCATTGCTAACTATATTTCAAATCCCCCTTTTTTTGCTATGAATAACCATCCTCTGTTTATGTCATGTATAAATTTAAAGTATAAACCCCCCTTCTGAACACACTGACGTGTATACCAATCATATCACATGATGTGGGCTAGAACTGCAGTCTCCTTCCTGCCTAGTGGATTTCCTTTATTCCATCTTGTTCTGAGTTTTCTTTTATCCTTGAGTCCAGGTCAAACAGGAGCCTTCCAGGGAAAGCATGTAGGAGAACTGCCTTGCTTCCAATTACTTCTCTGGAATGAACCCCAACAGTGTCTGCTACTTCTGCTGCCGATGCTTAACTCTGATTATTTGCATGACACATTTACTGTTTCATTAAACAATGGAAATATGAACTGCTATTTATTGGGCACATTTTCAAAGTCAGAAAAGGTGAGGCTTTCATTGGCAATTTACAAGCTCACAAAGTAGGCATTGTAAAGGCAGTAACAGAGTCAGAGAAATTAAGACATTGCCTGCAAGTATTCCATTTTGTGATTGTTAAAGCCACCACTTCTCACCATGATGCTCAAGATACCAGAAGCCCAAACTCATGATTTCCATTTATATCTGAGGGCTATAATGAAATGCCAGCGAGATCAAGCTCTGAAAGTCCAAATGCACAGGGAGACTTTGCTTGTTGGGGGCAGTCATATAATTTCTCAATGTACAAACAAAAAGTACATAAGTAAAGGGAAATTACAAGTACCCAGTCAATACTACTTTATTTCCATAATTTAAAATATCCAATTTCATAACAACCAAAGTAGCCAGTTTTTTGACAGGTAAGTAATTCAACCAGTATAATATTATGATTTTATGAATTACAATCATACAACAGTAAACAGGAAGAACATACTTTATCACATCAGGCAATCACCTGGATTGTGATTATCTTTCAAAAAATAATTTTGATTAATTTTGGCTGATGTAATAATTGTTTGTGCATTATTATAATTCAATACATCTACACAATTTGCAATGATGAAGTTTAAGTATTAGCATACCCATCACCTCAAGCATTTATCATTTCTTCATGATGGGAGCAATTAAAAGCCTATTTTCTGTTTTAAAATGTACATTATTGGAGGCGTCATCACTTTAATGCACAATAGAATACTAGAGTTTATTTGTATATCCTGTTCAGCCTCTGGCATATTTATCCATTGCCCAACCTCTCCCAAATTTTAATCATGAACTTGATTTTATTTTTCACCCTGTAATTTGCATCATCTACAAGCTATTCTGTGAGGAAATTGTTCTTTTGTATTTTTACAGTTTTCAACTGGAAGCAGATGTTTTTGTTGATCCTTTATCAGTGTTCATTAACATCTTCAACCAAATGCTTTATCTCAGCTGCTGGGGAGCAACCTCCAAAACATTACCCAAAGCTTAAATACTGTTTTTGAACCTTAGCAAGCACAGCTAAATTTGAATTCTTTTAGATAATATAGTTATTGCTATTGCTGATTGCTTGGTGGTGATTGCTGTTTTAAAATGTATTTATTACCACTGTGTATGGATGTTTACACACTATGTTAGAGTTGGAGTGTGTATGCAATGTCTGGTGTACATGTAGAAGGCACAGGTGAACTTTTCGCAGTTAGTTCTTTCTTTCTACCTTTACATGAGTTCTAGAGATGAATTCAGAGTGCAGGCTTGTGCATTGAGCACCTTTACCTGCTGAGCCCTTCTGATGCATACAGTTTTAGAGATTAGCAGTTGCAACGAAAAAATATTGTAGGTGAAATGTAAGTTTAATGCTGATTTGAAAGCCAGTTTTGAGATGTCTACTGAAATCACATTTTTCTTTCTAGTAATGCAATGATTTATGACAGCTTTCTTTCCTCTGACATATAGCACAGACTCTGTTCCGTTTATCTAATACACCTCTAAGAGTCTACTTATGTCTCTACGGTGTCACAGTCACAGCAGGAAGTGGTGCTGAGCATCGGCAGCAAAGCAACTCATAGACCCTGGAGGAAAACTTGCTTCAGGAATGTCGCTGGGATCTTCTTGCTTCTTTTCAAACATATTAAACCATTTTATTGACATACTTTGAGCTTATCATAGGGTATAAACAATGTTCTCACTCAACGGCATTGTATATAATGAGTAAATTTAAACACTCGAACTTGTGTATTCCAGAAAACTTTTCTTTGCAATGTTTCTGTGCTTAAAACAGATCTTTAATCTTTTTAGTCAATTGTAAAAATACAAAGTGACTTCATAGATATTCCTTAAGCTACATTCCATGTGAAGGACTTAAATTAGACATTCTTCAACTTGGTTTTGGTTGTTAAGGGAGCTGAAGTCCGTGTCATAAAAACCAGCACCCTTTTCACCTTTAGGAGGCTGCTCCACAGGCAGGGAAGGCTTTGCTGCAAAGACAAGTGCTTTCCCCTTTCTCTGGCTGCGCCTCAGTGATCTGATCTTTAGGACCTTTTCAAATACTTAGCTTCTGGCTGCAGGGCCTTTTCCTGATCAAAATCCTTAGAAAATCATTCACCTAACATTGGAAACCTGTCAGCTAGATCTGCTTAACTTTAAAGGTCTTTGGTGTTTCTGATACCAGTCTTTTAAAATATAGTTTCTGCTATGGCGCCTGCTCTTGTCTTTCCCCATCAGCGTCTTCACTGCCTGACTGTTGTCGTGTTTCCCCGGAAGCACAGGATTTTATCTGCCCCCCACTCACCCCAGGGTGTGCAAATCCCCACACCATATTATTTTATGCTTATTACCTGTAGATACTTCAGCTCCACCAGTCCCTTATCCTGGAGACCTCCATGTATCTGCTTAGCTTGTTATTGCCTTCTAGTATAGTTTTATAGCACAATGTCAAATTACTGGATAAATCATCTTTAGCATGGCTCTCTTAATTTCCCAGTGGAGGCTAGAGTATTGGAGAAAGAACTGTGACTTGGAAATATATTATGTTTTTTTTTTTTCCTTCAGGAATGGATAAAGGGTTCAGTCTGTGAGAAACGAATAAAAATGTAACTGGAAAGACTAGCTAGCTCTAGATCATACATGTGTCTAGAGTCCCATGCTAGGAAGTTTAAACTAATTGGATGAAAGATGAGAATCTGTGAAAGAATCTAAGTAGAGATGTAGATGGTATTTTTAAAGCTCTATTAAAAAATTAGATAGTAAGTTCTGTGTGGAAGATAACTTTCACACGGAGGAAAGTTGAAAGCCATTCAGACAAGTGTGAGGATGGTTGACATTGTGTGGTTGCACAGTGGCCAGATGAGCAGCTGGAATACAATGCTCTTATGTGACTATTGTCTTGAAGGTATTTCTTAATGGTCTGTCTTATTGGACACTATCCAAAAAATCATGGTTTCTTTGATAAGATGGATTCTTTTTCTTGTAGAAAGCAAACAGAGTCTCCAAACTCCTACTTTTTTCCAAGTAAAGATTGGTATATGTCTATTCTGTTACATTTTCTGTTGTTTTCACAGGATACTTTGAACTGGATAACTTAAAAAGAAAATCAGTTTATATGGGTTTGTGGTTTTGGAAGCCCCAAAGCATGAAGCCCCTTAGCTTCTAGTGTGAGGGTCTCACAGCAAAGCCCAGCAGGTACCTACAGAAAAACAGAGAGAACTAAGAGTCCCAGACACTTTGTAATAAGCTGCTGTTGATACCCACCCAACTGTCATGGATTCTATATTGATCCCTTCATAATGACATACTTCCCCACCCCTCTGCCACCCCACAATGCAAAACCTCCTAAGGACTCAGTGATTGTAATTAGTATCATATTGACAAAAAGTATTGGAGAAAAAACTATGACTTGGAAATATATCATGTTTTTGGATATTGGCAGGGACAAATGGCTTCCAAACTACTGCAATATCTTTCCATAGCACAGGTGGAATTAGTCTTCATTCATCGTAGAAGAAGGTGGGACATGTAATGCTTGTAAAATTGCCCTGAGAAATTCTCTCTCTCTCTCTCCCTCTCTCTCCTTGTATCTACTTGCTGCTCAGTCTCTACCAGAGAATTATGATAGTCTTATTCTCTTAGCTCTCTGAGTAAAGCCATTGAATCTTGTCTAAAATTTTGTAATGGAGTTGTAATCAAGATCTGAATCTCTGACAAGGGTGGGAGGGTAATACAACTGAGTGTAAATGTCTCTGTAAAGTAGCCACTAAATTTAATCACCTTTGGACTCCCGATTGTCAGCAGACTTTTCGGTTTCATCCTTTGTGATTCTGGGTGTCTCATGTGCTGAGACTCCTTGATAACTCATGTATGATTGCTGCATGGCATTGTGATAGGAAACAAAATTATGGTGTGGATTTTTCAAATTTCCTCCTGTCCTTTAATCACTGTAAATTTCTATTTTGCTGTTTTCTGACATTTTATTTTACATTCTATTTTGCTTATAAATTTATATTTTTGTTAATTAAATTTGTTCTTTGATAATTTCATACATATTTATAATGCATTCTGATTACACTTACCTGCTTCCTCTCTTATCACACTCCCACTGCTGCCAAACCCTCTTCTCCACTGAAGTGTATTTTCTACATTCTTCAGTCTTAGCTTTTCGTGACCCTCTGATTTCAGCTTGGGTCATCTTTGTGAGCATGGGTTAGGATCCAGACATTGATGCTTGATGTGCTTAACAATGAGTAAGAAACTGCTTCTATCCCAGAATTCATCAGTAGCCAATGATTTAGCAGGAAAGAATAAGGTCCAATGAACCACTCCCTATCCGTGACTGACTGTTAACAGACTAAGTCTAGTGCAGACACAGTGTGGACAACTGCAGCCACGGAGGGATCATGATCACAATGCCTGTGTCAAGCCATGAAGAGAGCATTTTGTTGTGCTTCTCTCTATAGACCAGCTTTTACATTCTTTTTACATTGCGTCCTTTTCTGTGAGCCTTCTTTAAGACTTGTCTTGCTTCAGATTGAGAACCCGTGTTAATTTTTTTGCCAGCACCTTGAGTATCCAGGAGTCTCAGCATTCATGAAACTCCAGTGCAAAGAGAATCTTCTGTGACTAAGGGTCAGAGTAACATGTATCTATGACACTCATAAATATGAACCATACCTACTTAGAACACAGTTTGACTCCCTGCATCCTTTCTATGATTTAACATTTGCTTATTATATATAATTTACAAATATTTACCCCTTTTCATGATTTATTTCATTCACTCAGATAATATTTTGTTTTGTTACATGGATGCTTTTAGTCTGGTACAGTCTTTTTAATGCTTCATTCTTTTGTACCCTATGCTTTTGCTGTCATATATGGTAAACCAATGCCAAGGCCAATACCAGGAGAACTGTTCTCTATGCTCTTTTAGTAGGTGAATGGGTTTCAAATATAAAGTAGATGTCTTTAGGGCATTTTGTATAACTTTCCAGTCCTTTTTATTTGGATGTAGATGGTTCAGTTTTCACAGCATTTTTTTTAAGGAAGAGACTGTATACTTTACCATTCATTGTTTATTCTTGACATTTTGCCCTAGATTAGTTGGCCATATTGTATGCACGCATGTTTATTTAGAATCCTCTATTTTGTTCATTTTTAATATCTCTGTTTGGCTGAAGGTGTGTTTTTACAGAACCAAAGTCTTTTGACTGATTTTGTAATATAATTTGAAAATAGAAAACATAGTGTCCCTTTTTGTTTTTCCAGTACCAATTGTTTTGGTAGGCTAGTTTGTAGGTTTGTTAGTAGTTCCACACAATGATTATGAGATTGGAACTTTAGAACAGGTTTAATATAGAAACAGCCCACACCTAAACATAGATCTTGGAGCTGAAGAAAAGACTCAGCAGTTAAAGGCACCTTCTCTAGCAGAAGATCCAGGTTTGCTTCCCACCAACTTGACAACAGCTGGTAACTATGGTAACTCAAGTACACTGGCATATGATGTCCTCCTCAGGCCACCACAGGAATCAGGTAGCAAGCTGTGCGCATACATACATGCAAGCAAAATACTCAACTACAGAATAAAATAAATGTTTAAAATTATAAAATAAGGATCCTCATTAATCATGTTATATGATGCACATCATTTATATTCCCCTATTGACAATTATACAATGTTATTTGCATCGTACTTATTACTTTTACAAATATAACATAAAGGCAGCGGCTTCATAATGCAAGCAGAAATATACTCTGAGGGATCCTATAATATGACAATCTCCTATTGTTTTGTTGTTCATCTGGTTTCTTTTTCCTAATACTTTGAGAGTTTTGGGTTTTGCACATTTTGACCATATTCACTTCTCCTCCCCCAGCTCTTTCTCAACACATCCCTCCCCTACCAACCCAATTTAGTGTTCTATAAACTTTTTATTAGTTCTATGAGAGTTTTGTAAAATGTGTTTTTGATCATTTCAGCACCCCAGATCTTAGATTCATCCCCTCTTTGTACACACTCGAATTTGTGTCCTTTAAGAAAAACCATCAAGTACAATTTCTGCTTGGATGTGTGGCTTTCTGCTCTAGTCTGGTCAACTCACCAGGGGCTATATTCTTATCAAAAACTGACCTTGCTTCTTTGATAAGTTTCCAGTATCTCCTTTTCTTAGAGTAGAGCTTTCTTTCCAATTTCCCTTTTTCAGATAGAAAGCATTCTGGCTTGAATTTCCGCAGGCCTTGTTTATCAGACACAGCTGCTGTGAGTTCCTAAGTGCTACTGCTTGGCTCTGTCTGGAAAACACCGCATCCTTGTAGTCATATACTACCCCTGGCTCCTGTTTTATTTTTGCTCTTTTGTGTTGATTTCTGAGCTCTCTCTCTCTCTCTCTCTCTCTCTCTCTCTCTCTCTCTCTCTCTCTCTCTCTCTCTCTCTGTGTGTGTGTGTGTGTGTGTGTGTGTTTGTGCATTTAGGGTGCTTCTTCAGTGGTAACTTTCTGAAATGTCTTTATTTTTATTTGTTATTCCCTGAATTCCCTTTTTTATCCTGCTCTTCCCCTTCCCCAGTTTGCCCCTTCTTGTTCCTTATTTAGTTAACTTTTGGGGGTCACCTGCTTCTAATGCCAAGTTTCCACACCTTGCACTGCTTAACCACCTTCATCTCTCCCAGTGCTGCTTGCTTTTAAGTCCTTAGCAGACAAAGCCTAGGCAGAAGCCTGATGTGCTATGAGTATTTTTAGTGTATGCCTCATGCCTGTGAAAAAAATCAGGCAAATTGCAAGAATGCTCTAAATACAACTTATACAATGTCAATTCTCTCTCCTCCCTGTCCTGTTCTTTTTATTGTCTACTTCATTGGAGGTCATATAAAAGTAAAATGTACTTAAATATTTTATCGAATACCATATGAGGTCTAAACAAAAACACTCTGTTTTAAATATGTATTAGTGTGTGTGTTTACTGCAAACCCACACCAGAGATGCTTGGGATTATCCTCTCAAATCTGTAATTCCCATCTCACTTCAAAAAGAAATTCATTTATTCACAAACACATAGGATATAGGAACCACTACCTCTGCCTTTTTTCTTTACTCTCATTGGCTAAGGACTGCTCTCTCTCACACAAACACTTTTTTTGTTTTGTTTTGTTTTACGAGACAAGTTTTCTCTGTGTAGCTTTGGTGCATGTCCTTGAATTAGCTCTTGTAGATCAGGCTGGCCTCCAACTCACAGAGATATATCTTCCTCTGCCTCCCGAGTGCTGATGATGGGGGAGAGTCTTCTGTTTTGTGTTGATTTCATTGGTTAAATAAAGAGACTGCCTTGGCCCTTTAATGGGACAGAAAATTAGGTAGGCGGAGTAGACAGAACAAAATGCTGGGAGAAAGAAGCCGAGTCAGTCAGTAGCCATGATTCTCCCACCCGACACAGATGCAGGTTAAGATCTTTCCTAGTAAGCCACACCTCGTGGTGCTACACAGATTATTAGAAATGGGTTAAAGCAAGATGTGAGAATTAGCCAATAAGAGGCTAGAACTAATGGGCCAGGCAGTGTTTAAAAGAATACAATTTCAGCTGGGTGGTGGTGGCGCACGCCTTTAATCCCAGCACTCGGGAGGCAGAGGCATGCGGATCTCTGTGAGTTCGAGGCCAGTCTGGTCTACAAGAGCTAGTTCCAGGACAGGAACCAAAAGCTACAGAGAAACCCTGTCTCGAAAAAATAAAAAAAAAAAAAAAAGAATACAGTTTCCGTGTAATTATTTTGGGTAAAGCTAGTCGTGCGGACAGCCGGGTGCCAGGAACGCAGCCCGCCGCTCCTACAACATGCTGGGATTAAAGGCATGTGTGACCACCGTTGGGCTACACATGTTATTTAAGAAGCCTGTGAGTCAGGTGGTGAGCTAATGCAATTTTTGCACTATTTTTTCAATTTATATCTAGATTGTCCGTTTCCTGAAGGCACAGTCAGGCCCTTTAGAATCCCCATATGAGACTATGTTTTCTCTGGAACATAAAAGTGGTTCCACACCTACAGCAGGTCAGATAGCTGGCCCTGGATCATAAGAGTGGGAGAACTAACCGTTACCCTCACAGGCTGCAGTACATGCCTAAGTAGTGACCATGAGGGAAAGCTGGCATGTTGATCAACCCAGCTACCACTCAGGCCCGGAACTAGGGCTAGGAGTTGGCACACCCCAGCATCTACCCCATCTATGGACTGTTGGAGCCTGTGAAGATGACAAACCTACGGATCCAAAACAACAGCATCTCTGTGACACAGGACAACAATAGGACATCCAAGAGGAGCCTCAGCGAGTGCCCATTATTGGTGGTGCAGCAGAAATCAGAGGTCTAGGGCCAGACCAATGACTGTGACAATGAACACTTGCAAGTAAAGATAAATGGGCCAGAGGGAAAATTGTGTGACTCATTGAGTCACACTACAGTTTCCAGGTACAGAGTTCTCTCTCTCTCTCTCTCTCTCTCTCTCTCTCTATATATATATATATATATATATATATATGGTTTTGTTTTTTATTTTTCTTTTTTTTTTTCTTTTTTTTTTTTGGTTTTTCGAGACAGGGTTTCGCTGTGGTTTTTGGAGCCTGTCCTGGAACTAGCTCTTGTAGACCAGGCTGGTCTCGAACTCACAGAGATCCACCTGCCTCTGCCTCCCAAGTGCTGGGATTAAAGGCGTGCGCCACCACCGCCCGGCCCTTTATTTTTCTTTTAAATTTACTTTTTTAGGAGTGGGGAGAGATTCAAGGGCAGAGGGATGATGCTAGGGGACAGGGAGATGAGTGAGGTCAGGATGTATGATGTGAAATCCACAGAGGATTAATAAAAGTTAAAATTTAAAAAGGAGGCTCCATAAACATTTATTTGCTTGAATAAAAAAAAATCAGTTGAATTACAACTGCACTGTTTCCAGAACTGATGTTTATAGAGAGATTGAGAAAATGGCTTACTCTAAGCATGATAATTTTGCATATTTCAAATATCCAGCTGCATCTTAAGAATAGGCTTTTATAATCCTTTGCTGTTTCTGTAATCTCTTAATTATTCCTCACATCAGCCCCCAGTAAAGAAATAATGATAGCAAACCCTGAGAGCTTAGTAAATGCCAAACGTACCCTCCCTCTATGACTTCATTTGGCTGCTGCTAGAGCTGTCATATCTGCTTTGCAAATGAGCATTAGGGCAGGTGATTGGAGAGAAACTTCCTTAAGGTCATAATGAGTTATCAAGGTAATCAGGAGTCAAGTGAAAGCTTCTCAATTCTAGGCCACTCTCTTGTGCAAGTGCAGAAATGAAGATGATCCATCATTTGCAGCAGCTGGCCAGACAATCTTGAAAATAAATTGAGGTGATAATTATTTTGACACTTGAATTTTTACTGTAGCAAAAAAAAAAAAAGTTTCAGCTCTAAAAGTATTTTTAGTTGCTTCCTTCCCGGGCACTCTGACTACAACACATTAAGCAAGTTTACTTTCAGGGAGGGAAATACATGCTGTGATACCAGAGACTGAACTTCACAAAGATTATATCACTTAACACGTGTATGCATCACTTTTCCCCTTTTAAATGGTTACCAGTTACATAATTATACCTGTATATGAGTTTATGTGCTGTTTAAATATATACTTCAAGCTATGATCAGTTCACAGTGATGGTAACATCTATCACCTCAAACTGTTAACATTTCTTTTCATTGAAATTTCCTAACTCCTCTCTCCTAGCCATATTAAAATGTGCAATTTATTGTGAATCATTTTTGACTTACTGTGCTGTAGAACATTAAAAGTTATTGCTCCCCTCCAACCATAACCTCAGTCTACCCCTCTCTCATCAAACCATTTGCGGCCTCTTATAAGTACTAATAAGTGGAGTTTTCTGGATGGACTGAAGATAGTACTAGGATTCCTAATCATTCTAGCATTATAGATTAATCTGTAATTGTAGGTTGCAAACTTTCTCATGCCATCATCCCTTATGGGAATGCATATCTTGAACTTAAACTCAAGTATGGATTATGTAGTGTATTTTGTTTCTTATTCAATTCAATAACTAGCAAAGATTTTCTGATGTGGAGTCCATATAGAGTTCACCTGTATATCTGCTTTAAAAAAGTAAATGTCAAAAATCAGCAATCCAGTGAATTGAAAGTATATAGCTCAATAAAATCAATAAAAAAGAATAATGTTACAGGAGGAAATGAACATCTTCTAAATGTTAGCTTTTACTAGAGTTCTTGGAACTTAAATTTTTATGTCTTATGAAATTCATGTAATTTCTCTAAAAGGCATGCTCTTAAAATTATGTTTCTAAATGTTCAACTAAAATATTTTAAAGAGGAATTATCAAGAGTCCCACTTATAACCAAGTAATAAATAATGCATGACATTTACCAGTTGGTATTTCCCTTAGCTAGATTTCCCAATTTACTCACTACCAATATTTCAGACCAAGTGATTCATTATCGCTGAGATTTATCCCATGCATTTTAGAATGTAGTGCCTTTTTTCTTAAGAGACAGGATATACATCTCTTTATTCCAGATATGGCAGTAACAACGGAACAAGGGAATTATCCTACCCAATGCTTGGGAGTATGGAGCTGAGGTTGCTTATGACAGCATGGGTGACTCAGACAGCTGTTATCACCAAAGAGCAGCTCCCACCATGAGTGATTGCTTCTGAAAGCTACATCCCAAGTTGTAAGTTGCTCCAAGGAGGCACCTCCTCTTCAGAATTTGTTTACAGCTTAATCAGCCTAGATGAGGAGGCTCATGAATCTTATAATTTTTTTTTTTTTGTTAGTATCTGGAGTCAAGGAACCCCTATTCTTCTTCCAGGAGAGATGGTTTCAATATGGAGAAAATTGCTGTATAAGAGATATCTGTTAAAAAAAAAAAAAGAGAGATATCTGTTGCTTCTACCTACGAGATGGTAGTTCCTCCTTCTCCCAGATCTAACCATCAAAAAATGTCCCTCAGAGTTGTCGTATATCCTATGCAAAACAAAGTAGTCCTAATGGAGAATAGGTGTGCACTGGTGTCTCATAAGGTTTTAACACTAAGCAGGATTCTAAATGTGGAACATAAAAGTAACATCGGAAACACAATAAATGACACATTTTTATATCAATAAGTTTCCAAGTTACGTAATGGAGTGCTGAACAACTGAAGAGGTACTAATAGTTTTAATACAGAAGAATCTAGAAACATAGACTAATGCAAGCATCTAGAATTCACATGACTAACCTTTACTGAAGCAATTATTTCATGTTAAAAGTTGCCATCTCTCACCACACTACAGTGATGTACCAATTTAAATATGTTTATAATTTTATTTGTAGACATTGTAAAGCTTGTTTTGATTTTTGAATAAAATTTCTAAGCATAAACTCTAAGCAAAAGAAATTTATATTTAGTTTTCTTTTCATACATATTTAATAAACAATAATAAAAATAGTTCGTTGATATCAGAAATCTTCAAAGAATACTTCTTTTCTTGAAAGGATTCATTATTTTTCTGTAAAACATGGGATTTGGAGTATCCTAGGGTAGGCAGAGCAAGGACCAAAGATTAATGGGAAGTTGACACACCAAAGAAATTTGGGCAGAACTCCAAACTTTGAGATTAAATTTCTGCTGCATTTTAATTTTAGTCAACCATGTAACGAATAAAGTAAGTCTCGATTTGATTAGTTAGCTTACAAAATGAGACTCTAAATTGCATTTTCCATCCACACCAGCCGGCTCCTCACGGCTTTCACATCTTCAGATATGCCTCTGTCCACAGGCCGTGAGCCATTGTGTGTGTGTCTCCCATACAACACCATACATTTATTCACCATAATAGTGCTATCTGCCTGGTGCCGCGTGTGGATCTCATTGCCTTATTTAATCCATCATGGTTCTGGGCTGGACTCTGCTTCCAAGAATCATAATAATGTTTAGCTGCCCTGCACCAGAGGTATGGGCTTGTGGATAAAATTCTTCCCACCAAGTCTAGAGACCCGGGACAGATTCCTGTTACACTTTTCTGTCTCCATTATTCTGTTCCTTTTTTTTTTTCTTTTTTTATATCCTTGGAGGTCCAAACAAGTTTTTCAAATGTGCATTGTCTAAATTAGCATATATTACTTGTAAAAATAATAAGCTTCACTATATTTTTATACATGTATATGCACTTTGACTTCTCTGTGCCCTATCAACTCCCCCCCCCCACTCTGACCCTTTCTTGTCCCTTCTGCTCGCGTTTGATCCCCTTCCCCGTCCCATAGTTCCCCTCAACTTTTATGTCTTATTTATTTTTGAAAAACCTTACTTCTGTGGAGAGAGTTTTATAGAACATTTTAGGTAATTGTAAATCTTGTTTTCTCTCCCTCAAGTAAAAGTGACACTTCGGTGTTTTTCTGTGTCTCCGTGGACTTTTGGGTTGTCTGGAATTTTAAGATCATTTTGCATTTCTGAAAAGACAAAAGAAGAATCCAGGCTATGAGTCAGGCCCAATGTCACCGCGTCATAAGGAGGCCCCTCTGCTAATTAGTACCATTTCTTTCTTCAAAAATGTTAGGGTTATAGTTTAGATATAATCTTTGGAAAAAAAAACTCCCTGGTGCTTCATGCAACATAATTAATGCAAAAATGTTCGGAAAGACAATTCATGCAGGGAACCCCACCTGACACTACACAGGCTGCAATGAACAATTTATGATTTGAGGACTATTATGTGAAAAAACTTCTTCAAAATGTCATGATTATTAATCTGCCTCTTCATCCTTAGAAATGAACCAGCAACATTTTGTGATAGAAAATTAGGTTAATACTCAAGAAGACAAGTAGATGTCTAGGTCTAGTTTCTACCTTGTGTAGTGTTATGAGCTGCCAACATGTCTGGTGGGTGCAACGTTATGATGGGCTTGTTAAAGTTACACAAGAGTCCCAAGGAAAATTGAAATAGAAACCTTCCTACAAAAGTTCAACAGTTCATTGAAAATGATACTTGGCCATTTGCCTGATTTTCCCTGTATTGCTGTCTTCCTGCCTTTTTTATTTTTATTTTTCTAGCAGCAGCTGGTCCAGGCAATACTCCATGCAGGTCTTTCAGACAGATCATGGAAGCAAAATCATCTGCAATGTGATGAAGCACATCCTCTTCTGGATGCTTTATTTATTTATTCATTTATTATTTATTTTTGCCTAGAATTTGATACAGAATGAGAATTTGAACATACTCGTTTTAAAATAGGGCTATTTATTATATATCCATTGTGGCCAAATATGGTTATATATTGAGAAAAAAGTAAAATTTAAAAAAATGAGGTCACTACTTTTAAAAGTACTTTATATGTTAAAGAAAGGTAGTTTCTAAGTACATTATTCTTTAGGTTTGAATATAACTACCTACCTGTTATTCTTTATCATTGAGGAAGAATCTTTTCCTAGTAAGATAAAGCTCATGAGTGGTAATTTAGATCTGGAATTTCAGGTATCATGACAGTAAGAAGAAAGTTTTGACCAGGCATTGCCTTTTTTACTAATACTTATTCTTTGAAAATTCCATATATTTATACAATATATTGATCATATCTATTCACTACTACTTCATACCAACTCCCCTTGTGCTCCCTATCCCAATACTTTCCCAGCTTCGTGTCCTATTTTATTTTTAATTTTTGTTATAAGTAGCTCCCCGAATCCAAGGGGCACTCATGTATGTGGATGTGTGTGACCATTCAGTGGAGCATCAACAACCTACCAGTAGCCACAGCCCCAGAGGAGAGTGCTTTCCCTCTCTCAGCTGTCAGTGTCTCTTCCAATCAGAGTGGGGCCTTTGGGAACCCGTTCCTAACCATTCTGGAATTTTGGCTAGCTTAATCTCGTGCAGTAACCACAGCTGCTATGGATTAATGCATGTAATAGCCACGTCATATCCGGAAGCCAGCATTTCACAGCACTCTTCCCCATTGTCTGGTTCTCACATTCTGTCTATTCCCTCTTCCACAAAGTTCTCTGAGTCCTGGATGGTAAGATGTTGATAAGGATCTCACAGCTAAGCATTAAGATGTTCATACTTTGCTCTTTGACTGGTTAGGACTCTTTGCATTAGCCACTGCTTACTGGAAAAATAAGTTATTTCTAACCGAAATTGAGAGCAGCACAAATAGACAATCAGAAGGCAGTTTGACAGCACAGTCATTTAACAAAGCAACCACAGTAAGTGTATACACTCCCCTCTCCTCCAGGCCCATGACCTCCTATCCTGAACTTTGAAGTGGGTTTAGAGTACCAAGGACAATTTCTTTCATGGAGCAGGCCTTACAGCTAATCAAAAAGCAGTTGGTTAACCCCATAGCCTTTACACCACCATTGTTCTAGTGGGCACGTATTGCCAGCCGGTCAATGTTAGTACACTTTGCTAGACAACACCACTGATTTCTTTTCTTTTTTTCTCTCACAAGCCTGTGTAGCACCTTTTGGCATACTATATAATTTTGACACCAGGGAGAGAGTTTTCCAGTCAGGTTAAAGTTGATTTCTCTGTCCTGCATGCAAAGTGAATGGTCCTTTCCTCAGTTGAGTCTTAACCTTGGGTTTACATATAGTTATCAACCAAGATCAATGGGAATAACGTGTGTTATTTTGGCTGTCTCTAGAATCTTCTTGACAAATAATTCATAGGGAGGTGCCTGTGCTTGTACTAAAAATTTTACTTTATAACCGATATCTTCTTGGGGTAGCATTGTCCACCTATGCAGTATACTTCTCTTCAAAGGCTCTCGACTCATGCTCTGTAGCTGGTTTTAGGTTATGTAGGAACTTTTTTCTTTCATTGCAACTGGTGTTCTTATGCATGTTTTGCAGTTACAAACTAAAGTGCTATTGTGCTCTGTTTCCACAGCAGAGAGGAGGACCTAAAATGTTCAAAGCATATTTCCATAGCTGATTCTGAGACATACCTTTCATTCTTCCTTACTCCTCTGTTTTTTGTTGCGATTCTTTTTATATGGAGAAGATTGATTTCTCCTCTGTTATTAAAAAAGTTGATTTGTGCATGAAGACACATGGTTTCACAAATGATAACAAACATTAATTTGCCGTTGAGCCATTTTCCATTGATGTGTAAAAGAATAAAGACACCATAAGTCAGCTAGAAATGTTCGTCCATGTGACATGAATTTGGCATCTATTCATTGTATAACTAACTATTTTATATACAGCTAAGAGGTACAGGGCACATCCATATGTTTTCTAGAAATTACCTAAGTTTTTCTATAGGACTGTTAAATTAGAAATTTGTAGATTATGATCAAAATTATTTTCACAGTAAATATAATTTTCCCTGGAAGATTGATGGTGTTTAAATCTATCACAGGGGTTCTCAATTTATGGGTCAAGACCATTCTAGATGTCAAATGACCCTTTCACACGGGTTGTTTATGATCATCAGAAAGCATAAATATTCACATTATTCATATTCATAACAGTAACAAAATTGCAGTTTGAAAGTAGCAATAAAATATTGGTGTGTGTGTGTGTATGTGTGTATGTGTGTGTGTATGTGTGTGTGTGTATGTGTGTGTGTATGTGTGTGTATGTGTGTGTGTGTGTGGTCACTGCATGAGGATTGAGGCTTAAAGCATTAGGAGGGATGAAAACCACTGCTCTATCAGAAATAAAATCACAATGCTGCCACAGAATAAGTAAGAGTAAGCACATCTCAAGGAAGGAGAGGAAAGTGTTCTAATGCAGACAGACAGGAGCTTCAGGAATATTAAGAAATGTCGTAGATTAAATGGTTGGACTTCTTTTCCCTCCACTTTAAATCTGGGCTACCACTGACTGCCTTCACTATTAACAAGATTTCTTATTTTTTCTAGGATGTGTTCCTTCTAAGCCTTTCTAGCTGGAAAATCATCTGGGAAGTTTTGCCCAGCCTTTGGGCCATTTCTAACTAGAACAATGACTTTATAAATGACCTTGGTATAAGCTCCAGGAAGTATCTTCTTACTCTGCAGCCAGGGACAGTCTCAACACTGAGTTTCATAGCTGTCTAATAGTCTTGAATTTCTTCCTTTGGTGGGGAGAATGGTTTCTGCATCCTTGTTTCTAAGTGACCTATTGTTCTGAAGGAACTCATAGATATGACTCATATAAAAGTAAGTCTTCTACTATTTGTTCTCCTTCCCATGTTTCCCCCAGAATGAACCTTATTGGACAAAAAGTCAAGGCACAACCACAGCTGATAAGTAATAGAGTCCTCATGCTATGTGGTGCTCCATACAGAGAAACGTTGGATTGGATATAGGCAAGAAAGCCTGGTGCTTGCTGCTCATAGCCACAATCTCCTATTGATGTATGGTATAAATTATCATATATTCCTAATTGACTGATTTGTTTGGATCTAGTCTGCATTGAGGCTATCTGCTCCCAATTTATGATCACATTGGCATCTCTATTTCTTTATGCCTTATATAGACTCTCCTTGGAGGATTTTTAGTTTGTATTTGGACTGACTTGGGTTGTTTGCCTAACTTAATTAAAATCCAAACCATCTTGCCAGCTACATTTACTTTACTTCTATTAGACATGACAGGAAGAACAAAATTAAACATTATAATGTCATTTCTATCTCAGTGAAAGCATCTAAATTCTTTAAACACTGTTGGCATCCTCTCAGCCTTTTCAGCCCTGAACTTATCGACAGTTCTCACTTGAGAAAAGCACAAGAGGCCAAAATAATACTTAAAGACTCCTTAGAATCAAAATAGACAATGTTTCCACGAAGGCACGAGCCTAGTTATATTTAGTGTGTTTTGTTGTTCTGAAAATATTCCTAAACATGTGAAAATATCCCAATTTTATAAGTTATAGACAATTATTTCTCTTAACTTAGTTCAACTTTGAAGCCACTTAGAATAAAATGCTCTTTTTACCCTCCCCACTCTTCTTCAAACTGTTTCATTTTTCCTTTATTATTGTTGCATGCAGAATATACACACATATTTGTATAATATTTGGTAACACACACACACATATAATGCAGCCTATTTAGTCCATAAGTTACCCATGTGTATGTTTTCAGGACTGACCAGTTGGCCCTAGACAACCAATTGACATTCTTTTTTCGGGGGAGGGCCTCCTTTCCTGTTCCTAGATTTGCTCAGTTGCCTATAGTTCTTTGTGTAGAGTTGAGGCCTCATGGCCTTTCCCCCATGTAATTTGACATGTTGGTTGTTTTCCTCCTTGTTCTACTCACATTTTGCCAGTCTTATGGGTGAGCCTTTAAGGGTGTAGCCTCTGATGCAAGTCCTACCCAGTTATGATGGCTATGAAACACATCAATGACTAGCAGGGCACAGTAGTTCTACGGGTGCAGTAGTGGCTGATATACCTTGGCAGTAACCAACAGCTCCCCAGTTGGACATCAGACCCGCTCAGCCAAAGGGATACTATGCTTGGTATTGTAAACTTAGCTAACCCACTAGCGTTAGTTATTGCATAATTATTGAAGGAGAATCTACAACTACTAATTAATAAAGTGATTTCTAATGTTTTGGAAACCACACATTTATTTTTCTCCTTTTATTATTCTGAAAATACATATAATATCTTCATCCCTTTGTAGACTCTATCGCATGTATCTTGTAGCAAGGAAAGGAAGGCAAGTAGGGTGAGCAATTCAGTAGAATCTGCAATCAGAGCTACAAGAATAACAGTAATTTCTCTCTTTTTCTTTCCAGTCACAGGCCTGTAATATTGTTTTAGCTACTGGACCATTATGCCAAATGATATGTAGAATTGTCAGGTAGTAGTTTAGACTTTTTAAAAAGTACCAACCCACCAAAAACAATCACAAAGCCATTCTAAATTCAGTTCTTTAATTTTATCAACTAATACTAGTGATCTGGTGTTCTTGTCCAGGATTCATCTTCCTGTATGTTTTAGAAATGAGCCATGAGATAAATAATATTGTCCTGGGTTAAGAGACAGTGTGCATTTTGTTATTGGTTGATGGGAGGTGAGAAAAGCCACTGATTGAAATTAAATATAGCAAACGTTATAGTCAGACTTCCTCAAAAGGAATGGAGCATTTTTAAGTGAAGCTTAGCTCCAGTACTCTCAATGAAGGCTACTTTAGTATAAATGCCTGGATCAATTTGTAATTCATTGAAACACTGGAGTGCATAGAACGTTTCTCTTAAATCTCTGCAGTCAATGAAATCATTCACAAATGAATGCAAATTGAATATAGATTTCAATAAAAAGGTTACAAATAGACCGTATAATATGTAACATTAAATCGTTGAGAATATTATTCTAATAAACCCGTGAAAATGCTAAAATTTACAATTATGGGTGATAGATATATTAAGAAACACTTCAGTATGACTTACTAAAACTTCTGACTCCTTTAAAATATTTTTCCTGCTATTGAAAGCAAAGTTTTCCTTATAATATTTTCTATTTACAGTTTCCCCTTCCTCTAACTCCTCTCAGTTCCTCCTCACCTTGCCTCCTATCCAGATATTCTCCCTTTTTGTTTTCATTAGAAAATAAACAGGTTTCTAACTCATGGCTCTTTTATAGAGTTGTTATTACAGGAAGAAGGAAATACAGGTTTGGTATCAAAGCATGGAATGTCCTTGAGAAACAGAGAGACCCACTTTATATCTTTAGTGTGTCTCAGCATTGTGCTGACACAGTATTGGCAGCAGCTTTTAAAGAGGTGGGGTAAGGGCATAGTAGAAAATATCATAACTTTGTAAAATAATTGCTTCTAGAGATGGCAATGATACCCAGGGATAGTTGGTTGCAATATGACCTCTAAACAATCACTCCCACGCTCTGCCTACTTGTTGCTTAATTTGGAAAAGATTTAGGGACTAGATGGCCATATAGCCAAAGCATAGGCAAAATGTGATTTCTCATACTGTCTTTTCAATGGCATAGTCCGGCTTTAAAAGTATAATATCAAAACCTAAAAGCCAGCTTGTGGGAGGAGAGAATTGCTTTTTGGTTCTTGACCGAGGCTAGCTTAGACCCCAAATAATCGCACAGAAACTGTATTAATTGAATCACTGTTTGGACCATTAGCTCTAGCTTTTTATTTGCTAACTCTTACATATGAAATTTAACCCATTTTAATTAATCTGTATATCACCACGTGGCTGTGGCTTACCAGGTAAAATTTCCAGTATCTTTCTCTGGAGGCTCCATGGCTTCTTTCTAACTCTGTTCTTTCAGCCTAACTTTCCCTGCCTACCAAGTTCTGCCTTGGTATAGGTCCAAAGCAGTTTCTTTATTTATTAATGGTAATCACAGCACACAAAGGGACAACCACATCACCAGCCTCCATTATTACCCTCTGAAAAAGTGATATACTAAGAGGGACAGCCAATTCAGACTATACCACTGACCCTAAGTCAGCTCCTCAAATCAGGATGCCTGGTAGCTGAATTTGTCAACCTGGTGAACAGAGAAGTTCAGCTTGTTGGAAAAAAAATCTTTTCTTTCTTTCTTTTGAAGAAAGTTTAGACTTTTTATATACTGCCCAATAAATTGTTTATTTAAGATATGTTGTATTGTGTTAAGAGAACTTTAGCAAGAATGAAAATGGGAGCGTGGTTGGTATTGCATTTCTGACACAAAATTAGAAAAATAGGGAATTTAGAAATACCTATTAAAAGGGAATTTAGAAATACATCCTTGTTTGTTATATTTAGTATCTTCAATTAGTGATACTAAACTTTAAAGCCAGGGTCCCTCTTTGCTAACCATGGGAATAGTCTATCATTCATTTCTATCCTTAGCCCATTATTTTTTGAGCTGGACAGTGTGAATGTGTTATGAGTGGTGGGAAATGAGGAAGGAAAGTAGTCCAGATGAATTAAAATATTGCGCCTGCAAAACACATCAGCTTGAATAGAACAAAGGCAACTTATATTTTTGCAGACAGAAGAAAAGTTAAACCTCTGCTAAGATAAATGGTGAATTCATATTTAAAAGCTAGAGACTTGGTGAAATGCTAGGCTTTGACCTGCTAATGGTGTCCTGCCTCTGCGTGATTTATAGCTGTAGATTACAACCAAGTACAAGGTGGCTGGGTGCTTTAGTGAGTAACTATGACAGGTAAGTAGGGACAGGGCTGGCTGAGAATGAGGATGGTCCTTAAACTAGCGATGCAACCGATCAAGGAAAAAATGAACGTGATGAAGAGAATATTGATTGCCACTTTTTGAGATTTTATGTGTTTGGGAAATGCTTTTGCTTTAATTAACTGGATTTTAAGTGCAGTAAATCAAAATAAGGCCCCTGTGTGACTGAGTGCAGTCACTCACAGTTTCCAAGTAACTGTTGCTGTTGTTAACTGCCAGAACACTGTACAGTAAGGAGAGATACTGATGGGTAACTCTTTATCTCTCTAGGTCCTTCACTTGGGACATCTGGCCACTGTCATGCTAGCAGAACAGTATACTTACTCTTGACTAACCATGTTAACTGAAGTCTCAGATCCATACAAGGAAGATGAGTCACCTTTGCAAGTCAAAGAGGCACCTGTTATTTTTCTTATGTCTAATGATCTGTGAAGATTCAAATAGGTTGGAGAATTGGGAGCTGGGAAACTGAAAGTTGCTTTAAATCTTTGGTTATTTAGAGGAAGACAGTTCAGCCCCTATCAAGGTATCATTTACACTTTTATTGTCTGACTACATGTTTTATTGATGTCAAAACAGAAGAGGATTTTTTCTTTTACAAATACTAAATGGAAAATATTTCCTGATCCAATTTGAGGTTGGGGAAGGTGTTAAATTTAAAAATATCCACTGTAATAACTGTAACAACCCAAGGTTTCATTCTGCTATCCCCTTTCTGCCATTACTCAGTCACTATGTGATGGAGGAAGGTCATTGGTTAACTAATAAAGAAACTGCCTTGGCCCATTTGATTGGCCAACCCTTAGGTGGGTGGAGTAGACAGAAGAGAATGCTGGGAGAAAGAAGCCAAGTCATAGAGTCGCCATGATTCTCCCACTCCAGACAGACGCAGGTTAAGATCTCCCTGGTAAGCCACCTCGTGGGGCTACACAGAATATCAGAAATGGGTTAGATCAATATGTAAGAGCTAGCCAATAGGAGGCTAGAACTAATGGGCAAAGCAGTGTTTAAAAGAATACAGTTTCCATGTAATTATTTCGGGGCATAAGCCATGCGGGCGGCCGGGTGCCAGGGACGCAGCCCCGCCGCTCCTATTACAACAACTATGATGCATTCCTGACACTCTTTATTGTTTTCACTCGTTAGCATCTCTGAGGAAAAATAAGAGAATCAAGACAAAGAAAGGTCAGTGAATCACCCAAAGCAGCTTGGCTAATAAACAATGAAATCAGAATTTAAACTTAGACCTTTAAACAAAATTATTTAAACTTCTTTTATTAACTGAATGCAATTACCCTCTCCAGTCACGTCTGCGATGGTGGCCAAGGTGGGTCACTGCAAGTGAGAGCTGACTCAAGGCAATGTGTCAGAACAGTATCGAGGGCTCACAGAGTGGACTGAGTCAAAGAAACAGGACAGTGCTGGAGGGCGGGTCTTAGCACAAGAACCAGACATGAACTCTGTCCCTCTTCTCTTTTATCCCTATGTTGTTGTAGACCCCACAATTTAAAGCACTGTGTTACATGCAGATTTCTTCTGGCAGCTATGATAACTAAGACACAACATGTAGAGTACACTAATTTATCCAAGATGGATGCATACCATGCTTTGCTAAACCCAGTAGTATTTTAGGAAGGCAAATGCAATTAGAATTGTTGTAAACCATAGAGATTCTCATTTTAATAAACATGTGTGTTAACGGGGAATGTAACACATTAACAATCAACTCAATACTTGAGCATTTTTGCATCTCTAATGTTATTCTGAATCCCAGCAACAATACATTGGGCAGCTTATACCTTGTTTAAAGTGTTGGACATCGTGATATAGAGGTAAATGGAATTAACCTTATTAACAGATATTTTATTACTTCTTTGAAAACAAGGATTTAGCTGAGTCCTTCTCTAGTAGATAGATACTTTGAATACTAAATTTAGTCTGTAGCAAATGCACATTAAAAAAAATCTTTGATAAAATTTGTTAATGATAACTTTTAGTGGATTTGACAATAAAATAAACGTGCCATTATTAATTTCTGTCGTACTGTAGAGATTTATTTGTATATCTTTCACTATGTATGCAGAGAAATCAGAGGTTTCCAAATAAGTTGCATTGTCCACTAGGTGGCGACCTGACATTAACAACCGGGAGTTTCCAATAGTCTGTGGGATCTGGCACACTATGATTTCTGGTTGAAAATGCCAAGTGACCATGCGTAAAAATAATTACTCTTCGACCTGTGTTTTTGTGCACGATGTTCTTGGGAAGATGTATCATTCAACTCAGTTTGATTTACTCTCTCGCTCACTTACTGCTTTGTACTTATTTACATTATTGCCACGGTGGGATATCCAGTCCATTAACTTTTAATTTAGCTGAAACAAAGAGAAACTATTTTCTTTGCAAATTGCAACAGATTTTAAGATAGTGCAGTGGCTGACCCTTACGTGACATAAACTCTTTGACATCAGCAGAAACAGACCGGAGACTATAACATTTTCATCTTGTGTAAACAACATCTTCCTAATGGTCTCTTGTTGCGAACTGCAGGGTGGCGGGAGTCCAGTTACTCTTGAGCCCGACTGCATTGAAAGCTGGGTTATGTCAAGCTAAATGTCATTCCCTGAATTGAACCTTGTAGTTTCCACTATTGAAACTCAATATTTAATACCGGCACCCTGAGAAATCTCTGCCTCTTAGTGTCCGTTGTTGAGTTTTTGACACATGTGAAGACGGTGTAAATGTCTAACTGTAGGGGAAGAAGATGGACGCATCCCATTGCTTTTAAAAGAAGAAAATAAGGAATCATCTCTGGTTAGTTACACAGAGCAGTTACAACCACTCTCTCCTTTTGACACGAACTTAAAAGGAAGATATTTCACCTCTCAACTGAGCGTCACACCTTTGATTTTAAAGAGACGTTTTCAAGTTTTATGTTGCTCTCACTTTAGTCAGCCCAGAAGTTGTTTAAAAGCTGGTTTGGGTTTCTGGAGTGGGTGGTATCTTGGAAATGAGAAACCATCAAAATTTTTTTTTATTCTCAATTAATAAATACTATATATGTTTGTGATATACAGCATGATATTTTGGTATGTGTACATATTGTGAAATGGCTAAAATCAACCTAAACAACAAATCTCGAATAAGAACTGTTGTAACTGAGTTATGAATACTTAAAATTTCCTCTTATCATACCTAAGAACACAATAACTTTGCAATTTATTGTGATCACCATGCTGTCGATAGATCTCTTGAATTTTTTGCTCCTAACTAAAACTTCAAATCTCCGGGCCATTATGACCTCAATCACCCTCCATGCACTCTGTTCCTTTGAGTTTGACTTTTTTTTTTTCTTTTTTTTACATTTTTTGGCGAGAGCACGCAGTAGTTGGCCTTTCTCTGTCTAACTTCTTTCACTTATGGTGAAATTCCCTAGCTCTAGTCCCATTGTCACATCTGATAGAATTCCCTCTGTAAATGATGAACATTATTCCATTGGCTACCAGTGAATGCATACCTACAGAACAATATGCAGATTACACATGTCCGTATCTATTATATGTACATTCATGTGTGTTTTAGAAGATACTTGTCCATTGCAGTATCTTTGAAATGGCTAGGAGAGAGGAAAAGGAAGTTGTACAAGAAAACAACAAAATCTGTTTAATAAAAGCTCCTGTACCTGCCGCAGGTGTGCAGAGACTCGGCAAGCTCAGCTAGGAGTGGAGGTGCAGGCCTCAGATCCACACTGGAGGTGAGCAGTCAGCAGGGAATTCCCAGATTGAGGTCAGCCTGGCTACACGGCAAGACTCCATCTGAGAAATGAAGATGCTGCAAATGCTTCGAGAGTAGGAATACTATGAAAAATTCATGTTTTTAACCAGACTGCCTTCTGAACCTTTCCATGATCCACTTTTCTGGATTATCCTTCTCTTCAACATAGCATATTTCCCTTTGTGAATATTATGAAGATAAAATGCTCAGAAAGGAAGAACTTATGGTCTCAATGTTAAAGATTTCTGAGCGTTAAAGATTTCAACTTTAGAAGTATAAGTGGCCGGCAGTGGCGGTGACATCTATTGCAGCATTCTGAATGTGATTGCTATACTCACCACTAAGATGCGACATTGAACATAAACTTGTTTTCTGTACCTTGATAAGCATGCCTGGATGCATGGTTGAATGACTGAACTATTGTAGCTAGGCTCTAATATAGCTTGATCGTTAGAGTCATTTATTTAACAGTTTTTATATGGCAATTTATTCGTCCCTGGAGACTAGAAACTGATGACAGTAACGTAGAATCTTCTAGGGTAGATGGATATGCAACATACAGGCTACACTAAAGGAAAGAAGGAAACTGGAAAAATAAACGCTTCATGGGACTATGGAGTAGTGGAGCTCACACAAGAAGTGTCTTCTTGTGTCTACCATTCTGGGGACAGATGGCGGAAGGTGGAGAGAGTGTGACTGGGTAGCTGGCTGGAGCACAGAGGATGTGGGAAGACAAGTAAAGATCATGGTGACCATGCAAGAGTGCTGGTGCAGGGGATGTAACACAGACACAATTCATGCTGTGTGAAACCCAGCAGGCCTTTGTTAAGAGTGGGTCATGCGGGTTGTGGCAGAGGGTACTTGAAAGCATGATTATCATATTGGTTAGACTAGATCTTCTTTGGGGAAGTATTTCTTTTCTTCTCATGTTAATTGTAACTTTTCTTGTGTTTGCAGTGACTATTCCAGCTTTCCTTGAGTCCTCACATATTGCAGTGATAATTTAATCGGTGCTTGGACAGCCTCCCTGTACTGTATAAAGAAATTCTCATCTGTTTTTACTTATGAAGTCACTACATTTTCACAGGCTTCCACTTACATGTTTCCCCTCACACAGCATCTTATGTTTTCCTAAATCCCCTCTTTTTGGGTACGGTGTGGTTTAATCCTGGTTAGAAGAAGTGTCTTATTAATCAGGAGTTTGGTAATTGTAGCATTCCTTTGTGTCGGTGAAATTCCAATTTCAAGTTGGAGTTTAGATTTATATCTCTCTTTGCATCTTGCTCATATGACTTATCAGTTTTTTCTTTGTGTGTGTGTATGCATGTATGGTGTGTGCACATGAGTCTGCAGGTATAACATGACCATGTGCACATATGTGAAGGGCTGATGAAGATGCTAGAAGTCTCTGACTCTATGGATGTTGCCTCGAGACAGGGTCTCTCAGTGAACCAGATTTGTTTAGCTGATTTGTTTAGGCTGACTGGCCAATCAAGCCCTAGGATCTACTGGCTGGTCTCTTCCTAATGCCAGGGTTACAAGTACATACAGCCGTTCCTGGTTGTTTATGTGCATTTTGGAGAATTAAATTCAGATCATTATGTGTGCACATTAAACAGTCTTGCCCATGGAGCCGAGCCATCTCCCCTGTCCATTTATCTTCTTTTTTTTTTTTTTTTTTTTTTTTTTTTTTGGTTTTTCGAGACAGAGTTTCTCCGTAGCTTTTTGTTTCCTGTCCTGGAACTAGCTCTTCTAGACCAGGCTGGACTCGAACTCACAGAGATCCGCCTGCCTCTGCCTCCCGAGTGCTGGGATTAAAGGCGTGCGCCACCACCGCCCGGCGATTTATCTTCTTTTTAAGTACTATGTATACTTTCTTTCCTTAAGCTTGCTATGTAGCCTAGGTTACCCTCAAACTCATGACCCTTCTGTCTCTCCATCTGCCAAATTCTGGGATTATAATGTAGACCACTTTTCTGGTGATTGCCTAATCTTCTTCAGATACACCTCTTGGTTAGCAAAGAATTTATGTCCTGTGTCCTTTCAAGACCACAAAAATGTAGCATGTAAGTATTTAAAAATTCAGAGAATTAAGTAGAAAGTTTATCTGAAACTGTTATTTCTCAGACACACAGTATAATTATGTCAAGAAGATTTGAAAAGGATCTTCCAAATATTTTCAGTTTTATTGATTGATAAGCTCTCTAAACTTCATGCCAATAGGAGATTAACTGAAAGCCTGTTCATTATCCTGCGTGGATACTGCTCAATTCGAGGATAATGATTTTTATTTACCTGTTTGAATCTATTATTATGTGTACTTCAGGTGTGACAATAAAATGTTAAACCATCAAGACATTCAACTCAGATAACACTGACACATCTAACATCTTCAGCCCCAATTAGTGTGGTTGAAATCTAACAATTAAGACTTTGGTATCATTATATTCTACTAATGGATATAGTTAAGCTCATAAATCATGTTGTTGAAGATGAAACATGTACTGAGAAATCTCTTGTGGGAAAGCATTTTATTTAGTTCTTTAGATGAAGAACTTAACATGGATTTGATCTCAAATCCTTCCATAGAAAACAGAGATACAGAGTAGAAATCTCTAGAACCTGAAAGTGAAATCCCAGGGTATTTGTTTGGCTTAAAATCTTACTAACAATGTGAATTCTGGGTCTAAGTTTATTAGAAAGATGAAATAACACCTAGATGATAGAGTCGTGAGAGATAGATGTTAACGTGTATAAGGGAATTTCATAAATTTCCTAGTATAAAGCTATCATAAATTATTACTACTCATTAAATTTTAAACACGAACATTGCCCCTATTTCTAGTTTTAATTCACAATGAATTATTTTCCCTGGTACTGTCATGTTTACTCAAAGATGACTACCTAAACTGGGGAAGGCCTGGTAAAGATTAGAAATCGTCATTAGAGTGCGACCAGGGTATCCAAACTGCTGGGCCATGTTAGATGAAGAATTGCTGTGCATCATACATTAAATACACCAACAGCGTCAAACTGTGATGAGCAGTTATTAGGTCAATGCATAATTTTCACACCTCTGCCAAAGATTAACAAAAGTCTTCCCATTAAAAAAATCCTGGTTTTGTTGTGCTCCACTCAGAGTTTCCTTGAAAATTATTCAGTATAACTCATGTTCCAATTACTAATAAATAACACTTTTAACTAATAAATCTTCATGAATTTTTTAATGTAAAAGAAAAGAAGAAAAGATAAAAGTAGGGAGATACTTGATAATGTATTTGAAGAGCTAATGGAATAGGAATAATATCTGCTTTGATAGATATAGTTAAATTCTCAGTGAGTTCTCAAGGTTCTCATCAGTTCTTTTGGTTTTAAATTTATTTTTTCTGTGATGAAATGTAGGTGTTGCCTAGAAGAAATGCCACGAATAAGTTTTGTTTATGAAGTAAGAGAGAGTTGTCTCTGTGAAGACAGGCCTGCAAAATGCAGTGAAGAGATACAATCAAATTTTTCTTTAAACTGAATGTCAGATTTCAATTCTATTCAGTCTTTTGGGGAAATTGGCAGGTAACATGCTTGTGTTGACTAAAGATGGAGTCACAGATACAGAAAAATATGATTTTCCCAGAAATGTTGAAATCTATTTTCAAATCACTCTATGAGATCAGAAAGCAAAGTTACATATTTTGTGGGGTTTACAGGCCTATGTTTAGTACATGTGGTGGAATGCATAAAATTGTATTGAGCTGTCCATGGTTTCAGTTTCATTTAGGAAGCTGTTATGATTTGAAATACTTTATTGATAGGCTGCTTTTTGCCTTGAAGACCCATGTTTAGCTTATTTAAACGAGCAGTTAGAAGACAAAACAAACAAAGAAATAAAAAGAGAGCTGTTAGGTCCACTAAATAATGCTGTTTCTGCAAACAAGGTCTCGTTGTCAAGTACTGGCACAAATACTGCTTTTGATACCATAAATGACTTTATGCCACATCACAAACTCCTCTTAATATTTGGCCTTGATTCAGGTAGCCTACTCCCAAAGAACAAATGATGTCACTACAAGCCAGCACCAACACTTTCAAGACATTCTTGGAGTTGGTGAGGATCAGAACCTTGGCCCATATGAAATTCATATTCTGATGGTCATTTGAATGAATTCATCCACTTTAATGCTTTTATGCATATTTTTGATAAAATGTTTCGATAAACATGAACAAGAGTTTTGGAGTATAATCACATCATTTTCTATTGTTTTTCCAAGTCCCTCTTTTTAACTACCATAACAGGGCATCATGGGTAACTATAGCAGTAAGTTGACAGTGAATGAAGAACCCACTTTAACACATTTTAAAAATTCTTTGTTTGAATTTCTTGGTTTAGTTGTGACTTGTAATGGCATGGAAGAAGTCATTTCTTCAGCGACACCATATTTATCATCAACACCTCTGATGAAAATGGCAAACTAAGTACTTATCCCACCAGTGCTATCTGTCATCACCACCAAAGCATAAATGCCAGCAGCTCTCCTCTCCAGATCTCGTGGGATAAACTTTTCCAGTGTTTTCAGTTTGCCTGAAAACACTGTGTAGAGATAAACTATTTTAAAAATATTCCCACCCCCTTTTAAGAGCAGATCTTATCTGCCACGCTCTTCACACATTACTTAATATATTCATCACTGATGAACGATTTTGAAATCTTTGCTATTCAAAAGTAGCCGCATAACGAGCTCGTATAGCGGAGTCTGTGTAAGTTGTAACTCTTTGGAAAGTATTTTGTCATGAAGACGGAGTTTTTCACAGTTCTGCTGTTTTGTCCTTACAACACAACCCTTGCCAACATAATCTTTGATATCCACTGAGTTTAGCAGCTTTTTTTTTGTTTGCACATATAATGCCTCTTCAGCTCATACTATTTGAAATCCTAAACTCTCTATAAATTAAGCAGATTGTCTTATTATTTGCCTTGAGAAAAAAGTAGCTATCTGTCCACTTTTCTTTAAACAATCTTCTTTTGTCTATAATTTTGGGACCATGGCGCCTTCCTTTAGCAGGCAGCTTGTTTTATTTCATGATCTGTCTTCTATTTCATTATCTCTTTCCAATTTATCTGAAGATCTTAGTAAGCAGCCTACCTTTGAGGGCTAGTTTCTAGTACCATTAAGAAAGTATGAAAATGCTACAATAGCAACAGCACTGAACGGAACAAAATACAGAAATGCATTTACATTTGATTAATGTCCACTAGTAGATCATCAATGAATGCAGAATGGAAAATGGCAAAAATAGAATGTATTGTGAAGTTAAAAAAAATTATGTAGGAAAAATGGTAAATGAATGCAATTTTAAAAAAAGAAAAAAAAAAACTCTCCAAACAAAATTAAATGTAAGAAGGACATTTGGAAACACAACACAAAAGCCCTTTAAAGAAAATCAAGATAGCCGGGCGGTGGTGGTGCACGCCTTTAATCCCAGCACTCGGGAGGCAGAGACAGGCGGATCTCTGTGAGTTTGAGGCCAGCCTGGTCTACAAGAGCTAGTTCCAGGACAGGCTCCAAAACTACAGAGAAATTCTGTCTCAAAAAAAAAAAAAAAGAAAAAAGAAGAAGAAGAAGAAGAAGAAGAAGAAGAAGAAGAAGAAGAAGAAGAAGAAGAAGAAGAAGAAGAAAGTTACTCATATTATGTCATAAAAGGGAAAGGGAGCGTAGAGAGTACAAAGTACACAAAACAGAGTGTTGTATTAGCTTCTTCCTAGATCTTTCAAAACTGTAGTCAACCACATGGTTGTAGTAGGTTGGGCTGAGGTTAAGGGAACTGGAGGACTTGTCTTTCTAGGTTCTCAACCTTCCGAATGCTGCAGCCCTGTGATACAGCTCCTTATGTTGTGGTGACTCTGAACCATAAAATTATTTTGTTGCTACTTCATAACTGTAATTTTGCTACTGTTATGAATCACAATGTAAATATTTGACATGCAGGATATCTGATATTGTGACCCCCCATGGGGTCGCGACCTGCAGGTTGAGAACCACTGCATCTAAGGCTTTAGCTTGCTGCTGAGTTCTCCACTGCAAATATCCAGCAGAGCTGTCTTTATTCTCTTCTTTTCACTCCTGTGCCTCTCCACAGTCTGAGATGCATAGGTTTCCCTGCCCCGAGGAGACTCCTTAGTTCACATAGCTAGACAGGTTTATCTTGTAGTACTGTCTTGTCTCCCAAACACATTGTGAGTGGATGAAGTGAACATAGCTGTTGTAGAATATTACTTTAAGGTGTGTTACTTTTGTTTATGCTGTGGAACACTTTTCTGAATGATGTAAAGATGTGTTGCCTTTGTTTATGCTGCATTTGTTTAACTCTATGAAGCTGTGATTATTTGCCAGTCTAAATCACCTGATGGTCTAATAAAGAGCTGAACAGCCAATAGTGAGGCAGAAGAAAGGATAGGCATGACTGCTAGGCAGAATAAGTAGGAGGAGAAATCTGAGGGAAGGAGCAGCAAGGAGGAGGAGCAAGAGAACAAGGGGAGGAAAATGTCAGGAGCCAGCCACCCAGCCACCCAGCCACCCAGCCAGCCATGGAGTAAGAATGAAAGTAAGATTTTCAGAAGGGAAAGGAAAAAGCCCAGAAGCAAAAGGTGGTTGGGATAATTTAGGAAAAGCTGGCAAGAAACAAGATCAGCCATTCATAGTAAGAAAAAGTCTCCGTGAGTGATTTATTTGGGAGCTGGGTGGTGGGCCTCCAGAAAGAGTAAAGAGTAAGAAAACAACCAACTCCACACAGCAGTGAGCCCTCTACCGGAAACTAGGATGCAAAGTTTTCACAATACAGTAAGTATTAAACCCCCTATCAGAGGGATTGGGCTGCGAATGTCTGGTAGCATACTGGAACTTCAGAGCTCTCAGACTCCATGGCAGTGGGCAGCGAGTCTTCTGACTATGGGGGCTGATGGACTATAACCCAGGCTCCGGGCTATTGCAGTTATCATCCGTCAATGGGGAGAGTTACTAGCCACTGAGGGCAGAGAGCTTCTGCCTACTATATTCTTCACTGCCTGAGCCAAGCTTATTTATTGTTCCAGAACATGATGAGTCATCAATGTTTGGTCCTTTCTCAACCACCGCCTTTGCAGCTGTCTTTAAGAGCTTGCTTTTGTGGCCAGGTGACTCCAGGACCTCTGACTTATGATTGTTTTGGTTCTCAGTCTGTCACAGAAATTCAGCCTTGAATAACAAGTTCCCTTTCAATGTCGTGTCTAGTCACCATTCTTCAACTCACAAAAGGTGACAAGATGAAACTCCTCTACCCCAGGTCCACAGTGCCAGAGGAGTCGCTCTTTCAACCAAGACCACAAACTGCATCTAAGGCTGTCAAAGACTATGACTTTGTCTTACTGGTAGGACTTCCAGTCTCTTCTCCCTTACCTGGCTTGCCTCTTGGATAAGGTTTTCCTTCCCACTTTTTGTGCAAGCAGCCAGGCCACTGCAATCATGGGCTACTTACTTTTCAATGCGTAGCCGTTCTGTATGTCCGTACCTTCAGCCATCCCACCATTCTCTCTGTGTCCCCGATACTCCTCTCATTTCTCTCTTGGGAAAAAATAATCTCTTTTCTGTTTGTTTTATTTTGTTTTTTTGTTAGCCTGAGTTTTCCATTCATTACATCACATAGAGGAAGTTTGTAATCCACCATTTTATTCTGACGCTGGTGCAGTATTTTACATTTTGAAAGACCCAGGTTTTGTTTTAAATATTAGAGAAAGGGTAAAGACTTGATATTGTAAAATAATTTCTATTTGCTTACAATTTGCATTAATATCTATGAATAGGGTTAATTGAGGTATTTCTACATAGACCATCAGGTCTCCATAAGTGATCTCATTTGCTACTTTAGTTAGAAAATTAAGCACTGGTAAGATAATCACCCTCAGTTTGCCTTCTCATAGGGAACTGTATGCCCTGCTCTCCCTCCTCACTGTTTGCTGGTTTGTGAGGATAGATCCTCAGGTCATGCCTGAGCTCTGATCTTGGATACTACTCTCCCTGGAACCCTGCTCTATTCCCTTTCTTCTCAAGCCTATCCTTACTGCTGGCTTATTTTCTAAGAACATTTGCAGTCATCTTCTTCTTGTGCTTTTGATTAGAGAGAGAGAGAGAGAGAGAGAGAGAGAGAGAGAGAGAGAGAGAGAACAACCTTTGAAAAAGAGTTCTATATTTTCCACCTCATTTCTCTTAATCTGATTTGACATTCTGCCTCGACCACTCTGAAAGACATTACTCTGAAATAGCTATTGACTTTCTGATCACCAGCTCTGATGGCCTCTCAGTCCACAGGCACAGTAAACTCTGACACATTGGAGGAACTCTTTTCATGGCTCCAAGATCAGTGCTGCATTTTAAGATTATTGTTTGCTTTCATGTTTTAATGTTCTGTTTCCTAATCTTTTCAAAGATTTAAAAGTCGAATCTACCTACCCAGTTCTGTGTCTGGGCCTGTCTCTTGTTTTTCTCTTTCTTTTGGGTAATAATAGTAATACTACTAATTAATGATAATTCCCTGAGAAGCTTCCAGATTCTCTTCTCCAATAATATTATTTTCCACTAATTTTCTTTCTTTTAAAATGTTATGGGAATTTCAGGCTTGAGTTCTAATCCTGATTAATCTGATCCTAATTCCTAAAAGTTTAGATTAGCACTTTTAACTAGTTTCTTTTAACTAGTTTCTTTTAACTAGTTTCAGGGAAGTTCACTCACTCATTGTCTTTATGGACCTACTTGCAGGCAGATAGGTCTCTAGAGTGATGATAACAAAACAAAGAGTCTGCCCAGTAGAACTTAACTCCTAGTAAGAGAAGAAATCCTAAGCAACCCAAAAGTATGTAGGGTGGTGATAAATACCATTTAGAAAAGAAAATCAAAGGAGCGGGGCTGAGTAATGGAAGAGATAGTGGCTAAATTAGAATAGATGACCATATCTATACTGGCAGTCAGAGATACAAAGGGAGTGAGAGTAACTTACATTTGCTTTCAGGGGTAAAATGCTCATCCAGAGGGAACAGCTTTGATGTACAGGGGTCAGTGGGGACAGATATATCTGGGGTACTGACAAAAAGGCATTATCTCTCCCCGAATCTCCTCCCCTCCCTTCTCCTTCTCTCCCCATTTCGTTTCCATTTTGCTCATTTTTATTAAAGAGAGACAAAATTGATGATCTTAGCATTCAGGGATATTGATAGCTCTTGAAAGTTAGCACACACACACACACACACACACACAATCTCTCAAATCTTAACACTTATTAGAAACATTTATAAATCACACAAAGAGCTTCTGGTACAAGAACTTTCGGTGCTCAAATCACATAGGGTTATGTGAGGCATGGTATACAACATGACCTTGACTTTTCCTAAGTTGTGGAAACCATTAATAAAGAGGTTCAAGATGTAAAAGGAGAAGTGTTAAGGATGGACTTAATAAAAAAAAACCACATTGACTTCTTTGTGGAGAAACAAGTCCATCCACAAAAATGTGGATATAGTCAGACCTGTTAAGAGTGTGATGTAAAATATAATGATACAGGAAATGAGGAGAACTGACAGAGAAATGAAAGCTTTAAAAATTGCATTAAAAATTGCTGACATTCTGAGTTATAATATGAAAAGAAAGAACAAAGTCATGTATGGATAGATTGTAGAAAGTAGTAGACTGGAAATGTACTTATAGGAAGAAAAAGATGGGAAAATAAAAATTTTGGAGGGCAAAGAAATCAAGAATATGGCTTTAAAATGATCAGTTATGGGATGTCTGATATATATCTGAAGAAAAGTGTCCAGTATTTGGTATGCAAATCCAGAGTGCAAAGGGAAGAATTATTGCATTATATAAATACATGATTTACAATCAAAATGCATTTGGTTTGGTGAGATCCAAATAAATGCAGATACACATGAGAAATCTAGATGTAAGACTAGTACTGCAACAGCATGGTCCAAGGTTTAAAAGTCAAGAGGGTAAGAGGGAGTTAGAAAGGGTGGCTGAGATTTGTAACAGTGAGTGATCTCAGACCCTGCTGGTGTTGAAAAAGAGGCTGGAAAATGAATTAATAAATACAGAACCCACATGACTTTGCCAAGAGAAATAACATTTGTGTGAAGCTGAATTTGGGAATGATCAGGTGAGAGCAGAATAATAAGAAGAAGTAAATCTTGTAAGAAATGTCATCAAGGGGTAGATATAGGATGGCGATTTTCTAAGGGTAGTGTTATTTGTTAAAGAAAAATGAAGAAATTGTACATTCTCATGGGAATCAACTAATGAAGATGGGTAACCTCTGAGATAGAGGGTTACTCTAGGTATCCAGTATTTTTGGGTTCTGTGGAAAGGCGGGGGTTGCTTGCTTCAACCATTGTAGCATAACTGAAAGTGTAACACATGCATGCAAATGGATTGGCATAACTAATTCACTGCAGGAGTGGCATGAAAACTTCCTGCAATTACTTCTAATTTCTCAGTGAGTAAAAGGATTATCATTGGCAGTAGGGAAAGGGGATTGGGAGATTCGAGGAGCTGAAAGACTGTAAAACAATCATCCAAATAGCTGTTGAATACTCACAAGAGCAACAGAAATGTCACCCTCTAAGATGTCAGTACATGAGACTACTCAATGCACACACCTGAAGCAAGTATCTTTGGATAACTCCCTTACTTCACCGACGTTCACTTCAATTTTGTTCACAGAAAGCAGGTAGTGACTCAGCAGCCAATCTCATGACACACTAATGGGTTACGGTGTGCTGATTGAAAAACACTCATCCAGAAAAACTGAAGAGGAAATTGACTAAAGACGTATAATAGGACGTCTGTGCAGCAAAACAGACTACTTCAGAATAAAATGGAAAATGAGAGCAACCATCAGGAGCGAACCCGGAACTGTCACACATGCCCCTCCTCTGCTTTGCTCTCCTGCTGAGAGCACTGTTTATTTTTAAGGCCTACAGTTGCCAGTAATGGACTTGCAATGCTTCATTTTTCTTTCCATATCCTGTTTTTGTCAACTTTTTCATTGAATGGATCATGATCACAAAATTTAAGTGATTTCACCTCTGAATTCTTACTAACTAGCATCTATTTGTTTCTATTCTGTTCCTATAATCTTAAGCATAGTTCAAGCCCCCTTTTGCTTTTTTTCCTACATCTTATAGCTTGTTTTTTTTATTATGACAATAATTGATAAACAAGAAAGTTGCCTTAAAATGCAAATCCTTTTTAAATATGTGAACCAAAATGTCACTTTTAGAGAGATTTCTAACTTAACTCGTTGATATAAATATATATATATTTCCAGTCCTTATGTTATTCAATATTCTCTGTAATTCTTCCTATATATTTGGACTCATGTAATATAACCCTGCTGTGTAATTCAACTTGCTTTTAAAATAATGCACTACACGGTTTATGACCACATCAGAATGTGTTTAGCCAAGTTGGTGTTAATGGCAGCTGCCATGGTATCCCACCTATGGTATTTCCCTGGAAACATTGTGTAGACTCTGTATAGTTACAGACATGTACTCTTCTGTACTCTTTAGATTAGAGACTACAGGGAGCCTAATTTTCCAAAGCCTCCAAGTTGCTGTTTTAAAAGTCCTCATTTCTTATACATTGATCATTGAGTATATGGAAATTCCATCAATCACTGAATATACTAGAAAGGAACTTAGTCAGGACGATGTTTGTAATACTGAGTTTCTTCTAATGGCCTTTGGTTAAAGGTCTCTTGGAAGAACTGTAAAATTTCCATGGAATTATGAATTTCCATGAAACAACTCACAAACACTTTTCTTTCTCTCCCTGAGAACCAGACTTGACAGAAGGCTAATGTAAGACTATCTTAAAAGTTTTAAGACTTCTTTCTCTAAGAGTCAATACACAACTCTTTCTCCCATGTTTTTTTTGAAGGCCTTCCAGCTTTCCCAAGCTTCTTGTACACTAATTTCTTGTTATCCGTGTCTCAGATGACTCAAATTAACCATAGAGCTTCATGTGGTTTTCAGGTTAATCTGCTGATTGTTCAATGTTTTGAGCATTTCTCTATTGGAACCCTGGGAGTCATTTCCTTTTCCCATGCCCATAATGACTTAAGCTGTCCATCCCCTGTCCCTTATATCGACACACTGGTATTTCCTGGTTTTTTCCTGGCCATCAAATAGTTCTCTAGTTGATTCCAATATCTGTTCACCAAACCTCTCCCCTTCTCTCCAACAATAAAAACCAACCAACCAGCTAACCAACCTGCCAACAACAAAGAAAACAAAACAAAACCCAACCGAAAACAAACCAAAACCCAAACCAACAACAAAACCCTTTGCTTAGTGGGCAGTGTCCATTGTTCCGGATCCTTTCTTGACTGTTTCTGCTCCACTGTTCTTTCTTTCCGAATTCTCAACATCATAAAAATGCATTTGATGAGAGGTTTTCCTTCTTGGTTATATTGACAGGAAGGTTATTCAATCCTGTGGTTACAGTCTGGTATAGAGTTTAAAGCCAAACCAACCTGTTTTGTTATATTGTAGTTAATCTTTTAAAGGGATAATAATAATAATAATAATAATAATGACAATAACAAAACAAACCCAAATCACCCAACTTTAGATAGTGTATGATTTGGAAACACTGAAACAGAAAAAAAAAAACCAACTGCATTTAAATTTTTTGTGTGTTTAATTAAAAGACTTCTCAGAACCCTTAAAATGTGAATCCACTGAGCTGCCCAACACGACCATTGATACTTGATGTAGCTAATACTGAATTTGACAAGAAAGCTTTTTTAAAAAATCTAGGTCATCGCCATACAATGTCCTTTTTGGAGCACACTGGGAAAATAGACTAGCCAAAAAATTTGCATGTGTGATTTGCATAGTATTCTACATCTTCTCTGTCTTGTGGATATTTATATATTATATATTTTCCTGACTGAACATTACGTGTAAGATCTTGAAGACAGTACAGATTGTTGAAAATCATAGAATTTCAGTTGAAGTTCATGGTTAGGAACAACATTTGATAATATTTTAAAAGCATGGTCTTGTGTCTAATTTCAAAGTTTTGTTTTCCATCCTTTTCATTCCATAGTATTCTGTGCTTTCTTTTAGGCTGGGAAAATATTAGTATTTTGGTGTTGGCAGAAAGCTGTGGTTAACACCGGGCTAACATATTATCTCTACAAAACACTGGCAGAACAGTCCAAAAAGGAGAATGTAAAGATGGAGTTGAATTTTAAGGGCAGGAAAACCGGCGACTGCTAACTCCAGGTTTTGGGACCTACTAGGGTACTGGAAAGGCAGTCTGCCTTAGTGCTTGCTCTCACTTCCAAGGGTGTGCTTGTCAAAAAGATACTCTGCTAGGCCAGCAGCTGGAGCCCCCATGGTGATTAAGTTGTGCACATGGTCACCTAATTCTTTAATAGACTTCACCTGCTCATTCAGGTAGTGTGTTTCCAGAAAGTCGCACAAATGAGGATCTCCTTTTTCAGATGCAAGAGTATGCAAGTCCAGCAGTGACTGGTTTACACTCTTCTCCAGGAGCAGAGCACATTCCATGGCCCGCAGTCCACTTTCCCAGTCATCTCGGTCTGGCTTCTTGATATCCTGGAGGGAGATTCGGCCTCCACGCTGGTTCTGAAGCCTCAAAAGCTTCTCAGCGTGTTCCCTCTCCTCCAGGGACTGGTGAAGGAAATACTTGGAGAAGTTGTACAAGGCCACATCATCTCTGGAGAAATAGTAGGCCATGGACAGGTACACGTAGGATGCATAAAGCTCCATGTTGATTTGGCGGTTGATGGCAGCCTCGCAGTCTGGGTGAAAGTTCTGGCGCACCCTGGCAGGTCCAGCGGAGTCCTTGGAGGAGGCCACCGAGGCCAGCAGACGTCGAGGGGAAGAGACTGGTAGGGAACCTAAAGGATACCCGGAGGCCAAACACTGTGGGGCGGTACATCTGTGTAGCACGCGGGGCAGGGACCTCAGTGCAGGGCCGATGTGCTTGGAGAAAAACCAGAAGCAAGACAGCATGACTCCTCTTGTTTGAAAGAAGGGGAATCCGAGGCAAGAAAACTAAGGCCAGGGAAGCTCGGCGCAGGGTCGTCTGCTGCTGCGTGTCAGGTCTAAATAACAATGCAGCCTTAGCGATGAGCTATGCGTCACATGGCCCTTCTCTTCCACGGAGTTCTAAGAGATCTTGGTCAAGAATGCCGTGTAACTGTCATTTGTCGGGTAAGCATGAGTGTGGCACTGCCCTCGAAAAGGGGAACACAGACAGAGCCATTTATAGAAACGTGCCAAGTGACTAAGACAAGATGGTCCGGATAGCATGTAGTTGATTAGTTTGCCTAAATCAAAATTCTGTTATTAAACGCACCGAGCTGTCCTTGTCTCCTTTCCCTAATCTTTTCCTGTCTAAGAACCCAAGGGCATGGGAAGGAAGGCTCAATAAATTTTTATATGCAAAGCATTGAAAATCACTCCTGGTTATTTTAACAACACAGAGTAGGGGAATAGTTACTGGAGTCCAGACAAAACTTAATTGTAATAGACGGCTTTTAAAACTCATTGTATTTCTAAATACAAAACTTATCTTTCTTGCAAAGAAGTCATATTTTAAAAAATAAAACATACCTGCTGGCTGTCAGCTTGCTTTTATTTTTCTATTTTTTTTTTGTTAATGTAGAGATAGGTGCATTTTTAAAAGAACCGGAAATTCTGAAGATTTAGTGGTTTGTTGTTTCCTGTATCCAGAGCTGGCTTTGAATTCCGCATCTTTCTGCCTCCCACTTCCTAAGAGCTGAGATTATAGGCATGTGTCACCACACTCCTAGAGGAAGAACATTTAATCTTAAGTAAATGTTTAAAAATTGTTTGGGGATGTTAAGAAAATAAACTGATAGGAAAAATTTAAAAAGAAACACACAAAAAACCCCAAACTCCAATTCTTTCCCTACGAGGGATAGCTGTTGCTAAAATGTGGATGATGGTTCTTACTGATTAAGATGATAGCAAAAACAAAAAGAAAAACAAACAAGCAAAATCCCTCAAACTACCTCATAGAGGCATACACATTTGAAAAGATTTATTTCAGAATAATTGTCACATACTAAATTTCAGATATTGGCCACAGTTTCAGTTTGGCATCTGTGGAACCACCCGCTAAATCCAGATAATGACAACATGTGTCGCCTACTTCTGTGTCTTTTTGCCTTTCCTAATTCTCGCTCTTGATACCCCTGATCTGCTTTGCCTCACTCCGTAGGTTAGTTTGTGTTTTCTAGGCTCCCCTACACTGTAACTAACACCAGGCACAAAGTTTAGTTTCTTTCACTCAGAATAATGACGTCTGTCTACGCTGGAGTATACAAGTACGATAGTTTATTTTTATTGCTATGAAAATGTTATAAAGATAAATTCCAATTTGTCTTACCTGATGATGAACAATTTGGTTGGTTATAGTTTAGGCTATTACAAAATCAAGCTGTGATTGACATGCCTGTAGAAGTCTTTGTGAGTTCACACATCTTCTCTTGGGGAAATAAATTATACTAGAGTGGTCAGATAATATGCCATGTGTTTAACTGTTCACAAATCACACAACTTTCCCCAAAGTTCTTATCTGGGGACACTCTCTTTTACATGTTGAGTCCAAGTTCCTACTGATGCTCGTGAACATCTGGCATCATCATTCACTTAAAGTTGAAAAAAAAAAGGCAGTCATTGTGATAGGTGTACATTAGCATTGTGTTTTTAATTTGTGTCCTCGAAATAAATGGCAATGTGTTACCCTGTGGTTCTTTGTCATTATCTTAGATGAGGTATGTTTAAGTATTTATCCCATTTACATATTAAGGCATTTTGTTTGTTTGCTCTGGGACTCTTGAAATTCTATTCTCTGCATCTTCTGCTCCTAGCATTATTTCTACTCATGTCTTTTTAATGTTACACTCACGTTACCTCTTTATATCCCCTTTCTTTTCTTTTTTTTCCACAAAACAAATCACATGATGTTTCTAGGTAAGTTTCCTAAATTGCTGATTTTTGATATTTCTAGTGTCCCCTAGGTAATTAAAGTTAAATAATTGTATGTAAGCACTTGTAAAACAGAACACTCAAGTGTTCTCTAACACATCTTATGGAATACTGTTGTTTAGCTTTCCAAAATCCATCATTTTATATTATTCAGTAAGCACATATTACTGTGATTAAAAGGAGAACTGAAGAGCCTCCTGTTTAGGTTACTAGAAACACTTCCCTGAATTATCGAACATTGCTATCATGGATGAATAGTGGGAAATTACTTTTTCTATGAGAATGCCAAGTTTGTAGTTTCATAATGACCTCACTCCTCTCAGCTGAGCATCTTAATACGTATCATGAATAAAAGTGGGTGCTTAAAGTCAGGAAGCTACTAGAACATGGACGACATTTACCCAACAATCCCTCATGGGCTTCCCATTTCTGGTCTCATTTTACTCTTATTTCCTCCAAACTTTTGCCATTTGTGAAATGTAATTTCCTAATGAGAGATTATGAAAATGACTGTTTAGAGTGATATTAATACCAGCTTGCTGCTGCTAGTTAGTGCTTCAGGAAAATGTATGCTATTCATTTAAGTGTTTGGCCCCAATATAGTAAAATACATGGCGAAAACAAGTGCTGTAAAAGATCTGTGTGCAAAGCAATGCTCCAAATAGCGTGCCTTCGGGTACAGCACACTAACGGGTCAAAATGTCTGTTTTCCATGGCAAAGTTTGTCGTCTCATTAGTCAGACCTGGAAAATGTAAGAATGTACATGACAGATGTTACATTTATTTTATAAATATTTTGACTTCTAGGATTGTTAGTAAAATCAAGTTTATTTTTTTAAAGCAATATACAGATTGAGACCTCTGTACACTGCTGTTCTCCAGACTTTCTTAGATTTAATGACTTCTTCTCTCCCTGGAGCACGTTTTAAACTTCTGTGCTGTTCTGGGGTTCTCTCCACAGCTTCACGTTCCTCTTCTCTTATTCCAAGTTCCTTCTCAACATTCTGTTATTATATAATAAAATCTTTCTCATCCTTTGAAATTCCATCAAATCCAAGTATTTTTTAAAAACCATTTTGTATAACAGCATTCAGAATGGAATACTACTTTGTTGATGTCAAACAGTTCCTTATATTGAGAACTCATTGTGTTATAACTCGAGTGTACAGGAATGTGTGTGTGTAAGCGTGTTTTCATAAGCAGAGTTTGCTTTATCCTTTTTAAATTTCCCAGGCTTACCACAGTGTTTGATACACAATAAGAACACATAAAAATAAATGTTTTTCAGCTGCCTAAATGAAATGGAACAAATTCACATATATCATTTCGGAATAGTTGAATATACTCACATGAACTGTTTTGGGGATGTCTTTAACGTAATTTAAATTCTCTGAATTTTCATGGAAAGTCTCTGTAATTTGGTTAGGTCATATTCTAAAGGAACTCAATATTTGCCTTTTCCTCCTCTATACGTATATTAACAATAAGCTCTTATTATCTGTATACACATCCTTGCCCAATGGGAAATTAAAAACTTGAATGGATGTAAATTGTTTTGGTTAACTCCTGCTTTGATTTGTGCATAGGATTAAGTTTTCTGTTCATTTCTGTAAAGCATTTTATTTTATATAGTAAAAGCTTTGAGAATTTACTTAGCTTGGAGAAAGTCCTTTACATTTGTAGAGAAGGAGTGGATTCAGAAACAATGAGGAAAAGAAAAGAACAGCACCCTTACCCATTTGTACTTGCATCTTCAATAACAATAGTTTCCTGTTTTTCTCATCTCCTTTAATCAAGACTTTTACCCAATAGCTCAGTCAGAAGCAGTTTAATTAATTATGCTGGGTTTTTTGAAATTACATATCAAAAGGCTTCCAAGACAAATTGAAGATGGAGATAAATCCATTGATGATTATTGTGGACCCCAAAACACAACCCTCATGTCAAAGGGGATGAAAGATAGTTTATTCTGGAGCCAAACATGAGCGGGCATGGCAAAGGAACACATATGTAGGTTACCCCAGATTCCATGTTCCAATGTAGAAGCAGCTCTGTGAAGTGTTCAGAGTAAAAGAACAATGTCAGTCATAAATCAAGGTACTTTCCAAACACATTGGTGGAAGCATTAAGAAAGTGGTTACAGCAGTGTGAAAAAACCCTCAGCTATTGGCCTCAGATCTGATGATTCAGTCTATCCATTGCTGTGGGCAAATGGATGGATCTAGAAAACATCATAGTCAGTGAGGGAACCCAGGCCCAGAAAAACAAATATTGTATGTATTCAATCATAAGTGACTTTTAAAGCAAAGAAAAACCAGCCTACAATTCACAATCTCAGAGAACCTTTACAACAAAGAGTATCCTACGAGAGACATACATGGATCTAATCTACATGGGAAGTAGAAAAAGACAAGATCTCCTGAGTAAATTAGGAGCATGGGGACCATAGGAGAGGGTAGAAGGGGAGGGGAGAGGGAGGAAGAAGAGTAGAGAAAAATATATAGCTCAATAAAAACAATTTAAAAAAAATAAAATTATGTGAGCTACTTAAAAAAGAAAACTAAAACTATGGTTTTGTTAATACAGTCTGAAAAGTTTTGTCTGTTATTTCAGGATATTAAGTCTGATACAGAGTTGGGCGAATAATGACTATTTAGATGGTTAAAATTAGTTCAAGACAAATTGTAATTAGGTTCCAGACCTACAGCATCCAAACTCTTTACAACTGTTGAAACTCTAACTAGTTCTAATCAGTCCTGCAGAAAGTTTCAGTTTGAAGTCGGGATACTTTCCAGGAACTTTCTGTTCACTATCCCGTATGCCTTTGCTGCAGTTGATGTCTTCGAGGGTTTTCAATAGAAAATAACAGAGAGCCTTGTTTGGGTAAAATGTATTTATTGTATACATTGAATGCACCGCTAGTCTGTTAGTCTGAGCTTGATTATTAGGCAATCTCTAAGAATGATTGTACACAGGTGTGGAAGTTTCGTTTGCTTTCTGCTGGAATCTACTCCAAATGTGAAGGTTTTTTCCGTGTGTGTGTGTGTGTGTGTGTTTGTGTATGTGTGCATATATTTTGATGACTTGAAAACTGAGCCAGAGCCAAGCTCTAAAGCACAAGGTATGAACATTGGAGAAACCATAGTACATTTGATTTTATTGATTCGTGTTATTCACCTAGTATTTGGGGTACAAAGGGAGTACGCCCTTCATTATCTTTGAATTAATTATTGCAGTCACTAAACTACCAGATTCCTAAAATAGCTCCTTCACTCTACTGGTTATCTCCAAAGCTCTCAGCCCTTCATTATCTTTGAATTAATTATTGCAGTCACTAAACTACCAGATTCCTAAAATAGCTCCTTCACTCTACTGGTTATCTCCAAAGCTCTCAGTTACATCCTAAATAGCAATCTAACATGGTGTTCTGTGAGATGTTCAAAAAGTCAGTGTCTTTTTAGTTATTGTGACAGGAGCATGGCACCCAGCATACCTTTGAAGTCAAATCATGAATATGAACTACTGCATGACCTAGAGGATTGTGAACTGCCTTGGATTCTCCTTCACAATGGCTATTGGAAATATATTGTGAACCAAGATCAAATCCAAGTCCATGAGCAAGGAACTTTGTTGTGTTTGTTTGCAGTAAAGATACTGTGCTGGCTAACTTTGGTCATCCACTTGACACAACTGAGAAAAGAACCCCAATGAAAAAAAAATTACCTACATCATTTCATCCAGTGAACACATCTATAGGTACCATCTTGACCATTGATTGAAGTGGGAGAGCCATGCCTACTACTGTGGGAAGTGCTTTCCTTGGGGTTAAGTGTTGGTATACAAGAAAGCCAGTGGAGGAATAACATAGGGAGTGAGACAGTAAGTAGAATTCCTCCAAGATTCTTGCGTCTTCAAGCTTGTCTCTATGTTCCTGCTTGAGTTTCTGATCTGACTTTCCTCAATGATAGACTAAGACAGGCAAATATAAACCAAACTAAGTCCTTTCCTCCTCTATGTTGGTTTGGTCAGTATTTTATCATAGCAACATAAATTTAATTAGGATATTATTTACTATGTCTAGAGCAATGGGTGTAATTAGACTGTGCTTTAATCAGGGATTTGTAGGAAATCAATTGGTAAATTGTGACAGAGTGAAGGAGTGAGGACGGTTGCCCCCTGCTTCTTTGGAGCCTGTGAAAATGACACAGTTCATTTTGTTTCAGTGCTTCCTTACTTAGCAATGCCATTGGCAAAGTGTTGGTGGCATATGGACTTACTGAAAAGTGGAGTAAAACATTTCAGTATTTTTGTGTAGTGTCTTCACTGTTCTGTTAATGGTGAAATATTTGTCATGTGTAAGTTACATAGCAAGAATTATATGCAATTTCAGTCTTTTTAAATTGCATAATCAAGAGATGAATAGTAAAATTGTTGTTTATAATTTAAAATTTTAGCTCCCTTGTACTAACAGTGCCATTAAATAACAAATAAAACCACAATAAGTTAAGCAAGACCCAATGAATAAAAGCAATTATTTTACCTTTAATACTTTTGATAGTCATCCTTCCTGCCTTCTAAAGCAGTCACAGATTTTACTTTTTTATTTTTATTTTTTTATTTTTTTCCCCCCAGGGTAACTTGAGTTGATTTCACAGAGATGCCTTATACGGAATCCTGAACTAAAATAAAAACTCTGAACTTTCATATCCATGCAAATCAGAAAGTGACCTCAGGTACCATAGAGAGACATTGACTGCCCTTCTCTGTGCCTGAGTTCCAGGGTCTCCTCTTAGATGCAGCATGGAAGAGGGAGTAGGTATCCTTACTTGAACAGTAAAAGATTTCCATGGAAACATTTTGAGAAATACTAACATCTATTTCCTCTTCTCATGAAATACTGTCATTACTGTAGGTATTAATAGAAAAGAGGTGACCCAAAGAAGAATTAGAAGAATTCTAAAAAGGTTTAAAGAGATGATTTACAAACTTGTGTAACTGTTGCCAGAAGAGGTAGTTCAGCACCTTGGATCTGGTTTTAATAGAAAAATCAGTTGAAGTTTCAGGGAAGCAGATAGCACATAGACTCAACCTCAGGAAACATTGAAAACAATCTGAAGCAGTGGTTCTTAACCTTCCTAATGTTGTAACCCTTTAATACAGTTCCTCATGTTGTTTATGATCCCCAACCATAAAATTTTTTTGTTGCTACTTCATAACTGTATTTTGTTACTGTCATGAACTATTTTGTATATATCAGTATTTTCCAATGGTCTTAGGTGACTCCTATCAAAGGGTCATTTGACCCCCAAGGGGTAAAAGGTATTACAATCTACAGGTTGAGAACTACTAATCTAGAAGGATATTCTGTACTTTTTTCTCTATCTTCATTTTCTTTCTTTCCTTGGATCATGTGCTAGGGAACACTCAGATTGAGTCTAATAGAACTCCAAAAGGTCCAGTATCTATGACTGTATTTCATTAGACCAATTCCTGAGAAAATGGGTTGGGAAGGTAGGCTAGTGAACTGTTTTAACACACATTCAAAATTCTCAACAAATGAAAGATGTGATTTAACTGAGAAGCTTCTGTAAAAAAGGACACAGTCAATAAGTCAAAAAAGCAGCCTACTGAATGGGAAAAGATCTTCACCAACCTCAAATAAGACAAAGGACTGATCTCCAAAATATATAAACAACTCAAGAAATTAGACATCAAAATTCCAAATAACCCAATTAAAAAATGTATAGAACTAAACAGAATTCTCAACAGAAGAATCTCAGATGGCTGAAAGACACTTAAGGAAGTGTTCAATATCCTTAGCTATCAGGGAAATGCAAATCAAAACAACTCTGAGATACCATCTTACACCTGTCAGAATGACTAAGATCAAAAACACCAATGATAGCCTATGCTGGAGAGGATGTGGAGTAAGGGGAACACTCATTCATTGCTAGTGGAAGTGCAAACTTGTACAACCACTTTGGAAATCAGTATGGTAGTTTCTCAGAAAATTGGGAATCAACCTACCTCAGGATCCAGTAATACCCAAAAGATGCTCAATAATACCACAAAGACATATGTTCAACTATGTTCACAGCAGCATTATTTGTAATATTCAGAACCTGGAAACAACCTACATGCCCCTCAAACAAAGAATGGCTAAAGAAAATGTGGCACATCTACACATTAGAGTATTACTCAGCAGTAAAAAGCAAAGGCATCTTGAAATTTACATGCAAATGTAAGGAACTAGAAAAAAATTAACCTGAGTGAGTTAACCCAGACCCAGGAAGATGATCATGGTATGTACTCACTCAGAAGTGGATACTAGCTGTAAAGCAAAGGATAATGAACCTATAGTCCATGACCCCAGAGAAGCTACATAATAAGGAGAACCCTAATAGAAACATATATAAATCCTCCTGAGAAAATTGGAAGCATGGAGGTTGGAGGAGAATGTGGAAGGGGAGGAGGAGGGGAGAAGGGAAGGGGGCAGAGGAATTTGAGGGAATGGGATAGTCAAGATGAGGAAAGAACAGAGATGGAATGCAAGGAAAAAGATATCTTGATTGAGGGAATCATTATGGGGCTAGCAAGAAACCTGGCACTAGAGAAATTCCTAAGAATCCACAAGGATGACCCCAGCTAAGACCCCAAACAATGGTGGAAAGGGTTCCTGAACTGGCCCTTTCCCTCTAGTCAGATTGATGACTATCCTAAATGTCACCATAGAACCTTCATCCAGCAGCTGATGGAAGCAGAGGCAGAGACCCGGAGTGGAGCACTGGGCTGAGCTCCCAAAGCCCAGTTGAAGAGTGAGAGGAGTGAGAATATGAGCAAAGAGGTCAAGACCATGATGGGAACACCCACTGAAACAGCTCACCTGAGCTAATGTGAGCTCACTAACCAACCAGACAGGGAAGGAAGCAGCATAGGACCAAACTAGTTGCTCTGAATGTGGGTGACAGTTGTGTGGCTGAGGCAGACTGCAGGGCCACTGGCAGTGGTACCGGGACTTATCTCCACTGGTTGTACTGGTTTTTTTTTTTTTTTGAACCTGTCCTCTTTGAATGGATACCTTGCTCACCTAGATATAGTAGGGAGGGCCTTGGCCCTCCCTCAAAGCAATGTGCCTTACCCTCTCTGAGGAGTGGATGGGGGTTGCGGTGGGAGTGTAAGTGGAGAGAATGTGAGGAGGGGAAAGAGTGGGAACTGGGATTGGTATGTATAATGAAGAAAGATAGATTTTTTTTCTTTTTAAAAAAATAAGAATATGATTTAAAATGGGGGTAAAGTAATAAAAGAATAAGCAGAGCAATGGTGGCACACGCCTTTAATTCCAGCACTTAAGCGGCAGAGGCAGGCAGCTCTTTGTGAGTTCGAGGCCAGCCTGCTTTACAGAGCTAGTTCCAGGACAGGCTCTAAAGCTACTGAGAAACCCTGTCTTGAAAAAAAAAATACAAAAGAAAAAGAAATAAAATAATAAAACTATAGTCCAATCTTCTAGGGCTTTTAATAGAAATTTTAGTCACTTGGAATTATTTAGATAGCAGAAATAAAATAATTAATGTAATAGGAAAAAAGAGTATTACTGTATGTAGTATCAATCAGGCTCTCTGATGTTCTTCTGATCTACTGTCCGCAGGGCAACCAGTGATTATAGTGATGGAAAAAAGTACAATGAGTAAACAGTACAGAGAAAGGGTGAAAGAAAGCTGGCTGTAGTCATTGAGCATTCATTAGACAAGGACAGAACCACGGTGGTCACAGAAAGGCAGCGCTATTCTTAAGCAACTAAGCAAGAGGGTCATAGTCAACAGTACAGGATGCTGCATAGGACAGTTCTCTCAGAGTTGCTGTAGAACAGGGCTCAGTAGAATTACTGTATTCATGTTTATTCTTTACAAACTGCAGAGAATATAGATAGTTTTGAATCTGAATGGAACTAGAAAAATGTTAAATAACATGGCAGTGCTATCTTTGTTCGTGAGAATTATAGTAGAGAAATCCAGAGCCGCAGAGGACCCTTGTTTCACTAATGGAGAAGGCTGTTAGAGAGTGATGATGGGGCTCTATGTTGTGTTGATGTCTAGCTGCCTCAGGATCCCATTATTTTAGTGTACTTACTCAGGATAGGATGCATTTTTCTGTACAGTTGAATACAGAAAACCAATAACAGGTTTATTGCATAGCTTTTCCTGGAGAGATATGAACAAATATTCACCCCAGATAGGGCACTGATAAAAGACAAGAGCTCTACGCAAGCCCAACTTGGTGATGGAATGGATTTACAGAAACATGACTGAGGGATTACTAACAGGAGTGGAGGAAGGTCATAACAGTTGTGTCCTTGAAAGGGCTCACCCCATTACTTGAAAAAGTTTGTGATGGTTTCATTATAGAGTTCCCATTTAGTTAACATCTCACCTCTTGTATTACTCTAGCATCTCTCAAAGTCACCGTATCCTAGGGGGCAGAAGAGAGAAATAGCTGGAATCTCAAGAGAGAGTGAGTTTTGTGACCTTTCCCTCTCCCTCTAGGAGTGAGTGGTAATAACCGTACTGCCATTACCATAGACCTTAACCATCACTATATTCTTCGTATTCCATTGCCATCACTAGTCACAAAGTTCATCTCTGCTCCATAATGGCAATGTTATGTTATGCCTGGAGGAAAAAGCTTTATTAAAACAAAAAATCTCTTGGTGACACAGACAGGGTATTTTTTTGTATCAGTGTCAAATGCACACACACACACACACACACATACTATCAATACAAAGTCATATATCTCCAAAGATACCCTGACCAAGCCCTTAGAAGACCAAGTAGAACCTATTGTTATAGAAAAAAAGTACTCAGTCTATTTTATTTGTTAATAGTGTGACCTGAAGTTCAAGAAAAAAAACAAAAAACAAAAAACAAACAAAACCAGTAGCTGTGCCCACACTAAAGTTTCTGCAAGGCTAATTAATCAATGAGAGCTTTGATGTTGTGGACTGTGGAAGTTGTTTATCTAGAGCCAAGTCATCTTGGGTTACTTTAGACCCCTTCGCGGTCATTTATTGTCCACTGCTATATATGTGCTGACATACATATCTGTCCTTGTGGCCATGAGGTACATCTTCTTCTAATGTGCTAAGAGACCACTGGTTTCCACCAATCCAGAGACTAAACATGTCACCAGATAGCATTTGAGATCTATTTAGAATAGTCAACCACTCAGTTAACTGGAGTGAATAACATATTTTAATGTCCATCATGTCTTAGACTATTATATGAATATTGTAGGAATCTACAATGGAAGGAGGAAGTGCAAATACTATTAAGAAAGAGGTTGTCTCTCCTAGGCAAGAAGAATGTGGACCATTGATAGATTATAAACCACATAGAGCCTGAGGCCAGGAAAGGGAAGGGAAATATTCACACCCTACAAAACAAGTAAAATGAGTTGGGACAGAAAATAGAAACAGGTGGCCATGATGAGTGCCCACTCCTCTGACTGTAAAAGTAATACACTATCCCCTGTCTAATTGTAAACAGAAAGTATGCACAGGATGTATAGGAATCAATGGGTCCAATCACAAGATATTAAAGAAATGATCAATCTCAGTAAAGCTTTCCTCATTGCCTATCCAGGTGCCACCAGCAGAATTGTAAAAGGCCACTGGACAGGAAGGTGAGATGGTATTCTCTCTTGGAATCACTCCTGGGCTTGCATATTCTGTTTCACCTTTCCTTAATAAAGCTTAAAATCTCTGCTCACTCTTTGTTCACATTTCTCTTTTCTTCTTGGGGGATGGAAGCAAACTCAGGAAAACACTGGTTCCAAATGGCAGCTAGTTCCATGGATTAAGCTCATCCACATCGCTGTTTGCAGCAATCCTATCCAAGAGTTGTTACTGGGATCTCACCTGGCCTTTCCACTGCTCCTTGGTCTTGTGATCACTGTCAAAAGAATTCAGAGTGGATGATCATAGAACCTAGTGTTGAGATCTGACTATGCCCTGGCATACGTTATTCCACATTGTGCCAGTGATGTATACCTTCAAGCTGTGGCTTGCCCAGAAACAATCCATTGGTAAGCAGCTTTTGATTTCATTTTAACTATGGAGCATTGGCTCTGCACCTGAGTAGACACAGATTAATAAATTACTTATTTCTGAGGTCAGAAAGGGTGACACTTTATAAATTATCAAGGTGAGTTTGGACTGCCCAGACACATAGGGACTTTAAAATTGCATCAGAAAACATCAGACCTGAGAATTTACTAATGACATACAAGACTAAGGAAAGACTATAACTTCCCCATCTGGACCCCATGAAGAGCAGAAAAAGTTCCTACCTGATTGATTCCAAGGACTGACAGGCAAATTATTCTAAACTCTCTAGGGAACTGTGTCTCAGCTCAGTCCTTGCTGCTGATATAGCCTACTTGGACTGCAGTTTGCTCCTGCTCCTGTTCGTCTATCTGGACCGAGTATCCATTTGCCCATTGTTCATTTGTACAGACCAAGTTTTGTCTTTTCACTTCTGTAGCTGTACTCAACTCTGATCTTGTAGCCTACAACAGCAGCTGCTTCTCCCAAGGAGGGCTCTGGTTAGCTGGTTATTTTGAATTTCTATTAGTTTTCCTTCATTTCTGACTTTCGTAACCCCTTGAACTTCTGCAACCTCTTAATCCTCTGTAGCCAGTCTATTTAGACACTCTATATAAGTACACGTAAAGATATGGATTTACTGTGTGATTCTCACTTTGAACGTAGGTATTGGTAGATAGCCAGAGCTAACAAGGAAAGTGAAGTATCTGTCAAATTGCTGCGAGTGAAACCACTGGACGATGTCGATTTATTGTTAATCACTTTTCTGACATTGTAGAGACTCAACTTAGTTCATCTGTTTCTACTCTCACATGATGTAGAAGGCAGAGAGGTAGAGTTTATTACGGGGAAGTGTGGAACATCCTCAAGGTGAGAGTTGGTGCTGGCCAGAGGGACCATTATAGGGGAAGCCACTGATGAGGAGTCAGAGTAGAACACAGCTGGAGAGACCACTGTGGGCAGGTCATTTTAAAGCAGGTTTTAGCGTTTGCTAAAGTCTCTGGAACAAATAGCTTTCCTGCTGAGGCCCATTTGCGTTGGCTTTTCCGGAGAATAATAATAAAGCCTCCTCCTAGATAGTAATCTTGTGACCTCATGGGCACTTGAGAAGCTCAGAATGTCATGTTTCTACTCAGGGTCAGAGATACAACTCAGTTCCCATTCTTTTGACCATTATTCATGTAACAGAACACTTTTCAAAGAAGAAAGATGATAGGGTAAAAATGAATTCACAAGAATAGCCAGACTTTACCAGGAACGAATAGTTTTTCTTTGAAGGAAATCAACAAAAAGCCCAGTACCTCCACCTTCTTCCCTTTTGTCTAGTCTGTAGTCATTCTCACACATAATATCTCTATTTTAAAGGAGAACTAATTGTGATGTTTTCTTCCTCTTTTTACATGGCTTTCCAAGTCTAAAGAAAGGTAGTTGTCATGTGTCTCTTCCTTTACTAATCTCTATTTCTCACCGGCTTTTTTTTTTCTGTCTGTTAATAGGAGCAAATGTGTTGGGGCTTCTGCTGATTTGAATAGGAATGGCATCCATAATCTCATATATTTAAATGAGTGGTCTTTAGGGAGTTGTGCTACTTAACTCCTTGAGAGGGATTAGGCCCTGTTGGAGGAGGACTAGCACTAGGGATGGGCTTTGGGATTTCAGAAACCCATGCCAGGCCCAGTATCTGTCTCTTCCTGCTGCCTGGAGATCTCGATGTAGAAATCTCACCCTCTGCAGCAGCATGTCTGTCTGCATGTCACCATGCTCCCTGCCATGACAATAATGGACTAAACCTCTGAAACTGAAAGCAAGCCCTGATAAAATGCTTTCTTTTGTAAGAGTTACTGTGGCCATGGAGTCTCTTCACAGCAATAGAACAACGACTAAGGCAGAGCTGAAACTGACTTTCTTTCTTAAAGCATTACTTTATTTTTATGTATGTGTCTCTATGAGGATAGGCATTTGAATGTGGATACCCACACAGGCCAAAGGCATCAGATTCCCTGGAGCCAGAGTTACAAATGGCTGTAAACTGCCAGCTGTGGGTTCTGGGAATCAAGTTCCCAGTCCTCTGGAAGAACAGCAATTACTCTTAACCACTGAACCACTTCTCCAGTCCTGAAACTAGCTTTCAAGAAAAGATAAAACAAGCTTCTCCCTGAAGTCTCTTGGTGGAAGAACATGGCTGGGGACAATGAGCTATGTTAAGCATGGAGTACTCGACCCACAGTCCCATAATATATCTGAGATCTTTCCATTTTGGAAAATGCGCAACTGCCCTCATTTTCTCACTCCTTCTCTCACTGCTTCTTTTCCTCTTTCTCTGTATCTCCCATTCCTTAGCCCTCCCTTCCTTATACCTTCCTTCCTTTGAATTAATTAATTTGTTTCTGAGACATCTTTAACCTATTGTTCCAAGCTCGGACTTGAATAAAACTATCTTATCCAATTTCAGCCTTCAGTTCATTTGGTAGAGATACTGAGAAACAGAACCTCTAGAATCATACAATAACTCAAATCATACAGTTTCATTTCCTGGTTTTAGAGACTGCTGATTACAAGGGAGGAACCCATTCTCACTGACCATCTAATCATCTACTATTTAATGAGCTACCTAGCAAAACTCATTGTATCTGTCTCACCTTGAGGAATTAGTTATGTAGAAAAAAGGCACTAGAGAAAGATTTCAGAAAGACATACATTGTCCATACTTCTGTGCTGTATGTAAAAATTAAAAATGAAGCAAAGTGGGACTCTGATAGTTTACAGGAGCATCATACAGTCGACATGCAGCCTCTTAAAGGAATAAAGTACTTTTTGTCTCTAGTAGAGACAAGGGCCCTCTACAGGAAAATACAAGGGCAATAAACAACATCTCTTACTCTCTAACAACCAGACCCTGATTGCTTGGAGCCTGACCCAATAATCCACAATGCCTCCTGTAAGCAATGGGGGTCTAATTCCTTTTTTTTGCATTTTCGAGACAGGGTTTCTCTGTAGTTTTTGGTGCCTGTCCTGGAACTAGCTCTTGTAGACCAGGCTGGCCTTGAACTCACAGAGATCCTCCTGCCTCTGCCTCCCGAGTGCTGGAATTAAAGGAATGTGCCACCACTACCCTGCAGGGGTCTCAGGATGGAAAAACTGTGTTGTGCAATGCATTGTCTGGTGGGGTAATAAGATGCCCACCTCCATCTACTCAGATACGGATACAGGAAGTGTGAGATATCATTGAGTTTGTTAGGAAACTCACCTCCTACTTCCTGTGATCTAAGCTCTTAGGTTAGACTCCTGCAAATTTCTTCAGCTCTCAAAGCTCTAGTCTTGTGAATTTTAAGTTTCAGGGAGAAGATATTATAACTCCATGGGTGGGAGCTTTAGTTAGAGAAAGAGAGGATAGAGCTGGTGCCATAGAGTGGGGCTGGGTCACCAGGAACCAGATATCATAGAGATGCTAGTCTGGGGGCTTTAACAAGAACTTATGTCAAAAATGTATGCAGCATCAGGGGAGAGATGAGCAGGTCCATCCACTTGGCCCTACCGGGATTATCTCAGGTGCCTCTTTTTAGTTTCAGTCACATCTTCACATATAGATTAAAGGTAATAATATGTATAATAATAATATATAACAATAATATAGATTAAAGAAGTAATAAAGAGAACTCTCCTGTTATTCCTGGCACCAGCAAGGGCATTCTCTGAACTGCTACTTTGGGTTCCTTTCCCTACCTATTTGGTTTCAATTCCCTGTTCTCATCAATACAACCTTACACAAATGATCCGGGTAACAAGGACAGGCAATTTCTTTGAACTGATGCAAAAGTACTCTGGCCTTTTCACATCAGAAAGGGTCTTCTTTCTCTGAGAATTTTCTCACTGTTTTTCTGTCTCTTTTAAAGAATACATTTTTTAAAAAGCATCTTTATTTCATGTGTGTGTGTTTGCCTGTACCTTTGTGTATGTATCTCCACCATGAATGATTCACCGGGATCAGGATAAGCATCAGATCCACTGACAGTAGAGTTACAGTGAACTGCCATCAGTGAGTGCTGGGAATTGAACCCAGGTCACCTGCAAGAGTAGAAACTGCTGATCCATCTGTCCAGCTCCTCTTTAATGGAGTATATTCTTTATTAGAACTTTCAAGTCAATTCTTGTCTGGTAAATATTTTGACTCCTGCATTTTGGGCTAATTAGCAGCACAACACAACAGGTCTTTTTGTGTTAATAAGTGGAAATAGCCATAAAAGCCCTCAATGGGAAAAAAAAAAGTAGAATGTGTTCCCATTTCTGGAGAGAACAAAGGGGTCGATATCTAAAAGTGTAAAAGACGTAGGGGAAATAGCTGAATAAGGGTAGCAAAATATCCCAAGACACTGGGACAGGTCATGGTAGTTTCTAATTCTCACATCTGAATGGATTGTGAGTGGAACATACGTATTTACTTTGTATATTCTAACTTAGAACATAGGATGATCAAGAACGATCTTACTAATCTCCTTTATCAGTATCTTTTAAGACTATAAAAAGTCACTCTAAGAGAATTTTCTCAGAGGTGGAAGGGAGGTAGCCTTCAAGCAGAAGCAAGATACTATAGTCCTCTGGAGAGAAAGCAGAAGTGGTGGCACAAGAGGAGAAGTCCTAAAGCTTGAGGGATGAACTGAGATGGTGATGTGCACTAGGAAACATTGACAAATAATTAGGGAGAACAAATGAACCAACTCAAAGAGGCAGGCCTACTGCAAATGATGAGAGTTGTAATAATTAGAATCTAAGGCTAGTGTATGCTCGCAGGTATTATAATCATTTTGATGGAAAACTACATTTAAAAATGTTATTCATATTTCATCACTACACAGTAGCAAAAATCTTTTCCATTAACTTTATTATTAACTTGCTCCCCTTAGACATGACTTGTAATACAGTGAAGAAAATATAGATTTTACTTATACCTACTGTTTTTCTGGGCTAAAAATAATACAAATTTTAGTTCAGGAATGTTTATAATAGCTCCTTGCTGCCTTTGAGCATGAATAAATTTTCTGTTGAAAACTATGCAATGAATTTTAATAAATGAGAGTTGTGTGGTTCATTTAATTATAAGCCCAAAGCAAAACTGTGGATGTATCTTGGTGATATAGAAATTGGTGTTATTAAACTTTTCACTCACCGAATTGATGATATTCGCTCAAGCATACCTATTGGAAAGAGCACTAAAATAAATGAGATATGCAGACATTTTGAGATGTGCAGGGTGGTTTCAAACTGTTCCTGTTTGTTACCCATTAAATATTTTTATAACTACAAAGTTATAACTTCCTCTTTTACCCAGTTGATTTTAAAACATCCAACTTTCCCCCTTTTCCTTCTCCACAGTGGAATTTTACTGATTGCCTTTGATAAGTGCCAATAAGGCACATGTTACTCACAGTCTGAGGCTTCCATCCATAGACCCTTTCTTGTGTTTGTAACATAACACAGAAAATAGCCACCAGAGTGAGTGTGATATAAAGTATGTTATAGACATGTTCTGTTTCTACTGCTTTCTGTAACAGAAAAAATATTTACTCAAGATAAAACCAAACACAAGGATTGCTGTAAGTTCATTAGTATATAATTCATAATTAGTCAAGTTTATGGCTCTGACATTTTTCTAGATCATTAACTCTGATTTCTGGATATCGCTTTGAAATGTCCGTGACTTCCACTTTCTAATGTGGCTATTTCAGTAAATGCTGTTTGTCTGGGTCCTTTTGTGCTACTATGAAGATTATCACAGGATGAATGACAATGAGAAACATGTCCATGCTGTAGTCTGAAGGTTCAGTATCAAGTGACAGCATCTGGCCCCAGCCTTCTTCCTGCATCAGAAGGACAGAGGTAGAACAAGAACTCTTTGATGGTGGACCTCAGTTGTCCACTGGATGAGGTCTGGAATCACCTAGGAGATACACTTTAGTAATCGCTGCCAGGGATTATGCAGGATTGCACACAAAGGAGACAGTGGGCTGAATACGAGCATTTCTTCACCACCCTCTGCTTCCTGACTGTAAGCTTAGGGTGATCAGCTGCCTCAAGCAACTCTCAATTTGATTTCCTGTCTTCCTGTGAGAAAAATCACCTTTCTTCCTTTGAGACTTTTTAGTCAGAGCATTGTATTCAGCAACAAGAAAAGTAGCTAATACAGCCAGCAACATGAGGAGAATTTGCCTAATCATAGTGCTATTAATTCATTCATAAGAATCAGAACTCAGTGACTAAAAAGTTCTACAAAGGCCCGCTGGCTAATGTGACAAAAATGACAATGACATTTCAGCAATAATTTAGGAGGAAGCAAATGTTAAAATCAATTTTACTATGCCCCTAGATCTTGGCTTCATGTCCCATTCATTTTCTCTTAATAGATCACAGTGTCTTAATTCATTTTAGCATAGAATCTCATCTAAAGTATGGGTGAGACTCAACACAGGTTCATCCTGAGTCAAACTGCCCTCTGGCTATAAGCCTGTAAAATTCAAATAGCTCATCCTCCACAAAACAGTGTGGTAGTGGTGGTAGTTTTAATTTTTGTTGCTTTGATTAAAAAAAAAAAAGCTCTCATAAAAGCAGTTTAGGGAAGACAGGGCACAATTCCAGGTTACAGTACATTCTGGAACTTGAAATAGCTATTTACATTCACAAGCAAGAGCAGAGAAAGAATGGATGCATGCATGCTGGCCTTGGCTTATAGTTTTTACTTTTATACAGTCTAGGAGCCAACCCCAAGGAATGATGCTGCCCACAATGGGCTGGCTTTTTCCATGTCAATTAATATAACCAAGACAATTTCGCAGAGACATGCCTACAGGCCTACCCCAATGGTGATAATTCCTTATTGAGACTCTCTTCCCAGGTTTAGAGTGTATCAAAATGACAAAATTAACTAACACTAAAAGAATAAGGCAGAGTATATACATGTCTGCTTATGGGAACCTTCAGTTAAGCACATGGAAAGAATTGAATTAGCCAGATGTCACATTGACACAGAAAATCTGAACTGAATATCAAGTAGAAAAACATGAATGATGAAGCAAAATGGTCACATAGAGTTGTATTTTCTAAAAGAGTCTTAATACATGGGTGTGAAAGCACGTTGCTCTGGTCACCTGACTTTTACACCCTTGTGCTATCTCTTGCCTGGAGGGTGAGCTGGACTGGACTCACAGACAGAAGTTGGGAGACATTGTGGAAAGTCATGAAGAAAAACAGAGTTAAAGGATCTCTGGCTTCCATTTTGAGTTTAGCTCCTTCTTGGATCATCTACTGTGAAGAGAAAACCAGTGGCTGTGTTGTGAGGCTGACCCCTGGAGAGGAACAGGTGAGTGAGCTTGGGTTCAGGTCTTCAAAGGCTTGCCACCTGCCACATAACCCCCTTTACAGGTGTTCTTCTCTCAACCAGTCTAATGAGAAGACAGCTCAGATGGCAGTTTGGCCTCACTTCCAACGCTGCCTGAACCAGAACCACCAAGTCAGGCAACATCTTCAGTGTTCATCCACAGGAGCTTGGATAAAATGTTATTTTCCCTGCCAATCTAATTACATAGTGATATATTTCTAATATATTTATATCAATATATTTTTGTGATTAAAAATTTCAAATGCTTTGTCACTAAAGACAACATGAACTAGAGCAACTGCTATGTAGCATTTGAATTTATATTGCATACTGTTATCATCTTGGAAAGAAATGATGTAATACGTTTGAAAAGGGTAGAAGAGTCATTTTATAACAATCAAATTCTAAATTTTATAAAGTACTTACATTCAAAATAAGAAACTGAACAATTTTGATGTAAAAATACTAAAAGACAAAGTAAATCTGTTTACTTTAGAAGTATGTTCTATATTTTTGATCTCTATTGTCATCTCCCTAATTAAAACTAATTTTGAGTAGCTATTTAGAGAACAAAATTTCATGTGCCTTAGTGTATCAATGTACCTTTGGTATATAAATAGTAAATAAGAATTGCTTGGTCCCTATAACTTGCTTCAGTAGATTCGTACCTATTATTTCTAAAGAAATATATCACATAGGGATATATTTCTAAGTATATTCTACTTAGGTTTCATTTACAAATAAATGAGCATTTTATACTGGTTCCCTCTGTTCCCAAACAAAGCAGAGGAGATAAAAGCACTCCTAATGCTTGTGTTTGTCAGTATGCACAGTCATGAGAAGTGATTATGATCCCCATGGGGGACCTTCCAGCATATTTCACAGTAAAATTCCTATTGTATTCTTATTCATATCAGGGCACTACCTACTCTCTTTATGAAAAAATACACCCATGTTTAAACTTCTATCAGTAATATGAAGAAGTTTTACTTAAAATGAGACAAATAGTGACATGCGTATGCTTTCCATAGTCCACCAATTTCCAGAAATCGATTAATCTAAGACTTGGATCATAAGGAATGATGATTTTGATGGTTTATCTGGGCAAAGTAGCCCACCCTCATTGTAGCTCTTTTTTTTTTTTTTGTCAGTTTTGTTTTGTACACTGTTGTGTCTGTTACTAAAGCTAATATCTATTTTGATTTTAGAAATGGAGAAATTTAAGTGTCTATAAATGATGGGGCAATGAAGTAAAGGATAGAGCAAACCAGTGTGCTTGGTTTTCTGGTTAAAGGCCGCCATCAATTGTAGGTCATGCAAGTTTAGTAGCTAGTACTCGAACAACTGCCTGAGAGTCTCGAGAAACTGTCTGAAGCATTACTTCTGCCCGTGACTCTCATATATAGTGGCGTTTGTTACCAGTAATACATCAACAGCTGTATCATTGCCTTTTCTTTCTTTTCTTTGGTTTCACAGCATGTTTCTGTGCACTCAGAATATTTTCTTACCATCAGTTCAGGGCTATTATGATTTTTAGTTTGCAGTAAAGCATTGAAATGTCAGGCTTAATGAGCAAAGGGAAGCATTGTGTAGAGTGAGCCTTTCACTCTGGCTTCCTAAGCAGGCTAATCAGGCTTGCAGTCACACTAGAGGCTGCTTCTCTTCTCTTGCTCTTGAGGGTAATGAAAGTCTCTGGAACTCATTTTTAATCTTCCTTTTTCCTAGCACACTGAATGACCTGGGAAAAGTTACAGGGAATGACCTTGATAAAAAACAACTAAATAAATGACTGTATATCTTTATATAACAGGAAAGTATATATAATCGTTACAATGACCCAACTTCATTTTTCAGAGCTATTAGCTGCTTTCTTCCCCAGCCATTCTAGTGGGTAGTATACATTTGTACTGAAACAGAATGGTAAGAACAGTGAGGTGCCAAAGTCATGGAATGAGAGACATGGGTAGGCAGAACTTTGGCACTGTTTCAAAATAGTACATAAAATCTGTCATATTTTGTCATTTTACTAGGTTGTAATTGGCCTGTGTGTATGGGGTCCTAGAGGTGAAAGATGAGTCACCTGATTTCTAAACGGGTTTCTAATGCTTTAGTACCTTCAGTTAAAGGTTCATATAAGGTTCGCTGACCTTATATGGCAGCGTGTTGCTTCTGAACTCCTGTAGTATTATATAGCATTAGGAGGGAAGCACAGAGTTCTTCCGATTAATTCTTCTAAGATAGGGAAGGCTACAATCAAGAGTTCAAGTTGCCAGAAATCCCCTGAGACCAACAGAACCGTCTTCTGTGATTGGGCACTTCATGTCTATAAAATTCAAGCGAGAGATTAGGTATTTGTTGTTCCCTGAGTACTCTTTTCAGAGAGCTGCACAGAAACTTGGGCAAGATAAGCTGATTTTCTTGACTAAACCTGTCTAGAGACATAGCTTTCTGGATGCTTTTTTTTTGAGTGTTTCTAACCAGAAAGAAGAAAGAAGTAAGAGGAATTAACAATTAAATCTTTAAGTAGAAAGAAACTGAAACAATTTACGGACTTATTTTTACATCAGGATCTACCTAGATAATATTTTTTTCTATAATTAATATAATCATTGAAGATCATGGTGAGCAGCTTGGTACTCTCAGGGCATTGGGCCCTCTTTTGATAAAAAGTATATATGTTTATTTACAATCAATAATACAAAACAAATAAATGTCATCTGACATCTGCTTATACTGTACTGCACAGGGCATGGTAAAACCTAATTTGTGTTTAACTGACCCTGCAAATGGAGGACCATTGGATGTAGAAGTCTGATTGCATATTGTTTTTTGTAGATAGTAGAAGTAGTTTTCTTAAAAAATTTGTAAATATATCCTTTAGGGTAACTCTTGGTGCTTTCCCAGAACATAGTACCAGTAATGTTTTACAGAAATCTCACAATAACCTTTAGAGAGGTAATGTTTTCTGCATATATTTCAGAAAGAAACCAAGCAGAAGACCAGCATGACAACCTAGTCATTGCGCTGTATTGTGATGATCCAGGAAAACATCAACATCCTTTGGAGATGTCTATGGTCTGCTCTGTTCCTCACTTTTCATTTGAGAGTTATGGAAACCAAAAGCATTAAAGAACTAACAAAAGAAGAGAAAAATTTAAGGATGACATTCAGCGATGATAAAACTTTTAAAAATATGCATGAAAATGGATCATCATAATTGGGGAAAATGGTGCTCTATCTCGGACGATGGTAATGATAAAGTCATGAATTTGCTCCTAAAAGGGAAGACTGCTTAAAATTATCTAAAGAGGCTGGGTGGTGGTGGCGCACACCTTTAATCCCAGCACTCGGGAAGCAAAGGCAGCGGATCTCTGTGAGTTCGAGAACAGCCTGGTCTACAGAGCTAGTTCCAGGACAGGCTCCAAAGCCACAGAGAAACCCTGTCTCGAAAAACCAAAAAAAAAAAAAAAAAAAAAAAAAAAAAAAAAAAAAATTATCTAAAGAGGGTGGTCAGTCTTGGAAATAAAGTTCTCAATATTTTTGTTTGTGGACTAATAACTTTTTTTCTGTGGATATTGATCATATCATTTAGTACTTGCTTCCTCTGTTTCTTGTCTTCTAAACCTTGATAACAGTTTATACTTTTCTTAAAGATTTATTTTTAGGTTTAATTGAGTGTTTGTATTTGTATATGTGTATGTCACTGTGGTAGGCAGAAGCAGGGATCCCCTTGAAGCTGGAGTTACAGGCAGTTGTGAACTTCCTGATATGGGTGGTGGGAACCAAGTTCAGGTCCTTTGCAAGAGCAGCAAACACTCTTACGTGCTGAGTCATTGCTCCAGCCTCAACAATATCTTCCTGAGACAAGAGAAATCTCTCTGTATAAATGGAAAAATTAACACTGCCATGAAGGTCTTGTGAAAGAGAAGCTAGTAACAATTGGGCTCTCTCTTTATGATGATTTTTGTGTGATTTCCTTATGCAGCCAGTCTTTAATTTTTAAAAATTCCTGGAAACTGGAGTTACAAATGATTGTGAGCCACCAGCCATGTGGCAGTTGGGAACTGAACCCAGGTCCTTTTCAGGAGCAACAGTCCTGCTGAGCCATCTCTCTGGCTCCATTAGCTACTCCATAAATGCCTATGCCAAGGAATTTTAGACAACTTCCCAGAAAACACAGGATGTACTTAATATTTTGCAAGAGACTCAACCTCCTAGTCTCTGTCTGGTACTCTGGCATGCATGTTTCATGGAGCTTGTGAATCCCAGGGAGCAGAGAAGAGTTTCTAAATTTTCCTGTTATTTTCTGTTAATGGTCCATTGAGAAGTATACCACGCCTGTCTTCTCTTAATTGCAACTTGGTTAAGTTAAATAAGCATACCACAGGCCATGAGAGGAACATAAATCACATTGTCATAAGTGATTCATAATCATAAATCAGTTTGACAAAAGTTGAATTTTTAAAACATCTCAGTGTCTGAGACTGTGAATCTTTGAAATGGTTTAAGTAGAAATATTTGGATACTGGGCGTCATTTGGAGAAAATTTTTCAGCTTGAGTGGCATGTCAAAAATTCACCTGAATCTTTAGGAACACTAAGTACTGTTCACCAGTCTAGTTGATGGCGTGGACTTGGGAGAGCAGGGCCTACAAATGAGGTGGACTAAAGTCATGCAATAGCCAACTTTATTCAGAGCATTGGACAACTTCCTGTCTGAGAGTTAAGAAGACTTACTTGAATCAAAATATGTCTTTCCTTGCTCTCATCTCTGTTCTTCCTCATCTCGACTATGCCATTCCCTCAGGTTCTTCGCTTCTTCCTCTCTCTTCCCCTTCTACCCTCGTTTCTCCCCAAACCTCCATGCCCCCAATTTTGTCAGTTGATTTCCATCTATTTTCCCTTTCCATGTGGATCTATGTATGTTTTTCATAGGGTTGTCCTTGTTACTTTGTTAATCTAGGATCATGAACTATAGGTTCAATATCTTTTGCTTTACAGCTAGTGTTCATTTATGAGTGAGCTCATACCATGATTATCTTTCTGGGTCTAGATTACCTCACTCAGGATGTTTTTTTCTAGTTCCATCCATTTGCATGCAAACTTCAAGATGTCATTTTTTTTTCTTCTGAGTAGTACTCCATAGTGTAAATGTGCCACATTTTTTTTTTTTATCCATTCTTCGGTTGAGGGGCATCTATGCTGTCATTATGGAGCTAGCAAGAAACCTGGCACTAGATAAATTCCCAGGAATCCACAAGGATGACCCCAGCTAAGATCCTAAGCAATAGAGGAGAGGACGCCCGAATTGGCCTTGCTCTGTAACCAAATTGATGACTATCTTAAATGTCACCATAGAACCTTTATCCAGTACCTCTGGAAACAAAGGCAGAGACCCACAGTGGAGCACCAGGATGAGTTCCCAAAGTCTAGTTGTAGAGTGGTTGGAGTAAGAATATGAGCAAAGAGGTCAAGATCATTATGGGTACACCCACTGACAGCTTACCTGAGCTAATGGGAGCTCCCCAACTCCACCCAGACAGGGAAGGACCATTGTAGGACCAAGTTAGACCCTCTGAATGTGGTCAACAGTTGCATGGCTGGAGCAGACTGTGGGGCCACTGACAATGGCACCAGGATTTATCCCTACTGCTTGTACTGGGTTTTTGGGAACCCATTCTCTTTGGATGGATATCTTGCTCAGCCTAGATATAGTAGGGAGGGCCTTGGACCTTCCTCAAAGCAATGTGCCTCACCCTATCTGAGGAGTGGATAGGGTTGTGTGTGGGGGGGGTAGTTGGAGAAGATGGGAGGAAGAGAGGGAATGGGAACCGGGACTGGTATGTAAAATGATGAAAAAAGACAGTTTCTTTTCTTTTTAAAAAAAGAAAAATAAAGAAGAGCCACCTGAGTGAAGTTCTCATGAGTTCAAGCTGTACATAATCACAATGACAAGTCAAACTTGTTTTCCACAGAGGCACATGAATAGCAACAGCTGAAGCAAACTCAGTCCTCTCCACTACACCTGGGAGGAGCATAAAAACACATTCCAAGAACAAGTCCATGTTTTTGAAGAAATTGAGGTCACAAGACTCTTGTTAACTTGGAGTTTTTCATATCCACTCAGAATTTTCATAGGACTCAATTTTTGGACTGTGATCTGACAAAATACCATGGAAATAAATGCCTCCATACATTTTTCCTTTATAAAAATTGCTCCTGACAGCTGTTGAAATAAGTTACTTTCACATTCTCTCATAAAGCATTTAGTATACTAGACAGATGTTATTAATGAAAAATCTATTCAATTAATTTTAAATGTTTGTAGTGATCTTATGGGTTCTTATTTGTCAGTGTCCTCATGTTTTTTCTTAATATCACATTTTACCCAGACATATATTATTTTTCTAGGCTTCTTGTTTTCAACTTGGCTACATTTGGAATTAGCTAAAACCAAATGGCTGGGTACACCTGTAAGGGATCTTTTTTTTCCCCCTTAATTATATCATTTGAAGTAGAAAAAAAAACATTTTTAATCTAGATCTTTGGAACTGGAAAGATATACATTTTACTTGGACCTTCTGAAGGGCCTGGATGAAGGGAGATCTCTTTCTTTGCCTGTTTGCCTTCACTCTTGCTGGCAACTTCAGTTCTTTACTGAGTCTCCTACTTCAGGATTCTGGTGTATATTAAAGACCATCTGACACCTCTAGCCTCATGGACGGAAGAACTACTTGATTCTGGATATTTCCCTTGATATATAGCCATTGTTGGACAAGTTGGACCACAGTCTGTAAGTCACACTAATAAATAATAAATTCTATTTTCTCTCTGCATGTACACACACACACACACATTTATACTATCAGTTCTGTTTTCAAGAGAATCCTGATTAAGACACTTTTCATATGTAAGATTTTAATGTCTCAAATCTTCCTACACATTCTGAATAAGTCACTTTAGCAATAGAGTTTTCTGGCAGCTAAAAGAATGTGTCTATATTAGGAGATATCATTTCACACTGTCAGGGAAATACACTTCCGAGAATGCTGTCCTTCGATAAATGATTAAATGCTGTTTTAATACTGATGGTTTTAAAAAAAGCCTTTATGCCATTTTCTAGAAGCTCATGTTAAGTCCTTGTGCTATGCTAATATATGTATGCGTTCAGTAATTTAACATCATTCTTATTAGTAAGCTGGAGAAATCTACTCTTACTCTCTTGTTATATGGTATATAATTTGATGAACTCAGAGAACACAGTAGTAGCAATCTTTGCAAAATGATCTTCATTTCTTCAAAAGAGCCGATACAATGAAGGTGCAGGTAATGAGTGTTCTTGGGGAGAACATATTTTTTATACATTTCTCTAAGTCCTCTTACTCTGAAGATGTTTTGACTTCCAGTGCAAATACACTTTCAAGACTTGCCTATGGCCTAGCAGGATGCAGATGGTATTGCCTTTTCCCCCTTGGTCTGAATTGTATTGTGACCTGACCACTGTTGCATGTCGTTCCCATCACTATTCTTCTTTTCTCAGAAGGCTTTGCTGTCTTGGGATGTCTCACTTATACTTCCTGTCTGTTCGGATTATGCCCAGAATTAAGGTTCAGCTCAGACTTTTGGAGACACATTCCTATAGTTGTATAGCAAATTGAGCTGCCAAAGGTAACCACACATTGAACTGACAAAGACCATCTCACAGAAGACTTGACTGCCAGCTTGTACAGTCTCTGCCCTGATAGCCCTTACCTCCCAAGTCCTCCTAACTTTGTACCACCTATTCTTCTGCCTTCTTTGTTGCTTGGATTATTAGTAAAGCGTCATGTCATAGAGAGAGTAGGTTCAGAAAGTCAAGTGAATTTGATTTTCACTTTGTGAATGCTGCTTACCAGCTGTATAATATTGGGAAAAATTAGTTAACTTCTTTGGCTTCATCAATTAGGCAAATGAGTATTTATGTTTCAGGATAGTTGAGAAGGCATAAGAAAATATATTGATATCACAGTATCTTGATGTTTAGAGTATGTAGAATTGTTTATTATCCCATTCTTTATGGTAGAAATATTTTTAAGCAAAATACGATCCATTAGGGATACAGGAGGTTATTTTAGTGAGGTTTTCTACCATTAAGAACAAAAAGAATAAAATAGGAGAGAAAGTGTCAGATATTTTCATATCAGGTTTATATATGAAGTAAAGGAAAGCCTGGGTGAATCTATAAGGAGTAGATGAAATCCTGAGTGAATGTGTATCAGTGCCTCAGAGTCACGGGAACTGGTAAAACCTTCCCTTTGTCAGGGTCAGAGAAAAGCCTTTGTCTTGTCTGTGAGCAAATGTTGGAAGGATACACAGAAAGTACAGACCCCAGCTTCTGACCCCTCGGTGTCTACATCTTGAAACTGCTCCACGATGGAGAGAAGCTAGCATCTTCTCCCTAGGCCAAATGCACCAAGTTTCTCTGCTGTTGTGTAGCTGCTCCACCTTCATCAGTGGGCATGGCCCACTGGCTCCCAGCTTTTCTGCATGTGGGTCTGTCCTCCGTCCTTTCATACCCTTGTTACCCAGTCATGTTTCCAAGACTAATCCACACTGGGTGCAAAAAGTTTATCAAATGCTTGCTTTAAGTTATTTTTTAAAAATATTTTCTTTAAAGTTTTATGCATGTTGTTTGGGTGTACAAATTAGTGTGTGTACATGTGTTGTGTGAGCATGTGTATGAGTGAACATGCATGTGTGGAGTTCTGAGGTTGATGGGAGATGTGATTCTTGATTGCTCTCCTCCTTGGAGCTCACTAATTTGGTAAGCCTGACTGGCCATTGCATGCCAGAGACCCTCAAGTCTCCGCCTTCCCAGCCTTAGGATTATAGGCATTCCACAGTGCTGGACACTTGTTACCAGTGCCTCATCCTCGAAAGAAACATATTCTGCATTTAAGACAATTCCAACCCTTGGCACACAAAAGGTGGACAGAAATGATCTGTACCAGGCTTTTCAGCCCAAGGAGGTGGAATGTGCTTTTCTGGAGATGTATGGAATTATGTTCTCTTGTATTTTCATTTCCACTTCCTTGTCTTTGTTCTTCCTTGTGAGCTATTGAACAAAATCTATGCCTTGAAAACATAAGCTGATTGACTGTATAGTATCTTACATGCAATTGTCTCTATGAAAGCTCAGGGCAAGAGGCATACTGGGTTATTGAAATTTCTCATTGTTACCATGGACTCCCAGTCTCCCTGCTGAAAATTTATATTTTGTAGTCCAAGTATTGTTTTATGAACTGAGCTCCTCATTTATAGTGGGGATCAAACTGAGATTCTTTATGTAACAAGTTCCTTATAGACTGAGCTGTTTCCCTTTATCTGTGGTTAAATACTTTACATCTTCTTTGAACTCATGACAACAGAAAGCCCCGTTTCTATCCTGCAAAAGTGAAAACTTCACTAGCTTGCGGTCATGGGATTTTGTGGGATGCTTAAAAAGAAGAGAAACCAAACCCTTGGTATCCTTTGCCAGAGGGTAATGAGCCTATAAAAAGAACTCAGAGGGGAGTAAATATGATCAAAGGATACTGTGTGCATATATGGAATTGTCAAAATTAAACTCCATTCTTTGTGCAATTAATATACTATAATTAAAAAATAGTTTAAGGACCATCTGCCTTTGAGTTTTAATGCAGTAGTGCCTGGTGATTGCTAGGAATGAAAAATTTAGGAGTCAGGGACTGAGAGAATTTCAGCTAGATTCCTGGGAGAAAAGAGAAATGTGATGGAATGAACACGATTCAGAACCACTTTTACCTGTCAGGAGAGGTGACAATATATCCAATTTACAATATGAACTGTGGAGGCTTAAGGTCTTTATTGTCATCTCTGCAGTCTGCAAGAGAAAAAGCCTATGAATAGAGAACTTCCTTCCTCTTACTGTGAGACTGCAGGTAGTAAAAATATATCATAATCAATATAGGCGCCAGCAGGTCTACCATATGGATCTAATTTAGGAAAATTGTTCATCAGGTAGGTAAAGACGTTCCTTATTGGCCAGACAGTGGATGAGTGACTTCCTCTTGGCCCCCGTAAACCAATCAGTGTTCTAGGAACGGGGGTGGAGGAGGAGACAGAAAAAAGGGAAGCAAGAAAGGTAATGGTTTTATTCATAAAATCCAGTTAAATAATAAATTCCAAGCAAACTTAAATATTAGCAGCACCTTATAACACAATCTCATTTATCAAACTCTCCAGCCCTAATTGTCTATCTTAAAAGCGACAATTATATGATTATATTTACACGCATCTTTTTATATGTGTTTTTTCCTCCCAAGCTCAGATGCAATCAATTCCAGTAAGGTGTTCACTTTTTCCCATACATAGTTATTTTCAAAAATTCCAGAGCTTTAAATGCTGATGGGGTTTAAAATTCTCAGGATGGATTGATTAATATTAAGTAGTATTGTATGTTAGTGTTGTGTGCCAATGATTTGAACCAATAGCAGTAACAATACCACCAGGAGTTGGCTCGAGTTACGTACAGGAACATGGATGAGTGGTTATGTAGAGGAGTACAGGCAACTCAAAATCAGCCTCTGAAAGCCCACACCAGAGTGGGTAAAGACGCGTGAAAACTGGGACTCTGGAGCTTTCTGTATCATTTGTTGACAGTTGCGTTCCAGGAAGCAAGGCAAACTGGCCAGATCCAGGGGCAGGTGAAGCCTGCAAAGACCATCCTCTAGTGACTGACTAATGCCAGGACCCTTCCTGTTAAAAGTTCCACAGCATTCAAGAAAATGCTGCGAACTGGGAATGAACTATTCCAACAGGAGGCTGGGGTGGGGACCATGTCACAAACCATGATGGTACAGAGTGAGCTTGACAGTATCTACAGCTGTAACTTTTAAATATTCTTTTCTTCTCCACAATCCCCACCCCTATAATAATTTAAAAAATTCTCTGGATAGAAGATAAATTGGAAAGTTCTTTACATACAGGCTGCATTCATAGAATTTCCATATAAATTTTCCCTTAAATCACGCGTTTATTCCATGTAAATTTTGAGGTGGAGACACAATTTTTTAAATTCTTATGTAATTAAAACAAGAAACAGCTAAATTCCACCCCCCCTTTTAGTTTTTACTTTGATGACCACACTTCACTGTATGGTATGTATCAAGATTGATTCCCTTGACAAATAGATGATATATTTATCATCTAAAATATTTTGAATATATGTATACATTGCAGACTGGCTAAATTTTAGAAATTGACATGGGTTCATAAATGTCTCTTTTTTATTTTCAGAAAGTCAACTAGTTCTTAAACTAAGAAAAATATATTTATTATAAGGTTAACAATAAAAGATATTTAAATAGCTCTTTCCGTCTCCGTCTGCCATAAGGGAGGAGGCAGCCGCCATGTCTGCGCATCTGCAATGGATGGTCATTTGGAACTGCTCCAGTTTCCTGATCAAGAGGAATAAGCAGACGTACAGCGCGGAACCCAATAATCTGAAAGCCCGCAACTCCTTCCGCTACAACGGGCTGATTCACCGCAAGACAGCGGGAGTGCAGCCCGCGGCCGACGGCAATGGATCATGGTGGTCATGAACCGCAGATCTGGTCAGTGCAAACCAGCTACTTCTTACTTAAGGACCGCCATCAACAAGAATGCACGGGCCACCCTGAGCAGCATCCGGCACAGGATCCGAAAGAACAAGTACTACCCCGATCTGCGCATGGCGGCCATCCGCAGGGCCAGTGCGATCCTATGAAGCCAGACGCCTGTGGTGGTGAAGAGGAAACAGACCCGTCCCACCAAGAGCTCCTGAGCCCTACACCCCAGAAGCAATAGTCTACTGACTTTTTTCAACCGTCAAAAAAAAAAAAAAAAAAGATATTTAAATAATCCTACCATCTGAACAGAAACAATTTCCCCAGTAAATTTGTTCTTTTCTGTTGCATTCAGAGAAAAAGAGTGAGCCTTTGCTTTTGTCCTGACAGTTGTAATGAATTTCTCAAGTAACTCAAGAACAGTTGATTTCTTTTGGGGCAAAAGAAGTTTGGTTCTGAGAGAAATCTGTTAGCAAAGTCACCAAAGACCACACAAGTTTTGCTAGCCAGAGCTTTCTGCCTTTGGCATTCAGGGCCACTGACCCAACTGCAGTACTGATGAAAACACAGATTTTGCTATCTCCTTCCATCTGAAAATTAGCATCTCTAATAAATGCCCAAGTAACACTCAGGCTCCCATCAGAAGACCACAGTTTAAGTCCTATCGTTATCAGCATCTGCTGATTACAATCCTTAAGTGACTTTAACGTGTCATAAGACAACATGGGGAACTTGAATTTTATTAAATAATTGTGATCTCTGGAAATGGTTTGATATGAACTGCTCTCACTCTCCCCATAACAATTTCCTTGTATTGAGAAGAATTAAAAAATAAAAACAAAAACTGTTGGCTGAATAATCATTAGTTTGTATTTTCAGAATTATAGTTGTTAGCACATGTTTCCTAAAATATTATTTAACATATTCGTTTATTCCAGGAATAGGCGAAATGCCCACGGCATGTCGATTTTCAGAGCTAGAAGACAGCATCAGTGCAGAGTTTCCACTGCAGCATTTACACATGCATTTCCATGATACTGCATCTGATACAGCTCTTTGCTTTAACAGCCATTTCAAGGAGATCATGAGGGTCATGATTCGAACATTCCCTTTGCATTTAATTTTGTTAGAATTCATCCATAGTGTGAAATACTATGACATCATTGTATTTATTGTTTTTCTGTTGCTGTGATAAGACACCAGGACCACAACAGTTTAAGGATGGAAGGATATTCTGAATTGTGCTTCTAGGAAGACAAAGTCTCTCATAGCGCGGAAGGCCATGGCGGTGGCTGGAGGAGGAAGCTGGCTGATTTCATTTCTCATCCACACATATGAAGCAGAAGGGTGATCAAGAAATTATGTGAGACTAAAATCCCTTCCCCTAGTGACAGACTTCCTATAGCAAGGTTCTACCTCCTAAAGTTTCTATAGCATTCCCAAACAGTGCCACCAACACAAGATTAAATGCCATTACAGCCATCACCGTGAGCAATTATAAATATTCAAGGACATAGTAACTTCAGTAAATTTTATTCTGATTCTAAAAACTCATGAACAGATGGACAGCCTTTGCAAGAGTTGTTAATTTTTATTTGTAGCGGTGGCTGGGTTCTGTCTTTTCCACGAGTAGTTTATGTAGAGGAGCTAATGTTTCCTACCCACTTATGATCTATATATAGACACACTGCATTCATATAACAAGCTCTAAGTGCTTATCAATTCTAATACGTTAACATGGAAACACTTCATATTAAGTTTCTCTACAAATTTATGAGGTAGGTGCTGTTGACATATTTCTTTAATAGTTTAGGAAACAGGGCCAGGAGTATTTGATTAATAGATTAGGAGACAAGACCAGAGGGATTCTGTTTTTTCCAAATTGTACAGTAGGTAAAGCATAGTGGCAGGGTTGGTATCAGCTGCAGACTTTGGGCAACCCTCTGTTCTACTATGAGGTTCTGACCTCTGTATGCTGTCTCTACTACTGTTATGCATTATAACATTTTACCTTGTAACTTATACTATGCAGGTGCTGGAGAGATGGCTCCTTGATTAAGGACATATGTGCCTCTTGCAGAAGATCTAATTTCAGATTCCAGCATCCACATCTTCAAGCTCAAGGACATCTGATGACTTCTTTGGTCCTCCATGGGCACCTACATGCACACACACACACACACACACACACACACACACACACTCTCATTCACTTAAAACAGTACTGCTTAGATTAGAAAAGACAATTATATTTTAAAGTTAGTTTGAGTTGTCTTGAAGGTGGACCTTTTAACAAAGAAAATATTTCAAATGTAAATTTCCAGGTGTATAATAGCATACATAGAATACTTTCATATCCTTCTTTGAGTATTATTTCTTGATGTTTATTTGGAAGTATATTGGTTCTGTGTGTTGGTTTCTTTTGATGCCCACAAAGCTAGCATAAAACATTATGGTATCTTAAAACCTTTTTGGAGGATCCTCCCCTGCTTCTACTGGGCACAGAATTTTGGAGCACCCATCTGAACTTAGATGACTTTATTTACATGTAGAATATTTAATTAATTCTTGGGTGAGTGTGAATATGACAGGGCAGTATGTCTCTCAATAAGCAACATTGGAGTTATACTTTTGGAAGAAGGGGCTGATGTCCTAGGAGCACAAATTATGTAAGCACCAATGTAAAAGAGCTTTTAACCTTCTGTTAGTGTCATGCTTTCTGGTATCCATTTATACCTTGTGTTTATGGCCATCCCAGACAGAAGACCAAAGAAAATGGACTCTGCTCCTTACAGGAGCAGTGACAATTATGAGCACTTAGTAATATAATTTACTATAACCTGTCCTCTGATCATAATTACTTCATTTTCAGACTGCTTCGAAATTATAAACATCTCTTAAGATCCCTTCCCTTTTAAGTCTCATTTAATTCTGGCCTTAGGCCAGATCTCCAGAATGTCATGATTTAAATGAGACCTGGATACTGGTCTTTGGATGAGTTCCTCTTGCTCTCATGTACTAAACAATCATGTAAATATAAGTATAAAATACAAATACAAATTAAATACAAAAGAAATATAAGTATAAAATACAAAATATAAGTATAAAATATAAATACAATCCTTCTGGCCTCCACATACAATGAGGCAGAATAAGGCAATTATTATCAGATTTTTCTTTAGGGAAAGTCTATGCTGTAGACACTGATTCATAACAATTTGGAGATAAGGAAGTATGAGTGCAATCAGTAGCTTTGATCGAGCATGGAAGATTTCTTAATCATTGTGCTGTACTGATCCATGTGAATGTTACCTTAACATTAAGTAGCTCCTTACTCCATGGGTTTTAGCTGTGGGATAATGCTGCTGTACACTGTAAAGATTTGTCACTCATATTTTTTTTCATATTGGTTTTATAGAAAGCTGATTGGCTAGTAGCCAGGCAGGAAGCATAGGTGGGGCAACCAGACCAGGAGAATTCTGGGATGAGAAAAGACAGAGATGCAGTTGTCATCCAGAAGCAGAGGAAGCAAGATGAGATTGCCTCACTGATAAAAAGTACCAAGTCACATGACTAAACATAGGCAAGAATTATGGCTAATTTAAGTTGGAAGAGCTAGTTAATAATAAACCTGAGCTAAATAGGCCAAACAGTTTATAATTAATGTCAGCCTCTTTTTGTTTCTTTAGGATTAAATGGCTGTAGGACTGGGTGTGACAGAAACTCCCATCTACAAATGGAGCCCAAATGTTTGGTAAGAATTTCTACATAATATCTCAGAAAACTTAAAAAAAAAGAATTCTAGATGGACAAGAACAGAGTCTATTCCAGCTTCTTGGTAACTGTCTTTTCTCCAGTAGGCTCTGTTTATTGGTGGAAAGCAGAGGAACAGGTTTTTAGGAGAGACTTCCTGACTCAGTGTTAGTAGCCAAAGCCTCATAGATCTTTTAAGAGGTTCTGCCACCAAACACTTAAATGGTGTTATGAGCAGTCAGCATCAGGCTTCTTGGTGGTAGTTTGGATTGAGAAACTCCACAGAATTGTGGCAATAAATGTGTACCTCTAGTACCTCCAAAATGAAGGTAGAATCTCAGAAAGCTAAGAATTGGGGTGGAGCCAATCGCCAAAGCCACGGTTTTAATCCTTGCCACATTGCTGAGCAGATTAAAGATTCAAGTGGTCAGAAAAAGAGATAGACTGTAAAGACAGATTCAGTCAGATAAACCTCTAAGTGGTTTACAGTATGTTTAAAAATATATGTAGGCTTGGGAGAGAAAAGAAAAAGGATAATGAAAGTCCTTTAAAAAAAGAAATACAGTAGTCAGGTGTAGTGCCACATGCCTTTAATCCCAGCACTTGGGAGGCAGAAGCAGGTGGATCTCTGTGAGTTCAAAGCCAGCCTGGTCTACAGAGTGAGTTTCAGGACAGCTAAAGATACACAGAGAAAGTCTTTCTTAAGAAACAAAACATAAATAAATAAATAAATAAATAAATAAATAAATAAAAAAGAAATAGAGTAAAAATAAGCCACATACAGATGGAAAATATACTGAGAATTTGACTACAATATGTTATTATGTTGTCTTTGCATTGTTTGACTGCTGAGGAAGGAATGACATCTGCTAAAAGGCATTCGATTATAAATGCTGCTAGATTAATTCAACCTATTCATTTTGAAAATGCCTTGACTTCAAAATTTAAGTCAAAAGATATGTTACTTTGGAGAAGAGGTTTTGCTTTTGTTTCCACAAGAAATGAGAGGTTGTGGATTCATTCTCGATTAATCAAATAAGGTTTGATTAAGGAAGACCCTCTGAAAAATCTTCAGTAGGAGCAGATGGCCCAGATGAAACATTTCAGAGCACCTCTGTTGCACTTTCATCTGAGTTCTGCATTCAGAACAGCTTTGAGGATACTGGTTGAGATAGTCCAGCCTCAAAGAACACTCCAGTCAAGACTTGACCATCATCCTAAATTTTCTTTGGGTTCCCATAAGATTATCAGTGCCCCCCCCCCCATCAGCAGAAAGTAGCCTAGAAAACTATGTGCACATTCCCCACCAAAAATAGCTTATGGATGTTTGCCTTTGTTTAGTATGTTGGTTACAAGTTATTATAGATAGTTGTGAGGAAAAAAGCTAAACAAAGGAAAATAACCTAAAATCTTACCCTGAAACCAATTTAGTGGGTATAAATTCTCAGGTGAGGGTCCCTCTGTCCAAAAAGACTCTAGCTTGAGTCAAGTGACAAAGCACTGACCAGGCCAGACCAGAGATTACTGCCAGCAGTAATTTATCAATTTTCCAGATCTAGGAATTACACTTACTTCTTACAGTCCAGTGTCCAGCGCCAAACAATAGAATTCTAAAGAAAACAGGAACCCATTTTTCCTGTATATCTTTTTAATGATTAGTTGCTAGGGGAAATTTTGATTCTGTTTATTACAAATGTGAGACATATATCTTTTGCCATAAAAAGCAGCTATTCAATTAAATTTTGGAGACTTGAGACATTATTAAAACAAAATTACAGTCAAATATTCAAGAGTGCTATGATAATCAACATGTAATCTCCTGTGAGCTCTCTTTGATTTTTATTCCAAATTTCTGCAAAACAACAACCAAACCAACCTCACTTTTGAAGCATATACAGGTTAATGTTGTAGAAAATAAGTTTATTTGCCAGCAGGTCACCTTTTCCTCGGCATGTACTTGCAATTTAAACAGGCAATCAGGGTGTGACTTTGGTAGTGTTTGTTCTTATCTCCTTTCACACCATTTTCTTGAGTTATTGAGGCTGAAGGTCTAAATTCTGCACACTTCTTATGATTTATGTTCTGCATTCTATCTGAAGTCAACCAGAGAGACTCACTATTGAGATCAGAAGTAAGTTATGTTATATGTAGCTGGAAACAAATTCAGGGGTAGGCTTTTGGTTTCTCTAGGATGGCTGTAATATGGTTCTTATTCATCTAAGTCTCAAATATTTTTTTTTTAAATTTAGGATTCATTTTAAACATCTGGCTATATTCAGGAGGTGTCATTGACAGAAGGAACCTTAGCCTTTGACCAACAGAGGTGTCCACTAACTCTATCCCAAACGAGTGAGAGACAGTCAAATTGTCTGTCTTGAGGGAGGGAGGAAGGATAGGGAAGAGGAGAGAGAGAAAGAGGAGAGAGAGAGAGAGAGAGAGAGAGAGAGAGAGAGAGAGAGAGAGAGAGAGAGAGAGAGAGAGAGAGAATTACAAGACAAATTGTCCTGGGAAGATACAGCTATCCCAAGCAACTTAGAGAGACCTAAGTAGATAAGTTCCACAGTCTCTTTCCTTTCCAATCTTTTATGAAAATACACACTGGCTCAACCAAAGAAAAGCTGTTTGCAGCAGTAATGTACTAATGGAACTGGGATGATAATTATTATGAGCTAGAGACTTGAGAGGAAATGATCAAATGCATCTGGAAGGGCAAATGGGAGACATAGAGTTCTGGTCATGAGTAGCTGCCCAATGTTTGATCCTTTGCGTCATGGCTGGCAAGCATGACTACATTAGAGTCTGCAGTTCTTCCGTCCTGTTCAAACTGAAACTTTTTGAGTGTTTAAGCTTCTAAGTTTGAACATTTTGCTGAGATAGAAAGTCCTTAGTGGCCTAGGGTTAGTCCATTCTCTCCAGGTAGAGAATGTTAGACACAAAGATTTCTGTGGTAGATGTGTAGAAGTTTCAAATGTGTGCAAATAAACCCTGAAAGAAATGTACATGGAGCAAAGGATAATATCACCACAAGATGCCTGAGAAAACTGTTTAATGGTTAACTAAAAAAAAAAAAAACCATTAGGGTTATTTTCCAATAGGTGGCTACCATAAATAGCAGAAGACTATGCCTCTGTGTTGGATTTAGACTTCTGGGTTTGACAGTCAACTAATTTTGAGTCTCTGACTTGTTTTGAATCTGTCAACAGTGATGTTCTTTGAAGAAAAAACTCCTTGAATCAAATTTCAGATTATGATCTTCTAGAAGGATATGTGTGAGTCTGAAGTTTGCAAGTCTTGTTTTAGAAACCTCAAAGACAAGTGAGACTATTAAAAACATCAGAAGGTTTGGGATTATCAAATATTCCTGCTAATTTCCATTGCTACAGTGATTTTTGGTTGTTTATTTCTTGTTTTGATTTTTCTTGGATTTTGAAGGTGCATGCTTTACTCTCTACCCCAAGCTAACCCAAACTATAGGCAATCACTCTGCGATGAGGTTATAGGTAAGAGTCACCATACCTGCGTTGTTATAGGTGGCATCAAGGCCCTCTCCACAAGGTACCTAGTTCACTAAATAGTTGGGTACTTGGTAGTATTTGTCTGAGGGGAATACCTTAACCTAGAGACAGAATTCCTTATCAACATAGATAAAGAGCTTGCTATCAAAATCTGAGGTACTTATATGCTTGCTAAATTGCAGACTGGAGCATTTTCTTCTGAGTTTATAACAACTTGAGAAGTGTGTGACTTGAATCAGAAAGCATAATTTACTTTTATTTGCGTTCTCGAGCTACAAGTCATACATTTCCTGGAGTCTATCTGAGGCACATCAGTGAAAGCTGGCACAATTCACATCACATTGGGAAGCTATGTTGAATCCGAGCCGCTGAATTTATGTTAAATCATCTTTTGCATTTTAAAATTGTGAGCAGTAGAAAGCAAATAGATGCAGTAAGAAGATGCATGCAGTCTGAACATTCTTTTTGTCATTTATAAATCTTGTGATTTAGCGACATGTCTCAACAACAAAGATAAAGGATGTCAATTTTAAGTAACCCAGAGGCAAGTGATAGGGTATATGATACTTATGGCTGTTTTCCCTCTTGCTTTACATATGCACCAGCTGGATTCAAGTAGTATTCGGTGATCAGACAGAATTTTAATTCAGCTACTTTTTCTTTGTGTTTTTAGTCTTTTGTTGATAATGAAAATAAAGGCAAAAACAAAAACAAAAAAGCAAAGAAATGGGAAGCAAAAGTACCATATTTTTTTAAGACTAGGAATAAAAATAAGAGCTTTGAAATATAATTTTGACAGCTAGATGGAATTAGAGACTCTTGTTTACTAACTGAAGACATCTAATTCTTTTTAATTGTAAAGATAAAGCTTTATTTCAGCAATTTGGCTGCTGCATAAAAAATAACTGCTATGTTTATTTTCCTCTTTATCTGAATTTTTTTTGTCATAAGTGCCTGAATTATCTATCTTGTTATAATACGCTATCTGCAATAGCACAAATCTTACCTCAACCCAGTCCCTTTGGAAATCAAAGCATCTCTCACTAGCAAATGACTGTTGTTTTGTGAAGTTTTTAACATATTTCTTTAACTGATTCTTTGTGAATTTTAAAGCACACACCCCAATCCCATTCATTTCCCAGTCCTTCCACCCTCCACCCTTCCAACGTCCCCCAGAGAAAGAAAATTAAAAAATAAAATTCAGATGAAAACAAACAAACAAGCAAAAACCACATCTCGCCGATATTTCTGGGCAGCGACCTGCTCCTCTGTGAGCCAGTCTCCTCTCACACACGTCACAGCTGTGGCCATACTTACACCACTCTGCTTCTCCATCTTCTCTGCCTCTCCATCACAGAGTCGTTTAGAGTAGTGGCATCAGGTGTCAGGAGTGATTGTCACGACTAAGCTATTGTAGGCCATGATGTAATTATAGCAACTGATAACTCAGAAGTCAATCCACCAGAAGAAGTATTGCCTGATGAGGTATTCCATTAGCAAGGATTGTAGACTACTGACTCTGAAAACTATTGCTTTCATCTGTAGTTTTATTGCGCAATAATAGCTATGATAACTTCCCCTTATTGTGCATATTCATGTGATATGTACATGTAATCTTATAACTGTATCTCAATCTTATAGGCACAGATATCTGTGGATGGTCAGAAAGATGACTTCTCATTTATCTATATATATTTGAAATATAGAAAAAAGTACTAGAATATGCTTTGTAAATAGATCTATTGTCCCATGAAGACTGTAGACATTTAAAAACCTGTTTTTGCTCCTTTTACTCAGACTAACTGCACACAATTAGCTCATTTTTACCTCAGAGCAAATTCAAACTATACTAAAGGCTTTTTTTTTTTGTAAACAGATCATAATGTAATGGCATTCTGTTTGTATTTTAATAAATAGAACTTACCTTAGGATCAGAATAGTGAAACAGTCACACTGGCCAGCCTTACAGACCAGGCAGCAATGAACATATCTTTAATTCCAGTAGCCACAATGACATACACCTTTAATTACAATAGCAATGATAACACACACTTTTAATCCCAGTAGCCACACCAGTTTGCCATAGAAACCTGGTGGAAGTGGACACACCCTTAATTCCAGAACTAGAGAGGAATATAAGATAGGAGGAGACAGCTCTAGGTTCAGTTTCATTCTGAGGTTTCCTGGCGGCAGTATTGCCATCAGACTGATGTAGAGGTAAAAGCCAGTGAGTGGCTGGCTGTTTTGTTTTGTTGTCGGGTCCCAACATCCCCATGGCCTCAGCTGGTCGTTGAGTCTCTTCATATCCACCTATTCCTCATGCTGTCTCCAGTTCCACCTCTCTCCAGAGTGCACCAACCTCTCCACTTAGTTTTCTCTCTATCTCTTCACCGCGTACTCAATCTTCCCCATCTCTCCATCACATATTCCTTCATCTTAGTGGTACCTGCCATGGGTACCTAGGATAGGCTCTTGGATGTCTTCTGACCTTGTGCCGGGTTGTGCACTTTGTGAAGTTGGTGTTTAGAAATTAAGTCAGGTTTACTTTTTCAAAAGGAAGACAAGTGTAAAGAGAAAGTAAACATGAAGTCAGAACTTACTTTTTAATGAAACTCTTAACCATGATCCACACAAATTTGAGAAATTGCAAATACAAATAAACAGTGGCCAGATCGTACATGAAAATATGATCCTAGCCCATTATTTATGGTTAACAATTTAAGAAATCCAAGCCACCCCTGAGGCATTCAGTCCAAGTATCCATTACTTAACTAATTACCAACTGCTGTCTTTGTGCTTAGATTCCTCTTCCAACCGAGGATCACTTGGAAAAGGGCAAGCAGTCACAGGGGATGCTTTACTTTAGTTGACTGCTCAGAGTTTTGCCCTGTCAACAACCCCAGCCAGGACATATCTGTTTCCTCCCATCTAGCCTTGCCATTGCTATTCCTATCCTTAAGGTCCTGCTCTAAGTACAGACTATAATGACTGCTTATTTTCTGCAGGAATCTGCTAAATAGAGGTCTTGCTACCACGTGGGTGGGCTTCATTTATTCCCATGTATTTATCAACATCTTCTTTTCTTGGCACCCTGAGATAAGTCTACATTTATTCTCATCATTAGAGATAGCCTTTATAACTTTCATTTCTCAAGTGGTTGAGGATCTCCAAAGGAAAAGATCCCTCACATACCTCTGGCAATCTAAGGTACACAGTAGCTGCTCAGAAACTGTACTCCATTTAGTAAATAGGTGGACTCTAGCCTTACCACTCTGTTATCAGTAGAACAAAATATCAAAATATATGAAATCTTATCTGAAAATATAATTTATTATTACTTCTTCAGGTCAAATTTTGCTAGTATTTCTTTCCATTATGCCCAAAGTTAATTGAATAGCTTCTGGAAAAAAAAAAAAGGACAGCACCCTTTTGGATTCAGAGACAAGTATTTACTAATAGCATTTTCTTCGTTTTATAAAATTTAATAATTATTCGGGTCATTTTTTCCTTTCTTTATACTTGATTTTCACTAACTTTACTGGAAATTTATTCTTGCTAGACAATTAAAGTTGTGAAATTATAAACTTATTTAAGATGGCCATTGAACTGTATTCTGCTTTCTCCTACTGCAAAAGATGGTCTTCTGTTCAGACTTTGTGGTGGAGTCACTCAAATATAATCCTAATCTGGATTTTTTTATTTACTTGTTCTGTAAGCTACGGAATCTGTGCTTCATTTGTCATTTATACACAGGAATCATAATAATACAAACATTTAGGGTCAGTAGAGCACTGATGGCAATGTATAATAAGTAGCAGAATGAGAGCTGGGCATGGTAGTGCACACCTTTAATTACAGGACTCAGGAGTTTTGAGGCAGTGGATCTTTCAAATCTAGCCTGGTACACATAGGGGATTTGAGATTGGCCTTGCCTACATGGAGAAGTTTCATGACAGCCAAGTTCTACATAGTTAGACCTTGTCTCAAAAAATTAGTAGAATATATCGAGAATATGAGGGTGTAGTAGATATTTTTACTATTGTGGTAATGAGAAGCACTCTTATTTGAATGTTTGCAATGTGTCCCTGTAACTGTTTTATCTTTATTATTTCATTTAGTTTTATAGTAATTTTATTTGGGATATATTATTTGTTAATTTTTCAGGGAAAAATTTAGGCACACAGGTAAATTTTTAGCTATACATATCACTGAAGAAAAGTTAATTAAAAATATTAATTTTATAGATGCAATTCTTAATTAAAAATATTATAACCAATAATGGTGTCTTCACTACTATTTTTAAGTCTTAAAATTGGACAATTGTAGCATTAATCTGATTTATTTATTTACTTGTTCTGTAAGCTCCCGAATTTGAGCTTCAGTTGCCACCTATACACAGGAATTGAGTATAGTTATAGACATTAAATGGAGGTTCACAAATCAGTGCTCTCTCTCCTCTCTCACCTCACTATATCATCTACTCACTGCTTCATTCCATGGTTAGTAATAGGAAATTTGATTTCCTTGTGGGCTTTCATCATCTTTAAACCATTTTTCAATGATATTTTGCTGATCAGAAGCCTAGTAGGAATACAGTGAATTTTTAGAATTTTTTTTAACATTTGTGCCTTTGTTACTGGAGTTGTTGGGCCAAGACTTGGATCCTGGTAGCTCCAACAAGGTAGGCTCGGTCATTCATTCTTTACAGGTCAACTAAAGAGACCAGGAATAGTGAAAAAACAGAGAAATGTTTGTTCCATGTGTCCACACTTGAACAAGAAGCAAATAAAAGTTTCTCTGATGTTCCAAACCCAATTCCAGGATATTGTCATGACCTTTAGGTTTGAGGAAAAGACAAGAGATGTGCACATGTATGTTGCCAGGTCAAGGTATGGTCCTGCACATTAAGGACTCATTATTGCTTCAGTCTTGTTTCTCTAGAATGGTTGTTTGAAGAGTTGTCAGAACATTGTCTTCCTGGGAGACAAGCTCCTTTTTTGGTCATGACCAAAACTTTCAGGCTGAAAGTTTTGGTGTGTGTGTGTTATGTGAGGGGGGAAGGTTCTAGTTCTAAGGAGATCATCCGATGGTCAAATGACGAGTAACTGATGTATTTTTAGAGTATCTTCATTTCTCTTAGGATGGTTACAAATAGAATAGAACTGCTTTTAGTACTTACCTTTTTGTGGCATATGAGTTGAACCCAGGGTTAATTACATGCTATAGAGGAAAACATATTTTCAATATACACATTTTAGAGACAAATATTTTTAATATAAAAGTCACTAATATTACCTAGTATTTTCTTGAGAAAGTTACTCTGATTTTTTTTTTTTTTTTTTTTTAGAGAGAGATCAGGGAGAATAAATAGGTACAATAGTCTGTCTGGACTAGGTCATACACTTTTGAAATGCTTAGTTTAGGTGAGAAGAAATGCCAGGAGGATCTGGAGAGGGAAAACATGAACAAATAAATCAAAATATATTATATGATAATTGTTTTTTCAATAAAAATCATCAACAAAGTGTTGCAGAATATGGCGAGACAGTGCTTCTTCCAGCTGATGGTCACCAGTGGAGAGGGATTTATTGTGTTACCTATATGACTCAAAGTGGCAAGGAGATTCTACCTTGAATGGGACATATTGTGTAATACTGATTGTAGGTCTTGAGAACAGGATAACATCGAGTTATGGAGGCTGAATTTAAACATTAGTAGCCTCAGGGTGAGGAATAGCTCTAGGAGGTGTCTGTGGAGATTGTGAGAACTGGACAGTGAGAAGTCCCAAACCACAGGCACAGGGAAAAAAATCTTAGGTAGTGAAGTTTAGCACCATCCTTGGTGTCCTGGAGCAGACTTCACCAACTGAGAACAATCCTGGAATCTGATGTATTTAACCCAGGATCAGAGGATAGATGGGAAGCTGGCTATTGCTTGCAGTTCACTGCTGCAAAGTCCAAGAATCCCAAAGCAAACCAGATATTTGACCTCCAGGGCTTCTTCTCCACTGCAGGGTGATTGATATATCAGGTGGTGATGGGGGTTGGGAAGTTGGAAGTCAGGATTTCCACCTGTGTGCTTCTCAGTGCTAGGATACTTCCCTTTCTCCAAACATGCTTTGGAGACAACTTTGAGACAGAAGCCTTGTGAAGGGGAAAGAATTTGTCTAAACCATAGACTCCAATATAAGGGAGGTTATCAGAAGACCCTGGTGCACAAAGGCAAGGAAAAGGATAATATAGTTTCTTCAGAAGAGCCTAACTGAATTGAAATTACTGAACTTAAAGGTAATTAAATGGGTAAAACAACAACAAAAGATTCAGAAGTTTTCTCTTAAAAACAATCATGCACTGAAAGAGAAAACAATGCCGATGAATCAATCTACAAACAAGGATAGAATGTCAGTAGCATGTAGGGGAAAAGTCATCAAAATGGATAAGGAAATTAATAATAGGAATGGAAAAGTCAGCAGCCCATGAGCAACTGAGCTTGAAACAAACAAATAACACAGTACAAAAGAAATATTTAGAATGCATAGTAAATCACATTACAAAAGAAATAATAGCAAAAAAGTATCTGGGATGGATTCAACTAAGTAGAGGAAAGAATGACAGGAATGGAAGACAAGATCAAGGTGACAATTGTCAGAAGTAAGGATGGCATATTTTCAAAGACCATTTTCTGTCCTCACTAGAAGATAAGATGGGAAATCTGTTTTCTACAACACCCTGGCAGAAATTGACACCCAGGGAATCTTTCCTTCCACTCATGTGGAGAAGAAAATCCAATGACTGCCAGAATCTAACTATTCACTGGATCATGTTCAGAAAGTACAAAGTAATGTCCATAGCTGGGCCTTTCTGGTTCAGTTCTCTGCTGCAGCCATATGTCTCAGGTCACATAAATATAAAACTAAAGTGTTTCATCTGAGGACCCACACATTGAAAAAAAAAGGAAATAATGCATGCAAATATGAACAAAGGAAAAAATAAATAAGAATGACCACAATGTCTTAGAACTCTTAAATATAATTAAGAGGACAAACCTACCAACTACTTCTGAATAGATTTAACACCAACTCTATGAGATGAAATCTGTACCTGGTATGATCATTTGGTCAAGAATCCATGGATAGACAGGTCATAGACTCTAGGGGGAGAACTCACTGTTATTATGTTGCTAAATAGACATGATATAAAACTGACTCCTGGCGAGTTATTATACCAACAGCACAATGTATTTCTCAACTCCTCATCTGAAAAACTTCTATTTGCCGTAGGTGGTGATTAACAAGGAGACCCACAGTGAGACAAGGTGCAGTTAAGATACTGAATAAACCTCAGTGCTGAAGGGAATTGACATCATGTATCTCTACCCCTGCAAGGCTCAGGGATCTTTACAGACAAGGAGCTGAAGAGTGTAAGAAACATGATCTTCCCAGCAAAGAAGAGCTGTTTCTTTGAGCTCACAGTGGTTGTGATGCAAGCACAAAACCTGTGTAAGCCTAAGCCAGATGGAACCCCAGCATGGAGCGGGGAATTAGACCACAGTCCTGGCCCTAGCCACTGTTGGTGGTGGTTGGCTGCTGTGAGGAGAGAAAGCTTCCTCTTTAAGAGCGTTGAACATTTCCTTCAGTGTCTTTCAGCCACTTTAGATTCCTCTGCTGAGAGTTTTCTGTTTAGGTCTGCACTCCATTTTTTTTTATTGGATTATTTTTGTTCTTTTGATGACAAATTTCTTGAGTTCTTTGTATATTTTGGAGATCAGACCTCTGTCTGATGTGGGTTAGTGAAGATCTTTTCCCATTCTGTAGGCTGCCATTTTGTATTGTTGACCATGTCCTTTGCTTTACAGTTTCAGGAGGTCCCATGTATTAATTGTTCAACATCCTTAGTCATCATAAAAATGCAAATCAAAACAATTCTGAGATTCCATCTCACACCGGTAAGAATGGCCAAGATCAAAAACACTGATGACAACTTATGCCGGAGAAGTTGTGGGGTAAAGTGAACAGCATTGCTTGTGGGAATGCAAGCTGGTACAGCCCCTTTTGATGTTAGTGTAGCAATTTCTCAGAAAATTAGGAAACAACCTTCCTCAAGACCCAGTAATGCCACTTTTGGGTATATATCCAAAGGATGCTCAATCGTGCCACAAGGACATGTGCTCAACTATGTTCATAGCAGCTTTGTTTGTCATAGCCAGAACTTGGAAACAACCTAAATGCCCTTGAGCGAAGAATGGATAAGGAAACTGTGGTATATTTACACAATGGAGTACTACACAGCAGAAAAGGTGTCTTGTTAACACCACGCCCCTTCCTTTCCTTTATATCCCCTTTCCCTGTAAAGCCTGCTCTTTCTTTCTGTGTCACGGACAGCTCCTTTCTACAGAATACACCATATTATTCATTGTTTTAGTTTTCATTTCTGACATTTGACTCATAGTGATACAGACAAGAAAATGAAAGTCTGCCAAGGCTATGACAGTTGACATGAAGAGAATAAAATTCAGATAATATGTAAAGTGCCAGATGTTAGTAAGACCATAGCAGGACCAAGTATAATTCCAAAGGTTCCTGAGAAAGAAAGCAGAAAGAAGGGGAGAAGAAGGCGGGGGGCGGGGAGAGGAAGGAAGGAAGAAAGGGAGGAAAGAATAGAGGGAAAGAAGAAAAAGTGATTTGTGTTGACTGAATAAATTAAATTAACCAAGTTTTATGTTCTTAGAAAGCTATGTGTTTCTGATATAACTAGATAGAGATGTTGAAAAAATGGACTATAGTGTGAATATTAGGGGTTGGGAGGTGGTCATTAGGTCGCAGAATCAGGGCACAGAGCTTACCTCCAAACAAAACACTTGAATACTGGAGACAGGGGGTTGAACTGGGGACATTTAGTAGAGTTATATGAAATCTTTGCCACTAAAATTCAATTTTGAATAATATTTAATGAAGAAGAACAATAAACGATAATCATGCTATCTCTGGAAAAGTGAAGAATTAAACACACTTGTTTGGGATGCTAACCTTCATTATATTTTGTCTCCCAGAGTATTTCTGTGTGATCATGTACATTTGGATGGGGAGAACCCTTTTTAAAAAGCCACTACTAGAATAAAAGACCAAAGCAAAGTTGTACCTCAGCCATGTCCTTACTGTATTATGGTCTGCCTGTTCTAAGTAACTATTTTTATTTTTCTGTGTTCATTCCTGATAATTCCTAAATCCACTAACCCCAGTCCTGAATAAAGTATCTTTAACATGCAGCTTTTCAATTTAGGATTAAAACTCTCTTTAATTAGTAATTTGTTACAATATACTTTGGTACTTTCTGGGTTTTTGTTTCTAACATTATAGTATATTTTAATCTTGAAGTAATTGAAGAGGTGAGTTCTTAAATATAACAAAAGTGATATATTTAAGTGACTGTCAGAGATTAATCAGAGAGAGAGCTAACACCAAAGGAATGGAACTCTAAAAATAAAGTACTGAAATGCTTTTAAATCACTATTAGCTTATAATTATAGAACAAAGTTAATAACATTCTTACTAGTAATATATTATAGGTATCATAAAAATCTCCAAATGGTTCATGGATGTTATGATTTTTCACTTAAATTGCTCTAGAGAAATAAATAAGCATGTAAATCAATTTCTCTACTATGAAGTACCTGAGGCACCCACCCAAACATGCACTTATTTGCTTAGGGAACAAATAGTTTCTAAACTATAAATATAGCCCAATACTCAACCATACTGCCTGTAACAGGACAATCTGTAATAGGGACCCATGGGTATAGTCATAGGAAAATTTCTATGAATTTTAACAACTCACAGAAATCTTTATGGTATAAAACTATATGCTTGTTTCTAGTTATTAGTTATTTGGCATTTATATTCATGTAAATATGTCTAGCATTGTGCACATGGAAAGTATGTACCAGCTTACATGATAAAATTTCTCCTTCTAGTTAATTAGTTAACTAATTTCATTCTAGGGCTTCGAGTATTTTCCTGGGATTTGTAGTTCAGCAATCTTGGAGTTCGTCTGTTATTAATATATTCATAGCAAAACCTGTGAAGTCAGAATCAGGATAGAAATTCACAAATGACAGGGAAAGGATAAACCAATCTTGGGCAGAAGGAAAGACTGTCAAAACTTCATTTCAGAGTATGCGTCTCAGAAAACACTGGACAGTTAGTAGGGAAGGTGCTCCCTGAAACAAAGGCTAGAATACCTAATTAAGTGTGAGAGATAGATGTCCTATCTGTGGCTGAGCATCTCACAGACACTTATTCTCCGTCATTTCATCAGTTGTGAGTTTCTGGGTTGTCTACTTTACAAAGGGTGGCCTGAGAGCTGTGCTGATCTATAAATGTAGAAATACGAATGTAGAGAACAGGTTGATACTATTTGCATTTAACAAAATACTTATTAATTTAGCAAAAGAGCAGTAGGTTTACAAGTAGGACTGATGAACTTCCCAGCCATGTGTTTTAGGCCAGATTTACAGTACCAGACATGTATTTTCTCCTGTAGAATGGCCCTTAAAGCCAATCAGAATGTGGTTGATTACCCCCAAAATATTCATGCCCTTATTTCACCCATCAACATATTTTCACATTTGGATCACCACAAGTATACAGGCGAGTAAGTTTGTTCATGGCCTTTCTCCCCTGCAACACTTATAGCACTTTCATTACTATCAAATACACCCAGCATGAAAGAAGCTTTCTGATCAGTATCATTTTGGTTTCTTCATGCCCTATTGACCAACGTATGTGGTGTCTTCATCAACAGAGTTCTACCATCTAGTTGTTGGAGGGTTTAGATGGGGGAAAGAGAGGACAAATTATAACATTCTACTGTAATCTCAAAGAAGAAATAATTTAAAAAATTACCAGAGCTAGCTGTGACCAGACACTCACCAGTAGAGTTCTCACTAAAAGACATCATAGCAATCACTACAAACATGCACTTATAAAAACAATTATTAATAAATTAAATTATTATTAAATTATTCCCTAAGTAGAAGACAATGTAAAAGTAAATTTGAATCTAACACAAACTTAATATTGCATGCAGTTTCATTAAAAAGTTTTATTAAAATAAAACTGGGATAAAGGCAATACAGACCATCTATTCGTTACTGCTATCTAATATAGCACAACAGTCCTGGTCTAAGAAATAACCAAAATGTAAAAATCTCTCACCAGCAGCAAGCTGAGATCATGTGCAAATAAAGTACATTGGTTGTACATTGTGTCAGGCATCTGGGAAATCAGGGGAAAACAGAGCTGTAAGAACAACACAATTAGGTGCGTGTTACTATAGAAAACAATTCTAATAAAACAGCAAGCAATCCTGAGAGCCCTTGGCCACTCACTGACAGTTATGTTTGAGTGCCTGGTAGCTTAAAAAATGTCTCATTGTTCAGGTAAGAAGGCTCAAAGGGTCAAATAGCTTGCTGTGCAAGTCTGATGGCGTGAGCCCACTTCCTGAAAACCATGGTGGATGGAGAAAATTAACTCCTGGAAAATTTTCATCCTACCTCCACATTCATGCAACGGCACACCCATGCCTACACTCACATATGCACACAAGGTACATGTATGACAATAATAAATAAAATAAAAAATTAACAGTGTCTCTAATCCACTGCATAGGGAGAAAAAGGTTGAAGTCTTGACCAATTACAAAAATAAATAAACAGACCACAGTCAAAACTTCAACCAAGGCCTCTTTTTTCTTTGTGAACCACTAGGATCTCAGATGTATTCTAAAACTCAGAACAAGGGGGGGCAACTGTACCCTAACTAGCAATTCACCTGCTTGGATAAATGACTTCATACTGTGCTGGAAGAGGTCTTGATGGCGAGAAAATTTGCTGCGTGCAGCGCGTAGATGGCTCCAATGGGAGAACCATAAATCAAAGGAAATGATAAAGGTCTGGGACAATGTTGTGGAACCTGTGGTTGAGAGGGACGGCATGGAAAGCTAGTGCCCTGGGCACTTCCTAAAATCTAGGAAAGCAATCCTAAGGAAGTTTCCAAATAATGAGGGAGATGGAGTCCCAACAGGCCATCTCTTGCCACAAAATCAAGCTTCTGGTAGTGGAAATGAGTACCATACAGTCAAGTTGTTGGTCAAAGGGGTACTACGGAAATCCCCACACAATCCAGGCTGTTGCCAAGAATATAGGCTGCTCTACACAAGCAAATGGCTGAAGACCATACCCACACAACTCATTGAACATAAGAGGTTGAGCTGAAGCCTACATAGAAAATTCCCCTTGATATTCTAGTATCTTTGATACAGGAAGGTACTCTTCAGGCTACCAAAAGAAAAACATAAAGACAAACACAGCCACAAAAGCTTTGACACACACTCTATCCTGCCTACAAAATATACTAGGGCAATGGTGGTATGAAGCTTGTGGGAATAAACAACCAATATCTGATTTGACTTAAGGCCCACTACACAAAATGAAGCTCATACATGTCATTACTTAGGTTACCAAGAACCAGATACTAGATAATCCAGAGATGATAATACCAAATACAACTGGTAAGAAAATTCATAATAAGATTAACTTCTAATGATATTCTTGCAATGCTCATAGATCAATGCCTTATTCAGCCACCTGCGAATCTTCCTCCCACAGCAGATGGTAGTAAATACAGTGAGCCACAAACAGACACCACACATAGAGAGAGACCTTGGAACACACTTCTCCAAATGGACTCCCAAAATCCACCCCTCAGAGCTTAGGAAACCCAGTGGAAGAGAAGGCAGAAAGAGTGTGAGAGCCAGAAGAGTTAGAGGGTACCAGGAGATCAAGTTCCTCTAAATCAACTGAGCAAAGATCGTACAAGCTCACAGGACAGACACGGATCTGCACTAGGTCCTCTGTGTGTATATATTATAACTGTTATTTTAGTGTTTATATATGACTCGCAAGCGTGAATGATAGGGTCTCTGTTATGAAACAGTCCAAGAATGGAGTTTTATGAGAATTCTGAGTGCTAGTGAGAAAACTCAAAGAAAACAATACATGAGTATTGTTACCTCAGTTTCTTCAAAACATGGAACTTTTCTTGAAAAATGTTTTCTGGTTCTTCTTGGGTGCCTTTCCTGTGAAGCAGATAGGAGTGAGTTTACTTCAGCTGTTGTTATTCTTATGCCTCTATGGAAAAACACGTGTTTGCCACAGATGGCTTGTCTTTGTAATAATACACTTACTCAGGTGAGTCTTCTTAACTCTCAAAATATAAATTCCCTAATGCTCTGAGTAAAGTAGCCTATTGCATGAGACTTGAGTTTGCCTCAATTTAGGTCCTGGTCCCCATGCTTCATGCCACCAATTAGAGCAGCAAACAGGCCTCTGATTTGGGGCTGTCTCTTGGGTCTCTTTTCTTTTTGTTGACTTGCCTTGTCCAATTTTGATGTGATGGTATTTGTTTTTCGAGACAGGGTTTCTCTGTGGTTTTGGAGCCTGTCCTGAAACTAGCTCTTGTAGACCAGGCTGATCTCGAACTCACAGAGATCCGCCTGCCTCTGCCTCCCAAGTGCTGGGATTAAAGGGGTGTGCCACCACCGCCCGGCTTTTAAGTTATATTTTTGTGTTATATTTTGTTGTTACTTCTAAGAATCCTGTTCTTTTTTTATGAGAGAGAGAAAGGGAATGGATCTGATGGGAGGGGAGCTTGGGAGAAATTGGAAGAAGTAGAGGGAAGGGGCATTGCAATCAGGATATAATGTATGAGAAAATAGTCTATTTTTAATAAAAAGGGAATTATTTTTTGACGTTTTTATTTTAAAACAATCTTTTCTCACTTTACATACCAATCCCAGTTCCTACTCCCTCCTCTCCTCCCATCTTTTCTCTCATCCCACCCTCTATCCATTCCTCATAGAAGGTAAGGCTTCCCATGGGAAGTCAACAAAGTCTGGCACATCACTTTGAGGCAGGACCTAGGCCCTCCAGCCTATATCTAGGCTGAGCAAGGTGTCCCTTCAAAAAGAATGGGTTTCAAAAAGCCAGTTCAAGCACTAGGGATAAATCCTGGTCCCACTTCCAGTGGCCCCACAGACTTCTCCGGCCACACATCTATCACCTACATTCAGAGAGCCTAGTTTGATCCTATACAGGTTCCCTACTGTCAGTCTGGAGTCAGTGGGCTTCCACTAGCTCAGGTCAGCTGTTTCTGTTGTTATCCCCATCATGATTTTGACCCCATTGCTCATAGTATCACTCCTTTCTCTCTTACACTTGGATTCTGGAAGCTTGGTCCAGTGTTTAGTTGTGGATCACTGCATCTGCTTCCATCAGTTGCTGAATGAAGATGAAGGTTCTATGATGATGATTAAGGTAGTCATCTGTCTGATTAAAAGGGAATTTCAATTTAGGTACCCTCCCCACTATTGCTTAGTGTCTTAGCTGGGTTCATCCTTGAGGATTCCTGGGAATTTCCATAGTGCCAAGTTTCTTAATAGCCCCATAATGGCTCCCTTAATCAAGATATCTCTTTCTTTGCTCTCCCTTTCTGTCCTTGCCCCATCTTTTCCATTCTGTTTCCTTATGTTTTCTTTTCCCCCTCCCCTTCTCCTCTCTCACTCCCCTTTCACCCTCCCTTTTCCTCCCTCTCCCAACTTCCAATTTTTTTCGGGAGATTTTGTCTATTTTCCCTTCCCAGGGGATCCATGTATGTCTCTCTTAGGGTTCTTTTTACCTAGATTCTCTGGGGTTGTGAACTATAACTTGTTATCCTTTGCTTTATGTCAAATATCCACTTATGAGTAAGTTCATAACATATTTATCTTTGTGCGTCTGTGCTACCTCACTCAGGATGGATTTTTTCCTAGTTCCACCCATTTTCCTGCAAATTTCAAGATGTCATTTTTTTTTCTTACCGTTGAGTAGTATTCCATTGTGTAAATGTACTAAATTTTCTTCATCCATTCTTTGTTTGAGGGGCATCTAAGTTGTTTCCAGGTTCTGGCTAATATAAATAATGCTGCTATGAACACAGTTGAGTAAATGCCCTTGTGGTATGGGTGTGCATCCTTTGGGTATATGCCCATGAGAGTGGTATTGCTGGGTATTGAGGTAGATTGATTCCCATTTTTCTTTTATTATTTATTTATTTTGGGTTTATGAGACAGAGTTTCTCTGTAGCTTTAGAGCCTGTCCTAGAACTAGCTCTTGTAGACCAGGTTGGCCTTGAACTCACAGAGATCCACCTGCCTCTACCTCCTGAGTGCTGGGATTAGAAGTGTGCACCACCACTACCTGGCTTGATTCCCAATTTACTAAGAAACTGTCAAACTGATTTCCAAAGTGGCTGCATGAGCTTGCACTCCCACGAGCAATGGAGAAGTGTTACAAAAAAAAAGATTTAAGAAAAAGAAAGAACTATAAAACTATAACTAAACTATAACTGATTTAGTGATAAGACACAAGGGTTGTTCATGGATACTAAGTGATCATAAAGTCATATCCATCATGGATTGGTTATTGCCCAGTCAACAATCATACGTTGGACACTCAAAGAGCCAACAAGTTTCTCCTGAGAGGGTAAGGCCAGATGTGGGCTCTATCACAAAGCATACACTATAAGCCATGTAAACATGCAGCCCAGAACATCCTGTCATTGTGGGTGTACCAGAACTCTTCTTCAACCAATTCCTGTGCCCAATCACAATTTCTTATAACAAGCTGGGCAGATGTGCTGGCTTCACAGGGGAGGTAGCTTACAGCACAGTAGCGACTGAGAAATTCTCCTTTATGCAAATTTGGCAATGAATTTATTCATCCCAGTGTGAAAACAAAAGCTGCCTGAGAAAACATGTCTATCAGGTTTCCCCTCCCAGGAACAATAAGATTATACTATGAAAATCAATGCTTTGGTTGTAACTAGTTTTTTCCATTGAATTTTCCACTAAATGGGCATTTTTTAAATTTTAATTCCCTATTTAGAGTCTGTATTAAACAGGGTACCTTGCCTTACCTCTCAGGGGTGCTGGTTTAAAGTAAACTAGATGATCACTAGATAACGGATTGATTCGAGCTCTTTCTATGTGGTTTTAAATATTCCAAGCATGGTACTCACCCTGGGAAACAGCTCGTTGTCATTCTAGATTCAACACAGTGCCTTCCTTCTGCCCACCTGCCTGCCTTTGATTTGCATTTCCACCTATCTCTAGGCCTTTAGCCATAAAATTATGGGTTTGGCTGTTGCTCAGCAAAGATGCCGGTCAATAATGCCTCAAGGAACTGGCTTTTCTAGGATCATTTATATTTTAGTAGAAGTCTATTCACATCAAATAGGTTTAGGACCAAAAGGAATAATTTCAGCTGACTGGATTTAACACATACAGAAGGAGAGCTAATTACCTGATCTTACTTTGTGTTGTTGTCTCTATTTGGATCAGAAGAATTACACTATCAATTAATATCCCAGAATTTCTAGGTTGTAGATAACATTACTGATAAGTTTTGAATTATTAAGCCTGAGAAGACAGAGCAAGTGGACACAGGTTTTTTTAACCGCATGACCACATTTTCCTCTGAATTTTTATATACTGTTAAACAATATTTTGAAAGAAAAAAGTAACTCTCTAAGCCACAATGTAACACCAACGTCTTTTACTTATTGCAAATTGCGTTTATGCCTTTTTCATAATACAAAATATATTGCAGGGCTGCTTTGTCCATTGCAAACAAGTCTATAATGTTCCTTAATGTAACTTTTAGAGCATATCTCGATGGGTTTCTATATGGTTTTCACAGCTACTCACTTTAATACATGAATATTTCCCCCTTAATTTGATGTAGCGTAATTTACCCTATCATTCTTTCTTTTGTTGTAATGAAGGCTTTTCTTTGGCTTTTTTTCTTGCTGCTATTTTATATTCTGCAATGAGCATTTGGCATGACTTTATTCTGTTGTGGAATTATTTCTGCAGAGTTAAACATTGGTAATAGAATGTTTAAGTCAAACATATGAACATTTCTGTTTCTTTATTATAGTTATTATCTCTCCATATTTGCTCTCTGGAATTCTTGTAAACTGCGCCACTTAACATGACATCAGATCATTAAGAAGTCACTTTCCTCAGACACAGGGCTTAGTGGGTCGCAGAGCAGATGCATTGCTGACAGTAATTCACTGAACACAGAGCTAACATTCAGGTAACAGAAAATGAGGCGCTCGGCTTTGCATAGGGGAACCATGCACTCATTCTCAATGCCAAGAATGACACATGCTTCCCTTCATGCTTTCCTCTATGCATAAAATCTTTTTTTACTAAAGTTGTTCCTTAGAAATTTTTATTCTTCAAAACACTCAAATTTTATTTATCAAGGAATACCCAGGGGCTGGAGAGATGGCTCAGAGGTTAAGAGCACTGACTGCTCTTTCAGAGGTCCTGAGTTCAGCTCCCAGCAACCACATGGTAACTCACAGCCATCTATAATGAGATCTGGTGCCCTCTTCTGGCCTGCAAGCATACTTGGAAGGAATGTTGTATACATAATAAATAAATACATTTTTTTAAAAGAAATACCCCTTACACACACACACACACACACACACACACACACCTTGGTTCTGTTAGATACTGTCATCATTCCAAATTTACGTCTTCCAGATTCTGTTACAACTATGGTCAAAGCATTAATATTGCATGATTTTCCTGTAGGGACCCAAGATAGCTCTTGTCTCTCCCGTACTTATGTTTGTGTTGACTTTATGGTATTAGTCTCAAAGTTGAGATCTTCTGCCCCAGACTGGACTTCTGGGAACACAAATGTGTGCTAGCACTCTATTTCTCCAAATTATTTTTCTGCTCCAAATTCAATACCTTATGTGTAAAATGAGGAGAAAAAACACTCGATGTTTGTTGAAAGAATTACCAGTAGATAGGTAATAGATGGCCAAATTGATATATTACATAAGCAGTACAAAGTCACTCTTACTAAAAAAGTGTTATCTCTTTAACTAAAAACAAATAAGGATTTAAAGTTTTAGGTGGTGGTTTAAAGAACTTTTTGTTATATCCAAAATTTATGAAATAACAAAAGTGTTAAAATCCAAATTTAAAATGTAGCAATTTGGAAAGTCTGTTTTCATTTGTGCATATTTAGAGATACATTCTAGTATTTATATCTTTACTATTTTGTGATATAAAAATAAGTTATTTTGTTTTTTAATAGCATTGTTTTTGGTCCAAATGGCGATCACTTTCTAGGATAGTTCTCTATAAAGTACTGTCCTGGGCTAGCTGGGGGGACATTCAGGTATTCCATCAATAGCCCTAGTTTGTATAGTATGTGCATGATGGTTTCCCAACAGCCCATTCATATGTTCTGTTTCTGACAGCTCTAAGCTCAACACCTTTCAGGTCATTGCAGACTAAATAACTGCCCCTCTGCCTCATCTGTCCCCAGGTGCTTTCTGTTGTAAGTTTTCTCCAAGTCTGCCTTTGCCCTCTCACATCCAGGCTCCCTTGAGCTGTGTTAACGTTGAAAATAGAACAGCTCTAAAATGAAATTAAGCAAGAAATTTTACTCTGAAATACCTAACCATTTCCTTGTCTTTCTTACTAAAATAAATTCATTTCATTTACAATCTCCCAGAGATAAAAATATAAACAATTTGTATGAGTTGGCTGTGGTGATCACTTATGCATTTCAATAGCTTACCACACCGAGTGTTTATTTCCCACGATGTTTCATGGTGGTACCACCTGTTCTTTATGCCATGTGTCCTTTCATTCAAGGACTTAGGACCCAGAAGAAACACTCACCAGGCATATGGAATATTCACAACAGTGTGTAAAAATAACAAACTAAATTTCATTGAAATAGCCACAATGGCTATTAAAGATTTCTGCTTTGGCTTTTGTACCTAACTTTGATCACATGTACATGGATAAAGCCCAGAGCTGATGGAGCAGAAATATCTACCCTAAACAATAACCACAGCAAGTTACAAATTAAATGGAGATGATTATGAGTTGCTTTCAGAAGGAGATAAACTTAGAATGACTCCATACAATCTTTCATAATTCCTTCCTTTTTGTCTTATGTCAAAAACCCTCAAACATACCTTGTGAAATAGTCTAAGGTCATATGCAAGTTGATAAAGTATTCCACAGAGAAACAAGATTATCCCTGCCAAATACATGAGTCGATGCATTAAATAATGAAATATTCCGTTTGTTAAACATATGCCACTTAAAATTACCAGCTTGAATTTAATGACATAATAGAAGACCTATAAGTATTACTTCTATATAGTTCTATATGTTACATCTATATAACTTTAAAAATAAGTGTTTGAGGTGTACTAAGCTCTTTTTTAAAATTGATTTTTAGTGAGCTCTACATTTTTCTCTGCTCCCCTCCCTGTCTCTCCTTTTCCTTTCAATGCTCCCCAAGATCTCCATGCTCCCAACTTACCCAGGAGATCTTGTCTTTTTCTACTTTCCATGTAGATTAGATCTATGTATGTCTCTTTTAGTGTCCTCATTGTTGTCTAAATTCTCTGGGATTGTGATTTGTAGGTAGGTTTTCTTTGCATTATGATTAAAAACCACTTATGAGTGAGTACATGTGATAATTGTCTTTCTGTGTCTGGGTTACCTCACTCAAAATGATGTTTTTTAGCTCCATCCATTTGCCTGCAAAATTCAAATTTACTTGGTGTCCCTCAGTAGCGTACAGATACAAGGTCTTATATGGGAGTAGAGAATGTGCTATATCAATATTCTTAAGACAAGATGCATAATGTGTTGGGTTTGAATAATTAAAATTTTCAGTCTATTGTATTTTCTTTCAGTAGGTGAGGGAGGGAATTTCAAGAGAATGTACAGGAGTAGGGAAATAATACATAAGACTTATTTTTGTATAAATAAGAACAAGGAATGTCTGTGCTACATACATAAGACATTACTTTTATTCTCCCTTCAGATTTTAATTTCAGGTAGTGGTAAGTGTTAAGGAAAAAGGATGTTATGTGATGGGGGATAAGGGACAGTCTATCTTGGCCATAGAAGAAAAGGCTCATTGAAAATTGGGAGATTTGAGCAGAGGTTTGAATAGTGCATCAACTAAGATATGTAGGTGAAGTACGTTCAATGACACAGAATGATTAACAAGTTCAAAGGGGACCGTTCATGTTTTCAGATCCCTGTCTGTGAGATACTCAACAGTACTCTCTTGTTCTGGGAGGAGAATGAATGTGGGAGCATAACTACCGCTTTGCATGACTGCGTCAGAGGTCAGACACACCCTCATCTTATCATCTTATCTAAAGCTTCAAACTCCATTAGTGCAGGACACAGCTAATGAGGCATCTCTGGGACACCTTCCTAATTCTGCCTATCATGCTCTCAGCACTCAGTGAGCATCCCCTTTTGACAGATGTTCTCCCACCACAGTGCAGACTTAGATGCCTGGGCTATTTCCTCAGTCCTCATAGTACGAATTTTCTCACTCCACTGCTGGCAAAGATTTCTCTTTGGGCTTCTGAGTAATCATATTGCAGCCATGTTGTATTTCTTTCTTTCTTTTTTTAATTTTTTAATAATTTATTTATTTATTAAAGATTTCTGCCTCCTCCCCGTCACCGCCTCCCATTTCCCTCCCCCTCCCCCAATGAACTCCCCCTCCATCAACAGCCCGAAGAGCAGTCAGGGTTCCCTGCCCTGTGGGAAGTCCAAGGACCTCCCACCTCGTATTTCTTTCAGTTACTTTAATTCTCAGTTCTTTCTATTTTCTACTCTTTCTTATTTTTCTTTTTTCTTTGTCTAACTCGCTTTCTGTCCTGGGGGACCCTTGCCAACCACTTAAGTTTTTTCTCTTATGACTACTTGGGTTGTCTGACAGGAGTGCTTAGGGACTTGAGGAAGAGTTTGTTTCCTCCCTGACATCCTCCTGTGTAGTCATTTCTGTCTGACTCAGTACATTGGTTGATGAAACCTTGCAAGGTGATCTCAGGCAACACGTCTCTTCTGAGAAATCACTGTCCAGTGTTATCCTTTGGGCTGACAGGTGGTAATAACTTAATTATCACCATACTTATACTGTTCTCTGCTCATTATTGTGCAAATGGTTCCTTTATTAATCTCTGGAAATGGATCTGATGCTAGCATTCACTTACTTCAGCTGAAATCACTACTCTCTTTGCTCTCTCCTCTTCCGAGGCACTTGTACACCCTAATCTTTATCTGGAATGGGCTTTCCTACGTTCCTCATGCAGTTAGGCTCCATTTCATTCTTTAATTTATTCTGAGATGTCTTTCACTCTCCACAAACCTAAATACAGTAAAACATTTATTCTCGATGATAGAGTACTCTACAACACAGAATTTATGCTTGCATTTGCTTTTCTGTTTTATTTATGTCTCTTCTACCACAACAACTGCTTCCTGTGGCCAGGAAGCTTGTCTTGCCTTGTGCACTATTGGAATAGTACACAGCACATGTGAAAGATAAGGATAGTCTCTGAAACACATTGTATGGCTACTTCGTGCCCTGACTTGCATTAAATGTTTTATGCAGATAATTCTCACAATAAATTAATGCATTTATGTGGGGTTATTATTATTTTTTCAGTTTGACTTAATGTAGACTCAAAAGCAGAAAAAGCTTTGTGGCTTAGGTAGAGGCCCAATAAAAATGCACTTCGCTACCTGAACAATAGACTGCTTTTCAGAACTAAGGAAATACAAACCTAAACCTCAAATGCAGAAAGCCTAGAGAAAGCCCTCGGTGTTAAATAAATTTTTATTTAACAAATTGTGGTATTTAACTTAGCTAGTATCTGAGTCTCATTTTGTATATTTTGAGTTATAATAATCAAGCTTTATTGGTTTATAATTCCCCAAAACATAAGCCATATTGAGCAAAACACAATCTCATGACCTAACATACTTCTCTACTAGTCCTAGGTTTTTCCCACCCCCATTGTAGGTCAATGGGCACAAGACTACTTTCCATATTGGTCTTGAGAAACCTTTTAGAAAACTGAACAAAATATGACTCAAAGAAAACCACTTCCCACCTGTTTGCTTGCATAGCATATTACGTTTGTACAAGTAGAGAGAGCCGTCCCTTTATTTGCTGTTGTGTTTTAGAGAAACAGACTACCCTGTTTTCTGAACTTAAACATACCTACCCTAAAAAGAAAAGTTACATAAATTTACTGTATGTTTTCCTGTTGTGTATTTATAGTAGCATTTGCCAAGGCGTGTTCTATACAGTACCAATATCACAGGATGCATTCTCAGTACAGTGGTTACCTGACCAAATAAAAATGAAAACTCTGTATAGGTAATTGCTATTGAATTCACTAAATGCTTGAGTACATTGCCTATTTGTGAAAAATCCTGTGTTGGAGAGAAGCCACTTGTTTCATTCCCAGCTGCTCAGCCCCGAAATAATCACACAGAAACTGTATTAATTAAATCACTGCTTGGCTCATTAGCTCTAGCTTCTTATTGGCTAACTCTTATATTAATTTAACCCATTTAATCTGTATATAGCCACATGGCTGTGGCTTACCTGGTAACGTTCCCAGCATCTGTCTCCGGCAGGCTCCGTGGCTTCTCTCTGACTCCAGCCTTCTCCCAGCATACAGCCTAACTTTCCCTGCCTATTTCTGTTCTGCCCTTGCCATAGGTTCAAAGAAGTTCTTTATTTCTTAACCAATAAAAGCAACACACAGACAGAAGAACATCCCACACAAAGCCTGAACTGAAGAAAACCTCTTAATCTTTTTTTCAGACAAGATTTATAGCTTCTCTGAGATCCCTAAAATTATCACAAAAAAATCATAGAAAATTCCTAGGGACATACAGCTATAAGATTTAAGTCTTTATTTATTGGAATGTTGTTGTTTTAAATGTGAGAGAACAGGGCTTGAACTCAAAGTAACACATGATAAATCGCAAGCAATATCCTGTCACTGAAGAAATATATTATTGTGTACATTTTTGTCACTCTTACTGTTTCTCTTCACCCTGCAGTATTTGTGAATTTTGTTTCTATCACAGCTACCCTTAATACATTTTCCACATATAATAGAGGTATTCTTCTGTATAAAATGTGGAAGTAGATTGATTACTTGTGGTAAAGATGACAGTTACCCTTGTATTATAAAGCTAAGAATTGCCATTTTCAATTGCTAAACAAAGTTATCTCTGCTGATAGAGCACTCTGGATTTCTTCATTTATCATATGAAGAAAATCTGAGCAAAATAAAAGCAAAGAACAGCGAACCATCATTGTCAGCTATAAAGCATTTAAATACAATGCTAATTGCTGAATTCAGAAGTAAAAGGATTTATTAAATGAGAGACAAGTTTAGTCTAGAAAATTTTAACGTAGTGATCCTAACCTTGAAAGTTTACCCTAAACTTTGTCATGCATAGATCATTTAAACTGCCCTTTCAGTATCTCATACTGCTATCTATTTCTTTTTCCTTTCCCCAACCAAGTGCTGCTTGCAGCTGTTTCCTATGTGGGATGTGGAAAGGACATTCTTATTACAGATAGGCAAACAGATTTAGGTCCTTTGAGTGTCCCTCATTCCTATTGCTTTGTAAGCTCTCAGTAGCTGCACCTGTGCCTGGTGACCGTGCTTTCAGGATGTAGAAACAGACACTATTATGCTTTTCATGTGTTTGCTATACAAAAGCCTGTTTGGCTTTATGTAACTTTTCTACACATGAGAAGACTGTGTATACTAAATTGTCTTTAGGTGATTAATTGAATCGCGTAGCTTCTTAATTTGAATAAAGTTGATTTGAAAGAATAGCCAAAGCTTTTTTAGGTACAGAACATTATTTTTCCATTTTGCCACAGATGAAATATCTTCAGTTCTTGAGTTGATGAGCACATTCTCTGCTTAGTCACAAGACCATCCTGGCAGGATTCTGCTTTGGCACAATTTTATTAGAGAGATAAAATCTTGATCAAAGTGTAGAAGTGAATTCTATGCAAGTTTACATTTCTAGGGGTTTGGGGAATGGAATTTCTGTTATTGCTGTAAGAGTGGAAATTGACTGAGAACTCACTATAGGAAGGAAAATATCATCATCCATAAAATACTTTGAAATAAAGATATTTCATGTATTGTATAGATTATAAAATTATCACTTGGGCACAATTCCCCAAGAAGAAAAGTATGTTGTTAAGGTTCAGTTTTATAAATATTTTTAAAGTAGTAGATTCTAGATGTTTCAAGTTGCTTTGGTGTGGGGCTGTAGCCTTCTGTGAAAGTAGTCAGCATGATCTGGATTCTGGAAGCGGAGGGATTCACAGAAAGTCTAGTCTAGCATTTTCTTCATTTAAACCCTTGTCAGTGAATTATCTGTTAATCCCCATGTTCACGTGGAAACTGCTCTGTTCTTGTTTGTTTCCCAAGGAAGCAAAGACACAGGTGTCACAGGTAGTGACAATCTACCTGGTAATGAGAATTCCCTGCGGGAGCTATGGTTAGTAAAGGATGTGTTACACCCCACAGAATGCTACTTAAAAGTATTTACCTAGAGTTAAAATTTTAAGTGTGTGTGTGTGTGTGTGTGCGCGTGTGTGCGTGCGTGCGTGTGCACATGTGTATCATCAAAGTCAATAGATGATTCTTGGCCATGAGGAAGCAGTCTTAAAGGACAAAGAGAGGATAAGGTGATTATGTGGTAAGCAAACAGAAAGGGTGTTGAAAGAGAATCATCCGGAGGGGACAGCGGACACAGAGGAGGGCTGTGGGTAACGTGGACAAATAAAAACAAAGTAGTTGTATAAAAATGCCAGAGCAAAACAGATTACTTAGAAAGTTAACTAAAAATAAGTTTGAATTTTAGGTGTGAAGGGAAGCTGCTAAAAGTTTTTAGATGCACTAATGGTCTCATCTCACTGAAGTTTTAAATAATTCTGACTCTGATGTATAAGTTCGAAGAAAGTAGCATCTGTACAGATGTTGATGTAAGTATTGTCAGAAGTCCAGCAGTGGTGGCGCATGCCTTTAATCCCAGTACTCGGGAGGCAGAGGCAGGCAGATCTCTGTGAATTCGAGACCAGCCTGGTCTAGAAAAGCTAGTTCCAGGACAGGAACCAAAAGCTACGGAGAAACCCTGTCTTGAAAATAAAAAAAAAAAAAAAAAAAAAAAAGACTTTTCAGGAGTAGGATAATGTTAGCAGAGGAGATGTGATTCCCTTAGATCCCAGGTGACAGGGATGACCAGATTTGTCATTAGATTGTCATTAAGAAGGAAAAGTCAAAGATGAATCATGGTGTTTGACTTGAACACCTGGGTGAATACTTGTGTCCGTTGCTGATATGAAAAAAAAAAACTGTGAGGAATCCAAGATTCGAAAGTAAGTCAAGAATTCGATTTTGTGTGTTAAGCTTGCTATGCCCATGAGACGTCAAAGACCACAGAACAAATTAGTTTTTTAAATCAAGATAGAAGTTGGGGCCAGACATTTCAAAAATACAAAATTAAGAGTGTATGGATTATAAACAAGACAAATGGAACCACAAAGGGAAGAAGTGTGTGTAAGAGAGGAGAGGAGCAATGAAGACTAGGAGATACATCGTTGGAGGGGATGACTTTGCCACAAAGGAATAAAGAACTCTGACAAAGGAAGGAAGGTGGGTCGGTAGGGTGTTCTGTCTGAAGACATCATTTCCAGGGAAAGATGATTGTACACACAATATAGAAGAAGATAACGGGCACATATGAAATGATCAGTTGCACAATATGAGAATCAGTTATTTTAGGGAAGTGGCAATGATGAAGACCTGTTTTTGACAAAAGAGGTGGAAAGTAAAAAATATTAATTTCTAAGATAATTCCACTTCAGGGGAAAGAAGAGGAATAAATGAGCTGCTGGAGAATGAAGATTAAAGACTTTGTGTAATTTATGAGCTAGTCCAATATTCATATATTACAAATAATCATATGAAGAGGTGAGGTTAGAGGAAAACTGAAGTAACTGAAAATGTGAGGGGTGTTACCCTCCCAAACTTGGAGGCCTTGGCTCACAGCCACTGCGAGTGTGAGGTTCAAGCAATAAGTGCCATTTCTGCTGGACTGCAAATTGTTGAGCTGGAATGACAGAAGAGTTCTTTTCAAGTTGATTCTATTTTCTCCCACTGAAATATTGAGGACATTTGGTTAGAGAAGGGATTTGGTAACTGTAGGGACAGAAAAAGATAACAGATTATTAGTTCAGAGAGAAGCTCTATGAAATTGAAGACGGGCAAGCTGATGCCAGGGCTGTATTAAGAACTTATTTCAGATTTCTCATTCTTGAGTTAAAGCCAGCAAGACTTGATGTTTTTGTGTTGACCATATTTATCTTCACAGGAACGTAGTCAAACCATCCAGACAAAACAGTCTTGTCAAACTGAAGCTTGTCCAGGCAACCTTGAAATCTCAAGGTATGAAGTCGAGAGCGAGTGAGAGAAAAAGAACTTATGAACCCACTTGATGGAAATGCACAGCCGGAAGTTGACAGGACCAGCGGCACCTTTAGACACTTTCTATTTTCGGCCTCATCTCTCTGAATTCCCTCTCTGCACCGTTTTCTCTTTACGCTGGTTGATGAACAGCGAGGCACACCTGGCAAACATGAGATCCCAGCCCCTCCTGATTGCCCTGTGTGCTCATGGAGTCTGCCTTTTCAGATTGTCAAGATGTACTTATGCCTCAAGGAACTCTAAATTCCTCTCTTAACCTTTCTGCCTTGTGTGCTCTCTCCTCTTTTCTCCTCCTAGTCCCGCTTTCTGTCTTAACAGGACAATCAGTTTTCAAAATACAGTGACTCAAATAAGTAAGAAGGTTATTTTTTCTCCAAAGCAAACAGTCCAGGGTTTTGACTACACATGTTTATTAGTAATAAGTTAAAACTCATATATTTATCAGGAAGACACAAAGAAACACCATTCCTGTATCTGCCTAGCCAAAGAACAGAACAAAACAAAACACCATCCAAAGTTTTAAGAAAAGAATGGAAACTACCATTTTTGCATGCCATTTTGAGGTTATTTTAATACTAATGTGAAGAGGGCACCAAATCTCATTACAGATGGTTGTGAGCCACCATGTGGATGCTGGGAATTGAACTCAGGACCTCTGGAAGAGCAGGCAATGCTCTTAACCACTGAGCCATCTCTCCAGACTAGATCATATTTATAGTTTTTGAACTTGACATATTATATTATTATATTATATCTTTAAGATTTACTTTGTACTGATTGTGGGAACAACTTCCTTTTTATGTCAAAAGCACCATTTTAATTGTAAAAAAATTTTCCACAATTAATGAAAAACATCAATCTACAGATTCAGAAAATTTTCTGGATTAAGCAGTGTTAATAGAAACACCCATGAGCATTTTAGTTTTATTTTCTTCCTCCCCACCCAACACTGGCGAAGAGCACTTGTTGCTCTTTCACTTTTGTCGATTCCATTGGTCCTCCTGTCTGTTTTTATGCCAAAACCAGGCTGTATTCAGTACTGTAGCTCTGTAGTAGAGTTTGAAGTCAGGGATTGTGATGCCTCTGGAAGTTCTTTTTATTGTACAGGATTGTTTTGGCTATCCTGGGTTTTTTGATTTTTCTATATGAAGTTGAGTACCACTCTTTGAGGTCTGTGAAGAATTTTGCTGGGATTTTGATGAGCACTGCATTGAATCTGTAGATTGCTTTTTGTAAGATTGCCATTTTTACTATGTTAATTCTACCTATTCAAGAGCATGGAAGATCTTTCCACTTTCTGGTCTCTTCTTCAATTTCTTTCTTCAAAGATTTACAGTTATTGTCATACAAGTCTTCAACTTGTTTGGTTAGAGTTACTCCAAGATATTTTATGCTATTTATGGATATTGTGAAAGGTTATTGTTTCTTTGATTTATTTCTCAGCCCTTTTATCATCTGAGTACAGGAGGGCTACTAATTTTTTGAGTGAATCTTGTATCCTGCTACATTATGGAAAGAGTTTATGAGTTGTAGAAGTTCCTTGGTAGAATTTTGGGGTAGCTTATGTAAACTATCGTATCATCAGCAAATAGTGAGAGTTTGACTTCTTCTTTTCTGATTTGTATCCTTTTGATCTTCTTTTGGTGCCTTATTGCTCTCGCTAGGACCGCAAGAACTATATTGAATAGATATGGAGAGAGTGGATAACTGGATATCAACATGTAGAAGAATGAAAAATAATGACATATTGAAATTTTCAGGCAAATGGATGGAGCTAGAAAACATCACTTTGATTGAGGTAACCGAGACCCAGAAAGACAATTATCACATGTACTCACTCATAAATGTTTTTTTTATTAATTAATTTATTTAATTATTAAAGATTTCTGCCTCTTCCCCGCCACCACCTCCCATTCCCTCCCCCTCCCCCAATCAAGTCTTCCTTCCTCCTCAGCCCAAAGAGCAAGCAGGTTTCTCTGCCCTGTGGGAGGTCCAAGGACCACCCACCTCCATCCAGGTCTATTAAGGTGAGCATCCAAACTACCTGGGCTCCCACAAAGCCATTACGTGCAATAGGATCAAGAACCCATTGCCATTGTTCTTCAGTTCTCAGTAGTCCTCATTGTCCATTAAGTTCAGCGAGACCGGTTTTGTCCCATGCTTTTTCAGACCCCGGCCAGCTGGCCTTGGTGAGTTCCCGATAGAACATCCCCATTGCCTCAGTGTGTGGGTGCACCCCTCGCAGTCCTGAGTTCCTTGCTCGTGCTCACTCTCCTTCTGCTCCTCCTTTGGATCGTGAGACTTCAGTCCAGTGCTCCAATGTTGGTCTCTGTCTCTGTCTTCTTTCATCGCCTGATGAAGGTTAATATTCAGGGGGATGCTTATATGTTTTTCTTTGGGTTCACCTTCTTATTTAGCTTCTCTAGAATCACGAATTATAGTCTCAATGTCCTTTATTTATGGCTAGAAACCAAATATGAGTGAGTACATCCCATGTTCCTCTTTTTGGGTCTGGCTTACCTCACTCAGGATAGTGTTTTCTATTTCCGTCCATTTGTATGCAAAATTCAAGAAGTCATTGTTTTTTACTGCTGAGTAGTACTCTAATATGTATATATTCCATACTTTCTTCATCCATTCTTCCATTGAAGGACATCTAGGTTGTTTCCAGGTTCTGGCTATTACAAACAATGCTGCTATGAACATAGTTGAGCATATATTTTTGTTGTATGTTTGGGCATCTCTTGGGTATATTCCCAAGCAAAGAAAACCAGCCCACAAATCACAATCCCAGAGAATCTAGACAACAATGAGGACCCTAAGAGAGATATACACAGATCTAATCTATGTGGGAAGTAGAAAAAGACAGTATCTCCTGAGTAAATTGGGAACATGGGGACCTTGGGATAGGGTTGACAGGGAGGGAAAAGGTAGGGAGGGGAGCAGAGAAAAATATAAAGCTCAATAAATTAGTAAATTGGTGTACTTGTACAGAATTACACTCGTATACCTTGAGATTAAGTAATGTACAACAACATGGACAATCTGATAAATAGAATGTTTAATGAAAATATTTCAGGCATAAAAGTGCATTTATTTTTTCTATCAAATAAATCCCCAATATATTGGGTTAATAATCTGTTGATGGCAGAGGAAGGATATGGCAAGCTTAGAGATTGTGGTTAGGAAGGGGTACAAAAGACACAAGGGCACCTGGCATATTTGCAATGATCTGCTTCTTGATTTGAATATGGCAGGCTGAACAGATGCAATTTGTGAAAATCCATAGACCTCTGTATGTTACTCCAATAAAGACTAGTGAATATCATCAAAGTATGAGGCTCTGTAACAAGAAAAAGCAACATAAATCTGGAAACGCACTGTTTTGAATTTTTCTAAGTAACATAGATGCTTTGTTGATTTCCAGCACTTTTGTCAACATAGGACCACAGCACAGGGCAAAGCATAAATGTTCATTGTATTGTCCTTCACGCCCTAGCACTGTGGAATAAGGCGACAATGAATCAGAAGGGACAGTTCCCCAGAAAGATTACTGTAATGATGTGCACTTCTGTACCAGGGCCTGGTGAAATAACTCTTCAACTGCGCTGAAGATTTTGAGAAACTGTTCATTAAACTGCAAGGAGAACGACACAAAGATCCATCGAAAAGAAAATAAATAGTTCTTCCATGTATCATTCCTTTCTCAGAGAGAAGACTTGGAGATTAATGAGATTATAGTGGAGGAAATTGTTCTGTTCTTCTCACTCCAAACCAACCATAAACAAACTAATTGAAAAACGTATTTGATGTGTTCCGAAGACTTTTTTCTTTATTCCTAGGAAGAAAGTGAATTTGTAGTCCTTTCAAGATGTATGTGACTTTGGACGTACTTAGAAAAACTACTTCATGACAGCGCAAGAAAGTGTTACTTTGCAATCAGGAATTGCTAATTTATTAGTGAAAAATCTTGAATTCAATAGTTTCTAGAAAATGAGCAATCTGCATGGTTTCTGGGTTCTTTCTCAGAAACAGGTTTTTGTTTTTCCTGGTCTTTTTCAATTGAGATGCTTTCATTTGTCTGGTTCTTGCCACTTGGCAAGGGGTTCATGTTTCTGCCTAACTTATTTGGCTCCTTCTTGGAAAAAATCTAACAAAATCTTGCTTTCTATATTCATGTGTGTTATTTATGTGATTTATACCCCTATTAAAGAGAAAACATATGTCAGCATTTAAACAGCTAAAAGAACTAACTATTGAGCGACCCAATTGTGATGTGTGTGTGTATGTATATATATGTATGTCTGTGTCTATCTATCCATCTATCTATCTATCTATCTATCTATCTATCTATCTATCTATCTATCTATCTATCTATCTGTTGATCTATCATCCATCTATCATCTATCTATCTATTTATCATTATGTGTATACACATATTTTTATTATTATTTAGAATTAAATAAGAGTTATTTAGTCAAAGAGCTTATTTGTGAAGACTAAAAGCAGATATGACTGTATACACATCAGTTAGCTGAAGGCCCACGGAGATAACATTTGTAAAATCACCTTTGAGAAGGATCTTGGGGAATACTCTATTTACTGCCTCAAGGTTCATGCAATATGTATTGTTACATATTAAAAATACACTAAACTATTGATTTTCTGAAAAATTTCTATATTCATTCAGGGATGTTTCTGTTTTTTTTCCAAATACGAGATGATAAAGTGAGATTATTCTATTTGGGACAAAAACCAAGACTGTTCATCAAAATGAGCAAAAGCAAAGAGGAAATATTAACAAACAAACAAACAAAATGATAGAAACTAGAAGACTCTGCCACAGCAGCTGCTTGAACTCTAACCCTGGCTCCACAAGTTGATCTTGTTCCAGGGGAATGAGAGTTGAGACAGAGAATTCTTTATTGGCACCTGCTCTGCCAGTACACACATCTCAGGCAAGTAGTACTCTTTTTCCGATGCTACTGTACAAAATTTCTAGAAACTGGGTAGTAACTTATTCTTTTAAAATTTGAAGGCCAGTCTTTGAATCAAGGTATGAGCTGGGATACAGAGCTTGGGAGAAAATGTTATTTGCTCCTGCCAGTTTTTTGATAGCCCAGGAGTTTAGTTCAGCAATCAGAACTTCGGGGTGAACTCCCTGTCTCTACCCAAGTGAGTGTATTGACTTCCTGTCTTCTCTGTGTATTAAAATGCCTCTGGGACTTTTCTGTGATGGCATTTAGGACCCCTGAATAATTCAGGGCAAACTCCTCCTCAAGAATAATAACAAAGTCATGTGTATATGTGTCAAAGCCCCCTTTCTAAATGAGATAAAACCCATAATTCTGGCTATAAGGGCATACATTCAGGCATTAAATTAGCACTTCTTTCCCACTCCTTTCCTTCATTCTCCTTCCTTCTTTCCTTCCTTCCTTCCTTCCTTCCTTCCTTCCTTCCTTCCTTCCTTCCTTCCTTCATCTGTTTTTAGAAAATGGCTTTAAATTTAAAAGCACAATGAGGAAAACAATTGTTTTGTTGAACTTGCTTCCTAATTTGGCCTTTAGAGTATTTGATATGTAATCAGCTACAGGACTGATGACACAGAAATATGCAGGATGTCATATCAATTTGTCTATTTGATGAGAGGAAGCCACTATCCAATAATAATTGATTAACAACTCGGGACTGTGGCCTGTTGCCATTGTTTATTCATAAAATTAGACAGACAGACAGATAGAGAACTCTGTGTGTGTGTGTGTGTGTGTGTGTGTGTGTAACTTAGAGGTTGACAATGGATGTCTTACTCAATCACTCTCCATTTTATTGGTGACACAGATCTCTCATTGACTCTGGAAAGCACTGATTCATCTAGCCTGACAGGCCAGATAGCCTGGGGATGCTTTTGTCTCTCCCTCCCTAGAACCGGGATTACAGAGGTATGATGTCATGCTCAGAGTTTACAAAGGCACTGGGATCCAAAGTCAAGACTTCATGCTTGCACAGCAAGTACTTTACTGACTGAATCACAGAACCCTTAATATTTTTAAAAATTATCACCAATATTAAATTAAATATGATGATTTATGGTCAATAAATTTTTATAATACTTGAATGTAAAAATAAAAATTATGGATATGCAATAATAAATGAAGTTACAACACAGTACCCTCTCTAAAACAGGGAATAAACTAAAGAAAGTTCTTGAAGATACTTTGTCAGTTCTCATCTTGAGTTTTTTTAATCAATTCATGCATTTACAGTATGACTTCAGATGATGTTATTGCTCTAAAGAAATGAAGACTTGCTTGGGTTTTGCTTCTGTTCCCAGTAAATTCTATCACTAGCCTACAAAGACTATCAACATGAAAAACACTTCTCAGAATGTCATTACTCTGAGAATCAATAAGTATCTGAACCCAACACACATTTTCCGTAGTATTAAACATGTTATTTATTTTCAGAAAATACACAAATACATGGCTTTAAATAAAATGAAATGTGGGTTTTTTCCCCCTAATTAGTAACTTTTTTTGGAAATGAAGATAAAAGAAAACAAAAAATCAGAGCGAGCTCTAGCTACTCATGGAAGAATTCTTCAGTTTATAAAGTAAAACAGGAAGTTCAGTGAGAAGAATAATGAGAAAAATAGATGTGTCAGTGATAGAGGGAGGAATAACAACTTCTACCCTATCTCATAATACTCACACACAAACACACACACACACACGAGATAGAAAGAGAGAGTGAGTGAGTATTGTTAAATCACTTTATTTAGCCCATAAATAATGTCTTGTATACATTATTGATTACGGCTAAAGCTGTACTTTGATATCTTTATATGCAAATATAATTTGACTGTATGAACATTTGCCTCATGTGGGGCCTTTGTTGTTGCTTTTGCTCTTCTACCCTTTCAACAGGCACTGAAGAACTTTGAGACAAAAGAAGTGGATTGGTCTAATTGAAAGGTTAACAGCATAGGTATTAGGAGCATATCTGAAAAAAAGAGAGACGACATATCCTAGACACTTTGCTAACTGTTTCTACAAAAAGAGCATCAACAAATAGGCTCAGCACTAATATTAACATGGTCCAAAAATGACTTGTTCTGTAAACTTGAATAGTTTAAATTTATTGTCTTAAGGCTACACAAATTAATTTATACTGAGAGAGGGAGAGAAAGATAGCCTTTAAAAATGCTGTTGGATTTTGCTCATGAAACTGTATCACTGTTTAAAACATATATAGAGATGGCAACAAGATTTGACTCAAGCTGGTGTTTCCCCTCATCTGATTGAGTCAGTTTTGCTCCTCCTGTATTAGAGGCTTTAGTAGTCAGAGAGAAATGTGCCCAGCGACAGCATGTAACTACAAATATCCTCCATTCTTCTGGTCTTCTCGACAGGTTTCTTTCCACCTACCCTGTCCTGCTCACTAGCTCCTACAGATGCTTCTGAAATAACCACTCTGAGGCTTAATATTGGCCTATTAGCTCACGCTTCTTATTAACTAACTCTTACATTTTAAACTAACCCATTTCTATTAATTTATGTATCACCATGAAGCTGTAGCATATTGGTAAACTTCTGGTGTCTTTCTCCTTTGGCAGCTACATGGCATCTCCCTGACTCCACCTACTCTATCTATCTCTGTTCAGATTTCCTGCCTGCCTTTACTCTGCTAAGCCATTGGCCAGTAAAGGAACACATATGCAGAAGGACATCCCACATTATCAACACCTGGCCACTTTAGTAGCCTTCTGCTCCTGACAGTAGACCCAGGTTTCTAAGCATGTGAGTTGCAGCAGATGGTGCCTTTGCGAGGTGAGGTATGATTCTCCCAGAGGTGTAATCTTTGGACCTAGCTCTTAGCCCTACAGTGAGAGCAGCAAGTGCTAGAGCCGTCCAGATGGAGAAAGCTGGGATTCCCCAGCCCACAACAGCAACAAGAATCACAGCTGCTAGATCTAGGGTGCTTCTACTTCTGCCGCGTCATTAATGAGGTCCCAGCCATCCTGTCTCTGATCTGTTTTTGGTTTCTGTCATGACACTTCTCCGGTGTTCTGTGGCCGTTGTCCCATCTCTAACTCTTGTCACCTGTGGTTTCTGAGTCTGCATCTTTTCTGTAACTGCCACAGTCACCCTACTGTTACCATTCCTGCCACTTTCTTGATGTTGTTAGCTGAACTCACTCTGTAAAATACAGGCAAAGAATGAAGTAAGACAAGTCTTCACTTGTCTTTGGGTGTACCGCTGCATCATAGTGGGGATGGCGGCAGAGGGGAGCACCTATCAGCTGGCTTGCAATGTGAGCTAAATGCTCAGCTTCATAAAGTTAGAAAACTTGCTTCTACACCAATTCTATTGGGCCATTATACAAATTATACAAATTAAGGTTTACTGCTTATTCTGACCATTCTGCCTTAGTCACAACAGGCCCTCTGCCAGACCACTAGGAACAGGACAGCCCCCTGTTCTGTCTCTAAAAGAAATGGTTCCTGGGAATTTCTAGTGCAAGCTGTTTGTAAAAGCCATGGCTGAGGTTGCACCTTCAGAAGCATGAGCAAGCAGCTGTGATTTCCATGCAGCTTTGTCAAGACGTCTGTGGAGTAGGCACTGCTGGTTCTGAGGCCTTGAAGCTGGCTGCTTGGCTGCAGCCCTTTCATTCAGGCAGATACGGTGAGTCTAACTGCTGCCAGGGAGTCAATGCCCCCCATTTTCCTTCCCTGCTTACCTACAGGAAGAAAAAAGTGTCACCAAGTGGGCATACGGTCAAAACTCATCGTTATCAGTGAGAGTACTTCTTAAACAGAATTTAATGCTGATTCAACAATGTTCAACACCTGCCCAAAATACAGGCACGAGGTTCTTCTGTCTCACAGTCATTCAGTGTAATGAACCTTGGAAGTCGAACACATGGGAGTTTGTATGACGTGAGAGGAATAGGATGGTGTCAGATTTGTGTGGCATCTTCTGGAGCCTTTCTGATCTCTTTCGGATGTGGCTACACTGTGTTCCATCAGCCTGATAATGGCTTCTTCATATGTAGTGGAAAGGTACTTTCCAAATGCCTTTGCTTCCTAGTGCGACAATCAAATCTTTAGTCTGTTAGTCTTCTAGTTTTGCCCCTGGGTTTTCTTCTTTTACCTCAGAAGCATACAAGGCAGTTCCATAGGCTTTCTTCCATGTACTCATGAGATGCAGGCAACCTATGTGAATCTGTACCTTAGGACACTCAGAAAACAAAGGAGGCTTTGTTTTTATCTCAATTTATTTCACTCAAAATAAGATTTCTAAATTTTTGTTTAGTTATTAATTAAATTTTAAATATAAATATACTATATTTACATCATTTACTCGATGATGTCTCTCCCCCGCTATCTCTCAAGTACATGACCTTTTTTCCTTTAAATGTGCATGCACGCACAGACACACACACACACACACACACACACACCACTGACTCATTCAATATGATGCATAAGTACATGTTTAGGGATGTCTACTTGGTTTTGTTGTCTAATAATAAGTGCATTTGTTTTTGAGACAAAGTCTCACTGTAAAACCCATATGAGTTTTGAGCTTAAAATCCTCCTGCCTGTTTCCCAAGTACTGGGATCAGAGGTATGCTTCAGATGCCTGGCAACACTCGGGTTATTCTGGTGTAGCTTCTCCTAAGCTTGCTTGGAAATACTGTGTAACTGATTTCTAGATTTCAATATTTTCTTCAAACTTAGCATAACTCCCCTTTCTAGAATTTGGGCAATGAGAAACAATTATGAAGGCGTGTGTTTATTTACTTTTGACTGAACCCAAACCGTACCACTTCAAGCTTCTTAATTGATGAGTATCTCCCTAAAATAAAATTCTTGTATGGAAGCCATTAGGGGTTATCCTGATTTCAAAATGGCAGCTCAGAATAAATACTGCTTTCTTCTCACAATGCTCCACTTTCAAACTCATGGTCTCCTGCAGAAGGCATTAGACCATCTCTTCTTTTCCTTCCGTGCTATGACACCCCAAATTCTCTCTCTGACTCTCATTTAGTCAGCCTTAGATTGACTAGAAGGAACGTCACATGGACAGTATAAAAGAAAAAAGACACAATTCAAATTGCACTGTTTTCCTTTCAACATTGAAGACACCCACCACTAAGACAATCTGCTGGCTATTGGAGTTTTTGGAGTGGTTATTGGTGTTAATCATGAGCTTTTGACACCAGGAGAGCAGAGAAGGTTTACCTACGTGAGTTATGGATATTTTCAGCCTGAATTGGGTTTCTTCTGGTAATCTTAAGGAGTTTGCTAAGTCGCCTCTGAGAAATACTTTAAAACTGAAAATAGATATACAATTGGGCTGGGCTTGTACATTAAGTGTGATCCTGTGGTTGAAGGGACAGGAAGGCTTCCGCCTCCCACCCTCTCCCACTATAGTGGATATTTACCCCAGGGCCCTGCGCATGCTCCACGGGCATTTCTAGCACTCAGCTACACCATCCGTCCTTTTCCAAAACCTGAGACATATTCCTACTGAGCTGCTACCATTAAACTTGGCTTTTTCTTTTTCTTTTTTTTAACATCATGTGTTTCTTTTTTATCCTTTTTTCTAAGCATTAAGCTCTTTATTATATTTGAGATCATAAACACAATATTGGAAACATGCCTTTCAGTAGGAATTACCCAATTTAGTGTTTATATGACTGTTCCTGTATTTTCCTGAGTCAATTTTTATTCTAACCTTCTTCCATATGGAACTCTTATTTTCTGTTTCCTTGGAAGGTAATCAAGTTGCAATGGACAACAGACTATCAGGGGAAGAAAATCTGTTATATTCCCAATGTGTTTTTATTAATACTTCTTTTTGAAAATAAGTGTGGGACTTCAATTTTCAGTTAAATTTTGTCTCATTTCTGACTTTGACAGCACCTCATTTTTGTCTTTGTAGATTCCAAAGAAGGGAGTAGCAGTATGATCCATCAGCACTGACTGATAGGTTTTAAATACATTTTAGTAGCTCAAGTATCATTTTGCTGATTTTATTTTTTTTAAATTATCTTATTGGTATTTTAGCCTGTATGTATATTTGTGTTAGGGTGCTGGATCCTGGAGTTACAGAGAGTTGTGAGCTGCCATATGGGTGCTGGGAATCGAACCCAGGTCCTCCAGAAGAGCAGTAAGTGCTCTTAGCCACTGAGCCATCTCTCCAGTTCTGATTTTAATTTTTTAAAAATGGCTCAGGCTGCATTTAGAAACTTCTCGTAAGAGACTGGTATGATCAGTGGTTAGGAAGAACATTTGAGTTTAATGGCCAGAAAGTCTATTATTCTCATGCTTAGATAAAAAAAAAAAAGAAAGAAAAAACTAACAGAGAAAGAATACACACTGAAACCAGCAACAGTCGAGTCCTGAACACACCAAGCCCAACCCTCTACATGCCTCTCCCAGAGGTGTGACAATGGATAGAACTTCTTTCTCATAGCAGTGTTTAACAACATGAACAAGGTACCAAGAAACAGTGATGCTCACCTAAGCCTTGGTGTTCAATTATATTATTGTAAGCCATAGTCCAGGCCCTCTGCAGGTCAAACAAACTCTAAGACCAAAGTGCTGTGGAATGTCCTTCTGTGTAAGAAGTGGCTGCTCATTTGTTTCTTGGCTGCCCAGACCCAAATAATCACACAGAAACTATATTAATTACAACACTGTCCAGCCAATGACTCTACTGTATTCCCAGATAGTTCTTATATCTTAAATTAACCCATTTCTATTAATCTGTGTATCACCATCAGGCTGTGGCCTACCATTGGCATCTTCTTGACTCTGGCTGCTCTCTATCTCTGTTCTGATTTCCTGCCTGACTTTGCTCTGCTAAATCATTGGCTGAAACAGCTTCTTTATTAACCAATGGTAATAAAACATATTGATAGCCTACAGAGGGCAATTCCACAACACTTCTGTGGATGTGTTGCTTTTCTTGGTTGAGAAATAAAGCTGTTTGGATCAATGGCTTAACAGAGTAAAGCCAGGTGAGAATTTCAAGCAGAGATAGAGGAGGAAAGAAGGTAGAGTCAGGTAGACACCATGTAGCTGTTGAAGGAGGAAGATGCCAGAACATTACCAGTAGGCCACAGCCTAGTGTTGATATATAGATAAATAGAAATTGGTTAATTTAAGATCTACAAGTTACTTCAAAAGAAACCTGAGCTAATAGGCCAAAAAGTGTTGTAATTAATATAGTTTCTGTGTGATTATTCGGCTCTGGGCAGCTGGGAAAACCAACGCACAGTCTCCATCTACACCAAAGGGCTTCCCCATAAATCACACTCTTAGCAAAAAGACCTGGGAGGATTTATTGGCCCAGATTTACCAGTCAGGTATAGATACTGATCTCAGGAGAGGGTCAGAGGCCAGAACTGTCTTTGGAACACACAGGATCTGAACCTATATACCTACCAAGTTAACCTGTGTCTAGCAAGGAACCAGGCAGAAAACAGTTTTGGCTTTGCAGGCTATGTGAGTTCAATTGTTACTCAGTCATACCATTTTATTGCCAAAACAGTCAAAGCCAACACATAAATGGAAATCTAAGACGGTGTTAAAAGACTATTTATTTACCAAAACAGATGGGATATCAGACTGACCAGTAGGGAAAATTTGCCATCTCTAGGCCTACAATATGTAATATAAAAATTGAATGTTAGAAATTTGGGAATTCTGTTTTACTGTTTTGATAGCCTTGTTTTATGTTTGTTTCTTTGTGTAAAAACAAAAGATAAAACATCACCAGGATTTTCTCCGTACATAGGAAAGAGCTTGTAAATAAAAAAAGAAATAAAAAATGATATATAGTTATATATCTATTGTACTATTCTCTGTCAAATTTTTCTGTTACTTATACAAATGAATTTGTTTTCCTCTTTATATATATGAAGTAATTAAAAATGAGGGTTAAAAAGAATAAAATAGCTTCCTTGGATAAAAATTCAGATTGTTGGTAGTGAAAGAGAAGGGATTCCAGTCAATATGACAATACTGATAATTATGTCAAATGATCATTTACTTCCATGAGAGATCCTTGTTCTCATTTCAACTTTCCTCCAAGAGATAATCATGTTTTCATGCCCAGTAGAACTTGCAAAATTTGGAAACTATGAAATACTTTCATTACTGTTTAGTTGTGTTTTCAGACCATAAACCACCAGAGAAAAATACATTACTTTGCTTTATTTTCTAGGTAGAATTGAGAAATCACAGCCTGAGACTTGTCAATCTTTCTCTTGCATAACAGATGCAATTCTCTAGACAAGATTCTGTATCTGAGAGAAATAGCTTGATATAAAGGGTTTCAAACTCCAGCCTTGGGGAATATGGGCAGGGGCCGAATCCCAAGCTCCTAACTCTTCTTCTAATAGCCCTAGACCAAGAGAACGTTTTAGCTCTACTGACATTTAACTTTCTCCTCTGTAACACAGATTATGTTTTTCTTACAAGTCTGTGAAAGCATTTCTTTAAATCAGCTCATACTTGAAAGTGGGTATTCATACAATAAAATCAGTTAATTACTGGGCATTTAGTGAGTACTTGGCATAATGTTAATGTATCTTGCATGGATTTTCTAATTTAATCTTCTCCATCCAACTTAGCAGACTCTATTGCTTGCTTTGTTATCATTTTCCTTTAGGAAAAATGTTCAGCTCACTAAGGAATTGAACCTGTCTGTCAGCTTGTAATCCAGCTCTTAGCAGGGCATTCAGTAAGTCACTTTTCCAGAGCAAATCAGTAGACTAGAGTTTTCCTATGATCACTTTGTTCTATTTTTCTTTATTCCTAATGTCTTAAAGCTAAGAGCATGTCCACATAGATTTTAAATTGCTAAATCCTTTTAAATATAGCTGGTATTCTACTGTGGAAGTCACACAGCTACACCTGAGGTGAAGTGAGTTCTTTTAAGTTAACATGTCATGAAAGAAGAAATTTTTACAGGCTGAGAGAAAAACCTACTACTACGGCCTAGAACCCATGGTTTTGGAACTCATAATGCCCAGTGGTAAACCTATTAGTGTTATTTTGTTAAATGTACATATACCAAATTACTCTCAAAATTCATTTCTCTTTACCCATTGATTAGTGAAACTCTCATATCTCATCAGAGAAATTTCAGTGTTCAGTGGATGTCAGTTAACACAGAAACTTACAACAGATCACATGACAGAGAATAAGTGTTTGTAGCAGGCCCAGCCACAAATGAGTCATCAATGTGATTCCACTTCCGCTGTGGTCTAAGGACCATAACAGAAGAGAGCATGGAAAAGATTTAAGAGCCAGAGTTTGGGAGAGAAAACAGTATCTTCTGGACATGACCTATTATACTCCTGAACCCCAGATGCTGTGGTTACCCGCAAAAAGCCTATACAAGATCAAGCCAGTCTTCGTGGCAGCATGGGTCAGGAAGAGGTTCCAGAGTCTCCACCCCTAGCTAAGATCCAATGATAGGTGCTGTCTTCTGGGATGGTGAAGCATGATTAATAAAAACCCAGAGACAGATATTGGGGTTCAACCTGAAGACCTGAAAAACAAAGCAGCCATCCACTGGCTCTTACTTCTACCTCAGTCTGAAAATGGTGATCCTGCCTGTAGGAATCTCAGAATGAGACTGAGTCTGAAAGCTGTCTCCTCCAGTTTTATAATCCTCTTTAGTTCTGGGATTAAAGGCGTGCACCACTACTGCCTGGTTTTTGATCTTTTTTTGTTTGTTTTGTTTTTTATATATTTTATATTTTTTAATTTATAATTAAATTTCCACTTTTTTATTATTAAAAATTTCTGCCTCCTCCCCGCCTCCACTTCCCATTTTCCTTCCCCTCCTCCATTCCCCTCCCCCTCCCTCTCCAGCCCAAAGAGCAGTCAGGGTTTCTTGCCCTGTGGGAAGTCCAAGGTCCTCCCCCTCTACCTATCAAATGTTGCACAGAGTTCCACACGCATTTGTTTTTCTTATTGTCTAGTTCATTGATAAATTATCTATAGATATTATTCTTTTTCTACACACCATTCACTACAAATCTCTACAGATCATTCACTAAATTTCTGTTAACCTCTACTCTTTACATTTTTATTATAGAATTAGTAACATCATTGAATAAAGGTGTTTATTCTACATGATGTTGAAAAGTCCTGCACAGAAAAAATTTATTGTAGTTATATGTGGATGTTATTGTATATTAGATATTCTAATTCAAATAGCACTGTTCTCATTTTAATGTTAATAGATGCCCCAAATAATATTTTTAAATATGAAATTGACTTTAAAGTATCAAATCTTACATTGGTGATTTGTTCAAATGTTTTTTTCAAAATCATGAATTTTTGTCTTTTTTTGTTCTTTAATGATTCTATTTCTAATTGGATTTGGTTCCTTACCTGCTTAAACTGCTCTTTGCCATGCTGGTAAAGCACACATATTCCTACCTTTTCCATTCCTGGATTTTTATATTGTAATTACTACTGTATTATCTCCATCAAATATTAGAATGATTGATTTATTTTAATCCCTTCTTTGCTGTTTCTCAAGTGGGCCAACTTGCACTGTCATCTCAGATGTATGTCTGTGAATGATGCAATGTTATTCACTTTTACAGCCACTAAGCACTTTAAAATCTTATTTCAATTAAACTGTTGCCACAGAATTGTGGGTATCCCTGACATCTATTTTCCCCCTTGCTCCCTAGCCATGAGATGCCCATATTTCAATAGAAGCAATTTGCAGAAGGGGTGACCATGTGACCATATCTAGCCAAATAAATTTAATGGGGTAATCTTTTTTTCTTTTTTCTCTTTTTGGGAGGTTTGTACTGTATGTGATGTGCATCGTGTGTATGCAGGCTTCTGTTTATATGAGGCCATGCATATATGGAGGGATGTGTACATGTTTGTGTGTTTGTGTAGAACAGAGGTTGACACTGAGTGTCTTACTTGATCATTTTCTGCTTTATCTATTACTAAGGATTCTTCACTTGAACCCATAATTCATTGTTTCACCTAGTCTAAATGGTCACATTGTTCTAATCATTCTCTAGTTGATCTAAACACTGGGATTACACACAGACAGGAGCTGCCATGATCCCTGTTTTATTATGTGGGTGCTGTGAACTGAGTTCTAATTCTCACACTCTTTCAAATTAGTCTTTACTAGCTAAGACATATCCCCAGCCCCATGTCTGGAAATCTCAGTTCCTAACAGGTGACCCTTGCTCCCGTTTTAGATCTTCCGCTCCTGGAATACAGATCTGTTTCCTGGACCTCTAACTCATTTGAACCATAAAGAGGGGGACTACACCTTACAAACAGACAAGAGGGAGACTGCAGCCTACATACAGAGAAGCTGAAAACTGGAAAGACTGTTTGCTGCTTAACAATCAGAGCTGTTATTTACCCCTGGACTGCTAAGAAACAAAATTACAGTTTGCTTCAACTAGTGTTATTTTAGATCTCTTTCTTTTAGGCAATTGTAATTCCTCCTAATAGATACAGATTTCTCTATGTTAACATAAAAGTGTTCGATTCTTAAAAATTAAAGTTTCCATGATGCCTCATGCACTCACTAAAATAATATTCTTCATGGAATAAACCATGCCCATATTATCAGTTTTCTCAAAATCCCTGGTCTACAGACCTTGAGCAGGAATTTCCAGTGAGTGGCAGGTGTGGAAAGAGTTGTGGCTTCCTAGTATGTTTATTCTAGTGCCATCTTTTGCAATTGGCCACAATGATTTTATGTCTTCTGGGTCTCTCTTCATATCTAAAATTTTAAAATAATTATTCAGTCTTTTTACTTGACTTGTATGATTTTAAAGCTGCATGGGGGAAAGCAGTCATTTCATAGGAATGACTTGGCAGTTTTCTAAACTGGTAATTGGAAATCAATGCGCTCTAGGCTTTAGGCAGAAAACATAATGAGCAGGCCAGTCCACATGGACAAGAGATTATATGTTAATACTATAAAAGGTCAGAACTGTACTAATTAAATTAAACCTGCGAGGCATTACTGGCATCTCCTCTGAATTACTATGCTCCTTCACAGAATGTAGATTGACAAGTGACAGTCATATGACACCAATAAATTACCACTCATATTTAGTATACATTATGTATATATTTATGTCCAAAATATATACTAAATATGAGTGCTAAGTGGATTGTAGTGCGGACTCAATGATTACTTTAAAAGGGCAAACTTATAATGAAGTTATATATTAAGTCATATATTGGCTTTGAAAAATTGTACTCATGTTCATTAGAGTTTTTTGTGAAGCGAGTTAAGACAGCACCTATTTATGGTTTAGGTCAAAATTCATATTCTTAAGAGTATCTGTTGTTCATTCTTCAGAGTTCTGTCCTTGTATCTCCATTATTTCTCTTTCTAAGAATTTATATTCTTTGAAGTCACCACTTGTATAATTTATATTTGAACAAATACCAGTGGTATCAAGCACATAAAGATGATTAAATATTTTAAGATGGATTAATATGTGAATGGACGAGTAAATTACCAAATGAAGATGGAGACTATTCTCTGTTCACTTTAAGGCTTGTCAAAGGTGATATTGTTAGATGAGCTTTTGTCTGTTTTGTTCATTGAATAATGCCATGAAAAAGCATGGGATAAAACCGGACTCGCTGAACATAATGGACAATGAGGACTACTGAGAACTCAAGAACAATGGCAATGGGTTTTTGATCCTACTGCACGTACTGGCTTTGTGGGAGCATAGGCAGTTTGGATGCTCACCTTACTAGACCTGGATGGAGGTGGGTGGTCCTTGGACTTCCCACAGGGCAAGGAACCCTGATTGCTCTTAGGGCTGACGAGGGAGGGGGATTTGATCGGGGGAGGGGGAGGGAAATGGGAGGTGGTGGCGGGGAGGAGGCAGAAATCTTTAATAAATAAATAAATAAATAAATAAATAAATAAATAAATAAATAAATAAATAAATAAAGAAAGCCATGCTGTAGGAAAACATCTGGCTACAGTAATGTGAACCTAACTTGGGAGTTTCCTTGGGCTCATGTATTGTTTTCTTTCTTTAATTATGTGATATATATTATACTGTTTCTTCCATGTATTGATGAATTTACTGACTACAAATACTTTCCTGATGTAAGTGTCACATTAGTGCTCCTGGATCTAGATTGAGGGATGACAATAGAATTCACCTGTGTAGCCTGCTCCTGTTGACTCTTGGTGGTGGTTGCTCGGAAAGAGGAAGGAAGCTCTTGAAGCCTCTTCCCGGAATGCTGTGTCTCTGCAGGGCTCCTTCTCTCTCATGGCTGAGTGGGGACTGAGAAGCAGTATGTGTTTCACAGAAGCATGTTTGGTGAATACATTGCTTTGTCTGTTTCTGTATAATGGAAAGCTCTTATTTTTATCTTTTGTGAGCAAAGCTGGTATTTAGTTCTTGCCTTTCCATTATTGATTCCTCAGTCCAACAGAATTAAACACTAATCTTGTCTTTAAGTCCTTACATTAACACAAGATGTGACTCTGAATTAGCTATTCATAAACTTGAAAACTCTTTTTTCTCTTCTCTCGAATGAATTAACAATAGTATCTACCTCATAAGAATATGGCAGTTATTAAACTAAAATAAAAATAGTGCACTTCCACTGTGGGTAGCTTATGATAAACTTGAACAAGGATTAGGTATAATAATTTTTTTTTCTCATGCCAGTGTGTAAAGACTTTGAAGCCATGTGACTTTATTGTCAAATAAAGGCTAGCTTTTTATTTCTGCTCCAAGGTGATGATATACCTCCAGGCAATCCCAAGTAGAGAACTTAAAAGATAAGAAAGTTTGACATTAAAAATAAACTGGAAAAGTTTTTACAACTAAACCCGCATTAGAATGATTCTTTTTTTCTTTTTCTTTTCTTTTTTTTCTTTTTTTAATTAAAAATTTCCACCTTCTTCCCTCCTCCCTTTTCCCTCCCCCTCCCCCAACTCCCAATGCTCCACTTTACTCCCCCTCCCTCTCCAGTCCAAAGAGCAGTCAGGGTTCCCTGCCCTGTGGGAAGTCGAAGGTCCTCCTCCCTCCATCCAGGTCTAGGAAGGTGAGCATCCAAACAGGCTAGGCTCCCACAAACCCAGTACATGCAGTAGGATCAAAACCCAGTGCCATTGTCCTTGGCTTCTCAGCAGCCCTCATTGTCCTCCATGTTCAGAGAGTCCGGTTTTATCCCATGCTTTTTCAGTCCCAGTCCAGCTGGCCTTGGTGAGCTCCCAATAGATCAGCCCCACCGTCTCAGTGGGTGGGTGCACCCCTCGCAGTCCTGACTTCCTTGCTCATGTTCTCCCTCCTTCTGCTCCTCATTTGGACCTTGGGAGCTCAGTCCAGTGCTCCAATGTGGGTCTCTGTTTCTATCTCCATCCATCGCCAGATGAAGGTTCTATGGTGATATGCAAGATATTCATTAGTATGGCTATAGGATCGGGCCATTTCAGGCTCTCTCTCCTCAGATGCCTAAGGACCTAGCTAGGGACATCTCTCTGGACCCCTGGGAACCCCTCTAGAGTCAAGACTCTTGCCAACCCTTAAATGGCTCCCTTAATTAAGATATATATACTTCCCTGCTTCCATATCCACCCTTGCTTTATCTCAACCATCCCATTCCCCCAAGCTCTCCCCATCCTCCCCTTCACACTTTTCTCTCCCCATCTCCTCTTTCCCCCATCCCACCCCAGCCCCAGTTCTCAATTTTTGCCCAGCAATCTTGTCTACTTCCAATATCCAGGAGGATAACTATATGATTTTCTTTGGGTTCACCTTCTTATTTAGCTTCTCTAGGATTGCGAATTATAGGCTCAATGTCCTTTATTTATGGCTAAAAACCAATTATGAGTGAGTACATCCCATGTTCCTCTTTTTGGGTCTGGCTTACCTCACTCAGGATAGTGTTTTCTATTTCCATCTATTTGCATGCAAAATTCAAGATGTCATTGTTTTTTTTTTTACTGCTGAGTAGTACTCTAATATGTATATATTCCACACTTTCTTCATCTATTCTTCCATTGAAGGGCATCTAGGTTGTTTACAGGTTCTGGCTATTAACAAATAATGCTGCTATGAACATAGTTGAACAAATACTTTTGTAGTATGATAGAATGATTCTTTCAAAAAGTGCAATAGAAGTTGAGAAACTCCAAAGTTCATAATTGAGAAATTCAGACTCAAAGAGGTTTATGACAATTTTTAATTAAAACCACTGCCAACCCATGGCTCGTGTGTGTGTGTGTGTGTGTGTGTGTGTGTGTATGCTTAGGTCAACCAGCAGCTGGAGACTGGACAGAATTATATACCACTTCCACATCATCAGTTTGAAGAAGGGAGGGAGAAATGTTACCGGACTTCCACATGAGAAATAGATTTTCCAAAGCAAAACATGAACAAGCCTTGTTGAATGTGCACAGCACTATATGACCTAGTACCCACTTGCCTTAACTTCTAGATCCTTTGTATTCTATAGTAGATGTCTTTTACTCTGTTGCAGAAAACAATTTAGAACTGCATATATTTTAAAAACTGATATTAATCTGAAGACAAATACAGATTTCTTTTAAGAGGCAATGCCATAAGTTACATTTGATGTTTTCCTAATGAAATGTTAAGCCATGAAAATGACAATTTTCAGAAGATATATTGCAATCTTAAACTTAAATTAAAACAGAGCAAAACATTTTATATGAAAATTGAGCATCACTCTATAAAATATTTATATAGGAAAACACCAATAGTCAGTCTAAAGTTTTTTCTTTTTTCATGATGCTGGGAAGACCTCACACATGCTAGACAGGTGCTCACCATTCAACTATAGAAATGGACCCTTAAAAACCTCCATGTAGGTACAGCATTAAAGTACAAGAATATGGAATTCAGTTTCCCAAAATGCTTTTATGTATTTGAAGGGAGACAAATCCCCAAACCATAAAAAACTTTGTTTTTTTGTTTTGTTTATGTACTATGTAACTAATAAAAATGTGTGACCCAAAAATCTTTTTTTATAAATATTTTCTGTATAATGAATATGGCTAAAATATTTTTCTAGTATAAAGATTATTACATGGATTTTTATTCTGAAAGTATATTCCTTCTTTATTTAGTGCCTACTCTGAGAATAAACAGTGATGAAATAAGAATTAAAGTTATATCTACTTTACTTTGAAAGGAGCAGCAGCCTCATTCCTTCAAAGGAGTGTTCCCCAGCAGCAAATGTGGAGCTATTTTTCCTCCTGGCCTTGGCAGTGATGTGTTTCCAACTAAGCTAACAGGCACTCTTTCTGCACACTTCCAGCTTTGCACATCCTTGTAGAACTCCAGGAACGTGGGCCTGACTGGGGTGGCCTTGGAATGAAGAAAAGACAGACAAGCAGACTTTCTCTCTCTCTCTCTCTCTCTCTCTCTCTCTCTCTCTCTCTCTCTCTCTCTCTCTCTCTCTCTCTCGGTTCCTGTCTGCTCAGCCCCGAAATAAACACACAGAAACTATATTACTCAAATCACTGCTTGGCCCATTAGCTCTAGCTTCTTATTGGGTGACTTTTATATCTTAATTTAACCCATTTTTATTAATCTGTGTATCACCACGTGGCTGTGGCTTACTGACTAAAGTTCAGGTATCTATATCCAGTGAGGATACATGGCTTCTCTCTTGATTCCACCCTTTTTTCTCCCAGCATTCAGTTTAGTTTTCCCTGCCTAGCTCTGTTCCCCTATAGCTCTGCTATAGGCCCAAAGAAGTTCCTTTATTTATCAATGGTAATCACTGCATAAAGAGGGAAATTCCACATCACGCCCCCCCCCCCCATCTGGGAATTGGGTGGTCTGGAATGTTGGTAAGAATGGCAGCAACTTGAAGCTCAATGTGTTTATTATAAACTGTTGAAAACAGAGAGGGCAGTTATTGCATTCACCTGGACAAGTAGCAGGGTTTCTGATGTATAGCTTTACTGAGGGGACATAGTTAATCTCTGTAGTAACATTCTTGGTAGAGGAGATGTTTTCAGGCCATAAGCATTAAGCTATGGTAGACATTTTCTGCACACACTGTTACTACTTGCAGTTGGTTCCCTGAGGAAGGTTTTGCCTTCTTAGTCTAACCCTAGGGGGGAAGGCTTTGCTTTGCCTCCTTGGGTCTGAGGCTATTCCAGCCTTGATGTGGCTCAGGTCAACAGCTCAGGTCTCTCAGGACTTCACTCACTCAGGACTTGGTCTGCTCTCTACATGGTTTCCAGTGTCCACTTTCCGAAATGACTATTCCAGCACACTCAGAGAGTCAGATTTTCACTAACACAAGCGGCAGTGTGGCTAAATAGATTTGATGTAAAGACTGATGTGATCCAACAGATATATTTTACAAGACAAGTTTACAAGTTCAGTGGGAACTGAGCATAACTGAACACTGTGACCCAGCATATACTTTGGGCACTAAAAGCAAGAAACTGAAAAATGCTTATGGGGAAATCAGAATTTATAGACTAATAAAAATCTTATTTCCTTTTCTTGGATGTATTAGTCAGGACTCTCTAGTGAAATAGGACTTTTAGGATATATATCCTAAATAAACGTTATGTATACCCTAAATCTATATTGGAAATAATATCTGTATGAGAGTTTTATGAAGAAGGTTCACTTGTGTGATTAAAGCCAGTGGAAGCTGGTGGGATGAAATGATTCTGTCTGTCTGCACTGATGTCTATGACCTTCAAAGTTCAGGGACAGAAGATGAATGCCTTAGCTTGAGGATGCGGGTGATGAGAGTAAGTGAATTGGCCCTCCCTCTGACCCTTCATCTTACCCAGTCCCTCAGTGCTTTGGTGGTAACACTTTAACTATCTGGGCATCCCATAGCCTGTTCTCATTTATACACAAAAATAACAATTATTTTTCAACATAACTGCATATTGTGTTCACTCAGAAATGTTAATCCTTTGTCAGTTTAATCAAATATTTGCATATTTCAAAAACCAGGTTGCTATGATTAAATACTTGATTTATTTATTTATTCATTTTTTTACTCTAAGTGTGGTTTAAGTCCATTGAAGATCATGTTTTTTCTTTTGTATTTTGCTGGAGAAGAATATCTTTTTTTTCTTGTTTCCATTTTGCTTCTTCTTACTTGATTTCTCTTCCTTTATCTTTCTCCTTCCTTTCTTTCCCCCCCTTTTCCCTCACTCTACACCTATTGATTGTCTTTTTTTTTCTTGTTTTGGAGACCAAACCCAGGAATGGCTTTCTCCTTTAACTTCACATGTTTGGGCATTTTGCCTTGCAAGTATCCCTGTGCTCTTCATGCATGCAGCACCCACATCAGCCAAAAGAGGTTATTGTGTCCCTCAAAACTGACATTCAGACAGTTGTTACTATCAGGGCTGGACTAAAGGCTAATAAACTTTTTAATATATCTGTTCTTTAATAGTTTCACTTAGGTATTTAGTGTATTCTGATTATAGCCACTTTCCTCTAGAACACCAACCACTCCTTTTTTTATCCCTTTCTGATTTTCTCTCTCTTGTATCTTTTTGTTTTATTTCATGACTCACTGAGTTTAACCAAAACCATTTGTGTGACCACGGATTTGGAAGTATCCTTTGGAATTTGGCAGGCTCAAGAGTTGGCCTGTAAATCAAGATAATGTCTGCCCTTCCCCCAGAATCTATTAGTTGGATAGGTCTTGCATTTCCTTTCCTTAATGGTAATAAATCTTCACATGCCCAGGATCACACAGGCCCTGTTTAGGTGGTGAGGTGGGGGGTGGTTTTGAGATCATGATTACAGTAGTTCTATTATGCCCTGAAGATAGAATTTCATGGCTTTTCCCCCCATTTTCTGGCTCTTACATTGTTTTCACACTCTCTTCCTTAATGTTCTCTGACCCTTACAGCATGCTGTATAAATGTCTAGTTTACGGCTGAGCATTCAGTTGTCACTTATTTTCAGTAACTCGAGCTGTCATGAATCCCTGGAATCACTGGTAGACATTGCAAATTTAAGCTTCTTTAACTAAGGCTGAGAGTAGCATTGATCTATGGATGGAAGCTTCAACATTTAAGGGAGAGTTTTATGCCATCAAAAATTCTTTGTAGTAACTTTAGATGAGAAGTTTTTTGGAATTTTGACATCAAATAAGTGGCTTATGTAGAGGGAGATTCTTGTTGGTTCCTGGACATCTGGATCACTTAGACTTGAAATAATCACACAGAAACCATATTATTTAAATCACTGCTTGGCCCATTAGCTCTACCTTCTTATTGACTAACTCTTACATATTATTTTAATCCATATCCATTAATCTGTGTATTGCCACATGGTAGTGGCTTACCTGCAAAGTTTTGGCATGTCTGACTCTGGCAGTGGCTCCATGGCATCTCTCTACCCTGCCCTTCTTTCTTCCAGCATACAGTCTAGCTTTTCCTGCCTAGTTCTGTTCTTCCCCTGCTATAGACTCAAAGCAGTTCTTTATTCATTAACCAATAAAAGCAACACACAGACAGAAGGACCTCCCACACCAGAATTATGCTATTATAACTTTACATTTTCTTTTAGGGAACAGTGATGACAGCAAACACAACAATAAAGTTCTCTTAGTATCAATATTGGACTGTGAACTTCATGAGAATGTTGGTGAATGTGCTTGAGGAAACCAGTTCTGAAGTTATGTAAAAATGCTTCTTTTAGCTCCATTGAAGTCCTTTTGGACACTGAAATATGTGAATTATTTGGCTTAGTTGTCTTTTGGGTCTGTAGAGGTGCTACCTCATAACTCCAACCCACCCTAACATGAGGCTCTGGGTGGGCAGTCTGCCTTTAGTTTGTCTTCATCTTGGCACTGTCTTCTTGAGGTGGATCCTTTTTTGAAATGAGTCCTGGTCAGTTTTGAGGTGTTGCATGGGTAGACAGCTGCATCTCCTATCCTTTTTGCAGTGAGTCTCTTAAGGCTGTCCACTAGTGGGTAAATAAATTCCTCACCATTCATATGTAGCACTCAAGATGCCTATAGAGCTTCCATGTCAATACCTCTGACCTACAATGGGGTAAATGTCTCACTGCTTCATAGTCATTTTCACTCTATGAATTCTGATATGCTGAAAAGCCCAGAGATGCTGGACATTGCTCTGATCTCTCATGAATATAGGGGTGTGTGAGGATAGTGTGTCTCCTGTTTTCATTATAAATGTTTATTTTCTGCTGAATTTAATTTTTGTATCTTGTTATTCTCAACTTTCATTTGTGGGCATCTAGAGACAGAAGAACCAACCTTGGCTGATCTTCATATTCCTATGACCTCTTTTTCCTCTCATTTTGGAAGAAAATTAAATGGCATCCTATGGAATGAATATCCATAGATGACAAATTTTTCTTCCTTGTTTTATTATAACCACAGTATTCTGAGGTTGACTCAGAGTTAGTCCATCCAATTCTCTGTTGTGTAGTGTATAGTTATCGATTGTCCTATTGAAGGTTGTATTAATATAGCTCTTATATTATAATCTTGTGAACAAAACCAAGAGTTTCTCTAAAGTATATGTAAAACCAAGGGCATGCATATATTTGAATTTGTTATCTTGTTTTCCACACAGGTTTCACCACCTTAAATGACCTCAGTAGGAACTGTCTCCTACTCCCCTCCACTGACTGGTATTTCCAAATTTGGCTACACTTATGCTTTCCATGGCATTCTGTTGTTTCAATTTTCACTTTCCTACACAGTGAGACTGAAGATTTTATATGTGTTTTATGTCTTTGTGTTCTCTTCTTTGTGCATTGCATGTTTGTAAATTTGGCCCAACTTTTTGTGAAGTTATTCAGTTTATAGTAAGCAAATTTTGTGAGTTCTTGATCATTTCCCAATCGTTCTATGTTCTGAACATTAAGCCTTTATTATACATTTCCATGTAAATTTCAAGCACCCAAAACACTTGACTTTGTCACATCCATCATACAGATCAAGAAGTCCATCTAGATGTTAATTTGCTCTTACTTATTTTAGTCAAACTCATATCCAGGGAAAGCACACACTTACGGAGTACAGATCTCTGTGAACATAAGGCAATTGTCATCAGCAAAGAAAAGTCCCCACCTGCTCCTCCACACTCACAGAGATAACACATAGATGTGTTAAGTTAGAAACACTGTCACACATATCCTCGGTGTTGCTGTGTGCCCTCCATCAACAGTGGGTAGAAGTTCCAGTTTCTGAACTGCTCTCACCGTATTCAGTGTTGCTAGATTTCTACTTTCCACTAGTGTCTCAGTAACATGTAGCCTGCTGCTGATCAAGCACACATGCGCTCATCAGTTACTCATGGCTCTTTTCAGCTCTTCAAGTATTTTACCCTTTATTTATTAACTTCCTGGTCCTTTTATTAATGAGTAGAAGGAACTGCTTGATCTACATGCTTGATTTTGACAGATATATTTTAGGCTCATTTACTCTCAGCCTATGATTATCTATTTATTTTCTCAATGATCTCTTCTGAATAAGTAATAGGAGCTTTCATTTTCGGTAAAAATTAGTTTAATCTACTTTGTTCTTTCATATTACAGCCTTTCATGATTAAGATACAGTTCTAAACATCGTTTATGATTTGTGTGGATGTTTTCTCACATTGTGTTCTAAGAACTTTATGACTGTAATGTTTACATTAAAATTTATAACATACTTTTAATAAATTTAGGGATATGGGATGATGCTGGGCTCAATATTAATCTTTTCCATATGAATATTTTATTATTCCCTTTTTTTAATTAAAAAACATTTACTTCCTTGTAAGATTGGTTTGACTTTATCTAAAATCATTTAGAAATTTATATTTTATGTTCGCTGTGCTGTTCATTAACCAGTTTGTATCTTCATGGAAGTATTACAGTGTATTGGTCTATTGTAAAACTTGACATAATTAATATAAGTCCTTCAACTATTCTGTTTTTAAGGAAAAGAGCATAATGTCTCTGATTGACTTTATTTCTGTATATTTTCTGTTTTGTGATATGTTTATATGCAACTTTAAATTTTAATTTTTATTATTTTTAAAGTTTGTCTGTGTGTGTGTGTGTGTGTGTGGTGTGCATGCACATTATGTTCACGTGAGTGTAAGCACCCTCAGGAGGAGGGAATGTGATACCCTGGAGCTTCAGTTACCGATAGCTGTGAGCTGTCTCATATTGATTCTGAGAAGAACTTCCATCCTCTGTAAGAGCAGTGCGAGCTCTTCAGCACTGAGACCTCTTTGCATGCATTGGTGTGTGTGTGTGTGTGTGTGTGTGTGTGTATTATTTAGTTGTTTGTGAACCAAAGACAATAGAGCTTAGTTTTATAAATAAAACTTGACTTACTTCTGGAACTCTCCTGAATATACCTTTGAATATTATTTTGTAAATTATTTAGCATTGTTACACAGACATGCCATCTGCAAATACGAGTTAGTTTACTTTTTTCTATCTAATTTTTGTGTCATTGATTCTTTTTGTTCCTTGCCATAATTTACTGAGTAGGACTTCTACTTAAATAAAAATAGTGAGAATAGGAGATAAATAGGGAAAATAAATCACCAGGAACATGATTTCTGCATGATCCTGACGATCTGAGTTCAATCCCCAGAACCCATACAAGAAAGCCAAGCATGATGCACTTGTAATAGTATGGCTATGGGTGCAGAGACAGGAAAACCTTCATGCTTTATTTGACAGCCAGGCTTGACAAATCAGTGTGCTCTAGGCACATGGGAGACCCTTTTTAAAAAAGTAAGCTCAATGGTTCCTAGCTGGGATATCCAAGGTTGACTCTAGGTTTCACTTGCATGCACACAAATGAGCGCCGGCTAGCACAAACACACAGAAAACAGTACTAGGAATATATACTCTGTGCTTCACTATCAAGTATTATATTAACTATAAATGCTTTCCTTTTTAAGTCAGGGTAGAAAAGTATCTTCTGTTCCTAGTTTACAGGAGTTTTTTTGTTTGAGAAGGTGTTAAATTTTGCCAATGCTTTATCTATGGAAATGACTTTTCCCTCAATTTACACAATATTTCAGTTTTGGCCATTAAATCTATAATCTTGGGATGTATTCTAAATAACCACAATGTGCTTCTTACACATTGCTAAATTAGTCATTTCATATTTTCTCTCTATGTGAAGGAAGAATAGCAATTTGTACTTCTTTCCTCCCTTCCTCCTTCCTTAGATCCTTCAATCTCCCTCCCTCCTCCTCTCCTGCTTTTCCCTCCCTCTTTCCTTCCTTCCCACCTTTTTCCTTTTCACTCTTTCTGCTATTTTACTTCCTTATTCCTTCTTGCCTTCTCTTTTTCCTTCCTTCTCCTTCTTCTCTCCCTCCCTTCAACACCCACTCCCCCGGTTATTTTTCTTCCTGTTCTTTTTGTCCATGCTGGGAAAGCACTCTATAGCTCAGCTATACTCCCAGCCCCTCCACTGCTTCTTTGTAAGTGTCCAATGGTACCTTGTCACTTGTTAAGAAGCCTACCTCTTTCTTGATTTGCAAGTTAGTAAAAAAATAAACTGGCACCGTGTGAAGGCATCTGTGTCTGGAGTTTGTATCTATCTCGTGCACACGTATTTCTCTTCATTTTCCACACGCCACAGTGTACTGATGACTGTGGATTTCCCATGAGTTTTTAAAGCATTTGAGGAAAACCAACCTCTTTGTCATCTCTGTATTTTGTCTCTTTTACTTCTTTTGCCTTTCCACATAATTTTCAAACCTAACAATTTACATAAAAAATGCTGCTGAGTCTTTTACTGAAGTTATTAAGTCCATTGAAGAGTTTCAAAGTATTACAATTTAAACAATATTAACTCTCTCAATCATGAACATGAGAGAGAGAGACTTATATCACTTTAGTAAACTAATTTTGAAAGTCACATATTATCTCTTCTTCCAGACTGAGGGTCACAATATTCAGAAACCATTATTTTTTAGTTCTCTTTCCTGTCCATCATCCTAAGTGCCCTATGTCAAGGCAATGCATGAAATTGTGCTAAATAAATATTTGTGAAATGAATAGATTATTCACTAGCTGTGCATCTCTGATACTGATTTAAGCTGAGTGTATTATTCTGCCTAAAAGGGACCATGGTTTGAAGATGCTCAGTTGCCCAAATCAGTGGCTGCTAGGGCGTACTATTCTCCTGCTACTCCCAGTGTGCAATAAAATGAATGTTTTTTTTTTTTTAATCACAGATACTTCTAATTCTATTCCCAAGGTGTCTTCTTTTATATAGTCATCTACCCTCTAAAAATTCAAGTTGTTCATCTTCATTTACAAGTGGCTCTGGCCTTTGGCTGGCCATTGTGTGCAGTGAGGCTGATCAAGAGCATGTGGAAAGACCTAGCACAGCCCAGTCATCAATCTGCACAATTGATGAGCCATACACTGCTGTTGGCATTTGGTCATCCCAGAAAGAAATGAAAAAAAACTGACACAATAGGATTCCTGTTTGGAACTGACTGTTGCAAATTTTCTTCTACACCTCATGCTTTAACCTCTGTCTTTCTCTCTCTAACTGCAAAACACAAGTTGGGATTTTCATAGGAGGTACTTCATATGTTTCCCCCAAAGGGTGAATTTCTTAATTTTGAAAGTAGGTGCAACACCTGACATAGAGAATGTACTAAAATTTGGCATATATTCTTATAGCTCTCAATATCGATGTTTGGTACTAACATCTATTTTCTTTTCTACATCAAAAACCTGCTATATTATGAAATTATCCTTTTATTTCTCTGTGATCACTAACTGTCCATCTCTAGTTATTAAAGTGTGTCATGCTGTCCATGAGTTTTCTTTATTCTAGTATTGCTCTGAAGTGTGGTAGCCCCAGACCAAGGAGAGTGATTTTGATAATACCCGCTATGGCAAGGTGGAGTTTTTTTCTCACAGGTCCCTATAGTGAAAGCTTTGTTCCTAGTGTGACAGTGTATTGGGGTGACAGAATCTTTAAGAGGTACAATTTGGTTCCTGGGGTCACTGTTCTCAGGAAGACTTGATGTAGTTCCTTTGATCACTGACTAATTTTCCTGAGAAGGTTTTCATAAAAACTGAATCCTTCCCTTCCCTTGGTCTCTTTCTCACTTCCTGGGTCGCAGTTTCCATGTGGACCTTCTTAGCTTGTATTCATTGTTGCTGGGCTGTCATCCTCTATAAGTGTAGGCCACTTAGAACAGCTAGCACCATGCTATCAGAATTCTCAGCCTCCAAACTATGAGGTAAGTAAATCCTCCTCATCTAGTGCTCAGTGTCAGGTGTTTTGACCGATCAACAGAATATAAACAAATGCCAGGTACAGTGTATTAAGTCACTTTTAAGTCTGAAACCCAACAGCTGCCCATCCAGTGAGTCTACCAGAACTTTCACAGTCTGCTTCTGCGAAATCCTACAGCTTTGTTTCTTTTCTTGGTTTGCTTCTCTATCAACTCTCCCAAACTCTGTACGTAGGACTGTTTTGGAAGTTGAATGCTTTCATGTACCATTGCTAGTTTACCCATCTCCCTTACTCTTTCTCTGAAATTTCTAGTTTCTCTTTCAGGGTCAGCTTTGTATCTTTAAAGCCGACCATACAACTCAATGATGCTTTGCTGTGTTAGGGGTTTTCTTGGTGCACTTCCAAACGATCTATAGCTACTTCTTTAAGAACCCCGGTGGGTTCTGAATACATACTGTGCACAATTTGAGCTCTTCTGATAGAGTACAAACTTTTTCTATGGTTTTAATTTTTCTCTTCCATGTATACTGTATGTGTCCTTTGGAATATTATTTGAAGATGTGCTACATTTGTTTAAGCTGTGGAACATTTGTTTAATGATACAAAGATGTGTTGCATTCTTTTATGCTGCATTTGTTTAACTCTGTGAAGCTGTGTTACTTTGCTTGTCTAAAACACCTGAATTGTCTAATAAGAGTTTAACGGCCAATAGCAATGCAAAAGAAAGGATAGGTGGGGCTGTCAAGCAGAGAGAGTAAATAAAAGAAAAAGAGAAAAGGAGGATAAAGGAGCAAGAAAACAAAGAGAGGAAGATGCTAGGGGGCAGCGACTCAGCAACACAGCCAGTCACTGAGTAGGAGTGAAAGTAAGATTACAGAAGTAAGAAAAGATAAAAGCCCAGAGGCAAAAGACAGAGGGCATAATTTAAGAAAAGCTGGCTAGACTGAGATACTCTGTTCAGCAACTGATGGAAAGAGGCAAATCCACAGAAAAGTACTGCTCTGAGTGCCAAGAGTCTTGCAGAAGAAAGGGAGGAGAGATTGCACCAGCCAGGAGGGTCATGATGAGGGAACCCACAGAGACAGCTTACCCAAACTCCTGGGAGCTAATGGATGCTTGGCCAACAGTCAGGCTGCCTGCATGGGACAGACCTAGGCTCTCTGGATGTGTATGGCAATCATGTTGCTTGGTCTCTTAGTAAGGCTTCTAACAGTGAGAGCAGGATCTCTCTCTGGAGTTTAGCTGGGTTTTGTTAACCTGTTCCCCATGCTGGATTACCTGCCCCAGCCTCCCCAGTAAGGGGAAGAGCTGAGTCCTTCCTCAACTGGTGTGCCATACTTCGTACAAGCCCATCCATCTTTCTGAATGAAGATGGAGAAAGAGTAGGGGAGGGGAGGCTGTAAATGGGAAAGGGGGGAAGACAGGAGAAGAGAAGGGAGGGGAAACTGGTTGGTATGTAAAATAAATGAAAAAAAATGTTATTTCAATAAATAAAAAAGAAAAGCTGGCCAGAAAGAACCCAAGCTAAAGTTAGGCATTCATAAAGAATAAGCCTCCATGTGTGTTTGGGTGCTGGGAGGCGGGTCCCCAAAATAGCAAAACAGTAAAAACAATGAACTACATATGACATGTATTTCCTTTTCAATGCCAGATGAATAATGAATAAATATATACATAATTGGTGGTGGTTCATAAGTCATATGACATTGTTGATATACTTTTGGTTTTTAAAAATAAATGTTAAAACATTTTTTTTCTTGTAGGTTTAAAGCCTTTTCTAAAATGACCTTTAAAAACTGAGTTCTCAACTTAGAAAACTCTTGTGATGGGATCAATTCTCATTAAATTTGGAGTTGTTTAGAGATAAAGGAAGGAGGGAGAGCATAAAAAGTTAATTAAGGAAACAAGAATTCGTGGAAATGTTTTGTCATCCCTGAAATTGCAAACGGAATTGAAAATGCACTCTTTCTAATGGCTTGTTGTATGTTCTTTTCATTGCATATACACTGTTCCATTAAACTGCCATCTCTCACTGTAGGGATGTATTTCCACAGTGAAGGCTGGCACAACTTTATGTGAAACATGTAGCCAGATGGGTGCCTTGAATGAGAACCTCTCAAATTTTTATCTAGCATCAATCATAATACAAAATTATAGGCCGTGTTTGCATATTAAAACTAGCTAACCTAGATTATATGAGTCGCTATTTTAATATGAATTAAATAACTTAAATTTTTTGAGGATTTAATGAGAATAAGTTTTGGGTCTTTGTGTGTGTGAGTTTGTATGGGTGCCTGTGGGTGCACATGCCTATGAAGAGCATAGGTGAGCATCAGGTGTCGGCTTTGGTTTCCCTCCATCTCTATCTATCTATCTATCTATCTATCTATCTATCTATCTATCTATCTATCTATCATTTATTGAGTCATGGTCTTTCACTAAACCTAGAATTCATTCGTTTTGCTAAGGTAGCTGACACGTAAGCTAAGGGGCTCTTCTTGTATCTTTCTGCCCCCACCCTCAGAACTGAGGACACAGATGTGTACCCACATATCCAGCTCTTACATGGGCACTGGGGGTATAAGCATTTCACCACTCGAGGTTATCCCTTAGATTGGGTCTTATTTTCTTTTAAAAATACATTGTTGATCTGTTAGATGGCTTAATAGGTAAAAGCCCTCATAAGTCTAAGGACCCAAATTCAATTGCTATAACCCATAGTAGAAAGAGACAAATGACTCTTGAATGTTCTACTGACCTCTACTCGTATGCCACAGCACACGTGTGCCTACATCCACACATATGCATCACCCTGACATGCAAACCCAATAACAGTAGTAGTAAATATTTTAAATTAAGATAAGGGGTTAAGAGCACATACTGCTCTTGCAGAGGAATCCGCCTTGGTTTCAGCCCAAATTAGGCAGCTCACAACCACCTGTAACTCCAGATCCAGGAGATCTGTCACCGTCTTTTGAACTCTGCAGGCACTCAACTCAAGTGCACAAACCCACAGGTACACAAATATATAATTAAAACATTTAAGTTAAGAATATATTCTCATTATACAAATAATTCTTCTCATTGTAATTTAAAGAAATCATGCTTTAAGGATATGTTTTCACTAAATTAACTCATCTATGTGTCTACTAAGTATGTGGCATGTATGACTTGATCTACTGAGAAGTATGGTAACTGAGCACACATAGAAAACTTCAGACTTAGTTCCAAAAGTTATGTTATCTATAGATTATTTATCAATATAATATTTTGATATTTTGAGTCAAATAAAAATATATTACTAAGTAATTACGAATTAAATAAACATACTAGAAAATTTTAAGCGACATATGTGGCTTGCAGTATATTTCTATTTTAGAAGTTTGCTCAGAGTCATTTTTGTGTGTCTAAAATCTCGAAATAAATGTGTAGTAAAAGAACTTTAGAGCAAGCACCATGATTAAAGCCAGCACACTCTAACCATGTCAATGTATAATAATTGGTGTGTGGAGCAGGCATGATACTTTTTTTCTTATTAACATACTCAAATGCATGAGTGTTGTGTGACTTAATTTTCTGAATTATTATGATGGTCTATATATTTTGGGTCAGAGATTGTATGCTCTTTTAAACCGTTGGTTATAAAAATCATGTTTTTGAATCCTGGACTGAATTCTTAGTTATTTCTATGATTTTTTTTTCTCTAAAATACCTGAGAATTGGGAAACTGTTGCTTCTATAGACAGGGAATCTTTGAGGTTACTGTTGGCTTTCCTCACCCTCTGAGCCAAAGAGTGGGTCTTAGGAATGGAAAGTAGGAAGTCTGGGGGAGAGAGAGAGACTGATCAGAGAGGAAAGAGTGTGAATCAAGACGGTCCTGGAGGTGTGCCAACAGCTGACATCAACACTTAGCATACAAATCAATTGGGCTGTTAGTGAAGAGTGACTGATTGTGCATAGAATGCAACAGTTGGGATTTATAGAGACTAGCTAAGAGTGAGGAAATAGAAGGTGTCAACATGGTTAGAAAATCCCTTGACTGTTGGACCAGAGGCAGATGTTGTTTGTTTGGGGGCATCAGTGGCACTGGGCTAAGTGCCATGTGTGGTGGGTATTTAGGACACTGATCTATTTCAGATAACTTGCCACAATTTTTTTCCAGTCTGAGCAGAAAACATAATTTGTACTTGATGTAAAAATACTAATTTTAAGTTGTAAAGTGTGCCAAGTAGTTATACTATATTATTATATTGATCACTTTTACAGAATAAAAAGCTAATTCATGTTCTATAAAAGCAAGTTACTAGATATGACTGTTTGTCTCAAAATTTTTATTTTCATATATATATATGAAATATATATCTATATCTATCTATCTATCTATATATATATATGCACTACATGTGTGCCTGTATGCCTGGTGTCATGACAGACAGAAGAAGGTGCCAGATCCTCTGGTACTGGAGTTATAGATGGTTGTGATCTGATGTGGGTGCTGAGACTTGAACCCAGGTCCTCTACAAGAGCAGCCAGTGCCCTTAACTACTGTGACTCAAACATTTTAATTAAACTCTCTCGTATTTGCTATTCACTTGAACACCACTGGCAAATTCTAGACATCTGAATCCACTTATAACTGATAGATGGCTTTCTAAAATAGGCAATAAACAATTTGGTTGTTTTTAGTGAATCTTGGCATGTTCACTTAGAGGCAATAAAACAACCACAGGTGCTTTGTTAACACAGTATAATTTTAATTTTACTTATAGATATACTTTTTAATTTGCTATTTTATTACAATTATAATCTTCTTGTATACACTAATATTTTCTTATATTAGATATCTGAATGATTACTTTTAAAATGATACCACTGCATTATTTGGATTGTTTTCAATGACAAGATACAACAAAGTAGGCAAGTCACTGAGTTATTGGAAAAAAAATTGAGGACCTGAAGAACAGCTTGGGAAATGCTGGATTAGGAAGAGGAAGTCAGAAATTTTTGAGCTTTGTGGAGATTTTGGAGACCTCACTTCATTTTTCCATTTTCCCTTCCCCTCCCTCCATCTCATCCCCTGGTCCCTCATTTTCTTCTGGAGTTCCTGTTTTCTCATCTAAACATTTCTAACATTCAGGATGAGTATGCAGACATGTCGAACATTGTAGTCCAATTCAAGGCTGACCAAAGATTGCTTTATTTCACTTCCTAGAGCTGTAGGCTAAGAGCAAGAACAGGAACTGTAGCTAGATTAATATAGCATAGATCAGAATAAGATAACAATTTAAATATGAGCTTCAATACTTAACAGCTGTTACCTTCTGTATAGTGTTTTCCTATAAAAATAGAGTTTAAATAGCTGATGCCTTATGGGGACACTGGAAATTGAATGATGTTTTAAATAAGAGGTGTTTGGCAAGTTTATTGCATATTGTAGATACCCAGACTATTGGTTATTTTTATTACTGAGGAGAAGACTTTCTCAGTCACCTCTATGACACTTTTAGCTTTTCTTTTCAGCAACTTCTTAGATAGACAAGGCTGTGGATAAAGCTGAATTTTGTAGATAGTAGGTAGGAGGCTGTGGGTACACAAAGATAATCCAAGACAGTCTTACGGCCTTACTTATAGACTCTACAAAGCTCTTGTTATTGAATCTGACATGCAGAAATACAGTGAAGTTCCCACTTTCTCAAAAACATACATAATTCACAAGCTTTAAAAGCTTAAGGCTGCCCTAAGGGATATGAGGATGTTATTCTATACTTACCTATATTGATCTGTTTATCATTCTTATTCTCTTTTAATTAAAGGCGTTGGGTGGTCATTCATGGTTTGATTCATTCATATACTCTATCTTTCTGCCCAAGAATTTCATGTGACAAAGCAACACTTTTTGTCAGAGACCAGCTTCAACAAAACTACCACTTACAGGGTAGGGGCATGAGGTTCAGAAAAGTACTAAAAGAGGACAAGGATATGAATGAAAATAATAAAACAGACAACATTGGATAGAAGCAGGAGGGAATTCTAGTGAATTCTGAAACCCCTGCATTTAATTTTCCATATACTTTAATACCCCAACAGGGAGAAGATGACAAAAGACTGCTTTAACAAGTACAAAGGGTGACTAGAACAGTTACTTGATGCAATACTTTGAGATATCAAGTCATCAGAATTTTGTTGTTTAGGCAGTGAACCCACCCTAGACCAAGTGTCCTGAAGGCAGCCACTTCCAAGGCCAAACCTCCTCTTTCAAAAGGAGAAGTGTGCTTGACTTTCCTGACCATTGGTCAGGGTGGAGTAGATCTACCTGTGTGGGCCATTTTAATGTCAAAAGAACCAAGTAATGATATCCTGGGTTTGGACGTGTAGCCCTGGTTGTTGTCAACAATTTTGAGGAACTTTAAACTCTGACTTTCAGACAAGGTAGAAATAGGCTCACATTTTTGGGACTCCACAACTTTCCTGGTTGGATATTTTTTTTCATGGTGTTGACAATATTGTCTATTATTAAAAATATTATAAAGATAGAAATGTAGGTAGATTGAAGGGTTTTCTTAAAATCAGATGCATCCTTGCATAGTGGGAAATGCAGTATGAGAGTTTGTGAACCAGGAACCAGAAACCCAAGGAGAAAATTAGGGAACAGGAATGGGAAAGATAGAAAGAAAGTTAGAGGCAGAAAAAGAAGGAGAAAAAGGAAGCTAGAAAGAGGGAGAGAGAGAGGGGAGAGAGAGAAAGGAAGAGAGAGATCTGCATCTCTAGAATCTTCATTTAGCTCCAAGTGTTCTGTCTTCCTCTTCCTAACCAAGAAAAATCACAAACAAGGGAGGAGAAAAGACATGTGCCTCTCATAGGCAGATGTTTGAAAAAAGCATGAGTATGTATACTTGTGTTACTGAGATTATGGTTATTCCAAAGTGGAGCTTTTGTGAATCTTGCATAGCTTCTAAACATTTGTATTATAATTAAGAGTTTTTTGACTATTGAAACTGATTGGCTGTTCACGGAATAAGGGTAAACCATTTTCCTTTGTTCTACAAATTAGAAATAAGAACCAGAAGCTTCAAAAAAGTGGTATGTTCACTTTTGGAGAGGGAAACAGGTAAGGTTTTCTTTAGGCAGAAAAGTAGCGCTTAAAAGGAAGTACGTACCCTTGAGAAAGTTCATTACTTCTGGATCTTCACATATCATCTCTGTACTGGACTTGAACAGAATCTAATTTGTGTGGACTTTCTTTTCATGACATTTTATTTTTATGTGTGAACATGTATGTATATGTATGTTTGTGGGTTCACTGTTACAAAATGCATTTAGATGTCAGAGGACAACTTTGGGAGTGGATTCTTTACTGCTACCATGTGTGTTCTGTGGATTGAGTTCAGGTCACCTACAGTGACAGCAAACACCTTTGTCTGGCATGCCAATGTGGGGCTGACTAAATCCATTTAAAAACCTGAAAGAGTTTGGGAAATAATTCTAGACAGAAAAGAACAGAGTTAAGCATGGCTTCTTGGTAGCATTTTCTCAGGTGGGCTCTGTTTGCTAGAGGCAAATGCATCTCATTTAAGACAGGCTTCCTGACTCAGCCCTTAGCTGTGCAACCTTGCAGCACTTTTAAGAGGCCCTGCCACCAAACATGTAAATGGTGTTTATGAATAGCTGACAGCATGCTTCTAGGTGGTGGCAGGGACCTTGAAACGCCATAGAGTTTGGCAATAAACATGACTCCAGCCAATACCTCTGCCATGAGGCTAGGACTCTCAGAAAGCTAAGAAATGGGATAGATCTAGTCATCAAAGCCACAACTTTAATCCTAGCCACATAGCTTAGCAAATTAAAGACTCATGTGGTCAGAAAAAGAGAGTTATACAGTAAAGATAGATTCTGATGAGAAAAAAAGAAACCTCTAAATTGTTTACAATATGATTGAAAATATATGTAGACTTGGGAGAGAATAGAAAAAGGATAAAGTCCTTAAAATAAAAAAGAAAGAAAGAGGGTAGTTGGCTGTGATGGCACACATCTTGAGCCCCAACACATGGGAGGCAGAGGCAGGTAGATCTCTATGAGTTCAAGGTGTGGTGGTACAAATCTTTGATCCCAACATATGGGAGGTGGAGGCAGGCAGATCTCTGTGAGTTCAAGGATAATTTGGTCTACAGAGAGTGTGCCAGGACAGCCAAAGATATGAGAAACCTAGGCTCAAAAAGCCAAAAAATTAATAGTAAAATAAGAGAAATAAAGATTAAGATAAAGCCATGTAAAAATGGAAAATACACAGAGAGTCTGGATACTGTATATTATTGTGTTGTCTTTGAATTGCATGTGTAATTGTCCATCCTGTCCCTTTAAGAGATAATCCCACCTACTCCCTCCCACATCTGCTGAGCCAAACTAATCTTCCACTTCCAGCCTGAGTCCTTCCTTTTCCATTTCTCTCCAAAAGAGGTAGCTGCTGCTGCTGTGGCCCCACCATCACCTCACTCTCTCTTTCTCTCTGACTATTTCTCTGCTCTTTTCCTTTCTCCCTTCTCCATAACCCAACTATAAATATCCAACCTCACTCTACATGGCATGCCTATTTGTTTTGGTCTCTCACCTGCCATGTGGTTTCCTGGCTGGGACTCACTGCCTTTTGTGACCCATGGGCCACTCAGGGGCTTCCTGCCTGGGAGTCGGCTGCCTTCGTGGCCTGCCATGGTCTCATGGCCTGCTGCCTACTGCTACCACTTTGGGACATGCAGCATTTTATTGTTACCATTACAGTGTGACTGCTGAGGAAGGAGCAAGAGCTGCTAATAGACATTTGATTATAAATGCTGCTGAATTAATCAAACATAAATATTTTGAAAATGCCTTGACTATAAAATATAAATCAAAAGATATGTTACTTTGGAGAAGAGGTTTTGCTTTTGTTTCCACAGGAAATGAGAAGCTGTGGATTCAATCTGAGTTAAGAAAAATTAGGTTTGATCAAGGAAGACCATCTGAAAAATCTCTGATATGAGCAGATGACTCAGATGTCTGAGATCTACATCCAGAACAGTTTTAAGACTACTGGCTGAGATGATCAAGCCTCACAGAATATTCCATTCAGGACTTGACCATAATTTAAAAATTTCTTTAGGTCCCCATAAGATTATCAGCACCCCTAATTATCCCAGAAAACTATGCCTGCATTCCCCCCCCACTCCCACAAAAAAATGGATTATGGATGTTTTTCTTTCTTCAGAGTGTTGTTTACAATTTATATGGATAATGGTCAGGAAGAAAACTAAACAAAGGAGATTTGATTCAGGGTTCTTGTTTTGAAAAAAAAGGGGGGAGAAGTATTGTGGGACAATGGTTTCACCCTGTAAAGATTTGTTTCTTGTACTTGTTTAATAAAATGCTGAATGGTCAGTAGCCAGGCAGGGAGTATAGGCAGGATGACCAGACAAGAAGTAGATGCAGGGCAATGAGAACAGAAGAATTCCGGGAAGAGGAAAGAGTAAGTCTGCAGTTATCACCCAGACACAGAGGAAGCAAGATGTGACTGTCTCACTGAAAAAGGTACCAAGCCATGTGGCTGGTTAACACAGACAAGAATAATGGGTTAATGTATGATGTAAGAAAGAATTAATAAGAAGCCTGAGCTAATAGGTCAACAAGTTTATAATTAATGTCAACCTCTGTGTGTTTCTTTGGGACTGAATGACTGCAGGACTGGGTGGGTCAGAAACCTCTGTCAACATTTGTCCTCATGTCATTTAAAGAGATGGGTTGTTATTATACATGTTTCACTAAAAGGTAAGGAATAATGTTTTATTTCTCCACTTACATATACACACACATTAGTATAATCTATGCCTCTTAGAGAGTGGCACTACCACTGGGTAGTCAGGACCCAAGACCAGATATCACACTCTTAATTCTTACCTATGTGTCTTTCCACAATCCTCTGTATCTCCATTTCATTATCAGAGCATTTGTCAGGCCTCTTTGAAACTCCACATTGTGCAACTTTGCTTCTAGTGGTGGAATTCTAGTAATGAATACAATTAATAATAACAGTATTATTTATTTTATATTTAACTCTTAGCCAAATTTAGAAAGTATGATGTCTTCTATTATAACAGGAGAAATAAATTGATTAATATAGTTTATCTCATTTGTGATAACATGATGCAGAACATAAAATTTTAAGAAACTCCATACTAAGTATTTAAATTCTAGCTTCACATGTAATTCACATAGGAAGGTAGCAGATAAACACAAACTATTAACTGTTAAGTATGTATTCTGTTTCTTTAGACTGAATGTACCTCAAAAATAGAATTCATACTCAAAACTAAACCAATACGCTTTATTTTATAAATATGTAGTACATTAAATACTGTATATTATTCAGTTGTGTATTTTTTACTGAGAAATCTTTAGTGCAATGAAGTTTCCTTCCCAGCAAGGAAAGCAATGTGAACTGAGGCTGCATAGCAGGGTACATATAGCTAATATGGGACTAGCATGTGGGCTAGTGTAGAAGGGACAGAGAGTATTTGGAGGGGTGAACAAAGGGTTTCAAAGGAGAAGAATGTATTGTCAAACATCTTAAGTACCCAGTAAAAATATATAATATAAATCTAGTTAGAAGTTTTTAGCTTCACTGGAATTAGAAAGAATCCTGCGTACATTATCCGAGTTCTTAAAGTCAAAGTGTGAATCCTAGCCATCTTTATATCCCACGCACACAGCATAAAATAGAGGCATAGTAATTTGTTAATATAAAATGCAATTATTAAGATTTATTTACTTTATTATATATGTATAAATGTTTTACTCTTGTAGGTCAGAAGGGAATGCTGTATCCCAGGATACTGGAGTTACAACTTATTGTCAGCTATTTCATATGGGTCCTGGGAATCAGACCAGGGTCTTCTTCAAGAATAATGTGTTTTTGTAGCTACTAAGTCATCTCTTCAGTCCTGATATAAAAATTTGACTACCGATAAAGTGTTAGGATTTCAAGAAAGAGGCAAATCAAACAAGACCCCAACATCTCAAGACTGGCAGATTAAAAACTAACAAAGATATAAATATATCTAGCTGTAGGATAAACCTATCAGAGGAATTTTGGTCTTACACATGTTGAGGATAAACTGAAAAAAGGGTAGATGATTATGGTGATGATGATGGTGATGATGATGATGATGGTGGTGGTTGTCATATACTGAATCAAATAAAAATACATCAGCCTATGCCCTTAAGAAATGGAGGACATTTTAATTTTGTTTTGAGACAAGTCCTTTTGTATCTCAGGGAAGTTTCCAAATCACTCTGTATCTAGGGATGACTTTAAATTAGGTCTGCCTCATGAGTCCCTGTTTATTCAGTGTTAGAGATCAAATTCAGGACTTCATGCATGCTGTGAAAGCAGTCTACTGATTGAGCTAAAACCCCAGTCATGGAGAAAGATTTTTGAAAACCTTATCACCCTAGATTCTCTTCTTTAAAACTGAAATAAAATAATTCAGATAAGTTTAAAAAGAAAAAATGAATCTCTCTGTTCTTACGTGGCAGTCATGGCTGACCCTGCATCTTTGGTTGGCAGTTGCTCTGCTTTGGCAAGAAATTTATTTACACTTAGTTTCTTTTCATATTGAGAGTATCAAAGATGCCAGTGTTAACAATGGATGAGACTTGGCGACTGAAAGGTACACAGTAGACTAAAGCACCATAACAACTGTAATAACGTGATGGCACAGCTGGCTTATAGGAAAGCAAGAGTCCTGTCAGGAAGACAAGAGACTGGTGTTCAGCAGTGAATATATGGCCTGCCATACACACTTCTAAATAAATGAGTGTAATAAAAACACACAGCTTGGACAAACACTGGTTGAGGATGCATCTTAACTATTATCTGTCACCCAACACAACCCAGAATTCCATTCATCTCTTCTAGTGAGGCAGAGAGAATGAATAGAGCCATTGCTTAATAAGAAAGGCATCCTGGTGGAAGAGCTGCCTGGGAACCTGTTATTTAGCTACCTTCCATTAAGTACTTTATAATTCCGAGAAGTGATTTCGGCCCTGCTGAAAACAATTATTGCAAACACCACTATCAATGTAGTTCTCAGTTAAAATGTTTAAAATAAAATAAAATCCACTCTCCAGTTTAAGAGTCCTGAAGGTTCAAATATTGGTTCCTTATTTAATACAGGAAATGTCTTCTGAGGATTTTGTATCATGTTCCCTTCTTTCTAAAGAGCACATCCTTTCTTTTCATTTTCCTAAAGAAGAGTGTACTATAATCCGCAGAGAGACAAAACTTTATTTCAAGAGGTATACAGCTTCTCTCATGTACTGAACTGTTCTCTGTAAAGAGGAGTCTACTAGCCAGGCGGTGGTGGCGCACGCCTTTAATCCCAGCACTCGGGAGGCAGAGGCAGGCAGATCTTTGTGAGTTCGAGGCCAGTCTGGTCTGCAAGAGCTAGTTCCTGGACAGGCTCCAAAGCTACAGAGAAACCCTGTCTCTAAAAATTAAAAAAAAAAAAAAGAAAAGAAAAGAGGAGTCTACTATATCCACAGTGAAAGGGCTTCAAATGTCATTGACTCCCTAAAAAAACAATAACTTTAGTAGTCCTGGCTGTAATTATATGCTCTGAGATCTACATTTGCGTATTTAAGTTCCTATGCAGTATCTCTACTTGAGGACTTAATGACTTAATGAATAAATGAATTAACCTTATGTTTAAAATGGAACCTAGATTCCCCCGCACCCTGTTCTTGTCTCTTCTTATGTAAACTTCCCATATCCGGTTTTCAAATGTACCTCTGTGGAGGTTACCTTACTCTGTGTACATTCCTTTCAAATACCCAATGAGCAAATTCCATGACTACTCTTTCTCACCAGGACTTGACTCTAAACAGATTTCTCCATTCAATAATTACTGTAACCACTTCCAATTTCAGCTACAATACAGCAGATGTCTCTGGTTTCCATCATTGCTTCAACATTCCGTTTTATCGTAGCACTGTATATACTTTCCTAAAATACTAAGTAAGACATAACAGCTGCTGCTTAAAAAATTCTGACTTTCAGCCGGGCGATGGTGGCGCACGCCTTTAATCCCAGCACTCGGGAGGCAGAGGCAAGCGGATCTCTGTGAGTTCGAGACCAGCCTGGTCTACAGAGCTAGTTCCAGGACAGGCTCCAAAGCCACAGAAAAACCCTGTCTCGAAAAACCAAAAAAACAAAACAAAACAAACAAACAAACAAAAAAAAAAAGGGGATAACCCTTACTTCTGAACAGTGCAACCTGGTTCTTACCAGTTCCAGTTGCCAGTCTTTAATTCCATCTGTACATCTGCACCTTGCTGTGGTCATGCTTTTACATGGTGCACTTTCACACTGGATAGAGCAGACTGCTGTCTTTAATAGAGCATTGTTGAGCCGATGGAATATGACATCCAGAGTCATAGCACAGCACACACATTGCTATTTTAGAGTCACTTTCTCTGGAGGATGCCAACAGCTGTGTCAACTACAGAGATCTGACTTTGATACACTGTACTGATGTAAGGCTATCACTGAGTACTCTGTAAGTATGCACAGATAAACTTAAAATAAAAAACAAATGTTTGACCAAGTGGATTAGTGACTCAGTGGGGCTTATTACACATCTTCTTTCCATGATCTTAAATATATGCAAAGAAAATGACTAATCTAATTTAATTATATTATCTTTTTCATTAAAAATCAGTCCCTCTGGGGAAAACAGTCCTTTTAAAATTACACGATCTCTCTAACCACTGTCATGTTTACCTCACAGAAATTTTTACTATGAAATTGCATTACTGTTTGCCATCCTTTAATCTCCTTAGTGTTTTTCTTTTCTCTACAGACCTGAGGTTTCTTTCCCAACCCTGAAGAGGTTAGAATAGACTGCAGGTGAACACCAAATCAAGGGATCACCTTGGTTAGATTGCATGGAGCAATGGGAAACTAGTAAGGAACCATCTTGCTTCTTCCAGAAGCAATCTGCGGTTTTCTGTGTTATTTACAGGACAATTATACCTTCCTGCCCCATATTATGGATTTAAAATTGAGTAGAGAATTTGGATTGCAACTATGAGTAACTGAAGACTGAATCGGCTTAGGTAAAATCTACGTTGTAACACTGAGTGGAATGTCCTTACAAAGTTGGCCACTTTTTAACATTACTAAATAATTGAAGCTTTAAGTTATTGGTATGGAGGTACCAAATCCTTTGCTTTCTATCACTTTCAGTTGGTATAAGCTAAGTAGGGACTAAATTTCACCCTGATTCTAATGCTTTGTGAGGATTCACTTTGAGTACTCTTTGTATTTCAACCAACTGAGCTGGGATTTCCTATTTATCTGTTGCCAGTTAACCTTTTCTCCTTATGGATTATACATAAATTGGGGAATAATGAGGGAGGGATTTTCTAGCTGGAATGTGGTATGAGATGGCTTTTTGCTTCATTTTGTGGTGGGTAAATATAGTATCGCATGTGTGACAAACCATGCAGGACCAGGGGACAGACTATTGGTTGAGTTCAGGAATGATAATGTGCACTTTTCAAACAATCAAATTCAACTTGACTTTTTAGTGTGGAGACAGGAGTCATTCCCTTCAGCTTTCCAAGATGTAGTGCTAAGTTGATTTTTCCTCTTGTACAATGCAGAAATAATTTAATATATTCAGTAACTATTGTTACCAAATATAGAAACTGGGAATAAATATTATAAATATAGACATACATTTATGCTTTTTCTAAACTATCATCTTCTATACAGTCTTAGTTAGGGTTACTATTTTCGTGGTGACACATCATGACTAAAAGCAACTTGGGGAGGAAAGGGTTTATAATATATGGCTTACATATCCTGAATCACACAGTCCCCTGAGGGAATCCAATCCAGGAACCCAAAGAGTACAGGAACCTGGAGATAGGAGCTGCTCCAGAAGCTAAGGAGAGAGTGCTGCTTACTGGGTTGCTCTTGACAGAAAGACCAGGGATTTGGTAGCTGTTCAGTCCACAAGACCAGATACCACAGCAATCCCAATCTGGCGACAAAGTCCCAGGGAGGTCCTAGAGGCCTGCCAGTTTTCAGTCCACACTGAAAGCTGAAGAACTAAATTCTAATACCAGCAAGGAACGGCTCAGCAACAGGATGGAATAACTTGCCACTGAGAGTGAGGAAAAGCAGAAGGCAACAGTTTGTTCTTCCTTGTCTTTTTACGTGGGTTGTTAACAGAATGTTTGACCCAGATTTAGGGTGGGTCTGCCATCTCAAGGCCAACCAAGGAAAAGCCTTCATAGGTATGCCCAGGGAAATTTTCACTGTAGTAGAAATATTAAAAAAGTATCTCTATTTTAATAGAAAACTAAATTACTAATACCCTTTAAATTTGGTAATTTTAGACTTTGTATTTTTGTCTTTTATGTTAAAAATACTTTGTGTACTCTTAAATATTTAGAAAGCTATTCAATGGAAAATGTCATTCCTATTCTGATCTTGACCATTGATGATGAACTTCTTTGTCTCTTTTGCTTTCTTCCATAACTTTCTATATATTTCTCCATATCTTTCTTCAAATGAGTAAGTGTAATTGTTAAATTTCATGTTTGAACTTTTAGGTCAAGTGGTCTTTAAGTAAGGGAAAGTAAGTTTCTGTTGCAGTTACCAACACTCAAAGATGTGAGAGACTAAAGTGACCTAAAGTTTGCTATTGACTCATGCTGCATGTTCAACCATGTTCAGCTGAGGTCTCTGCACTGCCAGGGCTAATAAAGCAGTAACTACAACATTGCTGGTCAAGATTAATGCTCTATGTATCCTCATTCATCTCAGAATCTCTGTACATGTGGATTGACTTACATACTGAAGATTTCCTAAGTGCCAACTCAATACTCAAAATTTCTTCCAAGATCATTTATAGACATGTGCAGATGATGAAACTATAGCTCAAATCAAATGAGGTAAAGCCCCACTTTCTTTTTTCATCTCTCAAATGTAAACACATGTTCCCTTTCCAACCTCATTTAATGTAAGTTTTCTGCACTTGTGCATGAGTTTTGCAGGGGACTTGCTGTTTAAAATGTCCCATAGCAAAGTGCTGTGAAGTGTTGCTAGACACGAGGCTGCCCTGCCCCTCAGAGGGAAATTTCATGTGTTAGGTAAATTTGTTCAGGCGTGAATTGCAGTTGAAGCCCATGAATTCATAGTTAATGAGTCAATAACAGATCCAGAAAAAAAAAAAAAAAAAAAAAAAAAGATGAGGGTATTTGGTATTTGGTAATGTTATTCTACTGGAGAGATGATTCAATGATGAAGAGTACCACCTGCTCTTCCAAAGGTACCAAGTCCAATTCCCAGCAACCACATGGTGGCTCACAGCCTTCTGTAATGAGATCTAGTGCCTTCTTGAGGAAGAGACCTGGTCAGTCATCCTCATCAGCTTAGACCATGAAACCCAATAAGGACAAGTTCAACAGAACCACCATATACGGGGTGCCCATGCATACTTCAGCATTGCCGGGGCATACAATTCATTTTCATTTATTCAAATATATATATAAAGTATGGAAAACTATGAAATTTGTACATTAACTAGATGGTAGCCAATATGGAAAAAGTAGAGACTAGCACTCTTGTTAGGATAAAGATCAATGACATTTAGAGACAAATTACTCTCATTCAAAGACATGTCAAATCAATGTTGACTTTTTTTTGTCTTATAAAGAAATAGTGTAATGTCACATGTAAATATTTCTTTGTAATGTATATCTATGTGAGGATACCAGCTAATGATCTTTAAACACATCAGTTAATTATCTTTAAACACATATAAAACAAGTGTCATTAGTGATAATTGTTAATTGATAAAAATATGTGGCTAGAGGCTCCTGGGAACACAAGATTATATTTTTCCCAGCATTAGTGATTTAGCAGATGCTCCTTCATTGTTCATTGAGACTTCAGGGAACACAACCACTGCATGGGAACTGACTATAAGTGATATTCTATCTTAACTCCCAAAGATAACACAATAATTTATTTTCAAATCTCTTGTTTAAATAAGTCACAAGTACATTACTGGCTTCAAAGGCTAAGTAACCATAAATTTCCTACTGGAGAGATAATGGATAAATTGGTAAATTTTAATGCATGTACCCAAAGTGGTCTGGAATAGCCACAGTTTCTCCAGGAAGGCTTCATTTTTAACACTTTTTGGAAGTATCTGTTGCCCCACACACTCACTTGATGATTCTAATAATGTGTCTAAATTAAATCAGACATAGCTCCTCTTCTATAATACATAACCTCCTGTAAATACTCATCCAACTTATGAGAACTGTTCCTTTCACAGTTCTCTCTGGGACCCTGTTTTATCTATTGTGATTGTTTCTTTTGGCCTTAGATATCATTTCTGCCCCCCATGCATAAGAGGTTATTGGAGAAACATTGTTTCTTTTAAGTAAAATAATATTATGCCCATTGATGTTGATAGTAAATGATAAACTTATACTATAAACATTTTATATTTATTTTTAAATAGTGATATGGTTAGGGTTTTAGATTATTTTGAAATATGTTAATGTAAAGGTAAGCTTTGCAAACTCAATAAAGAAATAGATCCTGGTTCTGTTGTTCGTTTAATATATTACAATATTTTCACTGTCCTGAATACCTTTCTGCTGCTGTGATAAAACACCATAATCAGAAGCAACTTATAAAAAAAAGAATTTATTTGGAGTTATATTCCAGAGGAACGAGTTCACCATTATGGGGTGGTATAGCAGCAAGCAGCAGGAAACTGAGAACTCTCATGTCAATCACAAGTACAAAAACAAGCTTCCTGTGAGATACTTCCTCTAGAAAGGCGGTCCTTCCTGAACCTCCCCAAACAGTGCCACCAACTGCAAACTAAGCATCAAGTGCTTGAGCCTATGAGGGACATTTCTCATTAAAAATAGAAAACAAAACAAACAAACACAGCACCACTACCACCAATGAAAACCCACACTTGACTAGGGGCCCAGATAGTCCAGTATCAGCCTTTGTTCTCTGACTGAGAACTTAAGCCTGCTCTGTCTGTTTGTTCAATCAACTGGTATTACTGTCAGTTATACCACTCTCCCTTTAACTTAAACTTCTATTCACCCCTTTCCTAGTTTTTATTCAATAGTTTTATTATATACTTTGAAGCCATATTCAACAAGTAGATCTTAAAAATTATAAGTTACTTTAGCATATTATGCCAGTTTACATGAAATAAACGCTAATCCCTTAAATTATATTTTCTAAGCAATAATTTACATGGTATAATTGATGCCATAATTTTAGTTTTGATTTTTTTCTGAAACTTTGATTTTTAATGTACCAGAAGAATTCTGTGTCTACAGTGTTTTGTCTTTTGTTGAAATATTCACCGCACTGGCATTTTCATGAAATTATCGACATCTTTGAAATTAAATTTCCCTCATACCACATGTTTCCATGATCTTTTCTCCAAAGCTGGTATGATGTAGTTCATAGGACAGGCCCTTAGTTTTAAAATGCTCAGGTGATTTTTCAAATTCCAGTCCTCTGTGTCAACTAGGATGCTTAATGAACCCATAGAAGAAGTCCCTGTTGTTTGGATTAATATAGAAAAATTCATTTTTCTTCTGCCTCTGGAGCCTGGTAATAACTCACTGCCAAACTTTGCCAAGGAAACCCTTTGGGACTATTCAGTCTTCACCCTTTTAATATTTGGGTGTTGGGGTTGACCTTATAGGACCCAGGAACTGTTTTCCATGCTCTTTCTCAGATAATCTAACATCTCATTACAAAATGTTTGAAAACATGGGACCTGTTACATAGTTCACAGTCTTTGGAGACACAGTCAAAGCCAGAAGAGAGAGGTCATCATTTTAAGCTCCTGTTACTCTAGTCTATAGAAAATATTCTGGCATCTTTAGATAGTTTTTTTAAGAATTGCATTTTAAATATAAGATTTGTGTGTTTCCTATAAGGACATTTGTTAAGATTGTATTATAGATTATTTGTCTGTTGCAATTGTAAAATATATTTATAAGATTTTTCGGAACAGATGAAGTCTAATTTTATTAAAATTAAAATGAGACCTCGTTAAAATTGAAAACTGAAGAATGAGAGAAATGGCTCAGTGGTTAAGAGCATGTACTGCTCTTCCAGATAACCCATTAGGTTCCTAGTGACCATACCCAGTGGCTCACAACCACTAAAAATGCCAGTCTCAGGGGAACTGAGCATCGTCTTATGGTCTCCAGAAGTACTGCACCCTCATACCCCTCCCTCTGGACACACATTATTTAAAAGAAAATAAAACAAAAAGCAATTACAAACTGAGCCCCAGGACAGATCAATGGGCAGAGGTGCTTGCCACACAAGCATGGCAAACCAAGTTTCATCCTCAGAACCCAAGTAAAGCAGAAAGGAGAGAGCTGATTCTAAAATGCTGTACTTTGACTTCCACGAAGTACTCTGGAAAACTCAGTGTGCCCTCCCATCAGGCACGCACTCATTACCTACACACTGTCTCATTGTTCTGTAGGAATTTCCTCCTTTACAAACCATCTATATTGAAGGGAAGGAAGCTCATTATTAAGATGCAGGATACTCTATTCTTATTTCTTAATAAGAAAGCCCATTAAGACACAAAATGTTATAAGAAGGGGGTTGAGACCTTCAATCCAACATGGTGCTAGTTAAGCTTAGAAAGCAAACAACTCATTAGTTTAAAGAAGTCCCTGAAACTGAACTGATCCCCTGGATCTGTGCATCACAAGCACTGTATAAACTCTAGGACCTGCTTAGAGAGAGAGAGTACTCTCAGACAAGCTGAACTATTTAGAAGAGGCTCAGGCCAACTGAGCTACCGGGAAAGGACTCCGTTGAATAAGTTGAGCTATCTGATGACTGTGCAGTATGCTCTAGGTCTCCAACTTTCATGAGCTCTCATCTCTGTTATGATGTACTTTGGTGATGCAACTTTGAGCCATTTCTGCTTCTATAGGTAACATCACACTAGCAATCCTATAACTTACTCCAGTATAAATAATTAGTTCAGAAAGCTGGACTTTATTAGTATTCTTACTTTGGAGTGCTGTCAGTTCTCTGTCTGAGGTGAATAGATGTTTGTTCAGATCTCCCGAGGATTAGCGCCACAAAAGATTCATCACAGAAATACCATTCTGTGAAACGTTTAAGTGACTTTGCTGCTGACTGTATTTTCAGTGGCCCCTGTCTGCCTCTTTCTCTTGCATACAGACACATATATTTGAAACAGACAAACTGTGTTGTGATGTTAAGAGAGCTCTTCTCATTCCTTTGGAGTTCCTTTTGCCTGGTTTAATAAACTTATCAGTCCATTACCAAACAGTTAATAATTAAGTTTCTAAGTGGAGGAAAAGTTTTGTTTTTAGTGATAAGAGAAAAAAAACAGCTAGATTTTATTATGCGACAAAGTAATTGCAACATATATTAGGGATTAGTCTGGACCACAAACCCTGCTGGTATTGTGTATTGTTTGTTTGAAACCAAAGAACAGAAGTTGCTCGGACGTTACTGTTGAAATTCTGAAGAACAGTTGCCTACCATGCTGGCTAATTTTCTCTCACCTTCTGCTCTCTGTAGACGATGAGCTTTGCAAACAGATTTCCTGATATTTGTAAGCTGAAGTGGTTTTGCCCTTCCAGTCAAACTTGCACTGATCCTAAACACACCCTCCATTTTTAGCATTGTCACTTTTAATGGTTTCTCAGAGCCCCGGAGAATACAGGCACAAAGTTCTCTTCAATGTGAAAACTATTGACCAAGCAGATGAATCGTAGATTGCAAACAGTATATTGGGATTTATAGAGTTTTCATCTAATATCTATCAATTTGACTTGGGAAGATATTTCTTAAAAATTTATGCCTAGTCACTCAGAATGTATGGCCAGAAGAAGAGTGAGGAAAGCTTTGTAGTGAAAAGTCTGCAGTAAGATTTGCATTTTTATGTCTACAACATGAACAAGTGGAGAAAGTCCAAGGCTCTGAAGCTCTTTTGGTCAGACCACATGCAAAACTATGGTATTCTTTTCTGACATCCTCTTGTTTCATTTCATAAGTCCCTTTTCATATATATACAATAATAAGTAATATATTTTCAAGAATTGCCTTAAAATGTCAGCAAATACTTTTCCTAGTTCGCATTTCAAGAAGCACCATAAAGTTCAGTTATTGTTCAGGAAGAACTATACTTTTTAATCTGTATATGATCTGTTAGGTGACAGGCAGGTAGTGCACATCTTTAACCTCAGCACTTAGGATACTGAGAAAGACCCTGTTTCAAAAGGGCCCTTAACACCATGGAATTACTGACCATATTTCTCTACTTAACTGATAAGGGAATTGCTAGCCTACCTAAGACATCATTCTCTTGATCGAGATTAAAGCATATTTCCTCATTAGAGATGATGGAAAGGATATCTGGTGTAGCTCTACTCTTGCTGCAGAGATACTAGATCAGCTCTGTGTAAATTGTGTTACTCTGTATGTGTGCGGGCTGTATGTGCTCATGTGCAAAGACTGACACATACTGAGTGTGGTGGTTTGAAAGAAAATGACCCCCATAGGGAATGGCACAATTATGAGGTGTGGCCTTGCTGGTGCAGGTATGGTCTTGTTGGAGGAAATGTGTCACTGTAACAGGCTTTGAAGTCTCCTTTGCTCAAGTTACACTCAGTATGGCACACGGTTCCTTCCTGCTGCCTGTGGATCAATATGTGGAACCCTCAGCTCCTTCTTCAACACCATGTCTGCCTGCATGCCACCATGCTTCCCATCATGATGGTAATGAACTAAACCTTTGACGCTTTTCCTAATTCAATATTATCTTTTATAGGAGTCACTTGGTCATGGTGTCTCTTCCCAGCAAGTGAAGCTCTAACTAAGACACCAAGGAATAGAAACATAGTATTTTACCTCTGCTTTTACTGGAGTAATTAGTTCTAATATTATTAAACTTGATCTTTGTTTGCATATAGACATGCACATAGATATAGATGAGGGTTATGTATATATATATACACATATATATTTAGTTATACGTATATATACATATAACACACACACACACACATATATATATACTAAATTTTGTTGTCTCATTGAATTAAACTCCACTAATTAAAAAAAAAAGAACAGCAGAAGAAATTTTAATAACGTCTGTAGGCTAATTAAAAAGGACAGAAATGACTGTTTGGTCAATGTGCAGAGGGCTATGTTTGTTAATTGCTTCTATGGAAATCAGGCACCTGACATATTACAAAGGTCAGGAGGTAGAGGCATAATTCTATCTGATTAAATTGCTGATTAAATTTCAAAGGATTTTTTTTCTGATTTCCTTGGGAACTGCATTATGGACTGAAAAACGTATTCAGACTCTGGCTGAAGATTTGCATTTTAAACTGACAGGAAAAGAATCTGTAACACAAATTTTATAAATTAAATGTCTAAAAAAAAAGGAGGCCAGATGTGTAGAGCCAGGAAAACTGACATTTAATAGATTGTGTACCATCTTCATAAATGACTGAAGTATATTTGTGAGCTTTGTGTATGTTTCAAGTAGATTGATGAACCTAAAACATGACCAGAATGCAGTGAATATTTTATTTTTCACAGTGAGCTGAGAAAATTTAAATGCATTTCCATTACATCATTTATAAACAGCCCTGGATAACATAGCCATTACAGTCTTAATCCCATAGCAGCTGAGGTTGTCTCCACATGACCTGCATAAGACTTGACCTGTTATTAATCAATCATGGATCAGGAAGGGTTTCACAGAGTCATACCCCTCTCTGATGGACTATTTGTGGGTTCTAGGGGAGTGATGACCTCATAATGAAAAATTCATTCACTCCAATTTCAATAGTTCCTATAGTTTAAAAGAATTAACACTTTTCAAAAGCCCAAGGTCTCTTCCTAAACACAAGGCAAACAGAACTGTGAGCCTCAATAAAACGAAAACAGCAAAACACAACATACATATGACATGTAGTGACATAAATTTTCCAATTTAAAAGTGCATGGTAAGTAAAGGCTGGGCCAAAGCAAGATCAGTCACGAACAGTGTAAACACACAGCCCTGTAGCTCCATGTCCAGCATCTGGGCTTATGGTGGTAGCATTTGTACTCCAATGGGTTCGAGTGACCCTGATTCTGTGGCCTTGTTGCTTCCATAAACCCATGCAGTCTCTCTCTTCAGCCGGATATACTAGCATGTAGAGATTTCCTTAGTGTACATTCCATATTCCAAAGTACATCTCCAGTACTTTGTGGTCTTCATTTTAACTAAGGCTTCACCTTAAGAGTTTCACACTCATTCTATTAGTGGACTTCCTACATGGGCTCCAACACTGTTACACATGGCTAAGATGCAGCAGCTTTCTGAAACACTAGTATAAACTTCCAGTATTCTGTAACTCTTGTTTAATGCATTCCTGAAAATTGGGACTGAATGGATAATAAATGCTGTCCCTCATTGGAAAATTCATTCTTGTCACCTTGAATCACAGCCTTGCCCCCTTGAATCACAGGGATATGGCCTGTGTTCCTTTACAGGCAAACATGGAAGTAGTCCCTAGGTCACAATTTTCTAGCAGTAAACCCAGGAGTTTTAATATTTTCAGGTATCTTCTTAAAAAAATGGACATTTCTAAAGTGGGTTAGCATCGTTATTATGATCTTCAGACTTCCCACCAGAGTGGTCCATTCAGGTTTGCTTCCCGAATGCACTCTGGGCTTCTTTGTCTCCAAATGCTTTTACATTCTTCCTTCAAACCTGTTCGAAAGACCTCCAAATAGGGGCTCAAGAAATGGCTCAGCAGCAAAGAGTGTTTATTCTCTTATACCAACAGGGTGACTCGCAGCTTCCTGTAACTCCAGTGCCAGAGGATCTGATGCCTTTTTAACTTCTATGGGCTCCTGAATTCACATGGTGCACATAAACTCACACATAACTGAATCAACAACAACAACAACAACACATCTCCAAACTGTAAGATCAGATCTATGACAGCAGCGACTCCACTCTCCTGGGCCACCTTTCTGCATTGTTTTTCTTACTACTCTAATAAAATTTGTGATAAGAAATAAGAAAGGATGAAGGATTTAGTAGCTCACAGTTTGAGATGTAGATGCTTATAGTGAGGAAAGTTTAGTAATAAGCTGCTCCAGGATAGGAAGAACATTTGGAAGGGGCTTCCTTTATGGAAATGATCATAAAGCAGAAAGACTGAGACCACAACCAAGGCCTGGCTGGGACTCATAAATTCCTTGCCTATGGTCTCCAGTCTTCACACCTGCCAGCTGGGTCCTAGGTCCAAAAGATTCCACAACCTACTCAAATAATACCATCATCTGGGAACCAAGTGTTCAGACATATAAAACTGATGGAGACATTTCACATTCAAACAGAAAGGAAGGAAAGAAGAAAGAAAGGAAGGAATGAAATAAGAAAGCAAATTTGAAAGAAATAAATCAATCTTACTATCATAGCAGTAGTAAGGATATAATTCAGTTTTGTGCGCAGTTAAATTTATAGTCATGTATGGGATGACAAAAATGAATACAAAATCTGGACTAAGCTTTATACAAAATATATTCTAAAGTAGAAAATAAATAAAACTTGTCTCCTTAAGGGACAAAAAATAATACTTAGTGATCATACTTATTTGATATGGGATGTCCTTCTGTATATATGTTAATTTTATTGATGAATAAAGCTGTTTTGGCCAATGGCCTAGCAGAGCAAAGCCAGGCAGGAAATCTGAACAGATATGTATAGAGACAGGGCAGAGTCAGGAGATGCCATGTAGCTGCTGAAGGAGATAGATGCCATTTAGGTGCTCAAGAAGCAAGAGGTAACAAACTACAAACTTTGTGGTAAAATATAAAATAATAGAAATGAGTTAATTTAAGATATAAGAATTAGCTAGAAGGACACCTAAGTAGTAGGCCAAACAGTGTTGTAGTTAATATAGTTGCTGTGTGACTTTTTGGGTCTGAGCAACCAGGAAACAAACAGGCAGTCTCTGTTTATAAGTGGTGCCAGCATGAGGCAACTACATCCACATAATAACTGAGAGAACTTGGGAAGGAATTCTAGACACAAAAGAATAGTTAAGCATGGCTTCTTGGTAGCTGCACTGTTTTTTTTTTTTTCAGATAGACTCTCCTAGCTGGCAGCAAGCAGAGGCACAGCTCCTTTAAGAGCAGGATTTCTGGTTTGTGCTGGCAGAATAAACTCTGGCTCTTTTGGGAGGTCCTGCACTTAAATGGGGTCTGTGAGATGCTTGTTGCAAATTGCTTAATGGCGACATAAACCTGCTGTATCCCTGGAGCTGGGGTGGTTAGCATGGCTTGTAGAGGTGATGAATATACCTTCACCATTTTGACCTGGGCAGAACAAGTAGGCAGGGCCATGAAGTTGGTCCTATCCATACCCAGTTAGCAAAAAAAAAAAAAAAAAAAAAAAAAAAAAAAAAAAAAAAAAAAAAAAAAAAACCACTCCTGGTCAGAAAAGCATTTCAGATACACAAGAAGACAGATTCAGACATAAAAGACCTCTAAATGAAATACAGTGTGTTTAAAAATGTATGTAGGCTAGGGAGAGGAAAATGTGTACAGACAGTTATATAAAAAAACATAGTCTTTAAAGAGACAATAAAAGTAATATAATAGAGTACAGACAGTCATCGATTAAAGGAATAAAGAAACATAAACCATGTAAAGATAGAAAATACACACAGAGTCTGATTTATGCATATTACTGTGTTCTTTGAACTTTTTGACTGCAGAGAGACATTTGTTTCTGGGCACTGTATATGTGCTGCTTTTATTGGTTGATGAATAAAGATGTTTTGGCCAATGGCTTAGCAGAGCAAAGACAGGCAGGAAATCTGAACAGAGATATAAAAAGAGAGTAGGCAGAGTCAGGTGATGCTATGTAGCTGCTGAAGGAAGCATATGTCATGTATCTGCCCTAAAAACAAGATGTATCAAACCATGAAGTTTGTGATAAAATATAAATAATAGAAATGGGTTAATTTAAGATATAAGAGCTAGCTAGAAATTACCTAATCTGTTGGCTAAGCAGTATTGTAATTAATGTATGTTCTGTATGATTATTTGGGTCTGAGTGGCTAGGAAACAAATGAGCAGTCTCCATCTACACCTATTTTTTTAAAAATCTTTTTTTATACTCTCCAGTATTCATATTTATAGTTTTGCTGATGAGCAGGCCAGAACCTACATATGAGAAGCAAGAAGGCTAGGTCACTAAATTAGATGTTTGGAGGTCTCTGCAACTTGTCTGCAGGAAGATTGTAAAAGAGTTTAGAATGCCAAGCTGGAGAAAGTCCAGTACTAATGTAAGCAGGGCTTAGTGGTGCTTGGACATTCCAAAGACAAAATTACAGATAGTAATGCTGATAATGAAAGCTAGTTCATGGAGTCACAGAGGGCAACAAGGTTATTACTGGAAATTTAGACAAAAGTATTGTATAAATAATTCACATAAGAAAGACTGGAGGGACTGAAGAGATGACACAGTGTTTGTGAGTGTTTAGTGTGCAAAAATGAGAGAGAAAAGACCAGGGTTCAGATTTCCACAGGCTGAACATCCAGGATGAAAATTATAGAGGAGAACACTTGATAACCTCTCTGCCTTCTGTTTGCACATGGACCGTTTATCCTCATGCACACACGTGTGCATATACTTACAGATAAGCATAGCCCCCCACATACAGCAGGAGAGAGGGAGAGAGAGGAGAGAGAGAGAGAGAGAGAGAGAGAGAGAGAGAGAGAGAGAGAGAGAGAGAGAACGAGAACTACTATGTTTAAATTGATCTTTGCTTTTGTTTATCCAACATTTATAAAAATAAGAAAAAGAGAAAAGAAAAGAGCCTGGATAAGAGAGTGTAGGATATAAGGAGGAAGAGGGAGGTTGTGGTAAACTAAATAAATAAAATGTTTAGTGAAGAAAAACAGGACTTCATCCCAAAGGACACCATGCAGCTTTCTATTCTAGGTGTGACTTCCAGAAAAGACTATCACAGTTTTCCCCAGGAATTTAGCTCCAGTAACCCTTTTGTTCAAGCTTAAGATAGAGAACTAAATCACATTTCTACTGGTGACTGATCATCTCTCCCTCTAATCGGCAATGTAGCTGTAGAATCCAAGGCTTTCAAAGGAGAGGGTAATGGCTTTCTTTACCCTGGTCTGTCTCCCATCCACTGCTCATACCACCTTTCTTTCTGTAAAAGACTTTGTAAGGTAACTGAACCCTAACCTCATAATCAGGATAGTAAAGACATGCTTTGAATCCACAAGGGGAACACAAGAACATGTTGACTATGTACACACCCATTTATAACACACCCCTTAATCTATGACTTATCTTAGTCCTAGATTGAGCTACTATGGTGACTCAAGGGTTTGTCATATCCTACCGTGGTGCACAGAGCAAGCATATGGTGGCTCACAGCCATTTGCAATGAGATCTGGTGCTCCCTTGAGGAAGGAACCTGATCAGATTTCCTCATCAACTTAGACCATAAAGCCCAAATGTGGACAAGTTCAACAGAATTGCCGTATATGAGCTGCCCATGCATGCTTCAGCATTGCCAGGACATAAATTCCTCTCATTTCATTCTTCTCTACATGGCAATCATGAATAAAGGGACATGTAAATGCCTGGCATCATCTCAGATTTCACTGTAAATATGATTATTAGTCTTCAGTTGATTTTAAGAACCTTACCCCAAAGTTCTCTCAGACATTCCACTGCTCTAAAAGATAAAATTCTACAATACAAGTGATTTAGCACAAATTTCTCCTTTGTATTAGTCTATGTGAACATTAAAACCCAAGGAATTGTTTACTGAAATATCTTTATTATGACTTACAGAGGAAACCTCGCTTGCATTAAAACACAAAAGCTCACAGCAGTCTTTCCTCAGAGAGTCTATTTTGATGAGACAGTAGCTTATGGGAAATGGATTATATTTCAAATGCTGTCTATTCTTTAGGAGACTCATTTCAATTCATCAATTCACTCTTCACCATTAAAATTTACATTTACCATTAATAGGATTATTTTTGTTGCAAACAAAATATTATTTATGAAATATAAGTCTTCCATTTTTGAAACCCAATTTTCATTGCTGTGAAGAGTCAGAAATTCTGTGTTTTTATCTGACATAACCACCTGGCCCCTGAAATTTCTTAGTTTAGTTGACTGCCAATGTCATTCATCAAGGTAGCTCTATGATAGGTACTTTCAATTCAACGTTTCACTAGTCTTAAACCAGGTCAGTGTTTGAAGTAATATAAATCCCCAAGCCCAAGTCCAAATAAGTTTCTGAGTCAGTCATTCCTTGTTACAATTCCTTTCCTTGCCCTATTTAGTGCAGTGAGGAAAGCGTATCCTCCTCAGAGTCTCTTCATTTAGACTTCCCACATTTGCACAAGTCAGTCAGATTAGGTTCAGCCAATGCTCATTAACTCCAGGGTGTTTGCATTCCTTGTGTTTAAGGGAGCTCTGATCACATTTCCAACAAAAGTTTTAGACGGCTGCTTTTTTAAAGTTGCAGAAAATGCCCTGGTTTAATGAACAGACAATAAGAATTTGTACCTATTGACTGAATTGGAAAAAAATGGAGTTTCAGGTCAATTTATGCTTCTTTAAATTATGACTATGTAAGAGAGTAGAATATTCTGTGGTACCACGCTCTAAGGACCATTAAAATAAGTAGATGAAGGAAAGAACTGTGAAGCCCCTATTCTTTGGCAATAGTCAGTAAATTCATCCACAAAGATAAAAATATAATGAAAAATGTATTTAAACCTTGGATTCCAGTATAAGCAAGGCTAGATGCTTCTTTGGCAAGGGATTGTACAGACATCTACACTACATGCACTATGTTTAGCATGTACATCTATGTATGCGCTTGCAGGCACACAAATACACAACCACACTCCTTCTTAGATGATTATGTCTCTAGAAAGATGTGAATCTTTCTTACTTTCATTAATTCTCTAAAATATACTTTTCTTTTCTTGAAGTTGCTCTATTAGCTGGATTCTAAGATCTCTGGGAGATATACATGGTGTCTTCCATGTATACGTGAAATACATGAATTAAAATTCTGATAATTTTTCCTTCTTTATCTGTCTTTTGGGATAGGCACCTCTCCCAATTAAGAACTTCCTATTACGGAAGTTGACAAACAAAAGAGAACAGCATACAAACATTCTACAACTACTGTTTACCTTAGGGGAAAAAGTATCATATCTGTGAAATGCTAATTTTTTAAAAGAAATTTATTCCAGGAAATAAAAAAAAAGCCTCTTGTCTCATAGATAAGAATGCCCCTCCCTCTAAGTACTCTTCCTTTTCTCAGTTGAATGATAGAGGATGAGTTTCTGAAAGCGCCTACTGAGACAAATTGGTTTCTCTTTGCACTTGTACTTTACATATTAATTCTTGTAAAGAGCAGTAACAGCAAACAAATGAACCAAATCGCATATTTATAGGCCGTGGGAATTAAAATCTTTAAAGGTGTTTAGAAAGTTGTAGATCAAATATAAAATAAATAGTACGTAAACCTGTTTTGTCATGATAATAATACTTCTTCACGAATTCATTAGGTAATCATTTTGATCTTGGCAAAAAATGGCAATAGCCAAGATCAACTAATGAAATAGAAATGGATTTCTTAGTGTATAAAAATTCTGAATTTCTGGAAAAATTAAGCTGGCACTTACCTGCAATCATCATCACATTGGATAGTAATATAGTAATAATAGTGATAGTGCTGGAAGGGTCTCACCATGCTGCCAGGGGACAGAGTAAACATGTTTCCCCGTTGGTGAGCCGTGAGTCCTACAATAACAACTGGTTTGGCATACAGTATATAGGTGAGCTGTTGGAATAATAGTGGCATGGATGTTGTGAGAGTAAATGACGTTCCGTGATTTGATCTGAGCCATGCTCCACAAAGGGGTACTCGTGCCTGGCACTGTTAACTGGGCTAAAATCCCAGTGTCGACTATGTCAGTCTGTAGGGACAAAATCTAATATTATTTTTCTTCTAAATGGACACAATAATAAACTGCTTTCTAATGTTCTATCATTATACCCATAGACTAGTGAATCTATGAGTTTGTATCTTATTTTTGGAGGCCTTAGCCTCTTTTTGCAGTTAATGATAGACTGCTGCAGATGCATAAAAAAGAGAGAATATATGAGACAGAGGTAGCAGGTGACTGCGGCCTTTACCTGATATGATAGTGCTCTTGCATCCACGGATTCACAGCAACAGGGGCAGCATCCACAAGACCTGCACAAGATCAAACCAAGGAAAATAACAATATGAGTGGGGGAAGGGCTCATGAAGTCCTATGACTGTCTGAAAAGCTATTGGTGATGATGGCTGCTGCAGGAGGGGCAATCAGTTTCTTTCAGGGATGCAGACTGCTTCCCATGCTCCAACAGACTGTCTTACACCCATGAACATACAGTTAGCACCAAGTGAACTCAGTGAGTTTAAAAAAAATATCCTGTGAAGTTAGGAAGTAAAAGTGATGACAGGACTAGGGGAGATCATGGGTGGTAGACATGATCAAAACATTATATACATGCATAAAACGATCATACAATAAATATTCTTATATACAATATTCTTTTCCTATTTGAGCACCAATTAATTTAGAACACAACTAAATTTCTTCACTGATTCTACGCTGTCATTGTCAGGGCATCCCCTACCAAAACAGCAGTGCCCATGGGTCGGTAAAGGGCATGGAGATAGACAACTCTGAGATGGTTTCAGCGAGCAGTGTCTGCTTTATTGTACATGAGCAACCATTTATACAGTAGCAGCCTATGGAGTTTGATTGGTTAGCACATTACCTCAGACTGAATAGTGAGTGATCATACTACCAGGGTCTCTACGTGGAAGAAGCACTTAGAGGAGACAGGCCAGCTGCTGGGTACTCAGGCTGCTTCAGAATTCAGTGTTCTGATTTCAGGAGCATGGGGTGCCATATTTCATACTTAGAAACACAGTGTGCCAAGTAGGCTGGCTGCCAGGTCATGCCTGTATTTTTTTCCCTACACATACTCATAGGTCCATGCTTAAAAGATTTCTCTGTATTTAAAGTAATTTGCTGAGTCACTACACCTAACCTTTGATTTTCTTCATATTATCTCTGTAGGTGCTCTACTATTCTCATTCTGTAAAAATTTTCCTAAAGCTACTTGAAGTAATTCATACACAAATTCTTCCCTTTGAAAACAGTTTTGCTTTAATGAATTTTATTTTTCTTCCTCTGTAGTCACTTGTTCTAATTTGATTAGGCCTTTATTTGTGATATTTTGATTTAATTTCCCTATTTCTACAATGCTTATTCTGAGAAATCTTTGTCAAGATTGGTTAATTGTTTTGGCATCAACTTGCAATTTATTTCATATTCCCTTTCTGATATTTCAAATACTCAAGTATCAAGGGAGTCTCCATCTTGACAAAAGACTTTGTAAGATTTGATAAGTTACCCATTATAGACAAGCCACAGATGGGTGTTTGAGTAGACCTTACTTATAAATAGGAGTTAATTGGCAACCTCAGAGACTTTAATGAACACTCCACACAACTGACAATCTGAGAAATTTAAAAAATGCATAGGGACATTAAACATGCTTCCTATAGTGATCATAATTAAATAACCACAGTAAAATTTAAATCATACCAGCAGCTGCCAGACAAGATTCATTTAGCCTGCTTCTCATGTATAATTATGAGTTTAATTAGTTTATAAAGGATGATGGCTCCCATTACTACTGCTATGGGCTCCTTAAAACATTTTCCTTAACTTTAAATTGTAATTGTTTAGAAAACTAAATATTGATTTCAACATCTAAATGAGCTAATGATGATTAATTATCTGAGATTTTGCAACAAAATGTGGACAACTGAGTCATTGTCTTTCATTTACAAATGTATAATTAACTTGTGAAGTAGTTTCTGCCGCACATGAATTGAGGAAAGAATGATTTCAAAAAGATACATAAATATGAACAACCATAAGAAACCAACTAGCAATAAAGGGAAGATACTCTTCTTTAATAGGGAAGGAGCTAGGGTAGACAATGCCTCAACTATATTTCTTGGTCCACCAGCTAAAACATCTAGTGCCAGGAATGGGTTACATCTTGTTGAGTAATTGGACAAAGGGATCCCATAGACTGCCCTCTTTCAAACGTCACAAACTATTGCTACATCTCTTTGCTGCTCTCCATAGGCCCCATTTGTAAAGATAACACTTACTTGTGTCACTGAGTGTGAAGAAGTTGAGCTGGTACCCAACTAGGAGCCTCTACTTCTACAGCCCTACTGACTAGTGTTTGAGGTACCGGAAAGTACACACTACTGGATGAGAAAGGTAATCAATATCACCCTGCTACAAACCATGTAACCTACAGTAATGACCTGACTACATGATATACTAGTGTAATAGTGATACAAATAAGACAATAACCAACCTTTTCAAAAACATATTTAAGGCCAACTCTCTGAGAATGGATCCACATCTGATATTTCTAAAGTGGTACAGAATCTGAGACTAGATAGGTCATGGACCTAGGGCAAACCCCACTACTATTATCTACTAAAAGAATACAGCAATAGAATGACTTATAATGATGTATTGTTATATCCATAAATCAGTGCCTCACAAAACCTCATCAGAGAAGCTTCTTCTTGCAGCAGATGGGAATTAGTTCAAAGACCTACAACTGAGAAATAAATGTTCAGAGTGAGAGACTTCAGGGAACTCAGTCCTAAATAGTATGCCTTCATCAAACCCCTTCCTTCAAGGTTCAGGGATCTGTGAAGAAGAGGAGGTAGGTATATTGTAAGATCTAGAGGTTGTGAATGACTCCAATGAAACGGCATCTTCCCAATAGGACTGATGTGCATATGATTTCACAGACACTATGAACACATGCGCAAACCTTCACAGGTTGAGCCAGGTGTGGTCGCAGCATTGAGAAAGGAAGTGGACATGGGGCCCTGCCTTCAACCAAGAAGCTATGTGCACCCACCCACTGTGACAGTGGAACTGATCTATTGGGAGCTCTCCAAGGCCAGCTGGACTGGGACTGAATAAGCATGGGTTGAAACTGGACTCTCTGAACATGGCGGACAATGAAGGCTGATGAGAAGCCAAGGACAATGGCACTAGGTTTCGATCCTAATACATGAACTGGCTTTGTGGGAGCTTAGCCTGTTTGGATGCTCACCTTCCTGGACCTAGATAGAAGTGGGAGGACCTTGGTCTTCCTGTAGGGCAGGGAATTTGGACTGCTCTTCAGTATCGAGAGGGAGGGGGAATGGAGTGGGGGGAGGAGAAGAGGAGTGGGGATAGAGGGAGGGGAGCGGGGGAAGGGGGCAATATGTGGGAGGAGGGGGAGGGAAATGGGAAACGGGGAGCAGTTGGAAATTTTAATTAAAAAAGAATAAAAAAATGAGAAAAAAAAAGAAGCTATGTGCAACTGGTACCTGCTGGCAAAGAGAAAATCAGTTTTCTCCAATAGAGTCTCTGTGGACATGCCAATCACACCCCACAGGCCCTACACCCAGGAGTATTTAGCCAACACAAAATGAATTTGACATTTTCATATTTTTTTCTTTTTGAGAGAGAAAAAAAGATCATGAAGTTGAGTGAATAGGGAGGTGGGGAAATCTGAGAGGTAATTGTGGGTAGCAAAACATGATAAAGGCATATTATATATGTATTTAATAAGGAAAAACTTAAAATAGTTGCTATGCTTAGAAAGAACAAAAGAAAAAGCAATAATAATTCATAGAAATAATGCTATAAAATGAACGACTTATATATAATTTTAGAAAAATAATAATGTATTCCTCTTCAAACATTCTCCCAACACTAACATAAAAACAAAAGATAGGTTTAGCATATCTAGGTTAAAAGTTATGCCAAACATGGGATGAGAGAGCTTCCAGGCAAAGTTGCACTGAAAACAAAGTTAAATATTACAAACTAACCATAAAGGCTAGTCCTGGTTAGGACACGGCAGGACTGTCTGGGGGTCTCTCCCCCTGATTTCTCCCACTTAAATGTTGCTGCTCAATACTGCCTAAAACATGCAATTTTAAATCTATATTGATATATTAAGGAATACCGAGTTGAGATTTGGATTCTAGTAATATAGTTGACAGGATATGCAATTAGATGCTGATGTTGATGGTTCACACCCAGCAGCCAAGTTAAAACAATGTTCAATAAGGGCATGGTCACCTGTGCTGTTTTTTTAGGTTCAGGAGGCTTCAGCAGGAGGATGACAAGGTCAGAATTAGCCTAATTTTCATGAGAAGACCCTCCAGAAACACACACATAGACACAGAAACAGACAGACAGACACACACACACACACACACACACACACACATGGGGGGAGCTCTAATGGCCCTTAGATTTCTTTATTATTATTTAAATGCTAAAATTTTTACCTTTTCTCTTTTAACTAGTCAGGTCTGTCTTATATAGACATATAATATATATGTAAAATGTAATAAATAAGAGTGCTTTGAGTGTGTGTGTGTGTGGTGGATATTAGAGGGTTTATCACATGACAGCATTATTTGCAAGGACGATGACATTATGACCTGAAGATTGTATTGGCACATGAAATTTACCTTAATATTTCCTAAAATGTGTCCTTGAGAAAAATCAGAACAGCAGCTTCCCATTCCCAGTCTCCCTTCCTTACCTTGCCGCATTCTCTTAACTTTATTTGTGACATTTTCTCATCACTATCAACCTAAAGGATAATAGAAGTACATTCCATCTAGTAGTCTCTGTCCACTATCTGCTATCCATTCTTACCTATTTTACCTTTAGGATAGTCCTCATGTATCTTTCCTTTAAAGACTAGGTCATAGAAATTAATGAAAATACCGCAACGAAATTTAGGTTTCTCTCTTTGATTCCCCTTCTTCCGCTCTTTATGTAGTAGCCCTGTAAATTTAATCAAAGTGATTTCATTTCTTTTCCTTCTAAATTAGATGGCAATATCTTATCATCAGGCATGCCAAACACATGCATAAGTAATGAATAATAGCTCACGTTGCTGCCTAGGAGAAATGTGATTTCCAAGTAATCTTTAATTATAACTCCAAGTGATTGAGGCTGGCACATGTTAAGAAACTTTTGTGATGTTTGATATCTTGTCTGAGATAGCCCAGACTTATTCTGGCCATGGCCAAAATCAATAAGGACTACCAGAAAATGATTTGTCTTGGGCTACGTTTCTTCCAGTATTTGTCTGAAACTAGGAGTGGCTTTTACAACGTGTACAGAAAGATGTATAAACATGCCTGTAGTCTCAGGTGCCACTACAGTGGTTTGATGATACCATTAAGTGGCAGTATGAAAGCGATGTCACTTACAGCATCATCCCTGGTAAAATATATTTTAAACTTTGTGTTCTCAAAAACAACTCTTTAGTACTTAATTTACTCTTCTTTAGCTAGCTCCTCTAATTCCCTTGGAGTTTCATTTTTGTGAGATTTTGCATACTTGAAAAGTACAAGGACTGTTTCTGAGTATCAGATTTCCATGTGGTTTCTCTCTACCATAGCTTTTATGTCTTCACAGTTAAAGATATAGGTTATTAGGCTATTTAGTTCCATAGTGTAAATATGGTAGATATAATTGTAATATGAAATACAACTAGGTTAATATAAAATAAAACTATAGTAGTTTAAGGTATTTAATTGACAACATGCAACATCATTTTATTGTTAATAGAATACAGACAAATTTTAATTATTCATAGACAATTGAGTTTAATGGTTTCTTTAAACAATCTCACCAGGACCTAAGTTTTATTTATTTACAGGTATTTATATGATGAATACTTACAAATTTTCATTTTGTTGCATGTATTGATGGTGTAATGAGGAATTAGAATCCTCTAATAGGGCTCTGATAATAAATAAAAATAACCTTAAACAATCAAGATACCCTAAACAGACTCGTTTTCCTACCTAATGCCCCTTCATGCAAACATAAAAGCCCCCCCCTGCTCTCATTGTATTTGAAATCTTGTAATCCACTCTGTGGCCACATTGGAATGTTGATGAAGAAAAGTTAGAAGTGACCAGAAAGCAGAATACCCTGGCTTAGGAAAGACTGATAATTTCTAATCAAATTCCAAACCTCCAGTCCTTTCTAGATCTATTCCGTCAGAAAATTTTCTGCTGTACCTGATTTCAGTATCTCAGTAGATATTGAGGACATAAAATATAAATTACTAGATATAACTTGATATTGACTCTGGAACACTGAGAACACAATCTGTAATGGCTGTTTCAAAGGAAGTAAGTCCTCTCTCCATTCTATATTGATTCCCTATCTCCACATATTGACTTCATGATTATTTCTCCTCATCTTTGCAACTTCAAATTCTCTCCTAACAGTTCCTCCCATTCTTTAAAAAAATCTCAAAGGAGGGACAATTATACGGCTTAGTGGGTCAAGACACTTGCTGTCTTTCATGACCACCTAAGTTCTGTCCCTCAGGGTCAATATGGCAGAAGGCAAGAAAGAAGTCCTGTAAATTGTCCACTAACATCTACATAATGACAGTGACATGTATGCACATGCACACACAAACACAAATTAAGAAAAAAAAGTGATGAATATTTGCGAATGATGTGCTCAAGATTCTGAGATTAATTCCAGTATAAGTAACACTAGAAATGCAAGTAGTGTGTGTGTGTGTGTGTTTGTGTGGTTTGTATTGGGATTGATATCAGGGCCTTGTATATATCTTTGAAAGGTTTTACACACACACAGAGTCATGCATAAGAAAAGCAAAGTTAAAGTCTTATTAACCACCACCAAATCATCAGTTGATTGGTTAAAGCTTTGTTAGTAATGTAAGATAGGTACACTGTTTGGAAGCATCCTAACTTCATTGCTTTCTTGGTTCAATGCTTCAAGAACCTGATACATAAAAAGCTCTTGCTGTATTACAGTAACAGTTGAAAATAGTAGATGCCATTATCCATGCACAAGTTGCTAGACTGTCCAGAGAGAAAAGCAGAAAGAGCTAGTGATCCACTACATGGTGACTGGGTGGCTGAAAGATCAATCAATATTTTACTAATAAAGAAGGGGAATTTAGAAAGTGGAATGGGAGAATCAAGAGTCCATTTTGGTAGACTCAGCCTTAAGCAGGAGTGCCCAGCTTTGACAGTAGTGAGTGCAGTTGCAGAGAGTGGGTACTGTGGCTTAGAAGAGCCTCAGAAAGGAAAATTATCTATGGGATACCATTAGAATACAAAGATTACAAATCATGGACAAAGAAAAATAAGAACAATGAACTAAAGGTGTAGAAATTTATTAAATGAAAAGCACAACAAAATTTCTCCCAATTTATCAAAAGACATTTGTAATTATACAGGAGGAATTTAAGAACCCAAAAGTTAAGTCTAGAAAAGACCTGAAGCGACAACTCTTTATAAACCCCCAAAATACAGAATATAGAAAAAGAAAAGTTACAAGAGAGAAGCTTAAGTCACATAGAAAGATAAACCAGTGATATGACAACAGATCTATCAACAAAAGTTATAGAAGTTTGGAGGACATGGAATAATGTGTTTCAAACTCTGAAATACAGTAACTGTCAACCCAGATTACTATATTGAGCAAAACAGTCCTTCAAAATTGAATGAGAAAGAATTATTCTCTATTACAAACACAAACTATAGGAATTCATGGATACCATGTCAGCCCTGTAGAAGACAATTGAAGGAATTCAAAATACTGTAGAGAAAGAAAGACATCCATGATGTCACAAGAAAGAATAAACCACAGGACAATAGCTAAACAAAGGAAGATGAAGAAAGCACTAATACTTGCAATCCAACAAGCTGATAGTGACAAGTGCATACATTCCAATACTAACTCAACATTAATGGTCTTTATTCTCTTCTGGAAAGACAAAGATCCGCAGATTATATTAAAATGCTGTACCCATGTATTTGCTGTCCACAGGGAAAGGGGAGTAGAGTGAAAAAGGATTAGCAAAGAGAGAAAAGGAGGGCTTGGGAGCAACACAGTAAAAATATGTTACACATGTGACTGAAATGTTCTTATGAATCCACTTTGTGCAATGAATAAATATCAATACTTTCCCATCTAAATTCTCCAGTACCATAGTACCATTATAAAACTTTTTCTTTTAAGATTCTATGACTTTAACTCATATACACCTATAGTGGTTGGCACATATCTTCTAATCAAATTCTCTTCAACATTCATTATTTTAAGGGTTTAATTTTAGTAGAATTTGGCATTACTGAACATTCTAATCTTTGAATGCCTTCTCCCTCTTTTTGATATTTACTATTTTTCTATTTTGCTACTTTACAAACTTATTATACAACTCTTTTCTGTTGTTTTCTCCACACACGGAATATAAATGTAAACATTACTAAAGACTCCAACTTTGACTCTGGTCATCTTATCATACTGCTACCACTATTTCTGTGACTCCTGGGTGCATACTCAGTTATCACCTTTCCCAACTACAATCTGGACATTTTTAGCATTTGCCATGCATTTTTGCACATGAGGACTTGTTAACACCAATAACTCAATGGCTCCAGGCCTTTCTTGTGAATTTCTCAGGATACGAAATTCCTTCTAACTGTTCCAAAGTTTCCCTGGAAATCCTTCTTGAATTAGTAACATGTTCTACTCCACTATATTTCTGTGCTTTCTTTCTGTATGTTCAAGGTCTTCCAAGTATTTGAGAAAAGCTGTTACTTACAGCTGCAGATGTTAATGGTGATACTAATTTTCTTATTCTTCCCCCCTCATTTGCTAGCAAATTGTTCCACAGTCTACTTTCTTCTAATTTTGTCATGCTTGTTGTTATAAAGCATTATGTATTTTATTTAAATCTTCTTGTACCATAAGTCTTATTATCTTGATCAGTAGGCATAGTCAATATTTATAAAAGAGCCAGATGTAACAGGAAGAACCAATAAATACTTGCTGAGTGAAGACATGTACTAATTAATAAATGTGGGATGACAGGCAATAATTTCAAGTGTCTTAACTACTGTTCTATTGCTGTGTGAAAAAAAGCCCATGACCAAAACAACTTATAAAAGAGAGCATTTAATCAGGGCTTTGCTTGTAGTTTCATTGGATTGGAGTTTATTACCATCATGGTTGGGAACATGGTAACAGAAAGGCATGGTGCTGTAGCTGTAGTTGAGAGCTTCTCAAGAAGGAGGAGAGAAAGAGAGAGAGAGAGAGAGAGAGAGAGAGAGAGAGAGAGAGAGAGAGAGAGAGAGAGAGAGATACTGATACTGAAGATTCTGACTGTAACTCATAAATACTTATTCTGCTTGGTACATACCATCTAATCTAATTATTTTTCAACATTCATCATTTTGCGGGTTCTTTTAGTAGAATTTGAAATTATTAAACATTAGTGTTTTAATGCCTTCTGCCTCTTTTTGTATTTACTCTTTCTCTATTTTGCTTCTTGTATTACTCTATGACTTTCTTTTGTTGTTGTTTTAATACACAGAATTAAAATACCAACCCCAGTGTCATCCCTTCTCCTGTAAGTCCACACCTCCAAATCCCTCACTAACACATCTGCCAGCTAGTAGCCTGCTGTGGGACAATGATCTTGTATCCTGTAAAGATTTATCAGTTGTGTTGCTTTAATAAAATGCTAATTGGCCAGCAGCCAGACAGGAAGGTGGGGCAACCAGGCAGAAAATAGAGGCAGGACCACGAGAACAGGAGAATTCTGGTAAGAGGAAAGGCTCAAATTGCAATGGTCACCCACACACAGAGGAAACAAGCTGAGATTGCCTCACTGATAAAAGGTACTAAGCCACATGGCTAACACAGATAAGAATTATGGGTTAATTTAAGATGTACGAGTTAATAAGAAGCCTAAGTTAATAGGCCAATCAGTTTATAATTAATCTAAGATGCTCTGTGTTTCTTTTGGACTGAACAGCAGTGGGATTGGGCAGAACAGAAACCCCTGTCAACAGTAACCAAACAGTAACATATAAGTACCTAAAGAGGTCATATTTTCAGGTCACCATATCAAGGTAGTGCATTTTTACTGTAATTGTTCCTGGTCTGAGGATCTAAGCTAACATAGATAATTTAGAATAATGTCTTTTTCCATATATTTATTAACTATAGCATCAACATGTTTTCTTGTGTTCTGCAATCTCGTGGTTCCACACACACACACAAAGGCTAACCTTGCAAGGAAACTTAAGTGCAACTTACACTGAACACATATCCAAGTCAAAGTGACTAAATTCTTTATTCGCTCTTAGATGCAAGACATCTTAGAAGATTGTTGGTTTCCAGTACTCCAGGATTCTTTGTGTCCACACATGTCTGCACTGGTGGGCACCAGGCACATCTAGGAGACTGAACCACTGCTCTGTGACTCATACTGCACATTGTTCTCTACACTGTTGGGAACCAGCTAAGTGTCAAACATAAGATTTTCTCAAGCTGCTTCTCACCTTTCCATGCATCATCTTTACTCTCAAGGGTTTGCACACTTTCCTACCTTGCTACCAGAGACTAGTGATGAGGCTACAACTTTTCACCAGAGGATGTAAAAATAAACTTGGAAGTTCGTGAATGTGACTACCTATACATGCAACCAGAAAGAATCAATCTGAAGGGTCTTCCCGGGATATTCTTTTGTTTCCCCTAGTTTTGAAACTTGAAAATGCAAGTTTGCATGTACACAAAATGCACAAAATCAGGTCAATCCCATAATATTTCTTTCAACCGGCTATTCAGTAGTAGTCACAGTATTTTAGGAGAAATCAGATTATTTTGAACCTCTGATAAAATTTTAGGATAATTTTTACTTCTGCCACTGAAAAATTAATAATAACATTCCTTGGTAGATTTTCCATTTTCCATGCATGTATGGGCATGACTAACTAGAATTAGTGGTTTATAAAAGAGACATGAATCTGGGAGGAGACTTGTAGGGTCTGTGTTATCTCATTCAATATGATATTTTCAGGGCTCATCAATTTGCCTGCAAATTTCAAGATTTCATTATTTTTTTCTGCTGTGTAGAACTTCATAGTGTAAATGTACCATATTTTCCATATCTATTCTTTGGTTGAGGGGCATTTAGGTTGTTTCCAGGTTGTGGCTATGACAAACAATGCCATTATGAACATAGTTGAACACGTGTCCTCAAAAGAATGATACTCACTTTCATATGGAAAAGTAAAAAACTCAGGAGAGCCAAAACAATCCTGTACAATAAAGGAACATCTGGAGGCATCACAATCTCTAACTTCAAACTCTACTACAGAGCTACAGTACTGGAAACAGCCTGGTATTGGCATAAAAACAGACATGAGGACCAATGGAACTGAATGGAAGACTGATATTAATCCACACACCAATGAATACCTGATTTTTGACAAAGAAGCAGAAACTATAAAATGGGAAAAAGAAAGCATATGTAACAAATGGTGCTTGCATAACTGGATATCAACATGTAGAAAAATGAAAATAGATCCGTATCTATATCTATGCACAAACTCAAGTTCAAATGGATCAAAGACCTCAATATAAAGCCAACTACACTGAACCTCAGAGAAGAGAAAGTGGAAGTACACTTGAATGCATTGGCACAGGAGACCACTTCCTAAATATCACCCCAATATCACAGACACTGAGACAAACAGTTAATAAATGGGACCTCCTAAAGCTGAGAAGAGTCTGTAAAGCAAAGGGCATGGTCAATAAGACGAAACAGCAGCCTACAGGATGGGAAAAGATCTTCATCAACTCCACATCAGACAGAGGACTGATCTCCAAAATATACAAAGAACTCAAGAGATTTGTCATCAAAAGAACAAATAATCCAATAAAAAAGGAATACACACCTAAACAGAGAATTCTCAACAGAGGAATCTATGGTTGAAAGACACTTAAGGAAATGCTCAACATCCTAAGCTATCAGAGAAATGCAAATCAAAGCAACACTAAGATTCCATCTTACACCTGTAAGAATGGCCAAGATCAAAAACACTGATGACAAGTTATGCTGGAGAGGTTGTGGGGTGAAGGGAGCACTCCTGCTGGTGGGAATGCAAGCTTGTACAGCCACTTTGGATATCAGTATGGCGATTTCTCAGAAAATTAGGAAACAGTCTTTCTCAAGACCCAGCAATACCATTTTTGGGTGAATACCCAAAAGATGCTTAATTCAAGATTTAGAAGCAAACGTTGTGACTTAACCATACTTGTGCCTCATTTTCTTGGTTTGAAAATGGTCAGTGGGAAGCATACTTCCCTGAAGACTTTAGTGGTATTACAAATGTATGAGTTCAAGTTTTACATTTTGTAAAAAAGTTGAACCACCTGTAACATTTTAAAAGTCATATTAGAATATAATTGTCCCCCAACCCCTGTAAGTGTGTGTGTATCTGGAGACTTTCAACATATTTTTAACAGAAAATGTATACTGACAGAGTAAGAACAAGGATATTTTGGGGTGTATTATCTATTTTAAAGTAAGACATTCTTGTAGTAGACTGTAATTTTGAAGTGGTTTGCAAGAGAGCACTGTGCTAATGTACTGTTGAGATGTATGACAAGGAAAGTTTCAGATAAAGGTCTGAAATTTGTGGCTGGAGAGATGCCTTGGCAGTCACGAGCATGCAGGACGCCCAAGTTCTGTTCGTAACATTCACACCCATTGGTTCACATCCACCTAATCTCCAGATCCAAGGAATCTGTTGTCTCTGATGCCTGTAAGCAGCTGCACTCACATGTACATACCTACACAGAATCTCAGCTACGTATCATTTTAAATTAAAAAATTCAGTCCTAAAATTGGGCTACTTAAGTTTTAATTCCATTTCTAATCTTATAGAACTTTGTCAATACAGAAGAGACAGCAGTAAAATGAACTCAGTTTCTGAGATTTGTGCTGGCAAGTTCAGGTGCCTGCTGGTCTGGGAATCTTTTACAAACAATTTTGTCATTTTTTACATGGCCAGCACAAAAGTTTAGTGCACTGATTATTTACAATAATTAGCAATTATATAATTTCTAATTATGCTCCTGAAGAAAATTTGGTACTCAATGATCATGTAATCAGCTCTATAATTTTGATGGAGAGTTTTTGACACAACAGGGAAGAGAAGCTGATGACTATTGTTATATTACTTTTAAAAAGGATGTCATTGAATATAATCAAATTCAAAATAAAAATCTTTTAAGAAGTTTTCCAGCTGTTTGCCATTCTAGAAGTTTTAGTTATGAGCCACAGCTGTAAGACAAATGACAAAGTCACTTAACATAAAAAGTAATTAAAGGAGGATAATTCCAGAAAGAGACCACAGAGTCCTCTTATGTGCCATCCAGTTGCTGCAGGCTTTGTTTGCAAAGGCCAGGTATAGTCTAGGAAGAGTGGGACTCTTTGACTTGGGAGTCAGTTCATTATTATTAAAAGTTCCTGGAAACTAAAATAGGATTTCAAAAACATTGGCTTATTGACCCTCAAAAGAAATTTGCTGTTTGATGCAAACAGAAGCATTTAAGTGAGACTTTCAAGGAGTACAGCACAATGCTGAAGTTACAATCTGAAAGTATAAGTATTTATTTTCTACTGAAGTATCTGTTGGGGTGGGGAGTGGTAACATGTATAAAATAGAAATTGCTGCTGAATATCTTTTTCAAGGCTGCAAAAGGTCATTCTCTGTTTGCGATGGCCATGGAAGATTATCTAGCCACACTCGTGTGTGAGAAGCTGTTATTTTCTTTTCTTATTATTTCCCGACTGGAAAAAATGCTCTCCTTCTTTGTAATGAATGGAGGGAAGACACTAAGGAATGAAGAAGAAAACCTCAGCCATTATTGGTCTTCAGTTGGATGTAGTTGTTTTTCTGATGCATTTTCAAAACTTTATAAATGAAATGGCTCAAGAGAGTGAAGGTCTTTCTAGTAGCACTCCTTCCACAGTAGCACCTATGTTTGTGAATCACCAAACGACAGGGAAAAGTTATGTCTATTTTAAATTTGATTTGCTGCAGGCCTTGTCCCTGGTCTAAGTCACAAGTTAAAGATTTTTTTTCACTGTAGTATAATCCCTCTTTACTCACTAATGGCACTGTTATTAGTGATGAAATCGCCCTATGTGTGAACCTTAGGTTCTCAGTTATATATGGGATCTTGCCTCTACTCCTCTTACGCTGATCCACCAACAAACATCTCTCCTCTTCATCAAGCTTATCAGTACCACCCATCGCCCTTCTGACCCACACCTGTTGTCATCTTGACTCACATCTTCCCCCCCACACAACCACCTCTTTCAAATCAACAAAGCTATTACTTTTCCTAATGTTCATTATACCTCCATGTTCTCTTCCCACAAATAGTACTTAAATGCTAAGGACTTCCATCTCCCGTTTGCATCTACCTCATCTCCACCAAACCTTAGTCCTTCCATTATATCACTTAGCAAATCCATAACTCCAGTTCAATCAAATTTGGTGACAACCGATAGGCTTGAGAAAGAACCAAGAATGTATAGCTGGACTATTTCATCTTAGGGTCTCATGTTCAAAACACTGTCATTCATCAATCTCTTCTGCCTTTAAAGCATCCAAAATGGCTGCCATATTCCCTTCAGCTTTACTAAACTCTATAAAAGATTCTTCCTGAATGTAGGCCCCCGATTTATTTTGGCATATTTATTGACTTTGAAAACTTTCTGTTGTAATTTCTCTGAGTCCTTGAGATGAAAGTCTCTCCTATACTATGCCATTTTCAAGCCGTAAGAATGCTCCAAGCACTTGAGAGCTATCCCTTTGAAATGTAACCATCAAAAAAAAAAAGTAGCATCCTTGTATTCTAGTCTCTCTGACACAGCAAGAGCCTAACTTTGACAAGGACTCAATTGATAAACACAGATGGCAAAATCATCCTGTTCACCGCCACACGTAGCTCTTATTTTCAGCTGTCCCTGTATTACCTCCATCATCCCTCTCTTTCCTCCCTCTTTCCACTTGATTCCCCGAGTATAGTCCCACATACATCTATTACAACTATCTATTCTATTTTCCTTTCCTAGGATGTTCTAGTAGGCCCCTTTCTGCTACCCCTTACTCTCTATATAATCTCTGTGGTTTTATGGATTATAACTTGGTTACCATTGACTTAGCAGGTAATAACCAGATATAAGCAAATACGTGTAATATTTATATTTCTGAGTCTGGGATACCTCACTAAGGATAGTCTTTTTCCAGTTTCATCAGTTAATGTACAAATACCATGGTTTCTTTTTGTAATGGCTGAATGATATTCCATTGTGTAAATATACTACATTTTCTTTATATATTTTTCTGTTGAGAGACATCTAGGTTGTTTCCAGTTTCTGGCTATTATGAATAGAACAGCAAATAACATGGTTGAGCAATTATTTCTGTAGCAGTTTGAAGCATCTTTGAATATATGCATAAGTGTGGTATAGTTGAATCTTGAGGTAGATTGATTTCCATATTTCTGAGAAATCACTACACTGAATTCCTGTACAAGTTTTCACTTCCAGAAGCAAAGGATGAGTATTCCCTCTGCCCCACATTTTTGTCATCTTGAGTTGTCACTTATTTGATTGATCTTAGCTGTTCTGACAGGTATAATATGAAATCTTAAAGTAATATGGTTTGCATTTTTAGGATGACTAATATTTTTTAAAGTGTTTCTCAGCCATTTGAGTTTCCTCTTCTGATAATTATTTGTTATTTTCTTAATATCTTATTTTTGTGTGTGCTTTATATATTTTGAATACTAGCCCACTATTGATTGGAAGTGTAGTTGTTAAAAGTCCTTTCCTACTCTGTAAGCTGCCACTTTCTCTAAATGATGGTGTTCTTTGCTGGACAGAAACTTCCCAGTTTTAAAGGGTCCCATTTATTTATTGTTGATCTTAGTGTCTATGCTAACAGTATTCTTTCTGTTCAGAAATTCTTTTCCTGTGCCAATTAATTCAAGGCTACTCCGCACTTTCTCTTCTATCAGGTTCAGTATATCTGTTTCTATGGGTATCCAAAAACCTGAATCTAGATAGGCCAGTGACCCAGGGTAAAACTAAACACTATTTTATAAAAATAGCAGTAAAGTGACTCCTAATTATGTTTGCTATACTCACAGATCTGTGCCTTGCTCGGTCATCTTCAAAGAAGCATCCTTCTGCTGTGGGATGTCCTTCTGTACATATGTTGCTTTGTTGGTTGATTAATAAAGCTGCTTTGGCCTATGGCAGGGCAGAATTTAACAAGGCAGGAAATCCAAGCAGAGATAGAGGAGGAAAGAAGGCTGAGTTAGGCATATGCCATGAAGCCACCCAAGAAGCAAAGGGTATCAAACAATAATCCTTATGGTAAAATATAAAATAATAGAAATGGCTTAATTCAAGATGTAAGAAGCATGAGATAATAGGCCCAAAAGTGTTGTAATCAATATAGTTTCTGTGTGTTTTTTTGGGTCTTGGCAACCAGGAATGAAAGAACAGTCTTTGCTTATATCCTCCTAGAGCATATGGGAATAAATATAGAGACCCATAGCCAACCTCATGCAGGGAGTGGGAAACCTTGGAAAACCCACAACTAAATGGGATATTTTTATGAAATATTATTTAACTAGGTAAAAATGTATTGTTTATGCTTTAGAATATTACTTTAACTGTGTAATGGTGTGTTAAATTTGTTTATGCTGCATTTGTTTATTATTTGGTTTTATTTTATTAGTTTTTTAGTTTATATATGTATATCTGTCTGTCTGTCTGTCTATCTATAGATATATCTATCTGTGCTCTGTACAGTATGTCTATAAATAGATAGATAGACAGAAAGGTAGATAGATATACACGTTTTTTGCTCTTCTTTTACCCTACAGTTCCTGTGGGCATTTGTTATGGCTCTATTTTGTGTGTGTTTGTATGGTATCCCCAAGTCTGTGAATAAGTGTATCTCTGGTCTCTATCTGTTTTCTGTGCTTTTTCTTGGGCTCTTTTACTCTGTTTATTTATTTTGTACTATTATGTTTTGTTATTTTTTGTTACTATTTATTTTATTTTATTATTATTCCTTAGAAGCCTGTTTGTTTTCTAATGAGAGTCAGAAAGATGATGGCTCAGCATGGGAGGGGAGGGAAGGAAAAACTGGGAAGAGTAAAGAAAGAGGAAACCCCAATCAGCATACATTATGTGAGTAAATATTCTATTTTAAATAAAAAGAAAGAAAGGTCCTTATAGACACTTTTGATATAGAATAATAAGGAAAAGAAATAGAATATACATCTCATGTACTTTAAGAAGGATGAGTTAGAACTAGGAGTTGGGAGTCAGAACTTGAGAATCTCCCAGTGGAAATAAATATCTGACCTAGAGCTACAGGAACACCTAACAATGCTAAAGTCTAACATGTGGCCTTCTACTGTATTCATAATGATAAATATCTTACATATACCATAGAAACTTCATCCAGAAACTGATGGAAACAGAGGCAGAGACCTGCATCAGAGCACTGGACTAAGCTCCCATAGTCCAGCTGAAGAGTGGGAAGAATGAGAATATGAGCAAAAAGGTCAAGACCATGATGGGTACACCTAGAAAAAACATCTACCTGAGCTAATGGGAGCTCATCAACACTGGCCAGACTGGGAAGAAACAAGCATAGGACCTAACTAGTCCCTCCGAATGTGGTTGACAGTTGCATGCATGGGGCAGACTGAGAAGCCACTAGTAGTGGCACAAAGATTCATCCCTATTGCTTGTAATGGCTTTTTGGGAACCTATTTTCTATGGAGGGATACCTTGCTCAGTCTAGATATAGTAGGGAGGGCCTTGGACCCTCTCCAAAGCAATGTGCCTTACCATCTCTGAAGAGTATATATGGGGTATAATTGGGAGGGGACATGGAGGGAATGGGAGGGAATGGGAGGAGGGGAGGGAGTGGGAACTTGGATTGGTTTATATAATGATAAAAAAAAAGATAGTTTGTTTTCTCTTTTAAAAAATAAAATAGATAAATAAAAATAAAAAGAATTAACATAGTAAAAATGGCAATCTTACCAAAGGCAATCTACAGATTCAATACAAAGCCCAGCAAAATTCTTCACAGACTTTGAAAGAAAAATACTCAACCTCATATGTAAAAACAAAAAACTCAGGATAGCCAAAACAATCCTGTACAATTAAAAAAAAAAAAACAACAAAATTTCCAGAGGCATCACAATCCCTGACTTCAAACTCTACTACAGAGCTACAGTGCTGGATACAGCCTGGTAGTGGCATAAGAACAGACAGGAGGATCAATGGATCTGAATCGAAGACCTGGATATTAATCCACACAGCTTCGAACACCTGATTTTTGACAAAGAAGCAAAAAATAAAAAATAGAAAAAGAAAGCATATTTAACAAATGGTGCTGGCATAACTGGATATCAACATTTAGAAAAATGAAAATAGATTCATATTTATCACCATGCACAAAACTCAAGTCTAAATGAATCAAAGACCTCAACATAAAGCCAATCACACTGAACCTCGTAGAAGAGAAAGTGGGAAGTACATTTGAACACATGGGCATAGGAGACCACTTCCTAAATATAACCCCAGCAGCACAGATGCTAAAAGAAACAATTAATAAATGGGACCTCCTGAAACTGAAAAGCTTCTGTAAAGCAAAGGGACACGGTCAACAAGACAAAACAACAGCCTACAGAATGGGAAAAGATCTTCACTAACCCCACATCAAACAGAGGTCTGATCTCCAAAAAACCTCAAGAAAGTTGTCATCAAAAGAACAAATAATCCAATAATAAAATGGAGTATACACCTAAACAGAGAATTCTCAACAGAGGAATCTAAAATGGCTGAAAGACACTAAAGGAAATGATCAACATCCTTAGTCATCAGAGAAATGTAAATCAAACCAACTCTGAGATTCCATCTAACACCTGTAAGAATGGCCAAGATCAAGAATACTAATTACAACTTATGCTGGAGAGGTTGTGGGGTAAAGGGAACACTCCTGCATTGCTGGTGGGAATGCAAGCTGGTACAACCCCTTTGGATGTCAGTGTGGCAATTTCTCAAAAAATTAGGAAACAGTCTTCCTCAAAACCAAATAATAACACTTTTGGGTATATATCCAAAGGATGCTCAATTGTGCCACAAGGATATGTGCTCAACTATGTTCATAACAGCATTTTTTTTTGTCATAGCCAGAACCTGGAAACAATCTAAGTGCCCCTCAACCAAAGAATGGATATGGAAAATGTGGTACATTTACAGAATGGAGTACTGCACAGCAGAGATAAATAATGACATCTTGAATTTGCTGGCAAATGGATGGAGCTAGAAAACATCATATTGAGTGAGGTAACCTACACCTAGAAACACAACTATCACATGTACTCACTCACAAGTGGTTTTTAAACACAAATCAGTGAAAACTAGCTCACAAATCACAATCCCAGAGAATCTAGACAACAATGAGGATCCTAAGAGAGACATACGTAGATCTAATCTACATGGGAAGTAGAAAAAGACAAAATCTCCTGAGTAAATTGGGAGAGGGTTGAAGGGGAGGAGAGAGGCAGGGAGGAGCAGAGAAAAATGTAGGGATCAATAAAAGTCAGTAAAAAAAATAAAGAAAAAATAAATAATGTCTGAGACTGAAGCCTGTTTTCCAAACTATCTTCTATATCTGTGGAGGCACCTCTAGTAATTTACAATTGATGCAAGATTTAGATCATCTGGACAGGGTAACTAGCAATCACAAGTGAAAAGTTGCATTGGGTAACTGTGATCTGAAAGAGGCAGAAGCTCAAAATACTCATACCTAGGAAGTTTGTATAAGGACAAACCATTTGATCATGAAAAATAGATATGCAGCAATAACAGAGGAAAGAAAGCTGTACAATCACAAAATATTCTTTACATCGTTAGCATAGTGGTTTTAAATTGAAAAAAAGGAGGGGTTTAAAAGCTATCTAATCTCTGTTGAGAAAAAGATGATCCAATTTTAGTTTGGGGTTTGAAGGGCAAGATTTACTGAAAAGAGATTGTGAAATATGAGGACCAGAGTAGAAAGTTTTGCCTAATCTCAAACTTTACAATATGGAAGAACAGGAGAGAAAGATTTAAAAAAAGAGGACAACTTTATTTTGAATTCTCTTTCTTTTATCTTCTTCCTGCAGTTTCCATGTTTAAGTGAAAAACATTTAACATAAGTCTAAGCTATTTTGGAATCAATCCTAGTGGCATTTTTAATGCTATTTTTTAAAGAAGGTATAGGCTCTCGTGTGATGTTTCACATAACAAAATACTATAGCAATCGTTATGATGACAGGTTTATTTCTGGGAGATGTTATTATTTCACGAGAATGAGGCTTTCCTTCTCTGTGGTCATAGAGCCCTGGAGTGAGGGTGAAGTAGCTCTGTACAGTGGTATAGATGATAAGAATTCATTTGGGTGTGAGTACACAGCTCTGAGTAACTACTCTGACTCTTCATTTAACAGCCATTTTTTTTTCCTCACTGAATAAACTTTAAGTTTCTAAGGTTTTCTAGAAAAAGATTTAAGGAGGGACAGGGAATGTGAATAACACTTTCTGTTTTTCTGGTGTGACCAATACATCTCTGAGTTTATAATGTTGTACTCTAAATTTTGTGTAAATAAATAAATGAGCAGAAAAGTATTATTATTAGCTGTGTGTGTGTGATTCTATTCACTTCATTTTAAATGGAAGTTTGATTATGGTTAGAGCACCCAGACTTGCAGCCTTAGAGGCTTTTGAAATTCAGGACATTTAAAGATTTTCTTGTTCTCATAGAAAAATTTAAAGGTGGAAAACAGGTTTTGTGTTGAGTTTAACTATAGTTATTGCTTTAAAGAATAAAGTTTGTCTGTGTGAGTGTGCATATTCCTGTGTGTGTATGTGTGTATGTGTGTGTGTGTGTGTGCGCACGCGTGTGCACGCACGCACACCGTGCATTTACACATGGAGGGCAAAAGCTGATATCAGGTATCCTCTCCAGGCATTTTCCATCAATTGTTTTGAGCAGGATGTTTCATTGAGTCTGGAGCTAATCAGTTAAGCTAGACTGAGTGTGAGCCTGTCCATCTTTGCCTCCTCAGCACCACCATGATCACACTACACTGGACTTTTTATGTGGATACTAAGGATTAAATTCAGGCCCTCTTGCCTATGACACACCATATTATCAACTATGCCATCTCTCTTAATGCCCTGACAAGATTTTGGTGTATTGCTTGTTTCATTGATTTAAAAATTCTGTGTGTATAACTGTAGTCTTAGCATGGTAGATGAAATTGAAATCAAGATGATATCTATTCTTCCTTTGATTTAATGCAGGTAATAATTCATTATTATAGGCTAATATTTCTTTTTAGAAAATTAGGTCTCTTCTCAGTGCACATGTGTACTCGTCTAAAGTGCATTATTTTAAGGATAACAAAGATTTTAAACTGGTTGGTCAAAGTGAGAAAAATGGAGGGCTTTTATTTGAGGAAGAAGAAAGACTGCAATACAAAGAAGGGATGAGGGATCAATATCACTAAGGGTGACTGAAATAATTACAGTTATACACTTATTTTATGTTTAATTATAAATACATATTATATATAATATAGCCGGGTGGTGATGGCACACGCCTTTAATCCCAGCACTCGGCAGGCAGAGGCAGGCGAATTCCTATGAGTTCGAAGCCAGCCTGGTCTACAAGAGCTAGTTTGAGGACAGCTAGGACTGTAAAACAGGGAAACCCTTTCTCAAAAAACCAAAAGAAATACATATTATATATAATATACATGTGTGTATGTACATATATAAATAATTTAAATAAAGTTAAGTTCAAATGCTCTAGACTAATAAAGCCCAGTGCCAGGAATGGGAACCCTCTCTTCAAGTTGTTGGTTAGGTGAATTCAAGAGACTTCCAAAACAGTATAGGCTGTTACTATTGATCTTGATTGCCTTCTAGAACTTGAATGTTTAGACTCTATTGCTGAAGAGTCAGCATACATTTAGGATATAGGACTTGGAAGAATCAATCTGAAAGTGATCTGAAAGCCTCCAACATGAGGACTGTCACTCATTATCTATTGTCAATCTGTCAAAGGAGAAAAGCTACCAATTATCCTCACTGTGAGCCTAGGAACCACATCAGTGAATAATATGGCAGAGATGAAATAATGGAATTTATATCTTGGACTAACTGAAAACTGCCTAGCTGGACTTGAGGCCCACTCAATAGGCAAGAATTCACTCTGGGTACTGTAGACCTAGCCAACTAGTCCTGGCTGGGTATGATATGAGCCTATCATTATTTATTTACTTTAGTCAACAAATCATCACCCAGAGTTTACTGTTAACTTCCTAGAAAGGTGGAAACATACCTTTAATTTTTAAAGACAAAATGAATTAAGATTCAAATGTCTAGGTAGGTAAAGGTTGCTTGAATAGGGTACTAATTATGTCTCTAGACTTAAGAAAGGTTGTCAACTACACCAAAATTACAGGATGAACAGCCAATTTTAGAAAAATAAGCATAATTATGGTGGTCAAAGTAGGTATTGGAGTTTCAAGAAAATCTCTTCTGTTCCACAGAGGAACTTTGTTTCCATGATAAGCCCACCAACAAACGCCACTTCAGGCAGCTTAACATCCACGATGGCACTGCGCACATCGATTATTACTTCTCTGTTGATAGATTGTCTTCTGACCTCTCTTTTTCAGGAACTTTCTATATCAGGCTCTATTTCCGGCCTTGTGTAAGTTGTATTCTATTTCTGTGTGTGTGAGTGCATTCCCATGTTGATGCGTGCATCTATAAATGCACATAAACATAAAAGTATATCTGTAAAGAGGTAGAATGCTGTTGGGAGCAGTGAGACCCCAGATCCTGAATTTCTTGTAAACAACTTGTTTTCTCCTCTTTTGAGTGCCTACAGCTGCTCTGAGTGTGAGACCTTCAGGAGTTGCTGATGGCAGGAGAGTGGTTTCTGGTGGGTTTGGCTGGGGTGTGGCTATCCCTATATAATCTGCCCCTGAACACAATAAACGGAGCATTATTGGGGAATTCAAGGATGACCCGTGTCGCTGTCTCTCTGTCTGTGTCTGTGTATTTTAACCTCCAGCCCCCTTGCCCGAAGCTCGGTAACTGGGTGCCAGCCCACAGAGCGCAGACACAGGGGCGCAGTGCGTGGCAGAATACTCGGTGCCTTCCTGGACCTTCTCACTTCATATTTTGAGATAGGATCAGTGACTGAACCCCAAACTCACAAACTGTGCTAGGAGGACAAACACCAAGCACCAGGCATCTACCCGTTTCCATCTTCCAGTGCCAGCATTACAGGTAGTTGCTGCTACACCTGAAATTTAATGTTAATGTTGATAACCCAAACTCATGTTCTCATGCTGGCATTTCAAGCAGATTATCGAATAGGACATCTCACCTGCGTTGTAGTTTCTATTTTAAATTATGAACAATAGGTTCAGATCAGATTGTTATGATGGTTTGAGGCTCTCATGTCCACTTCTTCCTTTTTTTAATAGGCATCATTTCTAATTGAATTCACATGTGTGTTGGCATCTGCTTCCTCAAGGACCCACAATTACATGCCTGTCGTTTCAAAACGTAGGCACTTAATAATTTATTAATAAGGTTAAAGAGAGGAGCTGACTTTTATAATAAAGTTTTTGTAGAGATGTTTAAAAGTAAGACAATGCAGCTTTCCTGGTCCTCATTTACTGCTGGACCCTGAGGTGATGCTATGTAAGAGAACAAACAGTGGAATTGAGCCTTCTGCTATGATGACACATCTACATGAAGGAATTATGATCAAGTCTATCATAGTTTAAAATTTTAATTGTGGTGAGAGAGTCAAAGCCATATCCTGAGTGTGTCTATTTGATTTGATTTTTGGTTCATTTCCTCCAAATCTCATTGAATTTTGCCTGAGTGTGTAACGGTGTTGGGAAGTAATTGGACTCTTGAGGGATGATTAGGTTATTGGGAGTAATTAACGCCATTAGTAAGGGTCTAGATTAGTTACCACAAGGTAAGTTTGTCCTAAAGTGAGACTCTGCTTATGTTCTTCCCTGCCCCATGATTCTCCTGGTCTTCTGGGCTTTCCACTGGACTATGATACAGCACAAGATCCTCAGGCAATGAAGCAGCCAACTCTTGAGTCCGTAGCCCCTCAATTCATGAGCTCACATGGCTTTGCTTTATAAAATATACATCTACTGTGCCTGCAAAAAACTTACTAAGACAGGCTCTTTGGACTGTCTTTTACTGGATTGCCTTTTCAGGGTTTCCTAAATCGTCAAAGTTACCCATCATCCTGAAAATACTAACCCCTCTCACTCAGAGCAGTACCTTTTAACCCATTCTTTAAGACTGAAATCTAAACTTGAAACTATTTGGTATGCAGTCCAGTTTAAGGTCATCTCATTTAAAATTTCAATTTTGCATCTTCCAATGACTCAGCAAGATTTCTATTTCCTTGAGGCAAAGAAAGGAGCTTGGACTTTTCTAAAGCTTATTAAAATGCCTGACACAGGATCTGTCCTTGGCATTCCTAAGTAAACTGAAGTGTTTCTTTTCTCAGTTCCTCAGCATATGAACTCTCTCTCTCTCTTTGCTGAGTTCAGTTTCCTTTGGAAATAATTATTCTGTTATGGATATTTCTTAGAAGATTTGTGTTAAGAAGAAACAAAAGAACAAAACTAAATATGTGATTGTAATATGAGATTTAAGGTATTGAGGATTGATTTCTATGGTTACATTTGTCATTGCTAATAAAGTCTAAGAAAAATAATGTGAATAATTTGATTTTTCAACACTATTTATCATCCACAATTCGTGAATTATCGAAAGTTATCATACCTATGTGCGATTACAATTTGAGAGATACTTTACCCAACTATAGAGACCTTATTTCTTAATATTTGGAATGACATTTATCATTGCTATTTTTTTAAATAGAAATTTTAAAAAAAAGGCTTGAGGCTTCAGTTATAGGTAAATTTTTCTCAGAAGACAAATATTCTGAAAATATATGATTATCAAGTATTTTTATGTTTGGACTCTCTACAGTTAGTTACCTATTAATTGCATACTTTGCATTTTTACAGAAGTCAATGCCTAATTCATAACTCTTGAAATGTAAATTGCTAATAGAAAGCTAAATTAAAGTTTGATATAAGGATGGGGAAGGTTAAATTATTTCTTCAGTTTTTTTAGCACTGTCAAAACTTAAGCTCGTGACCTGTAAATAGTGGCATCCCATAGAGAAAGGCAAAGAAAGAGTCAGAAAAGAAGCTGAGATTGTGTGTGTATCTCAGGGTGCCAAAAAGAGTGGTGCCATTCCTTGCTAAACACAGTTTAAACAGATAAAACCAGGCACAGAGACCTCAAAGGTTAAGAAAATCTTTTATTTCATTCTATGTATTAGCATAAGCATGGTACTATGTGCTCTTTGTGGTCTTAATTCCTTGTTATAAATGTATTACTACTTTTTAAACATTGGTAATTATTTCCTGTTTCCACAGTAAATTATAAACAATTCCTGTTGCCACAGGCCATTGAGGGCCATATCATTTATTTTATGATCATACAGAAATCTGGAGCTGAGTGTGATGAGAGAGTATTGTCAGTCTGGCATATAAAGAGGCATACACAGAGAATGTGAGTACTTAATATATAAGACCAGATCAGAATACCCATAGGCTTCACTCTCTTTGTATAGCCTTTATTTTTCTAGGGTGTTAGACTTGTGCAGGAAATACTATTTGGGAACAAAAACCCTTATTTATATCAGGAAGAAATAGGCACAGATTTCCTTCCCTGCTATAAGTACTGAGCAGTGGGTCACAGGTGCAAGAGTACTGAGGTCTTGATTATGGTTACAGGTCATTACATCAGGGAAGGAGTCTAAGGTTTTAGGAACCATTGCCTCTGCAAGTAGGGTGGCATTCTTAGCAGAGACCTGCCCCAGGTCATGTTTTACAGCTGCTTGCCCTATATATTACTCAGACTTTTATTTATTTAACTGCAGCAAGCATAGTTATTTTTATTCTGTATGGAGATTCTACAATTTTGTCGCTGTGAGTTTAGGATGCTATCTGTCCTCTTCATTAAGTCTAAGTATTTTATGATTTAGTAAAAACTGGCAGTCACTTTTTCTTGCAGGTTTACTAGTGGCAACTCCCTGATGCACGTTGAAAATTGGAAAGCACAGTTATTTAGCACAGATTTACATAGCTTCTGGTAAGTATTAGGAAATAGTCCTTCCCAGAGCAAATTTGCACTAATTATAAACTTGATTCTGTTCATCTCTTGGGTGATGTGGACTCAGTAGTAAATTTGCCCGAGAACCAACTTTATGTCTCAGATACTTAAAAAGGGTCTTTTCCTCCTCACTTGAGTTAGTGGTGGTTTTCAGGGTAGACATTTTTTTTTCTGGCAACACACCTGGCATGGATCTGTCTTGAATATTTCTTTACTCCAGAGTTGTCATCATTTATTAAGAATTCTCCTAATAGACTCTTCAGTCTGGATGTTGTCTGGACCTTTCTCCTTGCCATTGGACCCTGTGAGGGTGTTGAGCTGGGTAACTTTCTTTTAGGACATCACCAAATTTAGGACTTCTATCTGGACTTGAGGAGGTGTGGCTTGGCACTCTTTTCTGTCAGGAGCAGAATGTGTGTCTGCACTTTCTGTTATCCAGACCATATGCTTCCTGTTCCATGCTCCCCTTATTTTATTTATCTTGTAATTAATTATTTTAACAATGACAACAACAAAAACTAATGCTACTTCTGGAAACTACTTAATAATCTATGTTTTTCTCTTACTCACATTTGGTCTCAGTTCCTTCACAGCACACTGGTATATTTAAAGTCTATGAAATATGTTTTTTTTCCCTGACTGTTTTGACAGTTTTCAGTTTTGAATATCAGTTAGAATATTCATTCTATCTGAAAATAGAAGTTTTATTTTTGTTTTATGCAATCTACATGTGTTTTGACCAATGGTGATATTTGCTAGTTTCTATTCTTATGATTTTCAAGTCCAACATCTTTCTGGCATAAGTCTCTCCCTCATCAATGTGTGCTTTAGCTGTTGTTGTTACTTGTAAAATTCATGCATGTTTATTTATTTTGAATCGGTTCATTATGTATGTAATTGCATGTTTGCTTTTTAAAAGAAGATTGGAAGATTCTGTGATTTTATTTTATTTACCCTGAATGAAATTTATTGTGCTATTTGGAGATTTATAGTTATTCAATCTAGAGACATTTTTGCCAGTCAGCTTATTTGGGTATATTATTGACACTGTCTGCTTGGGCTTCCTTTGTCTCTTACCCTCTGTTCAGTTAGATGACTTAAACCTTTCAGTATCCTTTGTCCTTTGGTCTCTCTTACTGCCCTGACTTCTGCTTTTCCGATGATTTCCTCTAAGCTGTTTTCCAGCTAACTCTTTTGCCACCGATTACCACCTTATTGTTAGAGTCATCTCTTAACTGCAGTTTTGTCTGTAAAGCTTTCTGTTGTTTATATGAAAATATTAAGCAAAATTTAAAAACATATTTTGACTTATTTTACCAACTTTTTGGTTGCTTATTTTGTTGGTTTTATCATTTGTAACTTTAAAAACATTAATCACGCTGGACTTTATAACCTCTGTTTGATACTTATAGTGGAAGAGTCCAAAGATTGTGTTATTGGCTATTTTACTCTAACTGTCCACCCCTTCCATTTTTTCTTTAGAAATTAATTTATTTACTTAAATTAGAGTATGTGTGTTTATGTGAATATATATGTGTATATGTTATGTGTGTGTGACTTCCTGTGCATATACATGTGTTTATGTGCATATATGTTTGTGTATGTGCATTTGCGCAAGTGTGTATGTGGCCTATAGTGCATACTAAGCAGCCAGAGAGGGCATCAGGGCCCTCAGAGCTGGAGTCACTGTTGTCACAGGAGTCACGGGCGTTTGTAAGATTCATGTCTTGTTACAAGGCTAATGAAATCTGAACTCTGGCTCTCATTGTTGTACAAAAAAGCGCTCTTAATTTCTATCCAGTTTCTGGTTCCTCCTTTTAGATTCAGTTCTAAGCCAGTTGTTCTAGGATGGTCCTGTGCTAATTCTTTGAGGACTGGGACAAGGGCATTGGGTGTCTGGATGTGAACTCAAGGCTCCATATTTAGTTTAAATATCTAATTATTTTAAGGTTTTTAAATTAGGTAGGCTTTAAGGATTTAAATGGCACTCTTGCACACAGTCTTATGTTGGATACTAACTCTTGGGGCAGATTTTCTCTAATACTCTACTTATATCTAGTAAAGAGACCACCAATTCTATTTCTGCTTCCCTTGCTTGATTCATTTTCTACTTTATTTTTCTATAGAGCATAAAGCTTTTCAGAGATGCAAACCTCTATTCAGATTTCCATTAGCATTTAATAATAAAGGCTCTTTGTTACCACAGACCATCAGATGCCCAATACTCCTGTGTCCATGGTTTCTGTGCTGGCTTTGTTTCTGGTCCACCCAGTTTTCTCTTTTGCCTCCCTTTACTATTTCCTCCATTGTATCTGAACCTTTGGGAGAATAAACATGTTTAGCATTTGAAAAATCTTGTAATAGACCATTTTACATCAATATTTTTTCCTTCAGGTTTTAATTTTTACTCGAGTCAATTGCTATTATCATAAACCTTGCTTAGTACATGCACTTTCTCAACTACATTAGAAGGCTATCAGCCAAATTATTGTGGCCTGGAGTATGTGAAGAAGTAGGTATTCTTTTTTTTTTTTTTTTATTTTCGAGACAGGGTTTCTCTGTAGCTTTTGGTTCCTGTCCTGGAACTAGCTCTTGTAGACCAGGCTGGTCTCGAACTCACAGAGATCCACCTGCCTCTGCCTCCCGAGTGCTGGGATTGAAGGCGTGCACCACCACCGCCCGGCTGAAGTAGGCATTCTTTATCACCACAAAACACTCTCTAATCATTTGATACAATGATTATCTTCAAAATCACCATCATTTCCACGAATCAATCATTTCCCCTTTATCAAAAATTGTAACTATTACTGATTTGTACTTATAAATTTTGCATGTTTATCGAGAAGAAAAAGAGCTTTAAATAAAACAGGCGAATGAAAAATAAGTAGCACTTTTTAAAGCAACACAACCAGAATTGAACAAAAATGCATGAAAATCAAAATGAAAGCATCCTTGTGCGTGTTACTTAGCAAAATAAGTTTAAACAAAACAAAAGGAAATGAAAGCAACAGTTCTTGGATAGTGCTACTGTTAACAGATAATTATTCAGCTAAGGAAAGCAAAAGCAATCCCTTGGTCTTTTCAGCATAAAATTGGTGACCAGCTAGATTTCTCAGCTAAAGGCACCGGCTGACAAATACAAGGACTTGAGTTTTATCTATGGGACTCCCATAGTAGTAGGGGAACACTGACTCCTACAAAAGTGTCCTCTGATCGCCACATTCACACCCTGGTGTATGTGAACAGACACAGACACATATACATACATACATATATACATACATATACACAGTCACACACACACACCAACCAAATAAATAAACATAATAAATGGGTTGAAACACAAACGTAGACCTTCTTGACATAAAATTCTGATTTCTAAGCCAGTTAGAACTCTTAAATAGCCTGATGAGAAACATGCTGAATTATAATCTGCAAGCTGAGGACCTAGCAGTGCTATTGAGTTACACACTTGTGAGATCTTCCTAAAACCTTCAGCCACAGAGTGCATGGTTTTTCTTCTTTCCTGTGTGTTTCTTTCCCATGCAGTTGTTTCACAGCTCTTCATTATCTGTTAGCTAAAGTCCCAAGCAAAAGTTATACCTGCACCAAGCATTCTGTAAAGTTTAGTGGCTGATTAGGACATTCGTGATACTGGTCAGAGTAGAATGCTTCAGGTTTAGAGGCAAACTATCTTGTGTTATCTTTGCCTTTAGCTAATCATTTCCCACGCATACATGTCGTAGGAAGGCTACTTATTTGTTTCTGGCTGCCCAGTCCCGAAATAATCAAACAGAAACCATATTATTTGCAATACTGTTTGGCCAATAGTTTAAGCATATTTCTGGATAAATCATATCCAAATTAACCCATCTCCATTAATCTGTGTATCACCATGAGGCTGTGGCTTACTCGGTAAAGTTCCAGCATCTATCCATTAGGGCTACATGGCTTCTCACTGACTTTGCCATCTTTCTCCCAGCATTCAGTTTAGTTTTCCCCTGCCTAGATAAGTTCTGCCTTGCTATAGGCCAAAGCAGTTTCTTTATTCCTTAACCAATAAAAGCAACATATAGGCAGAAGGACCTCCCATACCACATGCATATACCCTAACATCCTTTTTGCTCTTAGGTAAACCCCTTTAGAATGTACAGATTCCTACCTTCTATCAATAGAAACACCTCTGATAACACCTGAAACCTAGAGTAGAAATTCTCCATCTTGCAGTGCTATTTCCACCACTGTATACAGAAGTTTCTAGCTTTACAGTTTTCTTTGCTGTACTCCTGATGAGACCAGGAAAAATAAACTAGACAGATAGTTTAGGGTATGGATCTCCAAAACAATCCTGTTGCTTAACCTGGACCACTAGATCTACCTTGGCCAGAAGCCAGAAATATCCTTGTTTTTGGTTTACAGTTCTGTCTTGACTAGCAGCAAGAAGTGCCCAAAGTGTTTAGAGACAGTGATTATGTCTAAATTTCTTGTTATATTTCTTATTTTACATAATAATTAAGGAGCTGCCTAGAAACTGTGTGTGATTAGACACTTCATTTGCCTGTGAATGTGCACAAGAAACCCCAGTTCAGATATACCTAGGATAGAGAGACACATGAACAACTGGGACAATTGAACTAACTCATCCCACTCTCATGTCTCCATAAAGAAAAGTCTTATTAAGCACTAGACAGGTCATTGGTTCGCAACACCTTTCATGAGACCTATGCTGTCACACTGGAGCTCAGCTTGCTTCATGTGTCTTAAGCTTTCTTCTATCATAGAAGAGTCTAAAACTGAGCCCTCTGCTGTCTGTAAAACTCCTTCTTCAAGTTTACAAGACAAATGAAATGGATGCCACTGTTGGTAGGGAGCAGGATAGGCATTGATGCTCCAAGACTCTTGATCTCCCTGACACTCAGTGAGGCCCACCTGAGGCAGGAAAGCCTGTATCACACTCAAGGACTCCATGCTTCTCTTTGTTTTATTACTGTAAAAACTCCATGAATCTGTTACCTCATTGGAACGTAGTGTTTGGGGCAATGTGAATCTGTATTACTAGGCCATGGTCATTTATATCTGACTCCAGGATAAGTTAGGCTTCCTTTTGAGATGAGAGCTCTCTCTCTCTCTCTCTCTCTCTCTCTCCTCCCTCCCCTTGTGTGTTCACATCACAGTTCCAAATCAAAGTCTTGTAAAATGAATTGACCAAGGCAAATATTACATTGTTCTCAGATGCAGTACGTTTTAGAAGAGGTTCTTGAATGTAATCCTCTAGTCTTCGTGTCCATAGAACATTTACCTGCTGCGCACCGCGCGCCCGTGTCTGTGCTCTGTGCACTAGAACCCAGTTCGCGAGCTTCGGGCAAGGGGCTGGAGGTTGAGAATACAGACAGACGCAGACCTTTAAACACTGATACCAAAGCCCCAAGAATGCCCCCTTTATTGTGTTCAGGGGAAGATTATATAGAGATAGCCACGCCCCAGCCAAACCCACCAGAAACCATTCTCCTGCCATCAGGAGCTCCTGAAGGTCTCCTGCTCAGAGCAGCTGTAGGCACTCAGATCAGGGGATTACCTAAGAAGACTTTTAATTGTAAATTCCTTTTTTGCCTTCTTAAGATGTGGATCTTCTTCTAGCCTCTTGCCAGAATTTAGGACCCTAGAATACAATTCTCTAGAAATCTGGGTCTTCCTTTGTAAATGGAATAATCAAGAATGATAGAAAGTGCCTGTCTTTTAGTCTCTGTGGGAAGCCAGGAGCCAATTAGCACACAGGCTTCATCACACTGACAAGCTTCCCACCTCCAGGTCTTTCAGGACTTTTTTGCCAGTACCTTTAAAAATCCTCCTGCCTTTTATTTTAAAAGAGCTGAGTTAAAATTATCTTGCCGTAGTCCTGAGTCCTATTACAGCTGTCTCAAGTAGTCTCTCTAGTCACTTTTTAGCATATTTTCAGTATTTTTTTTTAATCAAAATTGTCCCTTCATTCCAACTGGAGAGGTGTCTCAATGGTTACAAGTGTGCACTGCTCTTGCAGAGAACCTGAGTTCAATTTCCAGCAGCCATATCATGTAGTAGTCAGCAGCCAGATAACTCCAGCTGCAGGGGATCTGGTGTCTTTAGCCTCAGGTTACCTGCACATGAGTGTACCTACCCAAACACGCAGGCACATAATTAAGATATATACACACACACATATATAAATATATACACACATATAAATATATACACACATATAAATATATACACATATGTATATGTGTGACACATAATTGACACATATATACAAACATGTGTGTATGTGTGGAAGAAAGTTGTCTCTTCAAATGTTTTTTTTTTTTTTTATAGAATGATTATATATGTGAAATAAAGGGCCCTGAAAAGAAGTTGTACCCTACATTGAACCGTCTACAAAGCTGACTGTATTTCAATGAGTCTGGAGAGGTTAGAATGTTGCAAATTTGAAGTTTAATTGTAATTTAATTTGGGTTATCATTGGCTCAATTTTAATTCAATAACTGTTCTTTGTAAACTTTCTTGTCTGACCTACCATTATTGTGACCTTTTAGGATACATCATTTTAACAGGCTGCTAGCTTCCACCAACCCCAAACTTAAGAATGATGTCAGATAGAGTTTGAGATTTATCACATATGTTTTATTTTTTCTAACCTGTTTACCTATTATATCTACACCATAAGGGGTGGAGCCTATTCAGATATTAATGAATAACAAAAGATATAGGGTTTCTACTTCATCTTAGGAATAAATGACATCATTGCCTGAAAAGATAAACATTTTATCCTAGAGTATTTGAGATGTTATTGATAAGTATATAAAAGTGAGAGAAGATTAACTATTTTGAACAAACAGAAGCTTTTTCTTCATTCTGCTTTATCCTTTCTCTTTATGTTGGACTCTCTTGTTTCTTCAGAAGGGAAGTGACAGCAGATACACACTTTCTCACTCCTGAAACTTAGTTCTTTGTGCTGTGGTTTACTCTGCATGTCGTAAAGGCTGCCAAGTGAGCATGATGATGAGTTATTCAGAGCGGAGGATGTATCTGGACCAGTCTTTGCCTACCCAGTAAAGCAGAAGGCCATGATTCAACCACTGCTGATGAAACAGAAAGAAAAGCTCACATAGGTGAGCAAAGCAATGCTGCATTTGTGTGAGATATTTGAAGACACATTTAAGCTCATCATCTTAGATAAGAAGGGAGAAAAATATTTCTTATGAAGCAACATAGCTAAGAAGTGGTAGGTTGTACAAAATGGAAACGTCCTACAATCTACTGTATTTATTTTATAATAACTTAAGCAGCATATAAAATATTCTCAAAGATTTGTGGGCTTGTTATATTTAGATCAACATTTATTTTTTTGGCTTACTATGGTATACTTAACTCATATAAATGTTATCATAGTTTTTCATCAGTTATAATCATTTTGTCCAGTTAACAATTATATTCGTTTGCATTTCCACCTTAAAATTAATATATATTTACTTCTGAACTTACTGTGAAGATATTTTAATTGTTTTGTTTGTTACCACAAATTTCCTAGGCAACATTCCAGAAAACTCATTTCTGAGACAATACAGTGTATGGAAAATCTACTGCAATTAGATGAAGTACCATTATATTGGTTTACAAGTATTAAATAATGAGACAGGACAGTGTGAAATAAATATCTCAGGAGCATTCTAGTTCTGAGAGAAATACTACGCAAAGCAACTTGGCTATTCTGTAGTTTTAAATTAAATCTTGCTACCACCAACAAAGTTATAGCCTATTGATTTTCTTAACCATTAATTCACTCAAGACATTACCTCAGTCTCTATAGCACTTAGCTGTTTTAATTTACTAATCTAAGCAAAGGATAATCAGCTTCCTTTGTCCTTTCACTGGGAAAATCAACCAAGTAATTTTCTCTAATCAGATACTATTATATTACAAAGAAACCCAACTCATAACTCTCTGACTTAAATAAACATCAAATAACAAATCACACAATAAAAATGATTCGTTTTGTTTATATGAGGTCATTGAAAATGAAACCATTGCTTTTTGTACTTATACACTATTGGGCATTTATTGTTTTGTTTCTTTGATTATCTGCCTGTGTTATTCTGGATATGATAAAAAGTATATCAGTTGCCCATCATCCAAATATTGAATTTAATTGGCATTTATAGAACCAAGCAAACCTAGTCTTTGCTTAGTATATAAATTGAAATCTTCTGTTGACATTTACTCTTTCTTAAACTTTGGACATTGTCTCTGGGTTTTCTTTATTTAGCCATGATATCTAGTGAACTCACACATGTTTTTATGTAACATTAACCTCAAGAAGATAGCCACTAGTTAACCTGGACTCGAATCTCTTTAAGCATGAACTTGGTTTCATTGTTAACTCCACTACTCATAATTATAATATAATAATCTTTTGTATATAAACAATATTCTATAACAGAAAATATTGATGAGAACAGGAGTTAGAACTTAGTCAACCTGACAAAGACAAGGACTTTAATAACAAAGCTGTCTGATTTGTGGCTTTGGCCAGGAATGACAAATGATCTGGCCAGCAGAACCTGTGTGTCAGAATCCTCAATACAAGCACTTTTTGAAAGATATATCTACTTTGGGTAGGCTTGCTGAACTGATGATCCACTCCCAAATCTCTGTGCAGTTTCTGCCATAAGTCTATAAAATACTCCTAGACTAGCAGCGGAGGGGTGGGTACCATCCCTGGGGCCTGCTCCTCCTATGCAGAAAATTTGCCTCCTTACTTTCTCATAACTTACTGCCCATGAACAGATAACAGATTCTGTTCTTAAAGTTCATCCTCCTCCATAAAGTTGATTCTTCACATTTACAAAATAAGGCCCTGGGATGTTGATTCAATGGAAGTTTTGTCTGACCTGGATCATTGGAATTCTAACTTTTATTCCTAGTCTGCCTGAAAGTCTCCATCATTCTCAAGAAACCCCTGCTCCCCCAGTTCAGAACATTCCTATGCATATTGTTTTGCTTAGGCATTACAACACATTGAAGGTAGCAGGGAAAATAATATTTATTCCCTGATAGGATATCTAATTAGATGATTACCTAATTACCTCCATGACAAATGAAGCTCATTCCTTTCCCCACCCACTCTTTCCTGTCATGTTTTCAAACTTCTGCTGCCTTCTCAGCTCTTTGTTTACTGTTGGCATATCCTGTTGCTTGCTTCAAGTAGCTTGATTCTGCATATCATCTCCATTCACATCTCTCACTTTTGTATGTTTTCTCTTACCTCGGTTTGGTCTCTTTCTTAACTTCATTCCGATTGAACATTTTAGTTTCATTCTCCTGCACATGCCATGTCTATCCCTGGATCTCACCTATGCTGCAGGTCTACTGCAGTTGAATATAAGATGACTTTCCTGAGCAGCAATGTTCAGTGCAGAGTTTTATGGACTTACAAGTTCATGAAGACTCTGACCTAATCAGGAATGAATTCATTCATGGGTTCATAGTTGATAAGTTCTTGGTTATGGAGACCTAGGCTATGGAGTCATGTTGAACTGGATGGGCCTTTGGGGAATTTCTTTAGGGTCTGTAGTTTGTTCTCAACCAACTTTCTCCCCTGGCTCATCTTTTCATCTGTGTTACAGTTGCTATGAAGACTATGACAGCTCTGCTCTATTACATGCTCCCTACCATGATGATCTAACCTACCTCGCAAGAAACAGGGGAATCCAGTGTCCACAGACTGAAATCTAGAAAATCCTCAGCCAACATAAAACTTCCTTCCTGTTAGTTTATTTTCTCAGAATTTGTCATAGAAACAGAAAGGCACTAAGATGTGACTTACTACATAAGATAACCCCTTGAGTTTTTTCTTACCCATCTTTATCTAGATCTTGTACTGAAGAACTTAATCCTACTTTTTTCTAATATTTCTGCCTCCGTGGGGACTAAGTGGCCTTTAAAATCCACATCTTTAAACTATCAACCTTGTGAAAGTACTGTGAGTAGAACATCTAAAGTCACAAAGATAGACATGGTAAGTTCTGCAGGGAAACTGGCAGTCACGCCATTTTCCTTCTACTTTCTCCTATCTGCAAGAAAAGTCACTAGGGATGTAGAATTTAAACATATGAGCATTTTTTTGGTTGGGGGAAAATTCTCATTCAAAGCACCACAAGTGCTTTTTTCTATACTCTTGCAAATTCATTTTGCAGTATACATAAAACATAACAGATTTGGAAACATGTGATTCCGAGGCTCCTGGTAAATGCAGAGCCTTTGCTCCCTCATTTCAGAGCATTTCCATGGCACTGTTCTTTCTTTCTCTACCCATCTCCTAGCCTTCATTTGTTTTTACCACTGTTAGTCCATCTCTTCTGGGTGTTCCATATGGATGATATCAGGCCATCTATGTTTGTTCGTGTGTAGCTGATTTCACTTAGCGTGATGTCTTAAAGCTCCATTCATGTGGTAGAATGTTCTAGCACTTCTTTCAGTATGACTGAAAGGATTCTGTTGCCTGGGTATACTATATTTTGTTTATGTATTTAGAATAGAAGGACATTTCAGATGTTTTCTCTTCTGGATTATTATGAACATTGTTTCCTTAAGCATTCCTTTTGAACTCCTTCTTATTTTCTAATTGGGTCAGTAGGAGGAAATTACTGAGACATATGGAAACTCTATGCTTCACTTTTAGAAAGAAAAACTAACTTTCCATAGTGGCTGAACCATTTATAGTCCCATCTGCACTGTGGCAGTATAAATCCTCTACCTTTGCTATTTAGTTTCCTTTAACTTTTTTTATTATAGCCATTTCAGTATATAAGAATTATATATTATTGTGTTGTGATTTGAATTTCCTTAAAGGCTAATGATGTCAAATTATTTGTTCTTTTTTTTGCCATTTATGTCTCTTGTTCCTATCACTTTATTTTTTATTTTTTATTCTTTTTATTTTTTATTTTTTGGTTTTTCGAGACAGGGTTTCTCTGTGGCTTTGGAGCCTGTCCTGGAACTAGCTCTGTAGACCAGGCTGGTCTCGAACTCACAGAGATCCGCCTGCCTCTGCCTCCTATCACTTTAAATTGATACAATGGTTCTAAGTAAGATTTCAGAGGAAACACTTTCATGTAACTTGGTAAACAGCTTATCTGTCATTTGTGAATTTTTTCAACAGTAGCAAGGTCTCTCTCTCTCTCTCTCTCTCTCTCTCTCCCTCTCCTTTTTCAGTGCCAGGGATCAAGTCTAGGGCCTCATTCAAGCTAGACAATTATGGACCTTTAAGATACAGTCTAGTTCTTTCATTAGTAAATAATTATCTTAAAATGAAAAGAAAAGAAATTAGATCTACAAAAGATCGTCATTGAAAATCATGTGCTAATTGAAGTAACATTTAAATTCCTTTGCATTGCTCCCCCATCCATTTTTTTCCTGAGGTCAGTAAACTGCTGAGTGTTTTGTTGTGGGCAAGCTGTGAAGATTAACTCCAAGTTTATTAGCAGCAGTCTTTACTTAGATTTCTCATCCTCATTTTTACCCATTTATTTTTATGCTTCTGTCTGTCCATTGATGGCCTTAAGTATCCCTGTAGAAGACTTTTAATATTTTGTGCAATCCACAACAAATCACGCACATTGATGATAATTGGCAGGTTCGTAATGGAAGTCTCAATCTTCCAGATTATGTAACTCAAATATCATGAACGAGCAGTGGGGAGTTAGAGAACCCCAATGCATTAGTTACTTTTCTGTCACTGTAGTAAAACAACATGATCAAAGCATTTTATAGAAGAATCAACTTATTGGTGCTTATGGTTCCTGTGGCTCAAAGAGTCCAGTAGGGCAGGGAGGCAAAGCATTTAGCAGAAGTCATAGTGGGAGAAACAGGAAGTTGAATGATCATATCTTGAACAACAAGCATGAAACAAAGAGAACTGAAAGTAGACTAAAGCTATACACTCCCAGAGACCAAGTCCAATACATACTTCCTCTAGCAAGACTATACTTCCTAAAGTGCTGCATAGAGTGTCACTAACTGAGGACCAGGTAAAAGAGATGAGCCTATGGGAGACATTTCTCATTCAAAATCCCACAGTCATGTTTGGGAATGTGGATACTGAAACAAGCACTACTTCCCCCGTGTCTATGTCCTCCAGCTTGTTATAGAGATGAGAAAGGAGAAGCTGAACTCTGATTATTCTGCCTCTTCTCATCTTTGCTTACACCCAGACTTTCATATTGTTTCTTAAAAGGGCTTATCATTTTCATAGGAAAAACAAAAGGTGGAAGGCCATGACTATTACTAATGCTACAAAGAACTACTCTAGGAAAACTTTACTTGCTCTTATGACCTTAGACGATAATGCCAAAAGAGTTAAGTCACCATAAATCATATTGGGTGCTTACTGAATGTAACACGCTAGCACAGTTCAAAAGAAGAAGCAGATTTTGTTTGCGATACCTGAGGTTTTAGTTGTACTATAAAATCCAGTAGATAATAACTCTAGTTAATTAACTATGGATGCTAGCCACTTCACTGCCATAGGAGATAAGAGACAAAATGAATACAAAAGGGTGTTGGCACTATAATCATTCAAGGTTATTGCAGAGAAAGCTTTCCTATATTGAACATTAAGATGACACTCAACACAGGCAAATTAATGCTTCTTGCTTTGCTATCAAACTACAACTTTAGTTTCCTCACCCAAACTTATTAAAAAGTTTTGAGGCCATCTTAATAATGTTAGATAAACCTGAAAGTAGAAAACAACATTCTCTGTTATTCTCAAAGAATGAAAAAAAATATTATATTAATTAGGTTTACTTCCAGATAGTATACACATAGAAGTGTGGTGGTTTGAATAATAATGCATCTCATAGGCTCATTTATTTGAATGTTTAGTCATCAAGGAAAGAAACTCTTTGAAATGATTAGGAAGTGTTGGAGAAAGTGTGTCAATGGGGGTGGGCTCTGACATTTTCAAAAGCCTATGCCAGACCCAATCTTTCTCTCCCCTCCTCTTTTTTCTCCTTCTCCTACCCTTTCAAATTGGAATGTATCTGTCAACTACTTCTTCAGCACCATGCCTGCTACCATGCTCCCTGTTGACTAAGCCTCTGAAACTCTAAGAAAGCACCAAAATTGAATGTTTTTCTTTGTAAAGGTTGCTATGGTCATGGTGTCTCTTCACAGCAATAGAACAGTGACAAAATCAAGAAGCAAAATGAAATTTTTGAGACAGAGTTTTGCTGTGTGACTCTAGCTGCCCTGGACTACCTACATGGATCAGGAGATCCTCAAGTCCACAAAGATCTACCTGTTTCTGCCTCCAGAGTGCTAAGACCAAGTGTGTGTGCCACCTTAACTGAACCCAAAGATTTATAGAATTTTGGACCCAGTGCTCAGGATCTGGGAATTCTTTACCTGATTCTGCCAGGGAACTGGGCAGAGTGGGGGCTGGGGGTGGGATGGAGGGTGGGGACAGACACTGGGCTGATTGGTTGGGGTCTGGACACATTGTACCTGGTGGTGCTAGGAGTTGGGCAGACTTTTACAATTTGAAGATAATTAATTACTTTTGGAGAACAAGTTTGTAAATGCATCAAGAATCTTCCACTCTTTCAGGTTCAAATATCCTATATTTGATTGGTTATAGGAACACTCGTTAAGGAAGAAATATAGATGGTGATTAAGTCTGATAGCCCTATATGCAAGTTGATATTTATTATTACTAAGTTTAGAAAGTTGTTTCTAGAATTATTTTCTAAACCAAGGCTGACAATTTATAGGAAACTCAAAAGTACAGCTGAGCTCACTGGGGAAATGAAAGAACAGTATTGTTCTGGGTGCATGACACCCTAGAGATGATCTTTAAACAAAATATATTGTGACACTTTTTTAGAAAGGCATTAAAACAGAGCCAATTATTGTAGTCCACAGAGTTTTGTTTGTAATTGTGTCACTGCAGTAGTTCCCCAGGGATGCTTCAGGAAGTGGGAGGATTGAAGAGCTCTTCCTCAATTACAGACCAGGAAATATAGGAACAGTGGTGGTCTCAGGCCTTTGCTCGGGTTTATAAAACATGTCACCCATAGTGAGTAGGGTTTGTGCAGTTTTACGTCTTTGTACTTTTTAGTGAACTGTGCAGTGCTACATAAAATGATACTTTTCAAAAGAAGAAACAACAACAAAAAAAAAGACTGTACGGGTGATGCACTTGAGGCTGTAAACTACGATCTTTCGTTAGATGGGCTTTATCCAAGAATACCATTGAACCCAATGTTGTGAGAAATTGGGAAATCATGATCTTATTTCAAGAATATCACAGTTTTGCAAAAAAGAAAGAGCCCAACATATTCAGTTACTTAATATGTGCAGGTAATAAAATTATTTTTTTGTCAGGGCCTGCTGAGATTTCATAGGAAAATAAATAGAGAAAATATATTCACTAGTGCAGCATCTATCTATAGATTATCTGGAGTTTCCCTTGAACCAAGTTTGTACCTCATCCTGAAGTGTCTCTCTCCATCAACACATCTCTTTGATTCCTCTCCCCTTACATCTACCCCACAACCAGATCACTCAGGTTCCCACCTCTACCTGCCTCCAGTCTACCCACGAGATCTCTTCTATTTTTCCTTTCCAGGGAAATCCAAGTGTCTCTAAGTTGTGTAATATTACTTTAAGTATGTAAAGATGTGTTACATTTGTTTATATTGTTTATATTACTTGAACTAGGCAAATAATTGTTACATTTGTTTAATACTGCATTTCTTAAAAAATAAAGCTGTGTTACTTTGCCTGCCTAAGGCACCTGCTTGGTTTAATTAAAAGCCGAATGGTCAATAGCTAGGCAATAGAGGGAAAGGAGGGATTATTGGGAAGAAAGAATGAATGGGAGGATAAATATAAGCTACAGAGAATAAGGGAAAAAGAATGAGAGAGAAAGAGAAAGAGAGGGAGACACATGAGGCCAGCAAGCCAGGCAGCTGCCACCCAGCCAGACGTGGAGTAGGACATACAGAATGAAAGAAAGATAAAAAGTCCCAAGGCAAAATATATATGAAGAGAAACAGGTTAAATTAAGTTATAAGAGCTATTGAAACAAGTTTAAGATAAGGTGGTGGCTTCATAACTAATCAAATGTATCCATGGTATAATTTGGTAGCTTATTGGTGGCCCCAAATGAAAAAGCCTGCTGCATCCCTCCTCGGACCCTCTCTGTGGCTAGCCTCTCTTGAGTTGTGGATTGCAGTGTGCTTATCCTTTCGCATACAGATAATGTATACTTATGAACTAAGACATTCTATGTTTAAATGTCTTTCTGGGTCTGGGTTACCTCATTCAGGATGACTTTTTTCTATTTCCATTCATTTGTTTTCAAATTTCCTGATGTCCTTGGTTTTTACAGCTTAGTAATACTCCATTTTGTAAAGGTTCCATAATTTCTTTATTCATTCTTCACTTGAGAAGCATCTAGGTTGTTTCCAGGTTCTAGTAATTATAAATAATGCTGCTGTGAACAGAGTTGAGCAAGTGTCCTTATGATAAGATTGAGCATCTTTTGGGTATATGCCCACGGGTAAACCTAGGGATCCTTATACATTATCCTATTTACTGATTTACAAGCTTCTTACCACCAGTCTTCCGAATACTGTGAGTGTAGATACACCACGAACAGATTACATTTACTCCACTAACAGATAACCTACAACCTTTCGTGTTTAAACCATGGTTATCATGCTGGTCGTTTCAGTAGGTCTAAGTGAGCTCTCCATGTTGGGCATGGCCCTTGGGGGTGTGCCATAACATCTTCTGGGATTGATTGTGTTGATGACCTCACATGAAGGCATAAAAAAGATTTTCGATATTTTTGATAAAATCCATAAAAATGGAACACGTGGAACTATATAAGGCACAGACTGCAAATGAGAAGTTGAGTATGGCTAAAGTAGAGGCAGATAATAAAACAGAACCCTTAATGGAGAACAGAAGAAGAGGCAATTAATTTTTTAGGCTAAAAATTAACTCTGCCAATAAAAATGGTGCAGTGGAAGTCATTCTATATAAGCCTCTTCCTAAACTCTGGAGATAGCCAATAGCTCAACATTAAATATATTTGATCAGTTGTAGAGAATCTAATATGATTAGATGCAACTGTAAACTATCTAATCTATTTTAAATATTTTGTTTTAGTCTAAAATATAATATAATGAAAACAAATAATGTCTTGAATAATAAAAATTTACTCATATTTGACCAATATCTTATGACTTTCTTTCTCTTACAAGCCTGGAAAACACCACTCTTTTGTCTAATTGACTGTTTTAGATTCCATATGTAAGATTAAACAATTATTTGTCTGTCTATATTGGGCTTATTTCACATGGCATAGGGTTCATTCAACTTTTAGAAGACTGTAGGCATTCATTCTGAATCCTGATGAGGATTCTAATACATACACATATACCCATATGTACCATGCACATACATGTGTGCACATATACAAACATATACACTCATGTATCCTATAATTTATTTACCTACTAGATATTTAGGTTGTTTGCATATCCTGACTATTATCAACAGTAATGTGATGAATGAAAATAGGGTAAAATTATCTATTTTAAAACTACATTTTATTTCCTTCAAATGCATACCTCAAAGACCTATTGTTGGTTTACACAACATTTCAACTTTTTTTCCATTGACAAGAATATTTATGCTGTTTTCTACGATAGTGATTCCATTTACATTCCCACCAACAATTTCCTAACACTTCCTTTTGTCCACATTCACATCTGCACTCACCTCTTTTTGATAGTAACTATCTAGTCTCTCTCCTCTCATCTATAGATAAAATATGTTCTGGAGTTACAATATATAGCCTTGTGATGAAGCTAACAGTGTTGCATTACATGTTTAAACTTGCCAAAATAATTAACTTTATATTTTCAGATCCTATGTATAAAATGAAGACAAGAAAACTGTAGCTGTCACGGGTTACGGATTTGTTAATTAGTTTCAGTATAGTGATCATCTCACAGTATTTACATCATATGCTGACACATCACATCAAGTTATAAACTTCTGTTTTTTTTGGGGTTTCTTTTTTGGTTTTTTGAGACAGGGTTTCTCTTTAGCTTTGGAGCCTCATCTGGAACTAACTCTTGTAGACTAGGCTGGCCTTGAACTCGCAGAGATCTGCCTGCCTCTGCCTCCTGAGAGCTGAGATTAAAGGCCTGTGCTACCACCACCAGGCAAGTTATAAACTTCTAATGCAAACAATTCTCATTATATAATCTGACCAGTGGATGTCATATGGAAAGTTCGCTAGTCCTTTAAGCTTTTTGATGTGCTTGTTGAAGACACTCAAAGTACAGTGTAAGTTAAGTTAAATTATTACTGAATGTGAATTTTTGATTAGAAGATTTTGTACAGGTAAGGCACATTTTTTAGAAATTATATCACTGACATGTTAATGCTCCTCAGAATTGCCTGTGGGCTTAATAAAGATTGGAATTCAACACAGGGCATTAAACATAGAAGTATAACTGGATAATTAAGATGTCCCAAGGTAATTGTTATTAAGTTACACCCATGCTTATTAATTTTGTCCTTTTAAAAATCATAATAGCTGTCATTTGGAGACCTAGAGTCAATAACTTACAGATAAATTTATACAAGTTTTTAAAAATTATACTAATTACCATCCTCTGAAACATTTTAACATTTTTATTTTATGGCTGGGGAATCTTAGACCCTATATTAGTGACCTGGGTTATGACCATGACAGAATGCCTGCTGGGGAAGATATGCCAGCAGGAACAGGAAGCAGCTGGTCACGTGGCATCCACAGGCAGGAAGCAGAGCTTAATGAATGTTGTTGCTCAGCTAACTCTTTCCTTCTTATGCAGTCCTAGACCCCGGCCACTGTGTGGTACTGTCCACATTGAAAGTAGTTCCTCCCATCCCAGTTAATCAAGTCTAGACAACTTAATCTAGATAATTCTTCACAGTACTGCTTAGAGATTTGACTCAGAGGTGATTCTACATCCTATCAAATGCAAAGTCAATATTGAGCATCACGCTTAGAGATTAAATAGCTTCCTCTACTTTGTATATATCTAAACTGAGAATCAGAAGTATTTCCACCTGTTGTTAGAACCTGTGCGATGAATGTTTGTGTTGAACATTGCCTTACAAATACCAAATGCGAGGTGAATGGAGACATTTGTCATGTTGACACATTATCTGGGAACTTCAGTTCTCTCCCATATCAAGCAAGTTCTGGAAAAGCTAATATCAAGCAAGTTCTGGAAAAGCTAAGCATTGGGCAATAGTATGGAGATATGAGAGAAAAAAAATGCGATTGTGAAATCTCAGATTTAGGAAGAGAGAATTAAGTGGAGATATTTCCTCACTCTCTTGACTCTGGAGAAACAATTGTCAGACCTTACAATTCACCATTTTATTTGAGGATAACTGGCTGCACCCAGGTAACTCAAAATGTCAGACAAAGGTGGTTGAGAGATTAAGTATATAGAAGTTGTGACGTTTATTTTTAAGAGTTAGATGAAGCAACTTGATAGTTAATGGGGTAAATGAGATCAAATTTCCTGTGCTTCAACGAGAAGAGTTGTTTCTCATGAAATACTATATATAGATCCTATCTCAATTACCCTAGGCAGTATTTGTCAACACTGCCTCTTAACTTTTAATCTGCATGTTAGAAACCCTTCCAGCAAGCATGGTCACGTCACATGTTTTAAATAACTGTCCACTGCTGTCCCAGTTGTTTCTTTAATAGTAGAAATGTCTCTGCATTACACTTACTACTTTTAGCTTAGACAAAACACTTGAACAGGTGCAAGACGGAGGAGCTTCTATTTGTTCACCTATTTTTACATCTAACGTTTCCTCTATTCATTTGCCACCTATGCAGGTAGAACACTGCCAGATACTGACATGTGCGGTAAGAAATATGGTGAAGAAGCATGCCTATTTAAACACTTTGAGTTGAACTGTGTCTTTTGCGATATTGTAAGAGAATGGTCTCTACACACAGTATCAAATGAGCCGTGAAGCTAAATATGTAAAAGTACTCCTTATTAACTAAAATGTGCCTACATTTTACAGATGAATAAAACACCCACATACCTGTAGAAAAGAAAACGAGTGTGCAAAATTATTTGGCTTTTAAAGGGGAAATAACACTAGGTGATAAAACAAGAGACTTGGGATTGAAAAATGGCTAAAGAATGAACAATTGATTGTAATATAAACTCAAAACTTAAGTGACTGAAGGCAAGGTAATTTATCATATTTGTTTCTACCTTGAAATTTTTTCTATTAAGCTAACAAATAGAGATTATCAAAATACCATCTTGTTAGGTGTTTCATTTTAAGTCTCTCATTGCATTCTACATCTGTGTGTGTATGTTGTGTGTTTATGTGTTTGTGTAGGTGCACTTATTTGTTGCATGAGAATTTCAGAGGTTGGTATTAGGCATCTTTGTAATTTGCTCTTCACCTTTCATTTTTGAGTCAGAATCTCTCACTAAACCCCAAGCTCATCCATTTGACTTGACTTAAACTTACTGGACAGTGAACTCCAAGGATTTTCCTGTCTTTGTCTAATATTTTTATTTAATTCACTGCAAAGACAATTAAGCATTTGTATTAACATATATTATCAATTTCTCTCTCCCCCTTTTTTTGTTTCCTTTTTAGATTGTTCACACATTTGCAACCATACTCAATATATGACATACTGAGGATTGAACCTAGGATCTCTTGAAGGCTGGGCAAACCTTTTACTCTCTGAGACACAGCCCCATTCAATAAATGCTTGCTATCTTTTCTACCACAGTGGCAAATTTACTTGAATTTCAACTTTTATTACTTTTTCCCATTTGTATTTTTACTACATTTAGAGGAATGTAAGCATTACAGTATAGTCTTAAATAATTAGATAAATATTTCACAGAAGTAATTGAAATTTTCCATTCAATTACTAAAATTCCTAGATGTTACAGTAATTAAGTTTAAACTTAATTTAAAGGATAATTATTTTTTTAAGGATAATTCTTTTAAATTAAGCTGGACCTAATAATGAAGCAAGCCTCATAGATTGTGAGTAAATGTTTTATATTATAATTGTTATTTAATTCCTTTTTGGAAAGGTGAAAATTTCATTATTTGAGATCGAGAATCTTCCTGTATTGGTCCCAACCAAAAGATTAAATGGCAAAATAACAGAATACAGAAGGTTCAATTCAGGCCAATGAATGCTTAATTTGTGTGTGTGAGAGAGAAGGAGGGAAGGAAGGAGAAAGAGAGATGGGGGGGCAGATAGAGAGAGGGATAGAGAGACAAGGACAGAGGAACAGAGGCGAGAACCCTCTTTTCTTGAGTGTTAATGGTATCATTGCTAAGCATGATGCTTACTTTATTAGAAAATGAGGGAGGTGGTTCTTGTATCTTATCTGTTGCTTTCATTGGTTAACTAATAAAGAAAACTGCCTTAGCCCATTTGATAGGCCAACCCTTAGGTGGGTGGAATAAACAGAAGAGAATGCTGGGAGAAAGAAGCTGAGTCAGGAGTCACCATGATTCTCCCACTCCAGACAGACGCAGGTTAAGATCTTTCCTGGTAAGCCAGCTCATGGTGCTACACAGAATATTAGAAATGGGTTAGATCAATATGTAAGAGCTAGCCAATAAGAGGCTGGAACTAATGGGCTAGGCAGTGTTCAAAAGAATACAGTTTCCGTGTAATTATTTGGGGCATAAGATAGTCTTGCGGGCAGCTGGGTGGCGGAACACATCCCCGCTGCTCCTATTACAACAAGAAAAAAAACACTGCATTTTGATAAAATAGTTTTTGTTTAGATGTTTCCGCTGTTCATTTTGCCTTTTAGATGACCTGTGCCTTCGTAAATGCACAGGATTCACATGGATATCGACAAGCTGTGGTTTTGCTAAATCATCCTGGTTATCACATCAAAGACACCAGTGAAGGTCCTCTGATCTAAGAACAGTCACCAAAGAAGAGAAAAACCAGAGAAGAGCAGAAGTGAGGCAAGGGAAAAACTGTTAACACTTTTGGATAATTTAGCTGTGATAATCTCTGGAATTTCTATAGGGTTGTTACCAAACATGTGGTGTACAAGACAAGCAGCTTACACAAAGAAGGAAAACAAAAGAGATCCACAGTAAATAAATTCAAATCCCTCTGTGCTTACAGCACCATTTCCTTAGATATTTAACCCTTAGGTTCAACTCTGTGCCTTCCTGCTCTTGAGAATCTTTGGCAGTTTTGTTGCCTTCATGCACAACATCTTTATGTGGGAGCCTTTTCTACATAAAATTGAAACCAATTATAGTTAATACCCATGGAGAGAAAAAGGGTATTGAAAAAAGCAAATAATCATAATTCCTAAAAAGTTTTATGTGTTTATCAGTTACAGAATCCTGGTTACCAAATCAAATATATTTTGTGTCTATGAAAAAAGTCTTTTTATGTTTGTCTTTTCATGATATTTGAAGATGTTTGAGTTCTGTCAAAATATATTTCCATTAAAGATACTAGAGTTTTGGAAGTTGCTAAATGCACTTCTTGTTTACCTAGGTAATATTATATTCTTCTGGAGTCTTTGATGGAGTTGAGGATTAGAAAGTATTAGTTATAGTTTTCTTTAGTTATGATTAAAAGATAAGCTAGACATAAATATTGTAACTATTATCCTTGCTTGATAGCTGTTTTGTTATATGTACTTTTACTATGTTAAAGTTAAAACCTTCCCTTTTATTCAGATAGAAAATGGGAGATGATGTGGAAAGTCTTCTGTCTGTGTGTTGTTTTTATTAGTTAATGAATAAATCTAATTTCGCCAGGGGCTTAGCAGAATAGGGCAAGACAGGAATTCCAAGCAGATAGAAGATGAGAGAGTAGGCAGAGTCAATGAAAAGTCATGGAGCCACTGCAGGAGACAGACACAGAAGCCAGACACCAGACGGAAACTTACTGGTTGACCACAACTACATGGCAATACACAGATTAATAAAAATGGGTTAACTTAAATATAAGAGCTAGCTAGCAAAACTCTTAAGCTATTGACCAAACAGTATTTCAAATAATATAATTTCTGTGTCATTATTTTGAGGCAGGGCATCTGGGAAACAAAGTAGGACCTCCAACTACAAAAGTACACATAAATTATTCAAAATACCATATCTACATAAATTATATCAAAGTGAACACTACATGGATCAAGATAGTAAAATACTGCTAAATACTAGAAGCCCTTTTAATTCACATTCTCAAAGTTAGGTTGCAGTTTTTGTTTTCATTTTGAATGTTATAAAGCATGTTTTTGAAAACATGTGCAAGCTATATCATTCAGTATATATACACCCTTGTATACAACTTTTTCAGCTGTTATTTTTGTGATATTCACTCATTTATATGGGCAGTTAATTAACTGGCCAGACTTTTGTATGTTTTCAGACTGATATTATATGATACATATCAATTTATTTTTAAACTTTTCAACACTAGGTTGAACATTTATTTTCTGCAGCTGCTACAAATAATGTTGCTAAGAAGATAATTTTAAGTCTAACTCATAGGCCAGCAGGAAAAAGGATGAATGATTGATACAAAACCTAAAACTATAACTATGTCATCTTTGACCAGAATATGAAAATGTACATTAGTGAAAAGACAATTCTTCCACAAATGGTACTGGGAAAATTGGATCTCCATGTAAAATAATAAACAAGACCTCTATCTCTCACCAGCACAAAATCAATTAAACTCTAGACATAGGCACATCAGAGCAAGGCTAAACAGACTCAGTAAGTTATATGTACATTGTATATTCACTACAGAAATTAATATGGATAGAATTCACAAAAACACAAATAAGGCTGGGCAGATGATTCTTTGGATAAAGTCTTCACTGTACCAAGCATGAGGATCAAAGTTCAGATATTTTTTGAACTCAGCACAATGCTGAGTAGTTAGATAGGTAGTTAGATAGCTCACTTGGAACTCTAACCATGAGAAACTGAGCAGGGCATCTCCAGAGTACTCTACCTTACCTAACTCTCTAATTGGTGGGCTCTGGGTTTGATTAAGAGAACCTGCCTCAAAAGAGTAAGATGGAAGAACAATCAAGGTAGATTACTACCATCAACCTTGGCACGCACATACCACCTGTGAGCACACATACAATGCCACACATACAAACACCTGAAAAGGGGCTGGAGAAATATCTCAGTGGTTAAGTACACATGCTACTCTTGTAAAAGACCTAAGGTCTGTTGCCAGCACTCACATAGCAGTTCACAAGTGTCAGTAACTCTACTTCCACTTGATCTGCTGTCCTCTTCTGGTCTGTGTTGGCACTGCATATACAAGGTATGCAGACATACAATGAAGGCTAGACACCCATATACATAAAATCAAAATCAAGAAATATTCTAAAAAGACATTAAAAGGAGAGTAAAGACAATAAAAAATTGTGGTGGCGCAAACGAATGTAGACAGATTATATAGATATATACAGCTTTAATAAAGAAATAGACTTACAGGACCACAGGTTCCCGCGGAGCACTGGAAAAGTTGAGCAAAAGAAAAGGGCTGCTGGGCTCACGCCCGGCAGATTTATCCGTGAACATTAGCCCGAGGCGAACACGCCCCCAATGGGTGGGGCTATGTCCCTACATCTCCCCCTTTTGTCTAAATAAGATAGAACCAAACCAAATACAACTATATACAATAATAACAAATAATAAATATAACAAACAATATTGAGAACAAAACTTTTGTTAAACATTCTATCTCAAGGAGTCTAAATAACATAGAGAGTAACTCAATTATATAATCTTTAACTCCGTTAAAGATCTGAGAAGGGAATAAATATTACTTAACAATCGAGAGATATCCATAATGTGTAACAATTGACAGAGACAACTGACTACCTGGGCAATCACCCAAAGTCTCGTTTGCAATGTTGAGTCAACCAACTTTGGCTAAGGCCTAACATAATTGGCATACCATTATTAAAGGCAAGGAACTTTTTTAGGACTATCCTACCCTGTCTTGGCAAGATAAGACAATCCTGTTTTATCCACTTAGGGATATTTTGTATCTTTGTTAGAAGTTGAGGTATGGGCTTTTTTTAACCCAAAGGCCAGTTCTGCCAAGAAGACAAGCTCCCAGTGGAGTGTCTTTGGTGTTCAGCGTTTTCTCGGGAGTAGAGTGGTGTTGTCAGGAGTAATTGTGTCTCTTTGGCACAGAAATTTTAGGTTAGATTAAAGGCCATTTTTTACAGCTCTTTGAAGAGGCTGAAGATCATACTATCTATACTAAATATAATCTCTATGTAACTAAAAGACCTGATTAACTTAAAAATAAATATGACAAACATATAATTCTCAATACCTATCTAACTTTGAAGACTAAAAGAATAAACAGCTGTGCAATATATGAAGACAATGATCTTCAACTGTAAACAATGTCATAGTATCAGAGGTAGAAATGTACAATGTAATATGGTAGATGTATCAATACAATATAGACAAAGTTATAAGCATACTCATACAAAAATAGAGGTAGGAACACTCACATTTAATATTCAACATATCAATATGCAAGAAACAGTACCAGTACAATTTTCTATAAACAGTAATTCACAAATACCAATCATCCCAAAAAACCAGTTACCCCCATGAGAAACTGAGCAGGGCATCTCCAGAGTACTCTACCTTACCTAACTCTCTGATTGTTGAGCTCTGGGTTTGATTAAGAGAATCTCCCTCAAAACAGTAAGGTGGAAGAACAATCAAGGTAGATTACTACCATCAACCTTGGCACGCACACACCACCTGTGATCACACATACAATGCCACACATACAAACACCTGAGAAGGGGCTGGAGAAATATCTCAGTGGTTAAGTACACATGCTACTCTTGTAAAAGACCTAAGGTCTGTTGCCAGTACTCACATAGCAGTTCACAAGTGTCGGTAACTCTACTTCCACTTGATCTGCTGTCCTCTTCTGGTCTGTGTTGGCACTGCATATACAAGGTATGCAGACATACAATGAAGGCTAGACACCCATATACATAAAATCAAAATCAAGAAATATTCTAAAAAGACATTAAAAGGAGAGTAAAGACAATAAAAAATTTAAAAGTATCATATAAACTAGTTATATTAGTCCTGGACTGTATATCATCACACCATCCAGATACTTGTGTATTCTATTTTTGCTACACTACTGAAAATGCTGGATAGTGCAAGCATCCTAGATGCCTTTCAACTGATGAATGAATGAAGAACATGTGGTTCATACACAGAATTAAATTTGATGTATCCATAATGCAAAAGGAAATAATGACATTGTCATGAAAATGGATACAACTGGGAATCGTTATGCTACACATAATGATCCAGATTCAGAAAAGCAAATACCATGTGTTTTCTTTCATATGCAGAATCTAAAATTAAAATTATATGCAAATGTATATAAAAAGGATCTGCTTTTCGGTGAAAATTGATTTACTTTGGAAAAGCATGTGTATTTTCATTCTTTTGAGTGGAATATTCAGTTGATGATTAAATTCATTTAAATCCATATTATAATGTAACTTCCATGTTTCTTTGTTGAAACATGTTTTTGTCAACATGATCTATTTGTGATGGATGAGAATTGAATTCACCCACTGTGGTATTCTGGGGGTCTGTCTCTCCCATTCTGTGGATTGTTTGTTTTATGCAGTTGGATGATCTTATTTTTGGCCTATCTATATTCAGATTTGTGTCCTCTTAGATTTTTCCCCTTTTTGATGAAAAATGAATCTCTATAATTTCCTTTCATTTAGGAATGACATTTCTATTTTTTCTTTTTGACATGAGTGTAGCTACTACTGCTGGCTTTTAAATTATATTTCCTAAAAATTAATTTCCTTCCTTTTACTTTTGATATGTCACCATAGAGCTTGGTCCTGGAATCCTGATTTGGGCAGCAAGAGGATGAAGAAAGGACAGACACTGAGAGCAAAAGTGGGGTCAGGTGATATGAGCACATTGATGGGGTAGCAGCCCATTACGAAACACCTTGAAACTAATGAGACTGGGTCTGGGAGTCCTGGCTCCTGCTTTTCCCTGCTTAAACTTCCCACTCTTTTCCATGACTGTCTCTTATGGTCACCACCCATCCATTCACTGATTGCTATTCAGTGTCCCCTTGTGGACTCTTCCTTGTGGTCTTCAAATTTCTTGCCCACTTAGGAAAAGATTTGCTAGCTACAACAGAAGATTATTATCTAGAACAGCAGCTGTCAAACTGTGGGTCAAGACTCCTGTGGAGGGGTCAAAAGAGCCTTCACAAGGCCTTCTAAGAGCAGCTATATAACAGATAGTTACATTGCAATTCATAACTAGCAAAATTAAAGTTATGAAGCAGTCCACAAAAATAATTTATGGTTGCGGTCAGCACAATATGAGGAACTTTATAAAGGAATCACATTATTAGGAAGTTTGAAAGCCTCTGATGTAGAATATAGAAGAATTAAAAGAACAAAATAAATTAATCAGTTCAATCAATAAATAGATCAATGTAAATATCAAATAGTTTACAAAAGATGAAACATAAGTGACAAGTAAACATGTAAAGTCTGCAAACCTCTCAAAACCAGAAAAAGGCAAAGGGTGCTGGTACTAGGGTTCTTTTTTACTGTAGTCAGAATAGCAATCTGGATTGCTGATTACTTGAATAATTTGTTTCTGTGCACAATAGTAGGTTTGTGAGCAATTTTTTTATTCTGATGTGTTAATCAAGCTTATTAGATGACTAGCTTCATTCATCATTTTATGAATTCATTTTTTAATTTTATTTTGTTTGGGAGTGCTTTCCTGCATGTTTGTCTGTGCACTGCATGTGTGCCTGGTGCCCTCAGAGGCCAGAAGAGGGTTGCAGATGGTTTTGAGCTGTCATGTGAATGCTGGGAATCCAACCTTAGTTCTCTTGAAGAGCACTCACTCTTTACTATGAAGCTACCTCTCTAGTCCATAATTTTATGTTAATTTTTTGGAGGAGATATTATATAAACCAATGACTGCATTTTTATTATTTTATATGTGTGTATATATGCATAAACATGTATGAATGATGACATTCTTGTTATTCTTTTTTCTTTGAGGTAGTTTTGTAATTTTCTCTTTCACCTATACTTGAAACTTTTTGACAGTTAACGTGTTTATAATATATTCCTACATTCCTACTATCCTTTTAGTGTCTGTCGATTCTGTGTTCATGTTGCCTTATAGTACTGATATTGTTTACTGGTCCTCGTCCTGCTCCTCCTGCTCCCCCTCCTACTGTTTCTCCTCCTTCTTCTCTTGTTCCTCTTCCATCCCCCCTTCTCATTTGTGCTCATTGTCAAAACCTAGACTTTGTACATGGAGTTTTTTGGTGTGTGGTCTGGAGTGGAAATCAGATTCTTTCTAAGTTTCTCAGTCAGCCTTGAACTTGTAATTCTCCTGGCTCTGCCTCCTAAACACCAAAAGATACAGGAGTGTAGCAACAAACCCCTGCTATCCTAAGCTGCACATAGTTTCTTAACTAACTGAATTTTAGTTTACCGTGAAAAACTTTAAAGAAAAACTGTTTTTCCTTTCTGACTGAACATCTGTGTTCTCTACCTTACTCTTTTCCCCCTACTGTGTACTAATTTTGATTTTTTTTTCTTTTGTAAATGATTGGGTCAAATGCTTAAACTAACAATTAAAGATTTTGCTTGTAAAAATCACTTCAATGTACCTCCTTTCTCTGCTTTGTTTTCTGAATCACTACCCAAATTTTATTTCATGATATGTACTGTGACTTACAAGTGTGTGTATGTGTGTGTTAGTGTGTTTACTGAGTGTGTTTATGTGTGTGTGAATGTGGTGTGTGTGAGCATGTGTGTATGTTTTCATATGTGCTCATGTAAGGGGACATGGCAATTTCCTTTAGTATTAATTCTGTGTGTAATCTGGGATTTTGAATAGGTAGGCACTGAAATAATATTTGATCAATGATTCTATGTACTAGCATTGGTTTTAACTTATTGCTATTGGTGAAATAGACAAAGGAGAGTGTGTGGCATGTGTAGGGACACCCAGACACAGAAAGTCACAGACCCTGCTGTCTGTATGTGAGAATGATTTGAACCATGAAGGGAAAATGAAATAAAAAGCACCTGGCTTGCAAAGGGAGAAGAAAATTCCATGAAGGAGTGGAGCAGCACCCAACTCTCATAAGTTGTGAGGCAGTCATGAAAGACAGGGGCTAAAACTTCTCTTTTTGATTTTGCACAGAGGAAACAGATGAACAGGGCAGAAAGATGAAGTGCTGTGGAAGACTGACTTCAGCAAAGTTAGGATTTATGTGATGTAGTTTATGTGTGATATCTATGTTCAATACTTTCTAAAGAATAGTATCATCCACAATACAGGCTCACAGTTCTGCTTGTCAGTACAATAGGTCCCTGCAGTCAGTCTAGGCAGCATGCATAGGTCCTTGAAGTCTAGTATGGGCAGCATGCATAGGTCCTTGCAGTCCAGTCTAGGTCGCATGCATTGGTCTTTGCAGTCCAGTATGGGCAACATGCATAGGTCCTTGCAGTCCAGTCTAGGTGGCATGCATATGTCCTTTAAGTTCAGCATACATGGGTCCTCACTAAATTTGACAGATTAGAAAGATATTAGTTTCACTTTTCTTTTTGGCAGAAGAAAGAACTAGACACTGAATTTTGGGACAAAACAGAACCCAAATGATTTTCTTTCATTTCATTAAACTTTCATCTTATACCAGACTGTTGTTGTTTATGATCTGCCCACTCTCACTAAAAAAAGCAAGACAAGAGAAGGGCAGTTAGTTTCACTAAAGCAGGGGTTTGGTAAAGGTACCATTTTTGTTGTTGTTGTTTTCTTGGCTAATATGGTTTTGAGTTTCTGTGTATTACAGAAGTACTTATGGGTCTTCTTAATATCATGCATATCCTATTAATAACATTTGGTTTAATGAAATGACAGTTACTGTAATATAAAGTGGACCTCTCAGGATCAAGCATGTAAAATGAAAGATGGGCTTAAATTCTTACATTGTGATCTAGTCTCAGAATAAAACAAAATATAAGTTAACATGGCAATTGGTCGGCATAAAAAAAATCCCAGAGTTCCCAAATACAGCATGTGTGAGATACAAGCTGATGGGAAGGGAAAAATCTAGACAGCATTTGTTCTTTCAGGAAACTTAGACATTATTAAGCAATTGAATCTTTACAACAGATATAAATGTGGATGTTAAAATTATTATCTTTATTTCCAAGATACTGAGAGTTTACACTTACTTCCTTAAGACCTCAGTGCATAAACAACAGTCTAGTGTCTGGAAGCCTCCGTATTTGTCCGATGATCACCTATTCTCCACAGCATCATGTGGCTGATCAGGAAACCAAAGCAGAAAGATTTTTGCTACCCTCATATAAAGACTGACAAGATGAACCTAAAGCTGTACGTAAGTTTGTCTCATCTATAACCTTCCATGCAAACTGGTTCACCTGTTTTGAGAAACTGCACAGGTGTCTCCTCACTCTTGGGGGCTTGTACTTCAAATTAGTGTATTGAAAGTTTTGCCAAGTTTCTCAAGGTTAACTCTTTAGCTTTATTTAACTTAGATGTCTGAGTGTGTCCTATGATTACTGGACACACTATTTAGAGGGTTTTGAAAAGAAAAAAAGCTTGCTTTCTGCTTATTTTGTACCTCCTGAAGCACAGTAAGAAAGGGTGCCTCACACTTAAAGGTACTCTGATTGGCCAAAAGAAGCCTGGTGAAAGTAGAGATATATCGTGATATAGTTCAGATTATAAGGTAAATTATCAATGATGAAGTTCTTTTATTGATTATGGTGTAATAGGCACATCGAATTGTTTCACAAAGAATCAGAATGTTTCTGGGATATTTTTGAATTTGATTCATTGAAGGCAGAAAGATCAGATGGCAAATATAATAATATGTATAACTCTGTAATTTAAAAATTGTTTAAAAAAAGACTAAAGATAACCCTTTTGAAACTAGTTTGCATGTGAAATTCACCCACATGCTGCCTGAAACAGCTAAGGGTGAGGAGGTTGAAATTACCATTTAGGCTTTGAGCCTGTGTGAGGTGCGAGAAGAATCATGGAGCGCTGTGCCTAATCTTTAACAGAAAATAGCAATTTGGTAGAAATTTCACACAGGGGATGGAAAGGATTTGACTTTGAAAACAAATGACCAGGGGAGTATGACTTCTTGCTGATGGAATATGTTGTTAATCCAAGCACCTCCACAAATAATACATTCCCTGAATTACCTTAGCACACCTTAAATGCAATCAGATAATATGATGAAGTTTTTACTGAACTGTGGCTAACTACTGCTTATACCGAACTGAGCTTTGACTGTGATCTGGGTGAAGATCAGCTTGCTTCTTAAGTAGCCTGCCACAAAGAGAAGCAAAAATTTTCTGCATATTTTTATACTTAGCATCATTTAGTTTTTATCTTATGACTTTCTGTCCTGTGATCGGCTATTTCCAAAACTCCTATTCTGCACTCTAAAAGAGAAATCAAAACACCCTAAACACAGTCTGAATGATGGACTTACTTTCAAGAGGTGGAGGGAGAAAAAGGAGGAACAAGAACGCGCAAGAAAGAAGATAGTAAAATTATGATTTAGAAAGGACAGGCAGGAGTGAGAGTTGAGCAGTTACTGCCTTGGCAGCAGATCTGGGTTCAATTAAGAGCATCCACATGGAAACTCATAACTGCTTGTGTCTCAAGTTCCAATGGGTCTTGTGCACTTTTCTGACTTTTGTACACTCTTGGTATATATAAACTCATGCAGGTCTGCACAATACAGATATAAAAAAAATAAATCTCTCTCTCTCTCTTTTTAAACCAAATATTTAGTCTAAAAATTTAGACCAAATTTAAGATTTATAGATAAAAGGAGCCAGTAGAGTTTATGACTCTGGTTTAAGTAGCACCATTTTACATAAAGGTGTGTAACCCCCAAATGGGCATCAACAATATAGCCTTTAACTAGACATGATGAAATTGATGGGAAATATTTAACTTTTTTATTCTTTCACATATTTTTCATCTTTCTGCCACACAAATGTTAAAATTCACTATATAAATCAGTTTTGAGGGAATCAAAATTTTTAGTATGTTTTTGAAACTAAAGGAAACATTATATAGCTATTCATTAAAAAAAAGAAATCCCTAAAATAAAATGGGCTGTAGTAGAACTAAAAAAGGAAAGTTGGTTTGTATTATGGTTTTACACACACACACACACACACACACACACACACACACACAAACACACAATGCATATACAGTAATCCATGCTGAATGTCACGTTATCAATACTGGTGTTCAACACCAAGCATAGAACAAGAACCTAAAACATTCAAGCAGAAGAGACGAGCCTTTACTTGTCTTGTTAACACAGCACAAGTTGTGGTTATTCTGTTGTGATCTTCGAAGTTTAGCTTTCCACGGCATTGTGATTCATGTGTTCATATGCCGAGTTACAGCATTTGCTTTCATTAAAGCAACGGAACAATAGATCTTAAGCATGATTTTGCAACTATATGGCTCATTAGACTGTCGAAATGGAAGCACAGCACTGTATTATACACATGGTAATATAAGAAAAATAATAGAATAGAAGCCTGGGAAAACTATTGACAATTTATTGATTTATAAATGCTGAGGACAAATTGTTCTCGATGCATGAATCAGTAAAATCATGGTTGAAAGTTATTCACAAACTACAAAGTCATCTTATTTTTTTTTGTCTTTTAATTAAAAATATTTGGCCATGAATGACTCTTAAATCCATTTCTTTATGTCTGCCCTCTCTTGGAAAAAATAATTTACCTTGGCTTCTTTATAACTAGTTAAGTTATTACAGAATATAATAAAATTATAGTGCTAGCTTTAGGCTATATGCTGCATTGCATCTCTTGATGGTATGTCAGGACCTAAGAAATTTACCCTCACATTCTTGTACAAACCTATAAAAACTCTTTCAAGAAGAAATGTACTTCTGTTTTTACAAATAAGAAACCCAATAGAAAAATCTGAGATTTTATAATGCCTTTTCCTATCCATCTCTCTCTTCCTTTTTAAAAAGAATTCTAACCCTGTCTTGGAACTCACTATGAAGCAAGGCTGCCCTTAGATCCATGAATACATGATCCTTTTGTTTAATACCGTTGTATGAATTGATTATATACATACACAAAGAATCTAGCATGCCTCCTGCCTACTCTTATTGACTTGCTTATTTTTGCTTTCTGTTAAATCTTGAATTCCCTAAGAACTTTTGAAATTTCTACTTGCATGGGTTTCAGGTTTTTTATTTTTTATTTTTTGATGCTAATAGACAAACAAACCATTCAATGTCACCTTGAAATAAATTCTCTAGGGAGAAACACAGAAATTAAATAAATCAGTGGAATGATGCATAGGAGTCTATATTATGCACATGTTCTTATGTATTTATAATTATGACTACATTCACATATATTTACATGGGCACATCTTCAAAGGTATGAAAGAAAACCAAGAGTCTACAGCATCGGGAATGAGCCAGATAATTGTATGAGATAATAATAGAAAAGGTAATTTGGCTAGACCTTATGATTACCAAGGATTCATTAAACTTTCTGGACTCTTGTCAACACAAAAAATCACAGCTCTTATCTTAAAGGGAATAACCTATATTTTATACAGGAGCCATTTTGAGACACCATGGCCCAAGTGCACAGATTTAGGTTACCCCAAAATTCCATTTTCCACTGTGAAAGTAGTTTCATGAAGTTGATATAGTTTTACAGATCAAAGAAAATCATAAATCAAAGCAAGTTTAAATTATGTGGGTGGGTACACCAGAGAGGCAGGTGTAACAAAACCAGGGGAGCTTTTCTAAAGGTTCAAGGTACTATCTGGTAACAATTTTAGATTTTGGGTTGGGAGAAGCTAGGGGTCTGTTAAGTTAGTAGAGTCTAAGAGGCAGAAAACAAATGGCTATTTTGGCGAACCAGAACTTACTCCCAAGAGAAGCTAATCATCATCTGGATCCATAACATTCCAATCTCTCTACAGTCCTGAAATTTTAATGAGTCTCTGCAGACATAGTTTATGTCAGTAGTTTTTGCTCACACATCTAAGTATGCAATAATGACATTGAACAGAGGAGTTTAGTATACGATACAAGAGGCAAGAGACCATGAATTGAAGAAAGAGAGAGATCAGACACATGTGAGAGGTTGGAAAGAGAAATGGAAAAGGGAAAATTACACAATTATACTTTAATTTCATACAATAAAATTAAGAAAAAATCCCTTCTGACTGCTGTATAGGTGAATTACTCTAGGAAGCTGACAGTGGAAATACAAGTTAGGGGCTATCATATTTAGTAGATAAAAGTGCTGCTCCTGTTCTCAATCAATGGGGCAGCAATGGTGACAGGAGGAGACAACAAAGCATCCTCAGTTTCTGAATTCACCAGCTCCACACTGCAAGCACCACTTAAGTGTGCTTGTGATTATTTTAAAGGAAAAGTAATTTAATAGCAAGCACTAGTAATTCGGTTTTAGATGTGGGGAATATCACAGTAGATATCTCACTGAGCTATCCAAAAACAAGTACCTGGAATTCAGGAATCAACTCCACATTGGTAATTTAGTATAGTTGGAAGTAAATGGCTTATATATGGTTTGAAAAAGAAAGAACTCTGAGAATGCCTGCCTATTCAAAGGAGTTGTCTGAAACCTAAACTGAAGTGGTTGATATGCAAAAAATTGATTTTTTTCTCCCAGCAGGTATAAGTGATAGCTCAATTGTTGACCTTTATTCTTGATGCTAAATTTTTCTTCCTTCCTTCATTCCTTCTTTCTTTGCTCCCTCCCTCTCTTGCTCCCATTCCCTCTCTCCCTCCTTCCTTCTTTCTCTCTCTTCTCTCTCTCCCTCTTTCTTGCTTCCTTCTCCTCTTTCTCCTCCTCCTTCTCCTTCTTCTTCTTCCTGCCCCCTCTTTCCTTCTTTGTTTCTGTTAAATAAAGCAAAATAAAATATAGTAATATAAAAACAAAAACTACCACATAGGAGTTGGACAAGCCAAGCCAAGAGAAGACAAAGAATCCAAGTGAAGAAGCAAGAATAAGAGACCCACTCATTCACACGTGCAGGAATTCCATATAAACAGAAAACCGTAGCATATAGTCAGAAGATCTGGTGCAGTCCCTACATACCCTGTGCGTGTTGCTTCAGTCTCTGTAAGTTCATGTGAACTTTGAACTGATTTAAAGAGCCTTGGTCTCCTGGTATAATCCATCATTTCTGAATATTTCTGCCTTCTCTTTTGTGGGTTTTCTTGAGCTCTGAGATGAAGGGCTTGATGGAGACATCACATTTAGGTCTGATTATTCCACGATTTTTGACTCTCTGAATAAGTCCTGGTTGTGGGTCTCTCTATATATTCCTGTCTGCTGTAGGTAGAAGCTTCTCTGATGATAGTTGAACAACAAATTGATCTATGGGTATTGCAGAATATCATCAAGAGTCATTTCATCTGAATATTTTTCTTTTTTTTTTTAGACCTTATTTTGTTTTACCCCAGGTTTCTGGGTCTCAAGTTATTTGTTACCCAAACAATGTCAGATTGGGCTCGATCTTAGGAGTGGACCTTAAGTTAAATCAATTACTGATTGCCTACACCCATAAGCCTTGTACCACCATTGCTCTAACGTAACTTTTCAGACAGTTCAACATTACAAAATTGTGGTTTTGTTTGTTTGTTTTTTTTTTTTTTTTGAGACCAGATTTCTCTGTGCAGCCCTGGTTGTCCTGGAACTGCTCTGTGGACCAGGATTACCTAGAACTCATTGAGATCCACCTGCCTCTGTGCCTCCAAGTGCTGAGATTAGAGGCAAAGAAATTACTTTTTTCACAAATGTAACTGGGGAAAAATAAGATAAAATATTAGGTATGTATAGGATTAATAAAAAATCATTCAAAGTCTAAGACTTGTAGAAACTCCACACATAGTGACCATGTGTAGAAACTTTAGAAATGTATTTAATTTAGAGTTTTTAAAAAGTAGACCAGTTTCACAGAAAGCCAATGCTATCAAAAGAGAAAACAGATAATGTTTCAAAGCTTATATGTCTTGTCAAGACTAGAGGTTAAAGGTACCAGGGATGTGATGGCATGGTGGTTTGAATGAAAATACCCTCCATAAGCTCATATATTTGAATATTGGGTGCCCAGTTGATGGAACTGTTTTGTAAAAATTGAGAGGTGTGGCCTTGTTGAAGAAGGCGTGTCACTGGGGGCAGGATTAGTGGTTCCAAAGGAGCACACCATTGCTAGTTAGCTCTTTTGTTTCTTGTGCGTGGATCAAGGTGTAAACTTTCATCTGTTGCTCTAGCTTTATGCCTTCCTACCTGCTGTAAAGTTATTACAATGATGGTCATAATCCTTTGAAAGTGAAATCCCCCAATAAATGCTTTATTTTATATATTTTCTTGGTAATAATGTCTTATTGTAGCAATAGAAAAATAACTGAGAGAGCTGTGAGGTTGTGGCGCATGCCTTTAATCCTAGCACTTGGGAGACAGAGGCAGGCTAAGAGTTAGTTCCAGGACAGGTTCCAAAGTTACAGAGAAACCCTGTCTTGAAACCCCCCACACCTCCCAAAAGAAAAACAACTAAGAAACCAGGATGTAATCCAATACTGCCAAATTACTGTTAACATGTAGGACTGAGTATTGTACCCTGGGCATCCTGAGTAATCTTGGTGATAGATTTGAATTGTTGAACATGCATTAAATATATGAGACTTGCTGACTGTTTTCTGAAAATTCTACAAGTGATCCCATAGCTGGAGCGTGCCTATATGATCATGTGAGAAATATTCCAATCTCTGTAAAGAGAAGATACTGCTTTCCTGAAGGCAAGGTACAGTATTGGTTAGGCTTCTACAATGGAGGCCAGGTGTGCTCGGCAAATCTTAGCTGTGGGTGGCAGAAACACCTGTACCTGGGATCTGGGACACATTGTGCTGCATATTCCTTTCTTCTTGTTGTAGTTTAATGAAACTCTTCCCCAAGTATAAACTATTTTTATTCTGTAACACTCCTCAACAGTTGAACGGTTAGGGTGGTTAATGCATAATTAATACAAATCTTTAATGCATTCTTCACCCCCATTCTTAAACATTTTGGTAGCTAGTAGTTGAAGGCTGAAGCATATTTAAACATCCATCCTAGGAAGACTGTAATCTCAGTGGATGCTATGTTTCAATTAGCTTTTAACTCATGTTTCCAAAAACTGAAAAAAAAAGTTTCTATGAGAATTTTGCTAAAATGTTGAGTTCTTTTATTAAATGTGAAGCTTACACAAAAACTGAGAGATAAAATATTTAGTGTAGAATTTGACAGCTCAGCACCCTCAGCACATTGAAGTCTTTTCTGTCAGTCTTACTTTTGTTAATTTTTCTAATGGAAGGTTCTAATGGAACCTATTTTATCCTAAGACACAGAAGATACAATCACTTTCTACTTTTCATTCTATGATCATTTTAATTACAAAGGAAATTTCAGTGGTCTATAAATTCTTTTAGCCAGATAATAACATGTACCACATTCATTCCTTCCTGTATACAGGTGTGAAAGTTCTATTTTCTTAGTCACTTTAGGATCTTTGTGGCTACATATAATTTTATTTCAACATGTATAAAGGAAAATTTATGGGTCTATAAAAAAGAGTTTAAATAACATCAGCTTGCATAAATTAAGAGTAAAATGAATGTTCACATAATAGAATTTAAACATATCACAATAAACATACCACAGCACATTAACATGTAAAACCAGCAGCAGTGAATAAATGCTTCATTAGTTCATCATAAAAGTAAGACTGAGTATTAATCAGTGATGACTTTGTGGGTACTGTAAGGAAAAAGAAACTCCTATTAATATAGTTAATTGACAAAGTGTTGCTTTCAATTATGCCTTTCAAGAGAGCTGTCTCATTCAAGTTTGAGAGGCTCCTGACCAGGCAGTCTGTGCATGGCAGATAAATACAAGCAATCATTTAGCAATATGAAATTTAGTATTTTCAGACATTCCGTGGGCATCTTCTACTTTTGACAGACATCTATCCTCCCTCCTAAACACCCCCACACACCGAGCAATAAAGTAACAATGCTAGACTACTGTGTTGGCAGGTGGATTGAGACTAAAAGTTCCCACAAATTTGAAGGAATGTAAAAAAACACAGTATCTTTTGCCTACATTAGTTTTTCCCCAATTATAGTTATTATTTATCTAATGTCTGCATTTCAAGATTTTACTTTGAGTATGATTTTACAAATCCTAGACTAAATAGGATTACAATTATTTCTATAGCTGCTTTCTTTTCTGATGTCAATAGTATATACTAGGCTCTTTGATTGTGGAAACTACCAATAGCTAATGTTATGTTTTTTACATTAGAAAATCTGTTGGATGTATTTTATCTCCTTCAACAATTATGACTAATAAATTTTACATGTATACTTTTAAGAGCTAATGTACATTTAATCAACAATATATTAGAAGGCTATCACCTCTCTCTTATAAACATATGCACACATATTGCTGAGCTTGTAATATTGAGCTTAGGGAAACAGAAGCTTGAATATTATCTCCATTTTCAAGTATATATGACAAAAGGCAAGGTTGTAGATTAGCTTCACTAAAAATGGTCCATATGAAACAGATGTTTTCGAAAACATACAGACAAGTTACCCTGTGAAGACTAAACAGGTTATATTAAGGAAAAAAAGGCCAGGAATTTGAATGAGAGTTAGGAGGGATATACAGGAGGGTTTCGGTGAGGGAATGGGAAGGAAAGATTATGCAATTATATCATAATCTCAAAGATAAATGAAATAGTTCCATCCATTTGCATGCAAAAATTTCAAGATGTCATTGTTATTTTCCTGCTAAGTAGTACTCCAATGTGTTAATGTTCCACACCATTCCTCAGTTGAGGGGTATCTAAATTGTTTCCAGGTTCTGGCTATTACAAATAATGCTGCTGTGAACATAGATGAACAAATGTCCTTGTAGTATGATTGAGCATCTTTTGGGTATATGCCCAACAGTGGTATTGCTGGGTCTTGAGGTAGGATGATTCCCAATTTTCTGAGAATCTGCCAAACTGATTTCTAAAGAGATTGTACAAGTTTGCATTCCCACCAGCAATAGAGGGGCATTCCCCTTACTTCACATCCTCTCCAGCATAAGCTATCATTGGTGTTATTGATCTTAGCATTTCTGACCAATGTAAGTTGGTTTCTCAGAATTGTTTTGTTTTACGCTTCCTTGTGGCTAAGAATGTTGAACATTTCCTTAAGTGTCTGGAGAAAAACATCCTGAGTGAGGTAACCCAGACCCAGAAAGACAACAGGGTATGCACTCACTCATAAGTGGATACTAGCTGTAAAGCAAAGGATATTGAGTATATGATCCTCGAGAAGCTGGGTAACAAAGTGAACTTCAAGAAAAACGTACATAGATCCACATGGAAAAGGGAAATAGAGAAGATCTCTTGACAAAATTGGAAGCACAGGGGTGGGGGGAGTAGGGAAGATGGAAGGGGAAGACAAAAGGAGGAGAGGGGGCAAAGAACTTGAGGGAATGGGATAGTCGAGATGGAGGAAGGACAGAGATGAGAGCAAAGAAAGAGATATTTTGATTGAGGAAACCTTTATGCAGCTAGCAAGAAACCTGGCAATAGAGAAATTCCTAGGAATCCACAGCTAAGACCCTAAGCAATAGAGAAGAGGGTTCCCAAACTGGACTTGCTCTGTTTTCAGACTGATAACTATCTTAAATATCACCATAGTACCTTCATCCAGGAACTGATATAATCAGATGCACAGACCTGCATTGAATCACTAGACTGAGCTCCCAAAGTCCAGCTGAAGAGTGGGAGGAGTGAGAATATGAGCAAAGAGGTCAAAACCGTGATGGATACGCCCACTGAAACAGTTTACCTGAGCTAATGGGAACTGACCAACTCCAGTTGGACTGGGGAGGAACAAGCATAGACCCAAACTAATCCCTCTGAATGTGGTTGGCAGTTGTATGGCTGGGGCAGACTGACGGGCCACTGGCTGTGGCACCAGGATTTACCCCTACTACTTGTACTGGCTTTCTGAAAACCTATTCTATTTGGATGGATACCAAATAGAATTGCTCAGTCTAGATATAGTAGTGAGGGCCTCGGACCTTAGCCAAAGCAATGTGCCTTACCCTCTCTGAGAAGTGGATGGGTGGTGTGGTAGTGGACAGGTAGGTGGAGGAGGGGAGGGAGTGGGAACTGGGATTGGTATGTAAAATGAAAAAAGATAGTTTGTTTTCTTTTAAAAAATAAAATAAAAAATTACAAAAAGAAGATAAATGAAGTAATGTTTAGTGTTGATGTGTGGAGTGACTATGCCCATTCACTGTTAACTATCTGTATTCATAACTTTTTTTGATGTCTGTTTTTATTGATTTTTATTGAATTCTGCATTTTTCTCCACTCCCCTCCCTGCCTCTTCCTTCCCCTTCAGCCCCCTCCCAAGTTTTCTTGGACCAAACCCTGGCAAAATGGAACTTAAAGCAGGAAAGGTTTATCTAGACCCATGACTTAAGGGACAAAAGGGCATGATGGCTTGGTGAAGATGCTGCTTGCTCACATCTGGTAGAAGCAGGAAAGGGGAATTTATTCACTAGTGGGCTTTGTCCTCTTTATTTTTGTTCATCCTGGAACTGAAGTCTATGGAATGATACCATGAACATTCAGGGTGGGTCTTTTCTCCTCATCTCATTGAAACCTCCCTCAGACAAGGCCAACGTGCTCTTTCTCTCTCTCTCTCTCTCTCTCTCTCTCTCTCTCTCTCTCTCTCTCTCTCTCTCTTCAGGTTTTTAGAAAAGCCATAGGATACTTTAGGAAAAGGTCTTTGAAACACTTGAAAAGAAAAATAGAGAAAATAAGTATAATAGTTCTGAAAGGGAAGCACTTTAAATCATTTGAAATAACCATCATGTTTTCCATATTATGCCCTGGAACCCATTCTCTCTTATACTGTACTTCTACATAGAAACCCTGTGTGTGTGCCTACCTAACACTTTTGCAATCACTTGAAGCTAACTGAAATGCAAATTTACTAAAATATTTCCACAAAAGAATGGAAGCGTTTGGTGATTCAGATCTTCAGAGATTTGTATTTTTCATGCAAAGGAAGCAAATCTGACAATATCATGTTGACCCTGACTGAGGTAGCGTGAGCTTTCTTATTTCTAGTAGATTCCTAGTTCTTTCACAATATCAGCATTTTAGATACTGGCTAAAAGGTAACTGAAGGTTAATTCTGGAAAGCAGTTTTATGGATAATATCATACATTTTGGTAAATTATACTGTGTCAGATTTCTGCTGTCTGTGGTTATATAAATCTTTGAGTTTCCTGTATTCCTCAAGGTTGTAGTTGAAACCCATTCTTTTAACTGTATTAGTAGATTCATCTGAGGCTGTACATTAGTATAATCAGTTATACTGTCAGCACTCAGGTTTGGAGCTCTGCTGGCAACATTCTTACAGTAATACAGTCAAACATTCCTTGCTTCTGGTACTGTTCATATGTTAATCCTGGTTAGGCAGTTAAAGAAATTCCTTTCTCTGCCTGTCTTTCCTCATTTATTATTCTATTTTGGATGTTTAAATCAATTCTTTTCAAGATAATGGCTCTATTTTCGTGTGTGTGTGTGTGTGTGTAGATGAACTCAAACACACATTCATACATACTTGTAGGTGTACATGTGCCATAATAAGTTTGAGTCCCCGGAACTGAATTTCCAGGAGTCAAGTCTCTCTTCCCACTATGTTGGTCTCAGGAATTAGGTCTTAGGTCTTCATACTTAGTAGCAAGTCCTCTTACCCACTGAGGCATATTGCCAGCCCAGATTTCAGTTTTTTTAGAGGAGAGACAGAAGACTAACACATTTACAAACATCACTCCCGTCTTGTCCTTTGGTAATCATCATCTTCATTGCCTTCACTTCATTTCATCTGCAGGATCGTTTGCTCTTGTTGCTACTGCTACTCTAATTTTGCCTGAATAAACATTCATAGTGTTTGTGATTATATACTTTTTATATTTATTACTTGAAAGTGCACTCCCAGTAATTGCTTTTGTGACAAATGTATGTGATAACCATAGTATTTCCCAGAAATAAGACGCCACTTCAAAGAAGTACGTATTGAATTAAAAAATCATTTTATGCATGTACTGAAAACTGAGGATGTGCTTGCAATAAAACAAGCAGTTTTATTAAACTTTGAAGAATATGTGGCTTTTATCTATACTAAAATTATCTAATTCTTTCCAATCGTTCCCTAATTCCACTTAGTTTAAAGATGTTTTTTCAATGAAATAACTGCTGTTCTAGAGTTAACATTGCTACCTTATGTTTTGTTTCTAAACTGAGTTATAGTAAGTCCAATTCTAGTTCATATGTTTATATTTCACAAAAAGCTTAAAAATAATCTACATCCATTTCCTTGGGTCTCCCAGAGATGATAACCTTTGGTTTTACCTTTGAAAGCAAAGGATTTCCTTAAGCAAGACATATCTACAATCACATTCATTCACCAACTCTTGAGGAAACAGAGATTGATTTACAGGTTCCCCCTTAAACTGTTTTTAGTTTGCATAGCTATAGTATTATGCATCAATCAGAACAACATAACCTCAAATGGCTGCACATATCTATGATCCTAACTATGTGGAGGCAGAAGCAAGATGAAAATTAGTTTGACTGTGCCTCAAGAGAAGCAATCTGGAGCCCTTGTCTCCCCTGTGGAAGGCCCTGGGAGAGAATTCAAGCTCTTCCTAACAACCAGTCATCAATCACAGCAGACAAAAAATATTTTTAATTATGCAAATTTACATGGTCTTTAGAAAATTATATTTAGGATACCAAACTTAGAGAGACAGACCACAGTCTGCCTCTGTGTATGCTTTTGGAGTATAGACTAAGAAAAAAAAATAACTTTTTTTTTTCCCAAAGAGAGCTGCATTGTTGAATCCATTTAAAATAGCCTCAGAGGTACTAAAATGTCTCATAGTTTCATAAAGGAAAGAAATGTAAATATTTTCTCTTGAAATAGTTTGACCAAAATTGAACCCAAGTTTGAATTTTCCACTTCTCACTTTGTGCTTTTTGTCTGTTGGTAGCTTTTGAGTCTGGCCTAGTTGTAATCTGGTTGTTGTATAATTCCCAAATTGTTTCTGCGTGAGTGCTCTCTGTCTTGTGAGTCTGTACTTAACAAAAGGCTTTTCTCTCTCTTTTATTGAACAGTACAGGAGGAAGGAATGAGGGACATATTACAGAAAGCTTTAACAGAGTTTTGTTTTTTTTTTTTGGTTTATCGAGACAGGGTTTCTCTGTGGTTTTTTGGAGCCTGTCCTGGAACTATCTCTGTAGACCAGGCTGGTCTCGAACTCACAGAGATCTGCCTGCCTCTGCCTCCCGAGTGCTGGGATTAAAGGCGTGCGCCACCACTGCCCGGCCTTTAACAGAGTTTTATAAGGGACTAAACTCGAACTAACCTCAAAGCACTAAGAGCAAACATTCACTTATGAAATAATATCTGTGTCACTAATGATGGATATTTATTATCTAAGTTTTGATTTCATTCTATTTTCTTTTATAATATCCATATATACACATGCATTACCCACAAATTAGAGCAGCGAACAACATAAGATTTAAGATTAAAACTACTCCTTAGGTTAGGCTTCAAAAGTTGATTACATGGGGAATCTGAGGCCAGCAAGTTTCCTGGTATGTTGTTCTCTTAAAGCCATGCTGAACAAGTAGGCTGAGTAGGATATCAGTCTTAAATCTTCAGTAACTCTAAAGTGTGTTATTGTGAGGTCCAGTAAATGCTCCAGTCTCTTTGAGTTTAAGATGTATTTCATAATAATCTGTTGCTACAGAGAGAAATAGGAGAAAAGCTTCAAAAATCCACTACAGAAGTAAAAGGGTCAGAGAAAAAATGTAGAAAAGGAAAGAAACAATGCGGAGGAGCAAGCTCAGCACATCCTAAATGATGCTGTTCTCTGGTCAGGGAGGGATTATAGACGTTACTTCCAGGGAGCTGGAGAGATGACTCAGAAACTAAAAGCACTGACTGCTCTTCCAATGGTCCCGAGTTCAACTCCCAGAAGCCAGAAAGATTGGCTCACAATCATCTATAATGAGATCTGGTGAACTTTTCCGGAAGGCAGGCAGACATACAGACAGAACACTGTGTAAAGAATAAATAAATATTCAAAAAACAAAGTTACTTCCAAAAGGAAGCCAGAAGAGTCTCAGGCAGCGCCACATTCAGGACAAAATCATAGCCCTCAGAGGCATTCGATACAGATTTGTGTTGGTGGTGTAGTGATTCCTGCACTGGAAGGTTCAGCAGTGGGGAGGAGTTTGATGTTGTCATGCGTTATGATCCAGAGGGTAATAACCCTATGACATCTTGAAAAATGTGTATTAGTAAAAGTTGAGCTACACTGAGGGCCTAAAATCATGGGAGCAAAAGAAAGAGAAAAACAAAAAATAAGATGAAAGATGAGGTTTCTACAGATTACAGTGAAATATAGAGAATTATCAGAGAATATTCTAAAAATTTTGAAAATTTATAAATCTGAAATATCTAGAAGAATATATATATATATATATATATATATATATGAAAGAATAAGCCGCCATGTGATTTATTTGGGAGCTAGGTGGCAGGCCCAAAAGAGCCAAAAGATTAAAAAAATAAACAAACAATAGGCTATCAATGCTTTAGTAATGAAGACGTCTGGATGATTTTTTTCTCTTAGGGCATTGGTAGAACTTTTACAAAGAATTCAGATAATTGAGAAACTTGGAGAACATATATGGGTAGGTAAACCTATAATCTCAGTTGCTTATAATAAAATATGGGAAGAATGATTAAGAAAAGATGGTTGAAGGGATAAAGAAGAAACATTTTACCACATCTCTGGATACCCTGTACTGTGGATAGATTCAGCAGTGTGGAGGAACTCTTGTTGATCGAAATTACCATGTGTCTTAATGTCATAGGGAATGGTCTTCAGAGAAGTCAGGAAGAGGTAAGATCATCCAGGAAAGCTGGAGAGGTGTGGATCCTGTGACTACCTAATGAAGAATGAAGCTTCATTTCTTCTCAAAATACCTGATGTTCTACACCAAAAGACAGTTTGCAAAGGAAAAAGGCAGGAGAAATAAGCATGGATTCTGACCACAACACCAATGGTACTGAGGACTGGGCTGAGATGAAGTCCTTGGGTAGAAAGTGAGGTAGTGATCAAATTTGGTGGACTCCTCTTGTCTGTGGGCTAGAACACAGAATTTCATGTGACAGAAATATAACTGAGTTTATTTTGCTGAGTATTGACTTCAGCTGAGAATTTTCTTTCCACTATCTTTCAACCTCTTGAAATTGGTGGCATGTATCCTATGCTATTTCTCAGTTTCATTATGGGAGCAGATGAATTGTTTCCTGCTTTAACATGTTCAAAAGAAGGGGAAATCGCACCCTAAATGTACTAAAGTATCACATGTAGATGGCTTAGATTATTTACACAATACTGGCATTTTAAAAAGTAGACCATTGAAGTGTGGGACTAAATATTGATGGTCCAGTGAATTAGGATTTGGAAGAATACTGAAATAATGTATGTGGTCCGCATGTGGAAAGGGCATGTAATTCTGGTAATCAAAGAACCCTGTTATAGGCTAGATTTTGTCCTCCAAAAGGGTTGCCTAAATGTTTGTTTCAAATGACATAGAAGGTAATCATAGTAGGAGCAAACTTCTTTGTAGATATAATGGCTCAAGGTTAGGCAATGTTGGAGGATGGAGAGTTGGCTCAGTGTTATACAGCACCTGTTGTTCTTCCAGAAGATCCAAGTTCTATTCTATTGAAGCAAATACTCTCCATGCAGCCAATACCCTTAGTACACAAGCAGCTATTGAAATGCAATGTGATATTTTCATAAGCCAGAGGAATTTGAGCTCCAATAAAAGAAAAAGTCTCCACTCAGAAAAAGGTCAATTCAAAATACAAATCACATGAGAAAGTGTACAACTGTGATGGTAATTAAATATTTACAGAGAAAGAATTAAGTGCCTTTCGGTCCTTAGGTAGAACACAAGAGACTAAAATAGGATTATTTTCAATGATTAAAGATGACAAGTGTGAAATTGCTCAAATGAGGGAAAGTAATCAAATTAAAGAGATCACAAACTAGTATGTAGCAGAATGAAACTGTTAGCTTCTTGACTTAAAATACAGTTAATACATATTAAACACTTAAGAGGTTCAATGGGGTATTAGGACAGATAAAGAAAAAATATCAAATTACATGACAGAGTTAAAAAAACATTCTGAAAGAGATGAAGAAGAGAAATATTCCACACTGCAGCAGACATACATACACATTACACAATTGTACAAAGTGGGTGGGGGAGAAGAGTAGACGCTGACCAAATGGTACAAACTTTAAATATTACATGAATTTATTTTAGATATTATATAGAGAGTGGCAATGAATATTAATCGTTGTAATCAATGTGCATAAATACATTTGACCATCAGTTTGAGTACCTTGAATGCATACAATTTTTATTAATATGTATATTCTGTATAGATCAATCAAATATTTTTTAAATGAAAAATTTCTCCTGCTGGAGATATGGCTCAAAGGTTGAGAGATTTTCTGCTCTTACAGAAGACCCAAGTTTGAATCCCAACACCCAGGTCAGGCAGTTTACAACTTCCGGCAACTCCAGCTTCATTGCATCCAACCCCATCTTCTGGCTTCTGTCTTCAGACACTCACAGGGCACACATGCATACACATAAATAAAAATAAAACAAACTTTAAGGTAACAAAATCAGCTGGGCATGATGACACATACTTAATATAAGCACTTGGGAGGCAGATGCAAGAGTATTTCTGCAAACTTAAGGCTATCCTGGTCTACATAGTAAGCTTCAGATCAGCTCACCTCTGTAGTGAGATCCTAACTTGAAAGACCAATCAATCAAACAAAAATACTGATAAAATTTTTAAAAAATAAATATGAATGAATTTTAAAAGCAAAATGGAAAAAACACACTAAGAACAGATAATTATCAGACTGACAGTTTTCAAGTAAGGAAAGACAAATGTTAAAGAATTGAAATGTCCATATGTTATTTCTCAACCTTTCTGTGGCTGAAACTGGTTTTAGTTTTCCTTTTTGAGACTGAATTTGCCAGACTAAAGTGAGCTTATTGTAGTTGATGATCCACCTATTTTATGATATTTTGATGTTCTGGTGGTTTTGTTGCTGTGTTTACAGACTCAGTTCCAGCTCAGCCACGGGAACTCTCTGATGGCTTTACCAAACTGAATGGCACCAGAATATAAACTCCTGGGAAATTCTCTGCTCAGTGGGAATCTTTTCACACATGAGACGCCATTCTGCTGCACGTGCAGGCCAGGCATATTTCAATAGTTCAGTGACTTGGATTATGCTTTAAAAATGTCTTGCTTGTACAAAAACAAAATGATAATATTCCTTTGGAAATGATTATATTTAACAGCACATTTCTTAAATTTTGCTTCATGTAGATCACTACTGAAGATTTTGTTCTGAACATGTGAAAAGAAATTTGGTCCATACTTTAATTCAACCTACAGTTGACGACAAACCAGAAGAAGGCTATCAGGTGACACTCATTGGTCTAATGTTTAGTGAGGTTCCCTGCCTCAAAGCCTTTAAGGAATAAAGACTGAAGCCACCCCATCTATAGCATGCTGAAGCCAAGCACAGAGTGGTTCTGCCATCTTAATACTGAAATCGTTGACTTAGGAGTACTAAGCAATGAAATACTTTGGCATTGATCCTTTCTGAATCAGACACTGATTTTGACAATGTAACCATCATTTTTTAAATCATTTCTTCTGTCTCTATTTGTGTGCCTGGAGATGGAATCATTTTTATAATTATTATAGTAATATATAGTACAATTAGAAAAATTACAAATTAAATGTATGTTACTCATGATTGACTTTAATAAGAGTATAAGAAATTTGTCTACTAAAGACAGAATCTGGCTTTAAAGACCATTCAGGCATTTATTTTGCTTACATTTTACTAAAGCGAGTTTTACTGTCATTTAATTTTGGCACAGAATTCATACAAATTCTCCAAATAATAAGAAATATTCCTGTACCTTACCAACACAGTGACTAAACACTAAACCAGGACAAAGCTCTCATTCCAGGAGAGTGGGCTGTAGAAGTAGCTGTCTAGGGAAAGAGTAGGCAGTAAATTCAATAAAGATTTTCTCTAGTCTCAAAATTGATTTTCTCAGGGCTTGGCTTAAAGTGGATACTCTTATGACAACACTATGGGGTCAAGTAAATATAGTTTCTGGAATCCAGGAAGCGTTAGGCTTTTAGCCTTTACTAAAATAAAAAAAGGAGTCACTAAAGCAAGCCACTTGCTGATGGGTCACACCTGTATTAGCAGACGGTACATGGATGGCCCTAACCTGCCAGGAAGGCAATGTCTGCTTTGACAGTCAGCACACGCTTGTTCTAGATAATTGCAATTTCTAGCGAGTAGTGGTAATGTTCATGCATTTGTGAGATATACAACATGAGTATATTCTAACTATAGAGAGTAGATTTATGTAGTTTATTTGCATATGGTATTAAGACTTGGATAGGAAGTGTCTCTCAAAAGGATCATGCTGAAAGCTTGGCCTCCAGCTCTTGATCCCATCACTAAAGATGACTGACTAGGCCATGCAGGCTGTAATTTTATTAATGGATTACTTTTCTGGTGGATTTATAGCTTGAGCATTGTTGGAAGGTTGTGGGCAACATGACATGGTTGGAAGCAGTAGGTCTCTGGAGGCATGCCTCTGAATTAATAGTCTTGTCTCTGGATCTTTCCGATCACCTCACTGCTTCTCAGTAGCCACAGGTGAGTCTATCTATTCTACCTAGTCTTCTCTATGATCTTTGGTTTCATCAAAGACCCACAAATAATTAAGGAGTCATGGATTGAGAGGTCCAAAATGGTGAGTCCCTGATAAATCATATCCTTTAGAATAACTGCTAAGAAAAATTAAATTAGCGAAAGTCATAAAATAATTACCATATTCAATACTGTTATTTCAATAAAAACATATTAGTACCTCATTACAGCTTTGACAGTTCCTTAATGATGCACTGTTAAAAATATTTTCCTGATCGTGCTTGGAGTCTACTATTTGGTGAATGCATGCTTAAATATTTTGCCTATTAAAGTTTTTATATTTTTATTGGCTTCCGAGAGTTGTTCTTATGTGTTCTAAAGAGAAATTTGGTTTACAAAATGTTTTCCTCATCTGTGTCTTGTTTTTCATTCTTGCCGCAGTGTTTTTGATGATCCAGATGTGAGTTTTGATGAAGTTCAGTTTTAAATTGGGCTGATTTTGCTGGCTTGAATTTTTTCATTTCATGATGGATAATAGTTTGCTCCTTTGCATGACTAATAAGCATATTGATTTCTAGGGATTATATGCCTTACTTATGCTCACATGTGAAATCTGTTTCCATTATAAGTCTGTCTGGGCTTTTTATTGAATCATTCAAGAAACTCTGGGGATAATTTGCGTTCTTGGTTTTTAAACTTTGTCGTTAAAGCTATGGAACTTTTTCAACTAGAGATAACTAGATTTAGTTCTGAGGCAGACACTTCTATGTTCTTTCCTGGCTACTCTCTAAATTACCTTTCACACTGAATAGGGGGACTTTTCCCTTAATTGTTCCATGTAGCTCTGTCTTGCTTGATGGGTAGCTTCCTTGCCTGTTTTTTCAGTTGCCTAGAATACCTTATATCTTCAGCTCACTTTGTTCAGTATTGTGTTCAATGAATTCTAACAACCTTACCTCTCTAAAATTCCAATTCCATTCTGCTCAACCAAGAAAGATTCTGGGCTCTTCCTGTTCTCTTTTGTAATGAAGACCTATAATTTCCCTGCAATTGTTAATGTGTTATGTTTTTTTTTCTTTCTTTTTTTTTTTTTTTTTCCGAGACAGGGTTTATCTGTAGCTTTTGGTTCCTGCCCTGGAACTAGCTTTTGTAGACCAGGCTGGCCCTCGAACTCACAGAGATCCGCCTGCCTCTGCCTCCCGAGTGCTGGGATTAAAGGCGTGTGCCACCACTGCCCGGCAATGTGTTATATCTTTAAAACAAATTTTATATAACACATATACATAAACATATTTCCTTCCTTTTGTTTCTTAGGCACAAATGTATCTTGTCTGCATTATTCTTTTTGTTCCAAAGCAGAATGGTTATCAAAATTAAGATATTAAAAATAGGAAGAATCATTGTGATAAATATCTATATTATAGCTGATTTAATGATGTTATTTGTATGCTATTTTGTCTAACTGATTCATAATAATTTTAAGTGATAGATTCCTATAACAAGTATTTTTTTTATAAAACATATAGTTTAATGTTGCCATGGCATACATTATTTTACTAGAGGTCTTTTATATGGCTTCTAAAATGTTAAAGTATATATGATAGGAAATGTTATTTTAAGTATATATATTGGAATATTGTTTCACATATTTCTAGGAATATATTTATTTATAAATAAGAGGTATATTGAAAGAAATACCATTATATGGATCCTAAATATTGAAAAACACTTAAGGAAACAAATCTACCGATTCTAAATGTTGGATTGATAAACTCTGTATTCTAATATAATCAATTTTCTGTGTTACATGAACATAATAATCTTTTAGCAAAGAGTTTTCCAGTGTCTGAGCCCCCGGTTTGTGTAACATAAATGAGCAGGGGATTCATCTAAGAGTTCCATGCTTGTAACTTCTAAAATTTGCTAGGTCTGAGGAGTCTGGTATCTATAGGATTCCCACTTTTTGTACTATTTCTTAACCTGAGTGCACCTTACAAACATTGTATTTCCTTACAAGCCCTAGGATGTGAGAAAGGTTGAGGATACTGCTTTAGTTACACAACCTCTTGTTTATCTCTGTTTTGCCATGCTCGGTTTATAAAATTACCTTGCTCTTCTTAATTGAAAGGATGTCTAGGTTGCTTAGAATAGAAATTTAGCCATTGAGAAAGAGAAAAAAATAAGACTTTCTGCAACCACTTGGATTCTATCACCTCAGGGAGATGTTATTGTTAAATAAAAATTACATAGTCATAGCTTGATTAACAGGTAACTTAATATAGTTGTAGGATTAAAAGATACTCACAGTGAGTGTCAATACCCAACACATATATTTTCAAACTGAACTACATGTTTTAAAACAAATTCTAGAACTTACTTTAGGATAGATTTTTCTAATATGCAAGTAGATGCCTACAATTTACTACAGCTTGCACATTAAGGTGGTAGCTTTCCCTCAGCCTCACCCTCTGGAATCCACAAACAAATGTGTGAACACAGTCATGATCACGCACTACTACTTCTGCTCTGCATCTGTCTTTCCCATATGTAAGACATACATATTACCATTTCCTTTACACATACCCAACTAGGATAATAGATTGAAATGTTGCCTGCATGGGAAAGTTGTTGGAATGGATGTCTGAGCACACTTAACCATTTGGCAGTGGATCATGATGAGAGGACATTCTGAATGGAGCATGATTACTACAGTTCAAATTTTCTGTTTCAGAAATTAGTTCAATGGGTTTTTAATTTGGTAATCTGACTGCTTGGACAATGAAAAATGTCCTTGCACTCCAGATGGCTATAATGACAAGAAGAAGATATTCTTTAAAACCTCAGCACATTGTGTCAAATTCCTCTTGTCAAATAAAGTTTTTGCTTTTTGCTTGGAATTTAGTCTTATATCTCTTTTTTATTGATGAAAATTCTTCTTTGACAATTTAATACATGTGTATAATGTATTCTGTTTCTTCCAATCCCTTGTCTCCCTCCCACCCTGGCTGTCCCATTTCTTTCCTGCAGAACTCTTTTCCACATCCATATTCTGTTTTATTCTGTGACTCAATTTAACAAGGGCTAGATGTGTGCCCATGGGTTTGATGTATCCATTGGAGTCTGGAGGGTTTATCTATGGGTGCACAATTGAGACAGTAACTCCCCTCTCCCAGAATCTATCAGTTTGCCAATAGTTCAGTATTAAGGGTTGCAGCCCAAGGAAGCCTTCCCTCATCCGTGACTGACTGTTGACAGGGCCAGCCTTTTGCAGACCCACTGCAGATAACCAAAGCTGTCATGGTTTGTGCTTGCAGGGGCTGGTACTGTGCCTCAATGTCATCTCACAGTCCTACTCACTACCTTCTGGCTCCCACATTCTTCCTGCCTTCTCTTCCTCAGTGTTCCCATCGACACAGAGGGAAATAAAAAAAATGTATTCTGTAATCTGAGCTCTGAAATATTTATATTTCTGCTTAATACATATTTGATAATGACTCATTAGTTTCTCCACCCCTGTGATATTTGTAGAGAAATCCCAAGAATTAGACCATGGCCTCTGTATTATGTAAGCACTGGTAGATAATGGCTTCTGTTTCACAGAAAAATTAAAATGTTAATAAAGTTATCTTCTGAACTGTTTTTGTTTTTGTTTTATTGAGACAGGGTTTCTCTGTAGCTTTAGAGCCTGTCCTGGAACTAGTTCTTGTAGACCAGGCTGGCCTCCAACTCACAGTGATCTGCCTGCCTTTGCCTCCCTAGTGCTAGGATTAAAGGTGTGCACCACCACGGCCTAGCTTGAACATGGTTAATTGGCTCATAGAAGGAATCATTTTAACTACAGTGTACTTTTTGAAATAGTTTGAGTGTGTTGACTTACATTTTATTTCGTCCCATTCCATTCATGCAATCAGACTTACAATTCACTTTGAGTGATATGTAAATAGATGTACAGGGTTACTGGTCTCAGTTCTTCTATCACTTATTTAATTTTTAGACGAAAGAGTGGGTATTTTAACTCCATACATGGCTCCATTGACCATGTTATTCACGAACCTACTGAATGGGTTCAAGTTGAAGTACATGGATGGCCAGATAAAGGCACTCACTACTCTTAACTTAGCAGTTAAAGTCCTCTTCTACTGAGGTTGCCTTTGGTAGCCAATTTCAGGGGACACAAATGTCTTCACCTTCTTTGATTATTTGGATGGGTATATATACTTTTCTCCTCCAAATTTAATTATGCTTCATCTAAGCCTCCAACCAGGCAGCTAAACCATTGGTTATAGCCCATGAATCAGTGTGTGATTGTGCATATGCCAACTTTTACTTCTAGAGAAAATGTACAACCACATAAGCTTTATGAAATTCTGCTCCATGTAAATATTTATTTTTCATTGTTTCCTTTCTAGGTTGTCCCAGGAAGGGGCTATGATGCTATATTTGTCTACTTCTGAGTGATGGTTGTGTAGCATGCAGGAAACTCCATAAACAATGGCTTCATTTTCTCTTTCTCACAAAATGTTAATAGGTTATATGTGGCTCCATGAGGCAACACATGCAGGCCGGGGGGCAGAAACATGACTATTTGGCGACTTCTTCACTTAACTTACTGCTGTCTTTAGAATATGTTCAGCATGTATGTATATGCTCCCTCCATTAGATTGTGGATTGCTGCTAGACATGTCCAATTCATCACTCAATATTGCTAAGTAACATCAAGCTCATGATTACATGTTAACTCAGTGGTCCATTTTTTTTGGGGGGGTGGGATTTCGAGACAGGGTTTCTCTGTAGCTTTGGTGCCGGTCCTGGAACTAGCTCTTGTAGACCAGGCTGGCCTCGGACTCCCAGAGATCCGCCTGCCTCTGCCTCCCAAGTGCTGGGATTAAAGACGTGCGCCACCACCGCCCGGCTCAGTGGTCCATTTTTAAATGTTCGGTTTACACTAAGTCAAACTAACAGGTCAAAAGTTGTCTCTCAAAAGAGAGTGGTTATCTGAAGATGACATAACCTTTCTCCAATATTTCCATGACTTCATGATAATTTAGTTATGGTCCTCCTCAAGATCCACACAACATTCTTATCTGCCTCTGATACATCAAGTACCATTCAGGTTGCTAGGTCATATTACCCAAGGACCAAAACATCCTGAACATTGGATTGGACCTTTTATACAACTTTTACCTGTTTGGGCCCCTACTTAAAATTAGAACTTGTTTTTATTTAATTCATATATGGGCTAGAAAAAACAAAGTTGATAAAAAAAATATTGCCTCTAAAATCTAAGAAGGGGCCTTAAACTTAGAAGAAATCTCTCCATGACCCAAATAATTGGAATTCTAGAAATTACACTGAGAAAGAAAGCCTTGAAGGGTGGGATGTCATCATTCTCCTCATCAGTAGCAGCATCAACAACAGTGGATGTCCTTAGTAAGAAGCAGACAGCACTGCTTTGTCCTTAGTTTCTGAATGGACCACCCACTGTTCTTCCCCAACTCAGTTAATCCTTTCTGAAAACTCAGGTCCCAGATGCCAAGAGGTGTCTCTTATAATTGATTTTTAATCCTGTAATTTGAACATTAAGAATAACCATCACAAGTAATTTCATTTTACCAGAATTGATTTATGAATACTTACATTTTACTTTAAGTTAGTATCCAGTAGTATTTTTGCTTTGCTTAGACATTTCCAGGATGGCATTTTAGAAGCTCTTAATTTTCTTCTGGGCCCCTTGATATCACCCATGATGGTATACATACACATATATATGTTTATAAGTGTATGTTCCAGTGACTATTAATTAATTTAAAAATACTAATAAAAATTAATTTTTTACATCCTGAAAAAATAGTTTACTTGCTATATTTTGTGACAAATCTTAGTGTGATTTTTTTCAGAAGTCTTATTTTTGAAATTGTAGAATTGCATTTAATCTAGGTAATTATGCTCATTATTTGTGGGCATCATTGCTTACAGTGATGTAATAAGCTTTATCTGACAGAGGTAGAAACATTATTCATGTATACTGGCATAGCAATGAATACTATTTTATTTAATCATCACATAGTAATCTATAAAAAACTAAACATGAGTTCACATTAATATCCCCATTACCACATAGATAAATGACTATCTTCTTTGACTTCTCAGTAAATCACCACTGCAGTACTGGAAAACCTGGCTTTTCCAATATCCACTCATTTATTTAATTAATCATTTCTTTTTTCCATTGATAGTAATATTAGAATTGTTAATGTGTACCCCCCAACGAGAGAGCATTTTATCAACTAACATACAAGGCTTATATGACATCCACTCACTCTTACTACTTTAAACTTACTTATCATTCTCTAATGACTCCGTTAGAGAATTTGTTTGATATGTTTATAAAATAATCTGATTCATTTGGTCACAACAAAAATTATTTTCCGGGACACTTTCACCTTTGAAATAAGTCTTATTATTTGCTTGTATTGAGCTACATTCTGCATTACATAATGTTGGTTACTGTATGGTTAAATCGCCCATGGGTTCACCTAAGAAAATGTTCACATGCCATGTTTGTTTCATGTTGCAATCTTCTGTGGAGAGATCTCTAGACCTGGAATGAGTTTTATTTAGCTTAGAGGTGATGAGGCATAGATGCGGTTTTAGATAACAGTAGTGGGGGCAAAAAGTTCAAAGAAGGGATTTCTTGAATTTGATGAAGGGTCATTGAGGTACTCTTACAAGGTTTTTACTTTGAAGCAAAGCTTCACTTTGGAATGTTAGCCTGTGTCCCAGCAACTTTTATCAATTGTCTAGGACTGTAAGGAGATACAGGCTAAGGAGATATGATGATAATGTCTGAACACTAAACAATTAGAAAGCACTTGATTTTTGATGAAACTATAAGATTAATTTTATTTAGAATAGTTTACATAAATTTTCATCCACTCCTGTCCTGGTTAGTGTTTACTGTCAACATGATAAAACCAAGACTCAGTCACCCCGGGCAAGGAAACTCCAGTTGAAAAATTGCGTTAATCAGATAAGCCTGTGGAGACATTTTTGGGACAGGATCTTGATTGCTTGTTGATGTGAGAAGACCCAGCTCACTGTGAGCAAAGCCAGCATTACACAGGTGGCTTGGAGCTGAATAAGAACATTAGCTGAACTTGAGCCAGTAAGCAGATTGCTCTGTGGTTTCTGCTTCAGTTACTGTCTGAGCTCCTGCCCTGCCTCCCCTCGATGATGGACTGCCACTTTCCCAGGTTTCTTTGGTCAGAGTGTTACCACAATAGAAAAGCAAACTAGAAGCTTTATAAAATATGTAGATTATCTATCACAGAAGCGAATGAGTTCCAACATCTGCTAGTTATTATACTAAAATGTTTACTATACCCTAGTCATACATCAGTCTTAAAATATTGAGACATTTCATGACCGTATAATAGCCAAAGAGGAACATGGTTACCAGTATTGGAAAAAAGTAACTAAGTTCAGGGAATCCTTGTTGAGAAAATACATAATAAAAATAAGTTTTACTTAGGTAGGCAGAATAAGTTCAAGAAATCTATTGAACAACTGAGTGAATATATATATATGTATATATATATATATTCAATGCCTGTCTCTATAGCTTTATTATCTATACATATATAAAACTATACATATATCCCTATCAACCTAACACACACAACTACACATACATGAATCTGTATGTCTATGTATGGTATAATTGGCATATGGCTCAATTAATACATTATAGCTCCCACTGCTGTTTCTTTACATGTATACACACACACACACACACACACACACACACACATATATACCATTATGCATATTTACACGATATACTACTATTTCAGTACATATATACAATATGTCTTGGTCAACTCAGAATGAATAACATATCTATCTTCCCATTATTGCTTTGTACTTACATGCTTTGAGCTCATCTCTTCTATTTATTTGTTTATTCAATCTAATATATTTCTTTTTGTGAATGGCATTCCCCTCAAACACACACACACACACACACACACACACACTGTGAAATATTAGCTTCTGTGTGGTTGCTATTATTCTTATAAGGCAGATTCCTTCACCAACCCTACATCAGATAGAGGTCTGATCTCCAAAATATACAAAGAACTCAAGAAATTGGTCATCAAAAGAACAAATAATCCAATAAAAAATGGAGTACAGACCTAAACTGAGAACTCTCAACAGATGATTCTAAAATGGCTGAAAGACACTTAAGGAAATGCTCAACATCCTTAGTCATCAGAGAAATGCAAATCAATACAACTCTGAGATTCCATCTTACACCTGTAAGAATGGCCAAGATTAAAAACACTGATGACAACTTATGCTAGAGAGGAGGTGGGTTAAAGGGAACACTCCTGCATTGCTGGTGGGAGTGCAAGCTGGTACAGCCCCTTTGGATATCAGTATGGTGATTTCACAGAAAATTGGAAAACAACCTTTCTGAGGACCCAGTAACACCAGTTTTGGGTATATATCCAAAGGATGCTCAACTGTACCACAAGGACATGTGCTCAACTAAGTTCATAACATCATTGTCTAGAAACAACATAAATGCCCCTTGACCGAAAAATGGATAAGGAAAATGTGGTACATTTACACAATGGAGTACTAGACATCAGGAAAAAATGACATCTTGAAATTTGCAGGCAACTGGATGGAGCTAGAAGACATATTGAGTGAGGTAACCCAGACCCAGAAAGACAATTATCATATGTGCTCATTCATAAGTGGTTTTTTAAAAATAAAGCACAGAAAACCAGCCTACAAATAACAATCCCAGAGAGCCTACACAACAATGAAGACCCTCCCTAAAAGAGACAGACATGAATCTAATCTACATGGGAAGTAGAAAAAGATAAGATCTCCTGAGTAAATTGGGAGCATTGAGATCACAGAAGAGGGCTGAAGGGAAGGCGAGGAGAAGGGATGGGAACAGAGAAAATGTATAGCTCAATAAAATTAATTAAAAAAGAAAAAAAGAAGGAAAATTCCTTATAACTCACCCTTTCTTTTTCTAATAATCACTTCGATATATTTCAATCGACTTGTTTTAAACTCTCGTATGTGAGGGGCAACATATAGATTCTGTTTGTGCGTATGTGTTTAACTTATTGCACCTAACACAGGGTCCGATAATTTAGAATCAACCGCTCTCCTTTTTTTATTTGGGGAGGATTACTCAAGTATATTTGAGAGTGAGGAGTAAAACAAGTGTAAAATGCCAATAGCACAGCATTTTTTTTGTTTAATATGTAACAGACCTATTTAAGTATAATAAAAAATTGTTTTAGGATTTGTTTCCATGTCATCTCTACTCCACATAGGTAGTGCTGTAAGATCTCTCTGCCTTTGTGATACTTAATGATTTATGAGCCCTTTGGTCTGCCAAAGGACCCAAACCAGTAACAATTCCTGGAAATACATTTAAAGAAATTCTCTACCTGATGATATTATGTAAACTCTAAGTGTATTTTTTGCCTAGGCAATATTAGCATAAATTTCTTAACTTTCAGTTTTGAAATGACGATCTGAGAGAGAGAATCGTATTGATAGATTACTATGTATCTCATGATTGACTAAAATGCATCTGAAACTGACTGTAACTCATTTAAGTACAGAACAATTTATAACCAATAGGAATTGATGGTCTAATGATTCTAGAGGCATAGAAGGAACAACTTATAGTATGGGCTTTTTTACTATTTTATATAACAAAAAGCCAACATGTGGGTAAGATGGGGGAAGGATCTGAGAAAGGGATAATTATTTATGATGCATCAAATTCGCATGATAGCAGCACTAATCAAGCTTTGGGTACCAAGTTCTTGTGACCCCAGTACCTTCAGTTAGGTTTCTTCTTCACCGTTCGGTATTGAGGAGTTGAGTTTTTAACAGTGGACCTGGGCAAGCACATTCAAGCCACAGTATGTGTGTTCCACGTTAGATTCTTTATTCTACCCCGTTCTTGCTGTTTGGGTCCTAAGGCATGATGCCGTCGTGCCTGCAGCAAGTCTGTGGAGCGCATCAAAGGAGCATTCTCTTTAAATTCTCTCTCCGTGTAGATAAGTATGAGCATGTGCTCCCTGCTATCTTTCGGTTCCAAAGGCTGCTGCTATTCTGCTTTTTTTTTTCTCTTTCACCTTCATCATTTTCTCTTCCCTTGATTTTTTTTTGAGGCCATCCATTTATCACTGTGACTGAATGGCAGGTACTTCTCTTTGTAAGAGTGTCTATTTTGTAAGGAGGGTGGACTAGGTTCCCTGATGCTGCGTAACTATATTTTCATTAAAATCTGCTTCACTTTGGGTAATTTACTTCAATTATTCTACAAAATTACTTTTCAAACCTCTCAAGTAAAGCAGTGCTCCTTGACCCTGTTATGGTTTTACAGAGGAAGATGAACGACCTCTTGGGACCCATGATTGTGCTTGAAATGTTAGTTTTGATACCAGCTTCCTCAGTACTTATTTAAGAAAATAACATCCTGTTAGTGAATGCTGTCCTGTTTTTTAAATCACCATGACAACAGTGTTTTCACATTTGCCATAAAAAATAGAGACAAAAACAAGAACACAGATTTATATTTACTATTTTGATAGGGTCATTTTCCTAAAGGAAGAAATCAGTAGAGTAGGGTGAGACTAGATCTTCAAATTTTGAGGTAATTTCCTGCTACAAAATATTATTTTAACTAGGCAAAGATGTGTTACATTTGTTTAACTTCTGCCTGCCCAATATACCTGATTGGTCCAATAAAAAACTGAATGGCCAATAGTTAGGGAGAGAAAGGATAGGTGGGGTTGGCAGGCAGAGAGAATAAATGGGAGAAATCTAGGTTGGGAAGAAGAGAAAAGAAGGGGAGAAGAAACAGGAGGAGAGAATGAGGTAGACACTGGGGTAAGAAGTGAGTAGACGCAGAGAAACAGTGAAAGTAAGATACACAGAGGTAAGAAAGGTAATAAACCCTGAGGCAAAAGGTAAATAAAGAAAAATAGGTTAATTAAGTTAAAAGAGTTGCTAGAAATAAGCCTACACTAGGCTGAACATTTATATCTAAATCTTTGTGTCAAGATTTGGGTGCTGGTTGGTGAATTAAAAGAAAAAACATGGTACAAATTTTTAATCTTTAAACTCAAGTAATTTAAGGCTATCTGCTAAGTGTCTCAACTGGAAGTGAGGTAGCAAACAATATATATGATTTTAGAACAAGCAAAATGTTTTGTTTTGTGGTTTAGCCTAATCCTTGCATAATTGAATTTCTTCAGAAACATGCCAGAATACTGCCAAAAATATTCCCAAGATAGTAAACTCAAACTATGGAGGTATCCATCTAATAAATATGAGTGTCATTAAATTCTAAAATACTTTGAAGTGTAACTTTTAAAATGCTGAATTTTATTGATCATCCATTTTTCTTGCACACTTATCGAAGCCTCCAGATGCTAGTTTATAAACCAAATCTTGTTTTGCTCGAAGAGTAGAGCTCAAATGGGGCCAAGGTGCACTGCATGAGTATACACTTCTATGTCTTAGACTTCCAAACTATTCATTTTTCAGAACAGGAAAAGCTAAACCAAACAGATGGGCTGATTTGTTGATATGCTCCCCAAACAAAAGCAGACTCGCTTTGATACAGACTAAAGATGCTGCAAGTGCAGATAGGTCCTGAGCACCTGAGGCCAAATCTGTAGGATCCAGGCACGGCTTGATAAATGCAAATGAGAGAAAACTCAAAGCTTTAGATTGAGGCATATTGGGCTACTTGCAAGAAACCTGTAGAGAAAATCCTGTTTTTTTCTTTTTCTTTTTTTTTAATTTGTTGTATGCTTCTGTGGCATCAGAGAAGTTTTAGGCAAAAACAACAAAGTTTTAGACAGAAATGACAGGTATCTGTAGAATTGTGGTTTTAGGATATAAACAAGGTGTTCTGTATCCTCCATCTTATTATATACAACTTTATGATTCTTAGAGTTAAATGTCTAAAACTCACACAATATGATTAAATTACTTTTTTTTTGGGTTTTCGAGACAGGGTTTCTCTGTAGCTTTGGTGCCAGTCCCAGAACTAGTTCTTGTAGTCCAGGCTGGCCTCGAACTCCCAGAGATCCGCCTGCCTCTGCCTCCCGAGTGCTGGGATTAAAGGCGTGCGCCACCACCGCCCGGCGATTAAATTACTTTTAAATGTCTACTAAATTTGGAATTTTTGACATCTGAATGATATTAAGACTCATTTCATTCACCATCTGAAGGGAATAAAAATAGTTTGGGTAGTGTATCTTTTGAGAATGACATGAAACAATCTGTATGAAATACCAAAGGCCATACTTTATTTTTGGTTGTTGTAAGAATTACTACCTCGTCACTTTTACCATTGTCATATTACTGCTATCACTGTGATTAGGTCTTTACAAGTCTCAATATCTTTGAGAGTGCTTAGTCTTTTTTCTGAGACAGGAGGGGGAAAGAAATTTGTCAATGATGCAAGCACCTGCAGCTCAACGTCATTAATTGCAGTCACTTAGAGGAAATGCTTTCCTGTAATGGTTGTGGCTTCTGCTCATCTGGCAATTGCTTGAGAAAAACAAATGAAGCTATATTGATACATCCTTGTCTTCTGTGGTGTATTTCTCTGTGTGTGTATGCGTGCATGTGTATGTATGTGTGCATGTCTGTGTTTTAGTGTATACATGTGTGTGCATAGGTGTCTGTGTTTACTATGTTGATGTTAGTGGGAGAGACATAAGTCTGCAGATTATTGCAAACTCACTGCATTGAAGCCTCAGCATAGTTTTCTTTTTAAACTTGTAACCTCTTGCTAAGACACTGCCATCCTATCTATCATCCATGGTCAAAACTCTTCCATTCATTATATAGCATTCTTTTCTTAATTAGTATTATCAATTATGTGTGACTGATTTCTTCAGTGTGTTATTATCTAAGAAGGATATCTACTTCAAGGGTAATCAGCACTGGGCCTATCCTCTTTGTTCTCACAGAACCTCTTCTGTTGCCCTTGACTGAAGGCAGCTTTGATCCTAACTTGTTTTACTTCTGTTCATAAACATATAAACTGACTATAGTCACCTTTCTATATGCAGGTGAATACAGGACAGACACATAATGTAACACTGAAATTAACATTGCAAATACATGCAGCTGAAGAAAGATATAACAAGATAACTTGCACCCCTACGTGTCCAGGGTGAGTGTGAATAGTTCATTAACAAGAGTTCAGATTCCGTTTTCTGACATTTTAAGAAAAAGAGCAGAAACACCACATGCTACAATACAGAGAGGACCAAGAGGTGAGTGAGCAGCCACCCTGTGAGACACCCTACTTTCTATACCTCCATAGTGAGGCAAAACCCTGAAACCCTCTCCCAACTGCCCCAGCTCCTCTAATCACCCAGCAAGAGACTTTCCTACAAGTAGGTTGCTCTAATATCCAGCCTTATCCACCAGACCCTGTAAGCTACTAGCTCCATCCTGCTCCCAAACTTGCCCACCCTCCTTCAGCCTCAGTAGAACTCTAAACACAGCTTAGTAAACTACAGAGAGGACCAAAAGATGAGTGAGGAGCCACCTAGAAGGACACCCCACTCTCTAGGCTTTCCACAGTGGGGCAAAACCCTGGGCCCCTCCACCACCTGCATCAGCAGGAGAGTTTCCTGCTGAGAGGACCAAGAAAGAGGACCAAGAAAGAGGACCAAGAAAGGAACTCTAAAGCACAAGCTGTGACTACACAGAGTGGACCAAGAGAGCGAACCAGGAGAGAAGACCAAGAGAGCAGTCTAAAAGAGACCTCCGTGGCTCCCTGAGACACAGATGTTGACAGTACAGAGAGGACCAAGAACAGTTCCCAAAGAGTCAGACAGTCACTGCTAGGATTGGAACAAGATGCAAAGACACTGCTGGCTGGCATCAATGGAAGGAAGCGACGGCAGGTGTCAATGTAAGAATTCATGAAACAACCTAAAAAGCAACATGGAAACACCAGAACTCATTGATCAAACCACAGGAAGACTTATCATTCTAACCCAGAATAAGCAGAAGATCCTGGGCAGAAGTGCTGCAGAAACTAAGAGTCCATGGATGCAAACCCAGAATACTATACCCAGCAAAGTCTTCAATCACCATTGAAGGAAAAAAACAAGATAGTCCATGCAAAACCAGATTTAAACAATATGTATCTACAAACCCAGCCCTACAGAAAGTACTAGAAGGAAAACCTGAACCCAAAGAAGCTAACTGCACCCACAAAAATACAGAAAACAGATAATCTCACAACAGCAACCCCCCCAAAAGGAAACATGCAACCACTACACTAAAAAATAACAGGAATTAACAAACACTGGTCATTAATATATGTTAATATTAATGGACTCAATTCACCTATAAAAAGATTCAGGATAAGAGAATGGATACAAAACAGGATCCAGCCTTCTGCTGTATACAAGAAACACACCCCAACCTCAGTAAATAACAGACATTACCTCAGAATAAAGGAATGGAAAAATGTCTTCCAATCAAATGGACCTAAGAAAGAATGGAGAAGGACACTTTATACTCATAACAAGAACAGCCCATCAAGATGAAGTCTCAATCCTTAACATCTATGACCCTAATACAAGAGCACCCACATATGTAAAAGAAATATTACTAAAGCTTCAATTGCATGTCAAACCCTACCCACATAGGTGTCTTGGAGAGATCAGGGATACAAGGAACATATCTAAACATAATAAAAGCAATTTACAGAAAGCCAACAGCCAACATTAAATTAAATGGAGAGCAAGACAAAGTGATTCAACTAAAATCAGGAACAAGACAAGGCTGTCCACTACCTGCATATCTCTTCAACATAGTTCTTGAGGTTTTGGCTATAGCAATAAGACAACAAAGAAAATCAAGGGATTCAAATTGGAAAGTAAGATATCAAAGTTTGTTATTTGAAGATGATATGATAGTATATATAAGTGACCCCAAAACTCTACCAGAGAACTCCTACAGCTGATAAATACTTTCAGTAATGGAGCATGATACACGATCAACTCAAAAAATTCAGTAGCCCTCCTATATATAAATGATAAGGGGCCTGAGAAAGAGATCAGAGAAACATCACCTTTCACTAAAGCCACAAATAACATAAAATAGCTTGGGGTAACACTAACCAAAGAAATGAAAGACCTATTAGACAAGAAATTTAATTCTTTGAAGAAAGAAATTGAAGAAGATACAAGAAAATAGAAAGATCTCCCAGGCAATCCTACCAAAAGCAATCTATAGATTCAATTCATTGCCCATCAAAATCCCAACACAATTCTTCATAGACTTGAAAGAACAACAATCAACTTCATATGGAAAAACTAAAAAGCCAGAAGAGCCTAAACAATCCTGTACAATAAAGGAACCCTATGAAAAACATATATGATCCACCTGGAAAGTTGAAATAAACCAGATCACCTTAAAAATTGGGAATATAGGAGTAGGGGGAGAAGGAAGGGGAGAAGGGAAGAGAAGGGGGGAAGAGGAGGGTCTAAAAGAACTTGAGGGATTGGGATAGTTGAGATGGAGGAAGGACAAAGATGAGAGCAAGGAAAGGGTTATCTTCAATGAGGGAGCCATTATGGGGTTATCAAGAAACTTGGCTTTAGAGAAATTCCCAGAAATCCATATGAATGACCCCAGCCCAGACTCTAAGCAATAGAGGAGTGTGTACCAGAACTGACTTTTCCCTGTATTCAGCCTTGTCTATATTTCCTGATAACAATGGTGTATCACCACTCTCTTCCTTCCTTCCTTCCTTCCTTCCTTCCTTCCTTCCTTCCTTCCTTCCTTTCTTTCTTTCTTTCTTTCTTTCTTTCTTTCTTTCTTTCTTTCTTTCTTTTTCATCCATTCATAGGAAAGGAGCATCACCACTTTCAAAGTATAGATATGTTTCATATATATGAAATGATGCATTAAAGAGGAAGGGAAGTTATAGTTGGGTATGGTGGTGCATGCCTTTAGTCCCAGAACTCAGAAGACAGAGGCAGAAACAGGTGAATCTCTAAGAGTGAGTTCTAAGACAGCCAGGGCTACACAGGAAAACCTTATCTTGAAGAACCAAATAAATAAATAAATAAACAAATAGTAAAAAAAAGTGTGGAATTCTTAATAAACTGATAAATACTCTCTCAACTGTTCTTATAGTAAGACTTACTAATAGATGTGTTCATTCCTTTTCTTTTCTACAAAATTTATCATAGAAAAATTTCTGTTTACCCAACTGTGAAGCTATTGCTTGCAGGGAACTCAAAAGTGCTCCCTGCTGACACAATGTTGCTTTCAGAAAATGGCATAATTTTCTCCCTACACTGCTGATCAATACGATATCTAAGAGGAGATCAGGGGCTGAAGCTACTTAATTTCAGTGACTTTTCTTTTTGTTGGCAGAGATTTTGCCAGGTTAAAAGAGTAACTGAACTCTGTTGGGAATTTAGGGTGACAGTGATAATTGTGTTGGAAAGAATGGGTGCATGGGGAGATGTCAGCCTGACTGACCCGATTCAGTCACCTTGGAATTACGTGATCTGTACTGACCAGACTTTCTTCTTCAGTTGTGACAGCCACTGCTCCTATATGGACAGTTACATATACGGATTCCTTCATCAGTTGGGACATACACTGCTCCCATATGGTCAGTAACACACGCGGATTTCTTCATCAGTTGGGACATCCACTTCTCCCACATGGTCACTAACACATATGGATTCCTTCATCAGTTGGGACATCCACTTTTCCCATATGGTCAGTAACACACACGGATTTCTTCATCAGTTGGGACAGCCACTTCTCCCAGATGGTCAGTAACACATACAAATTCCTGCAACACTTGGGACATCCACTGCTCCAATATGGTCAGTAATACATATGGATTCAAATATGTAACAGATAGAATATTAAAACAAGACAGCAACCAAAAGCAAAACCAGGTAGAACTGAATTTAGTAGGGTAAAAGCACATATTAAAAATTGTTCATTTATTTTGACAGCTCTGATAAGCTTTTATGATTATTTTCACTAGTTTGGTATAATTTATTTGTAATTTATTAATTAATTTAATTTATTAATTAATTTAATTTTTTATTTATAATTTATTTGTTTTTCTCTGTGTGAAGTATTTTACTTAAGGATTAATTATTTCTAAATTATTATCTTAGTTTTTTGGATTTTTCCATTTACTCTTTTTTGTTATTGGTGGTCTTATTTTTGAATATTTGTCCATTTACATTCACTTTTGGTGAGCATTAACATAGTGATAATAACAATATCTTATGGTCTTTTAGTCCTAAAAACAGTAACTAATCTTATCTCAGGTATAATAACTATTTTTGTTTATTGCATCAATCAGGGTTCTCTAGAGTATTAGAATGTATAAAATGAATCTTTCTACGGGATTTATTAGAATGACTTACAATCTGCTGTCCAACTAATCCAACAATGGCTGGCTGTAAATGAAAGGTCTTCGAATCCAGTAGTTTCTCAGTCTCTGAAGCTAGATGTCTCAGCTGGTCTTCGGTATACACTGGAATCCAGAAGAAGTAGATACCAGTGCCAGTGAAAAAGTGGACTTGCTAGCTAGTCGTTGGTAGGCTGGCAAAGAGCAAGAGCTTGCTTCTTCCACATCCTTATATAGGTTCCCAGCAGAAGGTATGTCCCAAATTAAAGTGTTTTTCCTCCTTAAGTTACTGATTTTCCTATTTCAAATGGGAACTTGACAACAGGTTCCTTGTTTCACTTATAATTCCACTTAAAATCATATTGAAACATGGAAAACTTGGGGTGGAAAGATTGCTCAGTGGCTAAGAACCCTTGATGTTCTTGAAGAGGACTTCATTTCAGTACCCATGGTGGCTCACAACCATCTATAACTCCAGTTCCAGGGCATCCAATGTCCTCTGGCTTCTCTAAGAAGTAGCTACAGAAAGAGTGAACTTACATATGCGTAGGCAAAAGACGCAGCACATAAATAAAAAAAAAATGAATCTTTAAAAATCACACACAAAATTTATGCTGAGAGATTTTAAGTTTTATACAATTCACCGTTTTTACATTTTAAAACTTTTCGTGCCATATCTCTCGTTAGACAAAAATGTGTTCAACTGAATATTTTGCACAGTTTTAGGGACAAAAAAGAAAAAAAATTCACTTTTATTTCAGACAAATTAATGTTATACCTTGGCAGGAAAGAAACAGTGTGTACAATATTGCTTTCAGCAATGCTTCACTTTCTATTCACAGTAGACTAGTTTTGTCTGCAAAAATTCTGTTATCTATTGAATATTATCTTTTACTTTTGCATATCTGTTTCTATTATCAATTGCTAATTAATTTCCTGTTCCTGCATGCATTTCTACTTTCAGGATCTTAGACTTGTATGCTAATTTGAATGTTAAATGTCTCCAGGAATTTCTGGTATTTGAACATTTGTACCCAATTGGTGTTATTTAGGGAGGGTTAGGAGGCATGGCTTTACTGAGGGTTGTATGTCCTTGGGGCAGACTTTGATTGTTTAAAGATTGTGCCACTCCCATGTTTGTGGTTGTAAATGTGTACACTCATCTTGCTGCTCCAATTGCCATGTGGACCTATTGCCACAATGTCCCTACCAGGATGGGAATGACTTCCTAATCTTCTGGAACCATAAAACAAATAGCGCTTCCTTCTGTAAGCTGCGCTGGTCATTGATTTTATCACTGCAATAGAAAAATATCCAATACAATTTATATTACCTTAATTGAAATACATAGTTTTTATTACAAAAAAAATAAAAAAGTGATTTACTACTTATGAAGGCTTTTCTTTTTCTAGTGGCCTACAAACCATTTGGTAATAATTTTTATAGTAGATTTGGTAAACTCAAAAATAGAAGTCTATTATGTACCTGTTAGGATAAAATGACCCTGACATGTAATGGAAGTTAGAAAGTTCCACATCTTGAAAATCTAAACATGATAGGCAGGTGGCAAATTGCTAGAGCAACCACATAAGTCCACTACTCGACAGTAACAGGCCTTCAGTGACTGCCTGCATTTTTTTCTACACTGTAGCTCTTATAGTGGCAATTCCCTTTCTCAACTTTCTTTTCTTATATTTTACAAAACCATAAAAATAATCCACAAAATAATTCTAAATAAAGATGTACAGAACAGCAAAAGAATCCATAATTCACTCCTATGTTTTTGTTTGTACTTTATGCTACTCCCAAATGTTTCTTCTACTAAGGAAAATAAATATGAGTGACTATAAACCTGTTGTGCCACAAGGCAGCATTTACAATAGTAATGTCTTATAGTCATACAGGTTCATTACTAGAAATATTGGATGAGAAGTCAAAGTAAAATTGCCACAGGAATCTTAATACCTTTCTGACAGGTTTTAGTAGAGAAAGGCTCTGGAATTATTGCAAAGCAAGACTATTTTTAAAATAAAATAATGAACATAAAGAGTCTTGAATTCACATCATATTTTGAATATAAAATATCCCAACTTCCCTCTTATATTAGTGGTATAGCAAAACAAATTACTTTACTTAGTTTGCTTCCCTAAGTGCAATTAATGGGTACACAAGTTGATTTCCTCTAAAACATTGTCTAATTTGGGCTTCGCTGAGTTTAACTTTTTCTCTTTGAACCAGTTTATAAGAAGTGATGTCCACTCAGCAAGCTTGTCAAAAGACATTTCTAGGCACATGTTTGTCATTTGAACCATCAAATTCAAGAAATATAGCAAGATAGGAGTTCTGCTTCTCTATGTTTTATGTTTTGTGATCCTATTTTTTTTTTCATTTTACAACTTGACACCCTGCTTCTCCCACACTGTATGTACATTTAGTGTAGTAACTCTGTAACTATATTAGACTCAGGCTCCTGAACTGGCCCTGCCTTGCACTTATATTTGTATTTTATTGTCACTGTTTAGTGTTTTGTTATCACCAACTCTTGTCTATATTCTGATTTGTACAAATTGGAGATAAGGGTTTGCTCTTGCAAGGATCTTGCTGTGTGCTTCATCTGCCAGGAAAATTAAGGCGTTAAAATCTAGTTCTCATGCGTGCTAGACCTGTGACCATAGAACGCTGTAATTCATGGATTAATTAGAGTCTAAATGGATTCAGTTGTTTTAGTGCTAACATTGTGAGAGAGCTATTTCAGATTTATCAGAGTCATCATTCTTTCTGAATTCATTGAGGATGAAGTCATTGAAGTAGGTCTCATTTGCAGTGTGTGTGTAGATCTACACCAAGTTTGTTTCAAATACAAATAAGCCTCTATAACTGTTAACAACATGGTTAGACGACTTTGAATAAAGTCAAATTAGAAATATTATAGAAAAGTTATTGAAGACTTTCTAGAGCAATGATCTGATAGTTCTGTGATCTAAGGCAATATTTAAGTCTCAATAAGTTGGTCAAGAGTTGGTGAGATGGCTCTGTGAATAAAGCTACTTGCAGCCAAGATTGACATGATAGCCTGTTTTAGATCCCCAGAACCTATACCATACAAGAATAGAATCTACCCTTTGAATTCTACACACACACACACAATGCATGGCATACTATTTTTCAAAATACATAAATAACAGTCAAAATATTAAAACTGTAGCCAGATTGAGTTGTCTTTTAACTTAAGACATAGATTAATCCAGACAATAATCTGAGGGGTTGGCCAAACATACATATTTACATATTTCCTGTTAGTCCAGTAGAATCTCAGAACTTCACCAGTGTCATATTCCTACTATGGTTCAAATATGTAAACGTTTTATCTAAGAACTGATGGTCATATTAAATATAGAAACCCAATGTTAAAAACAAATTTTTGACAGTTCCCTGGAGGTGATAACAATTGATAGGTTTATTATGTTCAGGAATGATTCATGAGTTATCATTTATTTCTTGGAGAAAAATTTTATTCCTTCAGACTATTTATAAAATGATAAAGTCTATCAAAAGTATTAAAAACAAAACTGAAGAAATGCATTTAATTTTAGAAGATTTGTGAACCTGTCATTTCTCGATGTTGATTCAAAGGGCTATTACTAGCTATTACAACATTTCTGTCTCTCTCCTGAAGAACTTAGGGTTTCCTGAATTTATTTCCTATGCCATATACCACCATTCCTTCGTTTAATGAAAAATACCTTTATTTCACTTTTTAAAATGGTTATTCTGACAGTGATGTTTAAGGTAAAATTGTAATAACAAAGCTGCAACTCTGAGCCTTCTGTGTTCCAGAAATAATATCAGACTACTGAACATCCTTCATTAATGACTATGACATCATAGAAATTATGTCATTGGTGGGGTACATATATTATATTACATAAAGGAGGACAATTCCAAAATTACATTAATTTTATTTCTTATTGTGATTATACACCCTGGGAAACCTAGCTTTAGGGAGTATGGGTTTATTTGACTCAAAACTCCAGGTTGCTGTTCATTGTTATGGGGAAGCCAAGGCAGGAGTGACTTAAAACAGTTAGACACATTGCTTCTATCAAGAGCAGAGACAACAATGAATTAACTCATGGTTGCTCAAGCCTTCCCCTCTCTTCTCTGTCCCACTCATTCAACCCAAGATCCAGCTCATGAAAACTTTCAACCTCAATTCACCCAATTAAACAATCCCTCACGAGGATGCAGGCAAACCAGAATAATCTTCACAATTCTCCATTGAGATTCCTTTGCAATGTGATTCCAGAGTTTGTAATGTTGGCAGTGAGCCACAACACCACACATCGTTATCTTACTATTCTCTAAAAAAAAGTCCTGTTATGATAAAAGTGATAAGCTATCAAAGGTCATGACAAAATCACGTCTTATTCTGATAAGAAATATTTATGAATAATCCATAGTGTACGTCAAATTTGGTGGAAAATTATAAACGGTTTCTGTCTTTTATTAGAAATAGGATCAGATCTCACAAAAAACTTTTATTCAGAATTCATTAAAATTCTTTGACTCAGCAATCAATGTAAAGACAATTCAATTATAAAATGTGTGAATGATTTTAATGGCCATTTTCCCTACACGACACATAAAAATGGCCAAAGAAATGACATATTGTTCAACACGGTTAGTTATCAGAGAAGTACAAATCAACATTCTCGTAACACCATGTTGTCTTTTGTGACTGTCTTCTTCACTTTGTGTAATGTTTTCAAAGTTTCTCTGTGTGACAGCATGTATCAAAACTTAGTATTGCAGCCGGGCGGTGGTGGCGCACACCTTTAATCCCAGCACTTGGAAGGCAGAGGTAGGCGTATCTCTGTGAGTTCGAGGCCAGCCTGGTCTAGAAGAGCTAGTTCCAGGACAGGAGCCAAAAAAGCTATGGAGAAACCCTGTCTCGAAAAATCAAAACAAACAAACAAAAAAACCAAAACTTAGTATTGCATTATTTTGCAAAGAATATTCTACTGTGTGTGTGTTCTGCTGTCAGAGAGTGGATGCTTAGACCATTTACAAACGTTGCCTTTACAGATATTGCTGATATGAACATGCTTCTGTAGATATTTGTGTGTACATATGTTCTTTTGTCTTTTGTACATACCTAGGAATAGAGTTGGTAAGTCTGCCTGACATTTGGAGGAACTGTGCAACTGTCTTACAAAAATCTACATCATTTTATGTTCTCATCAGCAACATCCGAGAGGATCCAAATTATCAGCATCTTTGCCAACTTGTGCTTGTCTTTTGATTTTTAAGGTCCTAGTAAGTATACGTCCTATGTTTCAGTAACAGTTTATGTCAAAATACGTTTCTGATCCCGGTATAAGAAACCCAATGTTCCTTTGTGTATTCCTTTTATGAAACAGCATATGCTATTCTTAGGCCTCAATCTACCTGAGTCCTTTTCTCCTCCTCTTCTTTTCTTCTTCCTCTTTTCTTTTTCTCCCTATCTGCTCCAATCTCTTATAGACACGATCTGTGCTTGTCAATTCTGACTTTTTTTTTTTGTTTTGTTTTTTGATTTTTGAGACAGGGTTTCTCTGAAGCTTTGGAGCCTGTTCTGGTTGGCCTTGAACTCACAGAGATCCGCCTGCCTCTGCCTCCCAAGTGCTGGGATTAATGGCGTGTGCCACTACTGCCCGGCTCTGACAACTTTTATATTTAATGCTTGTATTCACGTTTATCCATTGATGCTCGGGATCCATCCCAAGTCCTTTGGCATGCTAGGCAAGCAATCTAATAGTAAATTACATTCTTAGTCCTTGACTTTTATTTTCCTTTGAGTTAAGATCCCTCTATATGACTGATCTTTCATTTTAGTGACATTTATTGAACTCTTAATATATGACTTAATGTTATGTAAGTGGAGAATTTTTCATCATCATTCTTTCAAATATATTTTGCCCCATTTTCCTCATTTTTCCTTTGATACATGCATTTTGCAATTTGCTTGCTGAGTCTATGCACAGATTTAAAGCTTTTTTTCATCCTTTTTCCTCTCTTCTCCTGAGATTATATAGTTTTATATAATTTGCCTTCAAATTCATTATTTCTTTGTACAGTCTACTCTATAGTTGACTGTCTCTAGTGAATAGCTACCATATTTCCCAAGACCATAAATACTTATAGAACTGATATTTAATAAGGCATCTTTGTCATACTGCCTTTTATATATTAAAATAGTTCCCCTTTCTCATTAAAATATTTATAATAACTTATTTAAAATATTTGTCAGATAAGCACGAGGAACACAATATGTCATCACAGTTAGTATGCTAAGGTAAGCATATTGTGAGATAAAGGCCAACCTTGGAAGTAAAGAGACCCCGTCTCAAAAGCAAACAAGTAAATAAACAAGTCTTCCTTTAAACTCAAACTCAATAGCATCTCTTAGATCTTTTTCCCATTATTTAGAGAATGTTTGTTTCTCAAATCATGCCCATGTAATAAAGGCCTTACAAGTTTAATAGTTTGTATCAATAACAATGATTTTTTCTAGATTCTATGATCATCTAAACAAACACCTAGAACAGCCACCTAAGCTAGAGGGAGGGGGGAGGGAGGGAGAGAGAGAGAGAGAGAGGGAGAGAGAGAGAGAGAGAATGCATTTTTAACCAAATCCTTGATAATGTATAGCCATCACTATACATCATAAAGCAGGTATAAGATCCCTCACATTCACGAAGGCCAGTACTATATTACATCCTTAATGCTAGAGGGTCTAATCCTAATGGCATTACTTGAGTGTTGTTTCTGGTTTTCCAACAGAGTACTAGAAGGATTACATGACCCAGGCCTGTAGAGAAGTTCAGTGCCATAGGATTTCCTTTCCCCTCACTAGCTGTTTTGTTTGTTTTCATTTTCAGTAACCATTCTCTTCACAATCATCAGCTGAAAGCAATATACAACAAACAAAATCTACAACCACTAGATTTATACAGAGATAATAAGGTGGAGGCAAGCAGGACTCTGTCTAACCAGTACTTTAGCAAATTTGTTATATTTGAAGAATGAGTTATCCAAGGAAAAAGGAAGTGCCCAGTAGTATATCAAAGCTTTGGATCACACTCTCAGGAATCAGCATCATTTCAATAGAGACAGTTGCCAGGCATAGCTTATCTAGGTATGTTCAAAAATACTGACATCAATATTGAATCATCTTCTCTGGGAAATCATGACTGCATTTTGACTGTTCAGCCCAATCACCATGAAACAGAATATTGCTATAAACAAAATAAAGTTACTCTATTCAGAACCAGCCAACTTCAGCTCATGTCCAGGTAGAAAATTGCCTATCTCTACAGCCATTTAAAAAAATTACTTTCTCCTTCCTCTTAAACTATATTTCATTTCTCATATTTTTATTGTTGTTGAAAATGACTTGTGTAATATGTCATCGTTTATATCTCAAATCTCTCCCAATATCTCATGCGTTGGAGTTTTTGTCCCCAATCTCACAATATTGAGAAGGTAAGACCTGCAGGAGGTGGTTGGGTAGTGAACGTTCTTATTTCATGAATGAATTAATCGGTTTATGGGCTCATAGGTAAATGGGCTGTTGGAAGACAGTGGAAACTTTAGGAAATGTGATAATATGAATTGCTTGAATGATAGCTAGATCAGGCGATGCCTTCAAATGGGATGCTTTATTTTCTTCATTGATACATGTCTATTGCCAGTTTCCTCAAGAAGGAACTATCTTATCAATGTAGGGAATCTGTTTCTTCATTATTGGGTTCTACATTTACCTTGTGAGTTTCTTTGACCTATAAAGTGTGAGAGAAGTGATGATGTGCCAGTCTGAACTGAGCTAGACCTGAGAAAAGCTAACCTGATCTGATCATTGTCATTTTTCCTTTAACAAAGGCTATGTTAGTGAATCAAGATGAAAACAATTTGCTTCAAATTGCTGACTTGGAGAATCAGGTGCAATTATTGCGCTTTTAATCTAGAAAATATGTTAAAAGTAATAGAAAAATAAAAATAATGTACACATACATGGGAAATTTATAAAACTAACTTTCCATTGGAGACTTTTCCCTCTAAGAACTAAGAGACATTATTAGAAGAGTTGGGTGTCTGTGGTTAGTATAAATTAGACTATCTACTTCTTTCACCTGTTAGCACAAATAAAATAAAAAAGTGTGTACATCACCCCATTGTTTCTCTACCTCCATGTGCTACATTGCTAGATTTTATATTTGAAGAAATAAGATACATGCTGTGCTTTCCTAACTGAAATTTAATAGTAAATCGAATATAGCTAAGCAAAAATGACGATCATTGTTCTCTTTAAAGCTGATAATTTGATTATTGCTACATCAGTTTTCTGCTAAGTATACTGCAGTCAGTTAAAAGGACAGTTTGAGCAGATGGAACTATGAGACGGCAAAATGGCAGTTTACTGTGAAAAAGCTGGAGTCAAGCAACAGAAAGAGAACTGAGAACTAACCTTAAAGGAAGTATGCTGTGCATCCCGAGATCTTTATTTATTGCATTCGTTTTTTTCTTCTTCTCTATTGAAAATAAATTCTTCTCTAATAAATACATCCCAAACACAGTTTCCTCTCCTCCCAGTCCTCCTAGTTCCCCCACACCTCCCCTCTCCCCAGATCCACTCCCCCTCCATTTGAATTCAAAGTTCAACCTCTGAGGGAATTCTGTTGGTTTGGGGAATTTGGGTTTCAAAAGAATAGACTTTTTATGAAACAGATGTAGCAGTAATAAAATTTGTCTTCATTTTCTAGATTTCTGAGCACATTTGTTATATGTTTATATCGAGCGTGGCATTTGACCTGATTCTAGTTTGTAGAACCTAATTGGCGTTTAGATCCACCATTACTAATGCTTATCTAATTGTATTAAATGAAGTGTAACCTTGTATGAGGAATGACACTCAGGGAAAACTGCATTGTGCTGTGGCCTCTGTTATACTTAAACACATAAAATGGGACCAGTTTTTGGTGACTTTCTGTCACACATAATATACATTTGATGTTACTACTTTATAATGATATCAGAAAAGTATCTAATTGTACATATTCACTGCTTGGAAAATAAGATCTTTAGTAAATTTTTGTATTTGTCATATGGTCATTATATGTTGATGAATAAAATTGTGTTTAATTTTCAGTATTTAGACTATATCAGTACTCAAATCATTTTGACAAATTTCTTCTGGAACATTAATTTGTGTCTAAGTAAACTATTTGATATTTAAAGAGGATTTTTTTAAGCTGAGTGATTTCATAGTCTGGTTGCTATTTCTGTCAGGAATGCTTTCTACAAGATACCAGATGTGAATTAAATTCTCCAAGGGAAATCAGTGCTGTTTCTTGGATTGTCAAAGAATAAAATGCCAAAGAAAAAACGATAAGAAAACAAATTGTCCAAGACGATATTTTTGACATGATGGAAGTTTGAGGCTTTATCTACACAAACAGATTAGATCAATTTAGAACTTAAAATTCTGATTTAATTTGCCCTGCCTTCTATGTCTGGGGTAGACTGATGTGAATTTTAATCCTCAATGGCCTATAAAATGGATGACACAAGGCTTCTCTTTGTACTTTGTCTCCAAGGTATGATCAATAATTTTCCTGTACTTTCTTCTGACTTTCAAAACAGAATCTATCAGCTTTGTTTCTGCTGTATTTTATGCCTCATTTTGGACAAAAAAAAAAAAAAAAGAAAAAGAAAAACATCTTTAGCCAAATGAAATGTTAAAACTGTTTTTTTTCCAACAATGCTTGTCTATTAGAATTAGCTTTTATTTTTCATTAAATGGACATAGTATCAGATAGTCTTAGGCACAGTGAAAATCTTTGTTATTTAAATGACAATTGGATGGGGACTATGTGCAGATAAGCAGAGTATTTTAGGACTAGGTTTGCATTAACATTTGGAAGAGAAAATAATATTTAATATAACAGGGTTTGTTCATTGAAATTTTGTTGATAGCTAAATAAATATAATAAATAAATTTATACATGTTTATAGATTAAAGACTATTTGATATATCAAGAATTATTTCAAGGCATTCATCAGAATATGAAGATAAATTCAAGTATTTTAGATTTTATTGACACATATAAAGAACTTACTCAGATAAAAAGTAATTCCTTTTATGATAAGTGGCATACTTCATTCAAATTCTCCCAGTTTATACCTTAAAGTAATAGGCCAAAGTTGAATATAGTATAATTAAATTGCTTATGATAACTGTGCTTAGTAGCAATCAATTTTGTTTAATTTTTTTTTTTTCCGAGACAGGGTTTCTCTGTGGTTTTGGAGCCTGTCCTGGAACTAGCTCTTGTAGACCAGGCTGGTTTCGAATTAAATTCTTAAATATATTTTGAGTGAAGAACTGTTTGTTCCAGGTGCCACTTCAAATACACTGATACCTGATAACACAAATAATATCCTTAGGGATTGTCTGAAGAATCCACATAGATACCAAAATTCTTATATATTCAAGTATTTATGAGGAATAGCAGGATGTGCGATGGTCTCCCCGACACAGTACATGTCCTGTGTACTTCATATAAATGCAAGATCAAGTACCATATGTTGTATAGTCTAAATAGCTTAAGTGTTATACTTTTACAGTAATGATAACTAGAATATTTATATGTTTATATAGATAAGTATAATTTTTGGGTATCCTTTCTGCATATGGGTACACTAACCATAGGCAGAGCAGTGGTGTAGGAGCTCCTTCTGTTCATGCGTTGCTTTTATTGGTTAATGAATAAAGAAACTGACATGGCCTTTTGATAGGGCAGAACTTAGGTAGGTGGGAAAAACAGAACTGAATGCTGGGAGGAAGAAGGGCAGAGGGAGAGAAGCCGTGGATCCTCTGCGTGAGATGGACGCCAGTTAGAATCTCTAGTAAGCCACAGCCACATGGCAATACAAAAACTAATGGAGATGGGTTAAACTAATATCTAAGAGTTAGCCAATAAGAAGTTAGAGGTAATGGCCAAGCAGTGTTTTAATTAATATAGTTTCTGTGTGGTTATGTTGGGTGTAAGCTAGCCAGGTGGCTAAAACAAACAAGGGCACCCCTTCTCCTTGCAACAATTGGCACCAACATGATGAACTAAATCCTCTTAAAAACCTGAGAGAGCTTAATTCTACACACACACACACACACACACACACACACACAGAGAGAGAGAGAGAGAGAGAGAGAGAGAGAGAGAGAGAGAGAGAGAGAGAGAGAGAGAGAGACATTTAAAAAGAGAGTTTAACATAGCTTTTTGCTGTTTGCTGGTGGCATGCCGCAGAGAGAGTTTCCTAACTCAGCAACAGCAGTATAAAAAAAGCCGTGCCAGCTTAAAACAAGGCTTCCTCAGCCCTGCTGCCAGTTCAAACTGCAGCTATGGAGCTCTTGTGGACCCGCGTGTTTGTGTCCGCACTCAGGATCAGGAGGAAAGTAACTGAGACCATGCCTGTGGCTTGGCTCTTCCTGCCTGGGCAGGTAGTGGAATCAGGTCTACTAGGCTTGGGCAGGCAGGAGAGCATGGCAGATTTCCACCTCCATACACAGAGATATTTCCAGGCTGTACAGTGCTCTGTGTGGCAGATAAAAGAGGTTTATGTGCAGCATGCTCATTCTCGGGGTTGGACTGCTGAGTATAGCTCCTGCCTGGCGTCACCAGAGCTAGCACTAGTGGTGCTTCCACCATTTTAAAATTGGAGAGAGGTGGAGCCAACATCCAGAGTAGCTGCAACCAAAGCAGCTGCAACCAAGCTGCTTAGCATTTTAAAAGCTATTCTAGAGGCCAAGGACAATGGCACGGGGGTTTTGATCCAACTTCAGGTTCTGGCTTTGTGGGAGCCTAGACAGTTTGGATGTTCACCTTCCTAGATCTGGATGGAGGGGGGAGGACCTTGGACTTTCCACAGGGCAGGGAACCCTGACTGCTTCTGGGACTGGAGAGGGAGGAGAAGAGGAGTGGGGGGAGGGGGAGAGGGGCGGGAGGAGGGGGAGGGAAATGGGAGGCGGGGAGGAGTCGGGAAATTTTTTTTCAATAAAAAAAAAATTTAAAAAAAAAGCTATTCTAGACAGTAGAGAATTAGAGACAATGCAATAAGGACAGATTCAAACATAAAAGACCTAAAAATGGGTCACAGTGTTGGAATAATGTATTTTGTCTTTTGGAGAGGCTCTGTGAGGAGTGTTCTGTGAAATATACCACTTTCCTACTGGAAACAAATGCCCAAGGAGGTTAGTTCCAATGCAGTGATTGAAAGGGCATTGTTCCCATAGTCACAAAATGTTAGGTAACCACTTTACTCATAATTTTTCTTGAACCATTTAGAGAAGTTAGGTTTCAGGGCAAATAAACAATCTGAAATTGAAAGAAAATATGTGCTTTCAAAAGGAAATGGATTTAAGTCCTTGCTTATATGTGTAAGATCAAGGAAACCAGGGGCAGTAATGCAAATGGATTCATAATAATTAGATGGCATTTTTTATCAAATTAGTAAATCCTGAACTTTAGGCAAATGTGTAGATATAGAGCATGTAGCCAGAACAGACAAATGGGGAATTGGAGTAAACCTGATGAATTTGGACTTTACTGCATGAGAGGAGAAAGACTGGGGCATAGGCAGATGCTAAAGCAAGTGCTTTGTTCTTGTAGCCCTCGAGGAGAGCAGGGTCAGTGCAGGGTGTGCTGAAACCCACCTAACTATTTCATCTAAAGCCAGAGAGACCTGAGATCACCTTAGCTTTCACATGCCACAGGTGATGGCTCATTAGTGGCAGGGAAAAGAAAAAGAGATATTTTCTCTAGATCTTCCCTGACATTTCAGCACGGGCTGGTTTTCTTTTTCTTTATTTCTTTTAAATGTCTTAAAAAAAAAAAAAACCTTTATTCTTTCTTATGTATTACTTCCCCATTAGTTTTCCCTCCTTTTACTCCTCTCAGTTCCTCAGTTCGTTTTTCTACCTCCCCTGTCCCTCAGATATGCTTCTCTGTTGAGAGAGAGAGAGAGAGAGAGAAAGAGAGAGAGAGAGAGAGAGAGAGAGAGAGAGAGAGAGAGAGAGAGAGAGAGAGAGAGAGGAGAGAGAGAGAGAAAACAGGTCTTTCAGGGATAACCACTTAGCATGGTCTAACAAGGTACAATAAGACTAGGCACAAACCCTCATATCATAACTGAACATGGCAGCCCAGTACGAGGATAAGGATCCCAAGTGAAGACAAAGGAGTCAGAGACAGCCTCCATTCCCATAGTTAGGAGTTCCACAAGAATACCATGCTACACAATTGCAATATATATATATATATTCTCAGACCCACACCAATTCCATGTTAGGTGATTCATTTTCTGTACACCCTATGAGGACTGCTTAGTTGATTCTCTGGGTCTTGTTTTCTTGGTGTTCTCATCCCCTCTAGCTCCTACCACCCTTCTTGTCCCTATCTGCCAAATTACCCTGGCTCTGCTTAGTGTTTGGCTGTGGGTGTCTGTATTTGCTCTCATCTGTTGCTAGATTATAGTCCTCTGATGACAATTGGGCTTGGAACCATTCTATGAGTATAGCAGAATATCATTAGGAATAATCTCATTGACTTTAGTTTTTGTTTCAGTCATGTTTGGCTCTGTCTGGGGTCTCTGGGCTGTCCTGTCTCTAGTGCCTGGCCATCCAGGCAGTGTCAAAAATGGGCTCCCTCTCAATGCCTGGTCCTCAAGTCAGAGCAGTATGAGTTGGTCAGAATCATTGTTCCAGCACATCTTTCAGGGAAGACAGAACTGACAACAGCATAGACGTTCCTCAAACGAAGAATGGATAAAGAAAATGTGGTACACTTGTAAATTACACTCAGCTGTTACAACAATGACATCATGAAATGTGGAGGCAAATGGGTGGAACTAGAGAAGATCATTCTGAGTGAGGTAACCCAGACCCAGAAAGACACATATGGTATGCATTCTTATAATCCACTTATAGTGCACATTATCTGTCAAGTAAAGATCAATCATACTACAATCCACAGATCCAGAGAAACTAAGCCACAAGGGGAGCTCATAGGGGCCACATGGATCTCCCTGGAAAGGGGAAGTGGAATAGATTTTAGGGGGTATACTGGGGGCAGGTGGGAATGGGAGCAGGAAGGATCTGGGGGGAGGAAGGGAGAGTCAGAAGTAGAGTGTACTGAGAAAAAGGACTGGAGCTGGGGAACAATTGAGGGGTGATGTAGAGAACCAGTACAGTGGAAACTCCCTGGAATCTACAAGAGAGACCCGAGGGAATTCCCCTAGTATGGGAATATGGATCCCAATCTAGCCACCTTCTATAACTACGCAAGGCTCCTAGCAGCAGGACTAGTACATCAGCCCAGCCACAAAACCTTTGACCTCCAATCTGTCCTGCCTGAACAGACTGGTTTTCTGGAGAGGTGTTTTGAGCATTTCTGCTCCATCTCTGATTCCTGTACATCTGCACATCAGAGTCTCCCTGTGCATTTGCTCTCTGTGTGGTGGTCTTTATTATTAGTTCAGTGCTTGCTAATTAGTGGGAGAGGATCATGACATGTGAAATAGCCACAGGCATCTAGATTGGTCTCAGAGGTGAGTCTTTATCAACCATCTGACCACCTCCAAGGATACTGGCAGATACTATACTATTTTGCATGAGATGCTCAAGATTACATAGATTTTGTTACTGTGGAAGTCCAGGAACCCCTACCACACAAACACCAATGCATGGTGGTAGTCATATTTAGCTTTGTATTAATGAAGTGAAGTTTTTCTTGCAGTTTCATTAGCAATAAGATAAGTCACTCTTTAAAGTTTATATACCTTCATATATATTTAAATATATTGCATTGAAATTTTTCTAAATATCTATATCAATCTTTTGAGAGTTAAATACAAAGTAGTGTTCTTGTGTGATATCCAGATGTTTTATAATTTTTAGAACCATTACAGAGAAAGGTCATGGAAATTAGAATTGTTTATTGTTTAGTTCTAAATTGTTTAATTCTAATTGTTCAATTCTAAATTGTTTATTGTTCAATTCTAAATTCTACTTTTCATTGTTGCTATTATTTGTTTTCTGAAGTAGGCCCTCTATCTCTATGTATGTATGTATGTATGTATGTATGTATGTATGTATGTATGTATCTGTCTGTTTATCTATCTATCTCTAGCTCAGGCTGACTTGTGATTCACTCTGTATCCTAGTCTGAACTTGAACTCACATCAGTCTTCCTCTTAATTTCCCAAATTCTTGAGTTATAGTATAACAATGACACCTGGCTTTTAACTTCTACTATGTGTTAGAAAGTTACTTGCATTCTCTGAGTTCCAAGTTTTCACTAAAATGGTAGGCAGTATATGTGGACTAGATAACAAAACATTTAGAAAATAAATACCTTGCATATAACAGTGATAGTAGCACGTGGTAATTTAGCGTTGGTAAGATTAACAGTACTGCTCAAAGATAATGATGACTCCAGAAAACAGCTAGTTTTCAGTCACGACAGTTTTATACATGAACTCACAGCAGCTCAGACCATGTAGAAGACCCGCAGAAGATCAAGCCAACCAAATCCCAGTATAGACAGGGGAGGAGTTAGGACATCCCACCTCTAGTTGAGGGGCAATTGGCAACTTGTGGTTACTGGAAAAGAGGGATCCTGTTTTTTTTTTTTTTTTTTTTTTTTTTTTTTTTTTTTTTTTCAGGATTGCTGCCCTTGAAAAACTACCATGATCCAGTAGTTGGCCTCACACCCATGTATGTACAGGAAGGAGTAAGAGGATGGGTGCAGTGGTGTTTAAGAAGAAAGAGAGCTTATGATGTTGGGAGGGAAACGCGGAGAGGAGAGGGAGTAGAGAAAGTGGAGCATCGGGGATGGCACAGAATTAGTCAAGCACATCATACGTTGTTTCCAAATTCTCAAACAATTTTAAAAAAGAACACATGAAGGAAGTTCAGAAAACAATGTGCTGAGGGGGATAGAAGAGGAAATAAAAGGGTGGTAATGGGGCATGAATTTGATCAAAACACACCACATGTTTGCATGAAATTCTAAAACAATAACAACAAAAATCTAGGGCAGTTATTTGTAATAGTTTTTTATTGTTAGTGTAAATAGCATGACCAAAAGCTACTTTGGGTTGGAAAAGCTTATTTCACCTACAGTTCCAGGTAACAATTCCTCATCACTGAAGAACGTCAGAGAAGGACCTCAAGGTAGGAACTTCAGAAGGGAAATGTTGCCTGCACGCTCATGTTCAGCTTCTGTTCTTATACAGCCCTGGCTCACGTTCCTATGCATGGCACTGCTCACAGTTGGCTAGGTCCTTCTTCATCAATTATCAATCGAAAAATGCCCCACAGGTATGCCCATGGGCAAGTCTGGTGGATGCAGCTCCTCAGTTGGAGTTCTTTCTTTCCAGGTGTCTGTAATTTGAGTCATGCTGGCAAAAGCCAACTAACACAGTAGTATCACTTCTTCTTAAGATGTGTAAAAAGCAGTTGCACACACAATGCTATGTAAAAAGCAGTTGCACACACAATGCTATGGAAAGCATTTCTATACAATGTAACAAAAGAGTGAAGGGAGGGGCAGGCTCAGCATGGCCCTCTCATTTCACCATACATGGTTCCTATGATTCCCTGAGGTGACATAGGCCACGGACATGAACAAAGACCCCAGCTGCAGCAGGATAACTGACCCAGGCTTGGCCATCAGCACCAGCTTGGGCTCAGACAACATCCTGGGTCCAGGTGGACAAATTCGTTGCTCAGATCTGTAGCTGCTGCATGGGTCCCCAGACTCCAACAGGATCGCAGGTTGTGGCCCCATGCCAGGTTTAACTGTAACCTTTAATGGCAACACCAGCCTCATACTTCAACACAGATCCCATCTGCAGTAGGACAATGAACCAAGACTTGGACCAAGACTTGGCATTAGCCTGGGTCTGAACATTACAATGGCACTAGGTGGCAGCAGAGGCCACCCAGAATGGCATGGCCCCAGTGACAGCACATCAACAGGGCTCCAGGTGGTGGCCCAAACCCTGGGACTCTGCATGAACCTCGTGGTAACAAGAGCCATCATCATCAACACAGATCCTGGCTGTAGTAGGGTCCAGGATCCAAACATGGCCCCCAGCTACAACCCTGACCCAGACCAGATAGTAGTATGTGCAACAAATGTTCTTGACTGTGGTTGAGCCATGTCTCTAGCTCCTACCGAACTAACTTTTATATGATCAGGGGGGAGTTGATTGAATAAGCAATCAGTACATTTTAAAGGAGTGAGTAGGCATAGGTTAAGTAAAACTTAGGTTAAAGAACACCTTAGACAAAGATAAACAAAAGAAACGAGAAACATGAAACTCAGCATTTTCATTACAGCCCGGGGCAGATAGAACCTATTTGATGTGCTAAGTACACAGGTGAGAGCACTTTCTCTTCAGAATGCAGAAATCTTTCACTTTTTACAAATTATAATTGTCTGGATTTGTGTGATGGCTTCATTAATGCCCATCTTATTGAAACCTGAAAAACTTACAAGCTTTTTCTTTTCTTTTTTTAATTTTATGCTTAAAACTGAAATGACTGAAGAGTTGCCACTGTGCTAATGAAGCTGAAAAGAAAGCAATTAAATATTCAAATGTCTGAAAAATGACATCCATTAAACTCACATTATACTGCTATTAACTGAGGGATCTTTTATGCCGTACAATAGATGTTTGTGATTATCATTTCGGAAAAGATAAAACGGCATTACTCACACATATTTATTTTTGTCATATTTACGGTAAGTATGTTTCTTTAATTTTTATAGAGCACATTCGTCACAAGTAGTACTCAGTGTTTTGTGAAGTACTAAATATAGTTAATATGCAGAATGAGGGTATACATGTTAAAAATTAGTAGTATCTAAATAATAGTAATTTATATCATTATATATTACTTTTGTATTGTTTCCTTCATTTACTATTTCTTTAATGTGAGGAAGATGGGTTGGGGGACACATATCAACTGATGTTCATATGATGAGAGACAGTTTTCTTCGTATCATGTGAAATCTAACTAAGGGAATCAAGTCATTGGACTTCATTACAAGTTCCTTTACCTGATGAACTATCTTAACAGAAAACTGCATTTTGTCTGTTTAAATTTAATATAACTAACTACTCTAACTTCCTCGACTTGGTTCAACTCAAAATTAATATAAAACTAGAAAGTTATATTTTATAATTTATTTACTTTTCATCTGTTTAGTTCCTGGAGCTGACCATCAAACTTAGGGCCTCACACATGTTGACCAAGCACTCTACCACTGAGTTGCAGATCAAATCCAAGCTGTGGAAACCAAAAAAGATGGCATCAATAATCAATGTCTATCTTTCAAAGAACATTAAATAATTCATTTCAGTCTTTCCCATGAAGTATCAGTATCATAGCATCAGCACCATGCTCTGAACATGGTTTCAGTGTACTGTAAGAATTCATGTATTAGAGTTTAGTGAAACAAAATTAATAAATAGGCCCTTTAAATGATGGGACTTTATGAGATGGCTTAGTATTAATAAGGTCTATAATCTCATAAAGGATGTTATGGTCTAGATTTTCTAACTTGAGATATATTCTTTTTATTTCCAATGTTTCCACTACAGAATTTCCCCCTGCCTATCTCCATCTATATGAGATCATATTGCATGGCAACTTTTTTTCAGGTCATACTAAGATACCATTAGATTTTGGCCTGTCGTCATGATAAATGCTTCCAAACAATACAGTGGTAGACAGGTCTATGGTAAAGATAAAGGTAATGAAAATATTGACTTTCTTTGGGAAGAATCAGGATGCCTTTGCCTAGAATTTGAGCTATTCCTCCTTCCTCTTTGTACAAGTGATTGTGGAGCCTGCTAGATTGTACAGAAACTCAAAGGTTGACTGAAAGTGGGGCTCTACTAATGCAACTTGCATCAGGTCACTATTCATGATGGAATGGAAATTCGCAGTGATATACATTTTGGGCTTCACCCACAATCCTCTAAGTAACCTGCTGTGGGATAATCTTTTTGTATACTGTGAAGATGTGTCTCTGCCAAGGCACTTTCTGATTGGTTTAATAAAGATCTGAATGGCCAATATCTAGGCAGGATAGGGTAAGCAGAACTTCCCAGAAGAGATAAGAACTCTGGGAAGAAGAAAGGAGGGATTTGAGAGCCAGACACAGAGGAAATGAGGTGCATGGTACTAAGAAGTAATGAGTCATATTGTAGAACATGGATTGATATAAGTGGATTAATTTAAGTTATAAGAGCTAGTTGGGAACAAGTCTAAGCTAAGGCTAGCCTTTCAGAATTAGTAAGCTTCTGTGTCATTATTTGAACTTTTGTTATTTTCTTTGATTTTCACCTTTGTGCTTTTGTGGGCTATTTTTACTTTTTTCAATTTATTTCTTGTTTCTGTTTGTTTATTTGAAATACACCCCCCCCCACCCACACACAGAGTCAATATTAAACCTGGTGATATAATCAGGAGAAAAAGTAGGCAAAAATTACCTACAATCATTCAGATTTTTGCATAGAATTGTATCTTTTCAAACAATTTGATATAAAGTGGAAGAATTGAAAATGATAACAGATTCACAATCATAATTGGATATTTGCCATTCATGAATAGGACAATGAGGGCTGATGAGAAGCCAAGGACAATGGCACTGGGTTTTGATCCTACTCCATGTTCTGGCTTTGTTGGAGCCTAGCCAGTTTGGATGCTCACCTTAAACAGCACTCCTTTCTCCTCATAACAAATACTATAACCTAGTAGAGAACATATAGTTTTCTATGTTCAGTACAGGAGAGAACATTGTTTTTGTTTTCTGTTATGGTGAATTCCTGAAAAATAAATGTGGGAAAGAAAAACATTGATAAAAAGCCGGGCGGTGGTGGCGAACGCCTTTAATCCCAGCACTTGGGAGGCAGAGGCAGGTGGATCTCTGTGAGTTCGAGGCCAGCCTGGTCTAGAAGAGCTAGTTCCGGGACAGGAACCAAAAGCTACGGAGAAACCCTGTCTCGAAAAATCCAAAATAAATAAATAAATAAAAAATAAAAATAAAAGAAAGAAAGAAAGAAAGAAAGAAAGAAAGAAAGAAAGAAAGAAAGAAAGACACTGATGACAACTTACGCTGGAGAGGTTGTGGGGAAAATGGAACACTTCTGCATTGCTGGTGGGAATGTAAACTGGTACAACCCCTTTGGATGTCAGTGTGGTGATTTCTCAGAAAATTAGGAAACAACCTTCTTCAAGACCGAGTAATACCACTTTTGGGTATACATCCAAAGGATGCTCTGTCGTGCCACAAGGACATGTGCTCAACTATGTTTATAGCAGCATTGTCTGTCATAGCCAGAACATGGAAAAAACCTAAATGTCCCTCAACCAAATAAAGAATAAGGAAAATGTGATACATCTAAGCAATGGAATACTATACAGCAGAAAAAAAGACATCTTGAATTTTGCAGGAAAATGGATGAAGCTAGAAAACATTATTTTGAGTAAGGTAACCCAGACCCAGAAATACAATTATCACTCATAGGTGGTTTTTTTTTTAACATAAAATAAAGAAAACCAGCCTACAAACCACAATCGCAGAGAACTTAGACAACAATGAGGACACAAAGAGAGGCTTACATAGATCTAAGCTACATGGGAAGTGTAAGAAGACAAGATCTCCTGAGTAAATTTGGGACCCTGGGGGAGGGTTGAAGGGGGGAGGGTTGAAGAGGGGAGGGAAGAAGCAGGAGGGGAGAAGAAAGAAATGTGGTGCTTAATTAAAATCAATAAAAAAAATCCTTGTTTGTATAGTGGTGAAATAAAAATAAGTAAATAAATAAAAATTAAATTAAATTAAAAAAGATTTACTTGGGTTCATGGTTCAGTTAAGGGGTCTTATTGTGTATTCCCTTTGCTTTATTGTTTTGAGGCTGGAAGTCAGGCAGAATATCAAGGTGAAAACTTTGTGTCCATACAAAGCATTTCTCCCTCATGGTAAACAGAGGTCAGAGAGAAAGCCAGAGAGACATGAGCCACCACCTACCAAGAACATGGCCTTATTGACCTACTTCTTACAGACAGGTCCTTTCTATTGTAGCTTCCCGAATTTACAAAAATAGCATTATTATTTAATGAGCAGAGCTTCAGCAATAAACCGGTGAGGGACATTTTATCTTCAAACTATAACAAACATTATTAACTCTTTCTTTCTTGTGATGACCTTGATTAGGAAAGTAATCAGGATGGGACTACCAAATTGAAAGTTTAGGAACTGAACAATTTTTTTTCTTTTGTAATTTCTATTTTATATGAACAGACCTCTGAGTGATGTATATTTTAACTTATGCATCTAGTCTAAATATTTTTTACAAATTACAAGTAAATACAGTAAATACCATGCTAATAATAAATCCTAGAATCTTGATTCTCTCAGTCACTTCTCTGTTAAGAGTGGTAGTTTTGGTCATTTTGAAGATAATAATTTCTATTTCATGGAAAATAAATAATTATATTTATACTTTAGCAAAGAAAGTTTTATGCAAAAAGGACATATGCAATAATAATAACAGCAATTATAAAAGCTATGCAATGCTAAGTTTCAACTGGACATAAATTATGTATTTTCTAGTTAGACTATGGATAGAGTCTGGGAATAATGACGGCCAGTGACGAGGAATATTGTTGACTATATTTAGCATGAAACCCCAATACTAACAGGAACCAAGACTTGCAGACTTCAATCTAGACAGAAACAGCCTAGAAAAACCATTGGCTAGCTTCTTGTGAGAAAGACAGAAGATGAGAGAAGTAATACAAAGCCAGCTTAAAGCATTATTATTGTTGTTGTTGTTATTTTTATTGTTGTTGTTGCTATTGTTATTCACACATATATCATATCCTGACTGCAGTTTTCCCTTCATCTAATCTTTTTCCACACCCTTTCCTTTTTCCCAGATCCACAAACCCTCAGTCTCCCCTCAGACAAGGGCAGGCATTACAGGGGCATCAACCAAACATCCCATAATATGCTACAATAATATTGTGCACTTACTATCATATCAAGGCTGGATGAGGTGACCCAGTAGGAGGAAAGGGGTTCCACAAACAGGTAAAGGAGTCAGAGACAGTCCCTGCTCTCAATGTTAGGGGTTCCATAAGAACACCAAGCTACTCTCCATGTATATAGAGGATCTAGATCAGATCCCTTCAGGCTCACTGATTTCTGTGAGCCCCCATGAATCCATACTGTGGGCTGTGTTCTCATGGTTTCCCCCATACCTCCTCCTGCTCTTCTGCAGGAGGTGGGATTCTGCATCTGCTCCCATCAGTTGCTGGATGAAAACTCTCTGGTCTCTTTTATGATGATTCAGCTAGGTTTGGGTTTCAGAACACTTTGCAGGCAGGACAAACTGTAGACTTAAGGTTTTGTGGCTGGATTGGTGTTCTAAACCCTCCACTCAAGGCCTTGCTTGATTACAAATGATGGTTTGTTCAGGCTCTCGAGTTTAAAATTACCTAAATATCAAATGGAGAAGTAGTGTAATACTATGGATTGCCTTCAAAATATGAAAACTCATATGCATACAACAGTGAAAGAGAAAGTGAAAATCTGTGCAACAATCCTTATTTATCATGGCTGCAATCATTCTTTCTCTCTGATAACCAGTAAAAGAAGAACTGTACATAAGTATTGATTCTAACCCAGGGGATGTTTTAAATTTCAGCAGGGTTGAATTGTGCAGTTGGTAAAAGAAAAAAAATAAATTTATTCTCTGCTTAAAGAGTAACAATCAATAAATTTATTTTGACTAAGTTTTTTTCTAATGTTCTATTTTCAGCTGTTAAAAAATACAGTATTTTTTTATGAAGAATCTTCACTGCATTATAAAACTCCTGGGTGATAGATACCTTTCTAAAATCATTTGCTGTTGAAAGCGTAAAGGAACATTTGTATTGAGAACCGTGACTTGCTAAAGTCAGAGATAAGCCCTATGATACCACAATGATGGCAATGCAGAACCTGTTGATCTTCCTAATGTGACGTGATCCAAGGTCCAAGACACACAGAATCAAAATTTGAGAACACTTGCCAAAATTATTGAAGAACGAATCTAATAGCTCATACAGATGAAAAATCTATCCTTTCAGGGAACACAAAGTGACTGGAGAGCCAGTGTTACTATGAGGAAGCAATCGTGTTGATGCAGAAGACAGGGAGATAAAGCTATGGGGAAAAGACGGCATTCATGTTCAGCCTTGTGAAATGGAAAACTGGGAGATGAATAGACTCTCAGGAACCATGACAACAAAAAAGCAAGCCATGATTCCGTGAATGGCTAATTATCTGTTTAGCCAGCCCTGAACGATCCTAGGAAAATGAGAGATGTGAGTGCGAAGTTTGTCTTCGAGAAAAAAAAAATGAAGAATCCTGGTCCTTTTGTTCAGTGTGATAACTATATTATGCTCACAAATGGACTTCAGTTTGAGACATTCATGGTGAAGATGCTACTGTGGAAATGTAATGAGGCCTGTAATTTATTTTAAATTGTCTTTTCAAACAGTATAGTTAAATAATTTAACGATCCTCAAATCAAGGTAACATGCATATAGTTTTCATTTTGCTGGTCTCTCTGTTCTGCTTTAAAATTTTCCATCATCAAATGGAAAAGAATAAAATCATTGTGTGTGTTATCATAACTTTATTCACCTACTTTCTCCCTTCTAAATAATCTCTGGATGTGCAAAATTAAATGTCATGAAAGAGAAAAACCAATCATTTTTATATTTATGGTCTCTCTATTATTAGATGAAACATCATTAAAAATTAAAAATTAACAACTCAAATTTTGAATGATAAGTACTGACAAAAAACAAAATCGTGTTAAAAAATATAGATGGACTATAGAAGGCAGAATGCGGGAGGGAACAAGAAGAGAGGAGAAAGGGGAAACTTTAGTTGGTATGTAAAATAAAACAAAGAAAAAGTAGAAATTGTATAATACACAGAATTTTATCAAAATAAAAAAGAATATATCATTAACTGTAGCAAATAGAAAATTGACACCTCAGAAATATCTTTTGGACCAAGTAAAAATGTAACCTTGTATCTCTACCAAACAATATTTATTTTCATAAATTTAAATGATATTATAATTTTAAAAATTTAGTAAGCAGCTAAGAATATTAGGCTAATACAGACCATGTAAAAGCAGAATGCATTAAGATCTATACTTCCTGTTTTATGTGTCTAACACCAGCCATCACTACAGAAGATCATTTGATAAATCAAAAACTGGCAAACGGTGTTATATTAAAGCAAGCAGCTTCCAAACTGTGAAGAGAGTCCAGTGAAGATGTGAAAAATGAGAGAAAACGTTTATCAAGTTCTACTGTAAAAAGAGATTCAAATCCAGAAAATATAAGGAACTCAAATAATTCAACTTTAAAAATGGGGTGATCATCTGAATTCACACTTAGAATACATGCGTAAGCAAAAAGACATCATATTAAAAGATACCTTTAATACTAATATAGAGTCAACCTAAATATCCACTCATTTAAAAATGAATAAGGACAATCTGGCTTACACACACAGTTCAGTAGATTCAACCTTTATAACCATGAAATTTTGCAAGTTGGTACAACATGAATGGGGTTTAGATACATAAGTGAATTAACTCAGAGGGAGAAATGCAAACACCTCATTTTCTACACAAGGAAACATAAATGTTTCTGCCACAGAGGAATAGAGTAGAATAACTGCCGGACTTTGGAAAGAATGGAGAGAGGTATAACAAAAATATAAGTAATGTTTGCAGCCCTCAAGGAAATGAATATTTGCTAAAGTCCTGTCTTGTAAAGTGGGGTTATTGTGGTTGAGTATCATTTTTCCAAATAGCTAGTAAAAAATTTTTAAATGCTCAAACACACAAATATGACAAGTGTGTAAGGTAATAGATATGCCAGTTCTTTTGATCTGATTATAATATATCTTACATATGTATTTAAATGTTGCCCTGAACCCTTTATATATGGATAATATTATCATTTAAAAATTTAAATGCCCTTACAACAACCAAAAGCAAAATCAATTTACAGATGAAGCCAACACTTAAATTATTATGTTGGAGTAGTGACTTCTTTACAATTACATAATGTAGCCTACAAGAAATAAAAGAATTGGGCCAGAGAGATGGCCCAACATTTCAGAGCTTTCTGCTTTCAGGTCACAACACCCATGTTGGGTGGCTTACAACTGATTATAACTTCAGTTGCAGAGGACCCAACATCCTCTGATTCCCCTAGACACCTCCATGCACATGGTGCATACAGGCACATGCACATAAATAAAAATAATAATTATTAAAAAAGATAAAAAGTGGCCTCCATAGTCCCATAGAGAGCACAGTATTAGGACATGTGGCCTTCTTGGAGTAGGAGTAGTCTTTTTTTTTTTTTTTTTTTTTTTTTTTGGTTTTTCAAGATAGGGTTTCTCTGTGACTCTGGAGCCTGTCCTGGAACTAGCTCTGTAGACCAGGCTGCTCTCAAACTTGCAGAGATCCGCCTGCCTCTGCCTCCTGAGTGCTGGGGTTAGAGGCGTGCGCCACAACCGCCCAACTGAGAAGGAGTAGTCTTATTGGAGAAAGTTGGTCTCTGGGGGTGAGCTTAGAGGTTTCAGATGCTAAAGTAGGGCCCAGTGTCTCTCTCTCTTCTTGCTGTCTGCACATCCAGATGAAGAACTCTCAGATACCTCTCCAGTACACAGCCATCCTTCCCACCATGACAATAATTGAGTAAACCTCTGAACTGTAAGCCAGCTTCCATTAAATGTTTTCTTTTATAAAATAGTTGCCAAGGTAATGGTGTTTCATCACAGCACTGTAAATCCTAACTAAGAGAGAAGTGATTAGCATCTGACTCAGAAACTAGTCTCTCTTTATCAGAGGTTTACCACAGGTGCAAAAAAAGCAAAGTAACCAAAGAAATCTTAAAATCATGTTTAAGGCTGGCCTGTTGACATGTGTATTAGTTGTGTGTATGATAAGGTCCCAAACTATACTCTTAAAAGTCAAAAACACTTATCGTAATCAAACCTCAAACTGCATGCCTTACAGTTCATAAAGAACGCCAAGGGACTTATACTAACTCTGAGGATAAAAGATTGACTGAGACAGCTTCTTTCTGTGTGAATTAGTGATTACATATGTGCACTGAGGTCCATAACTAATTGATCCAGCTCAATGAGAATATTAATGGCACAAAGAAAGCCCCCAATATGACAAGAGTGCTGAGATCTTCTGCATTTCTTGCTTTGCTTGAGGTTTCTGTCTTCTAATATTATTAACGTTTTTGGTATAAAACAGCATGTTTGTGTTTATCTACTCAGACAGGCTAACCCTGTTGCTTTCATTGGTTAATTAATAAAGAAACTGCCTAGGCCCATTTGATAGGCCAACCCTCAGGTGGGTGGAGTAAACCGAACAGAATGCTGGGAGAAAGAAGCCGAGTCAGTGAGTCACCATGATTCTCCCACTCCAGACAGACGCAGGTTAAGATCTTTCCTGGTAAGCCAGCTCGTGGTACTACACAAAATATTAGAAATGGGTTAGATCAATATGTAAGAGCTATCCAATAAGAGGCTGGAACTAATGGGCCAGGCAGTGATTAAAAGAATACAGTTTCCGTGTAATTATTTTGGGTAAAGCCGTGCGGGCAGCCGTTGCCAGGGATGCAGCCTCGCTGCTCTTATTACAACATAACCCTCTTTTGTGGTTGCCAGGGGCTCCAAATGGTGTTGCTGCCTCATGATCATCAGCAAATCCTACTGTGCAACTCTGTTGTCCATCACTTTAATTCATCTCTAGGAATATTCTCCTTCACAAAAATCTGTCCATTACTTTGTTCATCCATGATTCATTTATGACTTACTCCTTATGAAATCTGTTTTAGGTCTCTTTATAAACTGTGTAAGTTTTCCCATGAATCATTCCTCCAACACAACATCCCCTGCCTTTCTCTAAATGTGATGACACTTACCAAAGACAAATTGCCGTGGCTTTGTCCAGTGTGTATGGCTGACGTCAGAATGAACACAGTACATTTTGTTCACACCCTAATTCTACCTTACTTCAGAAAAAGGGCACATTGACACAGCACTTCAGGGAGTGCTTACTAATCTTCAAAGGTCAGAACTGAGAGTGAGATTCATTTGTCATCTCTAATTCTATGCCGCCATCAGCCAGGAGCAGGACAAATGACTCCAGAAATGGAGCATTCAGAATCCAGCCAAAGGAAAAAAAACCTGCAGATGGAAAATCCACAGAAATGTTTTAGGATGGAGAGAAGCACCATCCTGATTAGGGTCACCAGGGCAATCTTACTAACATCAGAAGCAATAGAAACACTATAGTTGGAGATGCTTTAGAACAGTTTTACTTTATGTCATGATGGGTCTTTAAAATAAGCTACCTCAGCTTCCTATCATTGATTAAATTAGGAAAATTACATATACTGTATACAAAGGATATAAATGCCTGCCTTATTGAATCTGTGAGGTTAAAACATGCTGTGTCCTCCAGTTCTAATATATGAGTTTTGCATGTGTGCAGTATATGTGAGAGATGACTTAAAATCATCTCACTATTGATTGGTATGTGCCTTATAGCATATGTGTTTGCAACCACTGCCTAGAGGTTAGTCATCAAATTTGCTAACTTGACTTCCAATAGTGATTTTTCATTTTGTTGTTTGTCTGTTGTGGTCTAAAGCATGTGAACATTTTGAAAATAAGACATATGCATTAATTTATTTTAAAACCTAAATCTAAGTGTCTGAGTGGAGTGGAGAGTTCTGGCTATGTCATCAGAACCTGATCAGAATGCACTGTTAAAGGTTTGCTGATGGAGATGTTTGAGCCAGTGTCATTATGCATACAAAAATGCTTTCTTCTAGTTTGAAAATATAGTGAAATAAAAATTTAAGCCCATTTAAAAAAAAAGGGTGTGATAAAGTCCCATGACATCTACAGACATTATAAAATAGTTTATTTAAAAAATACTCCATTAGCATATATTGATTACAAAAATAAGCTTTATTATGAGATATATATAATGTAATCTGTTCACCCCTTACTTCACCCTCCATTTTTAACCTCCCCCATGCCTCATGATTCTTCTCCTATTCTCAAGTAGTCTCCCTTTTAAAAAATTGAGATTTTTGGAGAGGTAGAAGTTGTAGCTTCTTTGGAGGACTTTAACATCTATGTACCTTCAGGCCATTTCTATATCCCAACGTAATATTGTGGATCCCTCTCATGCTACAAGACAAATGAAGTGCTTTTATTTTGGCATCTGAATTACTGGCATGTAATCAGAGTGAAATATTGTTTGGGGGCCTGTCTGTATTGTCTGGAGTAAAGGATCATTAAGGAAGACCAAATAGCCATTAATGTAGGCAGTTACATATAATCTGAAGAGAGATTCATGTTTGAAGTCACCAAATACATTTGCATTTTTATGTCACTTTTTCTTATGTTTAAGCAACTCTATCTATGTTCCTATGATTTCTTGATTATGGAGGAAAGAATGTGTAGTTGAATGGAAAAACATTCTAAAATGGGCAATCAATAGTTTGAATCATAATTTAGCGTATTCAAGAAAAGCAGCCAATATGTGAAAAGTTATCCTTATGTTATAGATGAGAAATTGGGTGACAGAGAAATTGTCTTTCTCATGTGACAATGGTTTTTAAGTCAAGGTTGGACATGCTGGGGTTTCAACTCAGTCCATCATATGCTCTCCAATCTATTTGAATGGAATGCATAGTACATGAAAGCAAGTTGTTTTAAGATTATACAGAGAAAATTCCTATCAAATAAGGCATCTCTATATTATTTGATTATCTGATTCTTTCCAGCATGTTCTGGTATAATGTAACTGGAGAAGTGAAGATGGACACTAAAAAGAAATCCCACTCTAGCTCAGAATTGAGTATAATAAAGGATTATTTATTTAGGGCTAGATTCATAGATCACAATCCTCTGCTCGAATGGGGAACAGTAACCAAATCCAGCAGCCAGGAGAGAGAGGGAGTGGGTGCTTTTCATTGTCATTTATAGTATAAGAGGCCACATCCAAGTGGGCAGCTAACTTAAAGGCTACTGGCTGAATGATTTCCTATAGCACCTCCCCCTTTTGTTTGAATGAGAGTTCTAAGCCTAATACAAAATTATATACAATAAAAACAAATATCAAAAATAAAAATTAGAATTACAGCCAGCATAAGCAATATCAAGCAAGAGACGCGATAAATGTTTCAATAATTATCATATCCTAAAGAGGAAGTCTAAGTCTTGCATTATAAATAACTTGGCCAAGTCATGAGAGGAAAGTAACTAAAACAATCTAGACTTCAATCCCATCAAAGACCCCATAAGTGAAATAATATTACTTGAGTAAGCAAGAAATGCAATCAAGCAACTTCCAAAATGTGCAAAAAATGACAAAGAAAACTGACTACCTCGGCAATCTCCCAAAGTCTCATTTGCAATGTTGGAGCAACCAACTTTGGCTAAGGTAACTGACAGACCATTTTCAGAGAATGGAATCTTTTCAGAACCATCTTACCTTATCTTGGCAAGATTTGACAGTCTTTTTTTTTATTGTATCCTGTTTCTCCTTTCCAGACATTCTACATTTTGTCAGTGGTAGATGCAAGTATCAGCCTCATTAAGAGGGACTAGCTTGGTCCTATGTTTGTTCCTTCCCAGTCTAGCTGGTGTTAGTGAGCTCCCATCAGCTCAGGTAGACGGTTCCAGTGGGTGTAACCATCATGGTCTTTATCTCTTTGCTCATATTCTCATTCCTCCCACTCTTCAACTGGACTTTGAGATCTCAGTCCAGTGTTCCAATGCGGGTATCTGCTTCTGTTTCCATCAGTTGCTGAATGAAGGTTCTATGGTGATATTTAAGATAGTCATCTGTCTGACTACAGGGCAAATCAAGATTGGGGCTCCTGTCTTCTATTGCTTAGGGTCTCAGCTGGGGCCACCCTTGTGGATTCCTGGGAATTTCTGTAGAGCCAGGCTTCTTCCCAACCCCATAATGGCTCCCCCAATCAAGATATCTCTCCTTGCACTCACAACTGTCCCCTCTCCATCTCGACCATCCCATTCCCTCAAGTTCTTCTTGACCTCCCTCTTCTCCCCTCCTCTTCCCTCTCTCCCCTTTCCTCTACCCTCCCTCATGCTTCTAATCCTGTCAGGCAACCCTGTCTGTCTCCAACCCCCAGGTGGATCCACATATGTTTTTCTTTGGGTTCACCTTATTACTTAGCTTCTCTAGGATCATTAACTAAGACTGACAAATCCTTATCCATACTAATCAAAAGGTAGAGAGAGAACATTCAAACTAACAAACTCAGAAATGAAAAGGGGGACATTACTTACTACTTTTCTTATTTGATTTTGCAAAAGAGATAGAAACAAACTGACATTGAGAAAGAAAATATGAAATTGGATGGATAGAAACGTGGGAAAGACCTTGGAGATTTTGCGTCACGGGAAATAATTTGACAAAAAGGCATTGTACGTATTTTTTAAAATAAATAATACAAAAATGTGCTAAATATATAATATGAAATTGTATGTGTCCTTAAAACACATTGAATGGCCATTTCAGGGGAATGGATGAAATTGTAAATCATTATATTATGTGAAGTAAATCAGACTAAATAAGACAATACTGTGTATTTTCTTTCATATGAGGAAGCTTGTTCACTCTGGGCAGTGCCACTCTTCGGCAAGTCCTTTGAAGTATCATAAGGCAGTATGCACCACTTCTCCATGGCTTCTGCATCAATTACTGATTCCAAGTTCTTATCCTGCTTGTTTTCTTGCCTCTGTTTCCCTCAGTGATGGAGTGTGAGTCATTAGTTTTAAGATGAAATAAACCCCTTCCTTCCCATGTTGCTTATGATCATGGTGTTTTATCCCAGCAATTGAAATTCTACCCAAAACTCCATGTAAAAAGCAGTGTGTGCAAATTAGTTAAGAGATTGATAGACCCTTCAAGGAACCATGCATCTCTTCTAATTCATATTTCTATTGCTTAAAAATATTTATCTAATATTGTAAACTTGCTATTATATAAAATAGTTTTTAAAAACAGCAAAGATTCAGCTGTTTGGCTATTGCTTCTATAATTTGTCAAGTCCTTGAATTGCATGTATCATTCATCAATAATTTATAATTGTCACTTTTACATTGTCTATTTAATAGCAGACTAGGTTCCCACAATTTCTATTTTTTCATCTATTGACCCAGAACCACAATTACGTAGGTTAGTTTTTAATTCTTAACAATGGGCTCACCCTAGATAGTCTTGTTATTAACAGCTTACAGATCAAAACACTGGGATCATTCCAATCAAATCCCTTTCAAGACTCCAACTCTAATGATGTCTATTGAGCTGCCAGATGACTCTCATATCAATATTGCTGCTATGTTGATTGTTTGAAAGAATTAATTACCCTGCATCAAAGACAAGAAATAAGAGCCATGGAAAATGAATAATATCAATAATGAGGAAATGGATTAGTAGGAACAAAGGAAGAAAGGTCAGCTAATTACAGTTCTTTAAACATGAAAATATTCAATTTGATTGAATATTATACAAATTACTCATAGCTTCTACATAATGGAAAATATTATGTTGTAATATTTCTTAAGTTTTTCAACCTAATGAAGACAAGAACATTTTCTAAACATTATTCAAGCAGTAAATAATTTTTCCCTCAATGTTTATTTTCCTTTGAATTTAGAAAATATGTTCTTATGCCTCCTAAAATTGTAGAATTTATATTGTATTTTTCTCCTTATATACAAAATTTTCCCACATGTTTACCTATTTATTTAACATGTATGTGAACTTCATCTGAAAGTATTTCTGATCACTTGCATGCATACCTGGTGCATGTGGAGGCCAGAGGAGAGCATCATATCCCTTATGACTGGAATTACAGAAGGTTGTGAGCTGTCATGTCAGTGTTGGGAATTGAACCAGGATCCTCTGGAACAGCAACTATTGCTTTTAACCACTGATCTATCTCCCAAACCCTAAAATATAGCTTTTATTTTAAATATTCACATCCATGTACTTGTGATGCTCTGACATATTTTTGTCATGTCTTCTTTCATTCCCAGGTGCAGGAGAATTTTCTTTCAGTGCTATCAAAATATAAAAATATTCTTGTTTTTATTCTATAGTAGAACACAGAAGAGCCTTATTAGCTATTGAGCTAATTCGTTTTGAACAATTTTATTTTGAAATTATATTTCAAAAGTAAATAAACTATTCCTATTAAATCATTATCCTTTACCTTGTAAACATTGACTAATTTACCTGATGACATCTCAGTAGCTCTTGCTGGCTTGTTTTATGTCAAACTGACACAAATTAGAGTCATCTAAAAGAAAGAATCTCAATCGAGAGAATGCAATTATAAGATCAGTCTGTAGGTAGCCTATATGTCATTTTCTTATTTAGTGATTGATAGGAGGTGTCCTAGCCCATTGTGAGTGGTGACACCCTGAACTGGTGGCCTTTGGCTTGAAAGAAACCAGGCTGAATATGCTATGATGAGCAAGCAAGTAAGCAACATTCTTCCATGGCCTGCGTATCAGTTTCTGCCTCCATATTTTTGGCTTGTGTCATTTTCTGCCCTCACTTCCTTTGATGACTGACTAGAATGTGGAAGTATAAGCCAAATAAACCCTTTCCTTCCCTACTTGCTTTTGGTCAGGGTGTCTCATCACTGCAGTAATCCTAACTAGGACATTCTGGGTACCAAGGAAGGGATGTTTTGTACCACCTTTTGGCTTTCATTCTTGCTGTTAACTGGAATATCTTAGCAGATACCTTTCCTTTCCCCTAATTTCATCTATAACACTATACTTGTAGTAGTGCACTTCCTATAATACAGATCAGAAGACAATGTAAAGTAGTTAGTTCTCCCCTTCCACAAAGTGGCTTCCAGGTAGCAAAGTCTTTGTATTCATTCCTCTTTCCTGAAGAATAATCTTGATGACCTCTTGGGATTTTAAATTATTCTTTTGTTTGTTTCCAGAGTGGGTAGATTGAAGACTTTTATCCCCTTGGAACAATACTTGGAGAAGGTTATCACTGATATGGATTTTCTACTTGAGATGATTCTGGGAAAACAATAATGAAGTTAGTTCTTCCTTGCCCCTTTCTGAAGCAGTAACTGATGCTTGTCAGTCTGTCTTACTACAGAGATGCCTGCTCATCCACATTGGTGGCTGCTGTATTCATAAAAGCTAGAAGATACTTTTTTTAAAAAACTTGTTATCAATGTACATTTGTTTCCACATCATGGCTACCATCCATAAATAGTGTTGTTTCCTACTGTGAATATTGCTGTACTTAACATGTAAGTCAACATCTATTTAAGATTTGATTTTATTAATTAAATATAGACACACCGAGGTGAGATTCTTGGATTATGTGGTGATTTCATCTTTGATCTTTTAAAAGAAACTCCTTACTGTTTTCCAAACAGTTTCCTCATTTTACATTCTCACAAACAGGACACAAGGATTCTGGTCTCCAAATCTTTGCTAACGGTTGCTTAAAAAATCATTACCTTGCTGGGCAGTGGTGGCACACGCCTTTAATCCCAGCACTTGGGAGGCAGAGACAGGCGGATCTCTGTGAGTTTGAGACCAGCCTGGTCTACAAGAGCTAGTTCCAAGACAGGCTCCAAAACCACAGAGAAACCCTGTCTCGAAAAACCAAAAAAAAAAAAAAAAAAAAAAAAAAAAAAAAAAAAATCATTACCTTGACACAAGTAAGGTAGAATGTTACCACGATTTTGATTTATCCTCCCTAACAGTGAACATACTTTCTTATGAGAGTTGCTTGTTTATATAACGCTTTATGTCAATCAAGTCACAGAAAGACAGATACTGACAGATTTCAATTACATGAAACATCTATAGTAAAAACTCATAAAGGTAAAACATATGTTAGGAGGATCATGGGAAGGGGAAAACGATCATTTGCTGTTACGTGCCTGGAAAGTTATTTGCCAAGAAGATGAGTATGCTTTAGAGACTTGCTACAATATTGTGCCCAGTAGCACTGTAGTATTCCATTAAAATTTGGTTGATATATAAACATTTGCCTTTGCATCCTTTTATTTCTGTTGCTTTCAATTTCTCTTTGATATTCTGTTGTATATATTTTTAAAGGACATATATTCTGTGTTCCATCAGGGACACAATGTTCAGCGTGAAAACTGTTCTTGGTCCTTTTATTATAAAACTTTGCCAAAAGCTGCTGGGACTTTATAATAGTCATAATTAAAGTGTAACATCCATCTCATATGAAAATTTGTTCTTTTAAGTGCAACTATTAGAGGCAGCACTTTTCAAATTACTTTACTAATTCTGATTTTCCCGATGTTCAAAACAATCTTATCATGGCCGGAAGCCAGTTTTTTCATTTTAACAAAGGAAGACAATTTAAAAAAACTAAAAAAAAATAAAATAAAAAGACCCTCAAATTGCATTTTTACTTCCTGAAGAATCTATAGGTTTTTTTTGTTTGTTTGTTTGTTTTCCTTCCCTTTTTCCTGATTCTTTTAACTCTTAGGTTTTATGGGGGAAAATCCCTCTGAGCTTTCTGCTCATCTTCCTATATTCTCATAGTCTCTAGTTTGTCTTTATTTCAGAACATGGCTGTGTGATAAGACCACAGGACTGTTCATGTTTGTGCTGATTAATCCCTCACAGGCAATATTGAGTTTCCACAATGAACTTCTTTTTTGGAGACTTTTGTGATGTATTTCTCCATAGTCAACCTTAAATGAACTATGCTGTTTGTAGATCTAGGATGTTTGTGCTCAATTCATTTTGCATTCTAGTCCCAAAATATGGCCTCAATGTTCACTTCTTTATGTGAATAATCATTTTACTTTTACATACTTGAGTGTTGTGAACTCATTCACTAGATTCAAGTAAAATCTTCTCTAAGGTAGGGATGTAAAGGCCCATTTGGTCTGGTAATTAATTCTGGTCCTGTGGGTAGTATTTGGAATTACGATTTCTGTACTTAAATGGATAAGTTCACTGTCTTTCCCTTCTCCAAATTCAGTTGTCTTTTGATGGCTCACAACCAGTTGTCTGCCTAGGCATTAGTCTGGACTGGGTCCTCCAGTTCACAAGTTCTGCAGTAACCAGGTCCTTCAATTCATCACATAAGCCTCAGTCTTTGTTTAATTCTGGTACAGATGGATTAGCATGACCTGCCCATTAGACAAACCACTATGCTTGATCAGCAAATCCACCTAGGAAAGAGATCACTTTTGATAATCCAACCCATCTCAGATACTTATCTCCACAATATGAATGTCTTTAGCCTAACTAGTCAATGCTTTGTTCTTCAGAGGCAGGTTGCAAGTTGCACAGGCTAAATTTCTCTCAGATGTGAAATACAAATCAGTAAACTTTTCAAGTTTCTCAAATGTATATTTGGTTCTTTAAATCATTTCCTCATTATCAGAAATCTATTCCAGCAACCTGAGCCTCGTCCTACAATTCTGAAGGAACTACCTAGCCAAAGGTCTTACTTAGGTTTTATCTTCTAATGTGGTTACAAAGATCGAGCAAAAAGTTAAAGTATATTATCTGGACAGCACAGAAGTTTAATGATTGACTGAGAAATTTTATTTTATTTTTATTAGGATATACTGGAAAACAGTGAAATACAGTTGTTCAAAACATCATGTATTCCTAAAGTGTACACCTGTCTCATTTAGCAACTGTGAGCCTTTGAGAATGTACTCTCTAATCTCAGCTTCCTTGACAAGAAAGACCACAATAATAGCAGACATCTCACTGAATGATCAAAGAGAAAGATAATTTATGACCATACTAGTCGATGTCTTACAATGCTCAATAAGATTTTCCTTTATACCCTTGTGTTATTGAAATATAATATTGGATCTCAAAATTCATGAGTAAAAACCTGATAACATATTACTATTAAGTATTATTTTTATTGTTTGTATAATTGCTTTTCCCAGGTAGAAATTATTGAAAAAAGTTGGTATTGAAAATCAAATATATCTCTGAAAGAATTTTATCTCCATCCATACTTTCTATCATAGCATGCCCACTAAAATATAATAAGGTACTGCTTTAATTCATGACAGGAGTCACGGAAAAGCATATTAAGATGTCAAAAAATTGGCTTTAAATATGTCCACTATTTTCTTCATCGCCACAGCTGAGATCCTAGTTCAGTGTTAACTTCTTGGCTTCTCAGGTGCCACAGATCTAGTAACCCCTTTGATCATTCCATGTTCCTGGAGGTTGCCCTTTGCTCCCAGGCTTTGCTCCACTCCATTGGAGTTTGCTGTCTCAGGCCCGCTCTAGCCTAGGTTACCAGCTTTGACCTGGTTCTGTAAATCCTGGTTTGGACCCTTTCCTGCAGAGGTCACTGGCTTGGAATTGGTCCTGCAAAGGTCTCTGGCTCTGGTCTACTCCCTAGGAGTTCCAGGCTCAGATGGACCCATACCCACAGGGGACCTGGTTTAGGCCTAGTTCCTCGGAAATCCTATGGTCAAGCGCAGACCCACAGGGGTCCTGGCTTAGGTCTACTCCCTTGAAGGTCCCAGATTCATGTCCGGACCCTCAGTGGTCTCTGGCTCTGGCTCACTAGCTCAGCGGTTTCTCTACTATTCCTGTTCCTGTGGAGTTCCCTCTCTCAGGTCTGCTCTGGCCTGGGTCACTGGCTCAATCCTCATCTGCCAATGTTCCCGTGGAGCTTGCTTCTCAGGCCCACTCTGGCTTAAGTAGCTGGTTCAATTCTACTCCTGTGGAATTTGTTGCCTCAGGCACGATCCAGCCCAAGGTGCCGTTCCGCAATTGAGTTTTCATTTCAGCTCTCTGGTGGATAATCTTGATAATCACTAATTATAACCACTAGAACCTGTGTCTCTCCATTTACTACCCATTGCTATCAGTCTTATAGTTTTACTTCACAAAACTGGCCTTTTTGCTGACCTCCAGACAATCATAAAAGCTCTTAATTTTAAGATTTTTCTACTTTACTTTCTTTGCAACTAATATTTTCATCCTTTAAAGGGTACCAACCTTAATACAGGTCATTCCCACCAACTATCCTTCAGAGAAAAATCCCCCCTCCAATATAAAAATGCACAATTCTATCCCTTATTCTTATCTCCTTTTAAAAATTTTCATTACAAAGCCATTATGTGCAATAGGATCAAGAACCCATTGCCATTGTTCTTCAGTTCTCAGTAGTCCTCATTGTCCATTATGTTCAGCGAGACCGGTTTTGTCCCATGCTTTTTCAGTTCCCGGCCAGCTGGCCTTGGTGAGTTCCCGATAGAACATCCCCATTGCCTCATTGTGTGGGTGCACCCCTCGCAGTCCTGAGTTCCCAGGTAGTTTGGATGCTCACCTTAATAGACCTGGATGGAGGTGGGTGGTCCTTGGACCTCCCACAGGGCAGAGAAACCTGCTTGCTCTTTGGGCTGAGGAGGAAGGAAGACTTGATTGGGGGAGGGGGAGGGAATGGGAGGTGGTGGCGGGGAAGAGGCAGAAATCTTTAATAATTAAATAAATTAATTAATAAAAAAAATTTTCATTACAAACAGTTAGGTTGCCATACTAAATTACCCTGTGTGCTTTTGTATTTGGAATTTGTTTATTTCCCCCTTAAATTTATGTTTAAAAAAAATGAGGCTAAGTCCATTCTATATTTTATTGCTATCTCCATCACTTTTGGGAAACAAAAAAAAGGCTTCATAGTAAGTACTTAATAAACATATACTATACAGGTAAATACTAAGGTTTTGATATACGTTTGATTAAAAAAAAATCCAAAATGGATGCTTCTAATTTTCAGATGCAAAACATAGTTTTACCAGATTATCAAGCTAGAAAATCTAGATAAAATTAAATATACATTTAATTAAAAATAAATGTATACAGTATAACCCAAATGTTTATGATACACCCAATTGAAAAACAAATAAACAATAACAAGAGAAGATACGGGAAGCTCGTATTTAAGAAAGAATTAAGGTACAAAAGAAATTCTTTGGGGTAACATTTACTTGGAGGAGAAATACTTTCTAAGCTATAGAATCCCAGTCAAGAAGCCAGGTAGCTGAAAATCAAATACTAAACTAGCCTAGAAGAAAGCAGCAGCAAAACAGAGACATCAAGTAGAGCCTGCTGACTAACACACTGAAAAGTTGGATAGACTTGTGGACAGGTTCCTGGAGCCCTGATAAAGGGCATCCAGGGGAAGATGTAGCAACAAACATTCCAGCCTGTGAAGGGAGACCGATGATGGATGATCACCAGTGTGGGCGAGGCAATAGCCAGAAACAGACCTGAGCAGCAAATGTTGAGTCTTGCTTCAAATAAGCTCAGCACTGGCCTGGAGCTGAGGATTTGCATTGATTCTAAATACATACAGTTCCCAGGAGAAAATATTATGTGCATATGCCAACATGGCATATAAATGTCATGTACAACTTTAAAATATCTCTAATTTGAATAACCAGAAACTGATTATCAGAAATATTTAAAACTTCAAAGCAAAACAGAGAAGAAAAGGGAAAAAATACAATTGAATTTGAGCTACACAAGACCCAGTCATTTCAAGTTTAGAAGCATCTGTAAATATGTTTGTAGACCATAAAAAGTCATTCTGAAGAAGATATTAAGCTGTACAACTGATTAAATGAATGTTGAAAATAAGAGCCTTCTAAATGAAAATCAAGAATACAAAAGGTATATTTTGTAACAGGTTAAATCCTTCTGAACACAAGCAATTACAGAAAGTCCACCTGGTAGACTATTTTGGGGCCCCATCAATGGGATAAAATGGTGCTAAGTCAGAATAAAGCAACAAATGTGAAAGCTCCAGGGGTTAACGTGTGTGTAAATTAAACACCAATAAGGACTGGCACAGATGATGATGCAACAGGATAAAGCCAATGTAATTATACAGAATCAAATCATTATACTACAACTACTAACTATATATAATAGGAACACGTAATGTAACTCAGCAGAAACAATGAGTTCAATACAGAATTCAAAACATAGCATCCAAAAAGAAAAGAGAAAATATTAGGTTGCACACCTTCCAGACACTTTTGCGTAAAGGGGGTAGGCAAGACGTTGCAGCTTTGAGAAGACTTAGCCATGCCACCCCTTCAGCGTTTCTTTCCGCAGACAGGGAACTGATACTTGTTCTGTCTCTGTATGCCCTCTTGCCTCATGCAGCTTCAGACAAGCAGAGTTCTCCTGCTCTCCAGGCTAAGCTAACCTCCAACTATATATCCAACTTTCTTATCTAGTATCTTCGTTATGCTCCCTCACCCCTACCCAGAGCCTCACTAATAGCAAAAGGGTAAGCCTTGTAGTGTGGAACATTCCTGCTCTCCCAGAAACCTTAAGAGCAAGGAACTTATTTTGTCCTGTGGATCTGAAGTCTCTCCATTTTAGAGCCCTGTCCTGCTGTCTGTGGCATGATGCTAAAATCTCTGAACAAAGCTCCTATCTTTCAGGCCTGCAGAAATCATGGCAAGTTTTATATAATAGAAATGTGAATAATTTCCAAAACATTTTAAGAGAATTCACCCAGACCATTCATGTGTCAAAAGTCTAAATGCATAAGACAGTCTTTAATCAAAAGAAAAATGACTTCATAAAGCCAGGATATAGGGGGAAAAAGAGTAAAGAAAATCAAAAGAGATTCAGCCAACATTAAATCAATACCAACTTTTACTTCATTTATAATACATAATATTTAACACAGAGAGCTGGCTATAGGCTGCAAGATTATAATTTAGGAGGCTGAAACGAGAGGCTTGACATGAATTCTAGGACATTCTTGGTTATACAGTGAGTTTGAGGCCAGAGTAGCCTATAGTGTGAATCTCTGTCTAAAAACAAACAAACAAGAACGTTAAAAAACAGATCAATAAAATAATAAGTTGTAGGAAGTTAATAAAATAATAAGTAGTAGGAAGTTAACTGGAGTTAGTGTATATATTATGAAATATTTTAATTGTTTCAGATCCATAAATTATACATACCCATTGTAACTTCTAGGCTAAGCCACATTAACTACCTAGAAATGCATATCATGAGAATTTTTCTGTGACAAAGGTAGAAGTGAAAAGTCACACGACATTATTTAATTGTCTCTACAAGCAAGGATCCTTTATATTGCTCTACCTGTATCTTGTCAGTTTCTGTGTTGTCAAAAGTATGTGGTACTTTTATACAATGGAGTACTACACAGTAGAAAAAAATGTTTAGTAGAAACCCCAAAGGCCCTTGAAGGCATGGGGTCATGCATTTTAATCTCTGAAGATAAATAATTGTCACAAAGATTTTTACAACAAATAAGTTTATTATTCAGAAATGAAGTAGAAATTAGGACATTAAGAATGGCTATGTATCAAGAGAAACATCAAAAAGGATGATTAATATGATTCTACACTAAGAAGATGAAGACAGTCACTCTCATGAGTTACTGTAGAATAATGTTTCAAAAGAAAACCTAGGTATAAATGAGAAATAGGAATGAAACCAGTACTAAAAATACAGTAAACTGTCAAATATAAGTGATGAGTAAAACAAGGAAGAACAAATAATATTTGCAACAACCAGAAGAACATACCCACAAAAATGCCAGGAGAAGTAGATTGTTTTCAACAATGGCTTGGGATGTGATTTTTCTTCAATCTCCAGTTATAAGACATAGATTTGCTTAATGATTTAAACATAAGACCTGGCAATACTGTGCCTGCAAGAAACTCACTTTACCTACAAAGACACACACATACTGGCATGAAAAGATGGAATACAGCATTGTCAAAGATGGAATCTCAATGCAAATAGAAATAGGTATCCTTATATTAGACAAAACAAACTTCAAGACTCAAATAGTAAGAAAAAAGAAGTGAGTCACTTGAGAAAAGGGGGTCACTGAAAACACATACACAGGCAACTCCATTCCTGCCAGAATAGCTCCTGCCTCCAGGATCTACAGTATAGCATGAGTAGTTTCCCTGTGACTTGGTTACAGTTTGAACGCTTTACCCCGAGGTGACTCACAGAAATTTATAAACCTAGGCACTTTTAAAATACATTGCTGGAAACATCAGGAAGGCAAGTTATTGCAGAAGAGAAGTAATTGCTACAGGCTATCTGGTGTCTTTCTTAGCTTTTCGGATGGTGGAAGCCAGAGACTTTCTTTAAGAAACAAGCAAACAAAAACACTTAAGGTTTTTAGAAAGTCAAAAGAATATGAGGTCAGAAATAGAGGTGGGTTTACAAAGGGACTAAAATCAGCTAATAATAATTAGAATTTTTTGCAACCTTTTAATTCTTCATAAGCAGGTCAGTCATTGGCCTGGTAGTCTTTAACACAGTTCTTCTTCTCTTGTTGCTTCGGTTCACAATGCACTGGGTAAGGAGTTATATTTGGAAGATGGGCATCAAGTTATACAACTGATACAAAGAGCCCCATAGTGCTATGGGCTTTACCACTGGATGAAAGAAGGTTGAAATGTCTTTTATAGCATTGAAAATAAAAACCACTACCCTCCCCCCACACTGAATGACAATTTGACAATTCACTGATTAGTGAAGAAGTACCAAAGGCAAAATAGGTGATCTGAACAATAGCAAAATAAAACCTTGAGAGAGTGAAATTGTTAGACTTTCAACTGGTTTAACTCTAAGCAACAGATGGCCACTTCAACTGAACAGAATCTAAATGAGTCTTTCCATTTCTTCTCATAAACACCTGCTGCCTTCACCACTCCCTCTGTGTGTCTCTCTATGTGTTCTTTTGTTTCTCTGTCTCTGTCGCTTTCTCCCTCTTCCTTACTCTTTTTCTCTCCCTCCTTCAATCATCTGGGAAAAAATGCTTTTATATTTGTGGTAAACTAGAATGAATCAAGAACTATCTCTCCTGAGGCAGGCCAGCACTGGTGGTAGCATAGCAATCTGGGGCTCCAGTTTCTTGAGTTACACATACACCCCTTTCATTACACATACACCCCTTTCAATGCACCTGACAACCAGTTCAAAACTTAAGATCTCAAATCTTAGAAAAACCACAGGTATACCTGCCTAAACAGGGGGAATGGTTTGTTTCCTTTAGTAATTTCTTGGCAATGTCCTTCTTCTAGTAAAAAAATGATTCTGGAACAAAATCTGGAAAATATGGACCATGGGCCAGTTTGGCCTGAGCTGGTTTGGGGTGCATTGGCAATAAGGTAAAACTGTGTCTTCAAGTAATCTTCTAGGGTAATGCCTCTTTATCGTCTTTGCTTATGCATAATTGGGCAAGTATATGATAAAAATCAGAGTCATTACGAGAAGAGATATATTCAGGGAACAAGGTCTTGTATAATCCAAGGCTAACAGTAAAAACAGAGAACCACAAAAATTATAACCATAGTAACTGAACTTCTCCTTCTCTTAGATCCCATAAAAGAAAACCCAAACAACGAGAATCAGAGATTCAGGGCCCTTGAGGACCTTTTCACTCATTGCCATTGCCAGCCTTTTTGTGTTTATGAAATTCACCTATCCTATTTTAGTTTACACACACACACACACACACACACACACACACATCTTGTGACTCCCAGGAATCATAAGAGGGCATCAGATAGCCGAACACTGGAAGTACAGACCGTTGTGAGCAACCATGTGTGTATCAGGTCACCTGCAAGAGCAAAAGTTGTTTTTAATTGCTGAGTCATCTCCCCAACCATCTCATTGCCAGTCTTGACAGTGTATTTCTGATTTGCTTCTGATTTGCTCTATCTCATTGTTTTAAATGAAATTCTGGGTGAGTTTTGATTTCATTCTTTACATGATTTTATTCTTGGGCAAGAACTTGGAAACACCCAGCCCATAGTTTAACCTCTGGTAACACTGTCATATAAGGATTCAGTACAATACTATAAAATAGATAGAGGAATAATTAATTTTGATCATATTTTCCCCTCCCTTAACTCATCCCAGATCATCCTCACCTTTTACCACCATCCAAATTAAGTTATTTCTCAAAGAAACAACAAGGCTTAAATTCAAAACAAGAAACAAAGAAACACCTGCAAAAGAAAAAAATGCCAGGACAAAACAAAAGCCCGTACAGAAGACATGGAGTCTATTTTGTGTTGAGTATCTACTCGGAAGCATGAAGCCAGCCCTACAGTCCCGGTGATATACCCAATATCTCTCTTAAAAAAAAAAAAAAAAAAAAAAAAAAAAAAAAAAAAAAAAAAAAAAAAAAAAAAAAAGATTCTCCCCATCCCAACCACTGTCAATTGCAAAAAGCTTCTTGGTTAGAGAAAGGATTTTATATAGGATATTATCCTACACCATAATGCTAGCGAATTAGCAGAAAACAAAGTAACTCCCAGCAGGCATATGTTGGTGAGGCAGATCGACAGTTGCTATCACCATGGATGTGATATGTGCCATCATGGTGGATGGGTAATGATGTAGAGTACCTGACTCTATCCTGTGAATTTCAAATATTTTCCATATAACGTGTGTCTCATGCCTATTTAGTGTGACAGCTTTCCTGTGTGTGCAGAATGAGTTGGGAACGGGACTTATTTCAAACTTTCTGAAGGAGCTGTTAGAGCTTGGCTTATTTTCTTCCCTGAATGTTTGCAACTAAACTCAGGCCATGATCTTGCTAATATAGTCCTGATGCTTTTCTTTATGGGAATAATATATTACAATTTTACTAGAATTTAGGAGAGTATTAGGGAATTTCTTGACTAAGATTTTGAAGGTCTTTGTATTTTAATGAGTTTGTGCAGATCATTGAAACTGTCATTTTTATAATGCTGATTACATTCTTCTCTTTAATTTATAAAAAAGTTTGTAAAAATTTTCTTTTGTTTCCTTTCTTAGTATCAGTACCTTCTCTGTTTCCTAATAAAATTGCTTACATGTATCAGTATGCAGTATCAACTTTTTATTAGTTTTAAAATAATTTATTGCAGTTTTTATTTCCTTGTTATGTCTTTCCCTCATTTTTGTATTTTAAATGTCAGATCACTTTATATAATGCAGATATCTATTTTTATCCTTTGATTTATGCTGTGTATTTTAATGGCTATATTTTAAATGTCAGGGTCAAAGAACTTTAGGAATTTAGGGATTACATACTTTTTCATCATGACTCTTCCTTTCTGCTTTTGAAATTTTTTCTTGCACTATTACTACTTCATTCTTGTCCTAAGACACTGTTCTGCTGGAATATAGAGGTGGTTTCTAAAATAAAGAATCTTTTTAATTGCCTTAATCATATAAAAGTTTTACATCACTCATGCTTCTCTGAATTTGTTTTGTTAGAAGCTGTAAAGCTGTCAGCTAATATTGCTGGTACCAGGAGGGATCTTGCTTATCATACTGAAATGTATCTTCTGCAGAGAGAATATGCTACACAGAGGATCTTTTTGGATAGTTGCTATACCAGACAACTTGGGGATATTCTACATTCTTGAGTTCTCTCTGTGTCCTGTACATCTTCAGGAAGGTCTACTATTTTAGCTCTTCTTAGAATCATGTTCTTTGAGATGTTGCTGGTTTTCCTTTTCTTTTTTTATTGATTTATATTGAACTCTACATTTTTTTCTTTGCTCCCCTTCTTGCTTTTCCTGCCTTCAACCCTCCCCCAAGGTCCCCATGCTCCCAATTTGCTCAGGAGATCACGTCTTTTTCTACTTCCCATGTAGATTAGATCTATGTAAGTCTCTCTTAGTGTCCTCACTGTTGTCTAAATTCTCTGGGATTGTGATTTCTAGGCTGGTATTCTTTGCTTTATGTTTAAAAAACACTTAGGAGAGAGTACATATGATACTTGTCTTTCTAGGTCTGGGTTACCTCACTCAAAATAATGTTTTCTAGCTCCATCCATTTGCCTGCAAAATTCAAGATGTCGTTATTTTTTTCTGCTGTGTAGTACTCCATTGATTAAATGTACATTTTCTTATCCATTCTTTGTTCAAGGGGCATTTAGTTTGTTTTCAGGTTCTGACTATGACAATCAATGCTGATGATATAATAGTTTACAAAAGTGATTTCAAAAATTTTGAGAAGGAACTTCTGCGACTCATAAACAGTAATGTAGCAGGATACAAGATTAACTCAAAAAAATTGGTAGCCTTCCTGTATACAGATGATAAAAGGATTGGGAAAGAAATCAGAAAAACAACACCTTTCACAATAGCCACAAATAGCTCAGAGTAACTCTAATCAAACAAGTGGAATACTTGTGGTTTATTTTTTTCATTTATTAAATGTAGATTTGCTTTCTGATACTTAACTTAAATTGATTATTTAAAAAAACGTAAAATGACTTATACCATGCTTTATTCTATTTCTTCCTATTATCCATTGTCAACTTAAAATGCTTATTGCTTAAGTTTAATTTATTGGTTCAGATTAATTTGATACTGTGAGTATGAACTCTTCTTCTAAACTGTAATGACTCATCAGTGGAAAGGTTGCTGCTAGATGAATTGAGTCTATTAATTTATAAATATAACATAACAATTTATCCATCTAACTTTTCATGCTTGACAGATGTATTATGAATCATTCTCACTTTGATGTTTAATGTGTTATCATTTTTCATTGAATAATAAATGATGTATAATCACACTTCTTATTAATTGCATACAATTGTCTAATTTACTTCTTCTGAGCACTTGAGAAACTCTGCAAAATGAAAAATCATTATTCAGAATAATAATGCATATATACATAATTCATTATTAATATGCAATTTTTCCATTTTTCCTTTTTTCTTAATAGACGCTATTTTGAGTGAACAAACCTGAGAGCTTTCTGGCTCCTTATGGCTTTATATAGATTTCAGTTCTCACATGGTCTCTATCACATCCATATGGACCCTTTTCCCTTTTCTCTATATACAGCAGTAGAACGTTTGCTCCTTACTAAGAGAGTCTGATGTGCTCGCAAAATTAAAAAGGCTCTTGTATGTCTTTATACTTGTATCCACAAACACGGGCAGATTTTACCAAAATTTCAGCCAAGCGTAACTTCTCTGATGAACATTGGTTGTAAAATGGCAATGTCTGCATACAAAGACTGTATTATACAGCAGCCATGTTTATAATAGCAGTTATAGCAGTCACAGTTCCTTCCTTTCTGCAAAAAAGCGAAGAGTATCTAGGTCTCAAAGAACTGAGATGCAACAGGGAATCAGATGAGGATAAAACAGAAGGGGGGTGTTAGAGATAAAGAGTAACAAACTTGGATGAGGAAGCCACCTTCCAGTTCATAATTTTGGCAACAGAAAGGCAACAGCTGTGAGCGACCGGTGAATGACAAGTTTGTTTAAGATGAAATTAAACAACAATGGTTTTACATAATCCTATTCCAGAATATTTGCTTACATTACTTCTTCTACTTTAAAAATATCAATTTATCTATTACCCTAGCATTAGCCATTGCAAGATCTTTTGATGTATCAAATCCTTTAGAGATCATTTCTAGAACTTACCATTTCTCCCTGTTCCTTAATAAACATTCACTGTGTTGATTCTTTTTATGTGCAGTTTTCTGGATTACCCTTGTATTGGCAGGTCCATAAATTTCCTTTCTTTGTGTTTTTCTCGGGGCCCTTCATAAACACTTTAGTATGAATCATTATAACTAGCCTTCCTTAAAGTTTTATTACATATCAGGAAATAAGGGAAATTTAGCTGAACATAATAAAAAGTAAGGTGAAAGAGCTTTTATTTTGTAAAATGGATAATAAAAATTAAATACTTGAATAGCTGCCAGAAGTTCCTAGTTAGGCTGACATGGATACATCAATGATGTTTATGTAAACTAACAGACAAGCTGTATTTGATGGAAGGCATTCTGATCCCTGTTCTGCTATACTGACTGACTCAGTTCACATGCATATGTCACCAGCCTCTAGATGTTCATGTTTATCGGCTGTCTGCCACCGAATCCAAACCTTTAATTAAGAACATTACATCACAAAAAGGATCAGTGATTTAATTAAAATGACCTTGTTTGTCATTCTGTACCAAAGAGAGTGAGAAAGATGAACCGAAGATGTGAATAAATATGTGTGATTGAATGGGGCTTAGTCTGTAGAAGTAAACTTACGTAAATCAGTACAATCAAGTAGGGATAGTAGTCTAAACACTTTTGTTCATTAATTAATTAACCCAAGTACTGTTTTATGTCCATAAATTCTGCATTTCTGTAGTATCTAGTGTGCTTTCTGTATGTGTAACAAAGTTGCTCTTTTCCCTCAAAACTAAATAGTATTGATTTTCCACATTCTTAGTCTTGGAGAGGACTGGGTTAGTGGGTGTACATGTAAGTAATTTCCATGTGATTTGACCAGTTCTGTAAACATATGTCCACAAACAAGGAAAAGTAAAGAAAATATTTCATCAAGCCATCCTTGTTTTGCCTTTAACATGTTGTCAATATAGATAGACGTTTCATGGTATGGCATCATGTCCATTCATAAGTCAGAATTCCACATTATCTTTGTGATGGCCTTGATTTATAGAAATAATGGTTTTGTACAACAGAATGCATTGCAAACAAATTAGTACCTTATCGGGAATCTATTTTTATGTCAAATATATCTATGCTTATAGTAGATAAAAATATTAATAAAGTATATCATTGTGTAAAAGAAAGATCCTGTTTGAGTAACAGGTATAATCAATTATACAGCATATAACACATTTCTTATTGTAAATCAAAAAATCAAATAGGGAATGTTCCAATATTTATGTTTAGATGTTTTTCTTTCATTTTGATGAGAAAAACAATTATTTTTCCAGACACATATTGTTGGTTAGGTTTGCAGTATAATTCATGAATTCCAAATTGCTTCATACTGTGCAAGGCTTACAACCAACTCAGTGTTGGTAATCCTAATGTTATGAATGACATTATTGCACTCTTGGGGTTATCTGACTGGTCACCTCTATGTTTCCTGTGTTTTACAGATGGGTAGGCCTATTTTCCTCTTTTGGCAGCTGAATAGCAACTTTATGTACACTGATCTCCACAGAGGACACTGCCAGATCAGTACCAGATCAATTCTTTGAAGAACAGTGTCAAAAGTGTGTGTCAACAATAGAGTTTTTCCTTCAAGTTTTGAGAGTCAACCAAGGCAAGGCAAATAACCTGAATTATTTTCAATGTCTCTTGGTCTGATCAACAATTCAAAGGTATATTTCTCATAATTAACACTGGAAGTTTTGCTAGATAACCTATAGGTCTTTGAGGGAAAATTACTACCCCATGTGCCATAGAGCCTGCAAACATATGCACACATTCGCACACACTTACACACATATATGCATATTCCTACACTAATATCTGTTATGTAAGTATTTTAGATAAATATAATTTTTTCAAGTATTTTTAGTGTTATTTATCCCTCTTATTTCTCCCTTCCTTGGTCCTACTCACATTTCCTCCTTCCAGCTCCCCATCCCCAGTTTTGCCATCTTCCTCCTCATAAAATATATATCTAAAAGTATTGCTTTCCACTATCTGATGGTTCCTATTTAACCTACCTGGTTTCTTTGTTTTCCCCAGATTATATATTCACATCTAAGAATTTGGAGCTATCATTCACAAATTAGAAAGGACATTTGGCATTTGTCTTTTGGGGTCTGGGGTACCTCCTCAATATAATATTCTCTATTTCCATTCATTTACCTTCAAAATTTATTTTATTTTTAAAGCTGGATATAATTCCATTGTGTATTTGCACCATATTTCATTACCCATCCATCAACCTGAAGACGTTTAAGTTGTTTTCATTTCGTAGCTCTTGTGACTAGAGTGTCGATGAATAAAGCTGGGCAAATATTTGTAGATGAGGATTTCATGTCCTTTGAGACTATGCCCCAGGAGGGGTACAACTTGGCCTTATGGCAGACATACTTTTAGCTTTTAAGACTTATCCACATTGATTTCCACAGTGACTACATTGATCAGAGTGGCTATCATTAAGCAAACAAGTAACTGTTAATTCTGATGAGTATTTGAGGAACTGGGAACCCTCACTCACTTGTGGTTGGATAGCAACATGGATTAAAAACTGGTATATTGACATGTTTAAATGTTTTATTATCCTCTGTACAGTATCGTTTTATTTTGAGGTAAGGACCAATGCATAGTTGTCTTCACTGAAACTAGTCAAGTATAGAAGGAAGAACAGACACACCTTTCTCCCTCTTCTCAATTTTGACCTATAGTCTATCGTATGAATCACCCTGTCTCCACAGATCTTCAACAGTTCTACTTGTTGTAACAAATGAGAGTGACCAGACAAACCACCTAAAACACATTCTTATAATTATTTAATAAGCAAAAATCTTACAGCAATAATATATCTAAAAGACTCTCAGATATTAACTGTAATTCATGTCTGTAATCCAAGCAGTTTGGGAGGTTGAGGAAAGAGAAATGTAGGTTGTATAGACCTGTCAGAAGACAAAAACATAAACAGATGTCTAGGAAAACAAATTCTAAATAAACAATACAACACTGCCTGTCAAGGATCTGGGAATGTAAAAACCCACACACTACTAGAATAGATGAAACAACACGCACCAAGACAGAAATAAACAACTGGAGTTTGTACTGAACAAGGGTACTGCAGGCCTTGTTCATTTTCTCTTTCTTTTCGTAAAGGAGGTATTTGAGAAGACGGTATTCAAATAAACAACATAGTGCAACATTGATTAGTCAGAGGGGAGAAAGGATCTGAATCCCCTTAGGTGGAACTAGACTGGAACATTTTTCAGAGTAGAATGAATATTCAGCCCTCAGTTATGAATGCAACAGTTATAAAGAGATGGAAAACACTTAAGTAGATGCCCAAGGCATAAAACACACTGCATATTAGCCAGTGGAGGAAAACAAATACAATGCTATTAATTATCTATTCCTTTTAACATTAGTTATTCCCACATTAAAAGGAGATGAAGATTTCAGCAGAACACTCCCATTAACACAAAAGAAAATTCTGGCGATGCATCGAGAATGTGATGAAAATTAAAGAAAAAGAAAACATGTACAATCTGTCCTCATTATTGTTGTGCATTAATTCTTTTGTTCAATTACATTGGCAAAGGAGACTTTCAAGAGCCAAGCAGATTAATGCTTCTAAAAGTTTAAGCTCCTTTATCTTTAAAACACAGAATCATCTGCTCTGCCTCCATCTGGTCCCCTGTTCTGTGTCTTATTTATTTACAGTTGCCTTATGTATTCAGCCCTCAGCTAATTCAATGTGAAGCAGTTCTTTGGGAAAACATTTGCTAGTGCCAGCTCACTGAAGAGGCTAACACACTCAGTTCTCTTGAACCCTCATGCTTTCTGTCCCTTGTATCCAAGGATTTGTGAAGTTAGCCTCAGCTCCCCTTCAAGTGGTTTGATTTGTACATCCCTGGATGTTTCTCTCACGAAACCAACCATTTGCCTTTCTGTCCCAGCTTCCATTTCCCGCTGTACTGATTTATTGTTTTTGAATGTCCATGAGTGTCCAACATCAAGTACTACGCATTAATATCAGCTCATTGAAGTCATTGATTATCAAGATGTAAAACTTTAAAATGACACATTAGTATTGCAGTGAATTGGCAAGTTGATGCCATGAAAAGTCTGCTTCATAAACTTGGAATAAGGTATCACTTTGTACATTCATAAGGATCTCCTCAAAGTATTTTTTAAACACAATATCAGCATAAAATTGCTTTTAGCCAAATACATGGATGAAACCTAAGTCATTCAGATGTTAATACACTAAACAGATTTATTTTAACTTGTCTTTTTTTTTTTATTCTTGTTTACTTAAAATTTCCAACTGCTCCCCGTTTCCCATTTCCCTCCCCCTCCTCCCACATATTGCCCCCTCCCCCCGCTCCCCTCCCCCTATCCCCACTCCACTTCTCCTCCCCCTAGTCCACTCCCCCTCCCTCTCGATACTGAAGAGCAGTCCAAATTCCCTGCTCTACATGAAGACCAAGGTCCTCCCACTTCTATCTAGGTCCAGGAAGGTGAGCATCCAAACAGGCTACGCTCCCACAAAGCCAGTTCATGTATTAGGATCGAAACCTAGTGCCATTGTCCTTGGCTTCTCATCAGCCTTCATTGTCCGCCTTGTTCAGAGAGTCCAGTTTCAACCCATGCTTATTCAGTCCCAGTCCAGCTGGCCTTGGAGAGCTCCCAATAGATCAGTTCCACTGTCACAGTGGGTGGGTGCACCCCTCGTGGTCCTGATTTCCTTGCTCATGTTCTCCCTCCTTCTGCTCCTCATTTGGACCTTAAGAGCTCAGACGGTTGATCCAAATTGGGTCTCTGTCTCTCTCTCGATCCATCGCCAGATGAAAGTTCCTGTGCCATTCTCCTTGGCCTCTCGTCAGCTCTCATTGTCCACCACATTAAGAGAGTCCGGTTTTATCCCATGTTTTTTTCAGTAGCAGTCCAGCTGGCCTTGGTGAGCTCCCAATAGATCGGCCCCCCTGTCTCAGTGGTTGGGTGCACCCCTCATTTTAACTTGTCTTAAATGTGTCTGAATAAATATTTCAGGAAACAAATATCTGATGTTTTATGATGACACTTTTAGAAGCCTTTCCAGTAAAGCTAATGGTTACTTTACACGGATAAAGCAAAGACAAGAATCTTTTAGATATATAATAAGTTATACTTAAATTTTTCTTACATTAAGTCAATATAAATTCATATTTATGCCTTTTTGTAGGTATACTTGTGATCCTAATACAAAGCACACTCTAAATTCTCTTTTTTATTTAAAAGGTTATTTAAAAATAGATTTTCTTATTTTGCTTTTATTTATTACTTATAAAAATGCTTCAAGTTTGGAATATTTTTTAGAAGCAGAAACTTTTTGAAATACTGCCTCAAATAAATTTTGCTGCATTGCTAGAAAATCATCAAATATATACAGTTCTCAGTAAAATGATAGAAAGTCACAAGGCAATTCAAAGCTAGATCAAAATAAGATACCACTTATCCCCACTGGAATGGCTGTCTTTAAAAAAACAATAAAAAATAAGCAAAATAAACATTAGTAAGAATGGAGAAAGATTGACTCTCTTTAGGGGACAAGGTCACAAAAGGTGGAGACAATTTTCAAAGGTAATCTTTCTTCCATGAGATTCACAATTTATATACTACCCTCTCTTTGCATCACTCTTAAAATTTTCTATTATGGGAAACTTCTACATTCTGTATTTTTGCTTACTTCAGAAAATATAAAGGCTTGTGTGATAATATACCATTTATATTTTAAAACTAAATCTGTTTCCATCTATACAGATCATCTTAAAAACATTTTTTAACCCACAGGAGTGTTGCTCAGAGTCCGTTTCAAGTATTACAAACTTATTGCTATGGCAAATACATTTCTTTATGAATAATTGTTCCAAGTTATATTTCTTTGTTTTAATTACTGTGCTTAAGGAGTTGTCTCTATTGCTCCCATAGAAAAATATTAACTTAAAATATAATCCGTTTGGTATTAGACAACCATTTTAGAGGTTCTCCTGAAACCATATGGGCTGATCACATTGCATTTATAAATTTAGGAACACACACATTTATGCACATATTTATTCAGGGATATATACATGGATATTCATATATATATAATATTACTTTAATTTTGGGATATTTTAGTTAATTTGATTTTTTTAACAAAATTATTTAAAATATCTGTTCTTATGTTACTTAAATTTTACTATGTTTTTTTGTCATTTTATTATTGATAGACAGGGTATTATCAGTTTTAAAAAGTGACATTTGATGTTAATAAAATATAGAATTTAATTAGTGAATACCATATTTAATCCCAGAGGCTATGTTTACCAGATTTTATCATTTGCTTTACATTTGCAACCCATCAACGAGAAAATAGCATGATGTGAATATTTTGTTTTAATGAGTATCTAACTTACTATGAAATGAAAACTCAGGAGAGCAGGAATAATAATATTTCAGGAGATATAATTCACACATATATTAAATAGATATGTGACCCATTGGAATATATAATTTGCTAATTGACTTCAGATAATGAATTTAACATTTCTCAGTACTAAGGAAAGGAAAATCAAGCCACAACAAGACCCAACCATACTCTTGTTGAAACAGACATAATAGAAAATACTAAGAATATCAAAACCTTTTTGTGTTGAAAGACAATAGAATTAAAACGTACTTCTTTTGATGAACTGACACCTGGGAAGACATGAGCAGATAGTATATTGGTAAATGGCAGACCAAAGTAACAATTTGACTGACGTCTATCTTGGTGAAACAATGAGTTGATTTGTCTTACTTACAGTAGCAAAAATAAGGGGTTACTCAGAGTACTGAAGTAACCCCAAAATAGCCACATCAAAAAATACCTCATTCCAGGAAAGATGTCAATATCCCCATAGCTTCATAGATGGGCACACTAGTTAAATGAATACCCTGTATTTATTCTAGTATCTTTGGAGACTAACTCAAACTTGCATCAGAATTTTAGGCTGTTTGGAAAAGGGTGCCAGAAGATGTGGCTGAAATTTTAGAGAGGTCTCTAATGATCATAATTATTTCTTGTTTCTATGATAGAAGGCTAACAGGCCTAATTTTGAAGGTCTCTTGAGAGTACCCACAGCTTCCTCAGTACTCTTATCTTGTTCCATAGGTTTGACAGGCTCCAAGCAAGTGTTATTGATTATCCTTCATTATGGGTCACACCTGAAGGGCTATCAGGCTTTGCAACAAACCTTTACCCCCCAGGAATAAAAGTACACACTCTGGAAGTGTAATTACCTACCCCTAGGACACGTTCAGTTATTTTTCCTTGCATGACATTCTATTCATATTTATCTGCTAATGTGCCTTGGCACCACCAGGAGCCAAAGTATAATTATCCCCAGAATTCCCCCAAGCTCAATTTTTTTTCTATGTATGTGAGAGACCAAAAAGATTTTCAATTCAATAAGAAACATCTCGTCGACCGTACATAGCTCTCTTACAAACAACATTAGCCCCTCTCTTCTGTTAGGGAAGCAGCTATTAAGGTTTCCACCATGTAAGATGTAATTCCTGCATAGAAGTTGATACAGTGGGCCTCATCAATAGCTCCTTGTGGTCTACCTCATTGATGACTGGTCCTTCATCTTTCAAAGCAATCCATTTATTACTTTCTGTCAATGTTTACCTTAGAACCCATAGTTCAAAATACATCTTGCCATGTTTTTGTTTTTTTTTTTTTTTTTTTTTTTGGTTAATGTATCACAACCCTGTATCTGCACTGTGTGTCTTCTCATCCACTCCTTAATTCGACTTATCTAACAGATAAGACCCTGACAAGGAGGATGCTTGTCATTGTTTGATCATTCCTGTCTTATGTGAGCAAATCTTTCTGCGCTAACATCTGAGCCTTAGTTGCATTTCTTATCATTCATGGCAGGGTAATACAACTGCTACTGAATCTTACATAAAAAAAAAAAAACTCTTATTCCAAATATGTAATTTTCAGAGACCACAACAACATGTTTCTTGGTACATTAGTCATTTGTAAGTTGTCTCTGTGCTTCCTTAACTTACCATATCTGCCAAGGATATGTGTCACTCAAAGCACAAGAGAAAGATTCCACACACTCCAAAATGCCACAAGGAAAGAACAACTCTATAGGGATTATGCCCATGGATACCCAGCCTCAGCAGTTCATCTATGGTTATGTGTCTCTGCTGTGGGACAATTATCTTCTACTCTGTAAAGATTTGTCACTTGTATTGCTTTAATAAAACACTGTTTGGCCAGTACCAGGCAGGAAGTTTAGGCAGGGTGGCCAGGCAGGAATATAGGTGGGGCAACCAGAACAGGAGAATTCTGGGAAGAGGAAAAGCTGAGTCTGAGGACGTCACCCAGATACAGACGAAGCAAGATGAAAATGCCTCACTGATAAAGGAACCAAGCCACATGACTAACAAAAACAAAAATTGTGGGCAAATATAAGATGTAAGAATTTGTTAATAAGAAAGCCTGAGCTAATAAGTCAACCAGTTTATAATTAATGTAGACCTCTGTGAGTTTCTTTGGGACTGAACAACTGTGGGACTGGGCAGGACAGAAACCTCTGTCAACAAATGGCACCAATGTGGACAACTAAATCCACTTAAAACCTGAAAGAGTTTGGTAAGTAATTCTAAACACAAAAGAAAAGAGTTAAGCATGGCTTCTTGGCATCAGCATTTTCTCAGGTGGGCTCTGTTTACTAGAGGGAAACTAATCTCATTTAAGAGAGCCTTTGAGACTCAGATTTAGCTGCAAAAACCTTGCAACTCTTTTAAGAGGCTCTGCCACAAAACACTTAAATGGTGTTTTTGAATAGTCAACAACATGCTTCTTGGTGGTAGCATGACTTTGAAACTGCACAGAGATGTGGCATAAACCACTGATACCTCCACCATAAGTCTAGACTGTCAGAAAGCTAAGGAATGGGGTAGATCCAGCTGTCAAAGCCACGGCTCTAATCCTAGCCATATTGCTTAGCAAATTGAAGACTCATGCGGTCAGAAAAAGAGATACACAGTAAAGATAGAGTCAGACTAAATAAAACCTCTAAACATCTTACAGTGTGTTAAAAATATATGTAGGCTTGGGAGAGAAAACAAAAAGGATAAAGTTCATTAGAAAGAGAGGGAGAGAGAGAGAGAGAGAGAGAGAGAGAGAGAGAGAGAGAGAGAGAGAGAGAGAAGTTGGGTGTGTTGGCACACACCTTTTATCCCAACATTTGGAAGGGAGAGGCAGGCAGATCTCTGTGAGTTCAAGAACAGCCTAGTTTACAGAATGAGCTACAGGGCAGTCAAAGATACACAGAGAAACCCTGTTTCATAACAATCAAAAATCAAAAGAAAAGAGTTCAAATAGATGGAAAATACATAGAGAATATTATTGTGTTGTCTTTGAATTATATGACTGCTGAGGAAGGAGCAACAGCTGCTAAAAGATTTGCATTCCAGCTGCCTTGGTGAGCTCCCCATAGATTGGTCTGACTGTCTCAGTGGGTGGGTGCACCCCTCGTGGTCCTGACTTCGTTGTACATGTTCTCCCTCCTTCTGCTCCTCATTAGGACCTTGGGAGCTCAGTCTGGTGCTCCAGTGTGGGTCTCTGTCTCTATCTCCATCCATCGCTAGATGAAGGTTCTATGGTGATATGCAAGATATTCATCAGTATGGCTATAGGATAAGATCATTTCAGGTTCCCTATCCTCAGGTGCCCAAGGAACTAACTGGGGACATTGCCCTGGGCATCTGGTAGCCACACCAAGTTCAAGTCTCTTGCCAACCCTTAGGTGGTTCCCTTAACTAAGATATGAGTTTCCCTGCTCACCTATCCAACCTTCCTATATCTCCAATCATCCCCTTTCCCCAAGTTCCCCTCATCCTCTCCTTCACACTTTTCTTTCTCCATCTCCCCTTACCCCCATCCCACCCTATCCCCAAGATTCCAATTTTTTGCCCGGCACACTTGTCTACTTCCCATAGCCAGGAGGATAACTATATGTTTTTCCTTGGGTTTGCCCTCTTGTTTAGCTTCTTTAGGACCACATATTATAGACTCAGAGGCCCCCTATCCATAGCTAGAAACCAATTATGAGTGAGTACATCCCATGATCTTCTTTTTGGGTCTGGGTTACCTCACTCAGGATAGTATTTTCTATTTCCATCCATTTGCATGCAAAATTCGAGAAGTCATTGTTTTTTACTGCAGAGTAGTACTCTAATGTGTATATATTCCACACTTTCTTCATCCATTCTTCCATTGAAGGACACCTAGGATGCTTCCAGGTTCTGGCTATTACAAATAATGCTGCTATGAACATAGTTGAACCAAGGCCAGCTGGACTGTGACTGAAAAAGCATGGGATAAAACCGGACTCTGAACATGGCGGACAATGAGAGCTGACAAGAGGCCAAGGACAATGGCACGGGGTGTTGATCCTACTTCAGGTTCTGGCTTTGTGGGAGCCTAGACAGTTTGGATGTTCAACTTCCTAGATCTGGATGGAGGGGGGAGGACCTTGGACTTTCCACAGGGCAGGGAACCCTGACTGCTCCTGGGACTGGAGAGGGAGGAGAAGAGGAGTGGGGGGAAGGGGAAGAGGGGCAGGAGGAGGGGGAGGGAAATGGGAGGCAGGGAAGAGGCAGAAAATTTTTTTTTTCAATAAAAAAAAGATTTGCATTAAATGCTGCCACATTAATCCAACATATTTTGAAAATGCCTTGACTTGAAAATTTAAGTCAAAAGAAATATTACTTTGGAGAAGAGGCTTTGCTTTTATTTCTGCAGGAAATGAGAAGGTGTGGATTCAATATGGGTTAAAAAAAAATCAGGTTTGATCAAGGAAGATTCCCTAAAAATTCTCCAATAGGAACAGATGGCCCAGATGATCTAACATTTCAGAAGACCTGTTGGAGTTTCTGATAAGTTCTACATCCAGAACAGTTTCAAAACTGCTGGCTGAGATGATCAATCCTCACAGAATACTCCATTCAGGACTTGATCATAATTCTAAATTTTCTTTAGGTACCCATAAGATTATCAGCACTCCTACTCAGCAGAAAATAGCATGGAAAACTATGCCCACAACCCCCAAAATGGATTATGGATATTTATCTTTGTTTAGAGTGTAATTACAAGTTGTTATGGATAATGGTCAGGAAAAAACTTTTGAAAAGGAGATAGATTTAGAGTTTTTGTTTTTGTTTTTCAAAGGGGGATGGGTAGAAGTGCTGTGGGACAATTATTTTATACTCTGTAAAGATTTTTTGCTTGTATTACTTTAATAAAGTACTGGTTGGCCAGTAGCCAGGCAGGAAGTATAGGCGGTGTGACCAGGCAGGAAGTAGAGGCAGGGCAATGAGAACAGGAGAATTCTGGAAAGAGGAGAAGTTGAGTCTGCAGTTTTAACACAGATGCAGAGAAAGCAAGATGAAAATGGCTAGCTGATAAAAAGTACCAAACCACGTGGCTGACACAGACAAGAATTGTGGGTTAATGTAGGATGTAAGAGTTAATAAGAAGCCTGAGATAATAGGCCAACCAGTTTATGATTAATGTAGACTTCTGTGTGTTTCTTTGGGATTGAACGGCTGTGGTACCAGTCTAGACAGAAATCTTAGTCAATAATATAATCATGGCAGGTACTATGCCATTGCTTGTCTTTAACTCCTATTTGATTTTGTATATTCTTGTTCAAATGACATGATCATGTGTTTTTTGAACATGACCAAATGTCTACTCATTCCAGATAAGGCATCAGGGACTGATAAATATAACTTACCAAGTATATTTTGGTGAACTAAACAGTTAATTTAGCTTACTTATAGGAAAATAGACCACACTTAGCAATCATATCACTGAAAAGTCTCACTCATTCATGGATAATTAATGACTTCCTCACAAGCTTAGATGGCATTTCTCTTTCAGTTAATTTTCTGTTCTTTGGGTCTATTTACTCTATCATCTTCAGATACCACACACAGTGGGGACAAATTTATGTATAGTTGTAAGGAGAAACAGGGGAGTAGCTATTTTAGGTGAGGGCCTAATGATTAACTAACCATTCTATTACAGAAAATCGATAGGACCAATCTATAGGTTTTGGCAGGTAACCACAGCTGTTGAATAAGCTAATAATGGCTGTTTCGCTCAAAACATAGAGCTTCACAACTTCTGATTGAAATGTAATATGCTAAAGTTCTCAGGAAAATCCTTGGCCATTTCATGTAAAGTAAGCCAAATGTATGATTCAGCAATATAGTTACTTGGTATTAACTCTAGAGGAAGGAGAATTTATCCTTACCCCAAAATGTATCCATGAATATTCATGGCAGATCTGTTTACCATACCTACAAATAGAAAAGACACGATGCTTTTGAAATCACAAATCTATTGGATAGAGAAACGAGATTGATAAAAATTGGTGGAAGGAATAATGTGACGAGGAGAAATGATAGGAGAAAGTATATTTTTAAAATGATGGACTGTTTCCCATTTTAATCATGTCATCGATTATATACATTTATATATGAGCCAATATTCATACAAACATCCTGTCTAATACAAAACGTATTTTCTATAATTTCAAAAGTACAATGGGCATAGGAAGCTTGAGAAGTAAATCATCTTATTTTATTCAGTTTGCTTTATATTCCTGCATTTTTCTTTTGTATGTTTGTTTTCTCCTGTATTTTTAAGGTCAGCATGCAAACTGCTGAGCTTCATCATGACACCCGTCTCAATCACACCCTTTACCCGCTTCCCTCTCCAGACAGTTTTCTTTATTGCTCACCCAGTTAATTACACTTGCTGCTGTTACTGCATGTATTTCTTTATCATCTCCATATCTGTTTCCTTAACATTTCCCCTCTTCACCGCCTTCTAGTTCTGTGACCCACATGTTCTCAGATACAAACACAAACAATATACATAAACACAGATTTCACAGATGAGAGAAAAAAATCTTTGTGTTTCTACTTGTGACATATTTATTTCACTTAACAAAATGATAACCAGTTTTATTCCCTTTCCCAAGAATATTATGATTTCATTTTTCTTTAGATCTCATAAGACTCCATTGCATATGTACACAATGTTTTTATTCTTCACAATAGATATATAAGTCTGTTCCCTCATTTACTTGAGTATTTTTACATGCATTCACTTTCAGTCTTTGTATGTTGTTGCTGGAAAGATGAATTGCCTTACAAGCATTGAGTAATTGGATGTTGCATTCTACTTTTCTATGCCAAGTCACATCTTTTCAATAGAGAATTAGGACCATTAAATTTATTTCTGGCTATTTTAAATAATCTATGTTCAGGTTTTGTTATAGGTGTGTGTGTGTGTGTGTGATATGTAAAGAATGTGTATGGATGTCAGTGCATTTGTGTGTGTGTGTGTGTGTGTGTGTGTAATGTGTACAGTTGAGTGAATATTGGTGCTGGCAGATATGAAGATCAGAGGTCCATGTGTAGTATCTTCTTCAGTCTCTACCTCATTTCCTAAAACATTCTCTCACTAAATCCAGAGCTCAGAGATTCAGCCTGTCAGGCTGGCTGTAAAACTTCATTGATCCATTTTATTTGCCTTTCCAGTGTCGGGATTCAAGTTTATTGCCATAATACTTGACTCTCACATGGGAGCTGGGATTCACACTCAGGTCTTCATGCTTGCATGGCAAGCATTTTACTGATGGACCCATCTTCTATGAGCCTTTTTAAGTTGAAGTGGTTTTCAAATCTTATAACTTTGATTATTTGTTTCATACTTCTTAATTTACCCTTTTAGTGAAGTTCTTTTGTATTCTTTATATTTTCATGCTCATGTTTGATAAACTTCATATTATGCATCTAGAATTCATTTAATATTTTCTTTAATAGTGGTTTTGTGCTCTTCTAAATCCTCAGTTCAGTCTCAGTCTCATCTTGAAGGACATTGCTTCCATTTTTGAAGGAATTTTTAAAAATGATCCTAAAATTGTGTGTGTGTGTGTATGTGTGTGTGTGATTACTTCTAAGTGGACTTCATAGTGCAACCTATACATGGCTTATTTGGTTGTGACTCATAGATTTTGGCACCATGTGAAAATGCTGTCTTAGAATCTATAAGGTGATGTGGGACCTAATTTCTCTGTAATTCCTGCAAAAATGTTGTCTGTCTTGTAGATATAGTTACTTTTGTAGACTTGTGATCTCAAAACCTATGGTGAGTGTCTTTGAAGGTGTAATATCAAGAATCTTTGCTTTCTTTCTCTTTGCTAATGTATGAACATAAATATTGAGTAGCTGAATTTCACCCTTCCCCAAAAGTTTCTTACTGGGGCCAGATTAGGGGACATGCTCAAAGGCTCAGAATATAAATTGTAATGACAACTGAGCTTCTTTCTCTTTTACCTGTATTCTTCCTCAGGAGTTGGGAGGCCACATCCCCTGACCCTGTAGAAGAACATTATGATCTGTGGTGCAGTGTTTTCCTCCTAGTATTGCAACACCCAATATTCTAGATTTTGTCTCCTCACAGTCTCTTCTCCTGCACTTTAGAATCTTTCTAGAAACTCAATCCTCAGCATATAACTACAAATATGTTTTCTTTTTCCTCCCATCTTTTAGAAAACAGGTAAGTGCTATGTACCTCCAATCTACTAGCATGGATTACTCTAAAGTATTTATCTTAATGGATCAGAGTCCACAATCAATATTTATGTATAGGATTCTGGCAATGGCAAGTTTTCTGCCTCCTGATTTTTGTGACATTGTTATAGATTTCATTTTTATAATACTACATGTATGACACATTCAGAGGACCTATATAATGCTTTGATTTTAATTTTTAATATTTGGTCAAAATATATTTTTATATTTGCAATTCATTATCATTTCTAGAAAATTATTTTGTCCCTATGTAGATAGTATTGACTACTGCCTGTTTTTTCAACATTTCTTTCTGGTGCTCAGTGATTGATTCTATCTGATAATATTCTGACAATTTTAATTTTTTGCCTTGTAAACTGTGTTTTTGTTAGGTTCACAGTGATTGGTTGACAGTTTTTCCTTTCCTTTCTTCAAAGAAAGAAATCCATTATTTGTATACTTCCTGATTAGAAGTCTGATTTCATGCTCCACCAAAATTTTGTTTCATTTATTTTCAAGTTTTTGATTTTCATGTGATAAATTTTGTGCTCCATTCTGTGATGATGATTCAGTGGTCATATAGGTTGGGCACATACCTTAAGAGCAGCATTTTTGTGTTTGTGCTCATTCAAATTGTCTTTTCTTCAAAAAGTGAAGGTGATCATGACAATAAATAACTCTATCTTGTCTCTTCTTGACAAAAGCTGAGAGTATCCATAATGTTCCTGTCTGACATTCTAACCTTGCTCCATGACCTTCAGCTAAGCATGCCTAAGAATACATTTTCTGTTTTTTCTTGCTGAGCTACTTTTAAATTGAACATGATAACCAATGGGAATCTCAACCCAAGAGGGTCAGAGTTAGGTCTAACTCCATGTGCTTTCTTGTTTGAGGGTACTACTTCCAAATGAATCATAGCATTTTCTTAATGTTCTGCAGGTAATAACTCTTTCTTTATTCTGTTTTCTCATTGTGTAGATTGAATGTATGCACCTAGAGGAAAGACCATTGTGTCCATGACTTACCATGTCACAGCGTGTAGGTTTATGAACATATATTTTGCTTTAGATTCTTAGGAAATTTTTGTGCCATTTCCTAGGGTAATTCTTTTACCGCTCCCTCCTTATAATCTCATACAAGATAAGATAGTATGCAGACTTTAAACTACCTGACTGGTTCTTCAACACACTTGGAAATTGGTCTTCCTTCCTTTTTCTGTCCTTCCTTCCCTTCTTCCTTTTCCCTTCCTCTCTTCCTTTTTTCTTTGACATTCCTTTCTCCTAGTGATTAATTTTAATTTTTTTATTCCAATGTTATTTCTTCCCATATTTTCTTATGTGCTCTAACCTGGTGTTAATCTCACCCAATATATTAGTTCTCTTTTTTTATTTTCTACATTTTTATTTACATTCTTAAAATAAATTCCTCATATTTCTTAAACAGACATATTTCTTTATGTTCTTAAAAGCATTTGTAAAGTCTGCTAGGGTGTTTCATTACTTTTTAGCTAAGCTTTTGTCTAATCCATGGTAATTTTTATTCCACTGATTCATTTTTCTCTTGCTTATACCTTATGAATTCTGCTACTTTCAGGATTATTAAATCAGTCTCGTGAGTGTGCTAGGGATGCTAGTTTTTATGTTTTTAATAAAATTAGATATTGTTCTAATATGAAGTCAAATGAATTGTGATGCCTTTGCCCTATAAAATCTTGCTTTTATGAATTTGCACTGGCGGGTCTAGAACAACCTCTCTGTTAGAACTCTTTCATCCTTGCTGCAAAGATTAGCCCCTTCTGAGCAATTGATCCAATACCTAATGTACCATAAGATATTTCTCCCACACTTAGGAGAATAACCTGTGTCTACCCTTTGTGAGCCATCACATTTTTTCAATCCGTTGATTTCTGGTGATTACGCACACCCAGTACCCCAGCATGAGCTTCCCCTGGCTAAAGCACAGATCAATACTCTGTCACAGCCAGTCCAAATCTCCAGGGCTTATCCTTTTTATAATTCTCCAGTATTCGTCCTTGCAGAATCCTTCATTTCTTGAACCTTTGTCTTTCAAGTTCATCCTCTAAACTCACTGAAACCATTCAGTTTCATCTATCATATGTATGGTCCTGTAACAGTTTCCTAGCAACAAACTGCTGAAATCCCTTACCCAGGGAATCACAATTTTTTGGAGCCTGTTACCAAATGCCTAAAGCATTGTTTTCTGTATTTTTTGCTTTGTGGTTGGCCATTCAGCTTTTATAATTATCAATCATTCAGTGCTAGAGTCTTATAGAAAGGAACAAGAAGCTCTTTAGGAAATTAAAATATATTTTAATTAGAATATTAGCAACTCTTTGTTACAGGAACATGTAGACATGTTTTAATATATATGTGTGCACAAGCTGATATGTATGGACAGAGAGAAACAGAAATAAAGAACACAAACCATTTAGAATCCCAGGAGGGTGAGTGATTTCTCACTATTTCTGTTAGTGTGATCATTTTCATAGGAGTGATGTTTTTGTATTTGCTATTACAATTTAATTTCATTATATTTTACTGTGGCATGGAGTAATTATTGCATAGAATTCTTATTTCAAAGCCATATGACAAAATAAGTATTTATTTTGTGTCTGCTAAACAGAAAGTCTACTGAAAGGAATGGTGACTGAAGCCATGTGAACACCAAGCTCTGTTGTAGGGAGAACGTTTGTTTGTTTCACAGCCGCATAGTAGCTCAGACCCAAAAAAATTACACAGAAACTATATTATTTAAACACTGCTTGACACAATAGCTCTAGCTTTCTATTGATTAACTCTTACATATTAATTTAACCCATCTCCATTAATCTGTGTATCACCACATGACAGTACCTTACAGGGTAAAGTTCTCTCTGGCTCTGCCTCCTTTCTCTCAGCATACACTTTAATTTTCTATGCTTACCTAAGTTCTGCTTTATCAACAGGCCAAGGCAGTTTCTTTTCTCACCAATGATATTCACAGAATACAGAGGGGAATCCCACATCACCTCCCCTTTTCTGTTTAAATAAAAAGGAAGGTTTTAACTTTAACATAGTAAAATTACATTAAGTAGTTATCAAGCAAGATTTATAGTTACAATATTTATATCTATTTTATCTTTTATTGTAACTAAGGAAAGCTATATTATTATTATCTACTCTTCAAATCCATCAAAGACTCCAAAAGGATATAATACTACCTAAGAAAAGAGAAAGCGCATTGTAAGCAACTTCAAAAACTCTAGAATTGACAGAGATATCTTGCTGCTTGAAGTCATCCAAAGTTCTTATGTATCATTCAGGAATCCATCTTCAGTCAACAGGCCCATAGTATTTGGCAGACTTTTCCATGAAGCAGGAAATTTCAAAGACATTTCCATCTATAATGGTAGTTTGTCAGTCACTTTCTTCTGTGTTCTGGAGAATGTCTAGCAGACATTCATGAATCAGGAACCCCAGAGGATTGTCTCACCTTTAAGCAAGTTTAGCAGTTATTTCTCTGTGCATCCTGCATGTCCAGTTAGCATCAAACAGTCCAGGAAAGAGCAGTTTCTTGCACAAATGGCCAACCAACTCCATAAGAAGTCTCTTTGATGCCCATCTTCCTCTTGAAGTAGATTGGTGCTAACAGGAGCAGATGTGTCTCACTGTCATAAAAATTCCTAAGATCTTAAACATTTTAAATGCCATATTTTGTAGTTTCTGAAAGGTTTGAAGAATGCCTATCCATCTTAAATACAACTCTGCACATCTAGGAAATCTAACTAATGTAACTACAAGCTTGACTATTATAGATGATTATCTATTAACATGTATTTATTAATTATACACTGTATTTTTAAATGAGCTGAAAAAATACAATACCTTAATCAAGAGCAGAAATACACATACAATAAAATTGACCTTAAATTTGTATCAATAAACCAAATCTCTGTAGCATATCCCCCTTTTAATGTAAAGAAACATTTACAAACAATTTTTGGGAATTTGAGCATAGATCTCTCTCTCCAAACTTCTTTCTGCTGTTTATTGGGTGAAGTAAATTTTTGATGGGTGTTCAAGGTGACCTTTTTAAGTCATCTTGGTCCATCAAACCACATTAGCCTGGAATGAATCTATAGGTTCTCATCCTCTGTGGAAACAAAAGGAAAATCTCTTTTCCAAAGCAATCTATCTTTAGACTCAAATTCTGAAATCAAGATACCTTTAAAATATATATATGGGTTTAGTTTAACAGCCCATACAATGAAATGTCTTTCTGTACATGGCTCATTCACAATCAAAAAGTTCAAAGAAAATACAATAATATACATAATCCAGACTGTCTGTATATTCTCTATCATTATATGGCTTAGTTTTATTTATTGCTTTTATCTATGACTGTACTCTGTCTCTTTAAACACTTTGTTTTATATATTATAAACAATTAGCTTCTTTTTAACTCTCTATATGTTTTTTTATTATCTCTCCCAAGCCTACATATATTTATCTAACACTGTGACCCATTTAGAGGTCTTTTTCATCTGAATTTGTCTTTATTGCATATCTGTAATCGTGACCAGAAGGGCTTCTTCAAATGCTAAGCCCTTCTTATGAACTTAAGCAGTGTTTTGCTAGGGGAAATACACCACTGCCTGCTTGCTTCACCCAGTCCATCATGCCAGAGCTGTTTGTTGCCTCTGAGAGCCATGCTCACAGCCCCATTTTTAGGCACACAGCAAATTTATGTTGCCATTAAGCAAGTTGTAGCAGTCTGCTCATGAACTCCATTTACATGCTTCATGGCCAGACCTCCAGAGTTTGTGCTGACAGCACAGCCCAGAAAGCCAGCATTTAAAAACTGTAAAAAATATAAAAGCAAACCAAGACAAGAAAATCATATGAGTATATTATAGTCCATCAGAAAATAAGTGAAGAGACTTATTAAGAAGATAAAGTGTTTGAATTGGTTTCCTACAAAAAGTAGTAAATAAAACTCAGAGGAAACATCAATACAGCAATACATGTTACAAGCACTCGTATAGATGGTGATTTAGCCTCCATTTGGATCATATAAAATGTAAAATAGGTAACTGTGAGGTTAGTTACTGAAAGCAACAATAAGAAACAACATGAAAAAAATAGTTTGTAGCATAATTTTTAGTTTTATAGCAAAGAATTTTGCATTTTAAAATTTAGTGCTATAGGAGTACTGTGTTTAAAATAATCATACAAATTGTAAGCTACTTTTGAATATTGAGGCATTAAATTTTATTTATTTATTTATTTGGTTTTTCGAGACAGGGTTTCTCTGTGGTTTTGGAGCCTGTCCTGGAACTAGCTCTTGTAGACCAGGCTGGTCTCGAACTCACAGAGATCTGCCTGCCTCTGCCTCCCAAGTGCTGGGATTAAAGACGTGCACCACCACCGCCCGGCTGAGGCATTAAATTTTAAATACTGATAATTTGCACACATTTACATGTCAATAATTATTTTAGTGGACTCAATTATATGTTATCAGAGACTATTCAGTTATGTAATGAACTCCTAAATGCTTTCAATATTATATTTTATTATGGTTCAAAGTTGGCAAATTTTGTTCAAAAGTAGTTATGATTTAGAATGCCTGAGCATGTACAAAGGCACAAGTGTTGAAGACTGATTGAAAAGACTGGTGAACTTAGGGAAAGAAAAACATGAACTTAAATCTGAAAAATAAAAAGTATTCACAATGAATAGAAACAAATTAATATCTAAAAGATAAATTTCTTTTTTGAATTAAATGGCTTACATATTACCTGTTTAGTCTTTCTCCATAATTCTCTAGTAAGACATAAAGCTGCCTGTGTTACTGTGGTTTTAGTCATGTATTTGATGAACTTCATGAAGTTTTTACAAACATTGTGTTCCGCCATTATAAAAGAACCACTTTTTCCCCAGTTGGCATCAGAGAAGAAAAATATTTATTGCCAGTTAACCTATTAATTATCTTATTTCACTGGGATACAGAACCTGCAAAGAAGTTGGAATATTCTTTCTCAGTCATATATCTTACTCTTTTTTAAGGTCCATTTTCATGTCTTCTATCAAGACTAGCATCTAATTTCATAACTCTAAATTTGGACTGGCTTTGTGATATGGGAGGACACATTAAATATAGCAAAGAAAAATATTGTGACTTTTAAGTCTAGGTCTAAATAGGACCTTCACTCTTCAATCAACCCCAGGAGATATTTTTATATACTCAGATACTTCACAAACAGAATGAAAATCGAGCCTGAAGAAACAGGTGCTAGTTCCCAGTGAAGGATTACATTGGAACCAAACAGATGCATTTGACATGAATAAGTCTAAACAGCTGACTTATTAGCTCAGTAATAAATAAAATGATTGTTTTAAGACACTACTAGGTTTTAAGACTGTCTGCTATGCAACAGTTGGTAAATGACACAGAAACTAATATAACAAGAACCTAAATTATATGGCACGGAATTTGAGATCAGAAAATGGTGCAGTGGTGGTATAGAGAAGTCTGAATAAATTGGGAGCAAGCTGAAAAGACAGGGAGTTGTTGGCATCTTCAAAAGGGGGAACTGAACTAGTCGGTGCAAGGAAGAGTCACACAAAATACAACTTGATAAATGGTGGAAGTTTGAAAGTACACTTAACATGATTTTTCCATCTAGAGAAGAAAAAGCGTGGAATGTTAAAAGTGTCTATTTCCTTCTAGCTCTGAATGGAAAGACATTGCAGGAAAGAATTAGAAGCCACTTAGAGCTATCCATGGTGACTCTTCTAGTCAACATCAGAAAGGCTTCCTCTACCAGTAGGTGAGAGAAGATGCTGTGTCACACAGCCAAATACTATACAGACAGAGTCTAAATTAGAGGACTCCATCAGTGGAGATTTGAGAACCTTGTAGAAGAGGGAGAGGAAAGATTGTAGGAGTCAAAGGAAATGGAGGGCACCAGGAGAGCATGGCCCACCAAATCATCTAAGTAGGGTTTATGTATGCTCACAGAGACTGAAGCAGAAATCATGGGGCCTGCATGGGTCTACACCGGGTGCTCTGCATGTGTTATGGCTCTTAGCATTGTGTTTCTGTGGCACCTATAACAGTGGAGCCTGTATATGTCTCTGACTCTTTGACACTTTAGGGACTCTTTTCCTCCTGTTCTATAGCTCTGTCCAGCCTTGATATGCGGCCTTTTGCCTTGTGTTTTTGTATTTTGTTTTGTTCTGTTTGGATGTCATCTCTTAGAGGCCTGAACCTTTCTGAAGAGGAAATGAAGGGGGAGTGGATCTGGGAGAGAGGGGAAGTGGGGCAGAACCAGGAGAAGAGGAGAAGAAGAAACTGTCTTTAGGATGTAGTGTATGTGAGAGCAATCTAATTTCAAATAAAACAAAACAAAGAAACAACATAAGTAGTAACTCAGAAAACAAACAGAATGAAGGTTCTTAGGATGACAGACGTAAAAGTGGTTTTGTACAAAAAATAATAGTGTATTTATAGAGCTTCTCATTAAATCTACTTTTTAGTATTATATTGAAAATGTTAAAAGCTTTTGAGTCAGATTTGTTAGTAACAATCATGTTTATGTCAACCTACATCATTAGTTCAATATTGGCCTTTGCCAACTTCCTACATATACCAGAATGCTGAGTCCTCCTATTCTTGTCATTGTTAGAGGAGACATTATTCCTAGGAATTCCTTGTCTACAGTCTCTTCTTAGATGTCCTCTTCTTTCACAATTAAAACATTTGGCATTTTAGTGTCTCCTCATAGCATTGGAAATCGCTTCTCCTACTCAAGCTTCAGTACTATGGTCAAATGTTTCAACATTCATTGTGTGCAAGATCCATTCATCTATGGGTGCTGACCTTACCTTTAAAGGCCCGAGGATCTTGTTACATTCTAAGTTGGCATTTTCAAAAGTCAAGGAATCAATTAGCATAGCTCTAGTATAGCTCTAGCTTCAGGGTCTGTCACTCCTAATTGTACAACCTTAGTTAATCTTTGAAAGAAGTTAGTAAAGGGTTTCTCTGGCCCTCTTTCATGTCCTCTTTCATGGTTCCTGTATCCTGCCCCAAGCATTTAAAGCTGCTGTGCTACATAGGGATAGGGTGCATTTCTTGGAGCAAGCCTGTTCCTCAGAATCAGAGTAATGACCCTCACCAAGAATTTGATCTTGGGAAGTCTCAAATCTTTTTGCTTTTCCCTCTTTCCCTGATGGAGGTGGGTCTTGTATTAATCTGTTGTTTTCATTGGTTAATTAATAAAGAAACTGCCTAGGCCCATTTGATAGGCCAACCCTTAGGTGGGTGGAGTAAACAGAACAGAATGCTGGGAGAAAGAAGCCGAGTGAGGAGTTGCCATGATTCTCCCGGTCCAGACAGACGCAGGTTAAGATCTTCCCTGGTAAGCCAGCTCATGGTGTTACACAGAATATTAGAAATGGGTTAGATCAATATGTAAGAGCTAGCCAGTAAGAGGCTAGAACTAATGGGCCAGGCAGTGTTTAAAAGAATACAGTTTCCATGTAATTATTTTGGGGCATAAGCCATATGGGCGGCCGGGTGCTAGGAACTTAGCCCGCTACTCTTAACACAACATTTCCCTACAATTTTTGCCTCTTCTCTCCAATAACACTTCCAAAGCAGCTAAAGTCCATTTTCTAGTACCACTGAGGTTAATTGAAGCCAATTGTGTGGGGTAACCTTAGGGCTTGAGGCCCAGGTTTTTACCATTTTCCTGACAAATGGTGAATGTAAGAAACTGTAAGAAACTGTTGCTTGTATTATTTCTTTTAGGCCACTCACATGTATTGGTTGCCAGGCATATTCTCTGACTACCTTAGGGTACTTTGTGCCAGATGGTCTTTCTGTGGAAATTACCAGATATGCAATTGAAACTTTGTGTAAGTCATCTAGGGGTCTGGCATGTACTGATGAGTCTAAAACCTGTCCTTGTACCTTCTATCCCTGCTCAGCAATTTCAATAAATTCCCCAATCTTTTCAAATCTTTTTACTACTACCTTTTTAAAAGTCTGAATCTCCTGTCCAGTGTTCTGTTCTCATGTCCTCACTGAGGAATCCAGCTAGTTCAGTATAGATACTCTTATCTTTGGACATACCATAACTTTTCAACAGACTCTGACATTTATATTCAAGAGTACAAATTCTTTCAAATAATTTTGTCAAATTGATGCTATCCCTCTCCATAGTATTGAACTATTTTTAATGAGATAATATTGAAAACAAAGCTAATTCCTAGAATAAAATAAAAGGAAGGAAAATAGTGTAAGCCTTGAATATTACCTTCCATACGATAAGCAAAATAACTATTGAACTCTTGGATATTATCAGTCATTTTTTTTTTGTAGTTTTTCAGATCTTACCTGTCATAAAACAATTGCAATGAATTGAGTAGGTGTATTAATAGCTATCGGCCAGCAGGTGTTGCAGTTGCAGACAATTGGCCGAGACACTAGCAGCAGCAAACAGCATGTGTTGCTTAAGTACTGAAAAATATGCTTTTTTTTTTTTAACAATTTAAGAACAATTATTAAGGCAATCAATGATTCCATGAGTTGGGGCCCAGGATAAAGAGAAAATCCAAAGTTTTCTGTCAGTGCGAGTTGCGGACTGTCTGCCCAGACAATGAAATAATCACTTAGAAACTATATTATTGCAATACTGTTTGGCCAATAGCTTAAGCATATTTTTGGCTTTCTCTTATATCTTAAATTAACCCATTTCTATTAATCTGTGTATTGCCACACGGCAGTGGCTTTACTGGCAAGTTTTCTGTGCCTCTGTCTCCTGCAGGTGGCTACATGGCTTCTCTCTGACTCCACCTACTCTCTCCTCCTCTATCTGCTTGGAACTCCAGTAATGCCCTATTCTGCTAAGCCACTGCTCTAATAAGATTTATTCATTTACCAATAAAAGCAACACATAGACAGAAGGACTTCCCACAGCATTTCACATTTTCTGTTTAAACAAAAAGGAAGGTTTTAACTTTAGCATAGAAAAATTACATATAAAAAGACAAGTATCAAGCAAGAATTACAGTTACAACATTTATATTTACTTTATCTTTTATCATGACTAAGAAAAACTATAATTAAAACTATTTATTCTTCAATTCCATCAAAGATCACTGAAGGATATAATATTACCTAAGTTAACAGGAAGTACATTGTAGGCAATTTCCAAAACTCTAGAATTGAGACAGACATCTCGCTGCCTGGACAGTTACCCAAAGTTCTTCTGTAACATGGGGATATGCATTCTTTATCCTACTGGCACATAGCATCAGGCAGACTTTTCCACGGATCAGGAAATTTCAAAGACATATCCCCCCTTTAAATATAAACATATAGACAGAAGGATTTCCCACACCATGTCTGTAGAGTTTAAATTTTGTCATAGGATTTTCAAGTCGTCATAGATTCTCTTGAGTAGGGATCAACTATTAGTACTAAACTAGTATAGCTAATGAAAAATGAGTTCAGTTTCAACAGGTAAAAATGAGAAACTAAAAAATAGGTATGAATCTGCAAAGTATATTGTGAGTTTAAAGATTTAATTTTTAAAAATTGGATGAGCATGTATATATGAGTTTTTATGTACAGGTGACAGAAGAGGCATCATATATTTTTGGACGTGAAATTTCCTGTGATTGTGAGCCATCAAGTATGGTACCAGGAAGCAGGTTCTACTCCTCTGCAAGAGAAGCAAATGCTCTACACGGCTGAGCTAGCTTTCCTGGCCATGTTTTGCAATTGCAGATTACTACGTTGCAAGTCTGTAAGTTGAAGCTGCTAAACATTGGGAAATCAAAGCTAGGAAAGATATAGGCCCAGCTACTAGAAAGAGAAAAAAATGCTAACAGTGTAGTACAAGAGACTGAGTTTAAAGAACAGACTGTGCTGAAATAATTTTAAAAAAATAAACAATATTCTACTTGATATAATGTTGAGTATGCAAAGGCATAATTTATTATAACACAAATATGTACAAAAATCATTTGATTTATAAAAATTACTTCACCCAAGTGCATGACAAGCTGAAGTCAGGAAAAAGGTCTATGAATAAGATTGTGTTCACATGATATGCCACAAAATCATTTTACTATAGCAATCAGTTATATTCAGAGTTCAATTATGTATGCAGAATTTGTGATAGATTAATAATCAGAGTAAATATCAATCCCCAGTGTTCAGAGAACATTTGTATAAAAGATTTAACAAGTATGATGTTTTTACACAGTCTTAACCATTCATGATCTTGGAAAAGAAAATGATGGATTTAGTTCTGCTCTAGAAAATGGAGCTTCTACCCAATGATCACAACCTCTCTGTCAAGGACATTTTCATGAAAACTACTGTTGTATAAACAGAGTCTTCGGTAGAAATGAGTTCCTATTATAAACGTGAAAACTGCATAAAGTCAGGGGTGTGGAGGAGCTTAAAGTCACAAAGGCTTGGACTGAGAGCATTAGAGATACTTGGAATATGATGTTCTATAAATCATATATGACTTTGTAATAACTGTGTTTCTAACGCAGCAGGATGCATCACATACATATTTAGAGTCACTTATGCTTTCTTGGAGAAATGCTTTGTTCTAGGATGGACCAAAACCTCTTGAGAAATCTCAGAAACTTCATGTTTCATCTAGAAACTGTTCACCACAGCACTTTAAAATCAAAACATCTTAAAGAACGTGATCTGGGAGGCAGAGGCAGGTGGATCTCTTTGAGTTCGAGACCAGCCTGGTCTACAAGAGCTAGTTCCAGGACAGGCTCCAAAACCACAGAGAAACCCTGTCTCGAAAAACCAAAAAAAAAAAAAAAAAAAAGAACGTGATCTGTGTTTTGCTCCCTTCCATTGACTTATTTCATGCCCTGGTCTACAACCCATCTGTATGTAAATTTTAGCTCTATTATTATTCATAATTTATTAAGCACCCTCCATATCATGTCTTAGAACACATTTGAAATGACCTTAAAGTAGAGTGTTGGTAATTTTAACTGACTCACTTTGACAGGATTCCCACCCACTCACTTGATGCCTTATGAAGACACTGATGATAATCAAGGTGCAATTATCCAAAGTGGCAAGGGAAGTCAGTAATGTTTGATGATTAATCATAAAACTGCTATCAATTATAGAGACAGTCATCTTGTCTTCCCTGGAAGAGGTCTGAAGTAGAACATTTCATTCTCACAGACATTATAGAGACATGTGTCGTAACTGTCAAGATTGGCAAATCACTGTGTGGAACAAAATAGCAACTTTAACAATATATAGTCATTTAACAAACCTTGACAGAGAAGTTCCATCCTTATAGACACTTCTTTATCATTTACCTAGCTGCTTTGTCATGTCCAGTCTCAAATTTCTGTTAACTTATAGATGTGCCTGGATATTACCATGACTTTTAGTTTTAACAGACTTTGGAACTTACAGGGGATCAAAACATGGAATGAAATTTTAAAAAAACCATGGAAGTTAAAATATTAACCTGTATAATCTAGCATTTGTAAAAAACAATATAAACTCAATTAACACTCAACAACAAACATAAAAGAAAAATGGAATAAGAGTCCAAGTAAGATTTTGTGAAGAGTAGGGGCCCTGGGACTACCAATTATTAGTCCTAAAAAAGTACTAAGATGGTAAAAGATTTCAGAAAGTGTGTAAAGATGAAAACATTGCTCTTTTCCATATATATTGCATATATTTCCAAATATTTGAGAAAAGACCACACATTTTATGCTGCAATTTTCAGCAATTTGTGTCATTCAGTAGGCTAATATGTAATAGACTAACCATCATCCCCATATAGAAATCAACATACCAAATATATATTCCAAAATATTTCAAAAGCAGAAACTTGAATGCATATAAAAAGTATTTACCTGCATGGCACACAATTCAGGTAAGTTTCCATAAGTATATTTTTAGAGCAAGCATACATACATACATACAGGTATGTTTCCTTTTTCTTTTCTAAAAAATATTTATAATTTCAATTAAGTATCTCTTTCTCCTTTCCTTTCTGTCACTCCAGCCCCTCCCATGTCCTTTCCCTTGATACCGCTCTTGTTTCCTGGGTGCTCCTTCTAAAATTGGTGACCTCATTTTTTGATTATTTTTATATCTAAATCCATAAATATGTGAGTACAACCTGCCAAGACTGCTCACTTTGCTTGTGTATATGTGATTTCAGGGCTGATCACCTTTTATTGAATACCAAATATAAACTCATCTCTGGACAAGACTGATTCTCCCTCTCAGTTATTAATTGTCTGTAATTCTTTGTTGTGTTTTTATTGACTCCATCAAGCTGAAGTCACAAGACAACTCTGGAAACTTAGTAACAAAGAATGACATATTTATAAATACCCAACTTATTAGTTTACATCAATTGAAGTCTCTAAGAAAGTGCACATATTTAGACAATTGCAACCTGAGTCCAAGCTATGAGGGTTCCAAATATAAAGATAACAGAGAAGAAAAGCAATAGTGGATTACTTCATTAAGATAAACCATAATATTTTCACCCAGGAGGTGGTGGCACTTTAATCCCAGCACTCGGGAGGCAGAGGCCGGCAGATCTCTGTGAATTTGAGGCCACCCTGGTCTACAGAAGTTAGTTTTAGGACAGGCTTCAAAGCTACAGAAAAATCCTGTCTCGAAAAACCACAAAAAAGAAACAAACCATAATCTTTTAATAAGGATGCAAAGTACATGTCATCAATAAGGAGAAAGGAAAACATGGCCTTATTAAAATTAAGAACAGTGGAAGCAAAAATTATGAGTGTAAGATGTTAATTTAAGTTTACAAAAGATTTTAACTCTTATCTGTTAGAACAAAGGCCTGCATCTTTAGGCTAGACATCAGACTGACAGAATCAGGTCATGCTACTCTGTTGCTTTCTTTAGGCCAAAGTGTTAAGAAGCTGTCAACACTTTGGCCTAACAGAAGCTCCTGTTTTGTAGTCCTAATGAGGACATGGACCCTCCATGATCTCTGTCACATATGCTATACTGACATATATCAGTGATGGGAGACTTTCTACCACCCCTGAAAGGTGTTTTTAAAAAAATACTTTTGTTCAGGGGATTTGTCTGAGAGGCCTCAGTGGGATTCCTGAGGATATTGCCCTGTAGGCTATTCTTTAGAGGCTTCTATTACCTCCTTTGTAACCTTTCTCATGGTGACTCTCTCTCAATCTCTCCCTGTATTTCTCTGTCATTCTCATTTTTTAAAAGAAATATATATATATATATTTTAAAAGAAATATATATATATATATGTATACCATTATAGGGCAGGGTCCACATCCAAAACCATGGGGCAACATATAATGGATCCATGGGTTATAAACAAAACAAGCAAAAGGAATGTAAAGTTGAGTTGGTTGGTAGGTAGAGATGGGTTTTGGAGAAGTTGAGGAAGGGGTAAATGTATTCAAAACACATTGTATGAAATTCTCAAAAACAGTTAAAATTTATATATATATATATGTGTGTGTGTGTGTGTGTACATTTCACAGAGGACAGCTAAGCCCACTAGAAAACACAGATATTTACATTACGATTTATAACACTAGCAAAATTACAGTTATGGAGTAGCAAACAAAAATAATTTTGTGGTTGGGGATCGCCACAACACTAAGAACAGTACTAAAGGGTTTTAACCCTTGGAAGGCTGAGAACCACTGCTCCAAATGGGAAGGAAGAGGAGTACGGGTGCAATGAAGTCCACGTGACATAAACAAAAATGAGGAACAACTGGAGGGGGAGAAGGGTTGGGGAAGGCACTGTAGAAGGAAGATAGAGAAGAGGAAAGTACAGCGCACATTTGTAGTCATATGAAAGAGCTCCACAATAGCCTTGATTGGAACATAACAAAGGTTTATTTATCTGGGGATGAACTCACAGAATGAGTAGTGATCCGAAGTCCTCTGTGTGTGCTGGGAACTGAAACTCAATCTAACCGAAAAGCAGGGCTGCACACATTTTTGTCTGCTCTTATAGTATATGAGACCATGCCCAAAGTGGGCTGGTATCTTAAAGTCTGTTGGCTGAAGAAGTTCCCACAACACCATAAATTGCTGAAAATGCCATGATAAAATCCATTACATTATTTGCTAATTTAACAGCTAATTAGAAAATAATTATAGGGTAGAGGCTTCAATTTATTATTTTCTCATACAATACATCTCAACCGCAGTTTTCCCTCCCTCTAAATTTGTAGTTTAGAATAAGGCAGCTAAAAATATCATTGTTTTTGTAACTTTGTCTCATACGCGATAATACTGTAGCCACAAGACCTATATGTATTTCCTGATCAGTTATTATTTCATTAACTCAACTAACAAAAAGAAAATATTTAGAACAAGTTCCTGTCTTGTTCTAAGTCTTATTTGTTTTTCTTTTTAGCATCTGGAATATCAGTGTCTTCAGTGTCACTGTGCAATTGCAATTTGATCGTTAAGTCAAACAGACGATTACATAATGTTGGCAAAAAAAAAAAAGTTGTATAATTCCCTGCCTGTGTTCTGGCACAGCCCATTTTTTTTTTCTCTGACTGCATTACCAACAGATTGTAGACAGACTGAAACCAGTCTTAATTTTTTCTTGTAATTAAGGCGTCCCATTTCTTGGTCTGGTTATGCTTGCCAGGAAGCACAAGAATTCCTGGAAATGTTTTTGGGAAAATGCCTCAGTGGAATTCAGGCGGCACACCATAGAAACCTTTTACACCATCCCATGAACAAGCAAAGTATTGCATTTCCAAAGTAGCATATCATTCTATAACCTGGCTGGGTAGTTCACATTACCCTAACAGTTCTTTAAGGCTGACACAGAAAGACCATAGGACAGATGGTTTGAACATTAGCAGGAAAGAGCAAAAGCACTGCTGACCATCTTCGTCATTTGTTTGCTCAATGAACTTAAAAAGGTTATTTAACCTCAGTGTGCCTTGGTTTTCCATCTATAAAATGGGCAGGGCTATTATGGTCTGTTAAGGACATTTAAAGCATATATTATTTTACGATGCTTAGATTAGTGTTGGTCCTTATAGTACACTAGGAAAGGAAAGCTGTATTTTCCTGTTTCCCATTGGTTTTTTTTTTTTTGTTTGCTTGTTTGTTTAACAGTTCTAAGACAAGCAAGCAGAAGGACCTAAAACAATGTGCATTTATAACTTCACGTATTTTTTGGAACAGAATTCTTTACAAAGCCTAGTGGATTTGTCACTAAGGCCATAAACACAGTATTTGTCTAGGTTGCACTTTCATCTGTCAGAGTGACTGGGAAATGGCCTTCTCCTGAGCTCACATGGCTGTTGGCAGAACTCAACTTCTTGTCAGTAAGCATGAGAGATTGTACCTGCCCACAGTTACCCTTTCGTTCTTGCTATATGGGACTCTGTGATGTGACAGATTGCATCAATATACCATCAGGGAAAAGTCTAACAGAAAGAATATACAAAAATGTAACATAATCTATGAAACCATCTGGTCACTTTTGTTATATTCTCTTGATTTAAAGCAAACCACAGGCTCTGGCCACACTCCACAAGAAAATGTTACTCAAAGTTATTTTAGCTTCACACCCCAACCCAAGTACCTTAGGGAAGGAATGGTTGTATTTGGCTTACAATTCCAGGTTACAGCCCATCATTGAGGGGAAATCAGGGCAATAACTCGGGCAGCTAGCCACATTATTTCACATGCAAAAGCACAGAGAAACACATGGATCCCTATTGGCTACTTTAATCTAAATTTCTCCTGTCTTATGCTGCTCAGGACCCACTTCCTAGGGAATGGTTCTGCCCTCAATGGTTCTTCAACATCAATGATCAATGAAGACAGCCTCTACAGATGGACACAGACCAATCTGATATGGAAAACTACTCACTTGAGGATCTTACTCAGATGATTGTAGTCTATGGAAAGTTGTCAGTTCAAGCTCTACATTATTGTAAATCTAAGGAGACAAGGGTTATAAGTTTCTTTTTAGAGGACATCATCTGTGCGTGTTTGGTTTTATGAAGTTGCATCTCACAGAATGAGCTGCTTTCTTTTTCTTGACATCTAGAAAGTTTATTTGTAGGGGAGACCAAGCCAATCACTTTGCTAGCAGGGGGCGGGGTCCCCCGAGGATATTTTTTACTTATAAAGATTGTGGCGTGCTCCCCGCCGCCCCTTCTGCTTTACTGTTCTCCGCGGGAACCTCTGATTTTGTAAGTCTATTTCCCCATTAAAGCTGTATATATTTTTACAATCTGTCTGCATTCATTTATGCCGCTACATTTATTTCACATAGCAGTTGTGTGCTGGAGGCTACTCGTGAGAGCTAGTTGAGTATCAAGGGAAAGTACACATTCAGTGACTTACTATCACTAAACATTATTAAGTCATACTAGCCACGCCTGTGCTACCCACAAGGGAAAAGAGTCAGGCTTTCATCAGAAGGTCGAATAATTGCCTTCACAAACTTTTCATCCTTTGTAAATATGCCTTATGTTCCTTTATTGGAATTCTTCAACCATGTGATTTTAAACATACTTATTCAGAAATAGCTTATACATTTTAATTCAGAAGCAATTAGGTGTTATTTTTGACAGGAAAACCAAATATAGTTCACTTATAGGTTATAGAAATGTAAATACTAATGACTACTATAAGAGATCTCTTAATTTACTATGTAACTTTAGGATTCCAGGATACCTTTAATATAATAACCTTTGCTACGTTATGTTCCTGAAAAGTAATAGTTATCAAATAAGGTCAAGAGATTTTACCCCTTTGTATATATTTTATTTTTTTCTTATTATGTGTGTGCATGATTAATGTGGGCTCTCTCTCTCTCACACACAAACACACACACAGACACACACATGATTGTCAGAGGACAACTATGTGGAGTCACATCTCTTCCTTCCTCCTATAAACATGTATTCTTCATGTTAAACTTAGGTTACAGGCTTGCATAAAAAGAGCTTTTGTGAATTGAGCCATCTTTCCGTCATATTTATTCTTGTATATAATTCTTCAACAAGAAAACTGCCTGTAACACACATTTTAAAGCTCACATCTATTTCATGGTTTAATACCACAAAGCAAAAATATATGGTGAAAATGAATATTTACTAGTATAATCTCAATAAAAGGTGCAATTGTTCATTTTGTTAGCTTAATGTTGACTGCAACTCAATAGGTTATTACCAAGTGAATCTAGGGGTACCTGTAGTATAATAGTAGAAACTTTTTATTAATTAGTAGATAGCATTAGGTTTATTATTTGTTTTCAGTTATTATTTGAATTTTCACATATATGTCTGTATTATTACTCGAACCAAATTCTTTTTGATAGCTGGTGTGTAAAGGAGAAGAAAAATATTATATAATAATTCTTTAATGGGAAAAATTAGATGGATTTGTGTGATGCAACATACTGCTGTTATTTGCTGTTAATGCTTTATAAACTTTTAATAAAAAAAACTCCTAAAACTATGCTTTTACACCTTTTCCCTAAGGAAACAAATATTAACCTTGACCATATATACAGATATTCTTGTGACCTGCCTCCACATGGAAGTTTAATGATCCCATCTGGGCATGAATTCAGGAACAGATCTTAATTTGTCAAAACAAATTGAGAAGCTTTCCTCCCTTACATCTGGCACCTAGCACTAAAGAATGATTTTTAATAAACAATTCAGAGCACAATAAATGTCTGAGAGAAGGAACTTGGCTATGAGTTTTCTGTGATGTAGCAATTATGAATGTTTCCCTGAAACTTTTGATACAAAGTGAACAAAATGAGGTGGGAAGGAGAAGAAAGACAATAGAATGTTTCTAATTAAGGCATAGAATTAATGAGAAATCATCATAAAATTATGAATAGACTAGACACATAGTATCAAAATCTTCTCTGGAGAGAAGAGGCAAATTCATTTCAGGTCTTTCACAGAAAACTTAAAAAGATATAGATTTGAAAACAACTCACTTATGGAAACATAACTGTTCTTCTGTGTAATCATCTCCATTCTGCTTGGAGTTTTATTTTGCTTTAGTCTTTTATATTTACTTTTGTGTGTTGTACTTGTTGGTTGTGCTATTAATTACTCAATCTTGAGCTTTAAAATATTTTATCACATAGGATGATATCATCTCTTCTAATCATCTATATTAAGGTTCAACATATGAGCCCAGAGGAAAAACTTCTAAATTATGGGGTCATATGTGGAAGATTAGCAGAGATTGGTATATGGTAATATTTTATACATTCATTCAATATTTGTTAGAATTATTTTCCTAAGGCAATTGAAAATAATTAGTCACGACTTTGTCCACTTCTTCATTGTCTTGGAATTTACAGAATACATACAGTCAGTGGAAACCCTTTACTCCGAGTAGTGACTTTTATCTTGCTGGAACTCACAACAGTTCTCAGCCCTCTCTTAATGTGGAGTGAGTCTAGGTCTCACTTTCTTATCCGTAACCAGAACTCAGCAGGTGGGACATGTTTTCATATCTTCAAAAGTTCAGTATTCATGTGATTCATATTATTTCTTAAATAACTCAAGCACATATAATCCATTATTTATTTAAACAATTATTTCCTCATGTTCTTTGTTCACTTTACATTAGCATTGACCATGTATCTAATTACTCCAGTGGGTGACATTGACATAGTGCTTGATTCTCCCTTAAGTCAATCTTAAAGGCAGCTTGTCCACAATGATTCAAGGCATTCAATAAGCCTGCACATTGCATTTGTACCCAGGAAGTTCAGCATGTAGGAGGCAGGATTAAGGACATTTAATACAGAAGTTTAAAAGTGATCATGGGTGTGTTCAAGAGATTCCAGGGGACAAACAAAAATGAGATAAAACTTTTGCTTTCTTTCTATTAGTCTCAAAAGTGCATCACGACCCTGTGCTTGAAACTGCAGAAGTAAACGTTACAACAGTTTAATTTTCCTTGCTTATTATAGATAAGAGTCTGCTTCTTAATTACTTCTTTGGCCTTTTAATTATAGATTCAAGAGGCTTTGACTTAGCATGGAGAGAGCCTAGAGTACTGGAGAATCCATTAACAAACTAATGTTGAATTAATTAGTTCCCCAACAGTTCAAACATTATAATAAATTTCCCTTTGTATGAGTAGAGATATATATCCACTGGAGAGTAGTACAAGTAGTACACAAAGGAGCATTGCTTGCTTTTGAGAACAGTTCCTAGTGTGCACCACACTGTTTTCTAGTCAATGTTTTCCTTATTTACCTTCTATTTACTTTAAAAGTTTCTGGCCAACAATGTTGTCCTTAAAAAAAAAAATCACTGGCTCTTTTCCTGTTGGGAGAGTACTAGATTTCTCTGAAGGTAATAATATTGTGATCTGTCAAAGAACTTGGGACTTCTGGATAGATAAACTATCCTTTATTTGGATAAGACATTCAATAGCGAGATAGATAAATACTGTGAAAAAATAAGCAGTCCGAAGGTTATGAGATTTATGTATTCAATTTGTTGAAAGAAAGCATGATGCATTGTCACACAAGATCAGATGTGCCTTCAGATTTATAAAGCAGAGAAGAATAGAGAAACTAATCTAGTCCTGAGTATGCATAGAACAACAGATATTTTCTCCATGATCTTGTTTGACAGGTCAAGTTTCTTTCTATCTTTATATGGTTTCCATTTTAATGTTTTGGGGATTTGGGGCTTATATTTTCTGAGATTATGATATAATTACATCATTTCCTCATTCCACTTTTCCCCACAAAACCTCTTGGATCTACTTGCCCCCTTTCAAAATCATGACCTTTTTTTGATTGTTGTTACATTCATATGTATGTATGTATGTATGTATATATATATATATAATGCTGTGTGTGTTTTGTCTATTTACGTATTAAGTACACACAGGTATGCATTCCTAAATATATAAATACAACCTGCTTAGTTTGCAAAAAGTTACTTATAAACATGTTTTCTGAGATGACATTTGGTATTGGGTAATCAGTAGATATGTTCATCCCTGGGCAAGATTCTTCTTTGGCTCAATGTTCTTTTAAATTCATCATTTTCAAAGCTATAGGATTAAAATCTTACAGGATCAACTCTATCAGCTCAAGAAGAATTCATTCTGTAACTTGTTCAGCTACGACTTGACCATAGTCTATATAAAACCGTCTTTTTTGTTCTCCTTGAAGGAAGAAAATGCAGAAGAAAGCAATATCTTTTTCTGCTTTATGTAGTTTCATGTCCAAATCCACTGTGGTTGATATCTTATGAAGTAAGATGATAATTTTATAAATAAATAAGTAAAATACATTGAGAAGCATTATCCAGGAAAGATGTTGTATAGTCCTGTTTTTATTTATTTATTTATTTATTTTAATAAAATTTTTTATTCTTTTTAAATTAATATTTCCACCTGCTCCCCGTTTCCCATTTCCCTCCCCTCCTCCCAAATATTGCCCCCTCCCCCCAGTCCCCTCCCCCTATCCCCACTCCTCTTCTCCACCCCCCACATCATTCCCCCTCCCTTTCTATACTGAAGAGCAGTCCAAATTCTCTGCCCTACGGGAAGACAAAGGTCTTCTATCTACGTCCAGGAAGGTGAGAGTCCAAACAGGCTAAGCTCCCACAAAGCCAGTTCATGTATTAGGGTCGAAACCTAGTGCCATTGTCCTTGGCTTCTCATCAGCCTTCATTGTCCGCCATGCTCAGAGAGTCCAGTTTCAACCCTTGCTTATTCAGTCCCAGACCAGCTGGCCTTGGTGGGCTCCCAATAAATCAGTTCCACTGTCAGAGTGGGTGGGTGCATCCCTTGTGGTCCTGATTTCCTTGCTCATGTTCTCCCTCCTTCTGCTCCGCATTTGGACCTTAAGAGCTCAGACCGTTGCTCCAAATTGAGTCTCTGTTTCTACCTCGATCCATCGCCAGATGAAGGTTCTAAGGTGATATGTAAGATATTCATCTGTATAGGATAGGGTCATTTCAGGTTCCCTTTCCTCAGTTGCCCAAGGTACCAGCTGGGGACATCTCCCTGGACACCTGCGAACCCCTCTAGAGTCAAGTCTCTTGCCAACCCTAAGATGGCTCCCTTAGTTAGGATATATACTTCGCTGCTCCCGTATCCTCCCTTCCTATATCCCAACCATCCCAATCCCCCGAGCTCCTCCCATCCTCCCCTTCTCATGTTTCTCATCCCATTTCCCCTTTGCCCCTTGCCACCTCACCCGCAAGTTCCAAGTTTTTGCCCTGCAATCTTGTCTACTTCCCCTCTCCAGGCGGATGACTATACGATTTTCTTTGGGTTCACTTTCTTATTGAGCTTCTCTAGGATCACAAATTATATACTCAATGTCCTTTATTTATGGCTAGAAACCGATTATGAGTGAGTACATCCCATGTTCCTCTTGAGCCAAATTATATCTCACTGCATTTTAATTAGACAGTTTAATTGTGTTTGGGAACACCAAATTTACAAAAACTAAATTTGATAGAAACATAAATAATTTATTTAAATCTAGAAACAGAAGGTTATCTTATTAATTAGTGAAGATACCTATGATTATAATAACCAGGCAAGAACTAAAACACAAACAGAACCATTAGGAACAAATTCAACATACAGGAGCATATTTTGCATTAATAAGGAAAGCAATATGTCAATTCCCCAAAGATTTACCTTGGTAATTTTAGTGACCTTAGTTTACTTTTGGGCAGGGAAATCTAAACTGAATGCTGGGAGAAAGAAGGCAGAGTCAGGAAGAAGCAATGGAGCTGATACCAGAGATAGACATGCTGAAACTTTGCTGGTAAGCCACAACTACGTGGCAATACACAGATTAATGGAGATGGGTTAATTTAGGATATAAGAGTGAGCCAGAAATATGCTTAAGCTATTGGTCAAACAGTATTGTAAATAATATAGTTTCTCTGTGATTATTTCAGGAGTCTTGGCAGCTGGGAACACAAGCATACTCCTATTATACAAACAGAATGAAGGAAAGGTAAAAATGCCATAAGGTAGAACATAGATTAATAGAAGCAGCTTAATTTAAGTTAAAAGAGCTAGTTAGGAGACAAGCCTAAGCTAATGGCAAAGCTTTCAAAATTAACAAGAATTCTTCATGTCATTATTGTGAGAAAGATGGGTATAAATATTTATACGAATTAATTAATTAATAGTTTTAAATAATAAAGGTAAGTATTTACATAAAGAGTAAAGTACTGTAAAGAAATTAAGACATGTAAAGATGGGAATTACCCAGGGCATCTGGATTCTCAACTGTCTTTTGTTGACTTTGAATTTTTTAAATGCTACTGAACCAAAATCAAAACCAAGAGAATGGATGAAGAAAGTATGGAATATATACATATTAGAGTACTACTCAGCAGTAAAAAACAATGACTTCTTGAATTTTGCATACAAATGGACGGAAATTGAAAACACTATCCTGAGTGAGTTAAGCCAGACCCAAAAAGAGGAACATGGGATGTACTCACTCATATTTGGTTTCTAGCCATAAATAAAGGACATTGAGACTATATTTCGTGATTCTAGAGAAGCTAAATAAGAAGGTGAACCCAAAGAAAAATATATAAGCATCCTCCTGAATATTAACCTTCATCAGGCAATGAAAGAAGACAGAGACAGAGACCAACATTGGAGCACTGGACTGAAGTCTCACGATCCAAAGGAGGAGCAGAAGGAGAGTGAGCACGAGCAAGGAACTCAGGACTGCGAGGGGTGCACCCACACACTGAGGCAATGGGGATGTTCTATCGGGAACTCACCAAGGCCATCTGGCCGGGGTCTGAAAAAGCATGAGACAAAACCGGACTCGCTGAACATAGCGGACAATGAGGACTACTGAGAACTGAAGAACAATGGCAATGGGTTTTTGATCTTATTGCACGTAATGGCTTTGTGGGAGCCTAGGTAGTTTGGATGCTCACCTTAATAGACCTGGATGGAGGTGGGTGGTCCTTGGACCTCCCACAGGGCAGGGAAACCTGATTGCTCTTTGGGCTGAGGAGGGAGGAAGACTTGATTGGAGGAGGTGGGGGGAATGGGAGGTGGTGGCGGCGAAGAGGCAGAAATCTTTAATAATTAAATAAATAAATTAATTAATAAAAAAAACCAAAACAACAGCTGCTAAGAGATATTTGATTGTGAAAACAACTACCAAATTAAACCAGGCTATATATTTTAAGGATGTCTTACCTTTAGAATGGAAACAAAATAATGTGTTGCATGGTTAGAGGGGTTATACTTTTCTTTCCATGAGAAATAAAAAAACTTTGGCATTCTCCAAATTTAATGAAGACTATATTTGACTGAAGGAGACTTCCTGAAAATCTTGACTATAGACATAAAGGAAGAAAACAACACACACACACACACACACAAAAAAAAAAAAACTCCAAGAAGGTGACATGTAGGCTGATCCCTTGACATGAGAAAAGCTCTGAGACTAGATGAGACATAATAAATCTTATTGAGTACCAAAGTCCTTATGACAGTTGAGTTATACAGTTCACAAGGACTTATAAAGCTGACGTATGCCCTTGACCTGCTCAAACTTAGAAAACTTTAGCTGAGTTGTACACATGGCACATTCCATACTTGTGTTAATGAAGATATATACATTACCCTTAAAACCTTGTGTGTTTTCAGAAAAAAAAAAAAAACAACAGATATCAATAATGGTAAGTAATCCATGTTCTCCAGTCTCTCAGAATGCCTCTGTTATAGCTTTCTCAAAATTCATTATTGAATTAGTGTGATTATCTTGCTAAAGAAAATTTTGAGGTTATGTGTTCCATATCTTTTCAGAAACATTCATGATTTTTTTCTACCCCAGACAGTGCATTCATAGTGCATTCTGGCACCATGAAGACCAATTGACAGGAAAGAAATTTCAAGGATCATATACAGTTTAAATTCTCAGTGTTTTGCTACCCAAGTTTATGGACTCTTTGGCAAGAAAATCATATAGTCTGGTCTGTTGGGAAAGGAATAGCATGTGTAATAATAACATAAGATTTTGGGGTCCTCTGGGTCTCCTTATCAACAGCTGATAAGAACTCATTTCATGCTTGGACCTAGATTTTTTTTAGTTTAGTAAACTTTGGCTTCTGGAATGAGCATTTTATCTATCCATGCATAGATTTTTTCATTTTCTTAATTTATTTTCTAATTATGTGTTTAAAATAATAGGTTTCCTTAAGAATTTCATAAGTTCTTAGTCTTTTTAGACTTTTCCCCAACCTCTTCTCTCATTTTCCCCAACCCTCATCCACCTTTAAACTTTTCCACTTCTGTTATTTGCCCCTCTAATTTCATATCACATGTGTTAGGCTATCTTCTGTTCCATAATTCAACATCGATGTGTTCTTATATAAGTACTTTGGATTGGCAAGTACATATAAAGAGAAATAGTGAATTAAAATATAGCTAAAAAGGTAAATAAGGCCGGGCGGTGGTGGCGCACGCCTTTAATCCCAGCACTTGGGAGGCAGAGGCAGGCGGATGTCTGTGAGTTCGAGACCAGCCTGGTCTACAAGAGCTAGTTCCAGGACAGGCTCCAAAACCACAGAGAAACCCTGTCTCGAAAAACCAAAAAAAAAAAAAAAAAAAAAAAAAAAAAAAAAAAAAAAAAAGGTAAATAAGTATTGTGTAAATATTCGTATCTTCTATCCACCACTAATTTAATTATTTAAATTATTTAAGTTTTAATTATTTACCATTAAGCTAATTATTTCTCATTGAAGGCCGAAAAGCTGTTAATATTGTAATTGGTGCTTATTTTAAACATATACTTGGCCTATTGCTTTATATCTGCTACAAATAATAATTAAATTGCAATAGTAACAATCATTTTAATGATTTCATCTCATGTTGTTACATTCATAGAAAACATGTGTGAAAATAATATTCCAAAATACAAGCCTGAAATTCTGAAAATATCATTGTGAAATAATAAAGCAACTTTCATAAGGTACACTAAAGCAATGATTTAAGATCAAAATGTAAATACATAATTTGTATGTTATTTTATAAATAGTACAAAATACAACCATTTTGTACATAGTAACATTAATGATTAATTTACATGTATTGTTTGCTCTAAAATTACTAAATTTGCTTTCTGTCAGTTTGGCCAAGAGATTGCTATTTATAAAAACACACTAAGTAATCATGCTGTCAAAGTTTGTGATACAGTATCATGAGCAGAAATTCTTGCACCAGATTTATAGCTGCTTGATACAGACTTTCTTTGACCTTCTTCTTGTTCCTATACCATTAGCAATCACACAATAAAATGAATTATTATAATATAGTACAATGATTGTTAACATATATAGATATTTTAATACCTGCAAACATATACTTTAAATTCAAGCTATTTAGAAGTAATAGTGATGATCAATTTATATATAATAACAGAGGAATTCATCAGAAGGTCATTATAATTGTAAATATATACATAACAAACACAGTCATACCCAGTTACTTAAAACAATATGATTATATCAAAAGCCACAGATTAACACTAGCACAGTAATATTGAATAATTTGTATACACCATTCTCAGGAATAGCTAAGTCATTCAGAAAAAAACTTATGAAGAAACATTATATCATAATAAAATACACAAATACAGAGTATATTTGTCATAAAAGAAGTGACTAACAGAAATCTATAGAACAATTCACCCAAATACTAAGTATACATTCTTTCAGCAGTCCATAGAATTTTCTTCAAAGCTAACCAGATATTAATATACAAAGTAAGTTTCAACAAAGAGAAAAATTGAAATAATATCTTACATTTTATCTGACCCTAATAGATATATAAAAGAGGCCATAATAGTAAGTTCAGAAACCATAATAAAGGTAAAAATTAAAGGCCATATAAGTAAGTACAGAAACACTTGTTGACTAAATAATACATTGTTGAATGATGTATGGGTTACTGAGGGAAAAAATATATTCCACAAAATGGAGTCTAGGATGGTGTCTGTGCTGAACTAGAATTCATACTAAGAAATAAACCTGGAAACTTTCCCAACTATGCAGATTTGGTAACCAACCACAGAGCTATGTATACCACAGTCATCTGAAACTACTTAAAGTATAAAACAGGAAAAGAGAAAAATACCTATTAATTTATACAATTATTTTGATTATTTTTCCCTGTCTTCAGTTTTATGTGGTTTTGTTGTTGTTTATTTGTTTGCTCGTTTGCTTGATTGTTCTTTCAAAGGATATGTTGCATCATTAAATTATTAACTTGAGATCCCCCCAAATTTTGCTATAGGCACGTAGTGCTTCATACTTTCCCCTTAGGACTATCTGCATCGAGTCCCATGGATAAGGATACAGTCTATATTCATTTTCATTAAATTTTGGGATGTGTTTAGATGCTAAAGCTTATTGTTTAACTAGTACCACATAAATGTTACTATATTTTTCTGGGGTTGTTTTTATATTTAAAATTAAAATTGCATAATATTCAATTTGTTAACCGAACTGAAAAAATTGAAAAGTTGTATAATTCTCCAATTTTGAAAATTATTTTTATAAAACAAACATACTTATATGAATAATTCTCTTTTTGTCTGATGACTGTAGCTTGTGCCTCAATTTCAGAATTAAAATGCTTTCTATAAATTTAAATTTAATTATTAGATTTAATCCTATATTTCATTAGAAGATGCACTAATAAAATACATTGTTTTTCAACAATGTATCATTTTAGGTTTCAGCCTTCTTGCAAACATACTTGGATCTATTCCTCCCAGGTTTATCATTTCACCAATGCTAGCATCCACAGATGAGTTTTACAGGCACTGTAATAGGCTTTCTTTAACTTTTAAGATATCCTATACATGCTACTCAGGAAAGAATTCTACATGTCTCTTGGACAACTCTAGTTCATAGAGACAAACACAAAGGCATAGTTAGATTTAGAACGATGAAAGGGCACTTGCAGAGTAGTCACAATGAGAATGATCTAATTGATTCAGAAATTACAAAAAAAAATTGCATAAACTACCAATCTCTAACAGTAAGAAAGCGCTTCTGAGACAAAGCGCTCACAGCTTCCCATTTGTTTCACTTATAAAATAGTGGAGATCTTTGCCTCATTTTTCTTCCATTTTCATTAACTGAACACTTTCAACAAAACTTCCAAACCAGTATTCAGACTTACTGAGAATGTCAATTCTCTCACCTAGACTCATACTTTCATATCATATGTGCAAAACTGAGTTTCAGATGAGCACTCATCACACAATGTACCTGTCCCTGAGAGCAATAACACCAGGAAGTCTGACCCTGCCTTCACAGTGCTTAGCTTTGTTTAAAAGACAAGACAGTAAATTTTCTTGAGAAGCATTTTATTATAATTGGTGTCTTTGGGTTATAGTTTAATTAAGTACTACAAATAGCTTCTGGAATATTTTATTAGTTTAGGGGGAAACCTAATTACTTATTGTTTTGAAAGTTAAAATGTCTCTTCAACTGGCATATTATTTACAAGATGAATCAATAAATATTACAAGTTGTTTTTAAAGGAATTTGTTTTTAAAATTTTAGTTATTGAGGAACTTTTTTCAGTTATTCAGACATTGGTATTGCCCCTCAAAACATTTTGATTACTCCCATTCCTAAGCATAAATAAAATGACAGTGTATTTGGAGTTAACTGCAATGCATTCTCCAGACATCAACAAAAACTTTAGAAGTTGTTTTATGTGATTAGTTCACATTTTACAAATATTTTCCACCAAATTTATGGCTCATATCAGGAGTAGCATATATATAAAGCAAAATAAATTTAATAAGATATATGTACTTTGAGGGGCCACAGAAGTAGCACAGAAAGAGGATTTGGGATGACTATAAGGGGTATTCCTAGAAAAGTCTGCTATTTTCAGAATTAGAAAATCCACTGATGAGCAGTAGGAAGTTCACCACAACCATCCTCATTGGCATATTTTCCAAAAAATATTTATTCTGATATTGCAGGTGTAAGCGAACAAGGAGAAGTCGTATAAAAATAACAAACAATAGAAAGAACATGTTTTATTTCACTCTATACAAACAAGCCAAAGACAGGCAAATTTTAAATATTTAAATTTTGTTTGTATATCTTATTTATACACAATGATGGACCACACAATGACACTTTCATCAATATCGTTTGAACTTTTTGCCACAACTTCTCTTTTCTCTTTCTTTCTTATTGACCTTCTCTTATTAAACCTTATAAAACCCAAATTTAAATATTAAATGAGATTCCATAATCAGAATCAGAGAATAATGAAGCTCTTATTTAGAATCTATAGAAATATATTTAAATAATTTATCTTAGACTAACAATTAATAAAGAGATACTCAATGCATAAAATTAAAACAAATTAGAATTGAGGGTTGAAAAGAAGAGAAATACAACAGTTTGTTTAAAAAATAAATAGATGGTCACTCATTCTGAAGAAGATAAAAAGGAAAAAAATCTTACATGGAGCAAACTCAGTGTTTCTGTTCCTTACTTGGCCAAGGTGGCCCAACTGCTGTTTCAGATGAATAGAAAAAGAAAATAATGCACTTCATTTCTTATGAGAAAAAGAAATTGGGAACTTCTAATTCACACACTTCCTAATCCCCCAAAGGTATTTTACTTCCTTCTTTGAATTGGGTATCTTTATAATTTTGATCTGAAGGCAAATATTTTCATAGCTTTAAAATAATGAGGGCCCTTTGAAGACACTATCCAATTTCTTATACAGTCAACACTACCATCTCAATATTCTAATGACTTATACTTTTTACTTTGATGTAAAATTGGATTCCCTCTTAATGAAGCCAAATGTTCTGACTGTGTTTTTATTTGCTGATTTTAAAAGTTGGACTTTATTTTTACTACACCCTTCATGTTTTTGCTATTTTAGCTCAAATTCATTGATTTCCTTTTACTGCACATTTTCAACTCTATGAAATTCTTTATTTCTTGTTTTTTCAGCTTGATGTTGTTTCCTGGTCACTCGCAATTTCCCCATTATGGATTCATTCAGGCTGCTTTTAAAAGCATTCAGCATATTTTCTTGGGCAGAACCTCAATACCAGAATCATGGAAATACAGAAATAATGTACAAATGAAACTCAAAATCTGTTCAAGTTTCATAGAAATTTCACTTAAAAGAATATCATTTTTGGCAATGATCTGATCTGCTTATATGTTTAAGAGAATCTAGGATATTTTACCCTTATAATATCCCTAACTGTTTGTCTTAGATTTGTAACATGAGAGCCTGCTTGTTGGGGTTTCTGTCCTGCCAGGTCCCCACAGTCCTTAGGTCCCAAAGAATCACACAGAAGGTCTACATAAGTTATAAAACTGATTGGTCCTTTATCTCAGGCTTCTTATTAACTCTTATAGCTTATATTAGCCCATTGTTTTAGCATATGTTAGCCACATGGTTCGGTACCCTTTTCAATGGGGCAGCTCACATCTTCCTTCTTCGGTGTCTGGGCAGGATTGCAGAGTAATGGGCTTCCTCCTTCCTAGAATTCTTCTGTACTTGCTGATATCTCGGTAGGGACCTCCAATTGCCGCGCACGGCGCCCCCGTGTCTGCGCTCTGTGCACTAGAACCCAGTACTCGAGCTTCAAGCAAGGGGCTGGAGGTTGAGAATACAGACGCAAAGACAGACCGACAGGCAGACCTTTAAACACTGATACCAAAGCCCCAAGTGCTCCTTTATTGTGTACAGGGGCAGATTATATAGAGATAGCCACGCCCTAGCCAAACCCACCAGAAACCACTCTCCTGCCCTCAGGAACTCCTGAAGGTCTCGTGCTCAGAGCAGCTGTAGGCACTCAGATCAGGGGAAAACAAGTTGTTTACAAGAAATTCAGGATCTGGGTTCTCACTGCTCCCAACATGTACTCATTGACATGCCTTTACTTCCTGTCTGGTTATCCTGCCTATACTTCCTGCCTGGCTACTGGCCAATCAGTGTTTATTTAAAACATAATTGACAGAATACAGAACTGTCCTGCACCACTGCCGTGATAAAGCATTGTGACCAAAAGCCAAGAGAAAAGGACTTATTTCAGCTTACACTTCTAGGTCAGACTCCATCAATGTTAGAAGTCATGTCTGGAACACAAGACAGAAACATGGAAAGAAGAATAAAAACAGTACACAGTCAAGTTCTAAAAAAGGATGGATTTTTAATTATGTCTGAGGTCAAAAGAAGCCTGAAACTATTCTATCAAGTGCACATCAAGATACGATCATTGGTAATAGTCCTAAACGTCATGCAAAAATCATAAATAAGAGCACATCAAATTGCTCAGTAATACAAGTAAAGAACTATATCAGTCGGAGTTGTGTTTATTTCCAGATTACAAGTTTAATGTTCAACATATATTTAACATATATGCAATTTACAACATTAACAAAAAGAAACCATAGTCTCATGTTTACTTAACCAGATGCCATGAGATTTGGCTATATCAACACCTACTCAAGATTTGTCCTTATACCACAGTAGTTTTCACCCTCACAAAAAAAGCTTCTTTATCCAGAAGACAGAGGTTACTACAGATGTACAACTGGTCATGGTCACGGGGTGCTCAGACATAGTCTATACACCTATAAAGTAACTCCTCCACCTAAAGCTCATGGAACATTGTCACAAAAGGGACAGATAGATTCTAAGATCCAGAGGACCTTCAAGTCTTCTGTGAGGCAATGTCTCTATACATGACAGGGTGATAGAGATATCCATGAAATATCTCAACAATATTACTGTTTTAACAAGACCTGCATAATAAAAAAAAACCACGCCAATATGGATGTGGAAATTTTCTCAGGGCTCCAACTCTGGCTGAAGGCAATCAATGGCTGCTGAGGGAGGGTGAATCAGTTTTCTCCAGGAACAAACCCGGTGATAGCTTATACAATTCAAAGTGGTCACTCTTAAACAAGCGTAGCTACACAACACTAAAAACTCAGAAGGATATATATATATATATATATATATATATATATATATATATATATATGTTGCTACACACATATTTTCTCTCTGTGTGTAGCAACAATGATTATAGAAAAAGAGAACATGAATTTGAGATGAAGTTGGCCACTTAGGAGGAGTTGGAGGTGAGAGAAGAAAGAATAGAAATGATGTAAAAGCAGGTTTCATTGATTTTTTAAATAGAAGTGAAAGAGACAAAAAACTTCCATATTATGGGCTGGTTCAATGGCTCAGTAAATAAAGGTACTTGCTGCCAAGTTGGAGAACCTGAGTTTGATTTCCAGGACCTGGATGATGCAAAGAGAAAACTGACTCTCACAAGTTGTCCTCGAATATCCACAAGTACACTATGACAAACACACACACACACACACACACACACATTGATAATGATGATGATTAATACAGTAAAATTTAGAGCATAAAATTAAAAGTAAAATATTTTTTCTTTTAAATATCCAATATAATATAATATAATATAATATTATTAATATAGGCAGTATGCTCTGACTTTCATTCATCTTATATAATTGAAATATTAAACCCTTAAATTATAGTTTCTAATTTTTGCCACCTCCCAGAATTTCAAAACCTTATCATTTTTTTCCTTCTATAGTTCCTCATTAAAATATGATTATATGATATTATATTTAATTTATCACAAAGTCTTTGATAATTTTTTCATTTTGATGTAGGGAACTAATCTTGTTACTGATACAAAATGAAGGCATGGACTTTTTCAGCTACCTTTGAAAATGAATTAAAAGGAGACTTCTGTGTAAGTTGTTGAGGGAGATAATAAATTTCAGGAAGTACAATCTATAAATATTCAAATAAATAGGGAAGATAATGCAATTAAGAGAGTGTTAGATGTACGAGTTCTGGCTTGTGTCTAAAATTGCGATTTTCAGGATGCTGATGCGGGAGGATTGTGAATTAAAGGTCAGCCAGGACTGAATATTACTAGCTTGATCTCCACAGTGAAGAACTGGAGAGAGGAGGAAAAGGGACACATGGAAACAGAAGGGAGGAAAGGTAGACTATTAGACAGATTCTTAGTAAAATATATTCTCATTATTGGTCTACATAGACTTTATAGAAGTTAGTTATAAGTGCCTGCATTTACTTACTGGCCCAAGGTGACCTGATAGGTCTGCAAGGAATTAAATCAGGCCAGTTGGAGGGGTCACAGCACAGCCGAGGCTGTGACAATTTTATTGATAGCAATCACACCTTTTATAGCTTTATCATAAACAGAGTATAATAGCAGTTGCCAGGATCAATACAGTTGTAGTTGCCAGGATACAGTGAAGTTTCCAAGCCATACAGGGTACACAAGATTAATGGCTAAAACCAATTTTCCTGTCAAGTTTCTTCGCATCCTTGACGACTAAGGGAACATACAGAGAAGCACAAAGTGGCCTGAATGTTTCACTGCCTGAGGGAGCACATCCGTCTCTCGGGAACTGGAAGGCACATTGTGCCCCAAGAGCCGTGGACCTGAAAAACCTATGACACATGCCTCTCAAAGCAGCTCGGCCAGGCCAAGTCCATGCAGTTAGTATTATAAAACTGGCTTTCTATAAGGAGAAAAAAATATGCCAGTAATTTGTAATTGCTACAACTATTTATTGGGTAGCTTATAAATGAAAATCTGCATTCTGTCTTAGAATCTAGAAATAAATCCATGGGCTAAACAAATCCCGTCACTAATAAATTCATAATCTAGTAGGAGAGACCTTAAGTAGACACACACGTTTGCTTGCTCAGTGCTACATTCACGACTGAGAAAATCCGAATTACTGGAGAGGCAGAGCAGCCATACTGATGCAAAGGAGTGCAGTGCTTGTGGGTCTAGCTTAGGGCTAGCTGAAGGCAGTGATGGTGACAATGACGTCTGTGACCCTGGAGATACTCCTGGTGTGGCTAGTTTAGTTTATATTTGTTCTTCTGCAGGAAAGATAATGTCTGTGCAGAGAATCCAAAGTATGGGAGGTGGCAAGACTGAAAAAGGTGCAAATCCATGACTGAGTTGCATTTGGCTAGCTTTGGAAATTGAGTGCTTATGGGCTTACCTTGAAGAAGTCATGTGCACACATCCATACATGCTCAAAGGTAACTCATCTTTTCTAAGTCTGTTCCCTTGTTCAATATTGGATAATAATACCATAGTTTTTCATATTTACTACCATTACAGTTTGTACATTATCTTTGGCACACTGTAACTGCTTAACCTCTTCTATGCGTGGTTTTAGACCAGGAATAAAGCTGTAGAACAGACATTTGTACAAATGTGTTGTTTTTAGATCTTAGCCCCATGGCTAAGACACCTTAGACAACACCTTTGACAAATTAAAATCCATTAAATCCTATCAACTCTTAGTAATCCTCTAGGTAAAATGATACATTTCCAAATTCTTTCATTCAATATTCATTTCATCTTTAATAAAACCAGAGAAATCCAACAGAAGTTCACAGGTCAATAACTGGCTTAAGTCACATGTCTTACTTATGTGGAATAAGCTGGATTTGCATAAATAACATCAAATTTTGAGCTTAGCATTATATTCTATTAAATGGAATATTGCATTTTGAAAGAAGCAATTTTAAAACAGGATTTTTAGCAAATATACCAAGAATGGCATTTTTTATTATAACCGTCCCTGGTATTTAATTCTTCCCGAATTTATCCCATTAAGACAATCTCAATGTTCTTTGCTTAGAAATCACATTAATAAAAATGTCGAGGATCACACTATTCTTTATCCCTTTACCTGATGTTAGGTATTTGTAAGATAAGATTTAAAACCATGGTTCTATATCCTGGCAAATAAGCTTTAGGTATCTTTTTCTTTACTGAAACACGGCATGAGGGATGTCCTCAGCTACAGAATATTGAAGAACCTTTCAATCTGCAAATACTGTTCATATATTCTTATTATAGATTCCTGAGCCTTAGGGGAGGGGTTTGTTTTGATGAAGACATCTCAGTTAGGACTCCAAAATCTCTTACTCTGCGGACATTGTCCATTTGGGGATCTCAATGTTAATTACCATCTAGTACAGAAGCTTCTCTGTTGAGGGTTCAGTGAGGCACATACCTATGGGTTTAGCAATATATCAGTAGGAGTCATTTTAATGCTAGGTCTGTTTAACAGAAGGAAATTAGCAGATTTTCTCCTAGGCCCTTTCTAGTTTGAGGATCTTGGGATATTTAGCAGTATCATGGAGAAGACATTAAAATAAACCAAAAAGTGGTTGGTTACTCCTGTAACATTTATTTCACCATTGTACCAGTATGTCTTGAAGCAGGTCACTGTTGTAGATCAGAGGGTTTGAGTATGGGTGTTATTGATGACTGCCTTTCTCTTTCATTCGTATTCAGAGTACCTTTCTGCACCATGGAAATGGTCAGTGGGGGTGAAGGTTTAGATAGTCACCGGCTCAGCATCTGCTTGTTTTACAACATAAGTCAGCAGACATACCGTCACAAGCATAGCCTATTTTATTTACATTTTAATAATCAATGAGCCTACATTAACACATGATCTAATCAAAATTTATAGTTGGTGTTAAGATTCACTCATGATGCTGTGGGTTTGGACAAAAGTGTGATGCCACGTGTCCAGCAATACAGTATCAGAAAAAGTCATTTTTGCCTTAAAAATTCTAAGTAACCAGATGTGGTAGTGTTTGTTTTTAACTCAAGCACTCAGAAAGCTAAGACTAGAGAATCTGTGAATTTGGTGTCAGCCTGGTCTGCATAGCGAGTTTCAGATTTGTTAGAGCTATGTTAGCTACATTTGTTAGAGCATCATCTTAAAAAAAATAATAGTCCTCTCTGCAATGGATGTTCTTCTCTCCTAGCCTATGATCACTGGTAACTGTTGATTTTTCCTTCTTCAGATGTATTTTTCCTTTTCCACAGTCTTATGTGCTCGTTATCTTTCAACATGAAGCTTTTTAAGATTTACCATATTTTCAAAGCCCTTTCCTATTTGTATTTTCCTTAAAGTATCTGCAGACTCTGTTTTTTCTACACTCTACCTTTTATGCTCATTTTTAAAAGAAACCATCTTTTATTTGCAGTTATTCTTACGTGCTCTGACTTATGGTTTTTGTTATTTGTGGAAAATGCTTATAAAGCATCTCATTAAATATTTTTCTCTGTGTGGCTTCTCTCCCTTTTTAGTCATGGAGCCTCTACTTGTTTATATAGGGGGTTCTTGTTATCTCTAACCTTAATTGAACTTTTGTTTAATGATTTTCCCCCTAAATCATCTTTTGTCTTTTGATTCCAGATATGATTATGGTTTTTTGGCTTTATATTTTCTATTTTATTCATTGAGATTCATAGAAATTTAAAATTCTGTATATGTATATATACCTCAAATAAATTCTGTAGGCTTATTTTTTTAAGTTACCCCTCTTATTGAAAACAGATTCTTTTCTCATACAACGTATCTTGATTACCGTCCCCATCCCTGTACTCCTCCCAGTTCCTTTCCACCTTCACTTCCATTCAAATCTGCTCCCTTTAGATCATTAGAAAAGAACATGCTTACAACATATAATAACAAAGCATAACAAAAAATATAGGAGAAAACTAAAATCAAAACATCAACATTGGACAAAGCAAAGCAACAGAAGGAAAAGAACCCTAAGTAAAAGCACAAGAATCAGAAACCCACTGGTTCACACACTCAAAACCATAATATATATATACAGAGGATCTGGTGCAGACCTGCGTAGGCCCTATGCTTACTGTTTTAGTCTCTGTGAGTTCATTTGAACTTTTCTCGTGTTTATTTTGTGGGTCTTGTTTGTTTATTGTCCTCCAATTACTCTGGTCCTTATACACCTTCTCATTTACATGGTTCCCTGATCTCTAAGGGGAGGGATTTGTTGGAGACATCTCATTTAGAAATGTATGTTCTGAGGTCTCTCTCTCTCTCTCTCTCTCTCTCTCTCTCTCTCTCTCTCTCTCTCATTAACATGGGACTTGGGTCTTTGTATTTGTTGCTGTCTGATTCATAAGGAATCTTCTCTGATGATGAATAAATGAGCCACTTATTTCTGAGTCTAGCATAATATCATTAGGAACCATTTTATCACTACTTTCTGTTTCAGGAGCAGTAGTATTTGGTTTTATCCTAGGTCTCTGGGATTTAAGCTCTTGGTCATCCAAGCAGTATCAGGTACAGCTCTATCTCATGAAGTGGGTCCAAGTAAACCAAGTAAATTGGTTCGTTACTCCCATAAGCCTTGTGCTAGCATTGCCTTAGTAAATATGATTATGTTGAATTCATCAAACCTTTCTTGGAATTTTCAAATCTATTAATTACACATTGTTTTTTTCTCTTCAGTATTGCTGTCTTCATATCTTAGAATGATGTGGTTGAACACTACCTTGTTTTTAATCCATGTGGTTGATTTTACCCAGTGTTATTTCCTCTTACCTTCCTCTTCTCTTTGAGAGTTAGTTGTTGCTAATACTTAAGCCTATCACAGCTGTCCTAGGAGACACATTGTTTTATTGGCATAGGTTTTGAAACAGAGATAATTACTGGCTATTGTGGTATACGTTCAGTTGCTGTGAAAAAAAAAAAAACTCTAACCGAAAGGAGTTCATGTGTAAAGGAATTTATTTGGCTTACACTTCGAGTTCACAAACATAGATGTAGGTTTAGGTAGTAGCTTAAGCATGAACTCAAAGAAAACCCATGAAGTAACACTGCTTGCTGGCTTATTCCCTGGCTCACGTTCAGCTAGCATTACTATACGGTCAAAATCCACCTATGAAGGAATGGGGCTAACTACAATGAATAGAACTTCCCTCATCATTAATCAGAACATCCTCTCACTTACATGACCACAAGATCAATTGAGAGTTCCTCAGATAGCTCTGAGCTGTGTCCAATTGCTAGCTGAAGCTAACCAGGACACCTGCCCTAAGTCATAAGCTGATTGTTTATCTTTTTGTTTTCTGCAGTTTATGCTATCCTTTCTATAACAACTTAATATTCTATTTCTTTGTAGAAAAAAACAATTTATAAAAGGAGGTAGAACATTGAGCCTTATTCACCATATACATACCTCCATCTCATTGGACATGGATTCCCAGCCATCTATACCCTATTCTCTACAAGTGAATATCTTCATTTAAGAAACTAGCTTTCCTTTTGTTGGTTACTGCATACAACTGACAGGGGCTCCAATATTTGTCTGTTGTAGGTTCTTCTAACTGATTTTTTCCTTGTCCATTTGTGTTGTAGCAAGTATGAAGCTTTGTTCCTATTCTACAGCACAGATGAGATAGTATGTATGATCTCTCTTTACAGTATCTCATCTCTTTCTGGTATGAAAGGTACCTTAGAGAGTCATAATCCATTTCCCTGATGGGTTCAAGAATTAAAAGTTGGTAATTTTCATGTTTCTTTCTTCTATGTATTATAGTAAGTGACTCCCAGCACCCAACATTCTACCTTACAAGCAAAAGTAGAAGCTGTTTTAGATTTTAATGAATAAAAAAATAATATGTAAGGTGCAATTTTGGCATATAATCAGCAAAAATATAATAATGTATAATGAATATAAAATTCAAATAATGCCTTTCTTAGCATAGGAAAGAGATATGAAGACTAAAATTATCATAATGATAATAATACCACATTTCTTAAGCAGATAATGAAGTCCAAGTTTGTTACTGGTAATAGTCTCTGCCTTATTTGGCTCATTGAAGCAGTAATTAAAAAATGTACCTCGATATGAATGAGAAGGAAGAGAGTGACTATTTCCTAATTAAGAGCTCCTACATTTAATCTAATTATGTCTTAGTGATAGTACGTCTCTAGTTTCAACAGTTTGGAGTGTGAGACACAGGAAAATAAATGTTGTACATTGCAGCTCCCATAACTACATGGCTGTGCCTGAATAATATACTTTCAGGCATTTGTAAGCTAATATTTAATCATATGTATTGTGTTCTTATCTTTTCTAGATAAGGAAATTTTTATTGGAAAAGTCAAGCTTTCCTTTTCTAGAACAATGATAATGGTATGGACAGATTTCAGCTATTCTCTCATTAAAGTATATTATGAATTTTAATATCAGTGATTAACCAGTATATTCTGGTCCCATAAAATGTCAGACTGATACAATTATACCACTAATCATCGTTTGCTAATACCCAGGTGACTCTCAGGAGATTGTTCTTCCAGAGTATTCCATACATGAAAACTGAGATATAAATTTGGGCTACTGGAAATGGTAAGAGGGTAAATGCCATCTTAGATTTCCCTCAAAATTGTTTCTTTTTATTATGTGTAAAAGCGATTTTCAGTTAGTAATTTATCAGACCAGAAACACCCTCATCAATTGCTCTTTTGCACACTTTTAAATTATAAAAGGAAAACAAACACACTAAAGTAGAATAGGTTAAATTATTAGTTGTAAGATAAAAACTTAAACATATATTAAGCTGTAAGTGTAGAAAAGCCCAATATAAAGTATAATGGAAGTTATAACAAGAATTATTGACTACAAAGATATTTACAGTTTTGCTACTAGCATGGGAAATATATTCTAGATAGTGATGTGCAAACATTAGACGTGAACTAATCTCTTTGGCCTTTGGTACTTGGCTTTAAATTCAATAATTATTGATAATCTAAGTTGTTTGCCCACTGTCATAGAATGGTATCAATATTCACGTGAGTAATACTCAACCTAGTTTAAGAAACTAGAATAAATATGAGGAAAATAAATTTGTAAAGATGAAAAAGATTCTGGAAAAATAAAATACAGAATGGGTTTTAATATTCAGTGACTAAACTTTTCTAAGCTCTTAGGGAAAATCAAAAACACTAAACACAAATAGTACCATTCATCATAAAGAACAGAATTGGGCCTTAAGTTAAACCAAGTTCCAAAGTTTCACATTTGAGGCCAATTAACTCAATGCTCCTGAAGCAAAATCAAAATCTTCTTCATTTACAGCAATCTACTTTTCTTGAAATATTCATAGAATTATCTTTGCCTCTCAGGATTCTATTTAGTTTAGTTTACTAATCAGTATATGGTCAATAATAATTTATTTGCACATTAACTACAAGGTAATAAAATAATTTTATTATTTAAATAGGGATGTTTGGTAGACAAAATTAGGGGAAACTCATTTAGGGATTAGTTGTGGTTTTGTTACCCATTTGAAGACACAACACAGAGTAGAAGAGAGTTTTCATTGGCCATAGATAGGTTTGATCACCTTTATTTCTTCCAAAGTTTAGTATACATTTTTTTCATAAATGTATAAAATTTTAGTGAAGTGGACTGAATAATATTCTTTACAGTTTGATGCACTTAGATTATTTTCCTGTATCCTTCATCTATTATTTTAAGAACAATCAATTTGAATGATGGTGACACACACCTTTAATCCCAGTACTCAGGAAGCAGACATTGACAGATCTCTGAGTTTGAGGTTAGCCAGGGCTACAAAGTGAGTTCTCAGGCAGCCAGGGATACATAGAGAAACCCTATCTTGCAAAATGAAAACAAAAATAAAAACAAATAATTCAGTGGGAAAAAAATCCAACAAAGATCACCTGTAACAGTGTGAGAAGTGCTGTTCTTTTGCTTTGCACGACACAATCACTGTTACTCGCCACCATTGAGCATAAGTGATGACTTATGAAAATGCCAAGTTCATTGAAACAAGAATAAATTCTTTAATAACTATTTCTGTTTGTTAGATTTCCAGTAAAAAAAATTTTGATGCTAATATTGCAACACATTGAATGATAATTAAAAGTAGCATTTAAAATAGATGATTAGTATTTGTTATAATTAGTGACAACTCTGTAGATAAAACTTAAAAAAGAATGATGAACCTTGGAGGTACTTTGTAGATGGAGCAAAACTATGGATAAACAGTAAATGAGACAAGTATGTAAAAATATCTCAGGTAAATAGTAAAAAGCTAAGATGGGAAAATAAAATTATGATAGCCATTGAAGTCAATACAGTTAAAATGTGTAAAATGTATGATTATTTGACTATGAGGGTACCAATAGAGAAATGGTCACTGTTTACCATGATCAAGCTAATCCTTCTCTTAATGTGTGACAACAGATTTATTTCGGCTTCACTACTTTTCAGTTTAATAACATTCGAAGTGGTTTTTAAAATTTAATGAATCACAAACTCTCTAAAATCACAGTTAGCCAAGCATGACCACACACATGTGCAATTCAACAATCAGGAGGCTGCAACAGGAGGATTGTTGTAAGACCAAGGACAACTTGACACACGTAGTGACTTTTACATCCCATAGAGCTGCATTGCAAAATCCTGTTTCAGTAACTCCATACTTATAAGCGAGCAGAGTTCATAATGCATGACTCGTTTATTTTTTCAACTGTACAGAAGTAAGAAATGAATTTTAAATACTTTCAAACAGTACAGTAGCAGCTTGAAATATGCTACTATGCGGTGTTTCTATAAATGCTGCACTTCTTTGTACACAAATAAGAAAGAGGCCAGAAGTTTTAGTGAATGAAAACTAAATGGATTTTGATGGAGTCTGATAATACAAAATTGCTTTGGACTGAGATTGTTTAAAGGAAGTCAAATAGGAGTTAGGGTTGAAGATAACCTGTGATTTCAGGAACTTCATAGTAGAAGACTTCTGTGTGTACATTTTCCTGGGAGACATGAACAAAAGACTTTTTACACCAGAGCGGTTAGCAATGTCAACTCACAATACTGATTATACCAATATTCAGTGTGGTGAACCAATGTGTTTATTGTGGCTAGATTCAGAGCATTCAGGTTTGCTAATAAAACCATTAATGACTCGGAGTCAGAGGCATCGCAGGAAAGCCCACCCCTGTATGAGTAATAACTCAAGGAAACTGTATTCTGAATACTTTCTACACAACTTTCCGGCAGTCTTTCACTTGGAATGTCTCCTCTTTACCACAATTGTTACTGCTGCTAAGAGAGGAACATTTTAAATCTTGTAAGTTTCAGGAATATGCCTAGTCATTAGGAGCCTTCTTCCAATATATAATGCTTCCATTCATAGAAGATCGCTACACACACAGACACACACACAGACACACACACACACACACGTAATTTAAAAGGGAAGGCAAAGGCGAAGAATGGTTGCTCAGTGCTTGTGGTATCAGTACCAGTGACACACTATAATGAAAAGCAACATGCTCAAACAATAAAAGTAATGCAACATTGATGGTGCAATTTAGACATTAGAAAACATTTCAAAATATTCTAAAAATAAAATTTGGACTAGTAAGAAACACTGAGTTTCTTATGAAATCTAATTTATATGATTCCTTTCCTTGGTTTTAAATATATATTCTTCTCTTCCAATAGAAACTTTGCGTTAGTAATGATATTTTACATTTTCTAACAAATTTTATATATGTCTGGTATAGGCAGTTTAATAAAATATTTTTTATTTTAAAATACTTTTGCACAACTTGTGTCTATTAAAGACAAAGAAAGATTTCTTTATCTCCATAACAATAAAAGTATTTACCCAAAATATATCCAAAAGTTAATGTATCTATAGTGAAGTAATAAAAAGTGGAGGAAAATTTTTCTTGGCATATTATAGCTTGCATTAGGTATAGACTTACTCTGGTTTACTGACTGTGTGCTATCCTTACAGAGAGTAAAATCTAAATCCAAGATGATCTATAAAGACTAAGATATGATCCTAGAGGTCTAAGTGTTTATGTGTCCTACTTATGGATTCATATGAGCAGTTCTTGCAGATTGAAGCATGACTCTTTATGACTCATGAATCTGTATAGCTCTGCTCCTTTTAATTTTACAATTTAGAATATTTTCTGATTGATGTTAGTGAGCAAGTATTATACTACATAAAAACATTATGAGAAACTGACTTGCTAATACTAATCAGCAAGGTGTTGAGACTGGCATTTCTGATTAGAGTTGCAACAGATTCCTGAGGTACACGTTTTAAATAAGAACTCTTGCTCTTTTTTTGTCAGGCAATCTTGGGAGCATGAGGGTAAGGAGAGAAGGGAGGGGAAGGGGAAGCGGAGGGGAGAAGAGGAGGATTGAGGAGAAATTGAGGGAATGGGATAGTCGAGATGGAGGAAGGACAGAGATGAGAGCAAGGAAAGAGATATCTTGATTGAGGGAGCCATTACTGAGTTAGCAGAAACCTGGCTCTAGAGAAATTCCCAGGAATCCACAAGGCTAACTCCAGTTAAGACCTTAAGCAATAGAGGAGAGGGGGACCGATCTTGAATTGCCTTGTAGTTAGACTGATGAATATCATAAATATCACCATAGAACCTTCATCCAGCAACTGATGGAAACAGAGGCAGAGACCCGCACCAGAGCACTGGACTGAGCTCCCAAAGTCCAGTTGAAGAGTGAGAGGAATGAGATTACGAGCAAAGAGGTCAAGACCATGATGGGTTCACCCAATGAAACAGTCTACCTCAGCCAATGAGAGCTCACAAACTCCAGCCAGACTGGAAAGGAACGAGCATAGGACCAACCTAGTCCCTCTTAATGTGGTTGCCAGTCACATAGCTGAGGCAGACTAAGGGGCCACTGGCAATGGCACCAGGATTTGTCCCTACTGCATTTACTGGGTTTTGGGAACCTATTCTCTTTGGATGTATACCTTACTCAGTGTAGATTTAGTGTGGAACACCTTGGACCCTCAACTAAGCAATGTGCCTTACCCTCTCGGACAATTGGATGGGGGTGGGGTGTGTGGGTGTGTGGAGGGAATGGGAGAAGGGAAAGGAGTGGGAACTTGGATTGGTATTTTTAAACATCCAATAAATTAAAAATAAAGATAAAGAATTCTTGCTCTTCCTGAATTGTAGTTTGAACTGCATATCCTATTCCCTGTACGGCACTGCTGTCAAACATATATTTTGACATATTTTAAATCGAATTACTGCTATCAGTATTAAAGGTTATCTGTGCTTTTTACTGTCTGCACTATCATGTGAATGTACAGTTTCCTGTGTGATGATGAAAATTATTGTAGTAAAACATATGTCTACTTCTAGATGAAAACACTAGTGAGGGAGGACCGGAAAAAAAGACCTTTTTAACATATAGAAAATTATTATGTCAAATTATGAACATGGAAAGGGCAATATCTTAAAATTTGAAATATGGTGAATGTATGATCAAATGCAGCAGTCTATTGCCAGATTAACCTCTATATGGCTAGAAGGATGTTGAACACCCAGAACCCCTGCCTAGGGAGACTGAGAAGAAAGACTACAAGTTTTAGGCAAGTCTGGACTACAAACCACCTTTGAGGACACTCAGGATGCTCAGTGAAACAAGAAATAACAAGAAAACAGACAAACCACACTAAATTTAACGGGCAAATGGAGAGCGTTGCTGCTATTTAGAGATAGTAAGAAGTATCTGGCTGTATCTCTGAAATACGAATCTTCAAGGAAAGTAGAGACCAGACTAGCATTAAGAAAGCAGTTAGGGGTACTCTTCACTTGATCACTGAAACAGAGCTGACACCTGTTCACTGTTTTCCAAGCACAGCGACAGGAAGAAAGGAAGATTTAACTGATCCTTCCTTAGGGTAGTTCATAATGGAGGAAACAATAAATAAAACAGATAAAAGTAATTTCATATATATTTTTAAAAGTCTAATAGAATGAAAAAGAAGATAGTCTGGACCCTAGACCCTTCTTTCTATGTATCATAGTCTTTTCTTGTTTCTCTAGCAAAAATATCATAGAAAAGCAGCATAAATTAACTGAAATTTATATATCATAAATTTGTTGTTAGAAAGTCCAAGATGAAGGGATAGCTAGATTGGGTGTTTAAGAGGGAGGTACTTCTCTTTTGCACTCAGCTTCCTACTGGCTGTATCCTCCCATTAACTCTTAAGAATCCTCTCTGGAACATTTCCCCAGGGTAACAGCTCAGTTAGGATGACTCCATGCCTATGCAACAAGTCCCATATCCAAAGACCCTGCCTGGTATGAGGGATTTAGGATTTATGGTTTGTTATATGAATGAGGAAGGGACTGGCCAGTCATCCTCATCAACTTAGCCCATGAAACCCAATGTGGACAAATTCAACAGAACTGCCGTATGTGGGCTGCCCGTGCATGCTTCAGCATTGGCAGGGCATAAGTTTCATTCCATTTTTTCATTTGAATGTTAAGAGGATGCACACTTAAGGTAGTCATCAATATGATAGGAATACCTACTGAAACAGCTTACCTGAGTTAATGGGAGCTCACTTACTCTGGGCTGACAGCAGGAGAACCAGCACAAGACCAAACTAGGGCTGTGAATGTGGGTGACAGTTGTATGGTTGGGGTAGTCTGTGTGACCACTGTTAATGAAGCCAGGATTTATCAGTACTGCTTGAACGGGCTTTTTGTGGGGAGGGCCTTGGTCCTGCCTCAAAGCAATATGCTAGACTTTGTTGACTCCCCAGGTGAAACCTTACCCTTTCTGAGGAGTGGATGGGGCGTGGGGTGGGGTGAAGGTGGAGAGAGTGGGAAGATGAGAGTCAACTGGGACTGATATGTTTAAAAAAAGGAAAAAAAAGAGGACACATACATCAGCCTATGTTGGCTGCTGTAAGTAAGAATAGAATTAGGATGAGCTAAATGATTATAGGAAGTTCTTTAACCAAATAGAATACTAATTTGCTAATATGGAAACTTGATGAAAACAAAGATGCCAAAGTAAACATTAGAAGCTTGGTGCCTGGAATAAATGCTAGAAAAGAAGGTGGAGAAGCTCATGGTGTGGAAAATAGATGATTTTTATGAACCATTTGAGACCTCAAGTAAATCTACTTCACCCAAGGAATGACTTTGTTGTGTCATTTTTATTAAATTTCACCTTCGTAGTTGAGTGATATTTGCCAAAGTATATTGGACTAGTAACAAGTCCTCCTCTGTTTTATACAAGATAGGGAGTTCTTATTGTTACTTTTTCTCAGTAAAACCTGACCGTAGCCCAAGTTTGCTTGATATTTCATCATGTTGAGACTGAAAGAATCAGCAATTGTTTTAAGCAGAAAATTTAGCCTCATTTTAAGGTAAGATTCGAGAGGTGTCAAAACTTCATGAACATCATCAATAGCTATTATTAGATCATACATTTCACGCTGCAGTTTTAGCCACTAGCATTGTCATCTTCATCATATATATCTCCATCATCATTACTAGCTTTGTTTTATGCCTGGTTCAGAGCTAAGTGCTATATGTCACTTATCAATCAAAATTTCATAAGAAAAATATTAATTAAATATCTATTTCTAATTAAAGTTGCTAAAATTGCAATCCTTAATCATCTTTAACTAACTCTGTAGGTTTGTATCTGTCTTCCACCTATCACATAGTTATATACCTAAACTGAGCTCAGGAAGTCTGTCTCTAAAGGTATTGCATGAAAACGGAAAATGAACGTAAGTGAAAAACATCCAAGCTATCTATTTTAATGGGGCTGGTTTCGGTTTATCACAAGATTTTGCTTGCTGCTCATCAGGACAGAAGTCAGTTTATAGGAGTAAATTCTCTCCTTCTGGCATGGAATACTGACATCAGATTGTCATATGAGGCAGCACTTGCATTTTAACATCCTTTACTTGCTAAACCACTTTGAAAGCCCTTAAAAACAGCTGTCTACAAAGAACACTACCAATATTGATATTTTCTTAATCTAACTTAGTAAATGTAACTATCATTACCTAGTCTAAGCTATAACATTGATAAACTAATCATATTTTAATCAAGGATTACAAGTCAACACATAACATAGAATTTAACAGCAGCTTGTAGAATATCCTAATAAAATTAAGTCAATCAATTGGAGTTTATTAAGGCCAAAGTAAATATTATGTGTAGCGCCTGGACCTCAGGGTAGGTGATTAGAGGAAGGATTAATGACATTAACATTTTTGGTAAATTTTCATACCTGTTAGATAATTGTAAATTCATGAATCTAGAAAATAAAACATTTGTACATTCCTTGGTTTTTTCCACTCACTTAATTTTAATTCAGTTACTATTTTTTTCTATGGAATTTTCTTCTCTTTCAGATCTTACATTAACCACATCGTCTTTCATAATGTCTTTTTGATCTTTTACTTGGGTCAGGGAAGTTTTATTTTTATTTATTTATTTTTTGGCCTGCTGATTATAGCATATACACATCCCCTAGTTTCCTGCTTTCTATGTATATCACTTATCCTTTGAAGACAGGGATCAGCTTGATACACATAGTTCTGTCCATAGTTCTGAGGTAGATGTGTTAACCTAGGAGTTTAGGAAAACAAAATCATGAAAACAATTTAAAAGACTCTAAGAAAAAGTTCAAGGTTTTCCCTAAGAAACCCTAAAAGTTTATTTGGAAATAGGGGACAGATTTGACTACTTCACAAACACAGATAGAAGGCAGATTTTGTGCATAAGTGACGTAGGCTGGAAGGATTTGCTGAATGAGGCAGAGGCAGGTATATCTGGACTTTGAGGTCACACACACACACAAAGAGAGAGAGAGAGAGAGAGAGAGAGAGAGAGAGAGAGCATTCTCTACTAGAACATTATAACAAAAAGATGTCAGATATACACATCTAAATATGAAAAATCAGAATACACAAAAGAATGGGAACAGAGGAAGTCTGGAGATAAAAGTACTGTAAAAAATGTGAACAAGGAATTCCACTAGAGTTGTCAAGAATGGAGCTATTAAAAGTTGTGTGAGTGTTACTGTGCTAGTCTCCTTTCCCGGGAGACTAAACTATTTGTCCAGTAAAGAAACAGACACAGTGTAAGTATTTTAGGGATCTTCTAAATGACCTTCATCGATCTCTCCCTGAGATTAATCAGATTAGTCCTATGTAATCCTCCCTTTGAATTTGGAGTGCATTTGTTGACTGTCTTTTGACCATACAAGGGCAGCAATAAAACATGGCGTACATCCCTGAATGTTCCTTCCAAGCCCAGATTATAGCCGAACTACAGTCTTGATCTTGCAAACGTCTCTTATTCTCTCTTTGGATCATTTGCACTTGAGAAAATCAGCCTAGTGGGACACTAGTCATACCCTACCTAAGTCTGTGAGCATGGCTATTTATCAGATGATGAAAATGCAACCTGTCACTCCCACTATCTTTCCCAAAACAAAAAGTATCCACGACCCTCATCAATGAACAGATTGCACTTTTACAACATACACTAACCCACCATTGATCAGCAATATTGTTTCCAGAATTCTAATTCACAGAGGAAAGGTGAATTTTTCTTTATATTTTAAAATATAAAACATTCAAGTAAAGTGTTACACAGCCCAGGAGAATCAATTCAATAGTGTCACAGGAGGGATTTTAAACCCAGATTCCTGAGCCTCCCACTATTCTAATTTTACCCAACTGATATTCAAAAAAAAAAAACCTTCAATATAATGGTATTCGATTTAAGCTTTTCCATATAAAAAGAATTGGCCTTTCCAATCAGTTTTAGGCTCACAGGAGAACTGAAAAGTAACAGTGTGCCCATATACTCTCTGTCTCTACACACGCAAGGTCTTTCTCATTATCAACGCATCCTCACATTGTATATACCAGGAGCAATGAACTGATAATGAAAAATATTTATTCCACAGTTCCTCTGCTTATTTATACCAGGTTCAACACCTGATGTGCTTTTATGACTCTAGATTTATAGAGCAGGTGTTTATGCATCATTAAACTGTGATACAGAACGTTTTTAACCTTAAATGGTCCTCCGTCCTCTAAAAATCCTAGGAAATCCTAGCAAACATTAATCTTTTCATTACAGGAATCGTTTTGCCTTTTCAAAAATAATGCATTTTTGAAATCATACAATATGTGACCTTTAAATTGTCTGCTTCACTTAGTAATTCATTTAATGTTATTCCATGTCTTTTCATAGATTGCTAGCTATTCCATGTCTGGTTACCACTGAGGGATAGTCCATTTCCTGGTTGTGCTTATTCACCTGATAAATGTCAACTTGGCAGGTACAAAGTTATGAATAAACCCACTTTAAATATTAGTTTGAAGACTTTTTCCTGAACATACATTTTCAACACTTTTGGTAAATGCCAAGGAGTATTAATTCTGGAGCAAATATTAAAGATATTTTTAAAGGATTTGCTAAACTGTTGTCCACATAGGCTATACAATTGTGTCTTCCTACTGTCACAAATGAGAAATACTTGACCATTTAAATTTAACTATTATAAACATTATTTCATATTTTCCTCTTGGCATGTGATTCAGAACATCTTTCAGAGAATTTAAAAAAATGTCTGTCACATGGGGTTTGTGCTCTTATTTTTTTAATAATTTATTTATTTTTGCATCCTAGCCACAGTTTCCCCTTTTTTCTCTCATCCCATTTTCTCCCTGCTACCTCCCTTCTGCCTCCCCCACCATGTATTCCTCCTCTGTTTTTATTTGGAAATAGGCAGGCCTCCAATGGACATGAAAAAACATAGCATATCAAGTTGTAATAAGAACAAGAACCACCACTTTTATTGAGGCTAGGCAAAGAGATACAATACAAGGAATATGGTCCCAAAAATGAATACAAGAGTCAGAGACAGCCCCTGTTCTCACTGTTAGGTGTCCCACAGAGGACCAAACTACATAACTATCACATAAAAGCAGAATGCCTAAGTTAGTCCCATGTAGGCACCCTGGTTGTTTGTTCAGTCCCTGTTGATGGCTATGAGCCCAGGTTAGTTGATTTGTGAGCTTTTTCTTTTGTGTGTCTGTGTGTGTGTGTGTGGTGTCCTTGACTCTTCTGATTCCTACAATCCTTTCTTCCCCTTTTCTACAAGATTCCCCAAACTTGACCTAATATTTGCCTGTGTGTCTGTATCTGTTTTTATTGATTGGTGGAGGAAACTTCTATGATGATAATTTAGCTAGACACCAATCTGGTCACAGGAGATGACCAGTTCAGACTACATATATACTATTTTCAGGAGTCTTAGCTCGGGTCAACCTGGTAGATTCCTGGGAAATTCTATTGCACCAGATTGTTATATGACCCTGAAATGACTCCCTTTCCAGTAGTCTCTTTCAGTAATCTTCCCCCAACTGATCACTCACGTTCCCAGAGATATCTTGGCATCCTGCTACAAACTCTCCTTGGCTCATGGAATAAGTAAGGAAGTTATCTAACCAGCGTTAATTATCACATGAGAATTCAGTGGGAGGACTATCTGCATTCGAGGAAGAAAGTCCTTAGGGCTTTCTTTATGCAAGGATTTGTTCCTGAATTTGCATCTGACAAAATTATGAAGAATTAATCTATTATTTAAACTCCCCATTCTTGGCATTTTTGGTAGGCTCCAGAGTAGATCAAGTAGATCAAGTATCTACTTTAAGTCAACTTGAAACCAGCTAGAGTCATTAAAGAGGAATTTTGACTGGGAAAATGCCCCCATCATATTGACCTGTGGGCAAGCATGTGTTTTGCTTTCTTGATTGATGATTGATGTTAGAGGGCTCAGAACACTGTGGGCCCTATAATCCTTGGGGTTATGGTACTGGACTCTATAAGAAAACAGATTGATCAAGCTATGGGTAACAAACCAGTAAGCAGGCCTCATTCATGGTTTCTACATTAGATTTTTCTCTCCAATTTTCTGCTTTGCTTGAGTTCCTGCCCTGACTTCCTTTGGTAGTGAACCATGATGTGGAGTTGTAAAATAAAATAATCCCTTCCTCGAGTGGCTTTTGGTCATGGTGTTTTATTGTAACAATAGAAACCCTAAGTAAAGCAATTAGATTTTGGTATTAATAACTAAGACATAGAGTATAAATATAACAAAGATCCAAAAATGTGGTTCTCTGGAACTGGGTAATGAGTTAAAATATGAAGAATCTTGAGGGCTTATAATATAGCATAGATTAAAAAAGGAACAATACTTAAACTTTGTGAAATTCTTAAAGAATTAATAAAAATATTTTATTCAAAAAGAAAGGTGGTTCTGGAAAAGTGTCATAGAGAAATGGGGAGCAATGAGAACTAGAGAATAGGTGATTATTATTATAAAATGACAGAATCTAGATGAACAATTTTCTCATCCTTGAGAAAGTAGAACCATTGAGTGATATAATTGGATATATAGGTGAAAAGATTTCTCAGTAGAATGCTAAAGAGGCAGTTTGGTTCCATCCGAATGCTTATAGTAAAACAAGGTGAGAGAAGCTGAATTCAAGAAAGCACAGTTAAGCAAAAAGAAAAATGGCAGTTAAAACTGGGGAATATTCTTAGCTACACATAGTCAAAAGACAATGACGTTATTTATAAGAGAACACTGAGATGTGGCTGAAAACTATTTATACAAAGAGATAGATGGGAGATATAGACTTGATTAGCCCTTTCGAACAAAGGTAGGCAACAAGCTGAAATTATAGCATCAACAACCACCAATAATGGCTAGAGGCAAAAAGCAAAAGGAGATGATGAAATGAAATTAAGCTTAAAAATTAAAAGATTTTTTTCAGAGCTGTTTAATTGCCCATTATTATCATTATTTTCACTACTGAGGGCCAATCCCAGGCCTTATTCAGAAACACTCTACCCCTGAACTACATCTCAAACCCCAATGAGCTTTATTCTTTCAAAATTCCAATTTTGTTGGTTATTATTCAAGAAAGCAGAATAGAATCCAAAGGTGATTAGAGATAAGGAGCCTCACTTAGTTTTCTGAAGTCTATGTTGCTTTCTAACTGAGACCTTGCCAGTGAAGCCATGCAAAGATTTGGAGTGATATTTCCTCACATAAGAGCCACGGAGGTGCTGATTTTGCTCTAAGTAGTCAACAAAGTGAAGCACTAATTCAAAGAGGAGTGTTCTGCAATGCTACAATGTAATTTATTCACATTCATTTGAGACTGGTTTCTCCTTTCATCTTTCTGATTTCTTCTTTTAGAAAGGAAGATGTCTTCCCTATGGCTGTGTCACCACTCAATTTTTGAGGCACACTGATCGTATAGGTTCAATAATAAAGGAAATATTTGGTCTCAGGACAAATCATGCTTCAAATTTCAGTCATACCTATTTTACATCTTCGTTAGATGGGACTTTAGGCATTAGGCTTGTGGGATGATGTCAAAATGAGTCAAAATCTGCTGCACAATGAATGCATGTGAGGATGCCGGAGAGATCCTCCTAAAAATTCAAACGCCTAAAAATTCAAACGCTGAAACTTTATATTGTGAAGTTATTTGGCCAGCTAGCATTTTAGAAAAGATTAGATTTGATGAAGGCCTGAAGACAGAGCCCACATAATGACCTCACTAAAAAGAGTTAGATCCCAGGAGTCTAAAAGCTATGTGAAAGAAGCAGACTATATGGCACCCTGTCTGCGGTATTTTGTAAAATAAAATAAGATACATAAAGCAGTTGCAAGTATTTTCTTGAGCTTATGGTTAGAATAACAAAACTCTTTTCCTATGAAAAAATCACACCAAAATTAATAAGTTATTTGGAAAAATGTTTCCCTCTCTTGAGAACATTATCCACCTCTTATCTTCCACATCATAATTATAGAAGTCATGCACATCTCTCCTAGTTGACATCAGGCTTAGTGCCATTATCAGCTTAATTAGAGCATATGTGCCGTAGTAACATATGTTTGAGTAAAAGTCAGATAAACACATGGAGACTTTACTTTCAGTCTAGATCTCAAAATAAAAAATCCCACCCTGCCTCTCTTCCCACAACATACCCACACTAGAGCTTCTGATCAGTCATTCAGTTTGGATCTAATGATATGAAAAATACATCTTCATGATTATAAGCCACTTACCTTGGATTTGCTTATCTGCTAACACTAAATAGCAAATTATTCTGGAACATATTGATAAAGCAAAATGTGGAGTATCTTTGAATTTCAGAGACTTTCTCTTGTACCACTTCCAGATAGGCTTTAAATTCAAAAGTAGGGTAGCAAATGCTTATGGTAGCATTCAAGTTCTGCTTTAGCAGCCTGCGATTCTCATCTTACATATCCAAAGAATAGAATTAATGGGACACTAATTGCTTAACAGAAGGAGAGAAGGCAGAGCTCCTGTATCAAAAACAGGTCTCAGGAGTTAGGGAACTGTTGAACTGCTAGTCTGGAGGATTTTAAAAAGGCCTATGATAGAACTGAAGGGAGGTGTAGGGAAATGAAGGAGGTGTCCAGTTCAATTGGCACAGCCCAGAGGTAACTATTACATTTTCTTAGTTTGGATCATGTCCTCACCTGGATCTTCTAGACATAGGTCAGAGAAAGCAAGGAAAGAGGATCCAGAACTGTCTTCTGGAGGTTGTGTCATCCACAAGGACTCTCCTGGAATTTCTTCTTTGGGGATCTTGACCTTCCTGACTAGTTTCTATCTTCTGAAATGGTTAGGACTAAATCTGGCTTATTATGGTTGGATTCACCCCATTCCTTAGCTTTCTGAGAGTCTAGATTCATGGCAGAAGTACTGGCAGGAGTAATGTTTATTGCTATAACTTTATGGAGTTTCAATGTCTCTGCCACCACCAAGAAGCATGCTGTCAGCTATTCATAAATACCATTTATGTGTTTGGTGGCAGGGCATCTTAAAAGAGCTGCAAGGATTTTTGCAGCTAAAGCTGCTTTTCTTAAATAAGATGCACTGATGGGGGATTCCCTTCTATATGCTGTGAATACCATTGGTTAATAAAGAAACTGCTTTGAGCCTATAGCAGGACAGAACAGAGCTAGTAGGGAAAACCAAACTGAATGCTGGGAGAAAGAATGCAGAATCAGAAGTCATGTAGTCACGCCAGAGACAGACACTGGACAGAAACTTGCCAGTAACCACAGCCATGTGGCAATACAAAGATTAATAGAAATGGGTTAAGTTAAGATGTAAGAGCGAGCCAATAAGAAGTTAGAGCTATGATTTAAATAATATAGCTCCTGTATGGTTATTTTGAGTCTGGGAAGCTATGAACAAACAAGCAGCCTCCTAGTATAATGCACTTGCCTCTAGCAAACAGTGCCCACATGAGAAAATGCTGCTACCAAGAAACCATGCTGAAGTCTGTTCTTTTGTATGTAAAATTACTTCCCAAACTCTCTGAGGTTTTATGTGGATTTAGTTGTCCATGTTGCCTGAGCTAATAGGCCAACCAGTTTATAATTAATGTAGACCTGTGTGTTTCTTTTGGAGTGAATTGCTGTGGGACTGGGCAGGACATAAACCTCTGTCATAATATCCCCAAACCAGAAAGAGAAATTTGGTATGCATTTGCTTATATGTAGATATTGGTCCTTAATAAACAAGTTGCAATCCATAGAACCACATAGGTTAGGCATAAAGTAAGGGACAAGGAAGGACTGTTCCTGGATATTTGAGCAAACTGTGTAAAAATGTATCTCTGTTTTACCTTGCCTGTCTAAGGCATGTGATTTGATTGGTTTAATAAAGAGATAAACGGCCAAAAGGTAGGCAGGATAGAATAAGCAGGACTTCTAAGGAGAGGGAGGAACTTTGGGAAGCAACGAGATGAGAGATGCCAATGAGACACAGAGGGAGACAGACATATGATATGGAGGAAAGGTAACAAATCACAAGACAGAATGTAGATGAATAGAAATAGGATAATTGAAGCTAGAAAAGCCAATGTTAAAGGACAGGCTACATAATTGAAAATAAGCCTCCATGCCATTATTGGGGAGCTGGTGATCCAAAAAAAGTTTGAAAAGAAAGACCTACTACAAAGGACAGAGAGATCTTTTTAGGAAAGGGAAAAAGAATGTATAGTTATGGTTAGATAAGGGACCTGGAATGGGAGGATCAAGTGGGGAGAGGGGGATGAGGGAGGGAGTAAAGGAAGAGACAGTTGAAACTAATGGCCATGTGAGAAGTAATCTTGAAACCTAGTAAAGTAGAAGTTTCATATGTGTATATATATGTGTGTGTATATATGTGTATATAAATAAATAAATTTATATAAATAAATAAAATTGACAAATAATGGTGGAGACAGTCCCAGCTTGTTGCCATCTCTTGTTACCAAATGAAGCTTCATGACTGGTTCACATCAAATAGAGTTGTGACCAATGGGGGCTCACAGGAATCTCCAAATGACCCAGGCTCTTGCCACGACTTTGGTTTTTATCCTCAAGGCACAGGCCATATTGCTAAGACAGCTCCTACAGAACTCATTTAACATGAAGAAATCGAGTTTGTGCCAACCTGGAGACTTTATCCCTATGTCTTTTAACACTCTGCACACTACAAAAAAAAAAAAAAAAAAAAAAAAAAAAAAAAAAAAAAAAAAGAAAAGAAAGAAAGAAAGAAAAGAAACATAAATACCTGTGTAGTCACAAAGCCTTTTATGTCCAAGTTGTCCTGCCTGCAAGATATGCTAGGCAATGGTAGCACAAAACTTGTGGAAGTAACCAAACAATATCTGACTTAAAGCCCACTCGACAGGATGGAGCTCATATTTACCAATGCCACTGCTTGGGTGACCTAGAATCCGATAGTCCAGGGACTTAAGGTAAAACCAAATACTGTTCTATTGAAAGAACATTCCATTGACATTCTGCTAAAGTCGTAGATAAATGTGTCACTCAGTCATCATCAGAGAAGCTTCCTCCTGCAGCAGATGGGAACAAAAAGAGAGACTCATAGACAGACATTATACAAAGAGTGAAAGATCTTGTAGCACTCAAGACAAATTGGATGTCTCTATCAAATCACTTCCCTCAGACTTCAGTGAACCCTGTGAAAGCAGAGCATAAGAGACAAAAGGTGTGGAGGACACTACAGAAGCAATGCCCTCTAAATCAACACGAAAAGAGCTCACAGAAACTCTCACAGACTACAGCAACATGCGCAGGGCTCACACAGGTCTGCACCAGGTCCTTTATGAATATGTTATGGATTCCAGTTTAGTGTTTTCATGGGATTTCTGAGTGTGTGAATTAGTGGGTCTCTGTTTCTTATGCCTTTGGGGAGCTTTTTATCTTCTGTGTGTTTGTTTGATTCAATTCCATTGTGTTAGTTTTTGTTTTGTCTTTTATTATGTTTTATTTTATTCTTCAAAAGAAAGAAAATAATAAGGCTGTCATTTATCCCCAGTACAGAGCTCATACTTTTGCTAATGTATTTTCAAGCACCAACTTTCTCACTGGCTAAAAGGTCATATTCCTTAGTCTTTAGAGAAATGTTTCTTAACCTGTGAATAGCAACCCCCATGGGTGTTGAATGACCCTTTCAGAGGAGCTCCCTAAGATCATAGGAAAACATTAGATATTTACATTACAATTTGTAACAGTAGCAAAATTACAGTTATGATGTAACTACAAAAATAATTTCATGTTTGGCATCATCACAACACCAGGAACCGTTCTAAAGTGTAGAGGATTGGAAAGATTTAGAATCATTGAACTAGAAGCTGGTCTCTGACAGAAGCTGGTCTTCTTATCTGACTTTTGCATTGGTGGCATTTTCTGAAGAAAATTGAAACATGCTTTCTTTCTTTTCCATTGTTTTTCTATTCAGTTAGTGGAAGGGATCCGATTTTCACAACTTTATAATGTACACTATCATTACACTACTCACTAAAATGAATTTCTCCATCCCAATGTCCTCAGGAAGGTCAAGTGTATAATCCAGGACTCTTGGTGTCTACACATTCTCTATCTGAGACCCTGCTTTCAAGGAGAGTTGCTAGTTTGACTGAACTGAACTATAATGGGCCTTCAGAGAGTTGGTGTTTATGAGTGCTCCTTAACTGTTCTAATACACATCTGGCATATTTGAAAACATTTTAGAGTTTTCTCCATAAGAGTGTTACTACTTACTGAAGTGAAAATCTTGCCAACATAATCTCCTTGGTGCTTTCTTTACCCCTGAGATAAGTGGTTGACGATCCTATGTGCGGAAAAGCTTGTTTTCTACTTAAAGAACAGAAAATTAGGATGGTTGGGATAAATAGCTTGTCCTGAATATGTAAATCCCCTTCGTCTTTGTGTAGAATCCATAAAAGACAAGTTAGAAATCAGGTGAATTGGTCCCAATGGCACTCTATAGTTCTGGCATGCATAATAATAAGATAGCATTTATCTTGTTGTCCCTTAAAACAGAACAATATATTCAAGAAGACACCTGAGGCTACTGAAAGGAATTAGATTTATGCGTGTATGGATTTGGAAATATTGACAATTTGAGCCAAAATAAGGCAGACAAAATGTTTCCAACATTGCATATAAAAATTACCTTGCATAAAACAGTTTGCTAAACGTAGACACATCGTTGTTGTCTTAAAATATATAATTGGAAGAAAGCTATGCAAATTTAGAAATTACATTTACAAGTAAAAGCTAAAAGTACTTAATTGAGTATGTATTTGGGCTGTAATAATGAAATAGAGGTAACAGTGACACATGCGTGACGGTTGATAATGCCATCATACGGGGGACAGAAGCAAAAAGATGATACTCTAATGAGATGACAGAATACAATGAGTATAACATTCAGAATTTGAGTACGAGAAGTGCTCAATGTGCAAGATGAATAAAAACTTTGTAAAATCATTTTAATATAAATTTTATGTGTTAGCTTAAGTTTATTGGCATGAGTCTAGCTTGCAGACAGCCTGCTACTATGTAAGAGAACAATAAAATCCACATTCTAAATTGTCAGCGTCTGGCACAAACTATCAACTCCGTATTTAATGATTATGTGATTTTATTCTTATAAAAACCCTTCAAGTAAATTATTAATCACTGCATTTTGTAGATGAGGAAACAGGCTCTTGACAATCTAGGAGATGGCCCACTGTCACTAAGAAAGATGATTCCAAACAGAAAATGGAGTTTGGGATTTGAATCTTCCCTCTCTCTTTACATTTGTACAAAAAATAAACAAACGAATGAATAAATGAACAAAATAACTCTACTTAGGAAAAATCAAATGAGTTTAGGCTTTTGTAGAAATTTGGAAGCATGTAAAGTGAAGAAATATTCCTTTCAATGAAATATAGTGTGAAACTTCAGTTTTAATCTGAAAATGGCATGTAAAATTTTATTTATGTAAACCAGAACTTACATTGTTATAGAGATTGGGAATAATTTATGGAGCACTATTTGCCATACCCAAATGAATGGAAGTAAAGAGAAAGACAAAAAGAAACGGGTGAAAGAAGCTCTGTTTCTAAAAATTGAGTCTTGCAGATTCTACCATAAACCTAAATGGGTAACCAGCATATCTAAGACTGGTCAAAAAAATTAATGGGATGTTCAATCAGATGTCTTATGTGCAGAGAATCTAATGTAATTAAAAGATTTTATCCCAAAAGACTACTAGGGCAGATATGTCAAGCCCAAAACATTTATAGATCCTCTAGAATGCAGAAAGGAGAACAATGCCAAATGGTATTGTCAGAATTCCATCGACTCTCTCATGGACTTCTAACTGGGACCTAATGAGAAGTCCTAGTAAATATGAAAATATTGTTTTGCTACCACTTAGCACGTGAAAGAACACATGCAATGAAAGCTTCTTAGTTTTCTAAAATAACTGGACACAAAAATACAGACTCTCAGTTTTTATTTTGTCAAAAATATAACTTCAGAAACAATAGTACTTTATTACAAAAAAACCCTGCTCTAGGCTAGACTCTAGGGGAACAATATCAACAGCATGTAGCTGAGCTGGGCAGCTATGTGTGTGTGGTGAAATCCAGCCAAACGGACAAAGAGTGCAGTAGCAAAGCATGAGTAAAATACACCATGAGATGTTCATCCAACCTCTCTCACGGCTGCTAACCTAAGTCCCAAAATAATCCTATAAAAACAAAACAAAACAAAAACTAACAGCAACAAATAAATAAAGAACTCTAAAATAGAGTATTGAGTATGTAAAATGTATAGCGTACAGAGTATGTAAAATGTACAGAGTACCGAGTATATAAATGTTTAGAGAAGAGGAGCATGTTAACATATACTTCTTGATTTCTTTTTCAATCAAAAGATGACACTGAAAAGAAGGAGACAATAGACTCTTGTATTTCAGTTCATAAGAAGGTATGTTCTCCTGTTCATGGATATTTTTAAAACACAATATTGTGAAAATAACCCGAAAATAATGCCCAGTCTCTTTGGTTATATATGGTTTCCAAAATGGCTTTCTCTCCAACTGACTAAACTTGACAGTTTTATTCCTTACCTTAGCTACCTGACCTGCCTTTTGTTAGTACTTGCTTTAGAAACTTTTGATTCCAAAACCTTTTTTTAATTTTTCTACTGGGTAGTAGTGGTCCTTGCCTTTAGGTCCAGCACTCAGGAAACAGAGGTAGTCATGTCTGTGAAGTGTAATTGCCATGGTGCTCTTGTCCAGTGTCTTTGGATGGCTGCTATGCTAGCCCTAACACCTATTTATTCATCTTCTCTCTTCTCCATTGCTCCCTCTTCATCAATTTCCTCTTGTGACTATTCAGTCATATATATTGTATATATTAATGAGTTTTAAAGTGAGAGCCGCATGTGGGCTTACACCTTTTAGAACCTCCTCTCTCTGCCTCCCATGGAGTCCCCTTCTCTTTGTAGTTCTTCTGCTTTATTTTGTTCACATTAGTTTCCTTGTTTAAAAATATGTAAGTTAAATGTAAGTGTATTTATCTTTCTATGCTTGTGCCTGGTAATTTCATTTAACAGATAGTCATCAATTCCATCCATTTCCCTGTGAATAACATGATTTTATTCTTCTTTTTTTTTTACTTATTTATTTATTTTTATTCTTTTTTAATTAAAATTTCCACCTGCTCCCCGTTTCCCATTTCCCTCCCCTCCTCCCAAATATTGCCCTCCCCCCACTTCCCTCCCCCTATCCCCACTCCTCTTCTCCTCCCCCCACTCCATTCCCCCTCCCTCTCGATACTGAAGAGCAGTCCAAATTCCCTGCCCTGCGGGAAGACCAAGGTCCTTCTATCTACGTCCAGAAAGGTGAGCGTCCAAACAGGCTAAGCTCCCACAAAGCCAGTTCATGTATTAGGATCGAAACCTAGTGCCATTGTCCTTGGCTTCTCATCAGTCTTCATTGACCGCCATGCTCAGAGAGTCCGGAATCAACCCATGCTTATTCAGTCCCAGACCAGCTGGCCTTGGTGGGCTCCCAATAAATCAGTTCCACTGTCACAGTGGGTGGGTGCATCCCTCGTGGTCCTGATTTTTTGCTCATGTTCTCCCTCCTTCTGCTCCTCATTTGGACCTTAAGAGCTCAGACCGTTGCTCCAAATTGAGACTCTGTCTCTACCTCGATCCATCGCCAGATGAAGGTTCTAAGGTGATATGCAAGATATTCATCAGTATAGGATAGGGTCATTTCAGGTTCCCTCTCCTTAGTTGCCCAAGGTACCAGCTGGGGACATATTCCTATACACAAAGGATAAGGAAGCAGAGATGGAAATCAGAGAAGCATCACCCTTCACGATAGCCACAAATAGCATAAAATATCTTGGGGTAACCCTAACCAAGGAAGTAAAGGATCTATTTGACAAGAACTTTAAGTCAATGAAGAAAGAAATAGAAAATGGAAGGATCTCCCTTGCTCTTGGATAGGGAGGATCAACATAGTAAAAATGGCAATTCTACCAAGGGCAATTTATAGATTCAATGCAATCCCCATCAAAATCCCATCAAAATTCTTCACAGATCTTGAGAGGACAATAATCAATTTTATTCTTCTTTTTGACTGAGCAAAATATCATGCTTATATATCAACCTATTTTCAATTCATTTATGTGTAGAATAATGTGTAAGTGTGTTCTGCATTTGTTTATTTTAATTGTTTCAATAATCACTGTTGGAAATATCTCTATTCTGTGTTCATTTTATTTATTTCCATATACTGAGTAGTGGTGGAGATAAATCATGTGGCGTTCCATGTTCATGTTTTAGAGAGACCTGCTTTTGTATTATTTTATATATGTCTTGGATCAATTTAAATCCATACCAGTGTAGCACAGGAGTTCCTGTTTTTCCGTGTCCTTACCAGTAAATTCAAGATCACCATTCTGAGAAGATTGAGTTGGAGCCTCAATGTTTACTTCGCATTTTTGAATTTTTAGGATGGGTTAAGAGGGTGAGCACTTTTCCATAAATGTACTGGTCACTGATTTGAGAAATGTCTGTTTAGGTTGTGAGCCAATATATCTTTCATTGTTAGCTGTTTTGACTCTCTCTCATTCTGTAGCCTATCTGTATATTGTATTTACTTCCTTTGCTGAACAGAACTTAATTTGGCAATAAATCCATTTGTTAACTTCTTTCCCAGTTTTGAGTGCCTTCTCTAAGCTGAAAACACCCTCTAGTTACGAAAAACGAAAAACAAGCATATTTCTCCTTTGGTTAATACCAGTTACCAAAATAAATTGACTTGGAGCAAGTGTAGGTCAGTGTTTGAATATGTCTATGTGCCAAAGTCCTAATTTCATCTAGAAGGGAGAATGAATAATTGAGAAGGGGAGAGAACCTGTGTCCTCACAAACTGTTCTTTCAAAAGTCCCTGGGGATTTCTTTCTACTAAAAGTTAATTACGATTGGGGGTAACCTCTCTCATCTATTATAAGCCTTAAATAGAATTGTCCTTATCAGTATAAAATTGAAACCTGTCTACTGAAGTGTTTCCCTTGGACCTTGATTAAAATATTGATTCTACATCCTTCTGAATATTTGTTTAAAGAAGTTTTCAGAGAAGTTTTCATAATGTTTTTCAATTTCAGGATGACATTCTGTCTTAGTGTTTACAAAACGTTTGTTTCATTTTTCCAGATTTTAAGCCTCCAGCCATTTATATTTAGAGGACTCAGCTCTTTAATCCTCACCACCAACTCCAAGCAGATCATCATACAAAGAAAGAGTAGATAAGGCCAGTTTTACAAATTGTTGCAATTACTTAGAAGGGTTTCTTTATTTTGGTATGGGAAAATGTTAAGTAAATGGATAAAAAAATGTTTCAAAAAATAATCTATAAATTGAATTGTTCATGCTATCTTTCCCGTCCAGCTGCCAAGTTGAATTAAGCTCAATCTAGTTTCACAACAGCTAAAGGAAAGTCCATTAAAAATGAATGCAAATAATTAAAGATAAACTAGATGATGACTTAACTCACACTGCTACACACTTTATTTCATAAAGTTTCTGAAATCATTTAGTAATTCAATGACTTAGATTGGCATTTCACAAATCTACTCTAGAAATTACAATACCATCAGTCCTCCAAGAAAACACACTTCTCCTGCCCAATGATTTTTAAAATCCTGTATGTTATATTATGAACATGAAGATTCAAATTGCTTATATGTTTATGAAGTCTAAACATTCTAAGCATTTTGTTGAGCCCATGAAGAATGTCCTTGATAATGTAATTCTGAGCTCATTCTTCTTGGGGGCTTGTAAATTTTCTTTCTATAGTATATATAATCCAGACAGTAAGAAGCTTACCCACACACTGTCAAGTAGGTCCAGATACTAGATGATTTGGGAAATGTCTATGTGTGTGATGATAAACTTCTTGATGCTTTGCTCAGGCATAAGATATCCTTAGGCCATATCTTCCTATTGTGCTCTCTTCCTTGTTACATCTTTGCCTCTTTCATTGGGTCCTTTACCCTTCTCCAACAAATATTCACCTTCTGTTCTCACATTTTCTTCCCAGATCAGCAGAGGAGTAAAAAGGCATGACATATTTGTCTTTCTCTATCTGACTCACTTTAGTAATTATGAGCTTACAGGTCAGGCATAATAATATACTGTTCAGTTATTCTGTACTGGAGTTCTGTTTTCATGCTTGGACCCTAAAGTATGAGTGAATACATCTAGATCCAATAGGACACATATTAACCTTTATTAATGTTTGTTTGATTTTTAATTTAGTATTTAAAGATGAATTCTTCAATTGTCTATTATTATAAGACTTTCATTGTTTCCCCGTTTTTCTTAAAGCAAAGTTAGTTACTGTAAAATGGTACTCAGAAGTGTTCCTCATGCGTCCATCACTGCTATCTACCCAAACTACCCATGTTTTAAAAAAACTTACCCCATTTCCCCTTAGCCCCATGCCACCTCACCCACAAGTTCCCAGTTTTTGCCCGGCAATCTTGTCTACTTCCCCTATCCAGGCGGATGACTATATGTTTTTCTTTGGGTTCATTTTCTTATTTAGCTTCTCTAGGATCATGAATTATATGCTTAATGTCCTTTATTTATGGCTAGAAACCAATTATGAGTGAATACATCCCATGTTCCTCTTTTTGGGTATAAGATACCTCACTCAGGATAGTGTTTTCTATTTCCTTCCTTTTGCATGCAAAATTCGAGAAGTCATTGTTTTTTATTGATGAGTAGTACTCTAATATGTATGTATTCCACACTTTCTTCATCCATTCCTCCATTGAAGGGCATCTAGGTTGTTTCCAGGTTCTGGCTATTACAAACAATGTTGCTATGAACATAGTTGAACAGATACTTTTGTCATATGATAGGGCATCTCTTGGGTATATTCCCAAGAGTGGTATTACTGGATCTTGGGGTAGGTTGATCCCAAATTTCCTGAGAAATCGCCACACTGATTTCCAAAGTGGTTGCACAAGTTTGCATTCCCACCAGCAATGGATGAGTGTACCCCTTACTCCACAACCTCTCCAGCAAAGAACTGAAACCGTTAAATTATTATTTGTTCTTTTTTTTTTAGTGTTTTAAGTATTGTTTCTTTTCTCTATGATATCCTTCTCACCTCAAGTCTCCCACAGATATATTCACCAGTTCTTTGACTAAGAAAACCTCCTCTAAAGAGACTCAAAAGCTAAAACATAATTTTCTGGGGTGTTTGTAGCCTGGGCTTCTGTTAGGATACATCAGAAATATTCTAAATTTCAATGCAGAATACACAAATTTTGCTTTCGTAGCTTTTTCATGATAAAAATCAGGGAAACATTACTTTCCAATGAAAAATCTTAGGAAATGCTATCGCGAAGTTTTTGACTTTCAGGATTGCAGAGGAATAGGAGTTTAGCTCATATCTGGAAGGTAGAGCTATTTCATGGTTCTAGTGTAGGCTGCAACAGGGTGCACTTTCTGTCTGTTCCCTGATTATAGGGGCAGTTGCTCCCTCTCTGGCAAAGCTGTTACTGAAAATCCCCAAACTATCCAGGAAGATTTCTTTCTTTTGGAATGTGTGTGTTGGGAAGGTATACAAGATGCATGTTTATGTTTTCTCTTGGAGACAAAATGCCAACCAAGAATGTTATTCACAGGTGCCATTGTTCTTATTAGTTTTGAGACAGACTTTCCTGTTCCACTGGTCTGGGGCTCAATTATTAGGCTAAGATGGATGGCCAGGGACCTCCAGGGGTTTGCCTATCTCTGCCTGCCCAGATTGCAATTACAGATACTGAGACCATAGAAGCTTTTTCCGTGGATCCCAGGGATCAAACACAGATCCTCACACATGGCTACATCACCAAGTCAGAAATACTTCTTGTCAATGTTACTTAGTCGCCCAGATGTGTACTATGGGCTTGATGGGCATTCCTAAAACCACCATATGTTTCTTCAAGCCATCTAAATATTTAGCAGGTGATTTAAACAAATAGCAATCAAAGCCTCTTTTTATTTAAACACATCAAAAAGAATTCCGTGCCCTGCAGTTGAATCTTGACCTTTAAAAATGCCATAGCCTCTGTGAATGCTCTCCAATATCCTGGGCATTCAGCTGTTTCCTTGTGATAGCTGTCACATTAGTAACATTAATTAATTGCTATTTCCCTGCCTATTTCTTATAGGGAAATATTTATGTTTGCCATATCTTGCTTTTATACAAATCAGAGAAAAAAACATGTGTTTTATATTCTTTCTGTCAGAGTTCTTCCTTCTTATGAACTCAGCTGACCACCTTATGACTCAGTCTTCTAAGCAACTTTTAAAAGTCATGCATTTAAACATCTTTTAATTATTATTAGAACTGGAAAATTCTTGCCAATTCAGTTTCTACATCCTTAGGATAATCATTAACTTTTTATTTTTATACTCAGATTAATTTTCCAAAAATAGTCAGGTGATTCTTTTCAACATACTATTTATATTTATTTTAAATACTTTTAGAGTTATGTGTATACATTTACTGGAATTTAATATAAAATATCCTGGATAAGAGAAACTTGATAAATAAAATTTTCACATTGAATTGAGAGTCCGTACTAGTTATGGATCTGAGAAACAGAACTGATAGAATGAATATATACACATGTGCACACACCGATATACACACACACACGTACACATATACACACACATTTTTTCATATATATGGGGATAGTTAAACGGAATTACAAAATATGGTCTGAGTGGTCCAGCAATGGCTATCTCATGTTGGGAAAATGGGAAGTTTGGTAGTTGTTCATTCCACGAGGCTGTATGTTTAAGCAGTCCCAGTCTGGTGCTGAAGTTTTGAAGGCTAGTTGCTGTTCATTCTACCTTGGAATGCTGAAGAGGATAGATTTAATGCTAGCTGCAGTACAGGATAAATAAATTTATGAGTTAGAATGAGGACAAGAAAGCAAAAATGAAGCATCCTTCTTACATGACCATTTATGTGGGCTGACACTGGGATATGTGATCTATATTTAGTGTGGATCTTCCAATAATCAGATGAAGAAAAATAGTCCCACAGTAGTGTCCAGTGACTTAGGTTTTAGTGGATTCCAAATTTAGTCAATTTTACAGTCAAGATTATCCATCACTGATGACAACTTCTCATGCAAGGAGAGGCGCATCCTGCCTAGACATTCTCTTCTGTCCCAACGACCATTTGCTCTTCCTATAGTACCATAGTACTCTTAGAACTATAAAATGATTATGCACGTAATGTGTAAGAGTTCATATCTTACTGCTTATATTGGCTTTTTGGTACCTATTATCTTTGTAGGGATACCTTGCTCAGTCTAGATATAGTGGGGACGGCTTTGATCCTGCCTCAAAACAATGTGCTAGACTTTGTTGACTTCCCATGGGAAACTTTACCCTCTCTGAGGAGTGAATGGGGGTGAAGTGGTGAGATAAGGTGGAGGGAACAAGAGGAGGGGAGGAAGTGGGAACTGGGAATGGTATGTAAAATGAGAAAAATACAGTTTTTTTTTAAAAAAGTTAATTAAAAAATAGTTTTTATGTTGACATATAGAAGCAATGAAATTATAATTATGAAGTATAAAAATGAAGTAATTTTAAATATGGAGGCCATGTTTGTCATAATTTAATATACCTTCATTCATATTAATATTTCACATCAAATTAGTTACATATAATTCAAGTGTTTTACCACTTAATTTCACATTATGCTAATCTTTCTTTGTCAGTGCTGCAAGGAGAGGTAGTTTATATAATTTACTTGTATGTCGTGCATTGAGATTCTCAACTAATAACAGAATTTAACGTATATCCCCTAAGGATGTACTAAATAAAAACCATTTTGTAATTTAGGCTACTTTCTCTGAAAAGTAATGTTAGCATTCCATGTAAATATAATTTAATACAAGCATATGTAGAAGAAGAATTTAGGTAAACTCTGACCAATTTTTCTTAGCTTAAATAAATATTTTTAATAGAATCAGTGTTTAGCTGTGTTCATAACATCGCTATTTGTAATAGACAGAACCTGGAAACAACCTAGATGCCCCTCAACTGTAGAATGGATAAAGAAAATGTGATACATTTACACAATGGAGTACTACCCAGCAATAAAAAACAATGACATCCTGAAATTTGCAATCAAATGCATGGGACTAGAAAAAAACATCATCAGGTAAATCAGACACAGAAAGAATAGTATGGTATGTACTCACTCATAAGTGATATTAGACATAAAGCAAAGGATAACCAGTTTATAGTCCATGATCCCAGAGAAGCTAGGTAACAAGAAGAACCTTGAGAAAGACATACATGGATCCCCTGGGAAAGGGAAACAGACAAGACATCCTGAGAAAATTAAGAGGGGGGCAGACAGAAAGGAGGGTGGAAGGGGAGGGGAGAAGAGAAAGGGGGGAGGAGGAGAATATGAGGAAACAGGATGCTCAAGAAGGGAGAGGGAAGCCGGGCAGTGGTGGCGCATGCCGCCTTTAATCCCAGCACTTGGGAGGCAGAGGCAGGTGGATCTCTGTGAGTTCGAGACCAGCCTGGTCTACAAGAGCTAGTTCCAGGACAGGCTACAAAACCGCAGAGAAACCCTGTCTCAAAATAAATAAATAAATAAAAAATAAAAACAAGAAGGGAGAGGGACACTGGGACAGTGAGGGAGAGAAAGGAAAGAGATATCCTGAATGAGAGTCATTAAAGGGCTAGCAAGAAACATAGCACTGGGGAAATTCCCAGAAATCCATTAGAATCAGTGTTAAAAACAAACCAACAAAAACAAGACTACTTGTTTTTTAAGATCAACTTGCATTGTACCAAGGTGCTATGCAAGAGTCCAGGGAATACAGTTATCAGTCGTTTAACTTGACTATAGTGCCTATGAACCACAATAATGACCAGCAAAACAATATAGCCCTATATTGTAGTCATGGTACTTATATCTTGGAGGTAACCATCAGCTGTCTAATTGATCTTAAAACCTGCTCAATGGGAAGAAAATCATGCCTGATGTTGAAATGTAAAGTCACCTGTGACTAGTGATGTCACATGCCTTAGAGGAGGATGGATTACTGCCACTTTCCTACAATAGCATAACTCTTAAATGCATTCGAAATTATACTCAAAGATAAGTGAAGCTCCTCTCCCTCATCAAAGAAGCTATTTTTTTTTTTTTTTTTTTTTTTTTTTTGCAGATGGAGACCTTTACGGAAAACCATCTTGGTCAAATTCTAACAAACAAACAATAGTAAGATGCCCAGACACAATAGAAACATAATTCCTGCATATAAGTCTCAGGGGACATTGTAGGAAAATGCATAATATATGTCTTCTTCCTCTAATTTTAATAAAAGTTTGTCAGTATGCAAAACTGACTTAACAATTTCTTTTTATCTAAGTAACAAGGGTTATTCTAATTTTCTTTCTTTGCCCTCTACTCATTTTATTGTTTTTATTTGTTGTTGCCCCTACGGACTCTTTGCTTTGATATAGGATTTTCACTTGTGAGATATAATTTAAAAGAACACATAAAACAACCCATTACAAATGGTGAAATAGTCTGGCTCATGTACTAATTAAAATGATGCTGTTTAGGCTATAAAGAGACATATCTGAGAGATAGAAAACAAATGAACAGATCTCTACAAGGGCCTGAGATTATTGTTGGCAGTACAGTAGACAGAGGAAAACTCAGATCTGAACTCAGATCTGATGACTCAGAGTTTGGAAGTAAAGAACTGTCATCCATAGAGAAGGATGTGCTCCTCAGTGGACTCCCTTACAGACTTGATGAGCATTACTTATCTTTTGCGTGTTAAATCCAGACCTATAGCATGCTAGAGAACCTCTACTGAAGAGGAGTGTCACCGATTTATTTGTTCTCTTTTAGATTGAAACCTAAATTTATTTCTGCTGTAATTTATCATGGTTCAGATAATCGAGATAGAGAGTGATTCAGTGTTTGTGGCAAGGAGGAAAATATAACGCTTTGTGGGAATAATCTTAGAAGTCATGGACCATCACTTCTGGTTCATGCTATTCATTTAGAACAAGTCATACGTACAGCCCATACTCAAGGGCAGGTGATTTAAGTAAATGAATTTTTCTCATAATCTTGAACCCAGGCACTCTTAACATTAGCATCTCTGTCTTTTCTCTTGTGGTACTTTGGCTGTCTCATGCCGCAGTGTCTTGAAGAGTTTGAAATCCTCTAAGTATCTCATATGCCGTTAAACTCAGCCACTGTTTTATTCTCCCTAGTAAATATTTCCATGTCTCGAATTTCAAGTTGAATTGTTCTCGTATTTTCCACATCTCTTTAATATGCATAGTATTTCATCTATCTTTTAGAAAATGCAGTATAAAACAGTCCTCATTCTAAAACTATTAACTACCTCTTTTATAATTATAATGTTTGTGTTATTTCTAGTACATAGTATTTCTATTGCCATGATAAAACACTACGACCAAAGACACCTGGAGAAGAAAGGGTTTATTTCGCCTTACAGCTTTTAAGTCCATCTGCCAGGGAGTCAGGGCAGGAACTTGAGGCCGAAATAGATGCAGAGGCCATGAACGAGTATTACTTTTATGCCTCACTCCCCATGTCTTCCTCATTCAGCTTTTCTATAGTGTGAGGGCCATGAGTTAAGGGGTATCACAATCCACAGTGAGCTTGGCCCTTCTATACCAATTAGCAATCAAGAAAATGTATTACAGGCTAATCTGGTGAAGATAATTTCTCAGTTGAGATGCGTCTCTTTCAAAATGACTCTAGCTTACATAGAGATGGCATAGTAACTAGCCAGCACATTCAGTTTCTATTAATCACGTTTCTCCTCACTATTGTTCTGTCTTTCTGATTTTATGCATGATTATTTGGGGAATATGATAAATTCTATTAAACTGTCATATTTTTTTCAGGCTACAATAAAACTATAATACAACAAACTATATGATCTATACAACAAACCTTTCTTTCAGGGTTGTTAGTCTAAAACATCCAAGTCACATGTTTTCTTTTTCTTTCTTTTAACTTCAGATTTTCTGTATCTTTGTTTAGTATTTGAGACAGGTTCTCATGTAACACAGTCAGCCCTGATTTACTGATCCTCCCGCCTCTATCTCCTAAGTTCTGGGATTACTATGTGTGACCATGTTCAGAACCAAGTTCAAAACGTCAATAGATAAAGTGTCTGTTCTGGATCTCATTTCTGACTCAGGGGGTCTTTTGTGTCTCTCTCTAAACAGCAGGTGAGAGGGAACTCTGACTTTTTTAAAGAGTACTTACTCATCCCATTCACCTCTCAACCATCTGTATCTTGTTCTCATTTGACACTGTCTATGAATATGTGGGATTTATAGGTAGATTCAATTGCATTTACCTTTTTGAAAGTGGACATCTTCTTCCTTGAAATATCCTTGAACTTCAATCTAGAATGAGATTGTTGTTTGAAAAGATATGCATTCTTTAATTATCCTATTGTCAAATTGGTTAAAGCAGAATTTCTCCACGAGCGATTTCTCTGAATTTCTGACGCAATACCCTTCTGAACATGTTACTTTGGATATTAGGAAGAGTTTTCTATATCACTGCAAATAATAGCAAATAGAAACAGTAATTAGCTTGTATGATTTCTATTGATTATTCTGCCATCTCTTTCTTCTTAAAAATTATTGTGTGTGTATATGTGTGTGAGTGTGCCTGTGTGTATTTCTGTGCATGTGTGTGTGTATTGTGTACATCCATGGCAGTTGGGTGGAGGTCAGAGGGCAGCTTGAAGGAGTTCATCAAACTATGGTTTCTGTATTTGCCAGCAAGCCTTTGTACATCTTGCACTATCTTGCCAGACCTAATTTTGAGGCATTTTTCTTGCCTCAGGTAATTAATTTGTACAAATATGCTCATCATCACTATACAGAATACATTAAAGAAATCTTTTGTATGGCTTTAGACTGTCTCCTCCCTTTCTCCCTAACTGCTTCCCTCCCTCTCTTCCTTCTGCCTTCTCTCCTCTGTATGCTGTTTTAGTGATTCAAAGTGTAGGTGCCTTGAACATCTTGATTTTCACTTTGGTGAAAACTTGAGGAAACAGGTAGGGTGTGGGAAATAGGTCAGTTATAGAAAGATTGCCTATCATGTACGAGATTCTACTTCAATCAAAAGCACCTCTCACTTCCAAGAAAAGAATATTATTAAACAGTATTTGAGTAGCTAGCAACTCTTCTTGGGATATCATCTTTGACAATTGAAACCTTCATGTTTTCTCTGTCTCTCTCTGTCTCTGTCTCTCTGTCTCTCTGTCTCTGTCTCTCTGTCTCTCTGTCTCTGTCACTCTCTCTCTTTCTCAGATCTCCATCGCACAATGTTTTATTTTGTCTATTTTAAGTGATTTGTTACCATTGGATGATAGGAATACAGGCTGGCTCTCCTATTGTCATAATTTATCTTGAGCTCACTCTCAATTTTTAAGTTAAAAAAAGTGTCGTCAGGAAAAATGTAGTTCCAGCTATATATATATATATATATATATATATATATATATATATATATATATATATATATTTAAGTTGAAATAGATTATATCAGTAATGTAGTAGATAAATACTGGAATCAGCTTGAGCCTTTGTTCAATCAGCTGTAAAATAAGGTTTTTTTTAAAAAAAATAGCCTAGTAGTGAGACTTTCCCCTTTGCAGCAGGTTTATGGATATCAGTTTGTGTAAGTAAAAACCTGAGCAATAGCTTGCTCAATGCTCTTCTAGGGGAAGTTGGGCTTCTTTTTATTTTGTGAAATAAATTATTATGTCAGAATAAGACATGAGATGCAAAAATAAGAATAGAGAAAAAAACATAAGAAAAGTCAAAGAAGCTTGGAAACACTGAGACAGGAGCATCTCCATTCATGTCAGAGTGGATCAAGAGAAACACAAAATCACGGCTGCTGAGAGTAGAATGTGATGCAGCAAACTTGATTTCATGGTGTGTGCATTGCAGATAAAGCTAAGGGGTTGAGTTTTTATTGGAGAAGCAATGGAGAACAGAGTGGCACTCACACAGGGAATAACTAAATTAAAGCTGAAGACACCGTTTTATTTATAAGTACAATTAACTCTTGATTACCCCATGCCTTGTTAGCAAAATTAAGCTTCTCAGCTTGGATTGCTGAGCATTCTCAGTGAAAATTACTCAGTTGTAGGAATTAGAATCACAAAAACGTATGTTCCCTAACTTCAGCAGACTCCTGGAGAGTGCCATCTGCACTTCCCAGCAATTCTTTACACATCGCATAATCCAAGCAACAACTTTCTTTCCCCCAGCATCTTCAGCACTAAGATGATAGGCTTCGCAAAGCCGTTGGTTTGGGGAAAAGTGAAATAGCTTTTAAAATGATACATGCACAACGTCAATAGAGCAAATTACCAATCATGACAAATTTAAACGATCATCTTCAATACATATTTTGTGCAAAAAATGATAAGCAAATGTGTAACCGTGAGCAGAGATAGTATTTGCTTTTTAAAATGAAAAACCTGCTTTTATTATGCCTAATAAAAATAACTTTAATAAGACAAAATGACAAAGTCAATTTTGTCACATAATCTGACTATCAAAAGTATACACCTTGAACTGACACAGCTTGAAATCAGATTTGCAAGCTTAACATCAAATGATGATTATCTCTTACACACTGGACAGTGGGTGACAGAGTTTATCTATAGCTATAATTACCTGAACTTCATAAAAACCACAATCTATAATCCAAAGCACCAAATATTGAAAGTATCTTAATGTATTTTAAACCATCTTTATAGGGTTATATGTCATTGTATGTCATATATATGTCATTGCAGAAAACTTTCAAATCTGGGGTTACATTTACTTGTTGTGTTGTGACATGCATGACTCAGGGATTGACCAAACTGTGGTAATGAAGAATGAGAAAATGGTGGACACATGTATAGAAAAGCTGAGCCATATTCTCGGATGAATACACAAAGAACAACCTCCAAACTCAGCATCTTCCTTATATAAAACACTAATGAAGAAGAGTCTGCTGGATAGCTAATCTTAGTTGGAGTCTTTTTTGATCAATAGTCTTGGTTTGAAGCCATTTAGGAAGAGGAAGCTATGGCTGATAGTTTCTAAGCACAGTGGTTTTAGCTAATAGTCACCATTTGTAAACATCTATTCTTGTATCAGGAATGTTTTGATACTCCTGTGAATCCACCCCAGGCACCACTGGGAGACCCCTGACATATGCACATGTGGATAATATGAATTCACTCATGACTCCATTAGGTCCCTACTATGACTCTGAAGTACTAGTTATTTGTATGTGTGGTTATTCCCTGCTTTTGTCAGTATGCTTGTCATTGAGAGATAAGAAGAGTACTGATATTCTGTGTTACTTTAATATCATGCCATTTTGCTGGAGGTATGTATTAGCTCTGAGCTTCTTGGTGCTATCTTTATATTCTCTTATATATATAAAATCATATCCAGAAGTAGAAATACCACCACTTCTATTGGTATCTCTTATTCCTTCTTATTCCTCTAAGAATGTAAGATCTATATTGAATATGAGAAGAGAGTAGAAACTCTTGCCTTGATCCTAGTCTTAGTCATAATGTATTGAGTTTTCTCATTTAGTATATTGGATATATGTTTATTGTATACAGCCTCAGTTATTGTTGACTTATATTCCCTCCATCTATAGTTTTTTTCCTTTACTTTTTAAATTCAAGACAGGCTTTCTCTGTGTAGCCCTGTCTGTTCTTAAATTCACTCTGTAGGCCAGACTGACTGTGAAATCAGAGATCCACCTACTTCTGCCTACCTAGTGCTGAAATTAAAGAGATGTGTCACCATGCCTGGCTTCCATTACTATTACTGTGAAAGGATGTTGGATTTTGTAAATGGCCTTTTCTATGTCTATTTAGATAATCATATAATTCTTTGAGTCCATTTAAATAAAACATGGCATGTATTGAGTTATGAATATTGAGTCATCCCCACATCACTGGAATAAGGCATTAGCATCCTCATGAGAGATTGTGACCATAAATTTTATTTTTCAAATTTTTACTGAGAATTTTATGACTATGTTCATTAGGGAGGTTGTTCTGTCCATTTCATCTAGTCCAGAATGGCTGTCATTGAGAATATCATAACAAATTTTGCCATATATGTAGGGAAAGGAAACATGTGTTAACAGAGGTTTCTGTCCCACCTGGTCCTTCAGTTGTTCAGTCCCAAAGGAATCACACAGAGGTCTACATTAGATATAAACTGATTGGCCCATTAGCTAAGGCTTTTCTTATTAACTTTTATAACTTATTATCCTAGTCTATGTTAGCCATGTGGTTTAGTACCTTATTTGGCTAGGCAGTCACATCTTGCTTCCTCTGTGTCTGGATCACGATTGTAGTCTGTGTCCTCTTACGAGAATTTTCCTCTTCTCATTGCCCTGCCTCTACTTCATGCCTGGTCGCCTAGTCTATACTTCCTGCCTGGCTATTGGCCAATCAGCATTTATTTAAAATATAATTGACAGGGTACAGACCATTGTTTCATAGCACAAAGGTCCAAATTTTCTCAAAAATGTTGATATAAAACTACCATATTATCTGTCTATACCACTTCTGGGTATAGGTGTATGACAGCATCATACTACAGAAATATTTGTGTGTGTGTGTGTATAAATATATATATATATATATATATATATTCATTGCTGCTTTAGTCCAAATAGTTAGGAAATAAAAGCAGCCTAGAAGTCCCACAACTGAAGAATGTATAATAAAAATGTAGCACATATATACAATGGCATTTTATTTCACTATGAAGAAAAATGGGATTATAAAATCCTACAGTAAATGGGTAAAACTAGAAATACTTTTATTGATGATGGCTATTCTGTTCCAGAAAGGCAAACGTTTCACATACCTTCTTATATGCAGACTCTAGTTGGCTGATTTAGTTCTGTTTACTATATAAGGAGTATATATGGAAGCCAAAAAGCTATGAAGGGAACGTGACAGGGCTGCCATACGTGAGAGGAGTAGGAGAGGAGAGATAAAAGGAATGCAGTATGAGAATAGTGGGAGCAGAAAGGTTAAAGGGGGGCTATGGAGGGAGCGGAATTAGGGAGAACATCTGTGAAAGTGGTGGGGGAATGGAGAATTAAACAAAATGAAGGATATATTTAGATGATATACAGAAACCTACTATCTTATAACCTAAATGAATAAAAATGCAAAAGAGAAATTGAAAAAAGTGAACCCTTTCAAATAGGTAATACTTCTTCTGGATAGATCCAGATAAATAGATCTGGATAGAAGAAAGGCAACGTTGTCTTTAGGTATATACCCAGAGATGTACTCATTGGGTATTTCCAACTCTACGACCACACAGGTGACCCTGATAAAACTCAGAGAGTCAGAAAAGAAATTAATAAACATGAAAGCAAACAAGAGATTTGTGGGAAAGAAGGTTCATTGACAAGGATGGTAGAAAGGAAGGAGATTACATTTAGTAAGAGTGGTCAGTATGTATGTAAATGGTCAACAAATCTAATTCAAAAACATTTTTCAAACAGTAAAATTCATGATTTAGCTAGCTACTGTAATTCCAGCATTCAGGATGTGGAAGCTGACAAATTTGGTGATCCTCTTTAAACAAACTACATAGCAAGTTTGAAGCAAGTTTAGGCTACATAAGACACTTTCTCAGGAAGTAGTTCACATTTATTTTATCAAAGTTGAAAGTAAATATATAGCCCTGTGAATGAAGATTTAGTCCATTACTAGACATTATGTTTTGGAAGTCTTTGCGATGCAACATTTTTAATCTAAAATAGATTTTTTTCTCATACAATACACAGTTTTCCCTCCCTCCACACCTCACACCTTTTCCCCACACCTCTCCTTGCCCCCAGATCCATGCCCCATCCGTTTCCCTTCTGTAAAGAACAGTCCTCTAAAGAACAATAACCCAACGTGACAAAATAAGATACAATAAGACAAGAACGAAGCTCTCATATTGAGGCTGGACCAGGCAACAAAGTAGGAGGAAATGAGTCTCAAGAGTAGGCAAGAATTGGAGGTACAGCAGCTCCCACGCTCGGGAGTCCTACAAAACACCAGGCTAGCATTTACATAAGGAACAACACATTTATGCTTCCTCTGACATGCGTATGGCTTTCCTTTCCCAACCTTTTTGTTGGTAACCATATCTTGTATTTTTGATAACATTATCCTTACTGGTATGAGATGATGTACAGATATATTTATATTGTCTAATGATTAATGATGTTTACAATTTAAGAATGTATTGTTTTAACTGTTTATATGTCCTCTTTTGAAAAATGTCTATTCAGATAACTATCTTATTTTAAAACAAAATTTAATTGTATCTTCCTTAGTGAGACTCCTCCACACATTCTCACTAATAGCAGGCATGATTGACAGCTGAGGGCATTCCTGGACATGGCCCAATTACCTGCGTTCTCTTGTTCCCAGCAGCAGTCCTAGAAATCTATGGACCCTGCAGAATCCAGTGAATCTGTCAGAGGATCTGCTGAGAGCAAGAACAGCTGCTCCTCTAGTAGATGCCTGAAAACCTAAGAACAAGTGACTTTTGGCTACACTGCCACCTACATCAACTATCTGCTTCTGTCACAGATATAGCAACTTGAGGGAAAGCTCTCAGAGAGAAAATTCATTTTAAAATATCCCTTGAATATCTAAAATATAAATGTAATATTTGGGTTTGAAATACTGACATTACCATAATCCTTCATCTGAAACTGAAATCATATCTGAAAAATCTGATTAAAATTCTAATATAATCTTTCAAATGATGGACACTGAGTATCATACAACATGACGGTTTCCTTGGGTAACAGGCGTTGGGCTCAAAGTTTATGTATCAAGTGTGTTGCTGTTCTTTCCCGCCATATTCTTGGGAGATTGACATTATGATTTTAGCATTCAAACAGAGCTCGTGCATTTTCAAGTTTTGATAGCTAATATTTAATTTGATCATATAAAATTTAATTTGATCATATACCGACTCTGGCCTTATCAATAAAACTCTTTGAATTCTTCATTTTAGCTCATATGGGTCTCTTTTCTGGTGAGAATTCCATACATAACAGCTTGACATACTTCACAGTGATAACTAGTAGTATCTATACACAAATTTAATGAAAGTGTGCTGAACTTATCTGTAACACCCAAAAAAACTTTTATTCAGCCACACAGAAAGTATATCCAGGTCTCAAGATACTTGAAAAACTTTAAAAATAAACATATAATTCTAAACTTAAGTGTCTTTTATAATCTGGGTGTTTAGAGGACATTTAAGTTAAATGGCCCCTTACAAAATTTAAAGAGACATAACAGCCTCTTTAGATCAAATATTTTTAGCATTATAAATAGATATATTGATTATTTACAAAGCTTTTTTCTGAAGAAGCAACTTGTCATCAAGTTGATTTCAAAGTAGTCTGCAATAAGCAATGGGCCTGATCATCGTATTAAAAAAAAATGTATCTTCCATTTTAATCCAGGTCTGCTAGTGCCAGCCTACAAATATAGCTCCCTTGGATATGGGAGACTGAGCTACAAAGTAAGTTAGAGGCCAGCTTCAGCAACTTATTGAGATTGTGCTTCCAATAAAAAGTGGAAAAAGGGCTCTGGTGTAGCTCTGTGACAGAGTGCTTGCATAGCGAGTTCAATCAACAGTGATAAAAGCTAAAAAGCAAACTAAAGAATCTATGCACTTTCAATGTTCCTTAAGGATTTTAATAACATAAATACTTATTAGCCTAATTGCACTAAATGTCTCCACAAGTTATGATTTATGGGTTAATTTTATAGTTCAAAACAAACAAACAAACAAACACAGGAACAACACTAACAATTCAGAAATATTAATATTAATTTTCCTCAGCGCCTTCATACATTTGTATATCAGAAAGTATACATTTACCATGTGCTAAGTTCATCAGTTTTCTCCAGAGAAATGTGTCAAAAGAAGGGGGAGGGAAAGACACAGAGAAAGATCCATATTAGTACATATCGCTGTAATCACAGTCTGACGCCTGGACACCAGACAATCACACATAACATCTTGGATCAAGTTGTAGGGAAATAAAAAGAATGACTTTTTCCATCTGACTTATATTTTTTCAGGATCTATAAAGATTGAACGATGCTCAACAACTTTGCAGAAATAATCAACTCACTCATTCAAATTCTAATCTTATAAAAAAGAAAAGACCTTCCACTACACAGAAGCTATAGTAATCCTTTATACTTTTTGACTCACTTTCTCTAATTGGCATAGAATTAACCAGCCAATGCTGAGTTATTAACATTATTCTATTACGTTTTCCCCAATGATGTTCAGATGAATTAAATGTCTGACAACCTTGGGCCAGGCAATTTCCATTTTTAGCCATCTCATTATAAACAAACACATATTTTATGTGTGTGCGTGTGAAATACTTCAACATGGTTGGTTGTGGCTAGGGATTTGTATGCATCCATACAAAAGGAGAAATCAATGACACACGGTTTAAAAATGATGAATTCATATGCCCTTCTTTTTCCTGCTTTCCACCTACCCTCCCAACATCCTTCTCTTCCTCTCTCTCTCGTCCATCCACTAGACACAGGACTTTAGTCCGATGCAATAATATACCAACCCATCTAGTCTCTCCCTCTGCCCTCTCCCATCTATAAGGAACTAATTGATACTTAGGCAAACAAAGTGCTTGTTACAGTCTGTCTTGTTATTGTGATTAGGATTTTAGCAAACAGGAATGTCACTGTTTCTCTTATACTACTTTTCTCTCCACAGGATCAAAATAATTTCAAGTTACCTTTTTATAGTCTAGGATATATTATTAAAAGCAAAGTTCAGGGACAACTTTTGAATTTTGCTCTATTTATTTCACTTTCCTTGTGTGTAGAATGGATGATGTCTGTTTGCACATCTATAAAGGGGCTAAAAACACTCAGGTATATAGTACTGCATTTTATTTTCTCTTCTTGTAATTTATTATGCTGTGTAACTTGTAACCTAAACTCTCTTAAATCTATTCTTCTGATCTGGTCCCCTATACCTTTTGTGTATCACAGAATTTATATGAAAAATTTGTGCATATGCTTTATGTTAGATTAAAGCTGTCAATGTTTCTTTCCATTGTGCAAGTTTTCTCTTCACCAAGTAATTGTTTCTCTGGCTACATAGAAACCTTTTAGCTTTATTAAGTCCCACTTGTCAGTTGTTGTCTTTAATTCTTGGATGAATGGAGTGGTATATAAAAATTTGTTTCCTATACCTATATCATGAAGGACCCTGCCTCTGTTTTCTTCTAGCAGGTTTTCTTTGTGTGTGTGCATCAGGTTTTGTTTTAGGTCTTTGCCACATCTAGAGTTACTTTTGATCAAGGTGATGGATAAGAGCTTTCTGGGGTCATTCTGGACAAGATTTCATACAGCTCATTATAGATCCAAATCTCACTGTATATCTGAGGCTAGTCTTGAACCCCTGATATTTTTGCTGCCAAAAGTCTCTTTTTTGTGCTAATTATTTGAAAGATGATGGGATTCTGAATAGGGTACTGTTCGGTTACTTATATGAGAAGAAAAACAAAACGGATCAATTTTCTCATGATAATAGATTTAGAAGATGTATATGCTACAAAAATGGGAGAGTATAAATTTCAACAAAATTTTCTTAATCTCAGCAACATTGAGCAGAGAAAGTAAAATAATGATAGATTAGGTTTCATTAAAATCAAATATAATACATTATGCATGAATATGTTCATACAGCACAAAATCTAAATAGGCTGTGGCAAATGCATTTATACTTTTATATAAAAGACACGTATATGTGACAAAACCTTAATATCCAGAAATTAGTAATTAAAAAAACCCTCAGGAACAAGAAAGTAAATGATCCATTTAAAAATTACAGATATACTTAATCAGAAACTTCAAAATAAGATACAGGAAACATTATTAAACCTATTAAAGCATGGCGAAGAGCATTTTATTCAAAGATACCGAAATAGGACACTGCTGCACAGTCATTGAATGTTTAAATATCAAAAGTGGGGCATTACTAAGAGTTGACAAAGATTTGGAACAACGCAACTTTCATGACTTATTGTTAGAAATATTTAAAAAATATAAGTCAATTCAAGAAATATTCAGTCATTTGTTAAAGTTTAATATGTACTTATCAAATAACCAAGCAATTTAGTTTTTAAATGTATACCCAACATTAATAAAAATACATGGTTATACAATGATTGCTACAGTACACTTAAAACACTCTTACACCTCAGCTGGATACAAGTCTTAAATATGTGGTAATGCATAAATGAATGACATTCTAGACAATATACTTAGACTAAGTAGCCAAGCCCTAACACCCCAAAGATGACTTTACTATGCCATTCATATAAATTCCTCTCAGAGAATGCATATATCTGGGTCTTAACTCACATCTCTTGTGGAAGTAATCAGGTAAAGGTAAGGAACTCCCTGGAAATATCTCAAACTGGTGAGCATGATACTGACTTGAGAACTTTTTAACACAAGTAGTGAGAATATTTCAGAAGTACTCTACTTTTTCTATGAGAAGGTGATTAAACTGAAGAATGCCTTCATCAGAATCCCATCAGGAATTCACTTGAAGTGATTGCAGTTGTTTTATGTAGTTTATTCCTGATTTAAGTTGATGCTTAGCAGTTAGTGCAGGAGCTCAGTCATTAAGAACACTTATTTTCTCCTCATGCAAAGAACCTGAGTGCATTCCAAGCACCTGCATGGTGGACAACCATCCTCAACTCCAGTTCTTGGGCATCAGTGCCCTCTAACGACCTCTGCAAGCATTGCACACAAATGATGCTTAGTCATACACTCAGGCAAGACACTCATTAAAAAAAAAAAAAAAACAGAAGTTAAACAAAAATGATATTTTTTAAAAACTGAACGCACATGTACTACTTTATTTTTAGAAAACACAAAGAATTTCAGTGTGCTGTCATTCGGCTACAGTTGAATATCTCTTTGAAAGAAGAGGCACAATAAGATAGAGATATTGAAAAAGAGAATTGAATTATAAATGGAAAATAATCTTTCTCCTTGTCAAAATATTTCATGGCAATTGTTTAATTTAGAATGACAATTACTATTTAATTAAGACTGGTTTAGTATTTGTTTTAAAAATTCATTTAAAACCAACTTTTTAACAAATTAAAATAAAACACTCTTAAGCATAAATTTAATTAAATGGAAATGTTTTGTAGTTAAAGGGAATATGCTTATATTACATCTGTTTAATTTTGAACTGGTTTGAGATCTTCAGTAGAACTTTATTTTTTTTTATTTTATTCTTTTTTAATTAAAATTTCTGCCTCCTCCCCGTTTCCCATTTCCCTCCCCCTCCTCCCACATATTGTCCCCTCCCCCCACTTCCCTCCCCCTATCCCTGCTCCTCTTCTCCTCCCCCCACTCCATTCCCCCTCCCTCTCGATACTGAAGAGCAGTCCAAATTCCCTGCCCTGCAGGAAGACCAAGGTCCTCCCACTTCTATCTAGGTCCAGGCAGGTGAGCATCCAAACAGGCTAGGCTCCCACAAAGCCAGTTCATGTATTAGGATCGAAACCCAGTGCCATTGTCCTTGGCTTCTCATCAGCCTTCATTGTCCGCCATGACTTGACTCTAGAGGGGCTCGCAGGTGTCCAGGGAGATGTCCTCAGCTGGTACCTTGGGCAACTGAGGAGAGGGAACCTGAAATGACCCTATTCTATACTGATGAATATCTTGCATATCACCTTAGAACCTTCATCTGGCGATGTATCGAGATAGAGACAGAGACCCAATTTGGAGCAACGGACTGAGCTCTTAAGGTCCAAATGAGGAGCAGAAGGAGGGAGAACATGAGCAAGGAAGTCAGTACCACGAGGGGTGCACCCACCCACTTTGACAGTGGAACTGATCTATTGGGAGCCCACCAAGACCAGCTGGACTGGGACTGAATAAGCATGGGTTGAAACTGGACTCTCTGAACACGGCGGACAATTCAGATGAACTTTAAAACTATCTCTTAGAATTTATTTCATAACATATAGCAACACCGATTTGTCAAAACCAACAAAACAACACTAACTTAACTTTATTAACTAAATCAGGTAATTGTATTTGTTTATTGTATTTCAAAAATTTTCTATTCATCTCTTCTGTTGGAGAATCCAATGTAGGATATTAAGACATTGATACTTACTGTTTTCTTTACACAACATTCTTTAATCTAGAAAGTATTATTCTGGGTATGTTTTTACTGCCCTGATTTGTTTCTGTTTAGTTTTGTCTTTTGACACAGACTTGTTCTTTGGCCACAGCTGGCCTAAAACTCACTAGATAGACTGTATTGGCCATGAACATATGGCTGTCCTCCTGTGTCAGTCTTGAAATGCTGGGATTGTGGATGTGAACTACCACACCCAGCTTGTGTTTAAAATATCCATTCATCTTTGGTTTGGTCCATTTTCACCTGAGCAGATTGAGATACAACTGCTGTTGTGTTTCCTTCATGTCATGGGTGTGTAATAAAATATGTTTAATTTCTGCTGATGTAACTCTGATTGCTTGTACAACTGATCCTCTACGAAGATACTCTATTTTCTTCTCTGAGCTCCATATTGGAGATAGATTGGCAAAGACTCTCTACATTCAAGAAAGAGGAGGGAAAATCCACTCCTGAACAAGTAGGAATGCCAAGGAAATCCTTGGCAGTCGCTAACCCCAGGTATTTACACTACCACTTGGGAGTCACTTTGAAACTACAAATATTCTCTTTGCTCTAAAGTGTCTCCTACCATCACACCGATCACAGAATTATCACTTGACCTTCTAATTATCAACTGAGTTACTTGTTTATATTTACTGGAGTAGTTATTGCTCCCTTCTGTTTACTTGTTTGCTTATTTATATCAGTTAAGTTTCACATATATTCATATCACTTTTTGTTACTTTCCAGCCAGGAATATTTGTTTTTTTTTTATTTTTCTTGTTGATACATTGGCATTGCTTTCCCGGTTTTCTGCGTAGACTGGAAATGTTCCTAGACTGTCTCTGGTGTATTTTCAAATACTCCAGGCTGTTGTATTGTCCTTTTTTACTTCATGACATTACAAGATGTTCTGGCATTTTTTCATAGTTCTTGTCGAAGTATTCAACTCGGTCATTTCCCAGTGTCCTGAATGGCCTTCTGAGAAGCATGAGATTTAGAAACCCTGTGCTTGTTGACCTCATTATTTCTAGAGCATCATTGCCTCTATTTCCTCTCAGAGATAATACATGTCTATATCTTCACTTGTGCACCCAGATGGGGCAGTATCTATTTCTGTATCCATTTGTAAATGTATTAAAGTAAAAATATCTCTGGCTATTTTCCAATACCACAGAGTGCCCAGTAGCCTCTCCTTGGTGGCTTGTAACTTACTTCTCTGATAATAGAAACCTGGTTCCTTTATCTTCAGTGCATGTAGTTACTAGCTAAGCCCTAGAATGCATGCAGTTTGTACCTTGCTAAATATCACACCGTGGGAAACAGACTTATCAGGAGAGCACAGTATACAGACATAGTTCTTTTTTTGTATTTAGCCATATACTACATTGACATGTTCTTTTCCAGTCAAATCCTTTCTCAAATTTACTCAAATCCTTTCTTCCTCATTTCTTTGTTGAAATGCTCTCAGTTTTTGTGCTTTCGTGCTACAAATACATTGCTTCTCTATAATATATACTTAATCCTGGATTTTATCCAAATTCTTATTGCTACACTTTGAAGTTAATCTACATTGAAAGTGTGCCTTTGTGCTAAATATTTACCTAGTTCTGATGCTATCATTGTCCCATTTATAATATCCTCATTCACTAAAAATCCTTTTTTGAAGTCAGCATCTCATCCTGACACATCCTTGGCAATCATTTGTCTGGGTGCATAGTTATATTCTTGAATTTCTCCACACTCTCATAGAAGTAAAACATTTGTGCTGTATATCTTTGTAATGAGTTTGGTTCACTCAGTAAAATGCGTTAAAGTTTCACCAAGGCTGTTGACAAATCAATAATTCATTACTTTTGATTGGATATTTATGGCTTAAAAGCAGAAAGGAGCCTATGTGAATGTGGAATAGTACACAGATCTCAGGGGGAGACTGTTGAAGAAGATGGGAGAGAAGAATCAACACAGTGGTTTTTTTTAAACAAATACCATAGTGAAACTCAATATTATGTGCACATTTATTTTTAATTAAAAATTATCCACTAAATCCATGTTCCACAGTGTTTATTAATAGAATACATATATGATTACTAGTTTTGATGCACAAGAATGAAGTTGAAACCAGTTTTCTGTAAACAGATTCCCATGTGTAATTCACTTAGACAAATACTTGGGGTGCCCAGTCCTGCATTAAGACACCCTATTCGTTTCTAAAAACCTGACAAACATGTCTAATAATGTGTGAAATATTTGGAATTCTTATCAACTGACAACATAGGAGACTTTCTAGAATTCTAACACTTTTGTGAACTGGGTTTAATGTACTTCTAATTGTTACCTTGTTTTAAACACTCTAGCAGGTGTATGGTGGTTTGTCTTTCTAGATGCAATGACAAATGATATTAAACAATGTTTTCATGTACTTTTTTATTGTCTTTGTGTTTTCTTTACAGAAGTATCTGTTCAGAACTTTTGCATATTTTTTAAAAATTTAGTCTGATTTTTATCATCACTACTGAGACTTAAACTTTCAATATATTCTGGATCAAACCCCTCTTCAGATTTAAGACTTGAAAGTATTGAAAATAGTTTCTCTGTCAAAAATCAAAAGTTGACAACATAAAAATGACTCAATTATTTTTAATGTATTATATCTTTTAAAAAGTCTTCATAAAATTGAAGGTCACCAAAGTACTTTTCCCTAGATACATTTTTTTTTTACTTTTTGAATATGAGTTCACAGTAAAATTTGAGTTGATGTTTATCTAAAGCATGAGATATGCCATAGGTAACACATGAAAGACCAAGCATTTAAGTGTCCTAGGTTCCAATATTATTTGTTTCCCAATGGGAATGACTTCAAATCTCTGACACCAAAGGCTTTGCTGGTTTTCTAGAGTGTAAGCATGCTGATTAACTAGGAAGGTTGTGATGAGAGCTGCTGTGGGAGTAGGTGACAAGAAGTAGTTCACAAGTCGATCCACCAGACATCTAACTCCCTGTTGGGGAGCCTCAGTTGACAAAGCCATGGGATCACTAACTGTAAATAACCAATCGCTCCTGTCTATAATTTCTCTCATGTGCCACTTCATTTCTTCACTAAGAACCACATTTCTTCCTTAAGAAGAGCTATTAGGATTTTTCCCACTGCTTGTGCATTTATCTCTTGTAAATATTCCATCGAATGGTCATACATATTCTGTGAATGATAAGGAAGATAATTTCTGCATAATTTGCATAACTCTGATGAATAAATAGAAGTAACACCAAGACATCTTTCATTACTCAGACTGACATAGGATTCTCGGTCTCAAAGAGAGCCTTTTTCACAATTAATTTTAGACTCCAGAATAAATTCAAAACTAGCTGCTCTGGAGAAAAATATCTGGTTGTTCCTAGAAACAAATTCATGGAGTAATTTTTCCAGGTGTTTTGCCGATTCAAGGTCAGAGATTGAAGCAACTTTAGTAGACACAATTCACTGCAGCAATGTACTTTCTGCACAAACTCTCTACCACTCAAGGTCCTGTTGATTCCTTGTTATTGTTAAGTCTTTAATTCCAATGCTATTTTCTGTCTGGGAACCCTAATCATTTTGGTTATGGGCATGGATAAGCATTACTCATTGGTCATCATGACATCCCTAGCCTAAGAGAAACCATATGATATATCTTGTGTTATGAGAATGGGTCCAGCCCTGAAAACGTAACATAATTGTGCAGAGTTTGGCTGTGTAGAGAGCAGAGGAAGGGTATAGAAAGAGATGTGACAGGTGTGTTGCTGTAGAGAGAGCAAGCTGTGTAAGTAGAAGGCTGATGTGTGAGAGAGCAGTGTGAGAGAGAGATGAAGAAGAGTGACCATGTATGGAGTGAGTGAATGATGGAGAGAGAGAGAGACAGAGAGAGACAGAGAGAGACAGAGAGAGAGAACTGTGTGAAAGAGCTGTTGCTACATAGAGGAGCTGTGTCTAGGAACTGTGTAAAGAGCTGAATGGTGAGAGAGCTATGTAAATAAGATGTATGACTGTGGCTCTGTGGAGATAACTGTGTGGAGACAAGGAAAAAACTTATAGAATAGAGATATAGAAGAGAAATGTATGTAAAAGCAAGATGGGTAGCCAAGTGAAAATAGATGTAACTGTGAATAGAGATGTATGGCCGTGTCAGAGAGAGATGTATATACGTAAACAGAGATATGTAGTTGTATGTAGAAAGATGTAAATGTGTAGAGAGATTGTCATGGAAGAGAGATTATTTAAGATGAAGTAAAATTGGAGGTTACCATCAGGAAAGCATATGCTTGTTCCTTTTGTCTTAAGTTGTCAGAAAGAGTGTGTGTTTCCTTATTTCACCTCAGATAGCTGGAAAGTTATTTCTGAAGACTCCCAGATAAAAAAGTTTCCTTAAGTCCCACTACTCTGAAGTCTTCTATTTACTACCCTGGAGCAGATCTAGGAGCTGGCTTCTGTGGACTGTGTTTTACTTGATAGTGAGGTCCAATCACCTGTATCTCTACTTACTAGCCACTTACCTGAGCAATTTCTGAGATGGGTATAAGACACAGAAGAGTTTTGCATTTCTCTATTTCTTCTATAATTCATGCTGTGGTTTGAATGTGAGATGCTCCCATAGGTTTATCTATTTCAATACTTGTTCCCCTGGCATTTGAAAAAGTTATGGAAACCTTAGGAGGTAGCGCCTTGCTGGAGGAAATGAAGCAGGTCACCAGGAGGTGGGTCTTGAAGCACTCTATGCTTCTCAGCTACAGATACAATGTGACCAGCCAGCTCCCACCCTGGTTGACATCCATTCTCTGGCTGTACCAATGTCTTCTCTGCCATGGTAGAATGTATCCTGTTGTTCAAGTCAGAATACACCCTCCTTCCTCCTGAAACTGTTCCTTGTCAGTAGTGGACCACAACATAGAAAGATAAGGATACAATGTCAGTTTTGATCCTGCTGTCAAGTACACATACATCAGAGAAGTGATTTTAAGAATACATTGTCATGTCATGTTCTGCTTACCTCTCAAATCCCTTTTCTCTGACCTGTTTGTCCATGAAATTAATATAGCTACTTCAGATTAGTTTTTATAACTGATAAATTGATAATAACTGATTTATAAGAACATAAAAATTGTATCAGTTAATGAGGTGTCATGGGATGTTTTATATGTGTGCACTTTATAAGATTTAAATCAGGTTGGACATAAAGGTATCTTCAAATACTGATAATTTCTCTCTTTTTTGTGATGAAAACATTTAAAATCCTAACTTAGAGCATTCTGCAATTTAGCAACTATTGATCAAGCCTCCCTCGTTTCTCTTCCTGCCATGCTCATTATTTTACCTTAGTAACCACACAGAGAAAATTTGGAAGGACTTCATGAGAAGGAAAAAGGCTAGATCAAATATTAAAGTGCAAGAGGACATACGAAGTAATTCTTTCCGTGGAGTTCAGCAACGGAAAAGAAGTTAATGTTTATGTGAGAGCAGCACGGAAGCCCATTAAGGAGAAAACCTATTTCATTCTGGTCAGAGGTCAGCCTGTGTAATCTCTGGCCTTAGTGGAAACCTAACGTTTCAGTGAAGCAGGTCAGTACCTGGCCTGGATGCCTCTCAGGACACCAGGTGTACCGCAAGCCGCTGAGTACACAAAAGAACGCTTAGCTCTGTCATGATGTAACACACCTTCCATTCCGGCGTTCTCGCCCCTCAGAGAATGCAGCGTTCCGAGACTGACAGCTACACTGAATTACTCAAATGTACGTGAGTGAATTCAGAAAAGCTTGACTTTTCCTTCTCTTTTTTCTATCTCATTTCAAAGCATGCTTTTCCTAAGACTGGACTTCCTCACTTTTTCTCTAAAGTATCCCATCACTGACTCTGTCTGCCGTATGTCTGACCTCCTTCCTGCGTCATTCTAGCAACGTGGCTTTGGACCCTTCTCTTCTTCATTCTCCTCTTCTGAGCAGCTTCCCAGGTTTACAGCTTGAATGCTCTGGCAGTTTTTCTTTTAAACTCTAGCTAAATTGTCTTCCCGTTTCCCTTTGGGTCCATTTTTAAGGTATTAATGGTGCAAATGACCTGGGGTGTGTGCGTAGGGGGGCTTCCGTGATTTCCCCGGTAACATGGCAGCTAGGTCAGGACTTCTCTAAGCTTCCAGCAATATTAATATCTTAACAAAATTAGAAATCTAGGCCCATAGGACTCCACTATGTAACAATGGCAAATTGAAGTCTTACGGGTTTACTAAACAAGGTCACAGTTTGTAGAGTAAATTTTGTCTAAGAAAGCTAACTAAAATCCCATATAGAGTTTTCCACAAAAAAAAGAAAACTTGATAGATCATTGGTATGTAAAATGAATAAAAAATTAAAATAAAAACTCATGATAAATCAGTAAGATCTCACTGATACTTTAGTCTCTGCAGTTCTGTCTCGTTGGTAGTTGTCACTCTTATGCCCCACATGATCAGAGTAGCCCCTTTCAACTGTTGCCCCAAAACCACCATGCGGCTTCCTAGCTCCAAAGTTCCTGCTTTGTCAGCCAAGTCCATGTTGACTTCGTTTCTCTTTCCTTCTCCATTTCCCCTCCCTGCACCCCTGCCATCAATTGTATTGTTCATTGCCCAGCATCCTCATCTGCTTCCCAGTGAAGCGAGACGGCAGTCTGCGGATTCTAGAGGAGCTAAAGCGAAAGTAAAAATTAATTTATGTGCCTGAAATTTTGATAAGACAAGCGTTAAGAACATGAACTCAATGTGACAGGCCATTAGGGGATTTTGTGGGCTTATGACAACGATTAGTGCAGTGAAAATAGTATTCTAGAAGGATTTCTGGGATCGAAGCATGTATTAGCAGAGGGGAACCTGTGTTCAGAGGATCTGCTCGGCAGCTGCCAGAAACCCCGCGGAAGGAAATGAGGGCAGGGACAGAACTGATATGAGGAAGAATGCTTCTAGCTAGCGACAACGAAAAATGAAATAGGGTTTGGAGTATGGGAGCATAAAAGCCCACAAATGATTCGCTTTTCACTCGTCTTTCTACTGTGTAATCTTTTTCTACTGGTGGAAGAGGAGTTATTAACTGACTTCATGGTTTTATTATATTATTGTTAATGCGGTAAATAATTGAAATAAGGTTTTTACAGTGTTGCTTTTAGTAATTTAAATCTCTAAATACAGCAATTTTTAGCCAATTTAATGGTAGCTTTGAAGACTAAATGTTTTGGCCCGAGATGTACAAAGTGAGGACATAGCTGCCCTAAGTTGCGATTGAGGAGAAGCTTTTAATTGTCTGTGTGAGCTAGTCTACAGCCAGAAGAATCTGACGGAGATCAGAGCCGGGATAGAAAACAGTGAATTGAACATGGCTGTGAAGTGGGTTATGAGAGAGAGAGAGAGAGAGAGAGAGAGAGAGAGAGAGAGAGAGAGAGAGAGAGAGACAGAGAGAGACAGAGAGACAGAGAGACAGAGAGAGGAGGAGGAGGAGGAGGAGGAGGAGGAGGAGGAGGAGGAGGAGGAGGAGGAGGAGGAGGAGGAAGATTATGGTTCAGATGGTAGAGTTATTTAGGAAATAGAAGCTGGGGGAAGGGAAGCCTATGAGCTGGAGTTCAGGGTGGGGCAGGTGAGAAGAGCGGAGAGAAGTGACAGGTTTTCAGTAAACCTGGAGACTAGCATGTGCTTGGGTGTGCTAGAAGGCACCACAGATAGCCATTTGTCCTGAGTTTCTTTTGTACCTGACACGTTTAATATGCAAGTTCATTCTATTTCTGTGACTCATTAAGTTCAATAAGAATTTGTGAGTCTGAAGGATAATAAAAGCTTGAACAAAATAAGTACAGACATGACAAACCCTATCAGTAACACATACATTATGTGTAATCAAAAAGACTATTGGTAAATTTGATGGTAGCTAGATATAAATATAATTATGTGCGTTATCTATTGTTATATTTAAGAGGAAATGCAAATATAATTATTGTTTCTCTTCACACCAAAGTAACTAGAACTAAAAATATTACAATAGTAGGCATTATCATAACAATAAATGTATTAAAAAGAAACATTTTTAGCTGTTAGACCTCAAGAAATTGGGATTTCCCCAGAAATCTCATGCTGGGAGATAAAAGTGTAAGATGGCAGAGTCTGAATATTTTCCTTCCTTTTTTCTCCAGGCCAGTGACTTAAACTCATAGTTTGATTGACAGGTAGTGTGGGTAAGACCACACCTAGACCAGAATTGCTTAGATGTGCATATATTCCTGCCTATTTATTTAAACTTAGATCTTACTTTAAGACCCCTGAAGGTAAATTTGAAGAATCACTGTATTTTTTCCCTTTCCAATGTTAAAAAATTTTTCCAATTTTGCCTTGTAATTTGCTTTAACTTGATGCTTGAAGTGGGTAGACAACCCTGGGTCCTTGGGTAAAATCTATGACCCCCAAATTTGGGAATATTATCCAAATTAAGCAATTGTGTAGCATAATTTAAAGATTTAAAGATAGGCTCTAAGCAGGTCCAATCTACTAGTTTTTACCACCTATTCACAGTGCAACATATTATGGATTCATTAAATTATTAAATTTATTAACAATTAGGCCAGAGCTCTCATCATCCCCAAAGCCCACAAGTTGTCCAATAAGCCCTCGGAGTGTTAGTTTATAGGGGTCATATCATATTTAAACAACAACACAGTATATTTTATTGACTTTTATATATATGTATATATAGATACATATGTATCTGTATCTATAACTATGTAGGTTTATAGTGCTTATATGTTCATGAGTGTGTGCATGTATTTCAGTACATGTAGAAGTCAGAGGTCAACATCAGGTGTCTTGTCAGTCATTCTGCAACTTATGTTTTTATAGGGCGTCTCTATGCTGAACTGATTCTTCTAGAATAACTGGTCAACACACTCCAGTGCTGAGGTTACAGCAGCGTGCTACCATTTCAGACATTTTATGTGGGTCTGAGGGATTGAACTGATGTTCCCTTGGCAAGCTTTTTGTTAACAAACAACTCCACAACACTACTGATTATTTTTAACCATACTAGTTCTGTTCATCTTTCTTTTTAGTTCAATTTTACTTGGATGCATTCTTTAACTCTGGAAATTGAAACTACTTATTCAAAATGAGTGAGGTTTTCCCTGTGTCGTTGATCATCAGATAACAGGTCTCTTTGACAATTTTTATTTGTACTTGATATTGTCAAATATTCATGCTTACTTTTCAAAAATCTGTTCATATTTATACTCATTCTCAAAATTTTTTTCAAAAATTAATGACTGTAAATAATTATAAACATTGTCCTTATGCTTCCATCTGCCGTGAAATTTTAAATTTTGATTTCTTTGGACAGTAATCAATCTCAGGCTAGTGTGATACTGTGAGTGTTTCTCGTTTACCTAGTCATTTCTCTCTTCTCCATGAAGTCAGCTTAGAGGCAGAAAATTATGATTTTAATTATGTTCTTTCACCTCAGTGATATGTATTTCACATTCAAGGTCACTTTTTTGTCAAATTAATCTTAATTACATTTCATTCATAACAAATTATCTACATGATAGTTTTATTAGCATCTTTCTGTATTAAAATCACAGCTTTCCATTCTCAAAATTTGGAAGGAATTGTTTCTTTGATATTACTTACTATACTGCATTGATATTATTCAAGTGGATATATTTTTCTATATACAATGTAGTATAATTGATATGTCTGAGAGTAGATAAACATGTGATCATCTGCAAAATAGAATGACTGTCAATAAAAGCTCCAAAAATACTATACCTGTTTGCTGTATTCTCACTTCTTAATTTCAGGATGAATGTACCCTGTCTGTAGATTTTACAAAATCAGCCTATGAAGCTTTACTTCACAGATACACCTTTCCCACCACATCATTATAAATAAGAGGTCAGAAACAGTTGAGTATTGGCTAGATACACTGTCCTACCTTTTATAGATTAGGCCTAAAAAAAGCAGACAAAATTTTGTTAATTGACCATCAAAAGTATTAACAGCCTTAACCACATTAAGTTTATTCCACAAGCAGTTACCCAGCAAAGAGTACCCCTGCACTTCTTAACATTGTTACACAAGAGTGATAACTACCTAAGGAAGCATTCCACTTAATATGAGAAGCTCCTGTAGCAATAGACCCCAGCTATGATGGCATCCAAGGTCCAAGCTTCATTAGGAGTTTGAAATAGTCTCTTTCCCAATAATGGCTTATGAATGATACATAATTGATTTCAAATGCAGCTTGGGGAAGAACGTGTTTATATCAACTTAAAGGTTATAGTATCCATCATCAGGTGAAACCAAGGCAGGAGCTCAAGCAGAAACTGGACGCAGAAACTAAAGCAGAGGGCATGAAGGAACAATGTTTACTGGTTTGCTCCCATGGTCAAGAGAATCTTTGTTATACAGCCAAGGGGGAACCTAGGGATGATTTTGCTTTCAGTGAGCTGGGATCTCCTACTTCAATTGTCACTGAGGAAACAGTACACAGAAACACTCATAAGTGAATGTGGTGGAGGTAATTCTTCAATTACAATTCCTTAGAAATAATCATTTTAGAGAAATACATTTATCCAAAATGAAATCTAAAATAATAGTATCTTAGTTATCCTTAAATTGAGTATAATTGTATTAAGTAAAACAGAACATTAAATGTGAAGCCTTTAATCACTTGGGAGGTAGATGATGGGGGATCCCTGTGAGTTTGAGGCCAGCCTGGTCTACTTATTGATTTCCATGACAGTTGACGCTACATAGTGATATATTTTCTAAAAAAAAAAAAACTTCAAACATAATCAACAATCATATGTAATAGTTGGAAACACTATGTATTCTGTGGAACTTGTTTTATGTCTGGGCTTACATTTTATAAACTTTCCTATGCACATGTTAGAGAGTTTTTATTATTATCACATGTGTTTATCAGATACAAATGAATTTATTTTGATTTTTGAGACTTTTTATTGATTTGACACAATTTTATAAAAATTAAATACATTGCCTGTGTTAAATAATCAGTTCCAAGTACACCCATTTATTAAATTTTATTAAAACATATTACAACATATTTTGTTCAGAATCAAATGTATTAAAGTATTTTGTTTCAGGAAAACAAAGGAAAAATGATTAGTTTTTCAATTTTGCTGTCTTATTACATTCTTTGTATATTCTTTATTTTATTTCAACAATATTTCAATAATAGCTTTTTAAAAAATATATCTCACAGTTCCTTGTAGTTTATTATACTATGTATGTTCCCAGCAATGCAAAGTACTACATAAAAATCTTTTAGTATTCTTTATTATTAATATAATTATTTTTATTAGACTTATATAAATAAATTTATTCTATATCTGAATTACAATTAATAAGAAGCACATATACTCAAATGATTTTGTCTGGATTATTCCACATTTGTACATACATAGATATGGCAGCACATGTCTGGAGACTATACAATTCATTATGTCTGATGCAATTTTCATGCTCATCATTAGCTTTTTTCTTTTCAAATAAGTTATAATTCCATCATTTTTTCAAAAACATTGTGCACATTTAATTTTGGTGATGAATCATTTACTTTCTAATACTGTTTTTCAGAACAATTTGGGTGAACATTGTTAAAAGAAAGTCATGATGTGATTAATTTGTTATCCTTAAGAACAATACTGTAATTTATCTTCTGTAATGACTATATTATTTGCTATAGCATTATCAATACTGTCACCTGTATTTTTTTTACAGGAATATTGACTATTTTATCAATATTGAGACACTGCAACTAGTTACCTAGACATATCTGCCTGGCATCTTAATATGATGGCCAGGGGCAGGGTGCTCTGTAGTCCTTATCTCTGATCTGTATTTATTCTTATCTTCTTAAAATTGAAAACAAATGTTTGCTACATTACCCTGAAACATTTCAGCAAATTTCTACTAAAAATATAGTATTTTTCTACCATGTATAAACTGCAGTAACACTTTTATAAAATGTTATGTAATGCAGAATCCATAGAAAAATCTCTATGTTTGCTCTAGTTATCAAATGAATAAGAATCCAAACAAGACAAACATATTACATTAGATTCTTGTCTTTCAAGACTTTCCAGAAAACACCAAACCAAACTCAAACAACAAATCCAAAAAAGGGCTTATGGCAATTTTTATTTATGATGAAAGCCAATCTGAAACTGTGTGTTTTTTAATTTTGCTAATTTTCATAAGAGGTTCTGGATCAACTGAAGGGTTCTGTGTAAAAGTAAATAATCACTGACATCTCATGCAACTCACAAAGATTCATTCTAAATGGATGATAGCTATAAATAGAATAGTAAGCAAGAACTACAATAAAAAACATGAAAAATATCCACATAAAACAGACTTATATCACAACTCCTAAAACTACTTTAAAAGTGAATATTAATAAACTCCTGTCACATTACTATTAAGGACTTTTGTTTATTGAAATAATCCAAGAAGATGTTAAAGGAATTCACATAATCAAGAATAAATATATAAGTTCAACAAAACCTTTAAGTTTTTTTTTTAACAATGTCATTGTTATTATCATTCTTGCCTCCAGCTGCTGGGAATATTAATGGTTGACACCATGCAGGCAAGGTTCTTATTCTGACTACTGCCTTCAGCTAAAGATAGCAGCTAGCTTATGCCTCTTCATAGAGATAGCATTCTAGAGACTTGATAAAGAGGTATGAGGTATCTATTATACATAAATATATTTAGAGCCATTTAAGAGTCAGAGGGACTAGATTCTGCAGGGCCTTTGCTATGACTGTGACATATTCAACCCTCTGCCACTTCTGTCCTACTTTATCTGTTCCGAGGGCATGGATACTGTAAGGACTTCAGCCCACTTTCATGTTACAGGGTATCACTTTTGGCATTAATAGCAGTAAGGATGTCAGAAAAAAAGTTAAAGAAATATGTTCTATTAACTATCATAAAGTTTGTGCATAAACACTCATATGTAGTTTAAATGATTTTTTCTTCTGAGTTGTTGATCAAAGCTAAGAACCTCCCAAAACTTACAGCCTGTTGCTGTTGTCCTTGGTTACTCTCAGAGGTGAAAGGTCTCTATTGCTGAAGAAAGCATGAACTTCAGAAACATATCCCAGAGATATCTGAGCTGGAACTGACCTGAACACCTCCTTCATGAGGACTAGCTTTTCTGGTACCACAAGTTGTTAGGCAAACTTCTAAAGGAGGGACGCAACCAACAATCCTACCTAGCTATTACGTCTATAAAGAAAACCAGTGGCCAGCATGGACAATAATCCTATGAATGCAGTAGTGACATGGTAGCCAACAGTTTTTTTAATTGGACTTAAGACCTGCTCAACCAGAGGGAAACCATGATGGAGGAGGGTCATCTTTTTATCTGTTGATTTCATTGGTTAATTAATAAAGAAACTGCTTGGCCCTTTAATAGGACAGAAAATTAGGTAGGCGGAGATGACTGAACAGAATGCTGGGAGAAAAAAGCCGATTCAGTCAGTCGCCATGATTCTCCCACTCCAGACAGGCGCAGGTTAAGATCTTTCCTGGTAAGTCAGCTCGTGGTGCTACACAGAATATTAAAAATGGGTTAGATCAATATGTAAGAGCTAGCCAATAAGAGGCTGGAACTAACGGGCCAGGCAGTGTTCAAAAGAATACAGTTTCCGTGTAATTATTTCGTATAAAGCTAGCCATGCGGGCGGCCAGGTGCCAGAAACGTAGCCCGCCACTCCTATTACTACAAAACCATGCCCGGAACTGTAAACATACTCTTTCTTGAGCTTCTGAATTTATCTTGGAGCTTAGAGGATAACCTACAATTGCTGCTATACCAAATCAGTATAATTCCTAGCTGTATTCTAAATATGTGTCCTTATACAAGTGTAGTCCTTACCCTCATCAAAGAAGCTTCTTTTTTCCTCAGATGGAGACAGACACACAAAAGACACAATTATTCTAATTACAGAGTGGCAAACCCACTCTTAATGAATACATCTACAAAACAAACCCTTCACCTAAGTCCCAGAGAACATTGTAGAAAAGCCAATAAAATGTTAGAGCTAATAGGCCAAGCAGTGATTTAATTAATATAGTTTCTGTGTGGTTATTTGAGGTCTGAGCTGCTGGGTAGACGGTAAACAAACAAACAGGTCCATTTTGCTAAAGCACAATATATGCTCAAGTGATTATCTTTTTTTCACAATATGCAAGCTGAAAGACAACTGCTAACAAACGAAGAAAGAATAACACTAAAATTTTAAGCTAAAAAACGTATATATGATCAGTTACATACTAAGGAAGAGACTGATTGCATTAAGGTTCCAAAAGTGCACTAAAACTCAAATACATTTGAGGTGAGTGATGGTGGTGGCACATGTTTTTAATCCCAGTACTTGGGAGGCAGAAGCAGGTGGATCTCTGTGAGTTCACAGCCAGCCTGGTCTACAAGAATTAGCTCCAGGACAGGCCCCAAAGCTACAGAGAAACTCTGTCTCAAAACCAACCAAACAAAAAAAAATTAAATAAATTTGAATTCAGAATTGCCATGGTATTTAAATGTTCAATTTTTTAAGAAAAGTTTATAAAGAAATTAGTGCTAACCATAAAAACCATTTTAATATAGCAATGAACTCAATTTCAATTTCTCAAATGCCTGGTTGTTTAATATGTGCTAGAGAGCAGGGGTGCAGAGGAGTAAAGGAAATGTTAGCAGGCAGCATCCCTTATGGCTGCAATGGAAACAGCTGCTTTCCTCTTTGGTGGAGCAGCAACAGGAGAAGGCCACTACAGGGCAGAAAATTTGACAAGAGATGATGTATCCAACTACTGGAAACAACTGGATGTGAACTCCCTTGGGTGTTAAAGTGCTCCTGACTGTCACAAAAAATAAACAAAGGAAATCTGAACCCACCTGGAAACTCATTTTCATGGCCTTCACTGAAGCTTAAAAGGTTGGGAAGGGAAAACATCAGAGAAAGAGTCCCTGTGGGACACAGGAGTAAAAGACATGATGTGGTTAGAGGAGGCAAGAGAAAAGGAAGAAGATTTTTTTTCTAGTTCAGAGTTCTCTAAAGAAACAAAACTGATAGAATAAACATACATGTAAACATACGTGTGTGTATGTGTGTGTGCTCGTGCACATGTTGGTACAGGCGTGCATGTGCTAAAAAGAGGATTTATTAGACTGATTTACAGAATGTAGACAAGAAAGTCCAATGATGGCTGTATTCCAAAGGAAAGAATAGAATACAGTAGTTTTTCAGTTCACATGACTGGATGTTTCAGAGATCCCAATCTACTATAGATCCCAGGAGGATTCCTGGAGAACTGATTGGTTTCAGTCTACACTGGAACTCTGAATAAACTGGAGTTAGCACTGGCCAAAGCAACAAGACAGACAAATTTGCCCATGACTGGGGGTATGCTGGTGAAATGAAAAAAACTTCCTTCTTCCATGTGCTGTTAGGCTGCCTGTCACCAGAAAGTTTGGACCGTATTTACGTTGAGTCTAACTCAAATCATTCAATCAAGAAAATACCTCACAGGTGTGCCCAGCTTCGTATTTTTTTAGTTGATTCCAGATGTAGCCAAGTTGACAATCAAAATCAATCATTATACAGAATTAGAGGAACAAGTCAGAAGAGGCTCCTCTGAGCCTCAGGCAAGTGGTATCTCGTGCCCATGATTTAAGAGTAGAGTAAAAACATGTAAGACATCAAATTCCAGGTTTTACAGTGAGCATATAGCCTTTGTAATCTACAAAATGAAAAGGACGTACCGGCTTGTGATATTCAGGTAACAACTGTTTGCCTAAGTCCCCTAGGACCCAAAAATGTTTTATTAAAGCTTTCCCTCTCCTCTTTCTGTCTCCCAGCTTATATTGACATCTTACACATCTGCTGTATGTGCTGTTGATTTACATCTCTTAAAGCACATTATGAAAAATATAAAACCTATAGCCTTTAATGCAACACCCAAAAGATGAGTTCATGTTCAAATCCAAGGAATTGTTTGTCATCTTGAGAAAAATGTAATTTCAATTGGTGATGTGGGAGGTTCTTCTGTCTGTGTGTTGCTTTTATTGGTTAATGAATAAAGAAACTGGCTTGGCCTGATAAAGCAGATTAGAGCTAGGTGGGGAAAACTAAACTGAATACTAGGAGAAAGAAGGCAGAGTCAGTGAGAAGCCATGGAGACCCCCTATAGACAGACTCCAGAACTTTACCTGGTGAGCCACAGCCGGATTAATGGAGATGGGTTAAGATCTAAGTTATGCAGAAATACGCTTAAGCTATTGGCCTAACGGTATTGCAAATAATATGTTTCTGTGTGATTATTTCAGGTCTAAGCAGCCAGAATATGCAAGTGGTCTTTTACAACAGATACGTAATTTAGATTTTTTTCTTATTCATTTTTCAAGACAGGGTTTCTCTGTAGTCCCGGCTGTTCTGGAACTCATTCTGTATACCAGGCTGGCTTTGTACTCACAGATATCTGCCTGCCTCTGCCTCCCTGAGTGTTAGGATTAAAGTTGTGCACTATCACCACCCAATGTAATTTCAATACTTAGCATTGATATGTAATTTCTCCCCAATACTTAGACTTCTGTAATGTTGTCCTAGCACACCCAAACTCTGGCTGGTGCGGTGATATTACTTCACTCCTGGGAGTTCTCCCTAGTACAGATGCTGACATATTTCTTTCTTTCTGTCTTTCTTTCTTTCTTTCTTTCTTTCTTTCTTTCTTTCTTTCTTTCTTTCTTTCTTTCTTTCTCTCTCTCTCTCTCTCTCTCTCTCTCTCTCTCTCTCTCTCTCTTTCTTTCTTCTTTCTTTCTTTCTCCTTTCTTTCTTTCCTTCTTTTTTTTGTTATATGCTAGGTCCTAAGTTCAACCATTTGATAAGTTCACAGGGGTGAAAGGCTTGTGAAAGCCTCAGTAAAGTGCATTCGAATGCTCTATGACTCCATCAGAGGAAGGACGATAACATGTGGAATGCCCTTAAGATAGATGTGCACAGGGCATGTTAGCAGAAAAACAGGCCAGAGATGAAGCTAATTTTCTAGCTCTTAGTCAGACCATGATTAGAAGAATTTACAAATGTATCATCAAAAGTTACTTGAAATCTATGTAAATTAAACTATTGTAAGGAACAATACAGACTACATTGACTCATATAGTATAAAGATCTAATAATGCCTTCTAATTCTGAGGTGTTCATAATTAATGTTCAAACTCTACTGTTTTTTAAACATACAATATTTCCTCCTAGTCTAGTGATAGAGCACTTGCCTAACATGTATAAAACATTGTACACAATCTAGGGTGGCAAAAAATATCAAAGTGAGCTGTTTTGGGGAGATAGTAAAATCCTTTCTTATAAGATAATCGACACAGGGATAGCACAAATTTTCAAAACCACTATGGGATCAAGGATGTTTTACAACAACACACATAGTCACACGCATGTGCACACACACACGTACAACTGTGCAAATGTAAACATCTACACCTGACATACACATAGCCTTCTTTGATAACTGAAATATATAAAGTCAACTCATACATATCACTACTTCTGCTCATTAAACATTCTCCTCCTCATTGGGAGGGGTATATTTTGTTGCTTCTATCACCAGAAGCACTAGTTAACACAATTTTTTTGCATTTCAGCAGCTTTTACTATAAAAGTGCCATTCCAAAGTGGAAATATTTTTATATAAGAGATCTAGAAATGGACTAATTATGGTAATTGCTACATGTTTGTCTACATGCAACTTGGTATTCACATATGCATGATACCCCTTCTTGTGAGAGAACAGCATACACCATAGAAACCTATTTCTAATTTAATGTACTACGAGCACCTAATGTACTAGGAGCTCCTTGGGTCAATGTTTTTAAACACAATACAGACACAAAAGATAATATTGGGCTTTTTCAACTGCAGTATGTCTTAGGTAGGATTTCTACAGCTATGAAGAAGTACCAGGACCTCAGCAACTCTTATAATTGGGGCTGGCTTACACTTCAGAGATATAGTTAATTATCGTCATGGCAAAAAACATGCTGGCATGCAGGCAGACATGATACTAGAGAGGAAGCCAAGAGTTATACATCCTGATTGACAAGCAGCAAAAAGTGACAGTGTTTCACTAGTCTTGACTTGAGATTCTGAAACCTCAAAGCCCACACCCCAGTGACATATTTCCTTAACACACCTCCAAAAAGGGTCTATGAGCATAATTTCCATTCAATTACACAGTGCTTCTCAGATTTTTAAACTGATATGGAAAAAAGATTCAAATCATCGTGGATAATAGGTTTAGATAATAGATAATTCTTTAGTTATCTTTTTTACGTATATGAAGAAGTCTTATTCACAAAATGAATCTCAGTAAAAACAATGGCAGACTTAAGATGATTCTTGGCAGCACTGGGTCCACATTGTATTGATTGTAATATTCCCTCGTCAGATTGAAATTTTGGGCTACACTAGCATTCACCAGTTTTCTTCTTATGGAGTAAGAAAATGCATTTTATTTTTCTTTAAATTTGGGTTGATATGACCTGTGATTTGATCACATAAATGGGAATGAGATATTTTAGAAGAGGGATAAAACAATGTAATGATATCTCCCTGCTCTCTTTCAAATTCATACACTCTCTTTATCATTTCCAATAGAAATATCTGCAACACAACTTCTACATGTAAGGCTCAGGAATCAATGCAGAAGAGGGGGCAGAAAGATTGTAATAACCAGTGGAACAGGGAACTTGCTGTGAGATTTTGCCTTTTCTTAATTTTTATTAAACGGTTTGAAAGATCAATTTCTATATGGTATTAATTTTTCCAACTTTGAGTTATTCTTGTAAACCACGTCTCAATATAACAATGCCTAGAAATAACACACAGACACATACGGCCTAAGTATAGAGATGTTCAAAAGCCATGTGCTGGAATCACTTGGCGAGTTATCTAAGATCTTCTGCCTAGTATTCTCAGATGGTACGTAAAGATGGTGCTTTCATAAACGTGTTTTCTTTTCAAAACCATTTGAAATTCCGAATAAAAGCAGCACGGTTTGATGAAAACAATGTGTGTGCATTTTTTTTCTCTGTTCTGTTTTAAGGCTTTGCCACCAGAAGACACTCAACAAAACTCATGTTCAAAAGCAGGTCGATTTATAGGACAAGATTAAAGTAAACAAGAAGACTCAAGTCTGGCTTTCCATTTCTTTTGAAGTGAAGCATATATTTTATGTTTTAGTGGAATACCTCACACTTGGCAAGTGAACATTTCAGAACACAATCATGTGTGTTTGTCATATTTTTAATATTCGGAGACCAAGTGTTCTACTCACTTCATTCCAGCTCTAAGTGGTGTAAGAACAGACACTTAGGTTACAGAGGAATTATTTATCTCTCTTCTTTACTTAGTGGAAAAGGCTCATTTCACAAATTCTTTTATCTTAGTTAGGAGTATTGATCCACTGCCAACATCCAAAGCTCAATTGATAGTGTGTTTGGATCATATGTTTTGATTTAATAACAAATGCAAGTTGACATTTCAACATGCAATATGTTACTGAGAAGCACAACAAAATATTAATAGGGGCAACAATAGTAAAATATATCAATTTTAGCTATTTCTCTATATTTTAGTTTCAGTATTTATCAGAATTTTGTTGTGTCTTGTAATATGATCAAATATGTATGCAGTATTTATCAGAAAGCTTATAAAGTCTATAAATATTAAATACATTCCCAGTTTAAAGTAATGAAATAGTTTATATAAAAAATTAAAAAAATCTGGACAATGGTGGTACAAACTTTTAATTCCAGTATTCAATTAAGGCAGAGGCAGACAGATTTCTGACCTCAAGACACCTAGTCAACAGAGCAAGTTGCAGGACGGTCAGCACTACATAGAGAAACTCTGCTTCAAAAAAACATAAATAAATAAATAAATAAATAAATAACAAAAGAAAGAAATAAGAAAGAAAGAAAGAAAGAAAGTTACCTTACATGTCTCAATATTTCCCAGTACTAATATTCCAAGCCCATTAGTCACATGGACTTAGAAGAAACAATTAAATATTTATCATAAATAGCAGTAGGCTGGAAGTCCTCATCATTTTCTAGACCATATGCACATTATCTCTTGACTCTTTGTCAGTTCTTTTGAAAATGATTATGAGTTCTATCTACTTTGTCTATTTTAAAGTTAGGAATTTAAATTTAACTGTAGTAGAATTGGCACATTTACTTGACATGAGAAAGGAGAATTTTAACCTTAAAGATTGTAAACAGAAGGCTCTATGCAGTGAGTATCATTGCAATGAGGAGGCATTTAATAAACTTTACCAAAGAAAATTAGGCCACATTGTTTTGTGTAAGAAGCAGCCACTCTGAAAAGGAAAAACTATACGGTATGGATGCATGCATACACAGACACATAGGCACAGACACAGACACATAGACGTAAATGGAGATTATTTTTAAAAGTCTATTTTTTGTATTTAAAATAAAATCATTTTTCACATAATGTATCCTGATTATTGGTTTTCCCCTGCCCAACTCCTCCTAGTTTCTCCCAATTCCCCTCTCCTATGGATCCATTCCACTTTCTGTCTTTCATTATAAAAAAAAAAAAACAGGATTCGAAGGGACTATAAGAAAATATAACAAACTATAATATAAGATGAAACAAATACTATCACTTCAGTGTTGGGCAAACAAACAACAGAAAAAAGAGCCCAAGAGAAGGCACAAGAATCAGACACCCATTTGATTTGATAGGCACATTTTATGATATTTTGGAATATCATAAAAACACTGAAGTGGAAGCCATAGTTAGCCACAGTTGACCTGGTTCAGACCCATGCAAGTCCTGTGCATGTCCCTTCAGTCTCTGCGAGTTCAAATAAGCTTTTATCATCTTGACTTAGAGGGTCTTGTTTTCTTGGTGTCCTCCATCCCCTCTGACTCTTATGATATTCCTTGCTCCTATTTTACCTGGTTCCCTGAGCCCTGAGAGGAGGGCTCAGATGGAGACATCCCATTTAGGCTGAGTATTTCAAGGTCTCGCTTATTTGGATAATGTTTGGCTGTGGATATCTTTGTTTATTCTCATTTGATGCAGGAGGAAGGTTCACTGATGATGGTTGAGCAAGAACTGATCTATGAGTATAGCACAATTTCATTAGGAGTCATTTTATCACTACATGTTTTCTTTTATTCTATTTTCTTTTAATTCCAGGTGTATTTGGTGTTACTTTAGGTCCTTGAGATATCTAGTCTCTGGTTTTTGTTCAACCAAGCAATGTTGGATATGGGATCCATCTTGTAGAATATATATTGAGTCATATAAGATATTGGTTGGTTACTCCCACATGATTTGTGTTATCTTTGCCCTAGTATGTCTCACAGGTAGGACCCCATTGTAGATCAAAGGGTATGTTTCTGGGTTGGTATTTGCATTTCTCATTTGGTAGCATGCAGAGTACCTTCCTGCATCAAAGACATTGTCATTTAGGGGTGAAAGTTCTGTGTAGACACCACCTTGACTTCCCGGGGTTCAGAATTGAGTAGCTGATATTTTCAGCAGTAGGGCCTTTCTGTCAATGTGTGAGAAGAAACTTTTTGTCTTATCAACAGCTTAGGTTTTATTTTTTAAGGATGAGTAGGAAAAATAAAATTTCTTTGCATTTGTTCTAGCTTTTCTCAAACCTCACATTTCGTTCAGGAAAAGAAGAGATTAATGAAAAGTCTAATGGAGCAGGGACTGAGTACTTTAAATAACACATTAAAAAAGTGATTTTTTTGTGCAGTTAATATATAATAATATTCTTAAAAGAAATAAACAGAAAATCTTATCTGAGTCAAAGCTTATCTTACTTGAAAAATTGAGTGACTTATTTAGGTTCAATCTTAGTAGGCTTTAGAAAAAAAAAGTCTCTATGGAAGCCCATCCCCACTCTTCCTTGCTTTAGATCATTTTTTTCTTTAGAAAAACAAAAGTTTGAATTACCCTCTGACTCTTTCATTTTCTGTGTAGCAGTACTGATTGACCTGTGTTTGCTCTGGTCTGAACCAGTTTGCACTAACCCAGCCCTTGCATCAGCCCCTGTTGCCGTCTCTCGGTGCTCTGGGTCCTGGAGCTCTGTTATCTTCCTCAGTGATCCAACTCTGCATCCTGTTATAGGACTGATCATAGGACGTTCACCCTCAGCTTTGTGATGCCTCTGGCAGTATTTGGGAAATATTGGCTATTTCTAGAAGTACTTATCTCAGATGAGCAGATGTGTGTGTGTGTGTGTGTGTGTGTGTGTGTGTATGAACCTCCTTAAAAAAGAATGTGCTGGAACTTGACCTGACTAGGGTGACAAGAGAGTGAAGAAAGGATAGACACACGTACACCGAAACTGGGATCAGATCAGATGAGCTGTCCATAGCCTGCTGGAGCTTCAGCAATTGCCAGAACATTGTGGAACCTCAGCATGTTTATTATGTACATTAGGGCAGAGTTAGCTACTTTCCATAGATGGTGCCTGTAGGCAAACAGTCTCAGGTTGTAAAGTACAGGAGAAGGAAGCTGTAGAGATTATGCATACACTACCCAATCATAGTCAAACACTCATACTTCAACTCCTGGAAGTCTTTGCCAATTTCCTCTGAGCCTGATTCGAGGTAGACCTTGCAAAATACATTGGGTCTGAGGCTTTAGTCACTGACATGCCTATGATCACATCAACAATACACATCCACTCAGAACTTCCCCTGCAAATTCACTAAGAGCTTCCTCAGCTACCCATAGAATAAACACTCAGTATACATTATCTCAAAACATTAATTTTTCCCTTCATTGCAATCCTGAATTTATTCATGGTGAGAGCATAGATAATTAGCATAATTTTATTTTTTCTTTATATGTTGGATGTAGCTTTTCAAAATAATTCATGTGTGGTCCTTTCTGCTATTAGATCCTGGATTTGAGTTAAACATGTAGTTATTTCATAATCAAGCAAATGCTATGTGGTCAGTTTGCTCACAAGACACAGCTGGTGAGTTTTTCAGCCGTTTCCTCTTCATAAGAGAAAAGACAACTTTTCAATGCTGGCCACCAGGGACCACACCTCTCTCTATTTGCATGATGGTAGAGAGTTAAAATTATATCTGAAAGGGCATGTTGGTGTGTGTATAAGTTCATTACAAAAACTAAATAAATTACATTCTGTGATATTAGAAGTTGAGAACAAATCAGTACATAGCATTTATAAAGATGTCAGCCAAAAGATGAAGCGTCTAAGAATGAGTCTAACAAAATGCAAACTTTTGAAGTTGTTATTAAAATACTAGAGAAGCTCTAAATAAATGTATGCTACACTCACATAGATATATAGCAACTCTGGCAGCAAACACAACACAAACTGACACAGCAAAAACTATCTCAATTATAATCCCAATTAGGATTTGCACAGAATGTTGTAATTCCTAGCAATCAAGAAGCAGTAATAGTTAAGACCAAGAGCAACTCAGAAAACCTTTTAAGAAGAGATATACATAACAAGGGTTTTGAAAATATTAATATTTAAAACTCTGTGACATTGGAAATGAACTGTTCACTGATGGAACAAAAATGTCCAGAGTGAGAAGGAGGTATTTGTAGAACAAACGACACAAATAGCACAATTACTCAAAGAAAAGATGAGGGCTTGTGAATAAGCTGAGCTTTAAAAAAGGTCAGTCATATGGCAAATCACAAAAAGAACACACCTACTGCGACATATATAACTTAAATCTAAATAAATTAATAATTTTGTCATTAACAAAAAACAAAAATTCTAATAAGAAATTTTATGTTCTTAGAGTTGGTGCTTGGTTGTAGACTGGGCCGTCTTCTCTTAATCAGATTCATCTAGTGTTGTTCAGAAATTTGTAACTATAATAAAATTAAAAGCCGTGTTTTCACCAAAAATATTTTTGAAAAATATAGGCATAAGGAAATATTCACAATTCCAATACTGTCAAATAATATCAGAAAATTTTTAAGTGATGACACTCCCTAAGTACTCATGAAATATTTTATTAATGATAAACCTAGGAATTAAATTGCAAGACAGTTTTACAATCATTTTGTCAAGAAATGATAGCACGGTACCAAATGCTAGAGAACATGTGACTTCACAGAAACTTTCATGCATAAGAGTGTAAGTACATACAAATAAGTTTGCATAGTAATCAAATGTCACACAGTTCATATTTTACATGGGTATAATTACCCTAAATTTATATGCCATGCACACTCTTGCTCATGTGCATAAGACTGCATGAAAATAATGTCAAAGGGTATTGCTCTCACTAGAAAAAAGTTTGCAAACAATCCAGTGTACATAACACGAAGATCTAAGTAGACAGTTTTCAAAACATTGTATTGTCATGAGATGGCGAATAAACTTTCAGTATGCATATATCATAGCATAAAACAATTGTTGCCCAAATCACATTCCTTCTATGATATAAATCACGACATATTTAAAAACAAAAATGACTATAGTTTGAAATATTTGCATGCACAGAACTTTGGAAATAAGAAGTAATGAGAATGATGAACAGAAGAATTAGAAAAATAATCCCATAAGGTAAGAGCAAGCATGCAGAGTAAGTGATCGTGAGTGTTTCACTTGTATGGAATAAGTGTAATAGATTTACAAAATATGTAGTAAAATACAGCACATTTGAGCTAGCAATTAGCATAAACTAAGTTGTATGATTTTCCTAATTCTATGCTTATGAGTGAAAGATTTGTAGGAAATTTTTGTTAAAAATAGGTAACACACTGTCTGGCTTGATATATAGAATCAACGAGCTGACTAGTAAGAGGAAAAAGATCCATTCTCACTTCTCTCTCTCTCCCTCTCTTTCTCTCTCTCTTGTGTGTATGTGTATTGATTTTTATTGAGCTCTACATTTTTCTCTGCTCCCCTCCATACCTCTTCCCTATCTTTCAACCCTCTCCCATGGTCTCCATGCTCCCAATTTACTCAGGAGATCTTGTGTTTTTTTACTTCCCATGTAGTTAGATCTTTGGGTCCTTATTGTTGTCTAGGTTCTGTGGGATTGTGATTTGTGAGCTGGTTTTCTTTGCCTTATGTTTAAAAACTACTAATGAGTGAGTAAATGTAATGATTGTCTTTCTGGGTCTGGGTTATCTCACTCAAAATGATGTTTTCTAGATCCATCTATTTGCCTGCAATTCAAGATGCCGTTACTTTTTTCTGCTGTGTAGTACTTCATTGTGTAAATATACCACATTTTTCTTATTCATTCTTTGGTTGAGGGGCATTTAGGTTGTTTCCATGTTCTCACTATGACAAAAAAATGCCGCTATGAACATAGTTGAGCCCATGTCCTTGTGGCACGATTGAGCATCCTTTAAATATATACCCAAAAGTATATATCCAAAGGATATATATATATATATATACATATGTATCCAAAGGATATATGCATATATACATACATATACATATACACACACATATATGTGTGTGTGTGTCTTGAGGAAGATTGTTTTCTAATTTTCTGAGAAGTCACCACTTGAATACATTGGCACAGAAGACCACTTCCTAAATATAACCCCATTAACACAGACACTGAGAGAAACTGTTAATAAATGGGACCCCCTGAAACTGAAAAGGTTCCGTAAAGCAAAGGACACAGCCAACAAGACAAAATGACAGCCTACAGAATGGGAAAAGATCTTCACTAACCCCACATCAGACAGAGGTCTGATCTCCAAAATATACAAAGAACTCAAGAAATTGGTCATCAAAAAAAACCAAATAATCCAAAAAAATGGAGTATAGACCTAAACAGAGATCTCTCAACAGAGGAATCTAAAATGCTTGAAAGATACTTAAGGAAATTTTCATCCTTAGTCATCAGACAAATGCAAATCAAAACAACTCTGAGATTCCATCTTACACCTGTATAAATGGCTGAGATCAAAAACACTGATAACAACTTATGATGGAGAGGTTGTGGGGTAAAGGAAACACTCTGGAATAGCTGGTGGGAGTGCAAGCTGGTACAGCCTCTTTGGATGTCAGTGTGGTGATTTCCCATTCTCACTTCTCTTACCATCTCTACTTAAAGGGTGATATTATGGTGAGGCTTTCAGAACGTTCATGGTACCTTACTTCATCAATTTTGGAACTTGATTCTTGGTTTTCTAGGGTTTTTTTGTAATAGAAACATATAATATAATATAACTAAATATAATATTACTTTTTATGGGACAATGAGACACTTATTTAGTAAGTTCCCATCACAACAACAAAGGTTTCTTCTAGCTGTCTGGTCTCTGAGCATATGTAAGCCAAACACTTAGCACCATATTACCTAACTACATTCAGTACTAATATTTGGAAACTGGATGAAAATAAGTACTTTATAAACAACGGAGCAATTTATTCACAAGTTTGTCTTCCATGTTTAATGAATTGATGCCCCGTTCTTTGGAAACTTTAATCCAAATACATTCATACCTATCACCCAGGAAAAAAAAACCAAACAAACCTCAATTCCAAATGGATCAAAGACTTCAACATAAAACCAGATAACTGAACTTGATAACAGATAAAGTGGGACCTAGTCTTGAACTCACTAGCACAGGAAATGGTATCTGAACAGAAAACCAATAGCGCAGGTGCTAAGATCAACAATTAATAAATGGAAGCTCTCGAGACTGAATAGCTTCTGGCTAAGGGCATGATCAGACAAATAGTGGTACAAAGCCTGTAGAAGTAATGAACAATATGGGAAGGTATTTAAGGCCCACTCCATCAGATATATCCCACCATCAGCACTGCCTGGACAGCCATGAGCTTGAGACAGAAAGTGCAGAAACCTAGGGGAAAAGTAAGTAGTACTGTTCTGTACCGGAACAGAGCAATGAAATGACTCCTAATGGCTCTCTGCTATGCTCATAGATCGAAGCCTTGCTCAGATGTCTTCACAGAAACTACCTCCTGCAGTAAATAGGAACACATACAGAAACCTACAGGAGTTTGAGAGTGAGAGACCTTGAAACACACTCAGTGCAAAATGGGATGTCTTCATCCAATCCCTCCCCTCATGGCACATGGAACTTTATGGAAGTCGAAACAGAAAACCTGTAAGAGCCAGAGGGATGGTGAACATCAAGGATACAAGGTCCTCTAAATAAAGCAGCATAAATGCTCATATGAACTCACAGAGATGGCAACAGTGTGCCTCAGGCCTACTGGGTCTGTACCACACGGTATCTCAGGGACGCAAGCCTCCATCCCTATCCCAGAAGCTATCTCCAACTAATAACCACTTGAAAACAAAAATTAGTTCTCTCCAATGGAGTCTCACTGGGAACACAAACCACTCTTAAGGGCAGGCCCTGTTCCTAGCAGTAGATGGACAACACAAAATAAATTGCATCTCTGGAGATACTTTGTCTCATAATATTTTGTCAGGGCACTATTTTTTTAACCTTACAGGTACCTTTCATATAAATTATTACTTCCTGTCATTTTTCTTAATGAGGTCCCTGTGTGTGTCTCTGTGTCTACATGTGTTTCTTGTGCTGTTTCTCTCTCTCTCTCTCTCTCTCTCTCTCTCTCTCTCTCTCTCTCTCTCTTTGTTTTATCAAATTCTGCTTTGTTTTATTTTATTATTATTATTTAAATATGTTTCTTGTCTGAGGAGAGACAGAAAGGCTGTGGCTTAAGAAGGGATGGCAGGAAGATTTAAGTGAGAGGAAACTTTAATGAAAATATATTGAATAAAAATGTATTAAAATACATTTACAGTAAAAATATAAAAATTAAAGCATTTATTAGAAATTAACTTGAGAATACAGGAAAATATCATTCCAGAAGAGAATCAATGATTTCTAGTGCCTTTTTTAGTACACCATAGAAGTTTTCTAGGAAATAAATAAATTATAATAATTATATTGTTTATATCATTCTATTATATGTCTTATTGTTTATCATAAATTAGCCAAAAAGTTATGTTTAAGAAAAAAACAAGCATTTTGATTAAATAACAAGGACAACACAACCTGGGAGGTAATTCTGAAGGAATAGTTCTTTTGAAAGAATACATCTTTACATGCTGTGTAAATTTGATGGTTTCCAAGATCTTGGAGAATATAATATGCTCCAGTTTCTGCAGAGCAGCCCAGAGAACTGTTTCTCAATCAGAATCTCTACTTGTTAGACCTGCCATTAATTAACCCCGTTGGTTATTGTTTCCATTTCCTTTCAGAATGACATTCTCCATCACTAAAACACAGGGGCTGTCACATCGCCTTGAATTGCTCCAGCTCGGCCACTCAGACTTGGCAGCACATCCTCAAACTGACAAGAAATGGGGGTGTTGAAAACCCATATAGTGAAGCATCTCAGCAGTTGAAAGTCCCATAAATATACAGGCTGGAGAGGGGAAAGAGAGTGCAGAATAATTGGGCTGCTAAGAGAATAGCGTGATGCTCTCAGATAAAACCACTGGAAAGTACAGGCAAAGATAATAGCAAGCAGCACCATCCTCGATCTCCAACCACCTTACAGTTAAGTAAATGGGAGCTTCATAGCACAGGTATAATAGCTGTTCGGTTTCTACTGTTATTCTGTAATGCTATAAAGCCCTGGCATAGATTTTATGTATAATTTTACTATCGCACCATATCTATTTCACGTACTTTCTGGTAAACACTGAAGAGGGATATTTGGAAACATAGTATCTATTAAAAGAAGAAGGCACAAGAAGATGTCTTAGATTTTGCATGGAGGTTACTACTACGTAGCTTTTCAAACAGCTCCCCAATGCAATCAGCCAAACAAATCAGTCAAGAAGATATCTCTTTGCTCTGATTCAGTCCTGTAGGTCTAGACTGCTTGACAATTCCTCTGGGATCGTTGCTTACCTATGCATCTATTATTTAACTAAGGAAGCTTTATAAGGAAAAACATAAACAGGACAATGATCAAAAATAAATAAAAATAAGTTCAGGTGCTGGAGACCTCTTGAAAAATGTAGGAAAAGAATTCCTCTCCCTGAACAGCAGTGGAGATAAAACTGCAAAGGCACTTTAAAGAGCTAGCACTAAATAATAAATGCGCAACACCATGCAAGAGTCAGGAGGGTGTGAGGGAAACAAAATATCTACCCTTCAAACATCCATTTTTAAGCATGCCTATTTTGAAAACAAATGCTGCGAAAATCCAGCCATTGGTGGAAACTTGCTTCAGTCAAGTCAATTCAGATAGGGACTAAGATTAAAAAAATAGGCTGTAACATTAGAAGAGATTTTAATAAAAATGCAAAATATAACCTTAAAAGAGAACTATATTGTTGAAATTATATTCGTCAATAGAGCCAGAGTTTATTGAAGTATTAATATACATTAAGCATAACATATTAAAATAACTTTGGTTTGGCATATATATATATATATGGCAATTCAGAAATTATAACAACATAAAAAGTATAAGGAAACAATTATGAAAAGAAATTTAAAGTGATCTATGTATTTCATACAGAAAAATGAATTAAATGCCAATGAATAATACATTAATTGCTTTAATATATTACAAATATACTTGCCTATATTAAAATGATAAAAGATAAGGCAATAACCTTAGAAATAATATCATTATTACACAGTATAATTACACTTTAGTGTTATCTGGACTAGTGAACACTGAAGGTTTAAGGCATACACTCCATTTGATAAAACATCTGCAATCATGTGATTAATGTGAAAGTATTTACCCAAATAAAAAAAATTTAATGTGAAATTTAAAATTGAATTCTGTAGCATATTTATCATTTGAAATATAACTTTTACCAGCTAATTCTCTAAAGTTAAGCATATACACATTTAACTTAAATGTGTCAATGACATTATGGAGAAAAACCTCTGGCAATAAGAACACATAGGTGGTCTGTGCAACCAAACAGACTTCTTTCTTTAAACACTTAACAAAAAAAGTCATAGATGTGTGAAGCACCTCTGGATTTCACTAAGGATGAATACAATGCTATGAAACTTAATTTATATGATTCTACATTTTTTTCTCTAGGGAGAACTAAGAGGCCAGGGTTATAGCCCAGTTGGAGTGTGCTTGCCCTTGCCTAGGTTTTTTTGAGCCTGTTCTGAGACTCACTCTGTATACCAGGCTGGCCTTGAACTCAGAGAGATCCTCCTGCCTCTGCCTCCCAAGTGTTGGGATGAAAGGCATGCACCACCACCACCTGGCACATATACAATGTTTAATTTACAATGCCAAATAAAAGGATGAATCAGTAAATACATAAAAATACATTTAATGAAAAAGCTCACTGAATTTTAATGACAACAATTAGGGGTATAGGAAAATATCTTGAGTGAGAAAAGGAAAGGGGGAATGATGTGATTATAATATAATCTCAAAAATAATAGAAATATGAAGATTCACACAACCATAACTTTAAGTACCAGATATGAACAAAAAAGCAAATAAATTTACATTTTCTCTTACTTTATAAGTGCACAATTTAAAAGAATTTAACAATGAATAAATAAAATGCATTGAAAATATAAGGAATAGATAGAAGTGTTGATACTAATTGTAATTTTAGAATGACTAACCATAGAAATGAAAAATGAAATCTTCGCTTTTTGAAGAATTAGCCGTTTTAGAAAGTGATGAGATATTTTACTTCACTCTTAATGAAGAGATTAAAACTTAGAATTTACTTTTCTTCTTTCAAACTCAGAAAGTTATAATGCAAAGTAGCATTTTAATAAATATAAAAGTTTATAACAATATAAACATTTTGAAATTGGTGTCTGAGTTTTACAAATTACTGAGAGTAAACATTGTAAGTAGCAATCTACTGGGATTCTGTACTTATGAAAACCAAAATAAATCCTTTTGATTTGTGACACCATTGTACCTGAAACACATTCTATCTGCAGAGTGACCTGATGACATTGAGATTAGAGTCAACATCACTATCTCTTGCCTATGAGACAAACTAAAGGATCACTCAAAACTTTACTCAACCGTGAAGACACCAAGGACCCATTTATCTTTATTACATTCTCCTCGGCTTCAAACCCCGAGAAGAGGCCAAGCCTGTCCTCTAGGAGGATCAGATGAGTCCAATATCTTCTCTTCCTCCTTACTCTCTGCTTAGACCTAAGGTCCAGGCAGACCCACCTGCATTCCCGGAGCCAACCCAAGGACCTGCATAGGTCACTAGGTGCCAGAAGGGGGCAACTCCACAGCCTGAGTTGGTTGCCTTCCCACTTTGGCCAGCAGTTCTTATTGATTGATGGGAATCAACCCTTCCACTGCTGGCCCTTTACCACCAGTGATCTGTACAACTGGTGTACCAAGAATGCCACTTTCTCAAAAAAAAAAAAAAAAAAAAAAAACTTTCTAACTTCTTAGAGACTGTATATTCACCCATTAGCCCACCTGAGATAATTGCCAGCAAATCCTAAAAATATTGATTACCATCAAGGAACAGAATCTGATTCTGGAGGACCCCTCAGAGATTGGTTCTGGGGCCAACAGAGGAACCCTCCATGAATCTGGTCATTATAAAATTTATAAAATTTATAATTCATTAAAGCTGTTTCCCTTCTACCCAACCTGATTTGGACTATAATATGGCATAAGAAGAGGCTTCAGGTCTATTTCCAGGCTCTGCTGCAGGTCTCAAAGTGGCAGCTCGGAAGCCAACCAACATGTTTTAGTTCTATTTTGTCAGGCAGGAGCCAGAGGAAAGTCCAGCAGCTTAATTAGAATGACTTCTAGAAACTTTCTGTCAAAACATACCGTACAATCTTGAGACAGAAGAGTCAACCCAGATGGTAATGTTTGCCTACATAAACCAGGCAGCACCAGATATAAAGAAAAAGTTACAGTCTTTAGAAAGGTTAGGGAAAAAAATCTGAGGGATCTAGTTGGCAGAAAAGGTGGAGAGAGAGAGAGAGAGAGAGAGAGAGAGAGAGAGAGAGAGAGAGAGAGACAGAGAGAGAGAGAGAGAGAGAGACAGAGAGAGAGAGAGAGAGAGAGAGAGAGAGAGAGAGAAGAACAGAGAGAGGAAAAGAAAGAAAAGAGGCAGGAAAAGAGTCTCACCAGGATCTTAGAACAACAGGAAGCTCAGCACAGGGAAGACTTAAGAGCATTTCTCATGGCCACAAACTCCAGGCTGATTGGACCACCGGTAAGACCTGGGGCCTGTGGCTCTACCACACTGGCTATGACTCAGTACTGGCATTCACCATCTGCAAAGCTCAGTCAGCTACCATTAAGGTTTCGATAGGACCCAATCAGGTTATTAATCCACCTCAGGCCCCCAGCCCATCACCCTGAGTTCCAAACAGGGGACTGACTCCACAACCAACTCAGATGAATGTCAGCTCCAGCCTCGTGATCACATCATCCATCAACCCTTTGATGGGACAAGAACACCTCTTAATAGATCTGTTAGGTAGATTGTACCTGGTACTGAATGCTTCCCAACCCAATTTGATCAAAGCTTGCTGGCTCTGTTATGATACAGCTCCTCCTTACTATGAGGGCCTAGCAGCCACAATGACTGGCATTAATCACTGGTGGTGGCAACAGAACAAGGTCTTACCCCAGAACAAGTGACTGGGCAGGGACTATGTATAGGAAGATTCCCCCACATAAAGCTTCCATCTGTAATTCTTTACTGTCTACCCACAATTTCACACGGGATCAGGACTTGCTCTCACACAATGACACTTGGTAAGCCTGCTCCCAGGGCTCACCCCTTGTGTGCATACTGAAGTCCTAAACTAGGCGGAAGGATGTGTACTAGTCAGGCTTGTTTTTAGAATAACCTATCATAATGATAAGGAGTTCTTAGACCTCATGCAGCAAGGATGGAGCCTGCCCTCATGGCTTGGAGACATAACAGAGAGCATATGACAGCCCTCACCCTTAGCCTACTTTTAGGCACTAGCCTGGGGGGATTGGGTACAGGAATCTCAGCACTAGTAACCCAGAATCAATATTACTCCAGCCTATGTGTGCCCATAGATATAGATATAAAGCACATAGAAAAATCCATCTCCCACCTAGAGGAGTCCTTATCCTCCCTGACGGAGGTATTCTTGCAGAACAAAAGGGGATTAGATCTTCTCTTCTTATAGGAGGGTGGGCTATGTGCAGTGCTAGGGGAAGAATGTTGTTTCTTGACTGATCATCTGGCAGTAATCAAAGACAACATAGCTAAAGTTAGAGAAGGACTGGCAAAGTGGAAAAGAGAATGCGAGTTCAGCCAGGGTTGGTTTGAAACCTGGTTTAAATAGCTCTTCTTGGTTGACCATTCTCATCTCTACTCTCTTGGGACCCCTGGTAATTCTGCTTTTGGGCTTTGCATTCTTAACTGGCTAGTGAAATTCCTGAAAGATAAGTTGGGTACAATACAACTTATGGTCCAGAGATCACAAATCTACAGTCCCCTCTGGACTGAAGATACTTATGAGTTAACTGTTAAGAACCCATGATTGGGTTCACTATAGTTACTACAACAAGGGGGAATGAAGAACCAAAATTCCTCCATTTTGTCCTCCATCTTGTGTCTTGTGTAAACTGTTTCCCATAAAACATTCCAGTCCTCAGAAATGGCTAGGGCCTAAAGTAACAGGGTAGCCACCTGGAAAGTACAGGTAATAGTAGATCCCCATCCGAAGGTCAACTGATAAGAAAACTTGACAAACAACTAGTGAGGTTCAAAAATAAAATTTGTGAAAAGTACCTAGATATGAGCCAATCAAGATTAAACCTCTTACCCCAAACCCTGCTATGTAACTTTTCTGCATTGTGCCTTTAAACAGTGCTCTATAGAAGAGTGGGGTACCTCCTCTCACTTCTGCACTGATGAAGTCCCTGTTGGCTTGAACACAATAAACCTTGCTTTTGGATTTCAGTTAGTCGGTCTCCCTGGTGGTCTTTTGGGGTCCCCACAGACTGGATATAACAATATGATATTATTTTCTTCCCTTGACAATCATGTCAGATAATCATTCATAAAATAGAATGCAGAAGACCAATTTCAAAATGTAATTATTTCCAAATGTAATATTTCAAGGTAATTTTGTTGTAATTTTATTGCAGGGTATAACTTGCATATAATAGATCTGCTAGATACAACATTATTAACAGATTTTAGGGCTTATGTGGGCTTAGTTAAAGAATATGCATGAGAGCAACCATCTCAAAATTTTCCAGGTGAAAAATACTCATGGTCATAGCATATGTATAAACTTCATAAGCTTCATATCTTTTATTCTCAATTCATGCATTTACGGGATAAGATTCTAAACAATTCTCTAAATGAATACCATTTCTACTTGTGCTTAAACAGATGTAGTCTTCAATTCAGCAAAAGCCCCAGCTGGTTTCCAGTTTTCACACGAGATTACCCGCCATGATGCTGACCAACACATCACCGAGGATGTGAGTGTATGCTGTTTAGGACCTGCTGCCCCATTTCCAGTCATCACCTCTTGTGCCAGGCTCAGCTAAGAGAAGCTACATTGAAAGTGGAAGTCTTGAAACATTTCCCTCTTAGTTCAGCAAAAGACTGACGCTCCCAGTAACTGGAAACCTCAATTTACTACACTCACTTGGAGTTTGTTACTAGGCCTGCTAGAGATCAGAAGAAGAAATATCCCCATGAAATTGTATTTGAATGTCACATAGGCCAGGCAGTGGTGGCACATGCCTTTAATGCCAACACTTGTGAGGCAGAGGCAGGTGAATCTCTGTAAGTTCAAGACCAGCTTGATCACCAAGAACTAGTTCTAGGACAGGCTCCATAGCTACAGAGAAACCCTGTCTCAAAAAAATCAAAAACAAACAAAAAGTCACATGGACATGTCCCTGATGTGGTTTAAACACATTTTATTTATGAAAAAAATCTAGGATAAATTTCCTTGATTATTGGAACAGGAAAGAATATTTATGAAGAATTTTGATTATTTCTCATAGCTATTGTGGGTTGTTGTGGAATACCAGTTTTAGATGTGCTCTAATCGTTTATGCTATGGAATATTTAATGATGCAAAGATGTGTTGCGCTTTTCTATGCTGCATGTGTTTAACTCTGTAAAGCTGTGTGACTTTGCCTGTATAAAACATCTGATTGGTCTGATAAAGAGCTGAATGGACAGTAGCTAGGCAGGAGAAAGATAGGGGGGCTGCCAGACAGAGAGAACAAACAGGAAGAGAAATCTAGGGGTTGTAAAACATAAAGCAAAGAAAAGCAGCCTACAAACCACAATCCCAGAGAATTTAGACAACGAGGACACTAAGAGAGACTTACATAGATCTAATCTACATGGGAAGTAAAACGACAAGATCTCCTGAGTAAGCTGGGACCTTGGATGAGAGTTGAAGGGGATAGGGGAGAGACAGGGAGGAGAGCAAAGAAAAATGTAGAGCTCAATAAAAATCAATTTTACAAAAAAGAGAGAGGGAGGTGGAAGAGCATGAAAATTACTAGGGGAGGAAGATGCCAGGAGCCAGTCATCTAGAAGCACAGGAAGATGCCAGGAGCCAGTCATCCAGAAGCACAGCCAGCCACGGAGTAAGAAGGAAAGAAAGATATATAGACTAAAGAAAGGAAAAAAAAAAACCCAGAGGCAAATATAGAAGAAAGAAACAGAGTAATTTAAGTTAAGTTAGAAAAGCTGGCTAGAAATAAGCTAAGCTAAGGCCAATCATTCATAAGTAAGAAAAGTAAGAATAAGACTTCATGTATTTATTTGGGAGCTGGGTAGCAGATCCCCAAAGAGGAAAAAAAAAAAGTCAAATACAATGGGTCACATCTATGCATAGATTCTTTCTCATTTATTTGCCTGTGAGAATGTGGGAGCCCAAAGTTTAGCTTGCTAATCAAAGGGTTTCTGTCATTATGGAATGATCTTCTACATTGCTCTGAATATCATTTACTTAGGTATCAATTTTTTAAATTGATAATGTGAATTTATGCAATGTTATAGGTTATTCATTCCCTTCAAATGACATTTCCCTGGAAAATGTGCATGAGCCATAAATAACCAAGAGTCAATGATAGTCTTATTTACAGTCCACCAAATGACTCAGCCTAAGGTTTTTAGCAATCCATCTTTCTAACTATGCCTTCTTCAATAGCTGTGCTTTCTTCTCCAAGGCATCTCAAAAGGTTCCCACAGTGCTTTCAGAAATTACCACTAAAAGGCAAAAAGGCCACCAGCAGAGATCATCTACAAATTGAAGATTAATTTAATATACTGAGAGAAAAGACCAGAAAAGGAAGGAAATTTTGTCTCCTGTAGTCAGAAAGATTTTCTTCAAAAGTATCTTGGTGAGTTAATGTCATTATGAGTAAGATATATTCATATCTTATATATATAACACATATATATGAATTGAACACAGAAGCAAAACTCTTCAGAGTGGTTGCCAGTATTCAGTGGCACTCATCACTAGACTTGATGTGTCAATGAATTAAAATTACTTTTGTTTTTGCTTAATACATAGTATTCCAGAATACAATATTATGACGGGAATATAGATTTTAAAGAAACAACAGATATTCAAATAGCATCTGCCAATTTTAAACTTATAGAAGTAGAAAATGGACCATTGGAAAAAAATGCCTACAGAAGCCAGAAAGGTAAATAAAAACTAAATGTAAGTTTGACCATAGTTAATTGGAGACTATCAAGTTCTCTTTCTCTAAGCTTACTGTTCTGTCATGAGGTAAGGGCTCTGACTGTATTATAACCCAGCCATATATATTCTTAATTTCAAATGATGTCAAATACTTTTAAAAAAACTTTTTGCAAAATTAAAATCCCATGCAGGCCAAAGCAAGCAGCTTGTCAGTTTATGAATTTTAGTTTAAAATGCATATAAATACTTCAAAAGACAGCTTGTGTTTTTAAAATAAAACCTAGAACATTTTAAAAATAGCACTTGGATTCAAATTACAAGCCCAACATGAAGAGCTTAAAATATTTCCATTTGTATAGCCACACATAGATTCAATAACTCAGTAGTTATTTTAACCTTTGCAATTTTGCAGCAAAGCCTGAAAAATCAACCACTCTATAGTATTGAAATTTTTATGAAGAATTATAATGATCCAACAGCTTATGTTACAGACAGTACTGAACAAATATATTTCATTCTAAAGCATATCATGATTATCATATCATGAATATCACATGATGGTAAAATAATAATGTAATTGGAAATCATTTAGTAGACAAAGAATAACAATTACTCGAGGCATAAAGAGGAATTTTTAGTGTCATTTTTAAATATTAAATTATGAAGGACTAGTAATATTAACTTTGAAATAAATAAGTAGATATCATTTGATCTCATATTTAGCATTTTTGTTTTATCCAAAATCATGTTCTATTTTGAATGTCTTGTGTATTTATCCATAACTTGCCAAATAAATTATGACATTAATTGAACATCATTTGTTGAAAAATATGAAGGTATTAAGGAAGGCTCTCGTTGTTGTGAATATTTGGTTTTTTGGTTGATTTTTTTCATACAAATCATTTTAATAATCATAATTGGAAAGATTTGAACAATTTGTAGTAGAAGAGATACTCAAATTAGAATTAAAGCAAATTTAATGTGAAACATATTTTGAAAGTGTCAGGAATCTAGGTACATATACTCATTCACGCATATACATGCAGAGAAAAATAGAAGATGCATGAACCAATTGAGTGCACATTATAACAACCACATACTCTGAATTATGTTCTCACTCAAAGGTTGCTTTTCTTATAGCTGAAAAAAAATTGTATATATTCCTGGATGAAGAGGTATGTGACTGATCTCCCAGCTAGGCAGCCCTGTTCTCTAGGCCCTAGACCCTTGGGCATATCCCAAGATCCTTCTCCACCCATTGTAGCCCCACTAGCTGGTCAGTAGTGGGATAGCAATGAAAGAGGTATCTTGATAAAGGTAGCCATTATGAGGTTAGTGAGAAACCTGTTGCTAGGGAAATTCCCAGGAACCCACAAGGATGCCCCAGCTAAGACCCCTATCAATAGTGGAGAGCGTTCCTGAACTAGCCTTTTGTTGTAATCAGATTCGTGACTACCCTCATTGTCATGACAAAACCTCTATCCAGTTACTGATGGAGGTAGATGCAGAGATCCACAGCCAAGCACTGGATCAAGCTCCTGGTATCTAGTTGAAGAGAAAGAGAGAGAGAGAGAGAGAGAGAGAGAGAGAGAGAGAGAGAGAGAGAGAGAGAGAGAGAGAGAGAGAGAGAGAGAGAGAGAGAGAGAGAGAGAGAGAGAGAGAGAGAGAGAGAGAGAGAATATTATATGAGCAAGAGGGGTCCAGGTCATTATTGGGAAACCAACAGAAACAACTGACTCAAGCTCATGGGACCTCAGGGACTCTGTACTGACAGCTGGGGAGCCTGCATGGGACCAAGCTAGGCCCTTTTCATGTGGGTGACAGTGTGTGGCTTGGTCTGTTTGTAGGGCCCAAGACAGAGGGATCAGGATCTACTCCCAGTATATGAGTTGGCCTTTTGGAGTCCATTCCCTATGATGGGATGCCTTGCTTAGCCTTGATGCAGGGAGAGGAGCTTCATCCTGCCTCAACTTGATGTGTCAGTCTTTGTTGACTCCCCATGTGAAGACTTACAGTTTTTGAAGAGTAGATGGGAGGGTTGGGATGGGGGAAAGTGGGAGGGAGTGAGTAGAGGGGAGGGAGGGGAACTGTGGTTGATATGTAAAATAAATAAAAAATTAAATTAAATAAATAATTCTCAAAGGGGAGAAAATAAAAGTAACAGAAATTTATTCACAAACTTTTAAAGAATTATCACTGTAATCTATCTCATTTTTCAATATATAAAGATGAACTATAATAATATTTATAATTATTTCAATCAATATTCTTAAGATATTAAATCAAAATAAAATCCTTGAATTATCCATACAATACTTCCAGTGTGCTTATGTACTTCAATTATACAATATGTTAAACATATTCTCATTAAAATGCCTTTATTTCTGAGTGAAGTTTTAGAGAATTGAAGTTGGGATTCTCCACCCCAAATCTCAACACCAAAGCCTATTATGTATTTATTGTGCACTACATGCTGTTCATTCACTGAGCCTCATAGACTGTTAATCAGTATCTCAAGAATCTGCACACCAGATGACAACAGTTCTTTTCCAGTTGTGACCAAACAAAACGTGCTCAGACTGTGGCAAATGCTTCCCATGGGCAAGGGAAAGATGAATTAATCTGTGCATGGGCATTTGGGGATTTCACAAAGTCCTGCATAGACAGCCTCCTTTCCAGGTGAGATAGTGATTGCTGAGAAATGACTCTCCCCTGAAATCTAACTTGTCTTTGAAGTGCATAGAATACATAGGATATTTTCTAGGGAGACCATATCTACAAGCTCATACATTAAGACATGTAAAATCAGGAATACTTCAGATGGCTGAGGAAGGGTGCCTATGTATTCACAACTTCACATTTCCCTTGTTTTCTTGTATTTTTCTGGGTAAGCAAAAGGCACATGGCATCTCCCTTGTTGGGAGATTTGCCTGTGTTTCCCTGTACCAGCCAAGGGTATTGTTTCTAGGAATGCTTCAAGAAACATTTTTGAAGCTTCTTTTATATTTTCACTTTTATTCTTGTGTTCATATTGTGATGGTGACCTGAAAATGATTTCCCACACAACTATAACCCCAAGTTCCTGAACACAAAGTGTGGTTGAAAGGTTAGCTGCTATGAATATTTTTGTTGGTGTGTTCCCAATGAAATCATGCTATTTTACTCTTGGAACTATACAGCAGTGTTTTAGTTTGTGCAATATGGGACAGAAACATTCTGAATAAATAAAGTCAAATGCAGAGCTTTATATGCCATTTCCATTTTTCTATACATTTGTCTATCAAATGGATCATGATGTTTGCTATGAATTCGTGTCTCCTAGCTGCATCCAGAGAGGCTCAACAACATGATGGCCTAAACGTGAATAAAACTAGTACAACAGCAATAGATATATCAAAATTGATGGGGGAAATGCTAAAAGGTCTCAACATTATATAAATATATTTGCATCGGAAGAGTATTGAGAATGGGAGAAATAGTATTCCTTAGGAAAAATCACACATGTTGGTCAGCCAATACCAATGGACAGCCCTAAAAACAAGCATGCAGTAGCATTATACTGACTGAGCATGTGGTATCTATGTATTTAGAAATAGACATGTACATACATACATGATTGTAACAACAACTCCTGAAAGAAGAAGCCATGCATTTGAAAGATTTCAAGGAGGGGTTTATGTAAGAGTTTGAAAGGAAGGGGGAATGATGTAGGTACATGAATCTCAAAAATAAAATAAAATATCTTTTTAAAAATAGGAAAGAATCTATAGAATGTCCTCAAAACTAACTTTGGATTTAAATATAAATGGTGGGTATTTGAATCACATAATCAAATTGAGAGGATATTTTGTTTCACTTTTAACTGAAGCAAACTTCATTCTATAAAATTGGTTCCAAGAGACTGCCAAGTTAGCTTTCAATCAACACCAAAATTGGTCTAAATTTATAAAAAGCATAAATTCATAAGATACTAGAAACAGAAGGTCTTTTAAAATAACTTTTAACTCCATGCAAATTTAATCAAATACTTAAGAATTTTTCTTCCAAATTATGGACATCATTAGCTTTGTTATTTAGTAAAAGCTTTTACTCTATATTTATTTATTTGTTGGCTTACAGATGCATGCATATTTATGCATGCATATCCAGTGCATATGTGTGGGGAGCAAAGCACAACTTCTAGAGTTAATTCTTTCATGTCACTATGTGAGTTTCAGAGACCACATGCAGGTCTTCATAGTTTGTAGTAAGTACCTTTACCCACTCAGCAGTCTGCGCATTCCTTACCTTTAATTTTTAGAATCAGAATTGTGTGTGTGTGTGTGTGTGTAATCAGGATTTTGTTTTCATTCAAAGTTCGTACATATTATTCATTTTATAAGACATTGCTGGGGAATTTTATTGTGCTGTCGCTGTCATTAATGAAGCCTAATGTGAAATCATACTGTTCTCAAACATAATGTAAAGCAAAGATCCTCATATTCATTTTTATCCCAACAAAAGTGGGGGAAAGTTGATAGTTTAACATGTGATACTGGATACCTCAGCCACACTCCAGGGCAGACCCTGTGTTCACAAGTCATTAGCCAGCACCAATAAACTCCATGTCTTTTTTAAAAATTAATTTTTATTTTAACTTTATTTTATGTGCATTGGTGTGAAGGTGTCAATCACCAGGGAACTGGAATTACAGACAGCTGTGAGCTACCAGGTGGGTGCTAGGAACTGAACCTGGGTCCTCTGGAAGAGTAGCCAGTGCTTTTAACCATCGAGCCATCTCTCCAGCCCCCATGTCCTTCTTTATGTTTCTTTTTTTTTTTAATTTTGGTTTTGGTAAACTTATTGTTTGTTTGTTTCTGAGATAATCTCACTGGCTGTCCTGGAACTCACTGGGTAGACCAGGTTGGCCTTAAACTCACAAAGATCTGCCTGTCTCTCCCTTCCAAGTACTAGGGTTAAAATATTGTCCCACTATGCCTTCTTTATTTTGATTTTGTTTCTTTGAGAAAAGAAAAGAATGAAGGTGTATTGAGGGGAGGAACTGGGAGGATTTGGGGGATTTGAAAATATTATAAAATATACTACATGAAATTCTCAATGAATAAATAGGTATTAGATATATATACACCATAATATACATATAAGATAATCAATTGTTGAGTTGCTCCATTTGCAAAGAGTAATGTTAAATATTCAGTTTCATTTGAATTTCAAGAGAGTATTAAACTAGTTTTTACTATAAATGTCTCATGTAATATTCAAATCTAGTCATATATTTCAAATTGAAATTAGACATCATCTAATGTCTAGTCAATGCTACCTTTAAAAAAGATGAAATAAAATCAATGGAGAACACACTAATTAACACATGCACTTACGTTGAGTAACATTACCCAGCTGAGCCAGAGCTTGTAGTGAGGTAATATAAGTGAACAGGGAGATTGATGCAGATACTTCAGGGGGCTGGGGAGATAACTCAGTTACTAACTGTTTTCCCTAAAAGCATGAGGAACTAAATTCCATTATAAGAACACAAATTTAAAAAATCTAGATATAGTGGCATATTCTGATAATTACAGGGTTGGGGAAGCATAATAGGCAGATCCCTTGGGTTTTCCTGTCTATCCAGCAAAGAATAATTAGGAAATATCAGAATAGTGAGAGTTTTTACCTGAAACCAACTATATGACACCTAAGGGACAACATCCAAGGTTGACCTCTGGGGTAAGCGTGCACACACACACACACACACACAGTCATATACACACATAGTCACATACACACACAGTCACATACACAAACACACACACACACACACGGGATATGTTCACTTCCACAATTTAATTCAAACACATAAAACCAAAACCACAAAATATTTAATGGAAATATTATTTTATATTTTAAGACAAACAGCAGGCAGAGTTTTTGGCATAACCTGAGTTGCTCAAGCTTCAGCCTTACCTTTTCTTGGTGTTGTTCATGCTCTGATTTTGCAAATTATGAGTTTTATTTGCTCCATGGTATTTTTCTAAAGCATTAAACATGGCATTATTGAACATGTGTAAATTTTAAGTATGAAATGCCTCTGTAAATGAAACATTTTCACTGTTTAATATTTTAGGTCTTAAAATTCTTGAAGCATGAGATTTTTTTAGAATCCATGATATTTGAACTTTTACTAGTCATTTAAAATGTTATATATTCATTTCATGTCCTACATACAGCTGGTAATACAGACCTACATATATGCTAGATATTATATGACCTAAAAATTCCATTTCTCTGTTTCTGTATATAAAGTCCTACTATACAGGCAAATATGATCTGTAAGTTTTTAATAAATTTTAACATAAATCTTCATTGCTTAATATCTCATTGCAAGTAATATTTGAAATACTTGTATTGATATCATATGTAAAATTTTGCATAAAAATTAAGAAAAAAAGTTTTTTCATACATTTTATATGATTAAAATTATCCATCAGTAATGTGGGATTCCCCTGTGTAGGATGTGAATATGTTTTATTACCATTGGTTAATAAAGAAGCTGCTTTAGGCCTATAGCAGCATAGATAGAGTAAGGCAGGAATTACAAGCAGAGATAGAGGAGAAAATAAGGCAGAATCAAAGAGACACCATGTAGCAGCTGAAGAAGAAAGACACCCCCTGAAAACTTACCGGTAGGCCACAGCCTCGTGGTGATAATAGAAATGAGTTAATTTAATATATAATATATATTATAAAATATATATTTATATATAATATAAATATATTAATATATTATATATAATATATATTAATATATATTAATGGTGATTAATAGAAATGAGTTAATTTAAGATATAAGAGTTAGCCAGAAATATGCTTGAACCATTGACCAAACTGTTGTAATTAATATAGTTTTCGTGTGATTATTCAGGTCTGAGCTGCTGGGGAAAAGAAAGAGCATTCTCTACCAACACATCAGGAAAATATAAATCTGTCTTAGAGGAACAACTTCTTCACAAAGGACATAACTATTGGTAAAGAGGGAAATGTAGGGATGAGACATTTAAATGACCCAGTTACGCATGTCATCTCTAAAAGCCTGTGTGCAATAGACAGGGTTCAGAAGAATAAAGTTTGTATGGTGAGAAGACTGGAGAGGTACCTGAACAAGCATGCATCTTTTGATTACTATTACAGAAAAAGTTCTGTGTCTTTATGGGTGGCCCATAGTGGCCAGATATTTCATATATACATATATATCATTCTGAGTGTTTTAAGATGATTTTTGGATGAGATAAATAAATGACTGGAATTTAGGTAAAGAAAGATTGCCTTCCATAGTGTAAATGGCTCCCATTCTATCTATTGAACAAAAAATTGCTGCTTCCAAGCAAGGAGGAATTCTACAGCTTTAAACTCAACTCTATCTCCTTCCTTGGCATCTGCTATCTCACTCTGAAGAATCTGGTATCAGTAGCCTCTATGGTCATGGGTATTTCCTTGTAATCAAACAATCTTTCTTCCATTTACTTTTCTCGGTAAAATAATTGCTCCTGTTTCCCTGAATAATAATATGCCCATTCCCAAGAAAGACCTCAATTAACTCAAAAACTTGATTAAATGTGATATGTTTGAGGCATGTATTTGAAATTAAATCTATAAATAGCAAATGGTATCTGTGATGGAAAATAAGGCTGAAACATTCTGTGTCATTTTTGCCTTAGAGAATATCCACAGTTTATGTTAATTAGGACACACACTGATTTTACTGTTGGCCTTATACTCCTTTTCCCCTCTCTGTGATCACACATCATGTATCCCCTACCACTGAACATTGTCTTGTAGATTTTTTTCCTGTTTCTTAGTAAATGTAAATCTGTCACTCAAATCAAATTATAGCTAACCATATTCAACCTGGAAATATAAGTTAATATTTACTTTTATTAACTGGAAAAATCAACAGGGAAACACATAATAAAAGTTTGGAAGAATAACGCTGTACTCTGCTCTGCTACAGTCAGAATTACTGTTTCAGAACATTACAAATTAAGTAAATTCAATCAATTTTACCTACATCAATTTAACAACTCTTGAATGGTGCATTTTTTAGATTGCATTTAAAGGAACACAGCTAACAATAATAAGTATCAGAAACGTTGGTTTTAGGACGCAGATTATTTCAGAGGCAGGAAGCTGATAATTTGACAGTAGAGAAGTCTGTATGGCAAACACCAGGTCTCTCTAGTTCCATCACATCCACTGAGCTGCAGAAGTTGGTAGAAAGGCAGAAAAGTGTCAAGTTCCTGGGAATGAGTATTTTATGGACAATATTAGTTATCCACTCTTTTTTATAAGATGAGGAGAAAAAATACATCAAAATAATTCTTTAAAGTGATTGTATTTGTTAGAAAAAGATTGGCATTACATTCATGATAGGTAGCTTCTCAGCCCAAGAATTGTATACTCATGAGTAACATGGCTAGAGATTTGGATGTGATGCCAATGATCAGGAGAATGTCCAAGAAGCAGACTGCAGCAAACAACATGCAAAGTTCCCTAGATCCAAGTTACACTTTCAATTGATGGAACCTGGGTATGTACTTCCTCGCCTTTATCCAGGAGATTCTCTCACTGTCTGAGAGAATTTTAAAGGAAAGGGTGCATGAGGATAAAATCTGTCATAAATATTTAAAACAAGAGAAAATATGACAGTCAAAAGTCATCAGGTACCCGCTAAAGAGAGTAGAAGTAAGGAAAATCTTGTGACATAAGAGTCCTCCAAGAGCCAATATATGCACCCAAAAGGAATTCATGGGTCAGACATCTGTTTGCCTTATATAAAGATGTTTTAGTGTATGTCAACAAAGATATATCTTCAGCCCACAGAGAGATGATCTTCAGCACTATGGACTGTAAGAAAGAGGACATCTCTCTCATTACTCCTCTGTGACAGGAGAACAGTGTTCATAGTGACAACAAAAAACAGGCCAGAACATCCAAATTGATTATTATGACTCACACCCACCATTAATTAGACATCGAGAATGACTAGGGCAGGAACACCAAGTAGTACAATTTAAAACTGGTGTAACAAAAGTTAAATATTTGTATGAGAGACAGGACTTAATGAAACTTGAAATTCACAAGGGAAGCTATATTATTGATGAAAAGTTTTTTATTTTGTCTTTTACCTTTTTATATGTTATCTACTTGGGTTGAATGTTTATATACTATGTGTGAAGGACTATACTGTATTTTGCTTTATCTATAATACCAACTAACAATATTCTTAAAAGCATCTTTTACTACTCCCTCACCAAAGGCTCTAAGATTATTGCAGAAAAGGAAATAAGAAGACTATAAGAGCCAAAAGATCACAATGTTTGCTGTGAGACTCTATCTTCCAGCTCCGACAAAAATTACACCCATAAAATTTCAACAGTATGACTGCCCAAGTATGAGCTAAACAAGCATGACTCCACTGGATATGATAAACTGGATGGTGAGGTTTTCTTTGTGGAAGAGCACACCAATTGGTTGTCCATTGCCAAATAGTCATCCTCAGAATCATACATACAAAGAATAATATATGCATTGAACAAGTTTTATATATATGTGTGTGTGTGTAAATACATATACACAATATACATGTACATCAAATGCATGTACATATACATACATCAGAATCATGTGCATGTGCTTGTACATATACATACACATGTATGCATGCAAAACAATTAGAGAAAAAAAGAGTCCATGGATTTGGAACATGAGGAATGATATATGGAAGGGGTTTTGGTAAGGAAAGGGAAGAGAAAAATGTTGTAACCACTTTATAATCTCAAAAATAAAAAGGTTTTAAAAATATCATTTACCAAAATACTTAGGATATCTTTACTTTTATAATATAGCAAATTGTAGAACTCAACCAAAATCTAAAGTCATTAAATAAGATTTTTTCATTCACATGAGTTTTGAAATCTGATATTTTTTTCCTAAGACACGATATTCACTAAACACTCAATATGCTTCTAGAAGCCTCAGCTTTGAATTGAATTATACTATTTTAATAACCAATTGCTCTGGAGAAGATCTGTGTGGAATGCAAGAACAGCATCTGTGGATTTTTTTTTCTTGGCCATCTCATTTTTGTCATCTGGTTTCATATTCTCTATCCATGTCTAGTGCTCCAGTTGCTTCAAAATGATTATTTTTGTATGCTTTGTCTGGCTAGTTCTTTTTAGCAATAGACTTTGCCATAAATATCCTAGACTTCCATTGTCAGAATAGAAACAGTCTGTGAATCTATGATTTTCAAAATTATATCTTAAAAATTCACAATAGAATTGTCTGGACTCTCTCATTTTCTCAAAACTTTGCCAATGCTTGTCTGACTTCAGTGTCTTTCCATTAGACTATACTCATGTATATTTATGTTTTCAGAGAATCAGCATTTCATAGTCTCCATTTTAATACTGGCTTCTCCTATATTTCTGGAGTCTTTCATTCTATTTTATAGACCCTTTTCTTTCCTCAATTTTTAAATATGAAAATATATTGTTCCTTAATATTGAATTACATTAAAATTACTTAACTTCAAACTCCAGGGTAAAATGCTTCTGGCTTTAAATTCAGGACTCTTTACATATTTGTGATAGGATAACTTGATTCATGCTCAGACCTGACACAGAATCTCAACAAGAATGTGTTAGAACTTATGTACTATTTAAAATAATGATAGCATTATATATAATTATTAATATCCAGTTTTAATATTGGTGCTATTAAAAGTAATTAAAAACAAATAGACCTCTGCCATCAGTTTAAAAGAGCTGCCAGCAGGATAACTCTAAGTTGAGGGTGGGGGGCAGGACACCAGAGTAAACTGAAATCTAAGAAGGGTTTATTCGTTCTTGCACCTGCTTAGCACTAAACTAGTCAACTGAAAAAGTCAAACCGGAAGCAAGTATGATCAAGTGTGTTTTTGAAGTCAAAAGGACTAGGATGTCATAAACTGAATTGGGAGAGGGGGAATGATGTGAAGAGTCTCACCAGATTGTACATTAGTATGCTCTGAAAAAAGATTCTACCAAAACTCTCAGGCTCTCAAATGTAAAGTGCAACCAAAGATTATTTTAATTTCACTGTAACACTTCAGGAACGTCACCTTGATACATCCCATAAAGTGGATACTCTTTCTGAAGGTTTCCTGGAATACTACCTATAGACCATTTTACAGTTAACTTCAGATGGCTTGGAACATCGCATTTCCCCTGCTCCCTCAAGGCATAGAGGTTTTGAAGTAAAGTGTTGGAAACTAACGTTGTGAAATTGCATATTGTTAAAAAAAATCTCTCTCTGGCTCTCTCTCTCTCTCTCTCTCTCTCTCTTTCTCAAGTGAGGATGATAAACTTAATCAGCCAAGTCACCATCAGAAAGGGATTAGCATGATTAGATAATTTTACTAAAGTATCAATAGTTTTATAGATATATACTCATTGCAAAAAAGCAGAAATCTCAGAATTGGCTAAAATTAAATAGCACCAATTCCTTAGAAAGTTGCAATGAGAATTTCTGAAGGTTGACTAAAGAAATAAAATAGTTTCATACAAGGCATGATAGAGCACAGACGCTGAGAAAATTAGTAACAAGGAGGTCTGGGGGGGGCATAAAACTCACTGTGAAGAAGAAATAGAAGAGATGATGCTAGTGAATGAGGGGGTCTTAATGGGAGTGTGGTGAGGATGGGAATAGGAATGAACAAGGTTGAAAGGATAGAGGAAAAGAGTATTGGGAGAGACAACAAAAGGGGAGGGAATCTTTAGAAAGAGCTAGAAACCTAGTGCAATGGAAATGGTCAGGAATCTACAAGGGTGACCCTAGCTACAACTCATAGCAATGGGGAATACGAATCCTTAACTGGAAATCTCCTATAATCAAGAAGGATTTCCTATGGAGGGATTGGAGCATCAATCCAGCCACAAAACCTTCGATCTACAATTTGTCCTGGCTATAAGATGTGTTACAGTGAAGATGGTGCAGAAAATGGGCAAGTGGTCAGTGAAGGGTCCAGTATAAGACCTATACAATTAGAGGGAGCCCATACCTGACATGGTCAGGAAGGCCAGGACCCAGGGACTGGATAGCCCAGAGATCTAGGATAGAACCAAACATGAGTTGTAAAATAAACATAAATAAATAGTCAATAAAATGATTTCTAATGATATTATGCCATACTCATAGATTGGTGCCTAGCCCAATTGTTGTCAGAGAAGTTTCACCTAGCAACTGATGGAAATAGATGCAAAGACCCACAACTAACATTAGGTAGAGCGTGGGAAAACTTCCAAAAGAGGGGGATAAAGCATTATAGGAGCAAGAGGAGTTAAGGACACCACAAGAAATTCCACAGAAACATCTAAATTGGACTCATAGGAGCTCAGAGAGGCAGAAAGAGCAACTAGGATTGACCTAGGTCTTCGGTGTATATATTACAGCTGTGTAGCTTGATCTCCTTGTGGGACTCCTAACAGTGGGAGCAGGCCCTGTCTCTGACTTTGTTGCCTACTTTTGGGACCCTTTTTTCCTATAGTGTTGCCTTGCCCAGTCTTAATAGGAGATGAGGTGTCTAGTCTCACTGCAATTTGATATGCCAAGGCTGGTTGACATCCATGGAAAGCTTACCCCTTTCTGAAGAGGAAAGAAAGAGGAGAAGTGGGTGTGGAAGGCAGGAGAAAGGAGGGTGTAGCAACTGGAAGGAGGGTAAACTGTGGGTGGGATGTAAAAGCAAACAAAAAAATAAATAAAAGATAGAATTAAAAATTCAGCGTGTGTGACATTTATTCTAATGACCTCGGGTATCAGTATAGTCCCATTTTTCTCCTATCCTTTTGAATTTATTTTCTCATACAAAGTAAAACTAACTTTCCTAACAAATTCTTTTTGAGATATAAGAGAAATATGCACAATCTTTCTAAAACATTTCAATAAGCCTAACATTCAAGGACTATTGATACCAGGTGTCCTGTGGATGCAGCTGACTTCTCCCATCATTCATCTGCAACTTTTTTCTTGCACAGTGTCTTGAATGAACAAAAGAGTGTAAAAACTGTAAGAAGAAATACTTATTATATCAGAATATATGCAAATAGCATTGCAATTTTGTCTTTTACATCTTTTGTTATGGTCAAAGGTGAATCAATGGTATATGAAAGCAGATATACATTACCTTATAATAGTCAATGCTGGCAGTTATTTATTTATGAGATCATAATTAAATTATTGTTAGTTTGGAATAAAATAGGCAATATCTACATAGACTTGAGTGAGTGCATTTATATATTTATTGCTGCTGATTTTAAAATAAAAAAAAAAGATTTATTTAGCTCATGGGTTTGGTTTACCACATGAACACCATCACCTCAGGACTGCTGAGAGCTGTGTCAAATTCTGGTGAGTACCAATGGCAAGAATTTGAACAGGACCAAGTAAATGTCTCACTATTAAACAAACTGTAACAAGAGAGAGGTGGTTAAATAATCCTGACTGAGAATATTTCCATAGTGAGCTGAGGACATCTGACAAGACTGTACATCAAAAGACCCAAAACATCTCCCACTGCGATCACTCTACAGACTATAATGATAGTCCTGTAAAGAGCATTCAATTCATCCCATACCATAACAATAAGATATTGATATGAATGTCTCAGAAATAGTGAAACTATAAATCTAATAGTTTTGCAGAATATAACTTATTCAAATATTAATATCAACTACTGCTAATCATTTCTTCTTTCCCTAAATTTGCAAATGGAATTTTTTAAACACTCTAAATGGACAAGAATATTATGCATCAAATTTATATTTAGTATGCAGGTTTTGAAATTTCATCATACATAATTTTATTATGTAACTAAGAGCTATCAATATATCCCCCTCAAAAACACCTTGCATGGCTTCTCTAGTCTTCATTAATATTCAAGCTGTGTTTCTAAAGAAGAAGAGTTTATTCTTAGCTCAGACAGTAAATGACATAGGGAATAAGAACTGCCTTTTGAAGTTACACACTGTAATCATAATCATCACCTTCAAAATTATGTTGAAGTTGAGGCAAATTACAGTGCTAAGAAACAGGAGAAAGTCTATTAATACATACAATTGAATGGTATGAATTAAGACATCTTCTTCCAAATATATGATGGCTAGGATACATATTTGATAAAAAAAATTATGGAGAACCAAAGGAGTTGATTGTTTTGCCTCTAAACCAGTGATTACTCTCAAGTCTGAATGTTCCAACAATAAAATAGCTCTACATTATCAAGTTCTTACTACCTTTATTCTTATCATTTATAGATCCAGGTCACTTTGACTTAATCCACACAATGGTGCCATCATGTATAATCTCACCTACTATGTCCAATTCAAGGCTAACAAACTACAATTGTTTCACTCTTAATAGTTCCAACCATATTACATTATCTTGAAATTACTTGTAATAGTGATTAGAAAATTGGATGTGCAAGTCTACCTTCAAAATATTTTGCCATTCAATGCAACAAGCAATATGAATACCCATGATAATTTTTGAACACATAAAGGTAAAATTGAATTTTCAAAATTAAAAGTACATGCATTCAAAAACTTGGTACTATCAGTGGCTTCAGTACTTGTGTTACTGTTGTGTTATTGTTGAGGTATGATCTCTATCCTTCTAGATTTAACTGGTCTTATAAGTCTGTGCTTTGACAATAAAATAAAACACTGTCATTAAAGGCATAAGAAAGCACTTTGGTAGTGTTGGTAAAGAAATTGCTTCTGTGAGTTTTTGAAAGATTGTGCTTCTCAGATTTTGATACACACACTATACATGTTTATTTAAATCATGCTACTTTTTGTACCTCACACACAGCTTTCCATTTTTTGAGAGATTCTTAACTTATTGATGTATCCTCTGAGGGCCCCAAAACAACATTCAATCACTGAACTCATTTTCTGATATTTTCACCAAGTTCTCATTTCTACCTCTCTATCTTGTTCCCTTTTCCTCTCTATCTCTTTTCCTTTTTCTCTTCCTTTTTCTTATCCTGTGTCTCTTCCTCTTACTATGGAGTCTTTAAAAGACCAGAGACTCACTCATCTAAAGAAATCTGGGGAAACAGTTCAGCCCCACTTTTGTGTTATATAATAAATAGATTCCATCCATATCACTCCATTTTTTCCTTTGCTACGATTATTCCCACTTCTTTGCATGTCCCTCTTCACAGCATCCCTTAAACGTCTAGTATGAATCATTGGCTTCACGATAATCACCGCTTCTTTTCTTTTCTTTGTAGTATAGATACTGAAGAGGACATGGTTTGAAAGTGAGCAAGGGGAGTTTTATGGAAGGGTTTAGAGACGGGGAAGAGGAGGGATGATATGGTGTAATTATACTGTAATCTCAATAAATAAACAATAAATAAAAAGTAAACAATAATAAAAATTGTTTTTAAATGTTTACCATTCTTATCCATCATGGAAAAGCAAATCAAAATTGCTTTGAAATGTCATCTTACCCCAGACAGATTAAGAAAACAAAGACAACAAAAGAAAGAGCTAAATGCAGAACGAGAGGCCCTTATTCACATTTTTGAAGGAGTTCAAAGTGATACAATTATTATGTATATCAGTATAGGGGTTTCACACACAAATCTAACAAATCTATCATATGACCTAGTTATAGTCTTCTTAGGCGTATACCTAAAGACAGCCTATCCTACTGCAAAGATACTTGCTCGTCTGCATTCATCCATGTTCATTGCTGCTCTATTCACAATAGCCCATAAATGGAAAAAGCCTAGAAGTTTATCAACTGATTGGTGAATGGATAATGAAAATGTAGTACATGTACACAATGTAATTTTTCAGCTATAAATGAAAATGAAATTTGTAGTTAAGTGACTTAAAGGAACTTCAAAAGATTATATTAAGTGAGGTAATCCAGTGAGATAAAGATACTACCCGTTTTCTTTCATATGTCAGTCTTAGCATTGCATCTTTAGATTTCTGTGTTCAACATGGAGTGCCTGTAAAACGCCATGAAACCAAAATGATCTTCAAGCAGGAAAATAGAAAAACAGAAGTGATTTAAAAGGGGAAAAGGGGAAAGGAAAATACTGAGGAGAAAGGTCATATGGGAAGGGTTGGGAGGGTACAGAGTAGGAGATGGTAGGGAGAGTGATAAATAATTCTAAGTATATTTGAAAACTCAGTTTGGAAATCAACTATTATATAATGTACCTCCCACAATCTATAGGTTGCAAAACAAAATGATCAGTTCTATGTGAAGCTGCTTCCCATGAGATGTTAGTACGGGCATCCCATAACTGACAAATCATTAAAGTTTATTGCCATTTCACTTGCTTGTTTATCAGAATTTGATGGCAAGACCCTGTTCCTGAAGACACCAAAACCTTGGACCCAGGACAGAGAAACATTAAGGTAGTATTGTTTATAAAGATTTCTTCTTGCCTGCTAACTTTCATTATATTTATGGTGCTATAAAGGTAAAAAAAATCAACAGAATTGCACATCTGTTAAATCAGTGAGATATAACAATATTGGGCCTTACAAGATAAGATCATGAGTAGATTAGCAGCAGAAATGTTATGAGCATAACCCAGTTGCTTTGTGATTGGATTCAAAACTCAGTTCACATGTATTGTAAAGCTGGCCAAGAACCCATCACTGGGGAGCTAAAAAGTTTTGGAAGTGAACCAACTATTCTCATTTTCTTACATGGACATAATAGCAACTGGCCTCTACATACCTTATCCTTATGCACATACATTATCATAACGATAGAGGGCAGTTAATGCAGAAAATTACAAGTGGTCAAAGTGCACAGAAATCAAATATTTGTTGAGTAGTCGGGCGTCCATGTCACATAAACTGCCTGTAAGTTTTAGAAGCATTGCAGAAGAAAGATAAGAAAGCTTGTAGACCCAGAGTCTGGGAAAGACCAGGGCAAAAGAATGTCTTCTAGACAGGGACCAGAAAGGACTGCACCTCACAGTGACTGGTTTTCATTCGTTTGTTTGTTTGTTTTGTTTTGTCCAAGGTCTGTAAAAAAGCAAACTAATCAACCTCCATCATGGATGTGGGAGGGGCTCGTGAACCACCACCCTTACCTGAAGTGTTCCTAAGGGTGTGGCCCCTCATAGGTAGACCCTGCTCCAGAAAATAGCCCCAAATCTATGCACATGGAAGTAAATTAGGGTCAGGGGGTTATTAAAAAATGAGAACATGATATTAAGAGAGATTCGGAATAAGAATAGATTATATGAATATTGTGAAAATGTATTGTGTGGGGGGATGTGTTTGTCAAAGAATAAAATCTGCATTAAAGAATGATCAATGCAACATGATTGGATTAGAATGAGCTGTGGTCAGATTGTCTGGGCTCGCATCCACACAGGAAGACTGCTTACCATCTGTGCCTATGTAAGAGATAGTTCCTATACATAATGTTTTTCTAGAGCAGGTAGAAAGTATGTCAAAAGTTGACACGATCAATATTCAATAAACAAAATCCATAATCATTAACCTTGAAATACCTAATAAAATTATTCTGTACAATTTTGTAACAATGCTTACTTTCACTGATATTAATTAAGAGGGCTCATTTTCCTATATAACATTGGGTTTTTATGCATTATAAATCCAATATCTGAAGAATTCACCATATCCTTCATTTAAGAAACAGGCAGTTATTTTCTATTCCTATTTCATGGGCTCAAGTGTGGATTAGGTATGGCTGTAATAACCATCCCTGAGTTTCACATGAACCTCAGCCTTCACATGAAGCCTCAGTTAAACAAAGGACAAGTGCAGGAAAGGTCTAATGAACTATGAGTAGCTAATGGTTTGATCATCTCTGTCGCCAGTTTTCCAAGAATCCACCCATCAATGAACACTATAAGTTTAAAAGTATAAAGCTAAGCCATGTTTAACTAACTTCTTGATTTTTTTCTTGTTTTTCTTAATATTTCTATGTTTTACAAATATGTATTTTGAATATGTCTACATTGGTTTCTTTGAAATCTTATTACTAAAGCCTGTGATACAGTTAGTCAGGCATAAAATGAATACTGAAGAAGAATATCTTTGTCTTGCTACTATTTCAAAGTAAATATAGAAAATAAGTATCTTGATGATTTATACTTATATTATAGATATATTTATACTTATATTTATACTTATGTTATAGATAATTATAGATAGCCATGCTTCACATATTCCTTCAAAATTGATAGAACTAACTCTTTACATTCAAATGCTTCAATTCCAGAGTAGGCAAATGATTGACAAAAGAGTATATTTTACAGATTTCTCAGCATTAGAGAATGTAGTTTAGCCTTTGTTTGGAAATACTGCCTTATTTCAATCAATTAAAAACAAGAAAGGCTATAGATATATATGATCCAAAAGCAAACCTAAATATTGTGAAAAACATCTAAGGGATGTAGACAAAATTTCTAATCATCTCGTATAGAGTATTCCTCTCAACAAATTCGTTTCTACTTGCATGCTTGTTTCTGAGCAGACAAGTTGATAAAATGATTTCACAGTTTAAATTGAATTTAACAGACATAGCATTGTTTTGTTTTAATTTTTCTCAGCCTATTTATGCTTTTTCATTGACTGCTAGTTCTCTGGCAGCCAATCAAAAGACAAAGACATCTGTCTTAGTTAGGATTTCTATTACTGTAATAAAACAGCGTGACCAAAACCAACTTTGGTAGGAAAGGGTCTATTTTACTTTACAATTCTCGAGTCATACTTTATCACTAAGGGAAGTTAGGGCAAGGTAGGAACATGGATGCAGAAATTGAAACAGAAACCATGGAGGAACACTGTGTTTGGACGTCTCTCATGGCTTGCTCAGACTGCTTTCTCGTACAGCCTAGGACCACTTGCCCAGGGATGGCAATACTACACATAGTGATATTGCTTCTCCAACATCAATTAATTTTTTTTCTTTTTTTTTTGATTTTATTGAGTTATACATTTTTCTATGCTCCCCTCCTCTCCTCTTCTCTCCCCTTCTACTCTCTCCCATGGTCCTCATGCTCCCAATTTACTCAGGAGATCTTGTCCTTTTCTACTTTCCATGTAGATTAGATCCATTTACGTCTCTCTTAAGATCCTCATTGTTGTCTAGGTTCTCTGGGATTGTGAATTGTAGGCTAGTTTTCTTTGCTTTATGTCAAAAGCCACTTATGAGTGAGTACATAAGATATTTGTCTTTCTGGGTCTGGGTTACCTCACTCAATATGACGTTTTCTAGATCCATCCATTTGCCTGCAAATTTCAAAATGTTATTATATTCTTTTTCTGTGTATACTCCACTGTGTCAATGTACTACATTTCTCTTATCCATTCTTCAGTTAAGAGGCATTTAGGTTAGTTCCAGGTTCTGGCTATGACAAACAATGCTGCTTTGAACATACTTGAGCACATGTTCTTGTGGTACAATTGAGCATGAAGTCCAACTCAAAAGCACAGAAATTAAATTTAACAAAATCATAGAAGAGAACTTTCCCAACTCGCATCAATTGTTAATCAAGACAATACTTCCCACAGACTTGCCTAAAGGCCATTTAAAAGTATATTTAGTAATTTTTATTCAATCAATTTTTATAATATATTTTGATCATGTTTTTCCCTCATCCAATTGCCATTCATCACCCATTGCCTACCAATCTAGAACTGAGGCCCTGTGAAATTTTCTTCCATCCTTGTTGTCAACTCAACTGGTATGATTATTGTGCAGGGATAGTGAGTACTATTGAGACTTCATGAGTTGTCATTTCTGTCGTATCTAGAAAAAACAGTCTCACACTTGGTATCCCGTTCCCTCACTCTAGCAATCATTGTGTCTAGTTATCTGTTCTGTTAAACATCAATTTTAACAATCAAATGTTATCCCAATTTGAGTGAAGTTGTTTCAAGTAGTATTTTCACTGATTACTGAGTGCTACAAACAGTGTGAATGATGCAAAGTCCACATGCTCTGTGTTCACAATCACAGCCGTTGCAATCATACAAAGCAGTGCAGATTCCTGATGCTGCCTCAAACATTTAGGAAGTATTACATATTTGATTTCAAATTAATATTTAGATTGTTTACATTAAGAAACATTTACTGTTGCCTTTTTTTTCTCATGAACTCCACATCAGTTGCTCCATGTAGAGTAAAGGATATTGGGCTAAAGGATATGGGAAAATCCAATTGTCAACGATTAACATTAGGGAGATTAGGGAAACATTTTAAAATATATTCATAGCCTGAGGAACAAGGGCACAGAACTTCATGGGAATGAATATAGTTTTACTGGAAAAAGAATAAGTAAGCAGATGATTTAGAAAGTAGATTTTATACTATCGAGAATTGAATGTGCCACACAATGGCTGTTACAGAAGGTTGTCAAGGGCCTGTTTGAATAATTTTGTGTGGCAAAGAGCCAATTTTACTGTCCAGATTTAAGCAAAAATTGCACCTGTTTATCGGGAAGGTTGTCTAGGTTCATGGTAATGTAGAAGAAGAACTTATGACAAGGCCTCCTGAGACTTTTATGGTTTCAAACAGGACAAGGGATTACCCTAGGTCTTATGTTAAAATGGGAAGACATGGTCAAAATAAAGAGTCGAGAATATATATGACCAGTGTAGGGAAAAGGGAGAAAATCCACCCTCTTCCTCAACACACATGTACGTATGTGCATATTTCTGAAAATTGGTGTTTTTCTAACAGTTATGCAAGTACATAGATTCCTACCACTTCCCTTTGATGCTTCCATCTGATCAGTTCAAAGTAGAGTGACTTGATGGCGTCTGTCAGATATCCCAGCAATGCTTCTGGGTATTTTAAGAGTCTGATCTTCCTATTGATGCACAGCTGAAGAGTATAGGAATCACTAACACTGAACCAGGTAAGAGAAGCGCAGAATTTAGCTGGGGAAGGCACATGCTCATTCTCATTGCCAGTTAGTGGCAACAACATTCTAGAGCATCCTGGCCCAGGTGTCAGGATCCCATCTCCCAGAAGGAGAATTATAAACACCCCTCCATTGCCAATAATAACAGGAGTGAATAGTTGAGAGACTGCCACTTATCTGTCAGATCACCACCCGTTATTTACCTGGTGTTGAAAGAACACTCTAATCCATGCCTTTACAGGTCTCTGGGGATGGTTGACAGTGACTGGAGTCACAAATTTGATCTGTCAGTAAAAGGGCCTGAACACCTGGAAGGTGCAGTTTGAAAAGCATGAAGGACTCCCATGAGCGAGCAGTTTCCTTAGAATGTGTTTAGGAATTATATATTCTCTGTCAGTAGGATGGCATAATCATAATGTAATTTACATTTAACCATTCTGTAATTTTTTTATTGTGTTTCTCTCTAAAATATCATCCTGTTTTCAGTGTGACTAGTCTATCTTTTGTGCTGTATAGTGTGTCTTTATAAGCATGCCCCAGAATCAGTTAAAAACTCTGAAGATGTTAGATTTAAAAGTCCCCACAAATTTAATAAAATGTGTCAACATGTGCTGTAAATTATATTTTCAAATTCTTTCCAGTAAAGGAACTCATATCAAAACAGGGAAATCACTTTGTTCACACAAATTCCCTGACATAACTCAGAGCATAATCTTAATGCTTGCAAAGAGTCCTTAGACGCTCAGACTTTTATGGTTGATTTTAAAGGCTCTCTTTTTCACAATATGCAGAAAACCAAAGGTTTCGTTTTTGTTTGTAACAAGGCTCATGTATTCTCAGGATATCCATGACACATATCCTTATGAGTACATCCTGAATTTATCTTTAGCCAGTTTTGGTTAATTTCATCCACGTCATAAACAGCCAGCATACCACAGTATTGCTTTTATTTTTTATTTTAATACATAATACATTTTAATAATAAGTAGCAATAAGTACTTTTCAACAGCAGCTACTTAGAAGAAAGGAGTTTGTTTAGGTAGTAGAGATCATTTGTTCAAAACAAAATAGGTATTTAAAAGCTTAGATTAAAGGTAGCTTTGTGTACATGGCTCATGTATCTTTATGTCAAACAACCTTGAAACTCATTGGAGTTTATATGAACATGAGCATTCTGTCCTAAAATGCTTGGTGCAAAGACTGCACCCAGTATGTGTGATTTCTTTTTTGCTAAATTTTTTCTAGTTCCTTTCTGCCTTCAGTAATCCTCTGCATATTTTATATTTAAATGGTGGTGTTTTAGACAAAAAAAATGGTGCATTTCTTTTATAGAATGTATAAAGTACCTATAAGAAAATATTAGATAACTTGCACATCACCAATTTCTCTACCTCTAGACAACTATCAACAATTCCTTTAGAATCATACTGCTAATCTTATTTTTACTCATAAATACAGACTTTAATAAAATTGAGTATCTTAATTTTCATTAATGATATATTATAACAAATATATTTTTAATTAATTTAATTATTTCTAAAATAATCTTTTCTCTGTTTACATACCAATTCCATTTCTCACTTCCTCCTCTCCTCCCATTTCCCCCAAGTTCCCCCATTCCACTCTACTTCTCAGAGAGGATAAGGCTTCCCATACAGAGTCAACAAAGTCTGGAACATCACTTTGAGGCAGGACAAAGGCCCTTCTTCCTATATCTGGACTGAGCAAGGTATCCCTTCAAAAAGAAAGGGTTCTAAAATGCCAGGTCAAGCACTAGGGATAAATCCTGTTCCTACTGCCCGTGGCCCACAGACTGACCAAGTTACAAAACTGTCACACACATTCAGAAGGCCTAATTTGGTCCTATGCAGGTTGCTTCTATCAATTCAGAGTCAGTGAGCTCCCAGTAGCTCAAGTCAACTGTTTCTGTGGGTGTACCCATCATGGTCTTGACCCCTTTATTCATATTATTGCTCCTCCCTCTCTTCAAGTGGTCTTCAGAAGCTTGGTCCAGAGCTTAACTGTGGATCTCTTATCTGTTTACACCAGTTGCTAGATGAAGGTTCTGTAATGATAGTCATCAATCTGACTATAGGTCAAGGCCAGTTCAGGCACCCTCTTCTGCTTAGGGTCTTAGCTAGGGTCATCCTTGTGGAGTCCTAGGAATTTACCTGGTGTCATGTTTATAGGAGAACCCTAAGAGAGACATACATGAATCCCCCCAGGAAGGGAAATAAACAAGATCTCCTGAGAATATTGGATGTGTGAGGGAAGGGGAGAAAGGGAAGGAGAAGGCAAACATGAAGGAATGAAATAGTCGAGATGGAGAAAGAACAGAGAGGGAGAGCAAGGAAAGATATCTTTATTGTGGGAGCCACTATGGTACTAGAGTATAATAAATACCTTTATATTATAACTTTTGTACTATATTGTAAATATCAAATATTTTATAAAACATTGCATAGCTTTCTTTTTGCACACTTAAATATTTCCAAGTTTTATTAACAATGCTTAAAATGAGTAGATAAGAAATTCTATTTGTTTTAGTTTTTTTACAATATATTCTGAGAATGGGATATCTAATTAAATATAAATGAAATGAATTCTAAGAAATCATGCTCTTCAATTTTAGTACAGTTATAAAAGTATTGAAACAATTAAACTTCAGAAAATAATATTATTTTTTTTCCTTTCATCACACTTTTGTTGCAAAGTTGAGGCATTCCATGATTTACCAGAAGTTTCTTTGTGACTTCATCAACTGTTTTTTTTCCTTAGAGAATGACTTCATTCAGAGTGCTCTTACAGTCAAAGTATTGAAAGAATCTCCTCAAGAATAAGAATCTATATTCAAACTTAATTAAATTAAGTCTTTTTCAAATCTTCAATGTTGCCTACATATATTATAGGTAGATGCTCATTTGCACATCCAAATTTCATAATGTTTAAATATTGTATCTGCACACTGTATATTAACATTTGCCATGGAAATTCTTTTCATATTTCCTCTTTAGAAATATCATATTTTGGGGGCAATTCATGATTTTTGCTGGATTTTATGCTCACCCAGGGGCTTAAGCTCTGGCAACAGGAATCATCATAAAACCCATTTAGACCAGCATATTTGGATTCATATTCAAAACAGAAAGCAATGTTCAGCTATCACTGTTTCAGGATACTATAGCCTCATAAACAAGGTAAAAAAAAATAAAGTAAAAGTTGCATTATGATATATATTTTATCTGGATTGTATTTATGAGCAGCATTCTTTTTCCCAATACAGATATTTACTGGCAAGTCTTTAGAAGACATTAAGTGGAATCAGTTTGTTTTGGGGAATCTGTGCACCACAGAGTGTTGTGCAGTTGAATGGAAAGAGACCATTGATCTTGTTCTGAAAATTAAACTCATAAGCCTCTTGTCTTCAATGAAGATAGCTTAAAATAAGCTGATCTTATGGATTGAAAAACTGCTGCATTAAAGGATCATTTAATCAGGTTCAATAGTAAGGACATCACAAGGATCTTAGAAAAATAAATGAAATCCAGGTTGGTCAAGTATCCAGTTTACTGGGTAGAATCCTAATTCTAATATATAGTTGTTTTCTGCAGCAAAATTCAACATAGTGCCTGTTGTTGATTTGTGTCACTTTTTCCTTACAACCTTGGAGTTGGTATTAATTTATGTTGGATTTAATTACAAAGTTCACCTTAGAGTTGAGGGACCATAGCCACCTGAGAAGTAGCATGTGCTTAGAAGAAAGTCATTAGTTCATTGCTGGAGAATGAAGTAAAACCCCATCATGCTTTCTGAGCACATTATCATTCACCAATGGCGTGAATGATGTGGATGCAGGAAGGACTGATGAAGCCACAAACTGTAGAAGCACTAGTCAAAGGAGAGAAAAAAACCTACACAAGAAATCTTTATAAAAATATTTGTCCACAGTCTTTCATCCATGCATGTCTTCTCTAATTCCTCATTAAAGTGTAAGTATGGATTTTCAATAAGGAGGGTTTTTTTTTCACAAATATGTACCAGTAGTTCTTAACAGAATATAAAATAGAACATCAATAATCACTGAATGCAATATCAAAAGCATGTTGATAATGCTGGATTGAGGTGCTAATAACTGAGAAAAATACTGAAAAAAGCTATGTGAAAATGTGAAGTCAATGGAAGAAGGATATCACATCAGAGATTTAAAGCCACTCTAATCTACAGAGCATGTTCAGTGCTGGTCCAGGATACGGAAAACCCATACAAAAAAAACAAATAAAAAATTAGTTAAAAGGACCAAGACATCTCCCCTGCCTTGTGTCTGTGAACAATCATGGGCTCACTCAAGAGAATGAAAAAATAGCTAAAAGGATAGAAGAAAATGCTTACAGACCAGGTATCTATAGACTGTTTTTTTTTAATATATGAGGAACTTAGCACAATCACAGAAAAAACAAAATGACAAAAAATGAAAATAAAAACCATGCATAACCTGAAAGAAAAAAAGGTAAAGGTTTTAAAGAGACATTTCTTTTTCTTTAAAGATTTTTTTATGTATTATGTATATAGGTTTCTTCCTTCATGTATCCTGCAGTACAGAAGAGGACACCAGATCTTATTACAGATGGTTGTGAGCCACCATGTGGTTGCTGGGAATTGAACTCAGGACCTCTGGAACATGTCAACAGCAAACAGATGAGATAAAAGGTGCTAACAAGTACAACTCTTGTTTAGCTAAACTGGTAAAGCAACAAATTGACTTATAAATATCTCCATTCATGCACATAGACAAATGCTTCAGAGAAGTCTCTTTGCAGTTAAAAGCCATGAAGCAAAGATACAGGGTTTCACATGGTACTGTGAATAAGCACATAAAATGTCTCAGCTATAAATAAGACATACATACCATCCTCTCTAAGGCTCAGTGAGAAAAGAAGTAAGAAGAAACTAAGAGGTGGAAGATAGAGGGAAGATATGCGTTATCTTCTGACTATGATGTAACTGGAGTAACTCACTCATGAACTCACAAGAATTGTGATGGCTTTCACTGGTGTGACACAGCATTGGCACTGTTACCAGTCAATTTTGGTGAAAGAGGAGATAATAGGGTCCAAACTTTATTTGCTGAATTATTGGCTACTGATAGATTCTGGGAAAGTGAGGGTCGTAATCTTCAGTTTCTGAACCACTGGTAAACCTACAAGGGTCTAATGTGGTGATTCTGAGATGTTTAAGGAAGGTAACTGAGCAGTGAGAAAAATCAAATCAGGAGCAGCATCCCTCCATGGTTTCTTCTTCAAGCTCCAGATTTGAATTTTTGTCTTATCATCCTTTGATGTTGGATTGCTACATGTAAGAAAGCTAAACCCTTTCCTCATTCCAGATAATTTTTTTGGGTCCTTTGTTGTATCACAGAAACAAAAAAGGAAACTAGAAAAATAGGTTACAAAATATGACTTTCATGGTACTAGAATGAGCAGTTGAAGTGCTTAGTGAATGAAAAATATATAAAAAAAACAATAACAAACACACACAATTTGAGAAAGAAGCATCAGGACTATTTTAGAAGTTAATTGATTTGGAGATTCAATAAACTAGGAATGCCTAACTAAAATTTGTCAATAGACAAATCTGAAAAAATTATCCAGAAAGAGCCAAAGAGAGGAGACCAAATCCCAGAGAGTTAGAATGTGTGGTACAATAGGGCTAGATAAATGGCTTTATAGTTAAGAGCACTGTTTGCTCTTCTGAGGACCTGAATTGGGTTCAAAGAATCCACTTGGAAGATAACAAGCATCTGTGACGTCAGTTCTGAGGAATCAGAAGTCCTTTTCTGCCATATATGGACAATGCATGGACTCGGCACACAGACAGGCAAACAAGACACCTATCACAGAAAATAAAAATGAATAAATCACCTGGTGATGGTAGTAGATGCTTTTAATCACAGAACTTGTGAGGCAGAGGAAGGAAGGAAGGAAGGAAGGAAGGAAGGAAGGAAGGAAGGAAGGAAGGAAGGAAGGAAGGAAGGAAGGAGGAAGGAAGGGTAAAAGAAGGAAGGAAGGAAGGAAGGAAGGAAGGAAGGAAGGAAGGAAGGAAGGAAGGAAGGAAGGAAGGAAGGAAGGAAGGGAAAAAGAAGGAAGGCGAGTATGTGGTCTATAAAAGAACTGACAATCATAATAATAATATCTGAGAATGCTTAAAATTGCTGAGAGACACCCATACTTCAATGTGGTAAGTCTGATAAAGTCTGATAAAGTACCCAGTAACATGATGAGAATTAAAGTCTTAGATAATAAGGAAAATCTGTCAGCTATAAAGGACAGATAACATGCAGAATGGCAGTTAGGCTGATAAGAGAGTTTCTAAAATCAAAAAGAATAGAATAACAGCATCATCATGTTAAGCTTAACTTTCTGTTCAAAAGTGTGTTCATAGAAAAAGACACTATTTGAAAATTAATTTTAACCATAATTTCAGACAGACTATATCTTTGGGAGTTTAGTGACAGCTGATGAGGGCCATAGTAATGTCCTAATAGTACTTCAGGATGTACAAAAACTATTTGATAAAGAAATTCAATGTTACTGTTGTAGGGTTAGGGGGCTACTTGTTTTTTCATGACTGCCTGACTAGCTTAACCCTGAAATAACTACACACAAACTGTATTAATTAAAACACTACCTGCCCCATTAGCTCTAACTTCTTATTGGCTGATTCTTACATCTTGATTTTACCCATTTCTATTAATCTGCATATGGCCATGTGGCAGTGGCTTACTGAGAAAGATTCTAACCAGTGTCCATCTCAGGCAGAGGATCCATGGCTTTTCTGTGACTCTGCTCTCTTCCTCCGAGCATTCAGTTCTGTCTTCTCTGCCTACCTAAGTTCTGCCCTATCATCTAGGCCAAGGCAGTTTCTTTATTCATTAACCAATGAAAGCAACACAGAAAAAGAAGGAACTCCTACACCACGTTACAAAGGTAAATATGAATAAACAAGTAAACAGAGGACTATATCCAAGAAAAGTAATTATATGGTTTTGAAAAGTATAAAAGGCATAATAATGTCTACAAGGCATAAAAATCAGTAGAGTTTAACCATGAATAAATGAGAACCAAAACTAAGAGTTAAGGCTTGACCACTGACTCATATATTTTTAGATAAATTTAAGTAGTATAATAAATGAACTTAGGCATGGATAATTATTTGCCTTCAAATATTAAATCAAAGTTGAAGTCTAGCAATATTAACTAATATGATGATGGACTATGCAATTTCCAATCCAATACAGGGGAAAACTGGGATTAGAAAATATACTGAACAGGAATCTTACCTCTTAAACATTAAAAAAATTAGGTACCCAATAATCTCAATAAAATTGTTCACAAACTTATGATTCTGAATGAAAGTACTACTAATGACATTTTTGTCTCTTCCTATTTTATCCAGTTTATTTATTTTTTTCTAACTTACTGCACCTAGTATGTTGCTCAGTGACACTGAATAAAGGCACGTGTGCACAGCATCATGTTACCAAACTGATGTTTGCAGAAATGGTTTCAGGGTTTCACAGAAGTAGACACTAACCTTTTGTAGATATCTTTTATTGAGATAGATAAGTTTTCTTTTCATAATTTAAAAATTATGTTTTTTAAATTTGCTGGTATATTTATTATCTTTACTATGTTTAGGTGATTGGTTATATTTTACCACAAAGAGTAAAAATATTAACCACCTGTAAATATCAAAATAAGACTGAAGTATTTGATTATCATAAAGTGCACAATTTTCATATGCCCATCATCATCCCATTTATAAAAGACAAAATAAAAGAGTCAAATAATACACTTCAAGATTAAGTTTATACATCAAGAAATGTAAGGAAAGACAACAGAACTAAGGTCAAGGCTCATTAGGCAAAGTAGAATCCACTTGAACACATTTCCAGTTCTTTTTTGTTTTGTTTTATAGTAATGTGTTAGGTAATAAAATAAATTAGGTAATTACTAATACATATCCTTAAAAGATAGAGTCTCAACTTCTCTGGAAATAACAACAGTGATTTAAAAATAAGGTAACTTTTCTTTGTCTAACATTTATTAATACAATAACTTAAAATGATTAATAGTTAAAGTATATGTAAAACCTACTGCTCACCAAGCACCGTACTAGGAAACATTTATTATCTCATTAAGTATTTGTAATAGTTTTATAATATCTATATTTTATCCTCTCAGGTTAAAAAAACTTATAAAAGGATTTCCACTATCTTTTCCTGATAGCGGAGGCTCAATTTCCATCTATGAGATTTACTTCTACAGTAATTTATACCACACACACACACACACACACATTCTTCACTAACAATCATATGTTGAGTTTTTTTCTCTCACACTTGTGTGCACTCACACATATAGCACAACTCCATTGACCAATATTTTTTGTTCTTTCAGTTAAATATTAATTTGAAATGTAGTAAGCCACGTAACCCCAATAAAATGAGAATTAATATTATTTCCTGGTCCCTGGGACTTTTATGGATGTGAAAGGAAAGAACCAATGTTAGCAATATGTACTCTGATCTCTATGTGTGTGTATGGTCACCCCTCTCTCACACACACATAATACATAGTGTCAATGTATCCTGACATAAATACTTACCCAGTGGAAGCACAGAGTTTGGAGGTACAGAAACACTTTCGTCAACAGCTCTTCTTAAAGCATTTTTTTTAAAAAAGAGGGAAAACATTTGTGCAGGAATACATTATCTTCTGTCAATATTAAAATTGAATAATAGAGGCTTTTCCTGAAAAATGTCTGCCCCAGAAGTATGTGCAGTGTGGCATTTGCACTTTTGGCTGCTCTAACTTTCTAAGTAAACAATTTTCTCAAAGCTTAACAAAGTGTGAACCTTCTCACATGACTGTGTGGACTTTGTATTGGGTAGGATTTGCTTTGTATGGCAATAAAATATATATCATGCGTAAAATTTAGCTCTAAGAAAATATCATGAATAATTTCTTCCAAGTGACATTTGAAAATTTTACCCCTCATAGTAGTCTGTTGTCACAAACTATTTTCTGCACTAAAAATAACACCAATGGAGAGACATGAGTTTCTTCAGCCAGAATCCACTGCGCTGGTCCTAATTCCCTCACAGATTCCATAGATAGGAGAATATTCACCTTATTGTCACCTAAGTCTCTGCTATTCTGTAGGTCATCAAGTTAGGCAGATTTTAAATGGCTATTTTTGTTAGAGTGATTTCTGAATTATTTCCTTTTGATAACATGTTTTGAGCTTTAAATTTCTGTCTTTCTAACACAGTTACTCACTTCCCATGAAGTTGGGTTTTTCATTCCTTAGAATGCAGTAGCTCACTTCCCATGAAGTCAGTCACATTTTTATTTTTTTTTTACTGATGCTTCATCTACAAAAAAAAAACCTTACATAAATTTCACAAAAATTTTGAGATTAGTGTAGACTAAATGAATGGCAAAATTAATAGTCTTGCCTGCAAATATTATTTGTGTTCTCTGGAACTTATTTCATTCGTTCATGTTTGAACATGTGGGTAGTATAATAGTGTCTATTAAGTAATATACTATAAAACAGTTGTAATGTGAAAGTCCAATGGTACAAATTGACAAATAGAAGTGAAATTTTAAATATGTGGCCTTGTTCATGCTATTATATAAAATTTTTTGGAGTAGCAGAGTCTAAAAGAGGTTGACAGCTCCCTTAGAACACGCTGACAGGTAGTTGTGAGGCACTTTGATATGTGCTATGTGTGCTGGGAACTGAGCCTATATCTCTATAAACCCAGCAAGTTTCCCTAATCTCTGAGACATCTGTCTAGTGTCAATGACTTTTAGCAAATTTGTAGACTGGCAACATCACAAATAAAATCAAGTTTTAGAACATTTTCTTCACTAAAAATGACTATTGCTGATCAAAGATGGTCACCCCACCCCACTTCTACATGATCACCAAGCAACATTTGTTTGCTGTTTATCTTTTCTTCATTTGTCCCATTTTTTGCTTTTTCAGGGTTGCTACTATAAAAAGGGAACACAGTGTATCATCTTTATTGGGTTGATTGTTTCACCTATGTTCAAAGTTCGTTTACAGTGAATTTACATTTTATAAGAATTTTATATTTCATTCAGTGGTCATCAAACTATATAAAAATGTTTGTTTTGTTTATCTATCTATCAGCTGATTGAACCTTAATGTGAGTTTGTTTACTTTCTCATTGCTGGGAAGGAGTCTGCTCGAAGGATTTATTTCTGCTCACAGTTTGAGGGTATAATTTATTATGGAGATAGGAATCATGGCAGAGGGAGCATGAGGCAGCTGGTTATTGTGTCTGCAGTCAGGAAACAGACAGATATGAATACTGGTACTCAGAGCACTTTCTTTTTTATTTTCAGTCTGGAACTTCTGTGTTGGAAAAGTACTGCCCATGTTCAGAGTGGGTCTTTACTCTCAGATCAGTAAAGGGACTGTCACGGACATGCTGATGTTTGTCTCCTAGGAACCTGTAGATCTGTTAAAATTTCATTTGTTGTCAACTTGAGACCCAAACATACACCTTTCAATTTATATTTTTGTACCTGTTGATAACTTCAACTTGAGAAACTCAATTCATGGGAAAAGAAAGAGGTAGTTCTATGAGAGACTCTCACTGCGAACTTCCTGGTATTCTGGCCTTGGCAGTCTTAGTGTCTCCTTCTGCAGTGTTTCCTGAGCCATAGATGCGGAAGCTGTGACAGGAAGTACCCATTGGGGCCAGTGTTTCTACATTCTGTTTATCTCTGTGTTATGTCCAGATGTGATTTTTCTGTGGTATTTTCTATTTGCTGTAAAAAAGAAGCTTCTGTGATAAAGGGTGAGGAATGTACTTCTCTATGGGTATAAGGATAAAAATCAGGATATAGTTAGAAATCATGCTGGTCTAGTAAAGTTACTGTCTTAAATTAACTTTGCTGTCAACTTGACTAAATCTATAATCAGCTAAAATCTAAGCCACTGGACACATCTGTAGGGACTATTTTTAACTGGATAATTTGGTGTGGGGACATCCATCTTAAATCTGGATTATCTCTGTCAGAAGATTCATTCTAAATCCATCCAATATCATCTGGTGGCAAATAAGTTTTTCTATCGTGTATTCATTTCTTTGCTGGGAACCCCACCTTTTAAGCATCAATAGACATGCTAAAACAGAAGGGGAAAAATCTCATAGGGTCTGTGGTGGTTTGAATAATAATACCACCCAAAGGCTCCTATATTTGAATGCCTAATCAACAGAAAGTAATACTATTTGAACGGATTAGAAAGTGGACCTTTGTTTGGGGAAGTTTGTCACTCTAGGTGGCCTTTGAGGTTTCAAAAGCCTATGCCAAGCCCAATGTCTGCATCCCGTGGATCAAGATTTTAACTACTGCCCCAGCACCTGCTCCTCATCATGATATTATTGGACTAAACCTCTAAACCTGTAAGCAAGCTCCAATGAAATGTTTTCTTTTATAAGAGTTACCTTGATCATGGTGCTTCTTTTCACAGCAATAGAAAAGTGACTAAGACAGGATTTTTCCCCGAGACAAAGAATTATATGCAACTAATGACTGTATGGATTTGCATTTCCCTGATTGCTAAGGAGGTTGAACATGACCTTAAGTGTCTTTTGGCCATTCGAACTTTGTCTGCTGAGAATTCTCTTTTCAGTTCAGTACCTCATTTTTTAATTGGGTTAATTAGAATTTTCATGTCCAGTTTCATGGGTTCTTTATATATTTTGGAGATCAGACCTTTGTCTGATGCGGGGTTGGTGAAGATCTTCTTCCATTCAGTAGGATGCCTTTTTGTCTTAGTGACAGTGTCCTTTGGTTTACAGAAGCTTCTCAGTTTCAGGAGGTCCCATTTATTCACTGCTGCTCTTGATGTCTGTGCTACTGGGGTTATCAGTAGGAGGTGCTCTCCTGTGCTCATGTGTTGCAGTCTACTTCCCACTTTCTCTTCTATCAGGTTCAATGTGGTTGGATTTATATTGAGGTCTTTAATCTATTTGGACTTGAGTTTGTGCATGGTGATATATTTGAGATACCATCTTTACATGTGTCAGAATGGCTAAAATCAAAAGCACCAATGATAACCTATGCTGGAGAGGATGTGGAGCAACGGGAACTCTCATTCATTGCTGGTGGGAATGCAAACTTGTGCAACCACTTTGGAAATCAGTGTGGCGGTTTCTCAGGAAATTGGGAATCAATCTACCTCAGGATCCAGCAATACCACTCTTGGGAATATACCCAAGAGATGCCCAAACACACTACAAAAGCATTTGTTAAACTATGTTCATAGCAGCATTATTTGTAATTGCCAGATTCTGGAAACAACCTAGATGCCCCTCAAAGGAAAAATGGATAAAGAAAGTGTGGAATATATACACATTAGAGTACAACTCAGCAGTAAAAAATAATGACATTTTGAATTTTACATGCAAATGGATGGAAATAGAAAACACTATCCTGAGATAACCCAGAGCCCAAAAGATGAATATGAGTCTTCATCCAGTAACGGATGGAGATAGAGACAAAGTCCCTCATCAGAGCAACGGACTGAGCCCCCAAGGTCCAGTTGAAGAGCAGAAGGAAGGAGAAGATGAGCAAGGAAGTCTGGACCGCGAGGGGTTGGTCCACCCACTGAGACAGTGTGCCTGTTCTGAAGGGAGCTCACCAAATCCAGCTGGACCGGAACTGAATGAACATGTGATCAAATTGGACTCTCTGAATGTGGCTGAAAATGGCTGACTGAGAAGCCATTGATAAAGGCACTGGGACTTGTTTCTACTGCATGTACTTGCCTTTTGGGACTCTAGTCTATTTGGATGCAAAGCTTCCAAGGCCTACATGGGGGGGGGGCTTGGACTTCCCACAGGGCAGGGTTCCCTGCCCTCTCTTAAGGAGGGAGGGGAAAGCAGGAGGGTGAGTGGGGGAGCGGGAGGGGAATGGGAGGAGGGGAGGAAGTAATTTTTTTAATGGAAACATGAATTTTAAAAAGAATGACTGCATGGAGAAGGAAAATAAGTCTCTTACCGGGATGAACCCCTAAATTGCATCCAATACAGATAAGTCAGCCCTAAAACTGAATGTACACAAAAACTAAAAACAAACTCAGCAAGTTATTTATACATTTATGTGAATGCTTGAGTGTACGCACGCGCGCACACACACACATAGCAATCACAGCAAAAGTTGTTACTAATATGAAAATGAGAAGTAGAAAATGTAAGCAGTAAGAGGGCAAAGGCTTAGGCGGCTGTAGGGAGGAAAGAGAAGGAAGAAATAAAAAATATTTTAGCTACATTTCAGTTAAAAATGTATTTTATAAAATAAGAAAAGAGCCAGAACTAAAAATAACACTGAAAAGATTTCCCTCTCCAAAGCACATGCCTAGAAAAATGTTTATCTAGATATAGCATAAAGAGAATGCTTCAACCATCCAGGAGTTTAAGATGGTGTATCTTACTATGGCAGTGGAACCTGGACTGTTGTCTATGTGGTATGAGAGGGAGGAGGGTTGTGGGATGGTCCCTAAATACCAGTCAGGTATAACTATGTATGGCAGAATCTGAGTCCTTACAAGAAGGCTATGAGAGGATGGAGGCAGAAATTTCTGTCCCACCAGCCAGCTCCCAAATAAACAGAGGCTTATATTTAACTGTGAATGTTTGGCTGATAGCTCTGGCTTGTTATTAACCAGTGCTTACAACTTAAATTAACCCATTTCTATTAATCTATGTGCTGTCCCAAGGCTTGTGATTTTAACTTCTCTGGCATGTCTTGCTTACTCTCTGTCTGGCAACTCCACTGACTCTACCCTGCTTCTTCCCAGCCTCCTTTGTGTCTGAGCATCCCACCTATACATTCTGTTCTGCTACCAGTCAGCTTTTTAGTAAACCAGTCTGAGTGACAGATCCTCACAGGGTACAAAATGATTATTCCAACGCAAGAGGCCAGTGTATGAAGCTGATAAAGGGGAGCCAAAGTTGCTATGGAGACCCCAGAGCACTGGTGATGCCAGAATTATAAGACAACAAAGAGAAGCTATAGGCCTGAAACTTAATTGTCTCTAAAGAAAATCAAGTGGCAGAGCTGGTGAGCAGCCTACCTATTCCTGGTCTATGAGTACCAGCTGGAGCTGAAGCTACAGCATTTTCATTTACTCTACTTGATTACATATTGCTTGGCTATGAGCTTCCATTTCTAACCTGCCACTCTTCCCCATTGCAAAGGGAATGTTCAGTCAATTCATTTTATATTAATTATGCATTTTTTTTTATTTTGAAAGCTCACACAGTGACAAGATTTCCTCAAGGCTCAAAAACTCTGTGTTTTTCATTTGTCTTGTTTTCAACAGTGATGGGACTGTTACAAACGAAAGGACATTTGATGTTGCAGTGAATGCATTTTACATTCTGAGTTGATCATTGGGCCTATAAGGACAAGAGTTTGAAGTTTAGCTCTAAAGATGGTATGTTTAGATGTCAATTTGGCAAGTATTAGACTTATGATGGTGGATATTGATTGTCAACTTGGCAGGGTCTAGAATCACCTAGGAGACAAATGTTTGGGCATTTCTGCAAAAGAATTTCCATACTATGGTCATTGTAGTGGGAAACCCATTATAAATATGTGTATCATCATTTCATTGGCCAAAGGAAATCGGGGCCAAGTTTCATTACTCTGTTTTCCTACTACAAACATTTGTAAGCAGATTTCTCATGCTCCTGTGACCATCATTTACCTGCCACGTGGACCTCAACCTTTCAACAACCAGAACAAATCCTTCCTCTCCCCCTTCCATTTTTTCCTTCTTCCTTCCCTCTCTCCCTGTTTCTCTCACTTCTTTCCTGCTTTCCTGCTGTCCTGGTATTGCTCTTATGTGTCAGACACAAAACTAAAGGTATCTTCTAGAAGAAAAACTTTAAGTTCCTAAGATAAGGGTCTATTCAGGATTATCAAATTACTTTATTAAAATAGATATATACATATAGTAACATACATGTGTATAATTTTAAAAAAATAAATAATTTATTTGACATTTTGATTCCTTGGCTTTCTGGAATATAGGCTTCGGAGAGAACTAACTCTACTATTTTTTTTCTTATGTAGTCTTTCTTCCTAGGGAATTAAAAAAATGAATGTTGAAGGAAAATAAAAAAATGAGCATTTTTTTCTTTTAGCTATGAGAATGAATGACGACATGTTGGTTAATCCCTAAGTGTATCAGCCTAGGGCAGGAGAAATGTTACTTAGAATATAATTTTATACTGGCCTTTATCAGTTTTCTTGGAAATACAAATTCTAGTGGTTAGCTAATCTTCCATCACCATAAATCACTGCCATTAACTTCTCATATTTACTGAAAAAAAGAGCCTTTTTACCAAGAAAAAGAAATACCTCTAGCCAGCTGGTCCAATGACTTGGCATCATTTTGTGCTTTTTCTTTTTTACAATGGCTTAATGCACATTTAAATGCATTCCAGTCATTGGATACATAAAGTTTAGAAGAGAAAGTAGAAAATGGAAGACAAGTTACATTAGATGTTGTTTGGCTTCTCTGTGCTAGAGAATTTAGAGCTATAATTTTAATTTTAGTTGAAATACTATGGAAGGCAAAGATACCTAAAAATTAGAAGTGTTGAAAGTTGAATATAAATATTTCTTATCAATAATAATATAGAGAGACAATTTTTACTTATGGGAGGTTCATTAATACTAACAACGCTATGAAGGATATTGTGAGTATCTGTTCTGGCCTGCCCTTGGGGTTCTGACAGGCTATGTCTTCAGCTGTAGTCAGAGAGAGCAACACCTGAGAACATTCACTATGTTCACTTTTAAAAGGTGGGCCTTGCCTACCTCACATCTCTCTCTTTCTTTTTATGTTTCTGTTTGTTCCTTTCTCTCTCTCTCTCTGCTTCTCTGACTGTCTCTCTGTCTCTCCTCCTTCTCTCCCTCCCCGTGCATCTCTGCCTTTCTCTTCTTTTCTGCTACTCCTGTCCCCAAGTCTGGTCTCCACTCTCCCCTACTAATCCATTCCCTTTCCCCCAAGGAAGAAAACCCTCCACTTGAGTTCTCTTGCGTGGTGTCTTTCTCTTGCGGGCCACTTTTTAACAATTACAACAGCCATCCTATAGAGTAACTTATTTTAACCAATAACTATAAGTTTATGAAACCATTATCAACTCTATTTTATAGATAAAAGACCTAAGGCATAAAAAAGCACTAAACTTTCTACAGGGATGAACATCAATGACTAACTATGTCTGAAGATTTGAATCAGGATCCGTGGATCAAATTTGTTCATGAGTCTTAGCACAAAAGAAGACATGCAATGAGACATCGTCCTTCAACTGCTTACACACTGCCATCTTCTACCACTGTCAAGAGGGTGCCACCTAGGATATCCAATGTTGCTTATTTATTATGCCTAAAATAATTTTAATATTTTATTTATTTGCATTGATGTTGTGTGCACACACATGCATGCATGTGTACATTCACTTGGTTTTACATAATGATCAGTCCTGATTTTTCCACCTAATATCATATAGAATAACCTGAGAGCCCCAGTGTGGAATTGTCTAGATGAATTTGACCTAAGGCATGATTGCTAGGAATTTTCTTCATTTGGTTTAGTTGAAATAGAAAGATCCAGCCTGAATATGAATACGGACTTGCAACATTTCACGGGCTAGGTCGTGAGTTAATTAAATGAGAAAAACCAACTGAGAACTGGTTTTCAAAATTTAAAACCAACCCCTATTAATTCATTATTCTCTGCTTTTGATTGTGGATGAAATCTACTTGCTTCAAGTTCCTGTTGTTTCAGTGGATAGACCATAATCTGGGATTGTGAGTCAAATAAATTCTTTATGCCTTAAGTTGCTCATCAGGATATATTTTCACAGTAGCAGAAAGAGAAATTAAGATAATATATGTGTGAAGGCCAGAGAACGACATCAAATATATTTCCTTAGTTTTTCTCCATTTTTATGCTTCTGAGATAGTATAAGTATATAAATGTAAATATATAAGACCATTGAAATCAAGAAAATAAAACTACCATTAAGAAAATAGTTTAACAAGCATTTTAGCAAGCAAAAAGTGCTAAAACAAAAAAAAAAGATAAATGTAACTGCTTTTCGATGAATTAGGAATGTTACAATGGTCAAAATCTAATTAGTTGTTATGTGTTTGCTGACCCTGTAGAATAGTAATAAAAATAAGAATCATGAAAATTTATAAGAAAAATGTATTTAAATTGGAAGAGTTCAGACTTTTAGGGACATGACATTGTCTCCATAAATCTAGTGACTACTTTGAAAAGAAATCTTGACAAACTAATAAAAAAGCCACACAAAACAAGATAAAATATGGTTTTTGATTTGACATCACAAGATGTTTTTTAAAAAAATCACAAGTGACTTTGTGATTTAAAAAGCTCTTTTAATTGTTTGTCATGACCACAGAAGGGATCTGAAGCTGAAAGTGGAGATGGCAAACAATTGGACCCAATAGGGCATTTTGAAAGTCGGTGTGGGAATGGGAACATATAGCATGATTAATAAAAACTCAGAGACAGATACTGGTGTTGAACCTGAAGGTCAGATAAGCAAAATACCAAGCCATTGGCTCTTACTTCTATCTCATTTCAAAATGGAGATCATGTTTCCAGGAATCCTCAGAATGAGACAGACTGAGAGCTGTCTCCTCCCGTCTTATATTTCTCTCTAGTGCTGGAATTAAAGGCATGCACCACTACTGTCCCATTTCTATGGCAAACTAGTGTGGCTACTGGGATTAAACGTGTATGCCACCACTGCCTGGTCTGTAAGGCTGACCCGGGTGGCTGTTTTATTCTCTGATCTTCAGGCAATCTCTATTTATTAAAATACAAATGAAATATCACTACAGAAACATCGTGACCATAACGAACAGCCTGTAACTCAATATGGGGATGGAAACAAGGTGACCTTATAGGGGATCCTGTAATTCTTTGTGGGAATGGCAATCAACATGGCAAGAATAAATGGTTTCTGGATGCTCAAAGATCGAATATTAATTCAAAATCAGTCTTACAATGAATGTGAGGTCCTTCTGTCAAATTTGTCCATTCTGTATCACACTGTTCATACCAATCCTGGTTCTGAACATGCAATATGCACACCACACACCACCACTACATACAATGCCTAAAAGGGAATGCTACCTGATAGACACAAACCCAAATACAAAAATATTCAATGAAATGAATTGCGATGTCTTTTATTGTTCATGCAAATTGTCTGCTCTTATAGATAGACAATGCCTTAATTATGGCACACAAAGTCTCCTGATACTTTCCTATTATCATTCCCTAGCATGTGTCAAATTGATACAACTTTGGATTGTACTGTATTAGAATGCTCAACTTAAAAAAAATGCATTTGTGGTAGTGACCTAATACAAAAGAAAAAAAATTAAGTAAATTTTGACTTGAAGTTAGAATAAAATTAATTTTTTTCTGAAATGGTGATAAAGTCATTTTATGCTATGTGTTTATTAAAGAACTATTCTCAACATTGACTAAATGCAAAATCAGAATTTCCATCAAACCTGAATAATATTGAAGGTATACTATGTTTTATAGTATTTGTTGCCTGAGGTTTCTGTCCCTCCTCGTCCCACAGCCCATCAGTCCCAAATAAACATACGGAGGTCTACATTAATTATGAACTGATTGGCCTAGTAGCTCAGACTTCTTATTATCTATTATGACTTAGTCCATAATCTTTGTCTGTGTTAGCCATGTGGCTCAGTACCTTTATTGGCAAGGCAGTCACATCTTGCTTCCTCTGGGTATGGATGATGTCTGCAGACTGAAACTTCCCTCTTCCCAGAATTCTCATTGCCCCACCTCTACTTCTTGAATGGTCACCTCACCTCTACTTCTTTCCTGGCTACTGGCCAATCAGCATTTATATAAAATACAAGTGGCAGCATACAAACCATTGTCCCACAGCAAGTACCAAATATTAAATTAAGTATTAATTCTTTATTTGAAGTTTAATAAATAAATCTTACCTATGAGCACGCAATTTTCTTTTAATGTTAATAAAGAATAAAATAGTGCACACACCAAAAATTATGTTAAAGTAAATGTATGACTTGTTTTGAGAAAATAATTTATTTACCTATTTTATATACCTATAAAACTGGGTTCTCATAGAACACCATTGAGAAAAGGAGGCTGTAAGAGTAAAAAGTTGAAGAAGTCCTGCTATAAACTCTGTCTATTCAAAAGTCATCTTCAACATCTATCTATAAATATTTTATGACATAGAAATTTAACAAATTTAAAGATAGTGTGAAAATAAAATAACCTGTCTTTCAAAATGTTATTGCAAAAAGAATTTATAAAATAATTCTTGGCAATATCTTCAGTAAGTAGCATGTCTGTATCCTTTGATAATTCTTCTTGTTCCTAGATAGAATGTGTGGTTTTCTTTGTAATTTCTCAGGAAGTCAAATCATCTCCTTTCTTATAATTCTTCCTGTTCCTAGACAGAATGTGTGGTTTTCTTTGTAATTTCTCAGGAAGTCAAATCATCTCCTTTCTTATTCAAATAGAACTAAAGTAAAGTCATTGGTTATCGCTCAATTTGAAATATAGTACTTTACAAAGATCAGACCTAATTAAAATTTGTGTAAACTCTAAACTACAAGAAACAAACTCATGAAAGAATAATGCATATGCACACATACATACAGATATAAACACATAGTGCATATAATAACCATGGATAAAATATTAATCCTGATATCCTACAATAAAACACATTTTTGAATGTAGGCAATTTTCTATAAGGCCTCTTGATTTCCTTGAATAATCCATATGCTTGGAACATAGATATAAACAGTTGTCTCAGATTTAGGAGCTCAGGTTTCAAAATGCTAATGATACTCAGTCTTCTGCTTAATCAAATCAATTACTTCCTCTTTTTAAGATTATTTTTCTAATAACTCCATAACTTCAGCTTCATCCAATAATATAGACTTTCTAGTCTATTTTATATTCGGAAATTTTAGTTCTCAATATTTTTAAACATACTCTATCGAGTATTGCATATATTTTCCATAAAATTCAATATAATAAATAAATCTCCCCAAATCCATAATTTATAGGAAATCAGTGATATCCTCAAAAGTGCAGCAAAATATAAAGTAGTTTTTAATTTGTGTTACTCTCTTCTGAGGAATTTCAACTATTTGTCAAAAAGCAAGTGCCTTAGACCAAAGTCCTTTCAAAGGTAATTCAGAACACCAAGCTTCTACACCCTAACTAGCTGTTTTACTTCTGAAAAACATGCATGTGTCTGAGCTAATGTTTGTGAATTATAAATTAATGTTAGGTTACTAACTTGTCTGAGTTCATGCTGCAACAGATGCTCTTCCACTTCACTGGGTAGTGTGCAATCCTATGTAATGCTAACACTAAAATGAAAATCAATTGTCATTACCTTCCAAAGCTGAAGAGGCACACACTCTGCACCTTAGCAAGCCATCACCTAGGCACACTCTTCGAGATGTGAATCAGGAAGTTTGCACAACAATGTTTATAACCACAGCATGTTTTGACGGTAAACTAGAAATAATCGAATAGTAGAACACATTAGATGTCATTACGAATAAACTGCCTAAAATCATAAAACTAAGAATCTTCTTGGATTTTTATTCTATATCTAATGAGATAGAAATGTGAATAACTGCTATTTATAGCATACATATGCAATATACTGTAATCAATACTGAGGAATCCTTTACTAGAAAGCTAAGAATACTTAACTAAGTCGGGCGGTGGTGGCGCATGCCTTTAATCCCAGCACTCGGGAGGCAGAGGCAGGCGGATCTCTGTGAGTTTGAGGCCAGCCTGGTCTACAAGAGCTAGTTCCAGGGCAGGAACCAAAAAAGCTATGGAGAAACCCTGTCTTGAAACTCCCCCTCCAAAAAAAAAAAAAAAAAAAAGAAAAGAAAAGAAAAGAAAAGAAAAGAAAAGAAAAAAAGAATACTTAACTAGAAAAAAAACCTGACATCTAGTGGAGAAAAGTCAATGTGATTGTTAATTTTTAGAGAACCCCGAACTTCTACTCCTAGAGCTTAATGTGAGGCTCCAATGCTGGCTTCCAATCATCTTCCACACTGTACTCCACTATGCTCCACCCCATTATACTTCACATCATGTGCCACACACATGTTTTCCTACATAGTGATGTGTGAGTAATTTTAAAACATTTAAAAATGAATACTCCTGAAATTATCCCACATTGTCATCATTTCTACCGAACACGTAAGTCTTCTGAAAGTCCTGTTATGACTATGTATTTTCAGTCTTGATTATCCTCACGAGTACAAAGGCAGCCTTATCCCCAGTTTCGCTTTGCTCAGCAGCAGGAGGACACACACACACGGCTCCTTATTTTTGTCATTAGCCTTGGTGGTAATCAGAAGGACTAAAATCTCTTCACCACTGCTTCCCAGTGCTTCTGAAGTAATCTTCATAGCTCTTAATCACCCTAGCTCTGTTAACTACAGTGCTTATCTGCTAGTGGCAGCAATCACAACTGAGAATATTGCTATTCCTGCCTAAACAGTTCAACAAGAGGATGCTCCTGTGGCCTGCTGTGCTATCTGCCGATCACTGAGGTTCTTTTCAGTTCTCATGCTTTAAAAAATTGATTATGAGTCTAAAAGTGTTTTTATGTTTGATAGATAACTTTTTTCCCAGTTAATTCAGGAATGGAAAGAAGTTGGAGCTTTGAAACAAAGCCTTCCTTAGGAATGGAGTTGGGAGCACTGCTTGTCTTATACCAGTTTTACTCCTTGCAGCGACACAGATAATTATCAACACCTCTTCAGATCCACTAGAGCACATGTAACCATAGGAGGCAAGCAACAGGAACGTGAAAGCTGTAATTGGTTATTGGTTCCAGAAAAACTTACAGATGAGAACCTTGTCTCTCAGATTCTCTGTCAGACTTACATCTTGCAAAAGTTAAGGTCACTAATGGCTGAGCAAATCTTTCTCTTTTACAGAGGTGGGAAGCCACCATCAGCAACACCTTCATTAACAATGGCCAAACAATAAAACACATCAGAAATGGCAAGGAATGAGTAACTAAAGCAAATCATGAATTAGTTAAATTATCAGATTATTTAAAAGAATAAAACTTATTTGTAATAAATTTTTTTGAGTAGGCATTTTTCATTAAAAATGAATTAACTACTAGGATTGGGCACAAACAAGCAACTGGAAAAATCCAAAGCAACATGATATAAGAGTCCCCTACCTCAGAGAAAAATGGGCCTGGACAGAGAGCTTAGAATCGGGCAACAGCAAGGAAAGAAATGTCATGAAAAGGGTTGTTTTTAGAAAAGACCCAAAAGTATGACAATCTGAATACCAAATTTACTGATTAGTTTTTAACACCTACTGATTCAAATCTGAAAAAAAAAGGCAGCATAAAACTCTTCTGAAGGCCTGGAGTTGGTTCACGTGTGCAAGGTGCTGGCTGCTAAGCCTGACCACCTGAATTTAATCACCGGAACTCGTGTAACAAAAGGATTGGATGACTTCCTCAAGATGTCATGTGACCTTCACACACACACACACACTCTCTCTCTCTCACACACACACACACAACACACACACTATAATATAATATATTATAATATAATATTATGAATGAATAATATTATGAATATAATATAATAATAGAATGATTTTATGGTATTCGGTACCAGAATTTGTCTAAATTTGTCCAAAGTCATCAAGGCCCACCATTGCTGTTTTAGATGTGGATTAAATTTGATTCTTCCATGTGTAAAGAATATGGTTTTCAGGTGACACCGGTGTGGCAGATCAGAAAGAGATGGGGCCAAGTAGGCAATTCATAAGCCACTTGAGAATATTCCTTTGAAGACAATTGAGTATCACTTATTTTGGTAGTTCTTAAAACAGTATTGATATAAAACCACTCTGCTTGACTCACCAAACCTCTGTCTCTCTGCTTTTGCTGTGTGTTTCTTCCTCACTCTTGTGCTATCCTCATGTGTCACTGTCTTCTGGAAAGCATCTGCCACAGGTTAAACCTATAGTGCCACTCAGTCCTGAACTATGAAACTGTGCAGCTTTAAATTCTATTTGAGTTCCTTCAGATAGCAACTCAGAGTGGCAGCATGATCAAATTCACTGGGAAGCCAGAATCTAAAATAAATTGTGGAATCTACATGAAAATCATGCTAAAATATGGAAGCACACTAGCTATGCCTGTGACCATTCATCAGATTACAGGAATTCAACAAAAGGTGTAAGAAAGCAGAACTAACTTCAGTATTCAATTCTGCACTCTAACCAAGGAAGAGTGACAATACTTTAGTTGAGTGGGAAATCCTGTGTGCTGTCTAAAAAAAATTTGCTCACAAATTAAATTTGAAAAGAATTTAACAATTTCATGAATGATGTGATGCTGTCCAAGAGGATTTCTCAAACAGTAAAAAAGAAAAGTTCATCAGAGCTAACACAATATTTGTAAATACTCATATTTTTCTCACTATCTAGATGGTGAGTGAGGTGCAAACAATGGGAGAAGCTAAGAACTGTGAAGAAAAATATCTAAATGAAATTATGAATTCTGAAGAGCCGCCTCTGTATGAGAAAAAAAATCAAGTTTCCAATTCTTGTGTCTTTAATTTCTTGACAATTTTTTTGAGAAAAGTGACATAAAATAGGAAGAAAAAATACCCTAGAATCATGGCCTTTCTTTAGAAATACAGCATTTCCCAAGAGTTAAAATGCCTTTCATCAAAGTGAATTACATTGCAATTTGTATCTTGCAGTAATAAAAGCAATCTAACCAACATTTAATGATTAAAAAACAATTTTTAAATAGAAATCACCAACATAATGTTCTCTTAGTAAACATTTATTTTTCAAATTTATTGGGTTATGCCATGTTGAAGAAGATATTCTGTAGTAGGAGCCACTTGTTCATTGCCAGCTACCCAGACCATGAAATAATCACTCAGAAACTATATTATTTGCAATACTGTTTGGCCAATAGCTTAAGGGTATTGTTAGCTCTTATATCATAAATTAACCATTATTTCATATTTTACCACAACGCTGTGGCCTACCAGCAAGTTTCCAGCACATCTGTCTCTGGCACTGGCTACACGGCTTCTCTTTGACTCCATCTTATTTCTCCCAGCATTCAGTTTAATTTTCCCGTCTAGTTCTGTTCTGTCCTATCACAGGCCAAAGCATTTTCTTTATTCATTTACCAATAAAAACAACAAATATACAGAAGGATTTCTGACACCATTTTTCATTTTCTATTCTAATTAAAAGGAAGGGTTTTAACTTTAACATAGTAAAATTGCATATAACCAAATAGTTATCAAGCAAGAATTTTACTTAAAATGTTTATATCAACTTTATCTGTTATCATAGCTAAGAAAAACTATAACTAATGTTCACTTATAATAAGTAATTTAATTTAATATGTTGCTGGTATGGTGCTTAATAAGTAATGAATATATAAATGAAGTGTATCTTCAAAGTATTCATTTTAGGAAACTTCTTATAAAGTTTCATTTTTTACTTAAAGTGAACAGGTTTAGTAAAATAAAAAAAAATAGCAAAATAATACAGGCCAAGCCTCATTTAATTGAATATACTTATATCTTTTATTTTAAAATCTTAAATCAATTTAAGACATGTTATAATTGCACAGCCATGCTACAATAATTGTTAACATTTTATTTTATGTGTATAGATGTTTTGCTTGCATGTATGTCCCTGCATGATGTACCTTTCTGGTGCCCAAAGAGTTCCTGTAACTGGAATAATGAATGTTTGTTATTTATCATTCCAACCCTTTTATACTTTTCGGTACATACAAGCTGAAAAACAAAGGAACATTTTGCCCTCAATTCATTAGTGTTTTAACACAGAGCCTTGGTAGTTAACAGGATAAAATGAATATTTGTGAATCTGTGTAATCTCTCGTCAAAACTGTTCCTTATTTCTTTAATGTTTGTTCTACCTGAGATTCCTTTCTGAAATTTAAACTTTCATTGTTGGATTAATTGACTCACTCTTCTGTTATATTTGAAGGAACTCTATCAAGTCCAGGTCTGGCAAACATGGCTCTGGCAGGCCTTGCTTTTCTACCCCATTTCCTCTGCTTTATTAAAAACTGTTATATTACATTCCTAAAACTAGCCTCCAAGATCCATTCCCTTCCCTGGTCACTTCCTTCTCCTGAGGTTGACTACCAAGATCCAGCTATCAAAGTATTAAAGTCCAGCAAACAAAAGGCTCTTTTGACTCATCTAATTAACACACCCAATTAAAATCAAACACCCAATGCTAACATGGGGGTATCTCTTTTACTTTCATATACTGCAATTTGCCTATGAAACATATGACTCTTCTTTTCCAGAGTCAGAGAATGGTGAGAACTGGAAACCAGGCTATAATCATAGAAGGCCAGCATCTAAGAACCTTGTTTTCCCATGTAAGCCCCCACTCCTTTATACACCACAGTTCACAAAACATAACTATCTGCTGAGGAACAATCATTAAAAATAGGAACCTGTGTGAGACATTTTACAATGCTTTCTAATATGATTTAAAATTTTTGGAAAACTACTTTTTCAACTTATGTGAAAAAACTCGTTGCAAATTTTGATGAGGATTACATTCATCTGGCAGTGAAACTGTATGCTCAGATATGTAACAATGGGGTCTGTGAAATACTGGTAAAGAAGGTCACAGATTTCACTGGAAAATATTTTACTTCATTTGTGATATTTGTTTCTAAATATTCTTATTCTAGTGGCAAAATGAATTGGATACATTTCATTATTTCTTTCTAAATAAATTCATAATTTGTGCAGAGAAAGATGAAAATGGTGGGGTAAGAAGAACTTACGAAAAAATGCATGAATGTGTATGACCAATACATGGTGATTACATCCATAGAAATTTAGCAGTGAATACCACTGAAGTATACAGTAAATATCTTTTAAAATTTAAAAAATAACAAATTTAAACTGGTGGGGCTGATGATGAAGCTCAGCAGTAGCTTTCTTTGCATAATATAAATAGTAAAATTAAAAATTACTTAAGGATGTTCAATATCCTTAGATATCAAGGAAATGTAAATCAAAACTATTTTGAGATTTCATATTGCACCTACCAGAATTGTTAATATCAATCACACAAGTGACAGCTCACACTAGCAAGGATGTATAATAAAGATATAGGCACTAGAGAAATAAATGTAGTGCTTTTCTTGAAGATAGGAATTCATCTACCTCAAAATCCAGCTATGCCATTCTTGAGCACATATGCAAAGGTTTTCTTACCGTACCACAGTGACTCTTGTTCAAACATGTTCGTTGTTGCTCTATTCATAATAACCTGAAATTAGAAATATTTTGGAAGTCCTTCAACAGAAGAATGGATAAAAAAAGATGGTACATTTACACAATGGTGTATTATACAGCCCTTAAGAAAATGACATCAAGAAATTTGCAGGCATATGGATGGATCTAGGGAAAAAATCATCTTGAGTGAGGTATCCCAGACAAACAAATATAATATGTATTCACATATATGTTAATATTATCTATCAAGGCAATGATGACCATAGAATCACAGAAGGGGGTATACAGTAAGGAACTAGGCAGTGGTTTTCAACTTGTGAGTTGTGACCACTTTGGAGGTCAAATGCTGCATTCATCAGGGTGGCATATCAAATATCCTACATATCAGATGTTTACATTACTATTCATAACAGTAGCAAAATAATAGTAAGGACTAGGCAGTGGTTCTCAACTTGTAGTTTGTGACCACTTTGGAGATCAAATGATGCTTTTATCAGGGTTGCATATCAAATATTCTGCATATTATATGTTTACATTACTATTCAAAACAGTAGCAAAATTATAGTTAATAATTAGCAATGACAATTGTCAAATATTTGGGGAGATAGAGTCCCAATTAGCTATCTCCTGTTGAAGGCAAAAGTCACAAACGATCCCACATCAGTTTGGAATTATGATTAATAGAATGGTTATTTAATTAAGGGGCAAAAACTTACAGATCACCGTCCCAAACAACAGCCCTCTGCATGCTCAGGAAAGGAGCCCAGGAGCCGGAAGCTAGAGAGTGTGAGGGCAGTTAATGCTTTTTTAAAGAGAGAGAGACCACGCCCCAATGGGCTGGTATCTCAACAGCTATTGGCTGAAGGAGTGGAAGGAGCTCCGGCAACACCTCCCCCTTTTTTTTAAGTAAGAGAGTTCTAAACCTATTACAAAATTATATACAATAAGTATAAATATCCTATTCTAACTAGCTTAAGTCTTGTATAATAAATAACTTGGCCAAGTCATGAGAGGAAAGTAACTACATTTATCTAGTCTTCAACCCCATCGAAGATCTGAGAAGGGAAATAATGTTACCTGAGTAATTAGGAAGTGCAATCAAACAACTTCCAAAACATGCAACAAATCACAGAGACAACTGGCTACATGGACAATCACCCAAAGTCACATTTGCAGCGCTGAAGCAACCAACTTTGACTAAGGCCTAACGTAACTGACATACCATTTTCAAAGGCAAGAAACTATTCAAAACTATCTTACCCTGTCTTGACAGGATATGACAGTCCTGTTTTTTCCATTCACGGATACTCTGTATCTCTGTCAGTGGTTAAGGTATGGGCATTTCTTTGCCCAAAGGCCAGTTCTGCCAAGAAGAAAGGCTCCAGGTGGAGTGTCTTTGGTGCTCAACATTCTCTCCGGAATAGATCGGTGTTGCCAGGAGCGATTGTGTCTTACTACCACAGAACTCTGAGTTAGATTAAAGGCCATTTTCTACAACTCTTTGAAGAGGTTGAAGATTATATATCTAAACTGATTATAATCTCTATGTATCCAAAGAACCTGATTAGTCTAATTATAAATGACAAACACAGATGAGTATTGATCTATAAAATTCTCAATACCTATCTAACTTGACGACTAAGACAATAAACAACTGGGTAATAAACGAGGACAATGACCTCCAAATGTAAACAATGTTCAAGTATACATTGAAATATGGTAAATATATATATCAATACATAAACAATATATAAGTATCTAGTCTGTGATCTTTAAAGCAAATGAAATGATAAGTTGAGTCAAGCTTAAAGGGAATGAAGCGGTCATGAATAATGCATTTCTGTGTCCATGTGCTTCAGACAAGTTGCAAAGAATTAAAAACTCAAAAATTGGGTGTTAATAATATTTCATGTTGCACATGAATTACACATTAACTTTATTTTTCTGGAACTTTGTAGAAAAATTACAACTTTTTATATATTTTTATTAAAATATCATGTCTCTCTATATGAGTGTGTGTATATGTGTGTGTGTGTAGCAATAATTAAAGAGGCTATGGATTTTGAGAGAACAAGGGGGCATTTACATGGGAGTGGATGGAAGAATATAGGGGAAGGGTAAATGGTGTATTTAATTTCAAAAATAGAAACACTAAATAATAAAAATAGCTAAAACCTTAAGGTGGTAACAGAAATGTTATCTCCCAATTTAAATGTAATTACTTTGTAAGAAATAAAATATTTTTCATTGGTTCCTGTTTTTTGATTGTAGTAGATCTACTTAAGAAATTATGTCCATCCTATTTTCTAATATAATACACTTGTGTTTTATTAATTTTGGAAAATTCTCTTGAACTTTTCTTAGACTCATTTGTTTTATTATTTTGTGAGTATGGATGTTTTGCCTTCATGTATGTATGTGAAGTACACATGTGCTTGGTATCCATGAAAAAGTAAGCAGGATCATTGGATCTCTTGGAACTATAGCTAGACTTTTGTGAGCCACCATGTGGTGCTTAAACCTTGGTCTTTGTAAGAGTAATAAGTGCTCTTAAAAGCAGAGCCAACTCTCTAGCTCTGGAAAATTTTCTTAGAAGAGGACTTCTTTTATGTTCTTTCTTTAGAGTGTCTCTGGATCTCTCATTTCAGAATTTTAATTCTCTTACAGTCAGTCTAGTAAAATTTTGATAGGTCTCTGTTTTCATATAAGTTATTTTAGAGATTTCTTTTGTTTCTTGAAACACTCAATTCTACATTCTTTATTAATTTTTTTAAAAAATTGTATATATGATCATGCTGGAGTTTCTATTAGCTCACTAATGATTGTTTCTTACGTCTTACTAAAGAAAGAGTTCTGTGGGCATCAGGGATGCAAAACACTCATACTCATAAAGTAATAAAATAAATAAATCTAAAATATTTAAGGGAATACCCTAGATTTGATGAAGAGAGACATATTATACCTGAAAATTCACTTCGATAATCACCAGTGGCTCTGGACCTAATTTTGCCAATATTGCTGGCAAGCTGTGAATTAGTCACCTAATGTCTCTGGGGCTCCTTTTCTTCATATCTAGTATGTCAGCCCCCACTCTCAGTGCCTCAGTTTAGTTGAGGGGTAAGAAAATAAAATAAAAATATATTCTATTGATATTAAATAATATCACATAATTGTTTAACTTAATATATTATGACTTCAATTGTGTTAATTTCTTTTCTATCTTACTAGAAAAATAAGCATATATTATTAGAAAATACAAAGAATCTTTGCTTTGTATTCTTTAATCTCCCAAGAAACGAGTAGAGCTTTGGACACTCTGAGTATCAGTGTTTCCCCAGGATTCTTGGATTATCATGATTCCAATTTAAAAGAATTCTCCAAGGTTCTGCATGTTTTCAAGGTCTGTGCCTTTGCTCTTGAGCTCTGACAAACACAAATAAGGTCTTTTATCTGTTGAATGCCTTTATTTTCCTAGCTGGCTTGTCCTTATTCAGTACCACTAGAAAACGCATAACCTAGTTTATTTCAACAGTGTTTAGTGCTATGGTAATATGAAAAGAGTGAGCGCTGGATGGAAAATACACTGAAGATAACATCAAAAAATTTGAGGTAGAGAGAAACAGAGTAAATTAAATCATGAACAAAGCCTCTGTGTCAGTTCAGTTTACCCTTGCATATGAGATGCAGTTGGCTTCTCGTTTTGTTAACTAGAAGTTTGTAGACAATATCTAAATGAATATCTCAAATTATTTGTCATTTGATGTGTGGCATGAAATACATTTAAAATAGTAAACACAGTGACAGATTAGATTTGCTGAGTGTGCTGACACTTGCTGGCATTCTTTCATGTATGGGAAAGGACAAATTAGTTCTGTTTGTTTAGCCCTGAAGTGCATTCATTTCCATACAAAGTAGATATCTTATGTGAACACTCCTTATTTCAAGGCCATGTATTTTTATGCATTAAAAGTTGGCACACAGAGAATCACTGCATTAAATAGCTAATGTCTTTGATATAATCAGCTGCAGCCAGTTTAAAACCCTAACACACTTTAAGAAATAGCTTGGAGGAGAAAGAATTCATCATAATACTATTTTTGGAGACAACAGTTGATGCACCAGTATCTACTCTAAATTTTTCAAAATTCAGAAAAAATAGTGTAAACTAAATAAAGGTTTGTGAAGGGCCATTCACCACATCTCTTAAATATTCTGACACAAAAATATGCTAGTCCTACTATCCTGACTCATTAGTGGTACTATAGGCCATATATTGTTATGTATTACATAGTTATTCCCTGATGGTACTAGATGATAAGATAATTGTTCGCAATTAAAACGAGCTACTTTAATTTGCCTGTGTGTAAGTTTGTCCTTGTGATGACAAGAGCAGGTAGACGGTCAGGTAAACACCAGTTCTAAAAAAGAAAATAAATAAAGTCTTTACTTAGAGAGCATTAGGAATGGCCCCTAAGAGTTTTTGTTCCTGATACTTTACTTCCAAAATTATAACCTTTACCCAGAGGCTACATATAAGAACATGGCTGAAGCTGAGAAGACAAAGCTGGACACGTCATAGTTTTAGCTTCCGGACTGGACTAATCAACTCAGCCCCCTGCCCCATACCTCATCGTGGTTTCTTGATAAGTTAAAGTGCCAAAGTACAAGCAGCTAGACGGCACTCTATCTGGGACCTCTCTTGGTATATAGATATCTATTCTCATTCTCTCTCTTGTTTCTCTCTGTCTCACTCTCTTCCTCTCTTCCTGTCACCTTGTCCCTCTCCCTACACCCCTTCGCCCCCTCTCCCTCTCTCCCTTCCTCTGCCTCTTCCTCCCTTTCCTCTTTTCTCTTAATTTTCCACCTATAAATCTGTATTAATCTTCTCTTTAAAACTCATGATTTATGGTTCATGAATTTTGTTCTTCAAGTTTGCAAGATAAGAATCTGAAAGCCATTGGTATAGGGTAGCTTTTGAGGTCTTTGAGTTTGGGGGGGGGGATTCTAATTCTTCAAAAAAAAAATACATACCAAGAATTAAAAAAAGGGATAGCCATTTTCAAAGACACCATCAATGTTTCCAGTAACATCTCTCAACTTATTCTCTCCTGTATCTCTTGTTCTGGATCTGTCTCTTTCCCTTGAAACGATATTAGTTACCGTGTACATTGATGCGTTTGTTACTCTGTGTTTATTCAGGGTGACACATAAATGTTTCAAGGCTTCACAGCACTTGGGGTCTAAAGGTACTCTTTTTTTTTTTTTTTTTTTTTTTTCTCTCGAATTCAGTTAAATTGAACTCAGGCCGCCAGTAGTTTCAAGACAGGGAGTTAAGCATGTTATTTATCTTACTCCATTACTTTACTCCTATGATTGATCTACAAATCTATAGATACTCAGAAATAAGACACTGAAGACCACAACTCTCATTCACAAAAAGGAAACATCACTGGGTCCACCTACTCGATACTTGGGGATTTATTGAAATATGATACTACTGTTGAATATATATCCCTGTCATTTTGTACTTGTTTCAACACTGAAGGCTGTCACTAAATTCAAAGCAGTGTTTGCACAAATCATCTACATCTTATGAAGCTCATATTATTCTGAATTCTCATAATAAAGGCAACTTCCTCAGTTTAAACCTATAATTTTACAGGTACTCCAAATTAAACACCCAAATCAAACAATTTGATCTAAAACCCACATATGTTAAAAACTCATGGTTATTTGTATTTCTGAGTGATATAACCTGACACATTATAATGTTTCCCAACTTCATCAATTTATCTGAAATTCTCATAATTTCATTTTTCTTTACAGATGGATAACACTGTGAACATGAGTAACACGCTTTCATTACCCATTCATCAGTTGGTGGATATTTTAACTGGTTCTGTATCCTAGACAAGTTAAATAGAGCAGCTAAAAGCATGGATGTGCTTGGGTCTCTGCAATAGGTAACAGAGACTTTTGGGTATATGCCAAAGAATAGTATAGTTATAGCAAATAGATATATTTCTTGATTTTCTTTTGTGGGGGCAGGTAGAGACTATTGCACTGATTTCCATAGTGCTTACAGAAATTTTCATTCTTACAAACAGTTTAGGAAGGCTCTCCATTCTCAACATCCTTGCCATGGTCACAGGACATGGAAAAATCAAGTTCCTACTGACTCGGTCAGTTATTTGATGCCGGCTGGCTTTCATGGTCCTGGAGCATGTTATGCAGGTTGCTGGTGGTGAAAATAATCAAGTTCTTTTGCTCTAAGATTCCTTCCTATTCCTTGGTGATTAATCCTCACGAAGGTTGCTGATGAGACTCCATATTAGAACATGACTCTTCTAGACACAAACATTAGAAAGATCAGTAGTATATGAGTTGTTTATAACATGAACTGACTGTTGTGACAACTTCAGGTGAACGAATCTGAGGAAACTGGTTTGTCAGAAAGTTTTCCTTAAAAAACTAAAAAGCAAGTATAGAGAAGCATTATTAGATATACTGGGATTTTGATGGACATTGTTGTTAACATGCTATCTTAAACTAACCATGAATTAACTATTGGTTTATCATATAAACATGGCTATCATGTTTATTTTCAAATTTGGCAATAATGAAGTCAACACAATAATCGATTTCAACTCTTCAAGTCAGCTTTCTAGTAGCACATAGAATTGTCGCTATTATAAGTGTAGTATAAAGTGTAAAGCTCTGAAATATGTGTAGCAAGAAAAATAGGTACTTGAAGAAAATCAAGTGCTTCTAAAACAGAAAGTCACTTAAATTGAGTGTTTACTGAATGATAGGTTAGTGCAAATTTTTCACTAATTTATAGAATTGTTCCTAAAACACAAAATGAAAAAAAAAGCTATTAAGTTGCTTAACTCATTACAATGGTCCTAGCAATGATAACATGATAATATCATCTCCAAGAGCATGGACAAATTATTGTGGGCATTGAAAAACTTAAAGTAGTGGTGTGTGTTTGTAACCCCAGAATTTAGGATTTCAAGGTGGGGTGATCCTGAGTTGAAGAATAGTTTAGGTGACACAGCAGAACTCTGGGACAAAAAAAAAAAAGGGAAAGTAAGTAAAAGAAGAAAAGATAATATAATAGTCTAACAGACATCCAAGCCCCCAAATTTAGGTTTATTATGCCTACATTTTAATCAAATAATAATCAGTAAATCCATATTCTATTTCCTTGAAAATTATCTACAACATAGTTTAGGCATATTAAATAGCATCCCAGTATCATATAAATAAAAATTAATTCCTTCTTAGCTTCAAATTTGAAATTCATATTATTAACACAAGCAGGAGAAATGACTTCACATTTTTTAGGAAGATATCAGAGGGCTTTGAATTAATGTTTAAAACTTTGCCCTGTTTTAATAAACTCAAAATTTTAAATTATCATTGACAGCAGAAATACAACTTAAAATCATTTAAAAGGAATCATGTTCAACCAAGGGTCTTCAGACTGTTCTACCAGACAAGGGAAACTAATACTTTCAGGCAGATACATATTTATTTTATGATTATTTATTGGTAGCTGATGAACTAATTAACCAGATAAAAGAGAAGCAAGCTATCTTCTATCCTAACAAGTCAATAAAATGGAAGAACTTTAAAAGGTGATAATATTTAGCCTTTTATTTTTTAATTATCTTGTCCATTTTAATAATTCCATCACTCCAGTAAGGCAGCAGAAATTATGAGCTTACTAGCACCAAATAATACTGTATGCCTTAATAAGTGATTTGATTTGGAAAAGATTAAGTCTTTGCAGTCTTACGTTTCCAAATCCTCTCCCATTTTTGTAATCACTGAATAGAGCTTTTGATGGATATCTAGCGTGTTGTACTTGAGAGATCTCAGCTGTGGTGGCAAACAAACCAGGCTCTCCTCTTATTAGCAATTCTTTCTATTCTTGACCTGATTATAACATTCAGTCTCAGATGTCTCAGGCTCAGATTCCTTCCCTGTGAAATGGAATACTAATTGCATACTACTGGTATGTCTGGAAGATTATAAATATGCCTCTAGAATAAATGAAAAGCTGAATAACTACCATTTAAATACTCCAGTCATGGTATTAGTCAACAAAAATAGGTAATTTAGTTTTTATTATCAAAGACATTTAACTGCATTCTCCATTTATGAGATACATTGAACATTGCAGACATTTATAGACCTAGGCCAACAATTTCTTAGATATACTAGACTCTCTCCATTTGTGATTACTCATAGATATTAGTCTTGAAATTTGCTAGTATTCATAGTGTCAATATTCTAAATCAAATAGCAATTTTTAGTATTTTGTAGTAAATCTCAAATATAACAAATATAATCTGTAGAAGAGTACCAAGTTAGTTTATATCATGAATTTCAAAAATATCAGGGGCAATATTGCTCATGGAAAATTGATGTGAGATTCCCCTCTGTATACTATGAATATACCATTGGTTAATAAAGAAACTGTTTTTAGCCAATGGCTTAACAGAATACAGCAAAGCTAGAAAAGATATAGAGAGTAGGTAGAGTCAGAGCGAAACCATGTAGCTGCCACAGGAGACAGATGCTGGATGCTGGACAGAAATTTAGCAGTAGGCCACAATCATGTGTTGATACACAGATTAATAGAAATGGGTTAATATAAGATATAAGAGCTAGCTAGAAATATGCATAAGCTAAAAAGTCAAGCAGCTCCCTGTTCTTAAATTACAGAAGAAGTTTTTGGTTTTGTTTCCTGCTATTCTACTTCAAATGACTTTTTCTTTGAAGAATATTTTTTAATTTATGTGTATATGTGTGTGCCAGTGTACAAGTATTTGCATTTGGGTGCTTACAGAGGGCACTAAAGGGAAGTCAGATCCTCCGCAGTTTGAGTTATAGGAAGCTATGAACCATCTGCTCTGGATGCTGGGATTCAAACCCCTATCCTCTTCAAGAGCAGCTAGTGTTCCTAACTGCACAACTATCTCTACAAACCTTCAAATTATTCCTAGAAACCATACACTTAGAAGTCAAGACTAAAGAGATCTTTCTTGTCATTTTTAAAAATATGAGATGTTCATAAGAGATACAACATGATATTTTAATTTGTGTACAAAATTGCAATGATTAATTCAGGTAATTAAAATATCCATTGCCTTAAAAGTTACCATTTTGTGGTAAATGCTTTCAAAAACCATTTCTTTTACTTTGAAGTGTAGCACTCATTTTCATTAATTAAATTTGTATTATTGCCGTACTCAAGGCCAATTAAAGAGGATATGATTAATTTCATATAAAATATAGGAAATGGGTGGCCATAGTGATCTGCTCTTATAGTACCAGCACTGTGGTGCTGAGACAGAAAGTTCCTGTAAGTTTGCAGCCAGCCTGAACTATATAATGAGACACACAGTGACTCTCTTAAAAATATGCCAGTAAATAAATAAAATATGCACCTTCAATATCCCTTTACAAATGTATTTATGATAAACTGAAATGCCTATGACCTTTCATATTATTTTATCAAATTTACTCAAACTTATGAATTTAATTTTTAAAAATTTGTATTAAAATGATGTTTGTTCTTATACACTTTCCCCTTCTTCAGCTCCTCACCCACAAAAATCCATGGCTTTCTTTTTCTTCTTCTCCTTAGAAAACAAAGACATGGAGAGAAGAACAAAGCAAAATCTCTCTCTCTCTCTCTCTCTCTCTCTCTCTCTCTCTCTCTCTCTCTCTCTCTGTCTCTCTGTCTTCGTCTCTGTCTCTCTCTCTCTCACACACACACACATGAGACAGAGAGAAAGAGAGAGAGAGAGAGAGAGAGAGAGAGAGAGAGAGAGAGAGAGAGAGAGTGAGAATCCATATATACAAGAAAAGACTAATAAGAAAGGAAAAATGTCTATTTAGTCAATCAAGTCCTTGACCAAAGGTCAACCTTGGAGAACAATATTAGTTTTGTCTCAATATATCAACAAATAAAGAATTCGGAAAATATATTTAAATATCATTATCAACATAATGCTTTAATAACACAATGTATCAAAATGAAGCATGATGTCAGTAGGTTGTTTTGTTTTTGTTTATGTTGTCTGGACAGAAATTAAGAAGATGGCCTAGTAGTTACAAATACTTATACCATGGTCATGAGTACCTGAAGTCAGATCCCAGTATCCATAGAATAAGTCAGGCATCAACAACAACCAAAAAAAAAAAAAATACTGCAGTTCTAGCCCTGAGAAAGTTGGACATAGGAAGATCGTTAGGGTTTGTTAACTTTCATCTTTTTTAATTTTTCGAGACAGGGTTTCTCTGTAGCTTTGGAGCCTGTCCTGGAACTAGCTCTTATAGACCAGGCTGGTCTCGAACTCACAGAGATTCGCCTGCCTCTGCCTCCCGAGCGCTGGGATTAAAAGTGTGTGCCACCACCGCTTGGCTGTTAACTTTCATCTTAAGGGAGAGATTCTGCCTCAAAATAGTAAATAAAGATTGAAAGAAAATGAAACTCTCTTCTGGGCTTCTGTATATATACACAGGCGCATGCCCCGAACACATGTTTACTCATAGACACACCCACACAAATCAATAAAAATATGTGTTTCTATATATATCCAGGGTAAAAAAATCACATAGATATAAGATAAAGTACACCAAGCAGGGTGGATGGGGAGGTATACGTTCAAAATCACTACACTCCAGAAGATGAGGTAGAAAGATACAGAGTTTGGGGCCAGCCTAGACTATATAGGGAGAACTTACATTAGAAAATACAACCTACTAACCACACATACAATAACAGTCCTAAGAATAATTAGTAAAAAGATGTACAAGCCATTAATCAACCAGAAGTTTATATTTCTTGTATGTTTTAGATTCAAGAAGCAAATGATAACATTTAAACTAAGAAACTAGGAGATGTTGAATTGTAGGGAGGAGGAAATTTGAGCTATCCATTTGCTTTGTTACTGTCGTACTACAAAAGAATCTTGCTCAGACATCTTCAGCTCAGCATTTCCTATTCAACTATCAGTGAGAACTGGCTTGTGTTGGAGGAGGGTAAATCCAATGAAAAATCAAGTGTGTTTATTGTATCATTTTTTGTTGTTTCTATTAATTTATTTATTTTTGTGCATTAGTGTTTGACCTACATCTAGGTATATATGAACACCATGTGTTTGTCTAGTGCCTACAAAACTCAGAAGAGAACTTTTGGATCTCCTCGAATCAGAGTTATGGATGGTTATGAGTCTTCGTGTGGGTTCTAGGAATCAAACCATTCTCTACAAGAGCACCAAGTCCTCAACCACTGAGCCATTTCTCTAACTTCTAACTTTGCTTCCTAAACCAATTTATACATTGTATTCCATTTCATTCTATAAAACATAAGTTCATCCTCTACCTATTGTGTTTTAAAGTAGAAAATATTGTTTGAATTTTAAATAAATTTACCTAATTGACTCGAAATTCTTTGTGCTTTTTTTTCTTCAACATACTCAAAACTTAATTTTGAATTTTCTGAGAAACTTAATCAAAGATTAAAGCGGGGAATGTTACAGTATTGAGGCACAATTTTTATGAAAAGATTCATTAGTATTGTTGAATGTTAAGTCTGTCTTTTGCCCAAGAGCAACTGGGCTTTTATTAGGACTTGAGGTTTTCCTCTTTGCATGTAGCTGTGTTGCTGTTATGATTTCTGTATCTGAATCTTCTCCCAAATATTCAAGGCACTAAAATAATTTAATATATTACAGTTAAATTAAAGAAGAATTTGACCTCTAAAGCAAGCAACCCATTCTTATATTTGAAGAAAAATGCTAGTGCCTTTCCCAGTCTTGTGGATATTAAGGAGGATATGGAGATGAACTGCCTATAGTAAAATACCCTGTGACTATATAGACAACTATGTCCCAGACAACAGGGCCTCAAATACCATGCAGTTGGATTAATTTTCTGCCTATGAATCTTTGAGGAGGACTAGCTAGAAAGGTATTCCATATATTGAATCATACTAATTTCATATATTCATAGTTTTGCTCTCTCTCTCTCCCTCTTCCTCAAACACACACACACACGAATAAAACTACAAATTATAATCAAAATGACCACAAGACATATTCTTGGCAGGGCCAGTTCTCAGTATGCCTTTTGAACATCAATTGAACACCCAATCTCCATTTTGTTCTTCAAATATTCTTTTATATGTATACTTTTCAGGGTCCAGATCACATTTTAATAGGTTCTTCTAAAGAATATTGAAATACCCCGACTTCATTGCAATACCCTCACTTGAGATGCTAACCCACTCCACAACAGATTCAGAAGACTTCAGCAAAACCTAACCACCTATGTCACATACTTGCTAAGTAGCTCCCTGAGTCTCTCGTATGTTTTAGGTCTCAGCTTAGGGTTCTAATCATACTAGGTTTTAGTTTTTTATCTCCCTTCTGTCTCTGGTTTTTTATTCATTATTTAGTAAGCTTACTGCAATGTCTGGTTATGTTTGATTTGTAATTTACATTAGTGTGTGTTAGAAACTTTTCTGGGGAGACACAGCATACACATCTATTCATACCAGGTAAGGAGCCTACAACAGACCAAAGTACAAATACTGTCGAAATCCAGTTTGTTAAATCAATGATTTTTATTGGGGTTAGTTACAGGAATATGGTGAGGGGTTACTTACAGAAGTAGAAATAACTCAGAGAAGGTTCCTTCACCAAAGCCCATACCCTACAGGACCTGGGAACTTGATACATAGTACGTAGTAACTTGCAGGCTGATCTACAAGTTGAAGAATGATTGTCCTGAGAGACTCACTTGATCTAAACCTCTTTCAGGCAGCAGAGCTTGGTTCTGTCTCTTTTGGTCTGCTTTCAGAATCTTTGCAGTTTGGCTTGTTTGAGAATGACTCTCAGTTGTCTTAACTACTTACCCTGGGAAGGAGTGGCCTAATGAACCTGGTCAATTTCAGGCACTTTCTAAAGACTCTAAGTTGCTTTCCTTTTTGTTTAAGTTGCTTCCTTGCAAGATGGAGTATTTCAATCTCAGGACAATGCTACAAATAATTAGATAGTTTTCTATGGATCTAACTTTTGTAATAATATAATAATCAAAATGGTGTGCATTGAGAGATTAAAGCTATGTATATTTTTACACCAGCAAGACATGACAGATAAGTCTATATGTTGTGGTATTCAATGAAAAACTCAAATTTTAAGTAAATTTGTCAGTGTTCATTAAGGAACTTTGCAGTGACAATTTTCAGGAAGGAACATTAAAAGAAAGTATTTTGTCTCAGCCTGTATTCAGTTTGTTAGTAAGTTATTTAATTTTGTAAACTAGTAATTCTATTGAGTAATATTTGTATATGCCCTCAAAAGTTGACATAAAAAATTGCAGTTTTTGCCATATACATCTGTGCAGCTCATGATTAATGACAGATATTCAGTAAATACTTAATATAATTTAATATTTCTTCAGAAATCACTTTGACTGGAGGTGGATATAAGAAGACTAAGGTGGGATATAAAGGTTTTCTTAAATAATTATAATATGCACTAGAGAAGTTATGCCTAATAGGTTAACATCCTAACTACACTGTATTCCACTGATTTTGGTATGTCATATTTTCATTTTCATGCAATTCTAGAAAGTTTTATGTTTATTTCTTGCTTTCTCCCTTGACCCATTTTTTTAAACTGAGTAGTGTGTTGTTTACCTTCTGAGAATGGTTATATTTTTATGTATTTTTTTTGTTGTTGATTTCAAGCTTTAGTCTTTTGCAATCAGCACACCGGGTGTCTTATTTATAACTTTAATAAGCATCTATTTCCTTTGATTTGGCTAATTGTCTTTTATGATTTTGTTAAAGTATGTTCTGTGTCTTTGATCTAGATTTTTTAAATCCTACCTCTAAACCTGTGATGAATACATAAGGTTGGGCTTTTTTTTTTAAATATTTATTTATTTATTATGTATACAATATTCTGTCTGTGTGTATGCCTGCAGGCCAGAAGAGGGCACCAGACACCATTACAGATGGTTGTGAGCCACCACGTGGTTGCTGGGAATTGAACTCAGGACCTTTGGAAGAACAGGCAATGCTCTTAACCTCTGAGCCATCTCTCCAGCCCCCAAGGTTGGGCTTTTTTATAGTGCTGAGAGTTCCTGAATATTCAACTTTAATTTTTCTTTGATTGAACATATATAGAAAGTTGTTAATATCTATAACTTTGTCAATTAAAGCTGGATACTTCTGAAAGTCATTTGTTTGCAAGTTTAAAGAATAGACAGTAGGAAATATGAAGGTGGTATAGCTAGACAAGAGACAAAAGCAAAGGGAGATCCTTAGGAGTAGAACAAGGACAGTCATATTGCGACAAGTAGCACTGAGAAACCGTATTTACAAATAGCTTGGCATCACTGTGCATTCTGTATCATGGATTCCATTCTCCCCAGCTCTAACTCTAGTGAGTTTGCCTTTAGTGCTGCTCAATGACAAATGTTTCTGACATCGCAGGATATTCCACCATGCTCTCTAATTTTTTTCTGAAAGGGTTCTATTTTTAAGAAGTCATCCCATCCCTTCCTAACTATTCTCTCAGTTGAAGTGGTTTTATTAGTTTGATTGCTTTTTTTGTTAGTTTCAACTCAAATCTATTAAATCACAAAGTTATTTATAAAGCCCTTTTGGGTCAAATGTAGAATGGACAAGATCTTTTCTGCGTTCTTAAACTTTATTAAACTTTATTAAGCATTATTAAACTTACCAACTCACTCGTACATATCGTTCTATTACACAGAAATCCTTGAGTGTCAAAAATTTTATTTTATTCCTCATCTTAGGACAATGTGTAATGTCATTTAAGCCAATGAACAGTGAAAGTGTTTATATTGTCTCATCTCTATATGTGGCTTAAGCTTCAAGGAAGTCTTAATAGTTAATCTGAAATGGCCTTTCTCCAGAGTACATATCTGTGAATTAAAAGCATGTGGTTATAAACAGGAGATAATCAAATGATTCTCAAAACAATTGTGCTACACTTTGAAAATAGATTGCGTTTTAGTTAGAACTTGCATAAAAGCTGAGCCAGGACTCTGTTGATATCACTGTCATCCCTATCATAAAGAAAGCTGTTAAGTTCTTAATTGCAAGGGTTTATGTCCTGAATGTCAGCACAAAAATCAAAGATATTCTCATCTTAGGCAGTATAATCTCAAATGAAACAATTACGTGCGTGCACAAGCACTAATGTGTGTCTTTTTTTATGATGCTCTGCATTTCTGGAATGGTTTTTCCAGACACTTCTACCTGAATGAACCATACTGATAATTTATGCTTGAGCCCTTAGCCTAAAGATTTAAACTTATATCTCTTCCTGGATTTCAGTTGAATTTATAGTTAAACAACACTTTTCTACTTTTCAAAACTTTTACTTTTTTAAAAACAATAAACTAATGTCTCGTGTAGGACAATTCTGTATTCTGTCAATTACATTTTAAATAAACGCTGATTGGCCAGTAGCCAGGCAGGAAGTATAGGTGGGACAACCAGACAGGAAGTAGAGGCAGGGCAAGGAGAACAGGAATATTCCGGGAAGGAGGAAGCCCATTCCTCCCCAGTCCTGCACAGACACCAAAGAAGCAAGGTGACCTGTCCCACTGAAAAAGGTACTGAGCCATGTGGCTAACATATACTAGAATAATGGGCTAATATAAGTTTTAAGAGCTAATACAAAACCTGAGCCAATGGGCCAATCAGTTTATAACTAATGTAGATTCTCTGTGTGATTTCTTTGGGACCTAAATGGCTGTGGGAACTGGGCAGGACAGAAACCCCAACAACAAGCAGGTCCTCATGTTACAAATGTCAAACATTTTCTTTAAAATTTAATGACTAGAAATCTACTGAGTGAAATAGTAAATCCTCATTTCACATTGCTCAAATCTCATATCTCTACCCAGAGGAGATACTTATTACTCTTATTTTGGTAAGTTTACATTGCATCTATGTGTCTGTATGTTTTCAAGCAATTTCATATGTGTACAATATACAAATATCATACATTTGTATCTGTAGTTAGGTACATTTATTGTCAAAGGTATTATTAGGCCCTATTATTCTACAATGTGTTTCCCTAATACCACTTAGAGACTTTTCTTTATCAGTTCATGAAGATTAGCAATAATTGGTTAAATATTCTGTGATACGGATGTGCAATCTTGTCATACAAATATCTTTATAAGTATAAATATAGGCTTTCAAACGTCTATTATTATCAAAACTGCTAGAAAGTAAGTGAGACATGAGTAACTGAAATATTCATATTTTAGTCACTTCCTCTCTAAAAGAACCTAGCCAAATGCTAGTTAGTTGAAGACAGTTGTTATTCATTTTCATGAATTATTCGGACTTTCAAAATTCAATAGCAAATAAAAGAAAAAAACACTTGGATACATGTTATATGGTTGTGTAAAGGTTCATTTTTCATACTGAAGGTATCCAATGGGAGTTCATTGAGGGGCTGATAACAAGAATGGCAATTTTCAAAGCATACTCAAAACAGTATTATGTCAAATCTTTATATCACAGAATCTCACAGAAAGTAGTCTATGAATTGATGTAATAATATCAACAAGTGTCATATGAGAATATGTTAGACAAGATATTTATAGTTCCTTAAGAAATGTGTATCTTGTATCTTATTTAGACCTTCACTTGCAAAAGGATGAAACTGCCCTAGGGATGGAGCCACCACTTTACCACAGATTGAAAGCTGGCAAGAAAGAACTCTGGTGTCTGAATCCATAAAAACTTCTCTCCCCCAAACTGCATTCTTTCTACTGTAGCTCACTGATCCTTTGGATTTCAAACATGTCTCCTCCATTGTCCAAACATTTGTGAACATGAAATTGAACTTCTTTGTCATCGGTGATAGGCAGAATGACAATGCACCACAGATGCCCAAATTCAAGATGCCTACATCTCTGGAACCTGTGCATAGGGAACCTCATAGACAACAGAGATTTTGCAGCTCAGAGTACATGAAGAATCTTCAGATGGAGCTCTTATCCCAGAGTTCCCAGTGGGTAGAGTATATTCAGATCTTTGTAAAAGGAAAGCCAAAGAGTGGAGGATATGAAAACATAGTAGACAGTGAAGATGTCAGTATTTAAGCTTCCAGAACTGTAAAATAAAAATGCTGTACTATGTTTATGCACTTAAAGTGAGTTGTAGTAATCACACACAGACCACTAGGGATGGGGTCAAAAACTCTTAGAGTTTTGTTTCAACATGAAGAAAGTGACGTTGATTGTGCTGTTCACTGCATCCTTATATGGCCACCAATTTGTGTAGTTTTGTTTAGGACCTAGTGTAATTTGGAACATTTTCAAATCTTCAAAGCCTCTATTGCTGCATCATATTTTTTTAAAAATGTGACTGCCTCAGGGAAAATACTTCTAGTAGTTTCCAGAATTTACAGATCATGATTCTGGGGAATTATAGCATTCAAATGGAAAGAAAAGCTGTAGATCCTAAGGTACTTAATGATTTTTATATATAACATTGGAGTATATTTTTAAATGAAGTATAAAACTGAATATCACCATGCCTGGGATGCTGTCAAAGGAAAACTTAATTATGTTTTTTAAATGGCAGTGTGCCTTTTTAGTATGAGCCTTTCTGTGTTTTCAAAGATCATTTACATTTAATTTGATGTTATTTGAGTTAAATTTAAAGACAAAATACTTCTTTTAATTTCCTACATTTTAATATTTATTCATTGTTGTATTATTAAAAAGGGAAATTAAATGATAAGTTTATTTAAGTAAAGGAATTTCAGCCTATTCTTTAAGAAATGTCATTCAAGAGTAAATCATAAAGCTTTGTTTTCAATAATGGTGCTTAAATTAATAAAGTTTCATTGCTTTTGACATTCTTATATATATAATTATTTTGTTTTTTTGTATAGTTTGGAAGGAAAGAGAAATTACAGTTAAAGAAAGATAGCAGAGTATTTCTTTGTTTTCAGCTCTGAAACTCATTAGATATAAAACTGTTCTTTGACTATAAAACAGGTTACTTAGAGTTAATAATATCTACTCTGCCCAGACTACATTCTAAATTCACAATGTGTAAAACTCAAGACAGCTGAGTAATATATACTATATAAAATATAATGAATCAATGGCATGTATATAGACCCAGAATCTCTAATTTCCTAGAACATGTTTACACAATTTGCACATGTGTATACATGTGTATAAAAATTATGTATCTCTAAGTAGACAGATACAGATAACATATACATTCTGAGAGTACATTTTATGTAATGGGTATCATAAAACTATTTAAAAAAACTATGTAGGTCTGGTACTTTAAAACGATCAGTTTTCAAATCAAATCTCTGGTAATAAGAACACAGATGCTTGCTCATTAAAAAGCAGAACATGTGCAAATCACTCCATTTGCTCTGAGCTGCTTATAGAAATGGACTGTGGATTTCAAGTGCTAGAAAGTGTATGTCACAGAGTATGCCTTCACTCCCAGATCTTGGGAAACAGAGGCAGGTGAATGAGGAATTAAAGATCATCATCAGGCCGGGTGGTGGTGGCACACGCCTTTTTATCCCAGCACTAGGGAGGCAGAGGTAGACAGATCTCTGTGAGTTCAAGAGCAGCCTGGTCTACAAGAGCTAGTTCCAGGACAGGCTCCAAAACCACAGAGAAACCCTGTCTCGAAAAAACAAAATAAATAAATAAAGATCATCATCAACTACATTGTGAGTTTGAGATGATTTTGAGCCACATGAGACCTTACTCAGCAAAATGAGCAGAACAAAACATAATTTAGTTGTTGCTTTTTGATTTTTTTTTACTGGTAGATCTCTCATTGAGAGCAAGCTTCTGAGAATTCTCAAAATAGCTAAAGTATTTATGTGCTGTTGTATGCATGCATAGGGTTGGGCATATTACTTATGAAGCATGTATATGTCTCTTCTATTCCTGTTACTACACATTTTATTTGTTTTGACTTGATTTTATTTAGGTTTTTGCTTTGTTTTGAGAACAGATGTCCTCAAACTTGTTCTTTAGGTAAGTCTGGCTTGAACTTCCTGAATCACATCCCAAGTATCATAACTCCAAGTGTACACCACCATTTTTTGTTGTGCATGGTCTCTCTCTCTCTCTCTCTCTAATCCTGGCTGGTCTGGAATTCACTCTGTAGACCAGATTTGCTTCAAACTCGTAGATATCTACGTGCCTCTGTCCCTGCCGCACCCCAGTGCTGGGATTAAAGATGCTCACCACTACTACCAAGCTTGATGTATTTTTCGAACTGTGCTTTTCAGTTTTAATCTTATGTGACACATAATCATATAGATTTAGAAAGAACCATGTGACATTTCAATACTTGTATGCATTGTATAATTATCAAATCAAAATTAACTAACTTACATACACATCACTTCAAACACTTACCATGTTTATTAGGGAAACAGTCAATACATTTTTTTGGGTACATTGAGTTAGCCATATATATGCTCATGTGCAGAAGAACATGTAACCTCATGCCTTGGACCAATCTCTCACTCTTATTATCCCTTCCCCCTTTTTTCTTTGCTGCCTGCTTTATGAGCCACTTCTTCGAAATCAACTCGTTTAGATTTGTTTCACATTTCAGTGGACTCATATGGCATTTGTCTTTCCATGTCTGGGTAATTTATGGATCATAATGTTCCCAAGGGTTCTAAATATTAACATTAAAAATATTGTTTTGTTTATATTAACCAAATTTCAGTTTTAAGAAGTATATTTTACTGTTTAATTTAAATAATTTTCTAAACTAGAGCTTAATTTGCTGTTTGTTTCATGCTTGTTCAATGTTGAGCAATATTTTAAGCATTATTTTGAAAAAATTCTTGGTAAGTATTCCAATTCTTGTCATCAACTCATTGAAAAGAAAGAAATTAAACATACTGAAGATGAACAAACTAATTTTCTGGGAGAGAGAGAGAGAGAGAGAGAGAGAGAGCGAGAGAGAGAAAGAAAGTGATGATACTGATGATACTTGGTGAATGGGGAAGTAGGGAGGATCTGGGAGATGTTGGGAAAGGGAAAAAATATGATCAAAAGATAAAAACACATGTGGAAATGCACTACTAAGATAGAATTCATTTTGCTTTAACTCAGAGTCCTTGTGTGTCTTCTAAGAGACTGATATAAGGCACTAAGTACTAAGCAGAGATGGTTTTGGTCTATCCGTGGTATTGAGAAGCATATTTACCCTTGCTGAATAAACAGACAGAAGACTCAAATGTAAATGCCACATACATCAATGATAGTTCATTTGGTCACTGAGCATGATGCCTGGATTATGGGAACTGCACGTGATTGAAAATAGGAACATTTTCTCTAATCCCAAACCAGTTAACAGCTAATAGACACAGAATATAATAATGTAATGCTGATAGAGAAACACATGAAAATGTAAAGGTGAGGACGGTCAGTATGGAAATGGAAATGTACTATGAGACTTTGTGTTGTAGAAAAATTTGAAGCATATTGACAGTCGAAAATGTCAGGAAACTCCTCAGTAGACTTGAAGCAATTTACTTGAAAGGGAAAACAATCCAGGCTAAGGATAGAAATACAACATTTTATGAGCTCGGGGAAGATTTGGGGTTCAATTTGACAAGCACTAACAAAAGGTTCATATACTAATAGCTTGTTACCACCTGGTGTTGTTATCAACAGGGGTGGTGTTTCTCTGAGGTGGGGCCTAGGTGAGGTAGGTCACTTGTGGTGAAGTAGGTCACAAGGACTTTCCTTTGAAGGCTATATCCAGTTCCTGTTCCCCTACTCTGATGCTGCTTCCTGTCTACGCTGACATACCATCTGTACTATCTATTTACAGAGCCATAACTATGGAGTAAATACTCTAGAACTGGAAGAAAGTTGCCTAATATCAAGGAATCTGGCAGAGACATTGCTATTCTGATGGATCTAGCCATCACTGAGGAAGTAAAGCAAAATCCAGGATCAATTTTACTACAACATGGATGGTTTTGACATTGACTCCACTGGGTGATAAGAAGTGAAGAAATTGACAGATATACAGAAAAGCAGGGACCCTGTGGGCTATGTACTCTGATGGAGACATACTAACAGCAGCCCCAAAACTTGGATGTGCTTATTACATATAGCAAGAGGAAGGTTAGCTCATCTTGGTAGGAAGCCTCCATAGGGGAGTAATCTCAAGTTACACTGTTTAAGGAGAAAAAGGCTGTAGTTGATAATTTCTGCGTACAATACCTACATGAGGTGGGAGGAAGCTGCAGTTGATCCTTTCTGAAAACCCTGGTTTTAGTCAAAGTTCTATCACTTCTCAACATAGAGCTGGTAAAGCTTGCCATTCCTCTGAGCCTACCCCATGCAAGCCCTTGCCAACCTCATGGGTCTGAGGCATCAGGGTCATGACATGATTGTGCTCATGTCAGTCACACACATTCTCTCAGGACTTCTTCTACTCCCATTAGTTAAATACTGCAAGAAGTTAGCAAATTGTCTTAATATTAGACAAATATCTCATCAACTATTTTCTCTGCACTCCCTGAATAATAACTAGTCTACACTCCAGCAAAGTGAAGAGGTAAGAAACAAGGTTATCTGTAGTGGAGCATTCCTCAGATAATTTTGTGTTAATAAATAAAAGCAGGTTTGTAGGTGAAGAGTGAGAAGAGTTTGAATCTATCTTTCCCTTATGGCTGAATTTTATGGAAAGCAATAAGCTGGAACACTTGCAGCATTTAGGAAGAAGGATTTATCAGAGAAGGCAGTTAAGAAGAAGGGGTCAATAAAATCATCTGACTGCTGTGAAAGAATGGGCAGAGACATGTTTATATGAGCACTATCACCTAGATAATTTATTGAAATTAATGATCAGGAGCAGAAGATACAAGAACATGATTTAGCCTTATCAGTACATGCCAGACCCTGGGATGACTTACACAGAATTTCCCTGCATATCTGGTAATTTCCTCAAAAAGACCATATGGCACAAAGTATCCTAAGGTAGTCAAAGAATATGCATGGGAACCAATATGTATGAGCAATCTAAAAGAAATAAAAAGATGCAAAAGTTTCTTATGGGCTACATTCACCAGTTGTCAGGGAAATGGTGAAAACATGGGCTTCAAGCACTAAGGCAATGCCACACGATTGGCTTCAATTAATCACAGCAGTCCTAGAAAATGGACCTCAGCTGCTTTGGAAGTATTCTTGGAGAGAAGAGGCAAAAATTTTAGAGCAACAGGGGAAAGGAAAAGGATTAGAGACTTCCCAAGATCAAATTTTTGCTGAGGGTCATTACTCTGATCCTCAGGAACAGGCTTGCTGCAACAAACACACCTTGTCTTTATGTAGTAGAGCAGCTTTAAATGCTTGGGACAAAATTTAAGAACTAGAAAAGGAAACTGAGTGATGTATTAGGGTTAAACAGGGCTGAAAAGAACCCTTTACTGAGTTCTTACCAAGATTGACTAAGACTTTACAATTAGGAGTGACAGACACTGAAGCTAGAAATGTACTAATTAAATCCTTGGCTTTTGAAATGTCAAATGTCAAACAAGGCCCAGCCATTCCCAGTCACTGTGGAAAACATGTTTCACCAGGAAAATTAAACAATCCAAATTATAAAAAACCATACTACTCTGATGGTGGAATAGACTTGAATGATGAGTTAAAAACTGAAGTAGAAAATAGGAAAGATATATTTTGGCAGACTTCTATAAATGACCAAAGACCAAAGCTAAGAATACTTATAATGACATTGTAATTAAAAGATTACTAGACACAGATGCAGACGTGACTATCATTACTCCAGAATTTTGGCATCTAGATTGGCCTCTTCAAGAGGCAGATATTAGTTCTTAGGAATTGGTTCCCTATCTCAAGTAAAACAAAGCACAAGGTGGTTTGAATGCATAGGACTAGAATGACAGAAAGGAAGGCTGAGGTCACATGTACCTAATAGTGCAGTAAATTTATGAGGCCATGACCTATTACAGCAATGGAAGATACAGGTTAACATTCCTGCAGTCCCCATAACTCATGTTTCTGGGGAGGATATTATAAGATATTATAAACAAAGGTCACCAGCTATTCAGGCAGTACAAGAACACAAAACAACTAACAAATCTAGAGGTACTAACATCTTTGCTTTTAAAGTGGTTAACTGAAAAAAACCCATGTGCATTAAATGAGAGCCTTTAACAGAAGACTAACTGCAGGCTTTAAAACAGCTGAAACAAGAGCAACTAGATGCTCACCATATTGAAGAATCAACCAGCTCTTGGAATTTTTCTGTAGTTGTTGTTAAAAAGAAATATAGAAAATGGAGAATGCTGACATATTTAAGAGCTGTCAACAAGGTTATCAAACCTTTGGACTCTCTACAACCTGTATTTCCTCTGCCTTATCTATTACCAAAGGATGGCCTCCTATAGTTATTGATTTAAAGGATTGTTTCTTCAGTATACCTTTACAAGAAGAGCATAGAGAAAAGTTTGCCTTCACAGTGCCTACATAGAATAATTCTCAGCCTACTAAGAGATACCAATAGACCATCCTCCCACAGGGAATGCTCAATAATCCTACCCTGTGCCAATATTTTGCAAATCATCCATTGGAAATAACACACAAGCAGATTCCTAAGTCTATAATTTATCATTACATGGACAATATTTTGTTATCTGACTCAAATGCAGATACTTTAGAAAGAATGTTTGAAGAAGTAAAAAAAGTTTTTCCTAAATGAGGATTACAAATTGCTTCTGAAAAAAATACAAGGAGATTCTGTCAATTAGGAGAGACTGATTGCAAACTCTTAATGACTTTCAAAGATTGTTAAGAGACATTTTAAGTCTATGACTGGTTATTGGGATAACACCTGATCTAATAGTTCATTTAAACAAAACCTTAGATGGTGACAAAGACTTAAATAGTCCCAGGGAATTAACAGCTGAAGCTGAAAAAGAATTGATGGTTGTTTAAGAGAAATTACAGGAGATACATGTAGATAGAGTGAATCAAAATCTTAATTATATTCTAGTCATATTGCCTTCTAGAATTTCCCCTAAAGGAATTTTAATGCAAAGGGAGGATATTATCTTAGAATGGATATTTTTATCACATGAGCCAAGTAAAAATTTAAAAATTATGTGGAAAAATTCTCTGAATTAATTATATAAGTAAAATTGAGACTCCATTAACTAGCAGGTATATAACCAGCAGAGATTATAGTGTCTTTTACTGCTGATGAAATTAAAAAATTATGGGAAGATAATGAACCATGGCAAAGAACTTGTGCTAATTTTATAGGAGAAATTAATAACAATTATCCCAAAAGCAATAGACTTAACCTTATAAATAGAATTAATTGGATTCTTCCCCAAATTTTACATGATGTGTCAATAGCTGGAGCCCATACATTTTATACTGATGCAAATAAATATGGAAAGGCAGATTACAAATCAGAAGAATTAAGTAAGATAGAACAAAGCCCTTATAATTATGTCTAAATGGCAGAATTATATGCTATTCTCTTGGTACTAAGAGATTTTAAAGAAACTCTCAATATAGTTACTGATTAACAATATGCAGAAAGAATTGTCTTGCATATTGAAACTGCTGAATTTATAATAGATGATACAGAATTGACTTCATTATTAATACAGGTTCAAGATAAAATCAGCAATAGGCTTTGTCCCATATACATAAAACACATCTGATCCAATATGGGTTTGTCAGGTCCTCTAGAACAAGGTAATGCAGAAATTGATTGATTATTGGTTGGAAGTATGCTGGTCTCAGAATTTCCTAAGAAACATCATGTCAATAGCAAATTTTCAAAGAGAGTTTTCTATTACATGACGGCAAGCTAAGGAGATTGTAAAGAGATGTCCTACCTGCTCTTTCTATTACCAAACACTATTACCTGTAGGGAGTTACCCAGAGAGTATTCAAAAGAATGAGATCTGGCAGATGGATGCATTCCACTTTACAGAATTTGGGAAATTATAATATGTATGCCACACCATTTACATTTATTTGGGTTTTCAGTGAGTAACTGACTTGAGCTCAGAAAAGTCTGATTCAATAATCCTGCGTTTATTAGAATTTATGGCCAACATGGGTATACCTGAACAAATAAAGACAGACAATGGTCCAGCATATGTGTCTAAGAAAATAAAACAATTTTTTGCTTATTGTAATATAAAGCATATTACAGGTATACCAAATAATCCTACATGTCAGGCAGTTATAGAAAGATCAAATCAAATGATAAAGGATATGCTAAATACTCAGAAAGAGATTGAAAATACCCTCAGATATAGATTGCATAATGCTTTATTAACCTTTAATTTTCTTAATGCTAATGAGAGAGGAACAATGGTAGCAGAGAGACATTGGATAATAGAAAAAACTTCTGAATTAAATCAGCTGGTATATTTCAAGGATGTGTTGACCTCCCAGTGGAAACCAGGAAATGTGCTATGTTGGGGAAGGGGTTTGGCTCTTGTTTTAATGCGAGAAGTAAAGCTATGGATGCCATAAAAATTAATAAAGATTTGGTTTGACAAAGAGAAATGTCTTGAGAAAGAGAAATGACAGCTCATCCATAGAGGTGATAACCATACAAGTGGTAAGAAAACCTCATAAGTGCATGGGTAGTGTTTTGTTCTTGTTTTGGAGGAAAATAATCATCTTCAAAGAGTTGAGAGAACTTGGACGTCTAAATGCCAGAAAGAATCAGCAAGCAAAGAGAAATCTGACTTATGATGCTGAATTATCTACATGGTAAAATATGATCCTTTGGACTTGTATACATCTCTCCTTGAAACAGGCTTTGGAGATGGACAATGGCTATCCCTCTCTAAATCCAAGCATGCAGTTAAAAGAAAATTTTTGAATTTCTGTCTCATGTCAGGAGCCATCTGATATGGGGCAGAAAGAAGATAGATTTTAAGGAAATATTTTAGCTTTCTCCATGCTCATTTTGTCTACATTGTATCTTTCATTCAATATGTCTACATGAATAATGTTTACGTTTAAACAATGAACAGTAGATTTTCCTGTAGTAATTTTGAAGCTTCCAGGAAGAAGATGGGGCCCCACAACAATGACTACATTTGGTTAATAAGATGTCATGATGCTGATAGCGCCATTATGAGGCCAGATTTTTATATCAGCTGTAGAAATGGTGCACTTTCTTACAACAGTCTGGTCAGAACTCCAAATAAGTACCAAAAAACAACAATAACAACAACAAAAAAACCCTATAAACTACTCAGAGACCATTTGCAATTATACAAAACAGCAATCTTGAAATTTAACTATCATTTTACTTGTACAGGATTCCTTAGGAAAACCATCAATCAATGGCAGTAGGAAGAAATTATAGAAGATGATGTCCCATCTTCCAGCAAAGTTTGTCCTCATAATTAGAGACACCATTAAGGGTTGCTTATTACTCAAATTATGTAGGCCTAGATATCTAAAAAAAAAGAGGGATAACTGAATGGGATAATTGGTAGATTAGTGTGAATTTATTCACACTCATAATAATAATAGTGAGTAATAGAGTGAATACTTGTGAGCTATTGTTTATGGACAATTTATTTTGGTATAGTTTCTTATACATTGATACAAGTTCAAATTATATTTGTTATTTCTGTTTATAATATTTGTATACCTATGCAAAGTTGTTTTGTCATATTGTATGCATGCATGTTTCTATCTTGGTTTAAGACATCTTGTATATTGATTCAATTTTAGGATATATTTATCACATTGCATTATATATTTCTACCTCTGATTGTCATATCTATATATTGTTTACTTTTTGATGTCATTTTCCTTTTTTACTATACAGTTGTTTAAAGATTGGTTAATATTCTGATATGAAATCTTTATCTTTAAGTTATATAGGTATTACATATTATAGGTCAGTAGTCATACATGTTTGTTATACTTGTAGTCAGACTAATTACATTTTTTAGAAACATAGAGATGGTATTCTACAAAAATAAGTAATCTTCAACCACTTCAAAGATCTAAGGAACATGATATTTAAATAACTTAGGATTCTGTTGACATGAGACACAATTGCTCCTGACAGCACTGATCTTTGCACACCAAAGACACTCCACTTGGAGTTTGTCTTCTTGGCACAATTAGCCTTTGGGCAAGAAACTGCCCATGCCTCGACCACTGTCAAAGTGCACAATGTCTGGATTAAACAAGGAGGATACAAGAAAAAATACTGCTAAACCTTGCCAAGACAGGGTAATATGGTTCTGAAAAGGTTCCTGCCTCTGAAAATGGTCTGTCAGTTTCTCTAGGCCTTAGCCAAAGTTGGTTGCTCCAACATTGCAAATGAGACTTCAGGTGATTACTCAGGTAGTCAGTTGTCTCTGTCATCTACTGCACATTTTGAAAGCTGCTTGATAGTACTTTCTGCCTACTCAAGTAATATTATATCTCTTCTCAGGCCTTCAATGGGGTCAAATAGTAGATAGTCATGTTACCATCCTCTTATGATTTAGCAAAGACATTTCTAATACATGACTTAGACTCCTTAAAATAGAACATTTATTAAAACGTTTAGAATATGTTCCTTGCATAATATTGTTTATGCTGGTTGTAATTCTAATATTATACTTGATATCTGTTCCTAGAGTATATAGTTTTGTATTGGGTTTGAAACTCTTCTATATAAACAAAAGGAGGAGGTGCTGTGGGAGCTCCTTTTGCTCCTTCAACCAATAACCTTTAAGATACCAGTCCACTTGGGAATGGTCTCTTATACCATAAATGCTGTTGTAAACTTTCATTCAGTCTCTTGCTTCCAGCTCTTGCTTCTGGCTGCTAGACTCTGTTCCTGTTCTCTGTTTATGTAGAGGACTGTGATCTAGGACAGTAATCTGTGAGTCTCCTATAAATAAATAATCCTTTATGTAATTCTGAACTAGTGTGGTATTATTTTTGAATCTTATGCCATTAAATGATAATATATTGATTATTTTTCTCCATTTGCAGTTTACATTCCAACCTCTAATACTGTGGAAGCTAGATTGCAAGGAGAAGTTTTCTTGTTTAGATACAGGTTAATTCCTGGAAAACTGTAGTATTTTCTGCAATATGAGCTAATCTTAAAATCCTTGGAGGCAACCAAGGTGATTGTTTTTACCCAACATTGTTTGGGGGGATCCCTTAGATTCCCCTGATCTATAATTAAAATTCATTCTTGGTGTTATGTTTTTTTATTAGACTGTGATGTAGCTTTATTGTGCATATATATTTCATTCTCTCTCTTTCTCTCTCTCTCTCTCTCTGAGTGTGTGCGTATGTATGTGTCTGTGTGACTTTTAGGTAGAAAAAATTAAGATCTCCTCTGTTTTTTACTACACTCTTTGTATATATGCTGAAGTGGGAGAGATGGCTCGGTGGTCTAGAGTTCAATTTTCAGGACCCACATAATATGTCTCACAATGCATGCAGCTCAACCACTAAACCAAGGCATCTGAAGCCCCTTTTTGGGTTCATTGAGTACAGTACTCATAGAAAGAATATACACACATAAATAAGAATAAAAATTTAACAAGCAAATTTATACAATCAAGTATTACAACTGTTAACTTCAAAAAATTATTATCAAAGTGAACATGTCACAGTTCTTTTGATGGTTGTCCTACCAGCGTGTTATAATGTGAAGAGTAGGCACAAAATAGGTAGATGCTTGTGTATAATTTCCAGGAAAGACTAATTTTCATTGCACAACAAGATAGACATACACACACTCAAACACACCCCAGATCCCAGAGACTGAATTATGTGATCACAGCATTACTTTCAAAGTATTTTTTATAAAGTGAAGTTTCAAGATTGTAAATATTTATACTTTGCAATGATGTAGCATCAGTGCGTACAGTTTGCTATTTTGTAGTATAAAATTTGAATATGGATGCAATATACACATACTACAGCACAGAAATCCCATTTCTTTGTCCCAAGCATGCCATTTCCTTTAATATGTTACAACTTTCAACGTCAGAAAATAAGACTTTCTGAATTTATAATCCCAAGTTTATTCTGATAATTAGTAATAGTATGTCACATCTATGATACTTGTTATCCTGCCAAATATATCCTTAGATGATCATTTATGTTAAAAGCTTCTAACTTCCTTTTGGCAACTGCAAATATGCTTAAGTGAGAAAGAATCAAACTTTAACAGTCCCAAAGAGTCCATCTTTGTGTTTTGCCTTGAATTTGCTGTTAGGAGTGGGACCAAAGAATGTGGAAGATTCTGTACCTTGTACAAGACTTACGTGTACACGTGAGTGAATCTCTCCACTCACGTAAGTCTAGTGAGTCTAGAGGGCTTACTTAACACCGGGTTAAGAAGTAACCCATGATGTAGTATAGCATTGCTCTGTTTCCACAGGTCATGCAGTAAATAAACCAAGATTTGCACATTCTTGATTACTTAGATGCCATGAATATGTATACAGTCCTGTTTTATTTGGATTTTTTTGCCTAGCATAAAATTGTGTTTTGATAGTTATAAGCTAATTTTCTGAAAAATGTGTTAAGAGTGTCTAGTTGATTAAACATACTTTAATTTTCACGAATTTTCAAATACAGGATCCAAGTTCAAAGGTATTCCCTTTGTGATTGAAGTCTGATCCTGGGCATCTGAGTTGTGGGATATTTTGATCCTTTGCACTCTGACACTCCCTGAGTAGAATTGGGGGGCAGAGCAAGTGACCAGCTGACCAAAATTGGCCATAGGGAAGCCAGCAGTTTGTATGGAGAACACACACATAAGGAAAAGGCAAGAACTAGAATTTGAACTTCTTTTTGTTTCTAGGGCGAGGGGAGAGTTGCGTTTATCTAGGTGTCTCCAGCCAAAAAGCAAGGTCAGCTAGCGGCTACTCAACCTCTCTTAGCTAGCACGTTTTCAACCCAGCCTTTGACTCCCAAGTCTGATTGATAAATAGAATGATAGAGACTTAATTTAAACCTACATATCGGGACCAGAAGCCCTGCCAGACCATGGCCTGAGTGGCTAAAGGGCACTGAGTGTGGAACCATGGGACCGCAGACGATAATTAAAGTATCTGCAGATTCATACGCAACTGCTAAGGAGAAAGAAAAACATTACCTCTGAGATAATGTGTTACATTATCGTCAACCCTCTGAAGTTAACTTCCTGTAACATACTTTACAATTGGTTACATAACAGTAAATTAGAGGATTTGTTTGTGTGCATTGTAACTTGTAGTTCCAAATTCTTCGCCACTGTGTTGTGGCCTGGTTTAGCCTTTAAACAAACGCATCTTGGCAAAGTAGTGTTCTCACACAAAACCACACAAGAGACACAGATTGTTTTAAGAATTATTTTCCACCAAATGTCACACCAGCTACCCAATGTTTGCTGAGCCAGGGTATCTGTGACTCAGAACAATACACCACTATGGAAGAAAAAATTTTTTTTCAAAGATTTAGAGTCATGTTGATTGACTCATTTGAAACTGTGGTTCTGTGTGGGTGGCTAGACAAATTGCTAAGTATTTCTGTATTTGGTAAAAATAGCCAAAGACTTGCTTCTTTTTCTAGGACTTGTTCCACACCAGGCAGCATAATTCTACTATCAAGGCTGATCAAATGTACAGAGATGGTCATTAAACTCACAGACCAAATCTGAAAACATTTGTGTTTAACTGTTCCTGAATAGCTTTTCCAGCTAGCTAAATCATTTTCCCCAAGTAGTAATTGTCTCAATGTCCCCAGACATTAAAACCTATTAAAAGCTAATGACCCTAGTCTTGTTTTCCCTACATAGGTGGAATTTTTTTGATGCTCTAGTTTTTTTTCTTTATTTGAATACACCAAGTTACCAGTTTTTACAAATGTGAAGTTATGTATATATAGATGACACAAACCAAATAAATTCTGTATAACTGTCGACTGGGAAGGTTATATTTTTTTCATTATTGAGTTTACTAAAAAATTATTTATCAAAAAACTATTTTAATATTCAAAAAGATTCCCTAAGTATATAGGAGCTACCAGTCTCATCCCCACACTCATGTATTCCTTTTTAAGGTTCATTCTTCATATTTATTGCAGATATGAAGATTTTAAGCATTGTTTCTTAGACTTGTTATTTTAAATGCAGTAGAAACAAATTATAACAAATTCTATCTTTTAAATTTATTAAATTGCTGAGAATTTTGTCTAATATATTTTCATCACATTCACTCTTCCTCAGACTTCCAAGATCCACTCTCCTTTCCCAGCTCACCCAAAAACTTGCTCTCTCTTTTTTTTAAATAGCCATCAAAACTGGTTTGTACTAGCCATACATTCTTCAATATACAGCCTTCCACTAGAATATCATTTACTCTGCAGAGGCTACATTCTTTAAAAAAGAAAAAAAACTGACTCTCCTTATCCCAGGTAGTACAAGTACTGTCTTTTAACAGGCAAACCTCACAAAAAAGTCTTAAAAGACAGTATAAAATAGACATATGAGGAATTTGAGAGAATCACATATTCAATCACCTTAACATCCAATAGGAACATCAGGATATTTTTGGAAGGTCTCCCTCTATGTCTACAAAGAACTGTGATTCTGATGTATTGTGACTTGGAATTAATAGCAGTGGGAAGACTCATTACATTTTAAAAAGTCAATCACCACAGTGCCCTTAAGACCATTCCATACTTAATAATTTGTTATATATAATTTCTATTATCACCAACCCTACTATCTTTATTTTTCTTTTCTTTTAAAAATTTATTTCTTTGAGAATGTCTTATATTTTTACAATGTATTGCTAAATATTTACCAAACTATTTTCCCATTTAATTATCCCTGGACTTCTCAAATAACTCCCTTCCAATTCATATGTTTTTCTTTAATTACTTGCTCTAATTAGTGGTGTATGCATGTACATGGGTATGAACTCATTCCTTAGGGTGTAGACAACCTAGCATGAACTCATTCCTTAGGGTATGGACAACCTAGCAGTGGCTATCTTGCCCCCCCCCCCCAGAAAGCACTGTCTTTCCTCCAGTCTCTATCAGTCTCCAGTAGCCCCATAGCTACAGGTGGGCTTCATGAGTTTCTCTCCCATGCCTACGTGAATTTCTGTTAGGTTGATCTTCTGTAGGTCACCACAGCTACTATGAGCTGATGGCTGTCAGAGCAATGTCATGCCTGTAACATGGCATTTCATAGCACTCTACCCCATCCTTCGGCTCTTACAATTGTTCTTCCTTCTCTTCTGAGTTCTCTAAGTGCTTGCCTTTTAGGGGAAAGGAGTTGAAGATGTCCCATTTAAAACTAAATATTCACAGTCAGTTATTCCCAACAATTTAACAGGCAATAGACTTGTTCTCTATATTAGTTCTCACATTAAAAACAATCTTTTGTAATTGAGATTTAGAGCAATCGATGTCTGTGGATAAAATAAGCATTAACACAGCAGTAGGATAAAACAACCTTTTGAAAAGTAAAATTGTAGACTCCACCCTATGGTCATTGATATTTCCATCCATATACTACTAATCAGACTCACGGTACCAGACATGAATTCTTTCCTGTGAAATGGACCTTAAATCTCATCAGAAAGTGGTTACTTGTGCCAATAATCTACATACCATTATTATATCAATAGGTGAATCTTGCATGGAAGTTTTGAACTGTAACATGCTATGCCCAGTACTGTGTAAGATCATTGATATTTTTTCTCTTGCAAGAGTAATCACAAGACCTTCTGGCAGTAATAAAGCTAGACATCAAGAAGAATTTTCTAGACTTATTTAAGGTTGATTTCTCTATGTCCTGCAAGCAAAATGTGTGGAGTCTTCTGCAATAAGATAATCCACCACTTGACTGCGGTAGATAACCAAGAACAAGGACAATAGTCTACATTGGTTTGGAGACTTCTGGGCCTATCTGACTCATCGAGCTATATCACATGCTGCTCTCAATCTTAGCCAAAGAATCCACATGTAGATTGAAAACTGTTAAGAGTGATGAGAATAAGTGACTGTTGAGTGCTCAGCCTGCATTGAGAAGTCTACATCTATCTCTCTACTCCAAGGAACACTGTAAAAGATAGAGCAATAAGAATGCAAGGGCCACATGATAGGGTCAAGTGTAGTAAAACTTTTATCTGGGCATATAAGCCGGTTGTATTCATGAACTCATAGAAACTAAGGTTACCTTGCATAAGAACTAACACATTTTTTTTGTTGTTGTTGTTCATCAACAACTCAGCTCTGATAGACAGACATGAAGTCTCATTACAATTGAGAATCTATTGCCAGTGAATGCTTCTGGGGAGTAGATAATCATTTCAGTGGTATAGCCACTGTTAAGTTGTCCATGAGTAATGAGTCACCTCACACCAATGTATGTGCAAGCAACCTGAATTCAACTCAATGAATTATAGAAAAATGAGCATGAGAGAAAGAGAGAAGGTTGAGGAGGAAAAAGATGACATGAAAACAGGAAGGCACCTGGTTGGATAAAGGAAGAGTTCCAGGGGAAGTGAGAGGAAATAAGGGGATAAATATGAAGGAAGGGGTGAATGTAATTAAAACACATTATATTAATGTAAGAATTGAAGACAATAGAATCAGCTGGAGAAACAAGAGTGATAATAAAATAAGGAGAATTGTGCATTATTTTCTAGAAAGAGGATGAAAAGAAAAATCTTTTGAGAGATTTAAAATATCTCTCAAAAGATACATTTCGAATATTACCCTAGGATTTATTCATTTGGTGATTAAAGTAAAATTTGAAAGGTCCATTATCCTATTCCCTTCAATGAAAAAGTGAGAAACTGAACTTATTGAGTTATGGAATAATGTCACTGAATATTTGAGTAACAAAGAGTTAATTTAATTAAGAATAAGAACATCATCACTTTGGATAATCAATAAAATCAGCAGAAAGAGATCAGACATCAGAAATAGGTGCAGTGATGTTTTCAATGTGATACACCCTGCTGCAGAAAAGAGTATGTGCGTGTGTCCACATGTTTTTATGTGTGTATGTGATGGATAGCAAATACATGTGGAAATTATGTTACAGTTAAATACAATGACTAGAGAACTATTTTTATAATGTAGACTTCGAGTAGTTTCAACACCACTTCTTTTCTTTCTTGCTGAAGATTGATTGACAGCTTATGGAGTTGTTTCTGGGTCCTCCACCATTTTGTACTCTTCTGTTGTGCTGTTTGGTTGCCAACAGCACACAGTTGCTGTGTGTGTTCTGTATGTTTGACATCAATGAGTACCAGTCTTCTGCCTTTGTCCTTCACTATCAGTAATTACTCTAGGAAAAACATAACAGGGAAAATACTGGTATTCTGACTATATTAGCCTTCCTTTCTGTGACCATAGGGCATGCATTCAGTTTTGTACCTTCTCCCTGTAGATATTGTATAGCTTTATACACCTCTTGTATTAGTCAGGGTTTTCTGAAGGAACAGAACTGATAGAATGAACACACACACACACACACATTTGTTTGTATATATACATAAATACATACATGGCCCACAGATATTAGTTCTAGTGTGTGTGAAGGAAGGATTTCCCCAGGAAAAAATAGATAAACTTGCCAGCAAGAATGAGAGCAATCAGAAAAAAAGAGGGGGAAAAAACCAAGTTTCCCTTTTCCATGTTTATTGGCTAGCCAGAAAGTTTATGCACATTCTACATGGGCCTTTAGACTTCAGACTATCAAGAAACTCCCTCATAAGAATGCCCAGCAACTTGGGTTTCAGTAGATTCTACATGGAGTCAAGCTGTCAATCAGCTCATAAGTATTAACTTCCTGAAAACTGCAGATATTAATAGCATTGTTTTTAATTTGAAAATTTACTGTTCATTACTAATAAATTGGAAATTAATAGGTTGGCATGTAAAACTTGCACCCTACAAGTCTGTTGTAGTCACTTAGCTATAAGTTTTCTTCAATTGATTCATTCGGATTTTTTTTATATAGAGGATTATACTGACTGAAGAAAGGTGACAATATTTTATTTATTCAAATCCATTATCTCTTTTATTCTCATTTTGATATTGTCACACTATGTCTTTTGATTATAAAAACACTTTAAAAGATACTGTATTATGGAAATAGAAAAGAAGATTTTAAAGTCATGTAACATCTATTTGTGTTATTAGAAGTACCATATATGCAAAATTTAAAAAAAATAATAAAACCAATATACCAGACCATGTGGGTATTTACCACGCATCCTTTCTGTTTTTACTCTTGTTTTCCATTGGTCTCCACACTTTTTATCCATGAACAAACGTGTGTTTTCAGTAGGAGAATTGGGGAAAACCATTGGGGTGTATCTTTCTTTAGCTTCTATTTCGCAGAGGCAACTAGTTGCCAGTGAAATGCTGTCAAATCAAAGGTCACAAATACTATGCAGATAGCAGACATTTCTCCCTGACAACCCCTTTAGGCCAGTGGAGAAGACAGAAATGTCATTGAAGTTAACCCGTGATTAGTCTACCCCACGTATCTGAGCTGTATTTTAAAAACTGTGTTGTCACTAAAGCCTTAAAGACTGTTCCTTTTGAAAGCACTGCTTTCTGTTGGGAAACAGCAATTTAACAGGTAAGACTTGTAAATCCTAAAATGAAAAAAAATGGGAATGGGGATGGAGAAGAGTGGCAGTAGGGGAGGCTATGGTAGGAATGCATTGTATGAGAAGAGAATAAATAAAAAGAAATTAGAAAGAAAGGTAAAAGTGGAAAGTCTAATTCATCTTGGGGTAGGTAACTCTTTCCCTATGGTCTTGTAAAAGCAAGCACGGTTATGGTAGTTGTAACAAATACTATATTTTGTATTATATTAAAATTAAAATTAAATGTGTCCAGTATATGATAAAAGCAGAAGTAGTCTTCCTTGTTCCACTTCATTCAATGCTAAGCAAAACCAGACCAAATAAACTGTACCACCAGTAACAAAATGAAGGAAGGAAGGAAGAAAGAAAGAAAGAAAGAAAGAAAGAAAGAAAGAAAGAAAGAAAGAAAGAAAGAGGAAGGGAGGGAGAGAAAGAGGGAGAAATACTATCTAGAAAATTTTAAAAATGCTGTAAGCATTCGCTAGTCTTCACTTCAGTCAAAGGAGTGAGTGACAGTCATTATACACTGTTCCATTATTTTGACCCAAAAAACTGCCATAGAACTTTGGGGACTTCATTAACATGACACAAGTGGTAGAAAAGTCAGTGGGACAAAGTCCTTCCACATTTATTCTGTGCAGATCTAGCTGAAGCTCCAAAAGCACAGATAACACTTGTGTACATTCTGAAATCAAAACCTTTATCGAGCTATAACGCCTGACAAGAAGAAAAGTCATAGAGAGGAATTGAAGAATGAAAAGCACGGGCCACTTGCTCACTGTAAATGTTCAGGTTCAGTCCCTTTCGTTAGATCACATTACAGATAAACAAGATTAACATAAACATCCATCCACACATTCTCATGAAAATGTGAGGGTGTGTGTGGGAAGCTGTGATATAGACACACAATAAATGAAACCAAAGTGCCCAGAAGGAGCTTTTCTATAATCTTCCAAATCTATCAACAACACACTGGATGCCTTAATTTACCCACATCCCTGCTTCAAGTCAAACTCTGAGCATTTTTTGTAGCAACCACATTAGGTCTTAACTAAAATCTCACCCCAAAATTTTTAACAGCAGTATATTTATAAATAATTGCCAATCCATCACTCTGGTCATCCCTTTCATAGTAGCAAGTTGTGCTTAATTCATTTATTTCTATGAAAACAAATGTTGCACGAGCAATAAACTCACCATTGGTATAAGCTAATCACTGCCTTGCCAAAGCAACCTCTAAAATACGAATATGTTTTACTTTGCTAATATGAACTTAAAGAGGCCCACTATTTTTGTCCCTGGTTTTCATGTTTTTGGAGAAGGCTGTTTGTAGCTCTCTGGTGCTTTCTTTCTGTAATAGAAAGAGATGTTACATCGGCACTCTGGCCTTGTGAGGAAGGAAGCAATAGTTAACTTAAATGGAGGGAAATGTGACATTTAGAGAAATATAAGGCTGCCAAACATTGAGGAAAGTTGGGTATTCTCATTTTGTTTCCATAAATATAGAATGGAGTATCAAATGCCTATTTTGCAAGTCAGAGTTTAAAGACAAAGGTCCAGTGTGATTTAATACGTACCAGATGTGAGCAAGAGGCAGAGAGAAGGAAAGGGTTGTGGTGTTATGCATGTCTATGAGGAAAATGAAATGGAAGCATTTTATTTTATTCTGGCACAAACCAAAGGTAACTGTGCACTTGAAAGCCAGTCTAAGAACGAGCTCACTTTAATATCGAGCTTACAATAAGATAATCATTTTCCAATGAAAGAAAAAGAACTTAGATGAATACTATTTCCAGTTCTATTTCCAGATAAATTTTTATGTTTGATACTTTCATGCAGTTCCAATATCACCATTAAATTGCTCTCAATGTTGAAGTATCAAGATGAACTTTACAGTTTTATTGCTTGTTTGTTTTTCTTTGGTTTTTTATTATAATTCTTGGAAGAAAACTAGAAACTTGAGAAATTGTTTTGCTGAATTATTATTAACTATTATATTATTAGTGAAGTTAATTATCACTTCCAGTGTTTATTGTTTATTTTAGTGTCTATGCACTGATACCTTGGGATTCTTCAACAGACAGCCAAAGGACTGTAGTAGTAAAATTTCTTTGTGGCTCTCTCCTTGACATGCTTCATTAGCATTTTGTGGGACACAAATTTATTTTGAGCTTATTCCTCTTAGAATATGAAATTGATTAATTCCTGAGAGAAACAACTCTTAAGGAAAACAATAGAAATTCCTCTGTTGTTTTCCTTAAGATAATAAAGTAGTAATATGTTTTGAGGAAACCATATATACAATTTTTTATTTATACCTTACATGTCACCAGACAGTAAGAAAAGAAACTAAACATTAGGATCTCAGTTAACTATCAACAGAGGTTTCTGTCACACCAGGTTGCACATTTTTGACAGAGGTTTCTGTCCCACCTGGTCCCTCAGCACTTTAGTCCCAAATAAGGGCACAGAGGTCTACATTAAGAATAAACTAGTTGGCCTAGTAGCTCAGGCTTCGTATTAACTCTTTCTTACATCTTACATTAATCCATTATTCTTGTCTGTGTTAGCCACGTGGCTTGGTACCTTTTTTGGTGAGGCAGTCACATCTTGATCCTCTGTGTCTGGGTAACAACTACATACTGAAACTTCTCTCTACCCAGAATTCTCATTGCCCTGCCTCTACTTCCTGCCTGGTTGCCCCACCTATACTTTTTGCCTGGCTACTGGCCAATCAACATTTATTTAAAATATAAATGACAGGGTGCAGATCATTGTCCCACAGCAGTTAACTACAATATCTTTCTGTAATGAGACAAAAGAAAAAATAGGAAAGCATGTAAAAATAGATATGACATGAAATAATATTTTCCTATATTATTAATTGACAAAACTATGGAAAGAGAAAAAAATCAAATAATCTATAAATGTATGTTGGGTCCACAGGGGTCACACAAAGATGGGGACAAACCACTGAAGTTTAATAAACCATAAACAAACTTTATTCCAAAAAAAATTAAAAATTAAAAAAATAAATCTCCATGGAGCACAAAAAGCTTACCAGCTAGCTGAGACCACAGCCAGAGATGGACTTGTAAGGCTGTGGCCGAGGCTGGTTTTGGAACTCCTTCTTTTTAGCAATTATTAGGCAATAACAAAAGAATATTTACAATCTCAAGGTAAAACTCAGATACAAATTGCCCTTCTTTGCAATTTTCATTAACAGAGCTTTTTTTATTTAAATTAGTGTTTGTATTTAGTCCATCATTTTTCCTTGTCATTCCTTGATACTGTTCACCAAGTCTCTGCACCTCCCCTGACAAGGCCAGTTTCTCATAGCAGGAAAGGGTATGGAAAAACATAAAACCAAAAGTCAAAAGTCGCATATATCCCATCATTAAAAAGTTAACTCAGCCCACATCAATTGCTGGTCGTGAGTGGCGGAGGGTTTATGTAAAAGCAGATCCTCAGTTTTCAGAGGACTGCTTCAACCTTGCATATAGAGCTATGGGTTGTAAAGCAGAGTAGCCCACTGTTAAAAGTTAATCCTTAAACTGCTGACAGTTTGCTGTCATTTCCCTAGCTTACAATTTTCTTTTATTTCTACGTTTTTATTTCTGGAATTTACATTTTTAGATTCTTATTCTTGGACTCTTCAATGTAACCCTATATAACATATAAATAGCAATTCATGTGCATGTGTTTTTTTTGTGAGGGAGTGCACGTGTGTGTATGTGCATGAGTGTGCATGTGTGAATGTATGCCTCTGTGTGCATGTGCCTGTGTATGTGTGTATGTTTGTACATATACATGTATGTGGGTGTGTATGTGTGTCACGCTGTGTGAATGAGTGTAGGAGTAGGTGTGTGAATGTGTATATGCATATGATTGTGCATGTGTATATGTGAGTGCATTGTGTAATGACTTTTATGTTTCATTTTTTTAATGTTCTCATAGTGTGCATCGATATTAAAAACTAAAAACCAGGCTGGGCGGTGGTGGCGCACGCCTTTAATCCCAGCATTTGGGAGGCAGAGGCAGACGGATCTCTGTGAGTTCGAGCCCAGCCTGGTCTACAAGAGCAGGTTCCAGGACAGGCTCCAAAACCACAGAGAAACCCTGTCTCGAAAAAATAAAAAAATAAAAAAAAAAATTAAAAACTGAAAACCAACTTAAATATTGAGCCTTTTAATATGTGTCATTTTCATTTATTGTGCTGTATACTTTCTATTTTTTATATTTCTATTTATTGACCTATTTTTTTTGTTTCATTTTTTATCATGTGACATTCTTTGAAGCTAACCTTGTCTTTCTCTCCAGCACAGGCTGAATTTGACGGTGAAGAGTAACAGCAATTTGAAAATCTACCAAGTTTAATGTATTTATATTGTTTCATGAGTTTTAAGAAAAGAATAATTTTGCAAACTATTGTTTCTTGAATTTTGTCTAGAATGAGGTAAATTATGAGCATTGGATAAAATGTGTAAAGGAGGATAATTAACCTTAGACTACCCTCTCGAAACAAATAACTTTGATTGATATAAACAGTCCTTCTTGGGCTTTAGCAGCAGGGTGCTCAGGCTGGGAGAAATTCTTTTGTGTTGCATTCATTGGTGTTGCAACATCAGACCCAATGAAGACTTCTCTGAAGTGCTATTTTCTCACATACATTCAATACCATGGTGAGGAGAAGAAAAAAAGCAGCAAAGACAGACAGAGGTTGCAATGGCATCAAGGGTGAGGCCAATTGCAGCCAACTCTTAACAGCTGCTAAAGCATCCATCCTAGAAGCTGCTCGGCAGCTAAGACACTAAGAACTTGGAGGGTGCGTGATAAATGAATAAGTAAGGGTATCACCTGTGGGCCCCATCCAAACTTGCTGTCCTGGATGTTTTCCCAAGTGCATACACGTGGTTCTAATACTACCAGCTTTTGATATCCGGTGCTGGGCTCCAGAACATCTTGTATCCAGTTTACAAGACCTGGCCTCTGGTTTCCAAGAGCAGAGAATTGGCAATGTTCTTGATAGTTGAAAATTCAGTGACCATTTCCTTAGCGATCCCACCCACCTGCCCATGCATATGTGGGCCCTTCATACCTAGTTCCAGAGCTTCCCACTCTCTTGCTACAGAATGAACTCTGGACAGAATCAGGTACCCATATCTTCCTGGCGGTGACTGTTATGATGCGGAAGAAGCGTCCTTGAAGGTTGAAGAAGCAGCTGAACAGTTGCAGAGCACCCAGGCACTGAAACAGGAGAAAATCTACAATAGAGTGACAATGAGAGAGAGAAGATGGCTGGGAAATCTCTAAGGAGCCAGAGAACAGAAACCATTCTGCAGAACTAGGGCCTCTGACTACAGGGTGAGAGGTGTAATGCTGGCTATTGCCAACGAATGACTAAGAATCCTCTTGGTAAATCTTAAATGGGAACTATATGCCGGAATATGGTGTTTGTGACTTCCTTCCCTGCCTACTTCTGCTGTTCATGACTGGCAAAGACTGGCGGAAATGAAAGCTGCTGGAGAGCAGCATTTAAAGACTTTGGTCTGTGCCAACCATTTCTCTACATTCCACCCTTTTAGGATGTGTCTCTATATGATTCCACCCAAGACAGGACTATTTGCCTTTTCAGGTGTGTTCTGAATTTTATACTGTGATGGAATCTGCTTTAGTCAGTGTTCTCTAGGGGCGGGAATCTAAATAAAAAATATGGATTAATATATTAATAATAAAGGTTTACAGGTTATGGTCCAACTATTCCAACAATGGCTGTTTCCCAATGGGAAGTCCAAAAATTCCGTAGTAGTTCAGTACACAAGGCTAGATTTCTCAGCTGGTCTTCAGTATACACTGGAATCCTGAAGAAACAGGCTCTAATACCAGCGAAGGAATGAACTTAGCAGCGAGGGCAGGGACCAGCCATCAAAGAGCAAGCACTTCCTTCTTCGATGTCCTTTATATAGGCTGCCACCAAAATGTGTAGTACGGATTTAAGATGGATATTCCCAGGTCAGAATACCTGGATTTAGGCTGGGTCTTTCCATTTTGAATAATTCAGTCAAGAACAATGCCTCACACACATATCCAAATGCTTGGGTTTTAGTTACTCCAGATATAGTCAAGAATGGCGCTCACAGAACCTTGGTGTTATGTGCTGTCTGTGTCATCTTTCAAAGTTTTTACTCTGTATTTTTTTAGACTTTTGTGATTAAAAAAATAAAGTCAAAAAGCTGTTTTAATACTGTTGTTTTGCTCACAGGGTCTCCCATGTGTTAGTCATATGGAAACTGCTCTTCTTTCTATCACTGGGAGTGGGAATTGTTTATTGTGCTTCTTTCTGGCTAGTGTGAGCTATAACCGTATGGCAAGTTTAATTCTTCTATTTTATTTATTGTGTGTGTGTGTGTGCATATGCACATGTGTGTGTGGGTGTGTGCATGTTTGTGTGTCACAGTGTGCATGTGGAAGGCAGAGGATAACTTGTGGGAGTTGATTCTCTCCTTCCAACACATGGGTTCCTGATGTGAGATGTTCTTTTCTATATGTGTTGCTTTTACTGACTAATGAATAAAATTGTTTTAGCCAATGGCTTAGCAGAGTAAAGCTTGGCAGGAAATCCAAACAGAGATATAAAAAGAAAGTAGTCAAAGTCAGGGAGATGCCATGTAGCTGCCAAAAGAAACAGACGCCAGAACTTTGCCCTGTAATTCACAGCCTTGTGGCAAAAAACGGGGTTATAGAAATGGGTTAATTTAATATGTAAGAACTTGCTAGAAATACTCCTAAGCTATTGGTCAAACAGTATTGCAATTAATACAGTTTCAGTGTGATTATTTCAGGTCTGGATGGTCAGAAAATGAACAAGCAGTCACCGACTACAGGTTCCAGCCACAGAATTAAAGAGTCATAGGACTTGGTATCAAATGCCTTTAACTTTTGAGCTATTTCACCACCTAATCACATTGTACACAATAATTTTTGTTATATTATTTTTTTCTGTTCTTCCTTTGTAGCCTGTATTACAAAAGTTTTGGTAAATTATTAATGTTATCTTTGAGCTCCAATGTCTTAATCCAGTTGTCATTCTATTTTGTTCTTTTGAACTTTGTTTAGTTATAGTTGTACTCTATATAAAATTAAATATTACTAAGTTCTTAATTCTCCCATTCTCTGTTAATAAGCAAGGCATTGTGGTTCATGCATGTGATTCTAGAATTAAGCAGACAGAGACAGGAATATTTAGAGTTCAAAACCAGTCTGACTGGGTAACATAGTGGAAATATGTGATTTAGAGGCATGAGTCTCAGAAGGTTAAGATCATCTTCTGTCACATAGAAGTCAGAGGTCAGTTTGTGCTACATGATTATATATATATATATATATATATAAAATAATTATATTATTTAACTTTCATTTCATGAAGTTATAATTTTTCTCGTTTAATTTTTGTGTCTCTAAGTGTTGCTTTCTAATTTGATTATCTGATTTATTTAGCAATGGTTCCTTTTGAATTACTGATTATAGTCTCAGTATTTAATTGGGAAATGCTTATTTATCCATGAAAGATCATTAATCTATGATATAATATTATCTTGAATTATTTGCTTGACTAATATGTCTCAATATTTACTATTAAATTAATGCTTAGTAAATCAGACACGCTATGACCAAATAAACATTCCATTATAACATAGTTTTTCAATGGAGACTGATTGTGTAGGTCACTCTGTCTCCCTATATTTTAAAGATCTTTCCAATTATATTTGAAAATATTGCACTTTAACATATACTATTCCAATGAACTTGATTCTGTGATAATTTTATGTTAAAATTATTATTATTGATATTTATAGAGTAAAAGTTCGTGTGTTGACTTTTTACATCTAACAAACATGACTAGAAGCCAAAGCTTATCAGAAAATAATAGTTATTTGACTAGAAAGTAACTTTTCAGCACATCATGCATTTTGATACATTGCACTAAAGGATAACACTCTGGTGGCACTATTCAAAACCTGGCTTGGGCAGCAACCCCCGTTTCAAACACAGTCTTAGGGGAGAAAATTTAAAATAGGAAGATGTTTTTCTAAATATCAAGACTAATTGAATTTTTTTTTCTGAAACATATTCACTGACAATTAGGTAGTCTTCCTCCTCTCCATGTACCCTGTCCCATTTCTTCCTGTTGTACTTACATCCAGAACATCTTCTGCCTTATCCCTTCTTAGGCAGCCCTCACTACAATAATTTGTGGCATTTACTATCAAATTACAGATAAATCTCCCCAGTTACTTATATATATAAGATACACCATAAATACAACAATGTGCTTGAATTTGAAAAAGAAACTCATCATCATTCTAAGAGACTGTTTATTGTTATTTATTCCAATGTTTTTCTATTCTTAATAGTACTAATACATTAAAGGCATATTTAAGTGTATACACTGACATATATATATATATATTCATATACACATATGTATGTATATATATATGCGTGTATGAATTGTTTGCTATAGAAGAATACATTTTATAAAAAGCCAAAAGACTATATTTTTTAATCATGAAAGAGCATCTTCATTTTACAAGCAGTAATAACATATCTTAGTATTCACTGAGTGATAGAAGATGGTTTTGAATCCAATTGTCCACTAACATAATTGCCCTGGAATTCTTTACATATATCCAAGACATTTAAATATGAAATCTAATCAATAATGAAAACATCTATGATAAAGTATAATAACATGCTCTACTAGGTTAGATACAGCAAACCTTAAATTTATTTAGAATAAAGAAGATGATTAGAGATACTTTTCCACATCCTACCTTCCTTAATTTTTTTTTCAGAAATCCCTATCTTATCAGATACAAATGATAGATTGTTCAGTGTATTCAGAAGTCATGCGTAAAATAAGTTAAAGGGAGGAGGTAGAGATAAGCTTCAGGTGGCAAGCACTTGTGATGCAAGCCTGAAGACCTGAGTTCAAATGCTCAGAACCCAAACAATGGTGGACACAGCAGTACTTATGCAATTCCAGCACTCCTACAGGACAATAAGACCAACAGAGGAGAATAAACAGATGTTAGTAGACCACCTAGCCTGGTGTAGCCATAGATGAGAAGGGATCCTGTTCCAAGGAGGGCTAAAGGTGAAGACAGATGTCTCGGATTATTCCCTGACCACCACATGTATATACATAGCAACAATGGTACACACAAACATGTACATACATGTTATGAACAAACAAACATTTAACAATGTTTAAGGATGAGCTGTAGAGACGGCTCCACAAGAAAGAACGCTTGCTGCTCTTTCAGAGGACTGGGGTTCAGTTTCCAGTACTAAATGGAAGTTCATGATCACTGGACTCCCTAGTTCTAGGGCATTCAGTACCCTCTTCTGACCCCTGGGGACATCAGACATGCTTGTGGTACACAGAAGGACATGCAGACAAATACTCATACTCTTTAAAAAGAAAGAGAATGAAAAAAAAGACAAAAGATTTAACCAAAAAAAAAAAAACCCACAGAGTGTAAGAAGAGATGTCTACTTTCTTTTTCTTTATTCTTCCTGAGGCAGGGTTTCACCACATACACCAGGTTGGCCTCAGACTCTGAGATCCTCCCCTCTGCCACAGCAGGGCTAGGATTAAAAGCAGGAGCCACCACCAGGAGATTTATACTTTCTGTTTAAAAAGCTGCATATTTATCTACAGCATTGCTGTTGACTTACTGGAAGTGGGAAGGAATCAAGATGACTCAGCAGAGGTGAGAGGAGTAAGCAGTGAGTGCTGATGAAGTCACAGCAAGATGAAGACTTGGGCGATGTCAGTAGTCTTGCTGGGTATTACAATAAAGTAGGAGACTGACCTTTGATGAGTGGTATTTTCTACACTTGACACCAGACCACTTATCTGCTCCTAGCTACATGAAGTCAATTCTGTATTTATAGCTCTTCAGAGTGGTGTTCTATGTATTTCTGGAACCTTCAAAACTTATTTCTACTTTTTAAATTATCATAGAAATGTATTTTATTTCTTTCAATGATAAATACTGAGGAAGGAAAATGGGAAGTTTGGGCTCTGTGTTGGAACTTAACCACATTACTGGCCTCTAATTATTTGAAAAAAGTCAGCATAAAATGAATAGTGCAAGAAAAACAGAATACTTTTCTTTTGTGGCCACAATGTTGGATAAAAAGTTGTGGCTAGTCCATACTTTTGCATCCACTGTATTGATTTTTATCAAAGTAAGAAAAAATTACCAAACTGTTGCATGTGATACATAGCAGAACTAAGAAACTATTGGAACACATGCTACCTCACCTACAAAAGATTACTACAATAGTTCTTTTAGCAGGAGTTTTTGAGGGTCAAGATTTATTGTGTGGTACTGGAAATTATGAAATATCTGGTGTACATCAGATGTTCTGAAAGCTCAATTTGTGGAGCTTAGTGTGAATTGAACCAACTTGCAATCAAAGTCTGCTTCAGGTAACCACCTGAGCTGGTCATGATGTTGCCTGCTTACAAGCACTCACAGTCTAACATGTGAGAGTTACTTGCCTGACCCAGCCTGAGCTAAATAGTGAATTCTACATCAGTATGAGATACAAACACTGTGGGCAAGGAATGAGGCTCAGCAGTGCAGCTCTTACTCACCTAGCTTGTTCAAGGAAGGCTCTGCTTTCATTTCTCAGCACTGTTGGAAGGAGCAAGGGAGAAGGGAGAGAAAACACTAACCTTCCAAATGGATACTGATGAACTATAATAAATCCCAAAGTAAAATACATAGTAAAATACATTATCGTGCCGTAGAACTATACATTACTTAGAATGGTTTACCAACAACATTCTACTAATTTAATTTTGTTATTTTAAGATTGTTAATGACAGATTTACAATAATGTATCGTAATAATAATCTGTTCCCAAACACTTGTAGAAAACCAGACTAACACAAAAGAATGTAAACATAAATAGGCACCCAATTGAAAAGTAAAGTAAAATACCCAAGCAGAATTAAATTCCAGAATTCCAGTTTGTTCATTCCCCTGAAAAAGATGACATATTTGCTACCTACTTAGATACACACACACACACACAGACACACACAGACACACACACATATATTACATATTATATAATGTCAGACCCATGAACACCTATTTGAGATGGAAGATAACTGATCTCTGCAATCACTATGATATATGCTAATGTATGAGAAACACTGCTAAGCAAACTGTTCCTGATTTCCAAACCAGGGATTCAGAAGGATCAGGAGGGGAAATGTATACTGAAAAACTACAGGAATTTATTGAAATGTCTCATTTAAAAATATTTATATCTTAATTCATCTCCAAATAATTAACAACAAATATATCTTGGTAAGAATATTTCTAAGCTTATATGAAGATATTTTAATTTAAAAAAAATTTCCTCCAGGTGTGAGGCTGTATTAGACAGCCACACCACAGTAAGATCCATAAGAATGCTCTTCCAATGGTCAGAGAGGCTCTACCCTGCTTTGTAGACCTCATTCCAGAATGTTATCTAAGGCAGGCTTTAAGTGGTATATAGATAATAAAAGATAGTTGAGATCTCAAGCACTGTCTTTACAGAAACCAGTTCAAAGGCCTCCTATTGAGGAAGGAGTGGATTTCTCAAGAAAGAAAAAGATTTAGTATCTATCCAGAGAGATCTGCAAAGAACATCATAGTCAAAGTCTATATGTAGGTTAGCATAGAACACACAGTATTTATTTCAGGTAATTTACAATGTCAGTGGATTTCATGTGGAATATACTAACCAGGGATAATGTAAGTAGTAGATTGTCAAGTTACTGGTACAACAGTAATTTGAATGAGTTGATCGTGACTTCTTGAGAATATTTTAATAATTACCTATCATTTGGTTGTAAAGTATCTTCCACAGGTATGCCTCTTTGATGCTTGGTATATAGGTGCTGCTTCTTTTGGAGATTATAGAACATTTAGGTCATGGACCCTGGCTTATAGCAATTTGTCATTGGTGGGGGCCTTTGAGAATCACAGTTTCCAGCCCCATTTTGTGCTTCCTGATCCTGAAGAGCAAGCAAGCCATAATACAAGCTCGTACTGCCACTGACAAATACTCTTTTGTGGCCAAGGCTACTTCTCTTCTAACGTGGAAGCCAAAATGAACCTCTGCCCCTTTAATGTATGTTCATTAGTGCTGAGAAAAGTAACGACTAAAAAGAGTTTTAAATTTTTGATTATTTTATGTGCCCTGGGCCTGAAAAGACCAGAAAAGGGCATCAGAAATCCCTAGAACTGGAGTACTAGACAGTTGTGAGTAAGGGTACCAAGAACTGAACCTGAGTCTTCTAGAAGGCCAGCCAGTGCTCTGAACTCATCAGTGTCTCTCCAAACCTCTTACATGTATTTTTTAAGAGTAGAAAATCATGGATCCAAATTAATCAGGGAATCTTAACCCAAATCAAGGCTTTAAAAGATTAGAAAGCACAAGTATATAGGAAGAAAAGGGAGGGAATTTATATATTTGTCATGCAGTGGAACCGTAATTTATATGTGGCAACATAAAAGTAGGGCAGAAAGAGAAGAGTAAATCTTTCCACAATTTGAAATAAAGGGACAATTAAACATTAATGAAACGCTTAAATGCATATTATCCAAATACACACAAGTATTAGCAAAGCTAAAATTATAAGCAATAATAAAAACTAACTAAATATTTAATAATTATAAACTTATAAAATTATAAAAATTCTTCCACAGTTTTATAGAAATAATAGCATTGGTATGATTTATTTTGAGTAAAATATAATTTCAGCAAATTTGAAAAGGATTAGAGGCCATTTTGCCATTTAGCCTTAAATACTGAAAGATCAACAAAAATAAGAAATTGGAATATTCAAAACATCACACAATAAATTCTCTTCAGAGACAAGAATTGAACTCTAAAACCATTCCACTATCTTTCCTGGAGACAGCTTCAAAGACAAGGATTAAGTAAAGAAACCCAATAGGACTGACTGGACTCTCACAGGTAAGGAGACAGTGCTGACAGGTCAGGTAACCAGCGAACCTAGGGTTCAGAAAGCAAGGCGTCAGTAACAGAGAGCTACAAACCAAAAGGCCTCTAATGAACTCCAGATGATTTCCCTCTAATATGAAGCTGAATGGTGTACGCTAACATATAATAGGATATTAACCGGAGATAGAAAAAGATAAGACCCTAGAGGAACAAAGAGAAGCAGGGTCTTTGCATTTAATGGCTATAAAAAGTGGATGCACCTGATTGGCTCAAAGGAAAATTGGTAAGATCCTGGATATTAACTGGAGTAGCCAAAACCATTTACTGTAAAAGTTGAAAAGGAAAACTTAATTAGCATCCTAGAACATCCACAACACTGTTTCCATCCAACAAATTTAAGGTTCAAACCAAAAGAATAAAAATAAATGCTTTGATTATAAGCCAGGGGGAAAGGGAAAGTCTATAATGCGTATATTCATAAAAAAATCAAGTATTCAATGCAATGAAATGAGATATCCATAATACTAAAGAAAGAAGTGAAAGCACACAGGGATGAAGAATTTATAACTTGTATTAACTAATACTTTTCCGGGAGTAAACTATATGGATAATAGGATTGTAAATAGGGTTATCAAAATAGTCATCATAGCTGCAATCCATGTGTCCAAGAAACTGAGTGAAATGCTGACTATGTGAAGGAAAGACAAGGAAGAGTTCTTAAAAGCAAATATTGTACTTCGAGAGAACAAAAAAAGTCACCAAAACAGGTGGAAGATTAAGAGAATAAGGGACATAAAAGAAGAAAAGACCAATAAACTTAGTGACAGAAATTTACACCACAACACCACAATCTCAAATAAAATATGACAACCGAAAACCTGAACATGTTGTAACCTAATGTATGTGGTGTGTCTGTGTGAGTGTGGGTGTGAAGTAGTCTCAAATGAAAAAAAAATACTGAGATATAAGGACATATATTATGTTTCAGAAATAAAACATTCCTATAAGATAAAGAATTAAATATTTGGTTCCCAGTTCTTCATGCTTTTGACTGAAAATTTCACCTTGAGGATACGAATCTCATAGGTGGACACACCCGTTTATCCATCTATCCCCTCCTACGGAAGTAGCTATCAGTAAGTAAAGCCACTGGAAGAAGTGACTGTGTGGAGTGTGTCTCACCAGCAGAGCATTCCTCTTAGCTGCTGTGAAGTAAAAATCCCTGTTTACTTCATTTTTCCTCTTGAATGACATCCTGCTTGACTCATATTTAAAGAATCAGATGGCCTGGTACAAAATCCCTCCCTCTTTCTGGTTGATTTGCTCTTGGGTATTTTATTGCACCAATGAAAACCAAACTCAAACAGAATATTGGCAAAGAATTTTGATAATGTGGTATAAAAGCATTAAAAATAGTTTATAACGTCAATTTGGAAGCATTTGTGAAGCAAGACAAAAAATGTGAAATGATATAAGTCAAGACTAATGGGAATCTTGTGAAAGTTCAAAAGACCAGAATTATTGGGGGACTTGAGTGCCAGCCTCAGGACCCCCTCAAGGGCTCAGAATAGGATGTCTATGGTAAGTGAGGATCTGAGGGTAAAAAACTTAGCCCGAGCATGTTATCTCTGCATGTTTTTTAACTTTCAGGCGAGAAGAAGAGTGAAGTGAAGAAGAAGGAAGAATAGGAGTGATCTCCATGAGGTTTCTAGTTTTTATAGAAATAGTGGAAAATTCCATAGGTGAAGACAATGATAATATGCATATCAAAATCACAAAAAGGGTAGGTAGAACCTGACAAAGCAGCCCTCCAGATTTGATGACACCAAGGAAAGAACCAAAATCCAAGGGGAAATACCTGACATTCCAAATCATTAGATAAAGTTACTAAACACCCCTGAACCTAGACGGCACCCACACCCTGTCTATCTGGTAAGAGTGGGGCATGTTACCTTTATGCTCAGTGGTCTGTTATCTTCTATAGAAATTTCTATGTGATCTGTTAGTAAACAACTTTGCAAAATTGATTCTATGTAAATTTGACAGTTAGAACAGAGAGTGAATCTTATTGTTCTAAGTCCTCATGGTCATTCCCTTTTTGAATAATCCCATTTTGAAGGGAGAATCATGGTATCACAAGGTTTCCACAGATATGACAGTGCAAAACGGGATGCCCCATAAGCTGTACACTTGTGGATCCACTTTTGTGAATCTGTCAGCTGTACATTTACTCTATAGTCTTGTGGGCTCCAACATATGATGCTGATAGAAATGCAATCCAAGAGAAACTGTGTGGTCTTCATCCAGGAATAGCCAATCATTTCGATGTTCACATGCAGCCACTTTGGACACTAGAATTCTTGCCAAGGAGTTTATATAGGAACTAGTGATTTGCCCTGTTGAGTTTAGAGCCTGCTTTGGTTAGTGTTTGCTTGGGATCATTATATTCCTCATTTTAGAATTAGAGTCTTTGCCCTCATCATGGCATTTTGGAATTATATCATGTGTTTTTTTATATTTTCAAGAGATCATATTTAAGAGTTACCACACTCTCAGGAGAAACTTGAGATTTCCACTCTTACTAATAATGTTATATCTATTGGCCTATTTCTTAGGAATAGTCTAAACATGTATTGTACCATAAGATGGGCATGAGCATTTGGAACTTAGAGGTGGGTTGTTATGATCTGTTTATGAAGTTCATATGTTTACGAATTCATCAGGAAGGCTCAGATAGTTAATGTTTTACTCATAACTTTTGGCACTGTTAACAGATGATAGCCTACTGAGGCTGTTAACCTCATCAGTGGAGTCCATAGTTGGATCAACCATGAGGGCCAAGAGAAGGGAATGGATCATTGATGCTGTGTCTAAATGATATATCTTGCCTCCTAACTCTTCTTTTTGGATCTCTGTGTACATGAGGTGAGAAGTAACTCTCATCATTCATTCCTGAAGCCCTTCAATTGGGAAAAAACACAATACAATCAGATAACCTCTGAAAATATTAGATGAAATAAATTACTATTATTTTACATTTATTTTCATTGGTTTGTTGTCATAAAAATGGAAAACAAGCTACCATAAGGGAAAATGTATTTCAAAAAATCAGCCAGTTGCTTTCTATGAAAATGTAAATACAAGAAGCTTCATTAAGAAGAAATATCCAGTATCCAAGACCCAGAAAGATAAACACAGTGTGTATTAACTCACAAAAGGATGTTAGATGTAAAGCAAAGGATAACTAGCCTATAGTCCATGACTCCAGAGAAGCTAGGTAACAAGGAGAAACCCAAGAGAAACAAGCATGGATCCCCCTGGGAAAGGAAAATAGACAGACATTCCTGAGAAAATTGGGAGCATGTTGGGGAGTTCAGAAGGGAGGCCAGATGGGGAGGGGAGTAGGGGAGGAAGGAGGATAACATGGGAGAACAGGATGGTCAAGATGGATAAAGACAGAGAGGGAGAGCAAGGAAAGAGATATCTTGATTGAGGGAGCCATTATGGGGCTATTGAGAAACTTGGCACTATGGAAATTCTCAGGAATCAACAAGGATGACCCCAACTATGACCCTAAGCAATTGTGAAAAGGGTGTCTGAACAGGCCATCTCCTATAATAAAATTGACGACTACCTTAATTGTTATCATAGAACCTTCATCCAGCAACTGATGGAAGCAGATGCCGAGTTCCACTGCTAAACACTGGGCTGAGTTTCTGGAGACCAGTCAAAGAGATAGAGGAGAAATAATATGAACAAAGGGGTCAAGACCATAGTGGGGATACCCATTGAAACAGCTGACCTGAGCTAGTGGGAGCTCACTGACTCCAAACTGACAGCAGGGGATCCTGCATAGGAGAAAATTAAGCATGGGAGTTGTATGCTTGGGCAGTCTATGGGACCACTGGCAGTGGAACTAGGATTTATTCCTAGTGCTTTTTGAACTGCCTTTTTGGAGTCCATTCTTTTTGGTGGGATAGCTTGCTCAACCTAGATATGTGGGGGGGGGGAGTGATGTGTCAGACCTTTCTGACTCCCCTTGGGAAAACTACCCTCTTTAAAGAGTTGGTGGGGGAAATATGAGAGGAGAAGGAGGGGGGAAGGGAGTGGAAACTGGGGTAGGTATGTAAAATGAGAGAAGACTGTTTTAAAAAATAATAATTTTTAAAAAAATCTTTAACAAGAAAGAAACACCATGACAACATTAATTAATGTAACAACCAAAATGCTTACTGCTGCCATAAATAAAGAAATCAGCACCAATAAGGCTCTCCCCCCATTCTTCTAGGGGAAAGCAAGAAAACAGTGACACTGAACACCAGACTCTGGAGTGCGAAAACAAGCAAGCCTCAGCAGGTTACTTATCAGATTTCAATCGAGAATGATTTTGAGAAGATCCACCTGTCATCTTTATTGGAAAGAAACTTCTGGGAAGCTTTTCTGGACAAAAACAGTAAAAGGGGCTGAAATAAACACTTTCCTTTGGAATTATTCTCCCTTTCAAGCACAAAACATTTTCATAAAAAAGTCAGTTTGAAAAATAAGTGCATTGAGCATTTGCAGTTATTGCAAAAGGAGAAAATTTTTATGAGAAAAAACATTTTCCATGTCACAATAATGCAATATTGTCATGATGTCCAATCAAAATGCAAGCATTTCTTAAAAGAAAGTTGCCTTGCTACCAAGATGAATACCATTTAGAAAGAAGGAAATAAAAATTATATAATTAAATTATCCATTCAGACAGTGTTTTCTAACACATAAGCCATTATGTCATGTATGTCAAAAGAACGTAGTCATTTAAAAGTAATAGAGTAGGTGGGGAACATGGCTCTGTGGCTAATGTACTTGGCATGCAAGCATTAGAACCAGATTCTACATCCCTGCCACCCGTGTAAGAAGTTGGGCATGATTGATTACAACTGGAACCGTAGTGGGCGGTACTAATTGGAAAGGCTATGAACTGTTTAGGAGGTAGAGTCTTTTTGAAGGAAATTTGTTACTGGGTTGAACTTGGAAATTTTATGCCCTCTTCTACTTCCAGCTCTCTATCTCTTTGCTTTCTATGTGTGGTTGAGTTTTGATCTCTGTATCCAGTTCTGGACATCACACCTGCCTGCCACATGCTTCTTTTCCATGTGAAACCATAAACCAAAATACATTCTTTTCTTACACTAATTGCTTTGGGTCAAGGTATTTTATCTCAGCAACAAAAATAACTCATACAGAAATAATAAATAAAATGAGTCCTGTATAATTGAGAAATTTCTGTTCAGTGAAAGTAGCAATGATCTAAATCAATAAGCAGAGAAACAATTTGGAAAAAAAAACAGGAAAATTAGGCAAGGTGATAAGTAGAGTCACGAAGGATCAAATGTAAATGGCTCTGAAGCTCAAGACTGAGCATCCTATTATACTACTAATAATACAAGTTAAAACCAGACCTGTCATATACTCTTCTGTGTGGTTGAGAAAATGTCAAAATATAACACTGAATTATTTTGGTGACTGGAGGAAAGGTCTCTCGAATATGAGTGAAAAAGCACAGTAGTATAAATAATGCAGATGATAAATTGGTTTCATCTAATAAAATTATAAGTATTCTAATAGGCTTGAGCTTCTAGAGCAGTAATCTGAAGCTATCAACTTACAAGTGTGTTATTGCATATGTACAAGCCTGTTGAAACCTGTGAAACATTAGACTAATCCACGTGATACCAATAAATAACTGAACCACTATTTACAATCAGCCTACACACCTCTCTGCCAAATTTAAGAATCAATTTAATCTATTGATTAGAACACAGAGCATAGAGATACCTGGAATCTGTGACAAATCTGAGCCCCTATTCTAACCGCAAACCTTAAGTTTATTTACCTCATATGAGGGAATAAGCATACTATACATTATTTGTTGCTTCCATGTACTGGGGAACAATTAAGCTACACATTTTTTTTTAACCTTTCAAAATGAGAGCACAAGGGAGGCGAGAATATTGGTAGCTGACAGTTTTATCTTCCTGACCCTCCTCTTTCCATTCTTTTATTCCACCATTTACCAAACTGAATATATCTGCCTCTTGGGTTATGACAGGAATAGCCTTTAGATTGTGTTTTCTTTCTGTATTCAGTGATACTCAGCCTCTTCTCTTGCACAGATGGTATGGCTGCTGCTGCTCCTGATGAGGCTGAGTTGGGCTGCACTATTTGTTTTTAAATTTCTACTTGCATTGTGCTCACTTTGAGAAACTTTATATTATTAATAGTATAGCTACCATCGAGTGGGAAGAGAACACTGTCATTACTTAGCATAAGAATGGCAGCACTCACAAGATAGAGGCAGGAACCAGGTTAGGGCCTATTGTTGTCTTACCCTATCTTTCTCTCTGGGTGAGTAATCAATCCTTGATTGCTAAGGTAATAGTCTAGGACTTGCAAGTACTAGGAAAGTTACCATGGTAACTCTTTCTCAAGAACAATAGAGCTGCTTCTGCTCTGAAAAACTTCCTTTCCTATGAATGTGGAGGAAATTATTGCTTGCAGTTTTATCTGAATATCCTTCTTCATTTTTGACTCCGACTTTGAAAAGTATAGTATATCATTCCCAATGCATGCATTAAACAACAGCGTTTTTGTGTTTATGACTATTGTTGTAAAAAATAAAGCTGCATATTTTGATGAGCAGATATTAACATATTTTATAAGAATAGGTAAATATTACATAGCCTTTGTGTTTTGTTGTACTTTAGATATTTCAGAAGCAACTCAGCAAATGCTAAAAGATTGGTGAATAGAAGGTTTTCCTGGTATGATCTTGTAAGGGATTCTGCTTCATTCTAGCTGTTTAAGCAACAACTAATAGTTTATGGTAAAAGGTAAGATCTACAATTCTGGGTAATTTTTTAAACATTCATATTGTTTTCCTTGCATAAGAAATGTGTGTTTGCTGTTCAGGGTACTGTATGTCCTAGTTTCCTTTCTAATCTATGATCAAACATTCTGACCAAAGCAACTTAAGGAAGGAAGGATTTGTTTGGTCTACATGTCCTGTTCACCATCACTGAGGGAAGAACTTAAGATAGGAACCTGCAGTAGGCATTATGTTGATGGCTGGCTTACTTGCTCATTCATGCTTATGTAATTTTCTTATTCAAGCCAGAACTGCTTGCTGAGAATGAAGCCATCCACAGTAGTGGATGAGAGTTCCTACACTGAATAGCAAAACAAGACAAGCACCCAACCTGCAGAAGTGTAAACAGGCCAATATGATCTGAGAATGCCCTCAAGTTGTGATTCCTTTCTCATGTGACTCCAGACTGTGTCACTTTGACTAAGCTAACTGTGACACCTGGTCACATAAAGTGGGCTGCTCTTTTGTTAATTACTTGAACTTGTTAATGGCTTTCAGATGTACATCATAAGTACTGACCATGCTAATCCCCATATTCCTATGCATCCTTTCTACCCTCCTTTTCCCTGCTTATCTTTCTCATGTTCCTGTTTGATGGATGAAGGTCATTGGTTAAATAATAAAGAAACTGCTTGGCCCTCATAGGTTAGAACATAGGTGGGTGGAGTAAACAGAACAGAATGCTGGGAGGAAGAGGAAGTGAGCTCAGATGCAGGGCAGCTCCTCTCAGAGGCAGACGCGATGCAGCCAGCCACCAGGTCAGACATGCTGAATCTTTCCCGGTAAGACTGGTGCTACACAGATTATTCGATATGGGTTGATCGGGATATGAGAATTAGCCAGTAAGGGCGAGAGCTAATGGGCCAAGCAGTGTTTATATGAATACAGTTTGTGTGTTGTTATTTCGGGACATAAGCTAGCCAGGCGACCAGGGAGCCGGGCTGTGGGAAGAGGCCCGCAGCTCCCACTACACCTGTTGATTTATGTTCCTCTAAGGTTAACCAGTGTTGTTTGGAGCTATCTGTTAGAGCTCAATGTAGTAGGTACAGAACAGAAAACAATGAATCCCCTTTCTCAGGTTATATTAGTAGTCAATAAATCAGCAGTCGAGGGTAGTGTCCCATAGTCCTTTAAACCACCCATGACTGATTGTTAGCAGGGCCAGTTTTGCTGTGACCAGTACAGGTAATGTTGATTGTAAGTTCACTATTGCAATCCCTGTATGGAGTCTTTATTATCAAAGAAGACAAAATGATGCAACCAACCCTGTACCAGGAACCTGAGAAGCTCCATCTCCCTTAGGAATTTTGTCTTAGGTACTGCCAGATCCTTGACTAAGTCACAGAAAAGTATAAAATAAGCCAGAATGAAACAGCGATTAAATTTATTAGGCATAAGGACAGAGAATCATATAGGAAAAGAATGGAATACCTTAAAGGAAAGAAAAAGAGGAAGAAGATTTATAGAAAGAAGCTGGCATGAAATTACCCTTTAGAATAAGCTTTACTAGGGATGACAGCCTTATGACCATGGGCAGGAGTGATAACGACTGAAGTGGGAGTATATTAGAAGTGACAGACATCATGTCTGACGTGAAGAGGAACATAAAGGGAGAGATAGTTCCTCTATTTCCAAAGAATAAAGCATGTTGGGGGGGGGAAGAGGGGTGAGGTGAGGAGTGGTGGGTTCTGATCATTGCCAGTTCTGAGAGGGTATAGATGCTGCACTCTACATCACGTGAGCTGTCCTGAACTAGAGTATAAGCCAGGAGGAGCAGATATAGATCCAAGATAGGACTGTGCCTCACTTATGCAAAGGACAAGGACTGTAAGGCCAAAGCACATCACACTGTCTAATCAGCATTCTTTCCAGCTACAGAGCTGCAAGGTCCTTGTGTGTGTGGCCTGATTTATAAGAAATAGACACAGGTAGTTAAAGAGTTTCTAAGTACATAATGTTAAAACATGGATATGGGTGTCTCAAAAGAATTACTTTTCGGTATCTTTTAAATGACTATTTATATATTTTCTTATGGCTGGTAAGTTACACTACTCAGAGAGTCTAATTTATAAAAAGATGTAAAGATTAAGCAAAGCTTAAATTTTTAGTAGTTTTAAAATTAAAGTAAAATATGTAAGCTGATTACTTATTTCTTTTCTTTTTCTTTTTTTAAAATATTTATTTATTTATTTATTTATTATAGATTTCTGTCTCCTCCCCGCCACCGCCTCCCATTTCCCTCCCCCTCCCTCATCAGCCCTAAGAGCAGTCAGGGTTATGAGGGTTGCTGAGAAGTCAAAAACAATGGCACTGGGTTTTGATCCTACTGCCAGTACTGGCTTTGTGGGAGCCTAGGCTGTTTGGATGCTCACCTTACTAGACCTGGATGGAGGTGGGAGATCCTTGGACTTCCCACAAGACAGGGAACCGTGACTGATTACTTATTTCTTATAAAGAATTTCTTTCTGGAAATTACATTGTAAGGTGTTTCTAGAGGTACAAAGATAAGAGAGGAACACTGATACATTAAACTCAAGATTGCAAATGTTCTTGTCATAAGTAGGCATAGTTTGTTTTTAACATCTTGAAGATGACTTTAGGTAGCTATGTGCTATAACCCATTGGCAGCTTTGGGATTTATCAATTGTGCTAAAGTTTCTCAACTCTTGCTTTGTAGGGAAAACAATGTATCTCTGAGGGTGGGTACCTTGTTCTAGCACCTCAGCTTTCCTTATGCCAGTTTATCCTTCCTGACTCATTATTAGTGATTAATTTTATGACGGTATGTAGTAGGAGCTGCGGGCCTGCTTTTCATCCTGCCCGGCTACTGTACGGCTAGCTTTACCCCAGAAATAACAACACACAAACTGTATTCTTTTAAACACTGCTTGGCCCATTAGCTCTAGCCCTTACTGGCTAATTCTCATATCCCAATCAACCCATCTCTAGTAATCTGTGTAGCATCAGTCTTACCAGGAAAGATTCCGCATGTCTGACCTGGCAGCTTGCTTCATCACGTCTGCCCGGGAGCACACCAGCATGGCATCTGCCCCAGAGAGGAGAGGAAATGGCGTCTGAGCTCACTTCCTCTTCCTCCCCACATTCTGTTCTGTTTGCTCCACCCACCTATTCTCTAACCTATGAGGGCCAAGCAGTTTCTTTATTATTTAACCAATGACCTTCCTCCATCAACGGTATTTACATCATATTAAATGATTTGCATCTCAGTAGATGTAGCCACAGGGAACAATGCACAAAGAAAGGCTGTTTATTCCAGCCAGAGAAGATCGATGACTTGCCCAGCCGTCAATAGAGAAGCTTTCTCCTGCAGCACATGGGAACAAATACAGAGACCCACAGTCAGACATTATTACAGAGGGTAAGAATCTTGTGACATTCAATCATAAATGTCTTCATCAAAACTGTCCTCTCATGCACCTTGGGCTCAGAGAAACCAGAGGAAACGGAGGCAGAAAGATTGTTAAGAGCCAGAGGGACTGGAAGACACCAAGAACACAAAGCCCTATAAATCAAAATGATCATTGAAGAAAGGCTGTTACAGAGCTGTGGATGAGACAAGGAGATTTGACTTAGAGGACTGGAGAGAGCAATTGTTCATCCTGAGATTTATGAAAGAAAAACGAGTTCCACAAATTTGAAGCAAGCTTTAATTAATTAAATACTGACCAGGATGGATTCTGGGCAGGACCACTCTCCTGAATCTCAGCAAGCAACTATGAGAGACTTGTGTTGTATGGACAAAACCTTCGGGTCACAATATTTCCCATGTGGCTTTGTTAATTTTCAAGAACTACAACTTCCAGCATTCAAATCCCACCAGCATACAAATCCCACGATTAAAAAGAAAGGCCAAATGATGTATCAAAGCAATAATTACTGTTCTAAAGTAACAGGGTTAGACAACAAACCTGACAAGAGATAGCAAAAGCATGGAAGGATCGGCACCACGGGTGAAAGGGCACACAGTTACTGAAGAGATACTGATGCAGGGCAGTATGCAGACATGATAACCCTCAGCTGCTGTCTTGATTTTGAAAGATAATCCAAAATTCTTCAGGCACACGAGAGAAATAACAAGTAATTTACACATGCTAAAGACTAAGCTCTGCTTAGGCTTATACAAAACATCATTTATTGATGAAAACTTACAGAATCACATCCAAAAGTGCTAAAAGTAAGGTGTCATTCTGGAATCTCATTTGAAACCAAGTTCTTATTCAAGTGTAAAATTAACTGGCAGGCATTTTAAAATGTGTCCTATCATTTATTTATATATATTGTCATATAGATAGAAATATGTTAAAAATACCTTCTTGATAGAAGTCAATTAACTCTGTAATGGAGCTATCTCAATTGTGAGTGGGAACACCGTATGAAAAGATAAGACAATCTTCAGTGTCAGAAGGCAGTTGACAGCTGAGACCTGGAGTAGAATTGTGGTGAGGTGGCAAGTGGCTAATTCGATTCTACTATTTCCTAGGAATAGACCTCTGCCTGCAGGGCATTTAAGCATAGTCTAGAAGTAGCAACCCTGCCCTTCTTCCATCTGCTCCTCTCCCTAGGGACTGCACTAAGTCTAGCTTCTCATTCTCACCATGACACTTCTCATTTCTGTGCTTCTGCTCCTGCTCTTTGACACAGTCTTTAAACACACTTAAATATTGGGACTCAGTTATTGCATTTAGTACAATGTATAATTGATTATATAGCTTAAAGTTTTCTAGGTCAGAGATTTTGAAGTACACATCTTTAAAAAAAAACTGGGTCTAACTTGGTATTTGACACCAATTGTTCTCTTTCAAACTTAGGAGTTATACAAAAAATAATCAGAAAATTTAAAAAACTTGACAGAATTCTCCATAATATAGTAGCTATGAACTTTAACACTACACCCTAAATACTAGTATCAGGCAACTAAGAAATGATTTTCAAAAGTCTCTAATGGCGCACACTTGTAATCTCAAAAGTTAGGAAATAAAAGTAGGATGATCACTGATCCCACTACAAAACTGGTCAACGTAGTAGATCTCTGCCTCAAAATAATAAATAAATAAACAAATACACCCTTATGGTAAAAGAAAAGGGGTGAAATGCTGAAGAACCAAATTAAACAAGTAAGTATGGAAGTTACGATTAGGGAGGAGAAGGAATTTTTATTAATTTTATTATATTTTCATAAATGTACAAAATAAAGTTTTATGGCCTTTTCATACATGTGTGTCATTGCACTTTGCTCATATTTAACTTTTAGGACTCTCTCTTGTCTGTCCTCCTACTTATCTTCCTCTATGTTGGTTTTCTTTTAGTGTTATTATTGTGTTATTATTTTTAAACACCAGAGCCAAAAACAGCTTGGGAGAAATGGGTTTGTTGGCTTACATGTCTTGATCACAATCCATCACCGAGGAAAGCCAGACTGGCAGGAACTAGGATGTTGGATTTCATGGGGCTGGGGCATGTGGCCCAGTGTAACTTTCTAAGCCTAACACAAGTTTGGTGACCTGTCTTTGGGTATAACTTCCACATATGAGTGACTCAGCATAGCCTGACCTAAACCTACCTCTGCCCAGCCACCGCAAATGTGGCAGGATATTATTGGCCTTTATTCGTTAATCCACCTCACCCCATCTCAAGACTCCCACCCTCTATCACAACCCTATTTAAATTCCTGCCTAATACAATTAAAGGAGATCCTGCTTCTACAAGACTCCCAACTCAGTGTGTTTCTCTTTGGTCTGGATCTTTGACACTCAACATCTTGCTCAGCCCCAGGGAGAGAGTGGTGGGGCAGTCTCTTCCACTGCCCTATCTGCTGGACACCAGGAGGCAGGAACTGAAGTACTGGCCACAGAGGCATGCTGACATGCTCAGCCTGCTCTGTTTCAACAACCCAATTCCCATGGTGGTCAAGGTTGCATCAACCACTGTCAACTCAGCTGTCCCACATCAATCATTTATCAAAATAAAATACAATAAAATAAAATAAAATAAAATAAAATAAAAAATGCCTCTACAGACTTCTACAGGCATGAAAGCATGGTATTAATTGAAGTTTCACTTTCCAGATGTCCTTTGCATATGCCAAATTGACAAAAGCTTACTAGGATACCTTATTTCCTCCAATATTCCCCATTCTCTCTCTCTCTCTCTCTCCTCCCCCTTCCCTCCCTCCCTCTCTCTCTCTCTCTCTCTCTCTCTCTCTCTCTCTCACACACACATACACACACACACACACAAACATGCACATGCACACCCCCCCCCAAACTCTGCATATGTGATTAAGCATAGGATATTTATATATTTAAATCTGGTTTGTTTAGCTTATTCCAAAGATACAAGTTCAAACCATCTTCATTCAAATGCTATAATTTTGTGCTTCACAACTGAACAGACTCCATTGTGCACAAAATGTGCAAACATGTGTATCACAGAAAAGGCAGTTTTAAAACATTTTATGAAATAGAAATAGTGCCAGAAAATAGAAAATATAGGGGAAATACATAAAATATTTTAACTTTTTCACCTTTAATGTCAGGATTTAATTATTACTGCTTAAAAATGAAGCTCAAAATTATACTAATTTCAGTATAATCCATCATTATTCTCAATGATAGTATTTCATGTATTAATAAACTTGCCTTTATGAAATGCTTAAAGTTCAACAGCACTGTTAAGTTTATTCCAATTTAATTTTTGCTGAATAATTAGGACTTACCACATTTTATTAGTTAAGTAATTATATTATGATTCCACTTCTCAAAAATAACTGCTTCTTTCCCTATAATACATTCTTCATATGTACATATGTGTTAACACATTTATCAAAGTTGACATATACAAAAACTATATTTTATGTACTATTGTAATTCTTATTTTTGGTTAATATAACTTAGCCACCATTTATTCTTCAGTTTTCTTGTAGATACAGACATGGATATTCATTTTTATGCCATTCAACATGTGTGGAAAAAGGTCAGATTGAGTAGTAAACCTTAGAACATTTTTATACCATTTTTTAAATATTTAAATTTCAGCTTTAACTATCATAAATTACGTAAGAACTCCAATCAATATTCACTGTAAAATAAAATGATTTAATCTGCCCCAAACTTTTATGTAGTGAATTTGGTATTTCTTAAGCACTTCTGTTCTGAGATAACTTTATTCAAGGGCAAGCTGTCTTGTTTCACAAAGTTTCTGATTTATTAAAAGAATTGTTTTCACAAAAACTCTTATATTACTTTCTTATTAACCAAATGTGAAATAATTAATTTATAATCTTGTGAACATCAACAAACACAAGAATTCATTCAATATTTTTACTGACACACCACTACATGTACTATGTAAAGCTGTGATATGTTGTGGTACATAATTATATAACGCAGGACTGTTTGCTAGAGTAATCTGTCCAAAAAACAGTATTAGAGGCCTCAACGAGTAACTCTCAAGGTGGAGAGAAGCATTTTTATCACAGAATGAAAAGAACATGTAAAATGATATTTTAGAAGAGTATTAAAGGAATATGGACTGTATTTAATGGAACCAGCACATGGCACAAATTCTCCTAAATACATATCTCTAGTTATGAAATTAAATTTGTGCTGAATCAATGAAATATTATTTTTTCCTGATATTTTTTAAAAATGAAAAAAATCATGAAGATATAAGATGTCTATCAATATATAACTCCTGTAAGGGCAGAATGCAGGAGCTACCATTTTAAAAACAATATTTTATTGATTCCTTGAAATTTCCATACATTTGCATAATATATAATATTCTTTACCCAATTATACCCAATGTCTGCTGTCACATACATATCAATTCTTCCAACATCCTGCCTTCAATTATTTTGTTATTCTTGATAACCCTTTTACTCAATTACTACTGCCTATATGTGCTTGGAAGTGGAGCTATCCAGTGAATCATGGGCAACATAGCAGTCTTCAAAGGAGAGTGACTCCCTAAGTTGATACATAGGTTAGTATAAAAGACAATAGCAAAACTTTATACATATAAGAAAAAAGAAGAAAACAATAATAAACATTGAAAGATTTTCATGATTATTCAATAAAATTATCACAAATTTTATTAATTATAAAGATAAATAAATTCAGGATGGTGGAAGAAAAGATGGCTCCATGGTTTAAAACAATTCAGTTCTTGTAGAGAACCTGTGTTTGGTTTCTATCTCCTACATGGCAGCTGTCAATTCTTTGCAACTCCGGTTCTAAAGGATATAAAACCTTCTTCATGGGTGATGGCAAAATACCCATATACATAAAAATCAACAATTTTTAGAATATAAAAATTTTCAATAACCTAAAGTGCATTGAGATTTTCCTTGGCTTTCACTATATTATAATTTTATTGTGTATTTAACTTTTATTAGAGGAAGAAACAATGCATCTCATTTTATATTAGAACATGCTCACCTAGCACATCTTAGTTTACATTCATATATATTGATTCATTTCACAACAATAAAGACAAGCCATAACTCAAAAAGAAGGATAAGGGAGGTATCAGCCTCTTAAAAAACTTCCTAGGCATGTGACTAGTGATCATATATAGTCTTCCTACTGAATTACCTGGCATGATGTGGAGGAGGGGGTTTTGCCTTGAGCTGAAAGTAGTGATTTTCTGTTGAGAATGCTTTCCTATAGTATAGTGTGTGAGCTTGCTAGAGTCATTACTTAGCAGCTTACTGTAATGGTGAAAATTTTGACTTAATTAAATAGCACTTGAGTTTTTAAAATTGTTTTGACTTTTACCATTCTCAAAGAGCTGAATGTATTTGCGTCAGAGGCACTGACCAAAGGAGTTCTTGCTTGGTGCTTGCTCTCATGAGGAGCTTGAAAATAAAAACAAAAAAGACACAAAAAACCAAACAAACAAAAACAAAAACTTCAAACCCTACAAAACCAGCATTCTGTACTAATTCTGTCTGTTCAGGTGAAATGGCACAGATTTAGTGTGAAGCTAAAAATGGGGAAGAAAGACAGAAAATCAAAGGACATTTGTGAATTTTCATTCTTTCTTCTTGTTCACCTAGCTTTTACCTATGAAAACAGTGAGAGAATAGAATATTACATCAGAGAATTGTGTGATGCAGAGCAACAGAGATAAACAGCAATGTACCCAACTTTTCCTCCAGGCCTCTTATTAATGTCCCACCATGACTGGCTTGGACTGGATTTACAAATATAAGTCAAAGTGGTTTCAGAGTCTAGGCTTAGAAGAGAAATTGTAATGATCAAGCTTGGTACTTAACTGGAGGCTGGCAAAAGGTTGAACTCTTCACCAGGTTCTTTATCTTTAAACTGTGGCAGTCTTATGGAGGTGAGAATTAAATTATAATAATCTAGATGGTTCTGAAGCTCAGTTAAATGTAATTTACCAGAGAACTCCAATGACTGCTCATGTGAAAGATGGGTATGAAACTTACAAACTCAATTTAAATTAAAATGTCAGTTTGGCATTGAGATTTCTTAAAGCTAATCTTACCACATTTGAAAATAGCTCATTTAGTTTTAACCTTTACTCTATTTTATTTTCCCCCATTCCTAGCACATTTTAATGTTGAAAGTAGTTGTATTGGATTTTCCTTGTTCACTTTCATTAGCCCAAAATTACAATGCCTGTTTGCTCTTTTCTTTTTCTTCATTTCCTTTTTTTTTTTTTTTTTGGAAGCAGATTCTTCACTCATAAAATAAACCCCAACCACAGTTTCACCTCCCTGTTTGACTCTTTCATTCTTAGGAAAGAATTGTTTTAGAGTTATCTTGAGAACTCACATTGCTTTGCTCTGAAGAGCTTCTATCCATTATTGAAATGTGTTTGGGAATGGGTACACTCAGAAATTAAACACAGGGAGGTATGCCAGCTTTCTGGTGATGGTTACCATTTTCTCTCTGTGTTGGGAAACATCTTCTCTCCATATAGTCACGAGAGGGTACTTAACATTTCATTGTATCCCATTACAGGAAGTTAAGTTGCTTCATGGGAGTTCATTTAATGAAAGAAGCTGAGTTTTATAGTTAAAAAAATAAATGAACTTGATAATCATAAACGAAAGCAGTTCCATTAGATGTTTTGAAAATATAATTGTTTTAAGACTATGACACCCAGGCTGTACTGGAATTTACCATGTAGAGCAGGCTGGCCTGAAATTAAAAAAGATCCACATGTCTGTGCCTTTCTAGTGCTAGGCTCAGAAGAGCCACTGCCATGCCCTTGACAAATGTAAAATCTTTATCAGAAGCATTAGTAAAAGATACTGGGTGCCAAATTTCAAATTTTAGTATAAGTGATTTTATTATATTAGTTTCTAAAATTACTATAATTTTAATCATTTATTTATAAAACTTAATATCTATGTACCAATAGTAAAGCAATCATCTTAGTATGTTAACAAAAATAAGGAGGTCTGACTACATCAAAAAGTTAATGCGTTGGTTTTACTTGACTTGACACAATATAGAATCAATTGGAAAAGAATTCTCAGTGAGGAATTGTCTAGATCAAGTTTGCGGGTTGATGTGTTAATTAGGGATTACCTTTTTTTTTTAATTTTTTTATTAATTAATTTATTTAATTATTAAAGATTTCTGCCTCTTCCCCGCCACCACCTCCCATTCCCTCCCCCTCCCCCAATCAAGTCTTCCTTCCTCCTCAGCCCAAAGAGCAAGCAGGTTTCTCTGCCCTGTGGGAGGTCCAAGGACCACCCACCTCCATCCAGGTCTATTAAGGTGAGCATCCAAACTACCTGGGCTCCCACAAAGCCATTACGTGCAATAGGATCAAGAACCCATTGCCATTGTTCTTCAGTTCTCAGTAGTCCTCATTGTCCATTATGTTCAGAGGGATCGGTTTTGTCCCATGCTTTTTCAGTCCCCGGCCAGCTGGCCTTGGTGAGTTCCCGATAGAACATCCCCATTGCCTCAGTGTGTGGGTGCACCCCTCGCAGTCCTGAGTTCCTTGCTCGTGCTCACTCTCCTTCTGCTCCTCCTTTGGATCGTGAGACTTCAGTCCAGTGCTCCAATGTTGGTCTCTGTCTCTGTCTTCTTTCATCGCCTGATGAAGGTTAATATTCAGGGGGATGCTTATATGTTTTTCTTTGGGTTCACCTTCTTATTTAGCTTCTCTAGAATCACGAATTATAGTCTCAATGTCCTTTATTTATGGCTAGAAACCAAATATGAGTGAGTACATCCCATGTTCCTCTTTTTGGGTCTGGCTTACCTCACTCAGGATAGTGTTTTCAATTTCCGTCCATTTGTATGCAAAATTCAAGAAGTCACTGTTTTTTACTGCTGAGTAGTACTCTAATATGTATATATTCCATACTTTCTTCATCCATTCTTCCATTGAAGGACATCTAGGTTGTTTCCAGGTTCTGGCTATTACAAACAATGCTGCTATGAACATAGTTGAGCATATACTTTTGTTGTATGTTTGGGCATCTCTTGGGTATATTCCCAACAGTGGTATTGCTGGGTCGAGAGGTAGGTTGAACCCGACTTTCCTGAGAAACCGCCACACTGCTTTCCAAAATGGTTGCACAAGTTTGCATTCCCACCAACAATGGATGAGAGTGCCCCTTTCTCCACAACCTCTCCAGCAGAGGCTATCATTGGTGTTTTTGATTTTAGCCATTCTGACCGGTGTAAGATGGTATCTTAATGTTGTCTTGATTTGCATTTCCCTGATTGCTAAGGAAGTTGAGCACTCTATTACAGAGCTACAGTACTGAAAACGGCTTGGTACTGGCATAAAAACAGAGAAATCGACCAATGGAATAGAATAGAAGACCCTGACTTTAGCCCACAAACCTATGAACACCTGATTTTCGATAAAGGAGCTAAAAGTATACAATGGAAAAAAGAGAGCATCTTCAACAAATTGTGCTGGCAAAACTGGAAGTCAATCTGTAGAAGAATGAAAATAGATCCATATCTATCACCATGCACAAAACTCAAGTCCAAATGGATTAAAGACCTCAATATCAGTCCAAACACACTGAACCTGATAGAAGAGAAAGTGGGAAGTACTCTACAACACATGGGCACAGGAGAACACTTCCTACGTATAACCCCAGCAGCACAAACACTAAGGACATCATTGAATAAATGGGACCTCCTGAGACTGAGAAGCTTCTGTAAAGCAAAGGACACTGTCACTAAGACAGAAAGGCAACCCACTGACTGGGAGAAGATCTTCACCAACCCCGCAACTGACAAAGGTCTGATATCCAAAATATACAAAGAACTCAAGAAATTAGACCGTAAAAGGTTAATCAATCCAATTATAAAATGGGGCACTGAGCTGAACAGAGACTTTTCAACAGAAGAAGTTCAAATGGCCAAAAGACACTTAAGATCGTGCTCAACTTCCTTAGCAATCAGGGATTACCTTTATTAAGTTGTGGTGGAAAGAAGTATTCAATGTAGGTATCATCATTTCCTAGGTAGGCAATTCTGAATTGTTTATTTTTCCATTTTAGTGTCCATCTGACTTTTCCATGGAAGAAGTCATTATCCCCTCACTGACCTTAAAATCAGAAGAACATGAAATATTTCTTCTCTGCTTCATAGGAATGCTCAAATTCTCCATTACTTTATGAATAGGTTCCTCTTTGTTGGACCAACAACTAAGTTGTTTGTCTATTATCTTTATCAGTGGGATAAAATATTTATATTTGGGGGTCATTGAATATCTGTTGAAGATTTTTATATAAAATTGAGAACAACCTGTGCTTTAGGTCCATAGTCCATCTTGATTTCTTTCATTTAAATTCTTTTTGAGATTTGAAACCTTGATAGAAATGTATTATTAAGCATATCACATCTTTAATGACATGTTTATAGATTCATGTTCAATTTCAATTTGCTTTCAGAAAGATGACCTTCAAACTAAACGTAAGAAGCTCATTTAAAGGTTTTATAAAACATTCCACTCATACACATATGACAATCTGTAAGGCACTTAAATATACTTACTTAACAAAATTAATATCTCACCTTTGAAGTAAAAATCTTTTTATCATATCTTCAATAGACATCTGCAAATGATTTACTATGGACTTCATATCTACTCAGACAAAATACTTTTCTATTAAACTTTTAATCTCCATGTAGTAGGAGCCTGCTTGTTTGTTCCTGGCTGCTCAGCCCCAAAATAACCACACACAAACTGTATTACTTAAATCACTGCTTGGCCCATTAGCTCTAGCTTCTTATTGGCTAACTCTTACATCTTAATTTAACCCATTTCTATTAATCTGTGTATCACCCTGTGGCTTTTGCAAGGTTCTGGCTCATCTGTTCCCAGCGGCAGCTACATGGTGTCTCTTTGATTCTGTCTTCTTTCTCCCAGCAATCAGTTTAATTTTCCATGTCTAGCTCTGTTCTGCATTGTGCAGGCCCAAGACAGTTTCTTTATTCATTAACCAATAAAAACAATACATATACAGAAGGATTTCCTATACCACCTCCATGTTAAGAAGCAAGCTTAGAAAACACAAAGTCTTTGAATCAACACAGGTAATGGTCTTGTTTCATATACTGTTCCCTGTTTTATTTTTTTTCCTCCTGTGTCACCAGCTTTCCCCATATACAGATGTGGTATTTGGGTATGCATATTTATTGAGTAGAGTGATAATGTTATATATGTATCAACGTCTAATGATAAAATAAAAGTAATTAGTACTACTACCTTCTATTTTGTAGAAAAATGTAAAGATTCTCAGGACATAAAAATAATAAATGATGGAAGTGCTAGAAGCTATAAACGATTGAGGAAACTGAATGATATTCCTGGTATTAGCATTTAAACACTAATATCATATTTGACATAAAATACTGGGACTTCTTGTAGTTTAATAGTTTTAATAAGGTCAATGAAGTTTAATGATCCATCAAAGGATTTAAATCCTGGCAGACCAAACCATGTTCAATGAGAACCAGAGCTAAGACTCTTCCCAAATAGGCAAACCAAACGCCATTTTCCCAAAAACTTTGTGTGTAATATTAGTCCATGATGTCACTGTTGCACCTGATAAAATTCCATTCAGTTTCCTCTAAGGAATACCATCCTCTCACTGAGCCACCACTTGTCCCCCTCATGATTGTTCTGTCCTTGGAATACTGAGAATCTGTCATTGAAAAATTCTTATCTGACTAAGAACTGCCTCCTCTCCTTGATACCTTATCCATGAGAGAATGCTAAAACTTCTTCTTTTAATATACAAATATATAATGTTTAATGAACTTCTTTATTTAGTATACAAATTTATATTTTAGTACAGTGCTTTGTTTATGTAAGGCGAGTCTTATCTATTTACACTACCTCCTCTACAATTAGAGATTTCATTTGTAATTAGACTAGTAGATAGCACAGGGGAAACCTGCTTTTCTATGAGCTGGCGTTGGCTAGAGTTTCCAATGAACTTCAGCTGTAATCATGTGGTAAATGATACTGAATAGTAATCCCGTCAGATTCTAAATATCAGTGTCAGGGTCTTTCCATACCATGGTGATGGAATATAGGACTGTTTCTTTTGAGTAGGACTCCTAAAAAAAGCAGAGCACAAAAAATTAGCATAGTCTTTGAAGTCCTCTTGACCTTTCTGGCCAATGACAATGTATATTTCGAATAGAGAAGGACATAGAGTAACTCATTTCTTGGTTCTTGGATAGCTGGCATTCATACATTTACCAATTAATATGATTGCTCCTTCTAGGTATAAGTTATGTTCTCATCCATTTTGCTTGTCCCAGTACTTATTCTTGATGCATAATTTAGTCACTGATAGCACTTGAGAAAATTTTGGGGTAACCTCACAATCCACTCCATTACTCTTTCCTCCACTTCGACCAGGGCTCCTCTGAAATTGATCTGGTATATGGCCTGAGTCCAGAAACTTTTAATCCCTGCAAATGAATCTAAAATATATTAGAGATGACCAGTATGTTGCTTACAATTTTTCTTCTAATGTAGTAAAACCTGCTATAGGAACAATCACACTAGACACAGTACAAAAACAACCTGAAGAATCACTTATTTCAACACTGGGGAGGATTTGGATAATATAATGACAGTTCAATTAAGACAATGATAGGACCTTCATAAACCTGGACTACTGTGCACAGGCAGAATGCCAGTGTGCTAGCCTGGGACCCAGTGATAATCTTAATGCTTTTACCTCCTATGTGTTATTTTCTTTTGTATAATTTCCTTGAATCTCCTGTGAGTTATTTTCTTGTGTATAATTTCCTGTCTTTCTACTCAATGTTATTAGTCCAATTGCTGATATTTAAGATATATTTTCCCACACTTACCTCCTGCTTTGGTTAGTGAAGGCTCTATTAGGGTCATCTTTAATTGAAGGACTATCTCTTCAGCTAACTTTTCTACTTATTTTTTAAAATAACATTGTCCTCTTAATGTTTTGCCAAGAGTTCTATAATTAATATATTTTAAATTTGGTATGGATAACTTTCAGAGAAAGTCAGTTCTTAGACTTGGCTTTACTATAACATTTTTAACAGAGAAAATTTTATCTAAACTTAAATTTTCCATACTTTAGTATAATCTTTATAAAAACAGCTATTTTACAAAACAACTGTAAAGTAAAAAGGAACCACAATAAAAAAGAGTTAAAGAAAATTCTAAAGCCTTTGTTTCACAAGGGATGTTATTCCTAAAGCAAGTGATATCTTAGAATAAAGAAAATTGGAGTACACACACACACACACATATGCAGGCATGCATGCTTGTGACTTTCTAGATTCATTTCTCCTTGATACTCATGTCCCTTGCAATGACAGATCCATCTTATGCCTTTAATTTTAGAAACTTTAAAACAGGACCACACACACCATGAGATTCATCTTTGGAAGTACAGTTAAGACCTACAGAAGTATAGTCCACAATCATCATTCCACACTTACAGATGAAAGCGTATTTGACACTTGGACTGAGATTGCAACTGAATTGCAGAACCGAGCTTTCCTGTTGCCTCAGAAAAGATGGAGCTGTCAGCACCTTGGGCAGCCCCTATGTGTTGACCTTGTGGTGTGTGAAGGATTTATAACACCAGGAGTAAGGAAGAAGCCAAGATCGCAGTGATGGAGTGCTGGTGTCAAATCTTGTGGGAGAAACGCTGCTGGGAGGACCTAGAGAGACTTTTATCCTTGCTAGGCTGGAGCTGAAGTTTATATGACAAGAGAATGTGAAATCTCCTGTGGGAATTCAGCTGCCTGGGGCACAACAATAGAGGGAAGAAAAAATAAATCCCACTATAGAATAGTGAGCCTAATATGTTAGTATGGTTCTTTGGTCTGGCCACACCCTTTATGATATAATTTGCTAAAATATTCCTTTCATGTGTTTTTTAAAATGTTCTCCTTATAATTCAAAACTTAGCTTATCTCCAAATGTCTAAGGAAAGGTTTCCTGATGAAATTGATGTCTTTCTTTTCCTTTTCTGGAGTATTTATTCCTACTCTTAATCTTTAATTAAGATACAGAACTAGATAAACAAGCCTAAAGCCTATACAACCTAATGAGCTTCTATCATGTTAGAAATGGCTTTGAAAATAAGTTGTAGAACTTCCCATTAAATTTTCACTTCTAGCTTTTTTTTTGGTTAATTTTGGCTTGTGATTATTTTAAATAGAAAAATAAATACGTGATAGATATTATTGATAAATCTCTACTATGTAAGTTAGAATTGTGAAATGTACAATGGTGGCTTAATATGTATAATATCCATATCTACTAGAATATAAAAATCATTGGACAAGTCATTGCGGGTTTCATTATCCTAATAATTCTGTATGGAGTACTATAAACCTGCCACTCAATATCCTGTACAGCTAATGGGGAGGATAGGTTTACTTAAATAAGAGAATTTCAATTCCCATGAAGCATTGGTAAAACTAATATTTTTGAACCAGGTTTGAAGGTTTGTGCCCCTGTGGTGGTTTGAATAAGAATAGCCTTCAGAGCCTTATATACTTGAAAGCTTAGTCTTCAGGGAGTGGTGCTATTTGAGAAGGAGAAATTGGAACCAAGGAGTTGCTGTTTTGTTGGAGTAGGTGTGGCTTTGTTGGAGGAAGTTTGTCATTGGGGATGGGCTTTGAGATTTCAAAAGTCGATGCCAGATCCAGTCTCTTTCCCTCCCCTGTCTCTCTGTGAGTATTAGGATGTACCTCTCAGCCACAGCTCTGGAGACTGCATGTCTACCTCCGGGCTCCCCACACTGATGCTAATGCACTGACACTTTGAAACTGTAAGCCAGCCCCCAACTTAATTCTTTCTTCCATAAGAGCTTGCTTTGGCTATGTATCTCTTCATAGCACTGCAACAGAACAATGACTAAGACAACTCCAAAGAATTGAAAAGTAGCAAGAAAGAAATACAGAGAAATTAGGAACACAGAAACCATGACACTTTGGAGGCAAACAGAAATCAAGAGCATGTGCTCCAGATCCCAAAGATTATTTTTCCTCCTAATATAACAGACATGTGCTTTTAAGATCTGTACAGACATATAACATCATAGAATGTGTTTCTTGAAAACGGTAGAGAGATATTGGAGTGGGAATTATGAACTACCAGGCAGCACAATAAATACTTTTACCAAGCTACACACTGACCTTGTGATAAACTTTATTCCCTACAATAAAGTCAAAGACAGGAGGCAATCCAGTTTTCCCTTGTATTTACTGTAATGAATTAAATGAGCTTTAATTTAAAAAAAAATAAAAACCAGCATTTCCAGGTTTCAAAGAAAAATAAAACTACAACCTTTTTGCTTTTTTGTTGTTTTTCTTTTGTTTTGTGTTGTCTCATAATTTGATCTTCAACTGTTTGGTTTACAGATTTCTGCTGTTTAAGCCAGAGTCTAATATTTTGTTATGGCCAACAGTTAAAGTGGGAATTAGCCTCCTTATCTCACTGTTTTTCTGAGTGGTGTGTGTGTGTGTGTGTGTGTATGCTGGGGGGAGGTCAGAAATTTTATATAGATAATTAACAATTAGAAACAAAGGTTTGTAATTTTATTGCAGTTACCCCCTTTGGTTCTCTCCCACTCTTTTAGTGTTTAAGCTTTTGCCTCTCTTGTTTCAGTAGCACTGAATGAAATCTTGCTCAGCGGTTCAGCTCAGCTCAGCCCAGTTCTTTTTTCTTTTTACAATTTCATTTTACCCAAGGGTTGTTAATTCTCTACAATATTTTTTCCCCTTCACTCCTCTCCTCCACTCTCTTCCTCATCACTTTTCTTTCATATTCTCTTCTCTTCTGGTCTGCTTTATTTTTGCTGTTTTTAAGACAAATGTTCACCATGTAGCCAGGGATAACCTCAAAATATTTATTCATGGGTTTCAGTCCCCAGAGTGACAGGATTAGAGGTATGAGGTACCACCACATCTGGCACTATGTAATTTTTCTGTTTTTCTTTACTAACTCTAAAGTATGACGGCCTTAGTTAATTTGTTTACATATTCATTTCGAGTATTTACAAAAACGAAAACATTCCTCTTAGGTTGCCTTGGTTGATCTCTGATTCCTGGGTTCAAATAATCCTTCTTCCTGTCTCTCAAGTCTTAGAACTCAAAGGAATGTCCACTTTAACAAACCTATTACAAACACATACAAAATCTCTTAATAAATGCTGTCCTGATGCAGGGTTTGCCTCAAGTTCTCTGTAATTCTTAGTCAAGATCAGTATCTCCGAAAGTACCCACTGACTATTTTTTGCTCTCTGATTGCAGTGCTCCCATTTATACATATTTTTGGAAAACTTCGACGATCTAGCTAATTTGCTATGAGATAACTAAGGTAAATGTTTTCACCTAAAGATTCATAAAATGGTGTGCTTTTCCTGTTTTTTTTTTAAAAGATCTGCTTATTATTCACTCCCAAATAAATGCTCAGCAAGGTGACCAAAAGTCCAATTGAACAATCTGTTCTTAGAAATAAAAGAATAACGCAAATTCTTTTTAACCCATTCCCTTTGTTTTCGGATATTCTCTTAGACAAGCTATCCGAGTTCAACAACATACCTATTTTCAAATATATCTTCTACAGAGCTGACAAAGCTGAAAAAAAAAAACAAAGACAATAAAAATATAAGAACAAAAGAGACAAATTGAAAAAGTAGAACATGAAGAAAAAGTGAAGACAGAGCCTTTGCCTGTGCCCACAGCCACATAGGGAGATTATCCTCAGCGTATATATTTACAATGATTAAGTCACTCTACATGCCCATTGCTTGTTGTTATGTACAGAAAATGGCTGTGTTTAAATACATTTTCTGAGTTCCCTTATTCTCATTTAATGCAAAACTACAGTACATTTGAGAATAAAGACAGATGCTTCAATTCCAAAGCCACTCTGCATGTTCACGCTGCACAAAAGAAAAATGAAAGACAAGTCTAATAATGACACCAATCACCCAACAATAATGCAAATAAGGGATGTGTTTGAGTTATCGCTTCTGTGAATAGGTTCTAACACTTTCATTAACTTCCAAATGCAAAATAATGACATTTCAGGGAAATCACCATACTTAAAGACAAATTTTTTTTTTTAAGATGTAAGTTACTCTCTCAGCTCATATCTACCGCTCTCCCAGTAAGAATTCTCACGATCTGGAAGCCCTGAGTTGACCCAAGTTTCTCTGACCTTCAGTGTCACATCGCCAAAGACAGCATCATGGACACTCTGGAATTTAAAATTCTGTTGCTGGTGCAGGGACTTTCTTCTCTATATAAAATGAAAGATGTATAGAATATGTGTATTTATTTGTTGATTTTGTCCTTTTCAATTCTATTTGTTTTGTTCTGTTCTCTAAACTTTACTAAATTAGATGCATGAGTTAAAAAGTGAATATTGCTATATATATATATATATATATAGAATATATATATATGCTATTTTATTGAGCAATACCATTTTTGCTTATTTATATCTACTCTGTTCAGTTATAGCACACAGAACATTGACAATAAAGTTTCTCTTTTTTAAGTTTTATTTCATAAGTGATCGAGGAAGCAATGAATAATGCTTGAAGAATCACAGGTCTGAAGGAGTTTTCTTTCCTTTGTTGTTCTCAAAGCAACTAGTTCCCTGTCCAGCTTGCCAGTGGGTCCTTTGGATATGGGAAGGAGGAGCATCACATTCATAGTCTGAATATTCTTTATAGCTTTCTACTTCTGGGAATTAATGGTAACCTTTCCTTTCTTTGGGGATTTTTGTCACCAACAATAAGTTTCTATTTCTCAGGAACCCGCTGGGGTAGGCCTTTATGAGTCAACCACAGCATAAAATGCAGAGTAGATGGAAGTATCCATTTTTCTCCCTGATAATCAGCAGTTATAGAAACAGAGAGACCCAGTTCCATGCATAGAAGGTGCTCACTTTGCGCTGTGCCTTTTTTTGTGTGTATTTTTCATCTTTAACTGATGATAAAAGTTCAACTAATATGCTATACAACATCACTAGTCATCAAATTTTATCTTTACACTTAGATAGGAGAGCTGGCTGCTAAACATGCAAATATCTGGCCCAGATGGGAACGTCTGACCTAATATGCAGGTGTCAGTGTTGATGATCAAAAAAGCTATATGCATTACTAAATGTTCCTCAATAGGTCTAGATGACTTTATGGGTAATAGCAAATGATGTTTTATTATGGTTTGAAAACAAGCAAGTGCCAGGAGCTAAAACTCTCAGATTACAAAGTAAGAAGAAAAGACACACAGAGAGACAAGAGAGGTGCCTTTTTTGTCACATCCGCATGTTTCTTAGTCTTTCCTGCAATCTCCTAGTCTATGAACTGGTTAATGAGTAATTAATTCTGCTGGAGAGGACAGGATGGCTAGGTGGTGAGTCAGTCTTCTGTGTGTGGTAACAACTGGATGATGCTACATAACATGTGAATATTATACCAACAAACAGGAGCTGCAGGTCACAACGGGCTTCCGGTCCATGGTGCGATGAAAAGTTAAAAAAAAAAAAATGAATGACATCTTGGGCTATACAGATGTGAAGTCCGAGGAATCCAGAGATACTAGATCTGTATTTGAACACATTGCTGGGATTGTGGATTTTTAAGGAAGTGTCTTCCTGTCAAGGCTGCCTTTGATATACCTGTGGTATGACTTTGCTATATTTTGTACTGTATTTTGTTGGACGGAAACATAAGAAACTCATATAAGGTAATGAATTTTCTCACATTCTGTTCCTATTCAATCATTTTGACTGTAAACCTACCTGCATGGTCACAGAGAAGATAGTGTTCACTTGCATGCCATTACTATACAGTGTAAGATGCTTTAATTGCAGAAAAACTACCTGTCGTTTCACAACCTTGTGATTCTGTTGTGTTTGTGTGTGTGTGGTTATGTTATGTTATGTACACATGTGTTTGTAGATGATCTTGCCAGCGTGCTGTATACAGAGACCAGAGCATTACATCACTTATTATTCTCCATAACTCTCTACCTTGCTGCCTTTAGTCAGGGTCATCACTGAGCTCAGTTTTTTATCTGGATGTTAAATATTCTAAATGGGAAACTTGGGTCCTCTTACTGACAGAACAAGTACTCTTACCACTGAGCAATCTCTTTAACCCTTCTCAGTTTCATTAAAACAGACAAAAAAGCAAACAAATACTATTTTTCTCACACTAGAGACTTCTTTTACTGGAAGAAATAAATTTACAACCTTAAACCCTACTGAACAGAATGTAGGAGTTTTGTTACATGGCGCAGGGATAATTTACAGACACCATTGTCTGTCTTCTTCCATATCCACTTATCTTGTGTGTGTGTGTTTTTTTTTTTCTTTTTTCTTTTTTTTTTTTCCTATGTTGGTAGGGAATCTCCTTTGAAAAGGAGGACAAAGGGAAAATTTTCTCTCTTACAATAATGACAGCCAAGAAATAAAGGGAACAACCCAGAAAGATAAACTAACAAAACCAAATTGGACTTATTCAAAATGTATCCTTAGGGCCATGGTCCAGAAGCCAACAGTGAACAAAATCCCATAAGCTTTGAATTCACAGTATGACTTGTAATCAGTGGGGATCAGTTTTAAACTCAAATATGAAATATTCTATGGTTACTTCTTTTTTGGAATTTAGTGAAAAGTTTCTTTTGTAAACGTTAAAATGAACAGTCAGCATATCAAAGGGGAAATAGGTAACTAAATCCTTTGTATTTCTTTTAGAAAATCTGAGGGCCTTTTTTCTAGCTGGCAGAATAAAGTATATCATCAAGGGACCTGTAGTCATCATCAAAATGTGTACATTTAGAATTTTTAAAATGTAAGGATTTTCTGATTATCCAAGTTCCTAATTCAACATGGAGAATCTAACTAGTCATCTTACATTCATTTTGTGAATATCAATCAGTTCATATCAATTTCTTATCCAAACTTGATAGTGCTGCACCTGATAAAATTTATGAAGTACACAACATGACTGAAGGAAACCTCCCAAAGCAGTGGCGTCAGTGACAGAGATGAGCTGCATTCCTCTAAGCGATGTCATAAAGCACATAAACCAAACAAAATCTACTGCATTGGTTTCACCAGAGCCTTGAAAGTGCATCCTTTTGGAGAAGACGTTTTAGACTCAGAACAAAATGATTCTTGAAGTGAAGTTTCAATTTAAAAAATATTCAACTGTCAAATAAAACATTCCGGAAAAGTAAAATGTTAAAACATGGTTAATTATCCACTGAAATCATACAGATGAAAAACAGCATGCCTTATCAGCCTGGCAGAGATTCAGTTTCTTTAGCAATCTACCATATAAATATTCCAAGTGATAGCATTTTATCCTATTTGTAAGTTACGTTGAACTGCATCTTGCCAATGTCTTTTAAGAATTTTTGTAAAGGAAAATTAGGCACTTACATAACAAAGTAGCATGTAGTAATGGAAAAATGAAGGTACATGAAAGACACAGTAGGCACTGTGGCTACTGATGGAAATTTCATTCTAATTATCAAGTTAGGTGTTGCATTGACAAGAACATCGTTATTTCCTTAAATCCAATTGAGTGATAGTTTGGAACTATGTGCTCTAGGTCTTGACAATTCCAATTATAATTATGCCAATGTGATCTTAGCCAATCAGTATGATTTTATAAGGTTATCCAGAAGAAAAAAGGCCCGAGAACACATAGTTTATTGAAAACTTGCAACTCACTTGTTGGCTTTGGTTATTCAATTATTTTATTCTCATTTCTCATTAATAATGAAAGTAGTCAATTAAATGGCCTCAGATCTATGTCCTAAGTTTATTAATTGAGCTTTACTATGTAAAAGATATACCCCAAATTTCAAACTGAGGAAAACTAAGAAGCTGAATGTAACCAATATCTCTGAAGCTAGCTTACAGATTTTTCCACTTTGTCCTTGGATAGCTATGAGAAGAACTTTTCTCCACACTAAGAGCAATAAGAAGTATTTTCTTTTTCTAAGAAAACTGAACTTGAGTGAAGTAGAAGTGGGAAATATGTGGCTGCCACTTAGGAGATGGGTCTCTTATTGACAAAGGGATTAGAGAGAACTCTTCTTATTGATGTCTGAAATGCAGTATCTGTGCCCTGCCTATTCTGACAACTCTGTCAGTCATAGCTATGCTTCCATAACTACAGTGGATTAGTTCTCTCAGAGATATCTGACTAGCCCCAGTGAGAAACCCAGTGAAACAGATAGTTGGGTATGTGTCATTGTGGGGAAAAAAAATACCTGCTTATTATCCTCTGAAACAGTCTATAAATCTGTGAGTTACCGTATATCCAAGACCTTCCAATCTGTTGTGTTAGTGCTCCATGAATTTTTCTAATGATTAAAAACAGGCACTTGGAGACTGATACAAAAATAAACCAAAAGAAAAAGTATTAAATGGTTTATTAGCTTATGAAAAATAAAGAAAATTATGATATCAGTAAATCTTAGTGATATACAAAGCAATAAAGCAGACTGAGAATGTAGTTCAGTTGGCAGAGGTCTTGTCTAGCATAACAAAGCCCTGGATTCATATAAGGGGATATCAATATGCAGCCCTGGAGCTGCACCCATCTGTAACCGTAGCACTTAAGAGGTAAGATTAGATGGTCAGATATACAAGGTGTTCAATGTGCAAACACCAACCAAAATGAAATGAAGGACTGTAAAGAAAAATAAAGACAATGGAGATCTGAAGTATAAAATCAGATACCTTTCTTTTAGAAAAAAAAAAAAGAGTTAAACTAACTAACAGCAAGAATTAAATCAATAACAAGTATTAAAGTATATTAAAGTATATACTAAACCATATAACCTAGACAGGATTAGACAGGATTAAAGTTACAAATGAGTTAAACTAATGGACCAAAACATTAAGACTATATTCCATAGCCCAAGGTGTGTGGTTATACTTTACAGCAATATCTTTTATCTCTCCTTTCAAGTTCCCAATGGAAACAGTGAAACAGGTCCTACAATACTCAGTTCATTACCTAGTTCTATGATTAGAAAAGAATAAGGTGAGACTTTTGCTAAGGAGTACCTGATTGGTCCAGCATTGATGATATTTTTGTAATGTTTCAGGAATGCTCAGTTTTATGCGATGGTTAGGAAAATGGCTGATGCTAATTAACATACAAAGTGAAAAAGTACAATAGTCCAAGTGTGTCTAGACCAAGTCTGAGTGGGGCCAAGAGAGATGGCTCAACATGGAAAGGTGCACTGTCAAACCTCACAACCTGCGTTCCAATCTTGGACCCATATTGTAGAAAGAGAGAACCAGCTACCCCTCCCCTACCTCAGCCTCATGGCTGAATGGGCCCTGCTCTCCATCTCTAGTGAGTATAGCACGTTATGTTGAAGCTAGTGTGTGGTTAAAGCATGTCACTCCATATTGCTCCGGGAAGCAAAGTGAAATTGAGAAGAACAAAGATTCTACATTCCTGTTAGGACGTGTTGCCATGGCCTACGGTCTTCCACTTCCATAAAGCCAGGACTCCTACCGCTCCTAGGATTTCTTAATATCACCATCCTGGAAACCAAGACTTGCACATGGCTCTTTGGGTTACAACCTTCAAGTGGGTCACATCCTGGGATCAAATGAGATGATTAGTAGAAGTCAAAATAGGAACATTAGTAGGAACTAGTAAGAAGTAAGAACATAATCCTGATGCCGTTACAGTCAGTCAGTAATGCACTGTTCCTTAAATGCCATTTTCTCTGAATCGAGTTTTCAGACTGAGTCAAAACTCTACACAGAAGGTGCCATTACCTTCACCTTAGAACTTTATGGTACAGTAAGGGAATTACCATGATCCTTTAATGAGACCATTCAATCTCAGAGAGAGAGACAGACAGAGGCAGGGGTGGAATGGGGAGACATCAACTCCAGATGGAATGGCCTCAGAACTCAAGTGCTGAAGCAGGGCATGCTGGCCTCATTTACTGAGTCGGTTAAGGATTCCTTAATGCAACTCGGGAGTTTCTGGGCCCCTGTTTTTACAGGACGAGGTCTTGCAGCCTTGTTTAGGAGCTCAGCAGAGACTGAAGACAAACACAAGCGGGGACATTTGCTTTTGGGGCTTGCAATGTAGTGTATTGGGTAACTGTATATTCTAATTTCAAAACAACTCAAAGACAAACATGTGAGAAACTGCACATGTTTTCTATATTTAACCCCTTTGAGATTCTAAAGGTGGTGTTCCACATGTTTTACTAATGGTTCTCACCATTGGTCAACCAAAATCCCTGGAGACTTCAGAGGTAGGAAACTGAGGCAAATTCTTACTACAGCACTAAGTACCGAGGCTGTAGTTAACAATGAACAAATCTCGCCTATCACCGATTTTATTTTGAACATCATGTCAGCCACATAAACTAAGGCTTAAGTTGTTACTTCCTAGCTAGAAAGATGCTGTTAACAATGCAGTGGTCATTTTCATCTGGCAGATCCAATAAATACCCATAAGAAGTCTTCTATTTCCTTTTGACTTATAACAATAATAATTGCAGCTCCTTTTTTAGTTGACTTCTTTATAGATCTCTGTATATTGCTGACCTCCACGGTAGGGGAGAAAGACCACGAGCTGAAAGGTCCGATAAGAGCCAGAAACCAGATGAGAAAGCCGTTCAGTATGTTTGTCTACTGTCCACTGTGGATTTTCAAATGTGAGATTAAGTTTTACAGGCTGGATGTCAAACTGTCTATTGCAATGAATCATCCTTCTTCCAGAGGAAAAATGTAAAGAACTTCTCAAGTATTTTCTTTTTTTTTTTTTTTTTTTTTTTTTGCTTTTTTGCTTTTTTTTTTTTTTTTTTTTTGGTTTTTTCGAGACAGGGTTTCTCTGTGGTTTTGGAGCCTGTCCTGGAACCAGCTCTTGTAGATCCGCCTGCCTCTGCCTCCCAAGCGCTGCGATTAAAGGCGTGCGCCACCACCGCCCGGCTCAAGTATTTTCTTTTTTTTTTTTTTTTTTTTGGTTTTTCGATTAATTTTCTAAAGAGCATATGTGTTGCAATAAATCTGCTGACTGCCCTGTCACCAGGTACCCAGTCCCTCTAAGAGACAAGCCCCACCCACTCCCAGTCTCTCCCTTCCCACCAAGGCAAGCAGATCTTCTGCCTCTCCCTCCTCCCCCATCTCCTTCCTTTTCTTCTGTCCCTTTCTTTCTCTCTCCCCCCATCTATATCCTTACTCTTCCTCTTATATCCTTCATATCCTTCCCAATACCCACGAAATAAACTTTGTACCCAAGTTCTCCTCTGTCTGTCTCCCACCTGCCAAGGCCCCTCATGAGACTGGTTTCAACTCACCCATGTCTTGAATCATAATAATATGTCTTTTAAAAAAATTAATCAACTAAATTGCTAATATACTTTTATTATTTTTTTAGCAGAGCTGAGGTTTATTAAGAAAAGGTTTTATATTAATTTAAATGTGCAGATTCAGAGTGGGGGGATAATATACATGCATGAGTAAGAATAGGTTGGGGCTAATGACAGTATTTTTTGCTTATTGTAATTATCAACCTAATAGCAAGATGAATTTAGTCAACAATAAAGTCCAAATCCTGTATAAAACCATATTTCTTGAGTATTCTTGTATGATTTATATGGTTGTTTTGATTTTTTTTTTGAGAACATACAAAATCTAGCCATGGACTCTCTTAATCCCTCTGCCTCAGTCACTTGAATGTTAGAATTTTAGTTAGGGGTCATGCCTTCCTTAGTGCCTAATGAAGATTTTGATTATATTTTATATCCCCAAATTAGTTTTGTAAAATATCCTTTGTTTTAAAACCATTTTTATATTTCAAAGTCAATACACAAAAGGTAACAAGTTACTTGATTTTGACATTCCTAATGGAAAAAATATAATATTAAAGTATAAATTTGAGCAAAAGACCTAAACTAGAAGCAGTGAATTTCAGTGGGGCATTGACTAAGCTGTTATTAGGCACTAAACTAGAAAGCCATTCTTTGTTCACAATTCTTGTTCCTTTTCTAAGATCATGGTGAAAATAAAGAAAGAATCCCAAGATTAATGAACAGGCAAAGGTCAGACTTACCAATGAAAGATAATTATCATTGTTTTATGTCTTAAATTTATGTAAGTCATAATTTTGTTCACAATGATCATAAATATACATTTTTAAGGTATCATCGATGTTCTTTATACACCAAAGTAAAATTTTCATAGTCAATATAAAAAGAATATTTAATGTTCTCTATTAATACTTAGTAGTTTCTTATGATGAAAAACAATGTATATAGAAAAACTCAGAAGCTATTTATTTCAAAATAAAAACTCCCATTAAAGGTAATAAAAACATGCTTATAAAATCTGTTTTTTTAAAGCAATACTTACAATATAAAATGGAGAACTTTTGTGCATTTTATCCAATCAGTAGTTTATAATACAAGTGGCAGAGTAAAAACACAATGACTTAAAGTGAAAAGGAAATTCACAAGTGTTCAAAAAAAACAAAGCCTTGGTTCTTAAAACTATTATTTTTGTGCTAATGTAAACTCTCTAAATTTATTCTGTCACATTCTGCCATTTCTCTCATTATTATTTGCTTCTGATTTCTACTGAAACCATGTATTTCACACTGCATCGATTGTCTCATGCGTGCTTTGCTCATTTGATGACTTTCTCATTGATTTTCCATCTGCTCAAACACTATGCCACACACTTCAAGAAACAATAAAGAGAAGTTTTCATTTTTAAAATTTTCATTGACAATATTTGCAAGTATTCATGGTATATATTGAGTATTTCAACATACGGATACACCATTGAATTCTCAGAGCTGGATAATTTGTCTCTATCACCTACATATTTATCATTTCTTTCATCTGAGAGGTTTTGTCTTCAGTATACACTACTATTAAATGTATTCTCTATAATAGAACAGTACAGTTTAACCTTTCTATATAACTATGGTTTTACAGTTCTTGACCAATATTTTTCCTTTCCTAAATCCCCTACATGCATTGTTTGTAATTTTCAATAGCATCCCAGAATCATGTGAGTCAACTAATTTCTACTAAGGCAAGCAACAGTATATGTGCTCAAAGAAGAAACATGTATCTGAGATGATTCATGGTTTCTATGAACATACTGAAGTTTAACTACAGGTGAAAAGGGGCTGTGAAACACTCCAGAACTTCCTTCTCTCACTTCCCTATTTATAAACCATAAGCCAACTGGGCTCCCTCTTCCTCATATTTGTTTTTATAAGCCTATGTGTGAGGTAATAGGGAAGATTTTAATAATGATGTCAATAATTAAATACAATTAATTTATTGTTTTGTTTAAATCAATTTCTCCTATGCTATGGGCAAAAGGTAGAAGAGCCAAAAGCATCTGCAAAATACTTTTTAAAAAAAAATCTGGTGTTTCTAATTTTATTTTTTTTAATGCCACTTCTAAATTTCTGCTTTTCTTCCTTTTTTTTTTTGTTTTTATCTGCATGTGTGTGTGTTCCTGATTATCATGTGTTTACCATGTGGGTGCAGTGCACATTACAGTCCAGATGAAGGTACTGGAGCTACAGGAGGTGGACCAGTGTGTTCATGGAACAGAAACTAGAACAACCAGTATCTCTAACATCCAGTTCCCCACACACCACCATTAATCTCACCATGGCTTTGTTTGGCTCATCACCCATTTTTTAGTCTCTATCTCTAGGATTCATAAGACCTCTAGTGTCCTCCGTTACCTGCACAGGTGTTCCCCCCAACCCATAGCCTTCGACACACAGATTTCCTGTGATGGGAAATACATAAAACTCGATCTGATATAGTATCATCAATCATTTCCTCTTTTGTATTGATTGTTAGAAAACTTTATAAGGATAAATGTGCCCATCTTTCAAAGCAGTCCTAGAATAAGTGTTAAATAAACCAAAGACAAAAGTTGATGGAATTTTCCTTTCTAAATAATTCTATAAGCCATTGAGTCTCACTGAGTAAAGGCTTCTTTGCCACTGAAAACAGTATCTGTGTAGTTTTCTGTGGATTCAAACTATACATAAACAGAGAGGTGATCTAGATGGTGATAAAGATCATATTTTAAAATGTTTTTTTGAAATTGTCAACAATAAAGTATGTAGCCGGGCGGTGGTGGCACACGCCTTTAATCCCAGCACTCGGGAGGCAGAGGCAGGCGGATCTCTGTGAGTTCGAGACCAGCCTGGTCTACAAGAGCTAGTTCCAGGACAGGCTCCAAAGCCACAGAGAAACCCTGTCTCGAAAAACCAAAAAGAAAAAAAAAAAAGAAAAAAAACAATAAATTATGTATACTTTATATTAAAATTTAACAATAAAAATAAATCCTTTAAAATATAAAATATTGTTCCAATATTTGACTAGAAAAAACATTAATGGTTAACGAAAGTTTTATATCAACAGACTAGAATACTTGGGTCATCTGCCATTTTAACTTCATACTGTCACTAACGGCAATTATTTATAACATCTGAAGCATATACAAATAAAATTATAGAAAATATTTCTTCCTGTTAGGTAACCAGAAAAAATTATTGAACTTTATTCATAAAACTGATATAAGCACTGCAAAATAAATCATTTAAGCATGTCTTCAAATAAAAAGTCTAAGACACCCATGTAGACCCTAGAATTCCATAGATCGGGTATACTGCCAGTTTTGAGAAAATAAATTAATATACTGATGGTAATGAAAAATAGTTGATGGTAAGTAGACTTATGTCATTCTGATCTTGTAGCGATGAGGCGAGCAGGCCTGCTTTTCATCTCGCCCAGCTACCGCATGGCTAGCTTTACACCCAAAATAATTACACAGAAACTGTATTCATTTAAACACTGCCTGGCTCATTAGTTCCAGCCTCTTATTGGCTAATTCTCACATCTTGATTAACCCATTTCTAATAATCTGTGTAGCATCATGAAGTGGTGGTTTACCGGGAAGATTCTATCATATGTCCATCTTGAGTCAGAGCTTCGTGGCATCTGCCTGACTCTGCTTTCTTTCTCCCAGCATTGTGTTCTGTCTACTCCACCCACCTAAGGGCTGGCCTATCAAAAAGCCAAGGCAGTTTCTTTATTTGACCAATGAAAGTAACATATAGACAGAAGATACTCCTACATCATGATCTCAGGGGGTTTTGTTATGTTTTTCATTGTATTTCTTTTTAGAAATGCTGTTATCTCTGTAGTGTTTGTCCTTGTGGTCTACCTCAAAAGACGGGTAGTTGAGGGTCTGCTGTCATGAAGCTGAAAACACTCTACTATTCAGATATTACAGTTCTGTATTATATGTTTAAAACTGCAAAGTAGGTAGCTACTGATAAATATATTCTAAATAGTAACAACATAGATATGAAAATTGCTCTATGTGAAAAGATTTTAGGCCAGAAAGTACATAAGTAGCAGAGATATCCAGCTGCTTGATCCAGGTAGATAGCAGCAAAAGTCTTTTCTTCTAACTCTTACTTTCTTTCGCTATAGCTGTAACAAATTAACAACAACAACACAAACCAAACTTTGTTTATCAGTACAATGAGTCTTCTTTATTGTTTTGTTAATATTTGTATGAAAGCAAATTGTTATTGATATATTTTAAGTAGATTTTTGTCTATATTTCTCTCACATATACATACATACATAATTGAACAATTTCACATAATGATTCTTGGAAGGGGTATTTAACTATACATAGGAATATAAATATTTTAAAAACTGACTATTATTTCCCCTACTTATTTAACTGGTAAAAAATATAGATTGTGTTCCAGACCTTACATTGTTTTTATCAAGATCACTCTATGTGTTTAGTTTTGGTGATGCTCCCATAAATGAGATTTTAAAGTGAGAAAATATGAATTTTATGTAAATGGGTTTATTAAATTTCACTAATGTCATAATTTTCCTTTGTGACATTTCTTACAAATCATCAGCTTTTTCTGGGAGTAGAGTTCACCTTCTGGAGATGGTGGCTTGACAGTCATGATGATAAACAGAGATAATGGTCCTGGAAATATCAACTAAGTGCAGAGATATGAGCAGCACATTCGAGAGATGAAAGTGCCTTAAAATTATTCACTAGTTCTTGGTGTCATTCTTACAAAGGGGAAAAAAACTCTTTCTTTTTCATAAAACACTTCTAAGCGTGTATTTCCAAAGCCAATGTCTCTAATCTAATCAGTTCTGTTTTTTATAGATGTCTTAGAAGTCTCTCTAAATTATACACATCTATTTTAATTCAAAATAATCTTCTGGAGACAGTATTCAATAGCTATTAATATACATCATGATAGAAAATTTCCATCTTTATTTTCACTAGGATTAGAAAATGAAGGGTTTTGTTTTGCAGTCATGATAATGTGGTCTGATTTCTGAAGTGTTGAGGTTGGAACCTAGGGTTTGGTATATGCTAAGAAATGTCTTATATCTTCCAACATTCCTACCAAGTAACATTTGGTTTGGATTTCCTATTATTTTAACTATTCAAAACACATGTTTTTTGTTTAAATTTCCTTAGATAATTCATTGGTTTATGCTGTTTGCAATATTTCTAAGGAAGTAGATGATAGGCATATCTGTCTCAGGGCCAAGCATGGTTTCCTTCATTTTCTCCACTCATAACTGTCAGATAAGGATGAGAAAATGAAATATTCTTTTGTTTTATGCTTTAGAACTATGTATACAGAATCATCTGAAGGCACCGGAACTTTTTATACCTTTGAACCTGATGTTGAAGTTTCCTTTATTATTTTGCCTTAAAAGATAATTCAGCTGGCATGATGGAAATACGTAATGCTGCAGCAATGTCTAACATCTAACCCCTTAATATCAGCTAGAAAGAAAAAAGCAAACTCCTGTCAAGAAATACCACTGGGCCCTATCTCTGCTCCCTTGAAATCTACTCCAATTGCTTCTTATTAATTTCCTCTTCTCTATTGGTATTCCAGATGGAACACATATATTTGAAGATTCAATGATAACATCCTACGATAAGAGAAAACATGATGTTTCTCTTTCTGGATTTGGGATAACTCAATTAGAATTTTTTTTTTGCAGCTCCATTCATTTACATTCAAATTTCCCAATTTGATGTTTCTTTACAGCTCTTCAGCATTTCATTGAGTAAATATGCCATTTATTCATTTTCCTTCCATAGTTGGACATTTAGGATGTTTCCATTTTGTGTCTATTTTGAATGGAGCAACAATGAATATGAATGATACGGTATCTCTGTAAGTAAGATATAGAATCCTGTAGGTGTATGCCCAAGAGTGGTGTAACTACATGGTAGCTATGGAATAATCCTTCTGTATATTGTGAATATGTATTACTCTCATTCGTTAATAAAGAAGCTGATTGGTCTAGAGGAAAGCAGATTAAAGTTAGACAGTACAATCAAACTAAGGATACAGGAACTAAGAAGGGCAGAGTCAGAGAGTAGCTGGCAGACACAGAGAGCAAGATGACAAGCAGTACTGAGGAAAGGTACCAAGCCACATGCCAAAGCACAGATAAAAAAATATGTGTTAACTTAAGTATGAGTCAGCTATTAATAAGTGGGAGCTATTGGCTGACTATTTGTAACTAATTGTAAGTCTCCAAGTCAGTCATTTGGGAAGCAGCTGTTGGTTATTTGGGAGCAGGCTGTCAGGGCAGGAAAACTATGCCTACATCTGGGTTATGTGATCAATCTATTTATAGTTCCTTTTATTCAAATATTTTTCTGTATGATATCTTCTGAGGGGTAATGGGGGGTGGCATAGAGAATGTTGGGGGGCAGGAAAAGTAGAGGAAGAGGGAAGTGTGGGTAGTGTTAAAATTTTAAAAAATTAATGAGAAAATAATTCTGCAAAGTATTCTTTATTCCTTCCAAATATGATACTTTCTCTGCTGTTCAATAAAAGATAGAGAAATACCTTTTGCTAGCGAAAGACACACACTCAGAGACATATGCTAAGAACAAATTCACAAGACAGCCTTCAGGCAGACACAGGGTCAAACTCATAGAGCAGACCAACATGAGAGATTGGAAGAAGAAAGTCACAGGGAGAGAGAAGTAGAGAATTCCAGTTTGGTCTCGTTCTTGGCTAAATGACACCAAAGGAAAATGCTTTGACTTATTTCCTTAATACGACAACAACACATTACTGGTGGTGACTCAGAGATTATTTTTAATGTGTAGGAAAAAAAACTTATCTTTGTTTCTTATATGTTTAATTGTTAATGTGTTTAATCCACACACTGAGGTCCTTAGCAAGAATATGTAAGGAAGCTGTTATATCACAAAATTCATTAAATGGTAGCATCAGCTGTTTGAGAATTTATTGTAAAAATAAATTCTTAAAAAGCTCTTGATTGATTTTTTGAGGTAAACAAAAATTATATAACCTTTGGTGAAAAATACATATATCAGTATAAATTTTTAGCATGCATGAAAAAGTTCATAGAAATTTTACTTTCATTATAACATCTCACTCAGACCAAATCACTGGTAGTTTATCTAAATCTGTCTTCAATGTTTTTAAAGAATCATTAGGAAGCTCAGCTCTTAGTTAATTGGATAATGGTGTGCCGGAGAATCGTAAATCCTGTTTTTATATGCTCCTTCACACACACAAATACAGCTATCATTATTTTAAAGAGTTAGTCTGAAAATTAAATGAGATTGTATCCATAATCAGTCTGACATTGAATCTTAATACCTATTACATTACAATAGTGCTCCAGCGATTGCTACTACCCTAAAGAGTAGAGTTTTCATTGGTCTTTCTAGAATTACCTATTTATTCATTTCCCCTTAGCCCCTGATGAGAAATTGTCTACTCTGCAGCTAATACTCTGTAAATTATTATGCTACAAGTGAATAAAGAATTCTGTGATTGGCCTTCCTTTGTGGTGATGAGTTTAAATCAGTTCTCATGCCTATAATTCATCTGGCTTTGCATCTATTTCCCAGCCAAGCTCACAACTTAGGTGAATATTACAGTTAAATTCTGCTAACTGCACTCTACTTTGGGTTATTTATCATTCAGAAGCTTTGCAGATTTAAATCTGGTGCACATCTAGGAATGGGACTATTGCTAGAATGACTGCTACATTGCACCTATCTCTTATGTTATATCAAAGTGGATCTTGGTGGTGGAAGAACAAAATACAGGTATCAGGCAATTCTTCATTTTAAGAAATTGCCCGTGTCGACCGTGGCTAGTGGCACATCCCTTTTCTTCCAGCACTTGGGTGACTGAAGCAAGAGGATTATGAGTTTCATGCAAGTCTAGGTTACACAATAAGGTCTTGTCTCAAAGGCAAATCTATTAGCAATGTTACTAACACAGAACACATTGTCAAGGAGAAGTCCAGGCTCGGAATAAAGACTGTCAAACTGTAACTACCCATAGCCTGCTTTGATGAGTAAAGTTTTCAGTCATGTATTCACCTACATACATCAAGAGCTGACTTTTCACTCTAAGGTCAAAATTGAGCATTTGTTACAGTGACCATGGAGCCTGCAAAGCCTAACATACTTACTGCCTGGATATATAGAGGAAACATGTAGTGATAACTCTTCTACTATTCAAATGAGAAAAGGTTCCCATAGCTGGAGGCTTCTCTCCCACCACCAGTTAGCAAATAACCACTCTGGGGCTTAATATTAATTGCAAACTGTTTGGCCTATTAGTTCAGGCTTATTTTTTTTTCTGTATTTTTTTTTATTCTTTTTTAATTAAAATTTCCACCTGCTCCCCGTTTCCCATTTCCCTCCCCTCCTCCCAAATATTGCCCCTCCCCCCACTTCCCTCCCCCTATCCCCACTCCTCTTCTCCTCCCCCCACTCCATTCCCCCTCCCTCTCGATACTGAAGAGCAGTCCAAATTCCCTGCCCTGCGGGAAGACCAAGGTCCTTCTATCTACGTCCAGAAAGGTGAGGCTTATTTTTAACTAGCTCTTGCAATTTCAATGAACCCATTTCTATTATTCTATATTTTAGCATGAGACTAGTGGTTTGTTACTTCACATCTTGATTCTCCAGTAGCTGCTGGCATTTCCCAGACTCCTTCTTCTTTTTCCATCTATCTTTGCTTGGATTTCCCACCTAACTATATTCTGCTCTGACGTAGGCTAAAGTAGTTTCTTTATTAACAAATGGTAATAAAACATATTCACAGCATACTGAGGAGCATCCCACATCAGGTTTCTCTATTCTTCCTGGTCAGAACAGACTACTTAGGAGAAAGAAAGCTGATCTGAGCAGCTCCCACTTTCTCAAACTCAAATAAGATAATTTGCTTTTGGTCCTTCTGCAAAAAAAAAAAAAAAAAAAAAAAAAAAGCTATAGAGAATGCACTTGCCTGGAGTCACTGGAGATGCACTGCCCCTGTCACCTGCTTTAACAGAAGACGTTCCTAGCTTCCATTGCCAAATAGAAGTTCCCTTGTTCTGAAAGGCAGGGATCTTTTCTGTTAGCCACACAACTTTCAGAAGTCATCACCATTTTATATCTAAATTCTTTAACAGTGGCAGATTAACATGTGCCATACCAATATTAATATTTTCCTTTTACACACACACAAACAGAGTATACTTTCATCTTTATCTGTTAAAGATAAGACATGAGTATATGTTAAGAAATTCTTGATGCGGGACAGATTGGAGCTAGATAACGAAATCAAATATAAAAACTTATTGAACAAAGACATGCTAATCCCAGTGATATTTTTTTTACGTGCTTCATTGGAATTCATTTAAATTTGAAACATTTCTTTTTTTTGCTCATGCCTTGCATTGCTCTGTAAAATATGATAAAATAAAACCAAATAACTGTGAACATGGAATTTGTGATGTCTTCTCCAATTGATAGCTTAGAAAATTAAGTTAGACTGTCTGAATTTTTATTCTTTAATATTCTTTGTAATTTCCTTAAACATGATGTTACATTCTTGCCTGAAGCACTGGCAATAAAAGGTATGAGATAGAACTGGGGAATTCCTCTACCATTTGCATATTGTAACAGTCTTTTCAAAAAAGGGTATGTCATAAATCTGCCTCGTTGAGTAGCTAAGTCTTTAAGAACATCACAGTTGAAACGACAGAGTTTGTACCCATCAGACACACAAAGAAGTGATTGGTAGAGGAGAGAAGTAGAGAGTATAGCAATTTACCTGGCGATCACACCTTTTACTTGCTTCATGGACTAAATATGGACATGAGGGCAAATAAAACAATTAGTCAGGGTATAGAAATTCTACACATAGTGACCAGTATTGGATCTACTGCGCATAGCTATGGTTACCTAGCATAGAGAGAAGAGAAGCATGTGTAGTTACAAAGGATCATTCACAGCCTCTTGAAAATAAGTCTACATAGAAATTGTCACCATATCAGTGTATTGAGGATTACAACACAAGAACCATTTTTTTTCTTCATTGCTTACATATCTCTATCCATGTTAAAAGTAATCAGCACCATTCCCATGTATCACTTTTGCCTGGGCATTTTGATGAATTGCTTTCAATTTATTGCTGTCTTGGAGTATGAGAAGGAAATGGAGACCCAATGCTGATGGAAATATTGTTCACCCAAATTGTAATAAGTCCTATACTGCTTTGCCTGGGGTATGTGGGAATAATATTTAATGAGTATTAAGCTGTATTCATTCCTTAATGTTAAGACTGTTGTGCTTTTAAGAACATCCCTTTATATGTAGAAGTAATATTTATTATTTTTTATTTATTTATTTATTAAAGATTTCTGCCTTCTCCCCACCACCGCCTCCCATTTCCCTCCCCCTCCCCCATCAAGTCCCCCTCCCTCGTCATCCTTAAGAGCAATCAGGGTTCCCTGCCTTGTGGGAAGTCCAAGGACCACCCACCTCCATCCAGGTCTAGTAAGGTGAGCATCCAAACTGCCTAGGCTCCCACAAAACCAGTACGTGCAGTAGGATCAAAAACCCATTGCCATTGTTCTTGAGTTCTCAGTAGTCCTCATTGTCCATTATGTTCAGCAAGTCCGGTTTTATCCCATGCTTTTTCAGACACAGTCCAGCTGGCCTTGGTGAGTTCCTGATAGAACATCCCCATTGTCTCAGTGTGTGGGTGCACCCCTCGCGGTCCTGAGTTCCTTGCTCGTGCTCTGTCTCCTGCTCTTGATTTGGACCTTGAGATTTCACTCCGGTGCTCCAATGTGGGTCTTTGTCTCTGTCTCCTTTCATCGCCTAAAGAAGAGCTAATACCTATACTTTTAGAAGTAATATTTATTAAACTGTCTTTATTGAGTATTCTTCCTTCGGTTGCACCTTCACCCAAGTACTCATCACACCAGGTGTGACTGATGAGGAATGAGTCACACCTGCAATAACTGGAACAAGGTCCAGGAACGGCCGGCAGACACTTGACATGATTTACTTTCCACATTTAACCTTCTGACTCTTTCCTTCCTTCGAAAGTCTTAACTTCACTCAAGCTGATGCCCTCCAAGGAATCCTATTTTGCTGAGAAAGGCAATATGAGCAGAAACGCACATGGGACAGAAATGAGACTTGCTAAAAGGCTTTATTACATGTTTTTTAAGTAGCACATTCACTGATCAGCAATTATTATTCTGTCTGGCCTCCTTAACTACTGTTTGATCAATTTTTAAAGAATGAATTAGCACATTACTAATGCATAACATGATTTAGTCAATCAAACAGTCATTTTTCTCAGTCAAATTGAAGTTTTGTTCCCATAAAATGATATCAAAATGATACCTAAATAGAAGTATATACTCAATATAAAACCATAATTTTCAGTATCAAATTGGAGTTTTAGTCAGAAAGTACGGTAGGGTGGACTTGCCAGTGATCCCCAAGAATCATCCTTTCTCTACCTTCCCAGAGGTAAGATTGCAAAGGCATCCCACCGTACTATAGTTCCAATTTGGTTCGAGGGCATGGAATTTGGGTCCAAGGCCTTAAACCAAATGCTCAGCAGCTGTTTACCTCTTCAGCACTGTGATCAGTTTTAAGGTGGAGTAAGATAAAGAAAATATCAAACTGTGTTCAGCATGCTTGGTTATAGAACAACTTAGGACTTGGAATCTATCTTTATTTAGAGAAGAAAAGTGCAACTTCAGCAATCTAGAGTCAGAAGAGCAGAAAGTACAGAAGGATGGGTCTCCTGACACCATGTTGGTTACTGATTCACAGTGGTCCCTTTCATATAGTCTTCTGAGAAGACCTTTAGAAGGCAAAAGAGGAGATAATTTTTAGATGGACAGATTTGAGAGAGAAAGAGCTTGTTGACTTTGTGGAAGATAAATACAAAAATCAGATATGAGCTTAGATCATAGAATTTTGATGATTAAACTCAAGAAATGTTGGTACAAAAAATGAAGAAAAATAAAACAAAAATCTCCTTTAATCTTTCCCAACTTCTTTTCCATGAAGCCATGAATTTGGTATTTGGAAGTGCTACCCCTAGACCTGGAGAAAATGTGTTTATATTATGGGGTAGCCTAAGTTAGCCTCAAATTTAATAGGGAAGAGAATGACTCAGTTAAGAACATGAAGAGAGCTGGATTTTAAGATTAAGAGAGAAGTTGAGACTTATTTTTGCTTGAATACTCCATCCCGATAACAGAGAATATTTTGGAGGGAGCAACTGACCAATCCACTGTCTAGGTACCAAGGCCTTCAGTCTTGGAACTAAAGATGGACCAGTGGTATCACTCAGCAATGAAGAAAATATTAAGATTCATGGAGTTAACTTGCTGCAAGGATACTTGGAACTGAACAATAAAAAGTTGCTCAGTGGACCTAGCAGCAGCTCCCCCACATCTACGTTGCTTAATTCTAACTTTAGTGTCTGTAAAGGAGGTCTGAAAAGCCACTAATATCAGGTTTCCTGCCAATTATGATGGATGGTGTTATTACATGAGCTAGAAAGGTAAACAATGGTGTTAACAACAAAGTATCACTTCATTTCCATCCCACTCAGAGCTCAGAGCAGCTTTAAATTAAGATAGAAAATTATGGGAGATGTAGTATTGCATCTCACATCTAACCTGTTACTAAGCTTTCAAGACTGAAATTTAGATTTAAATATAATTTTGTGGAAGCTTTTTTCCCCTAGTAGTAAACAGCATTTTGTGCATGAAAATCTCTGTGATCACAGTTCAAAGTGTGAACAAGTCCCTGACTGATAGAAGACAAGTTTCTCAGTGTTTCCAGAGCCACCGTGCAGCTCAGAAATTGTCTTCTCACTCGTTCCAAAACCGTGCCACCTTCACATTTAGAAATGTACTGATATTAGCTCATCATTCTTTTTTTTTTTTTTTTTACCATTTTGAGGTTAATGTTTATTTATTTGTTCTTTAAATTGGCATACAAAGCATGGGAATTCTCCCTAGCATCTTTGTGCACACCTGCTGTGACATGTTTTCAGTTGCTTCCCTCTCTACTCTGCCTAACTCCTCTCCTCACAATTCTTAAACAGAGAGAAATATAAAAGCTCCAAAAGCACAGTCTTAGGCAATCTCATTTAAATAACCCTTACAAGAAGTCTGGTAGTGTCAATACTGCAGGATCCATACTGGATTTATTATGGGGCTCTCTGTCTTTTGCCCTGGGACTTATTGACTGGAATCCTTCACTAACTATAATAAAAGCTATTTATAGCAAGCCGTCAGCTAACATCAAATTAAATGGAGAGAAACTCAAAGCTATTCCACTAAAATCAGGAACACGACAAGGTTGTCCACTCTCTCCATACCTCTTTAATATAGTGCTTGAAATTCTAGCAATAGCAATAAGACAACATAAGGGGATCAAAGGGATTCAAATCGGAAAGGAAGAAGTTAAACTTTCATTATTTGCAGACGATATGATAGTGTACATAAGCGACCCCAAAAACTCCAGCAAAGAACTCCTTCAGCTGATAAACACCTTTAGTAGCGTTGCAGGATACAAGATCAATTCCAAAAAATCAGTTGCCCTCCTATACACAAAGGATAAGGAAGCAGAGATGGAAATCAGAGAAGCATCACCCTTCACGATAGCCACAAATAGCATAAAATATCTTGGGGTAACCCTAACCAAGGAAGTAAAGGATCTATTTGACAAGAACTTTAAGTCAATGAAGAAAGAAATTGAGGAGGATACCAGAAAATGGAAGGATCTCCCTTGCTCTTGGATAGGGAGGATCAACATAGTAAAAATGGCAATTCTACCAAGGGCAATTTATAGATTCAATGCAATCCCCATTAAAATCCCATCAAAATTCTTCACAGATCTTGAGAGGACAATAATCAACTTTATATGGAGAAACAAAAAACCCAGGATAGCCAAAACAATCTTATATAATAAAGGATCGTCTGGAGGCATTACCATCCCTGACCTCAAACTCTATTACAGAGCCTCAGTATTGAAAACAGTTTGGTATTGGCATAAAAACAGAGAAGTCGACCAATGGAACCGAGTAGAAGACCCTGATTTTAACCCACAAACTTATGAACACCTAATTTTTGATAAAGGAGCTAAAAGTATTCAATGGAAAAAAGAGAGCATCTTCAACAAATGGTGCTGGCAGAACTGGTTGTCAACGTGTAGAAGAATGAAAATAGATCCATATCTATCACCATGCACAAAACTCAAGTCCAAATGGATTAAAGACCTCAATATTAGTCTGAACACACTGAACCTGATAGAAGAAAAAGTTGGAAGTACTCTACAACATATGGGTACAGGAGATCACTTCCTACGTTTATCCCCAGCAGCACAGACATTAAGGGCAACATTGAATAAATGGGACCTCCTGAAACTGAGTAGCTTCTGTAAAGCAAAGGACACTGTCACTAAGACAAAAAGGCAACCCACTGACTGGGAGAAGATCTTCACCAACCCTGCAACAGACAAAGGTCTGATCACCAAAATATATAAAGAACTCAAGAAACTAAACTTTAAAATGCTAATGAACCCAATAAAAAAATGGGGCACTGATCTGAACAGAGAATTCTCAACAGAAGAAATTCAAATGGCCAAAAGACACCTAAGGTCATGCTCAACCTCCTTAGCGATAAGGGAAATGCAAATTAAAACAACTTTGAGATACCATCTTACACCTGTCAGAATGGCTAAAATCAAGAACACCAATGATAGCCTTTGCTGGAGAGGTTGTGGAGAAAGAGGCACACTCATTCATTGCTGGTGGGAATGCAAACTTGTGCAACCACTTTGGAAATCAGTGTGGCGATTTCTCAGGAAATTTGGGATCAACCTACCCCAAGACCCAGTAATACCACTATTGGGAATATACCCAAGAGATGCCACATCAAATGACAAAAGTATCTGTTCAACTATGTTCATAGCAGCATTGTTTGTAATAGCCAAAACCTGGAAACAACCTAGATGCCCTTCAATGGAGGAATGGATGAAGAAAGTGTGGAATATATACATATTAGAGTACTACTCAGCAGTAAAAAACAATGACTTCTCGAATTTTGCGTGCAAATGGATGGAAATAGAAAACACTATCCTGAGTGAGGTATCCCAGACTCAAAAAGAGGAACATGGGATGTACTCACTCATAATCGGTTTCTAGCCATAAAATAAAAGACATTAAGCATATAATGTGTGATCCTATAGAAGCTAAATAAGAAAGTGAACCCAAAGAAAATCATATAGTCATCCGCATGGAGAGGGGGAAGTAGACAAGATTCCAGGGCAAAAACTGGGAACTTGCGGGTGAGGTGGCATGGGGCAAAGGGGAAATGGGATGAGAAATATGAGAAGGGGAGGATGGGAGGAGCTCGGAGGATTGGGATGGTTGGGATATAGGAAGGATGAATACGGGAGCAGCGAAGTATATATCCTATCTAAGGGAGCCATCTTAGGGTTGGCAAGAGACTTGACTCTTGAGGGGTTCGCAGGTGTCCAGGAATATGTCCCCAGCTGGTACCTTGGGCAACTAAGGAGAGGGAACCTGAAATGACCCTATCCTATACTGATGAATATCTTGCATATCACCTTAGAACCTTCATCTGGCGATGGATCGAGGTAGAGACAGAGTCTCAATTTGGAGCAACGGTCTGAGCTCTTAAGGTCCAAATGAGGAGCAGAAGGAGGGAGAACATGAGCAAAAAATCAGGACCACGAGGGATGCACCCACCCACTGTGACAGTGGAACTGATTCATTGGGAGCCCACCAAGGCCAGCTGGTCTGGGACTGAATAAGCATGGGTTGATTCCGGACTCTCTGAGCATGGCGGTCAATGAAGACTGATGAGAAGCCAAGGACAATGGCACTAGGTTTCGATCCTAATACATGAACTGGCTTTGTGGGAGCTTAGCCTGTTTGGACGCTCACCTTTCTGGACGTAGATAGAAGGACCTTGGTCTTTCCACAGGGCAGGGAATTTGGACTGCTCTTCAGTATCGAGAGGGAGGGGGAATGGAGTGGGGGGCGGAGAAGAGGAGTGGGGATAGGGGGAGGGAAGTGGGGGGAGGGCAATATTTGGGAGGAGGGGAGGGAAATGGGAAATGGGGAGCAGGTGGAAATTTTAATTAAAAAAGAATAAAAGTAAATAAATAAGTAAAAAAAAAAAAAAAAAAAAGAAGTAAAGAAGGCTGCTGCATAGTGGAAGCCAGCTTGGTTAGATGCCAGGGTAGAATAGAAGAAGCTTTCTCTGGTATCATCTATGTCAAGAAGGGATTGATAGATACATTGCATTATTTCACAGATCTACAGTCTGCAGATCACCACTTCTTATGTGTGTTTTCTGCCCATCATAGTACATAAAATAAGTTTAGATCATCTGTTCATGCCCAAATCAGACAGCTAGAGCTTAAAAATTGGTTGTAGTTTTTAAATTATGATATTTTGTGAAAATCCCTAGATAAAATGTTTTAAAAAATTTAACAGGGATGTAAAAAGATGGCAAATGTAAATAACGACCAAGTACATTCAAATCATGAAAACATAAAAGTATTTAGACTTTTAGGCAATCTATATGTAATTTATCAAACTGAGCCACAAATTATACAATTTTATGACAAAACAGTTATAAAATAATTTAGAATTTAATAATTTATTACTTTTTAAGTATTTATGTGAATAAGGAAGCCATTTTATTTATTCAAGTCAATAACATATTTGCAAATATATAATGGAAAAATGCTATATAAAATAATGAATTTTATAGCTGTCTCTTACAAGGTAAGAACAAGATAAGAAAGTCAATAGTATCTTCAGTATACCCTACAAGACACAAGAAATACAGTAAGATGGAGAAAAGGCCATACGGATGCTGTAAAATTATCTTTTTGTATACTATGAATATGTATTGCTCTTATTTGCTAATAAACAGCTTATGGGCCTAGAGCTGGGCAGGGGGAGGTTAGGTGGGAAATCCAGACTAAACGGGTGCTGGGATGAAGAAGGGCTTATTCAGAGGGTCACCAGTCAGAAGCAGAGGGAGCAGATCATGAATGAGCCATGTTAATAAAGGTATCACCACATGGCAGAGCATAAATAAGGAATACTGGTTAACTTAATATGTAAGCCAGTTAGTAATAAACCTGAGCTACTAGCCAAGCATTTGTAATTAATATTAAGCCTTGGAGTGATTATTTGAAAGCAGTTTCAAGAAAGGAAATCTCTGTCTACACATGGAAAATGAGGAAGGGAAAAGAGAAAGGAGAAAGCATATTACTTTATGGCCTTTGCTTCGGTTTCTGCGTCCTGGTTCCTGCCCCAGTTGAGTTCCTTTTTTTACTTCACTCAGGGAGGGAGTTTGAAGTGGAACTCTAAGATAAAATAAACCCATTCTTCCCCAAATTTCCTTTGATCATGAATTTCATCACAGCATCAGAAACCCTATCACAACATTACATGAAACTTACCTGCAGATTTAAAAGATATTTTGAGTCGAAAGTAATTGACATGAAGCTTATCTTACATAACATTTTTATATTTAAGTGAAAGCAGCATATCAGAAAGTCAGTATTCATTAAAAATTAAATTATATATAATTTGACTTCCATATATATGATGATTAATCTTGATTTTTCAGTTTGACACAATTCAGAACCACAATGGAAAAAGCCCTTTGACCATGTCTGTGGGTGATTATCTAGATTAGGTTTGACATGGGAAGAGTCACCTGAAATTTAGATGGTACAATTCTTTAGGTTCTGATCCTGGACTGACAAAGAGAAAAAAAGAAAGAGAGGGGTGTGGGAGAAAGGGAGGGGGAGAGGGAGAGGGAGGGAGGGACAGAGGGAGAGAGGGAGGGAGGGAGGAAGGGAGGGAGGGAGGGAGGGAGGGAGGGAGGGAGGGAGGAAGGAAGGAAGGAAGGAAGGAAGGAAGGAAGGAAGGAAGGAAGGAAGGGGGAAAGAGGTGGGAAGGAGAGAGAGAACAGAGTATGGACATTCATCTCTCTGCTTCTTGACTACAAATATAGTGTGACCAGATCCCTCATCTTCCTGCTGTGATTAGGCATGCACTATGTTATCAAATCTCTTAGTGCAAACAAATATTTTGTCCACTGGGCAGTGGTGGTGCTTACCTTTAATCTCAACACTCAGCAGGCATAGACAGGTAGAGCCCTGTGAGTTAGAGGCCAGTTTGGTCTGCATTGTGTTTTCCAGCCCAGTCAGGACTACATAGTAAAACTTGTCTCAAAAAGCAAGAAGGAAGCAAAATTGAAAAAATATTTTATGTGTATGAATGTAATTTATGCATGTGTGCACATTCACTATGCATATGCTTGACCTGAGGAAGCTAGAATATGGAATCAAATACCCTGGAACTGGAGATAGAGGTAGTTGAGCTGCTATGTGAATGCTGGGAATTAAACCTGGGTCTCTTAGCAAAAACAGCAAGTGCTCAGCATTCTCTCCAGTCCCCATCTTCCCTTTAGAATGTTTTTTGTCAAGTATTTCATCACAGCAAGAAACAAAGCAAATGAGGCAATATGCATTCCAGCTTTCCAGCCAGGAAGAATTGGGTGGCTTGACTATAAAATTGAGTACGTCTTAAACTTTCAAAGGACATTTTAATTAAACTTGTATAAAGATTTTGGTTTTGTCTACATTATTGATCAAAATATTCATAGAGCTAACTGAAATATCAGCTTACATAACAGACAAAAATATCCAAAATATTTTAACATTGCTTTATTTCTAACAATTGCCTGTCTGCCACTATTCAATAACATCTTTCTCATATCTATGTTTGATTTAACATGGGATTTTTAGATAGTCAACAAAATTTACATAGCTAATGTTGAACAATTGAAGTTAAAATGAACTTTGTTTTAAAATATAATGCAGGGCTGGAGAAATAGCTCAGTGGTTGAGAGTTCTCACTGTTCTTACAGAGATCCAGGTTCAGAACCCAGCACCCACATGACAACTCACAACCTTCTCTAAGTTTACTTTCATGGGCTCCAGTGCCCTCTTCTGGCCTTCTTCAGCACTAAGAATGCATTGGATGAATAAACATACATGCAGGCACACACATACACACGCATATACAAAACAAATAAATATGTACAAATAAACAAAATAGACATACATTTAGACTGCCTGGGTTTTGTGATGCCATAGGATGAAGTCATCCATTGTGTCTCTGACATCTTAGAAAGAATCCTGATACTTTTTTGAATCAATAATGCTTTTGCTGGCATGTCTATACACTCTTGCAACCTATCACAAGGTCGCACTGAGACGAGAGTCTATAATGAGTAACCTGTAATTTCAGACCATTGAGCTCTATCTAGACTACAGGTTTCTTGCTTCCTTCACTAAACACGACTTCCTTGATTCGTTTATATTCTGATTTACTATTGTAAAAGTTCCTAATGACGGATTCCACTGAAAGTTCAATACTATATGATTGGGTGCCATTGAATTTCATAGGTCATACCCCAACATCATACTGCATTTAAAGTTTTCTGATTTGTTTCAGATGAAACATAAATCTAAAAGGTAAGTGAGTCAAAGCTTTTCTGTTGTCTGAACTTGAATACATGTAGGAAAAATTCTACAAAAACGGGGGGGGGGGGCAGCCTACTCTGATTGGACAAGAAAAGTCTGCCCTTCCCAATAGGGTAGGAACTGAGCTATGCATTCTAGATGTAACCTTATGCTCTCATGTTGGCTGTAAGAAGATTTCACTGGCTTGCAGGATAGTACCAGTGACTGTGGCCATCTTGTACCATTTTAATGAGATCTTTTTTTTTTTTTAAAGAAAACCTTACTCTGCTGTACATGCTTATAAATGCTTTGGGTGGAACAAGGGCTGCCATGGAGTTAAAATCTGTATTGAAAATTCTTTTTAATAAGCTTTATATTTCTTTATAACATGTTATATATTCTATTATTTGGAAAGAGTGTGTGTGTGCAAGACATGTGACCTGATAGTACAATGACTGTAGGTATTTCATAAGATATAGCAGAATTTCACTGGGATCATAATTGTCTCCCAGCCTCTGTGATGCCCATCTGAACGTCATATTAATTACTGTCTGATTTGATCATCACCCGCTTTTGTTCCTTTCAAGCATTTATCTTGCAATCGTATTTTCACACTATTATTTCAGTGGATTTTTCATCTACTAGAGCTATCACTTGAAACTGTGCTGTGCATTAAAATTACCTGGCGGATTTGACAAGGCCATCTGCCAGACCTTACCATGGAACTTCTGATCCATATGTGCAGGTTGTAGACAGAGTCCTCGGATTTCTAACAAGTTCCCAGTTGATTCCCACGATAGGACAGAAGAAAAGTGCAGTCCTGGTGTGTTTGTCAGATGTGTCTCTGTGCTTGTTTGTTCTAAATCAAGAGCTTATTTCACAGCAGATGCATGTTTCTGAACATGACAAGGTATCGCAACAGAAGTACAATTGTTATGCCTTTAAAAAAACATTTGCAAAATAAATTAATTTTAAGATAGGTGTTTCAATCTTCATTCCTCTCTCAATCTTCTCGGGGGGTGGGAATCCTTAAAATGCAATTAATAAGAGTTTGTACTAAAATTGAAAACAGCAAAGAAAGAGCTAATGTTTACAAAGTCCATTTATTTTCGGAGAGTCCTAGTCATGTCGCTGTAGTGCCTTTTGTCTCTAAAATAATATCACAGGCACATGCTTGTCTGAGTGACGTTTAGAAAGATCATAACCTCAGAGTCAAAATGAGGCTCTTCAAAGGTGTTGACCTCTTTCTCCTGACAAGCAAGGCAAAGCATCTGCTAACTACAAATGGGCCAAGGACTTTGCTTTCTAGAGGTATTTTAGACAGATGTATACTTAGATCTGAAGTAACTTAATACTGAAAATGTGCTGTGTGGGGCCATTGGCATTCCCATACCTTCAAATACCTCTATTTATGACTACGCATATATGGATTCAACATTTGTTTTGCTCTCTGCTCTCATAGATAGTCTTATGCTCCAGACAGGCCATGACGTGCATAACCAAAACAATAGTGTTAAAAAATATTCTTCTTATGATTCCAACCTTTTTAGAATTAGTATTTCATGTGTCAAAAATAGATATTTATGTATTAGTTTTTTCATGATTACTTTTAAAAGTAGAGAGCAATTACCAATCCCTTTGTAGGAATGTCCCATCTATCAAATGATAATTTCTAGTAACCATTCCTTTACAAAGCATATAGAGTGTCTAAAACTACCCAACGTGATTATGAAGACACACAGATGCTATTTCAGTGATGCACTGAGTCTTTTAAATAGGTTTCTGGAATTTATTAATAATGATAGCAGTCATTTAATATAAAATTTTATTAACCTATTGTGCTGGTGGAAACATTTTTTAATCAAGAGAATTGTCTTCTGTTTTTAAAAGCAGAGTGTAGCCTTAAAATTCAATAAAGCTTTTCCTAGGTGGAATTTACCAAGATGCAAGTCTAGGCTCTTTTCATACACTCTGTTAAAGCCTTATAACCTTTGTAATAAATCTCCAAGGAAGGCTCTCATTCGTATGTAGTGTGGCTGGGGGAAAGAGGTCACACAACTAATAAAAAGTCCACAATCTATTGAACTCAGGTATATCTTGAGCTAACTCACTATTCAAATAAGTAATGGGAACTAGCTCTGGGAAGGATGTTCTATTTTCTACCACATAGCAACATACACTGATTAACTTAAGATTAAAAGATAGAATCTAATTTTCTGCATCAGAGAATGACTAAATGGGCTCTATATTCATTCATTTTGTGGTAAGAGCATGTAAATATATATTTCAAAAACATTTTTAAGAATGAAACTAAGTCAATATGTGTGGATTAAAACTCTTGATTTTATTTGTCTTAACTAAAATATGTGTTCATTGGAAAACATCTTTCCAATTACAGTAGCCTAAGAGCCCCATTCATGCTATCCATCATTCAACTATCTGATTCTCTAAGATTCCTTATTTAAGTGACATCACACAGCAGTTATCAGTCAATAGCTGATATATATATATATATATATATATATATATATATATATCACATGGCATAACACCTCAAGGTTTATCTTGTTCAAAACCAGCCTCATGATTTGGTATAAACAATGATTTTTCATATGAGCCCCACAGCATAAATCAGTATAAAGAACAGATATGATTATAATATGGTGAAAAGTGACTGTGCTTCAACATGCTGGCCTCTGGTTGTAACATCTATAGCTGCAAATATCCTCCCTTCTGCTGGGCCCCTGGACTGGTTTCTCTCCACCCACTGGGTCACACTCATTAATTCCTGCAGCCACTTATGAAATAGTCATTCTAAGACTTAATATCAATTGCATACTCTTTGGACCATTAGCCCAGGCTTTTTATTAACTAACTCTTATACATTAAATTAACCTACTTCTGTTATTTTATATTTTACCATGAGGCTCATGGTTTGTTACCTCTTGCTTCTTGGATGGCCACATGGTGCCTGTCTTAACTCTGCCTTCTTTCCTCCTCTATCTCTGCTTGGATTTTCCACTTTGTTATATTCTGCCCTGTCATAGTCTAAAGCAGCTTCTTTATTAAGCAATGGTAATAAAACATATTCACAGCATACAAAAGGGAATCCCACATCAAACTTCAGTACTTGGGGGGGTTGAGTCTTGATAATCATAAATTCCAGCCTAGTTTGTATTACAGAGTAAGACTCCATCTCAAAATTAAGGATGAGGAAAAAAGCATTTACAGGCAATATATCTGACAGGATAATATCTATAATATTATAGATAATAAATTATAATAATAAATTTCTCAATAACGAAAGGGGAAATAATGCAACGAAAAGAAATGGGAAATTTGTGTTCTGTGTTTATCCCCTTTATCTCTCTGCCTTAAAATCTAAGATGTTTTTAAATATTATTGCATTTTTATGTAATTGTGATTTATGTTACTTACATTACATTTTACTTGGTTTTGTTTGATTAGAATTTGTTAATATTCTGGACATTATCAGAATTGAATCATGCCTTTAAAACTGTCTGAATCCATAGCAATTCACGGTAGGTATCAATTCACCACCAATTATTATGACCTTGACAAGACTATAAGAGAAATACCCTCTCTATTTTTTTTTTAACCAAATATCGGACTAGCACTTCTTAAAATAGATACAAATTGCTGCTATGATATTAATTTGGGCTATAATATGTGAAGTTATTTTGAGCGCTTTTCACTTGCTTCTCGAATTTTCTTTTTTTTTTTTTTTTTTTTTTTTTCAGTTGATGGAGCCTGCTGAGGCTTCTTTATTTTGGAAAATACAATTGAACTGGGTTTTGAGGGGAGTCGGGGGGTGGCTAGAGAGGTATGCCTCTGATCCTCTGGTGGGTCTCTCCTTTCCTGCACTCTGACAAACGTCTCCTCCATGGGCAGCTTCAGGAGCCCAGGCTGGCAACGTCTCCAAGGGCCGTTCACTTGGGCAGGATATCAGAGGACTCAGACACCAGCTTCCCATCGCGGGTTTCAATCTTCTTCACAACCACAGCCTTGGTGCGACTGTAAGTGCTGGAGCCCCCGATAGAGCCAAAGCCGGGTTGGAAGGAGCTCATGCCATAGTTGAAGCCAGGGCTGGTGAGTCCCCCATAGGCTGAGTTCAGCCCTCCTGCATAGCCACTGCTGGTCTTTGTATGGATGCTCAAGTTCTGCATCCCAGACTCTAGCCTGCTCTCCTCGCCCTCCAGCAGCTTCCTGTAGGTGGCGATCTCGATGTCCAGGGCCAGCTTGACATTCATGAGCTCCTGGTACTCGCGCAGTTGCCGCGCCATGTCTTGCTTGGCCTGCTGCAGGGCAGCCTCCAACTGGGCCAGCTTGGCATTGGCATCCTTAATGGCCATCTCCCCACGCTGCTCGGCATCGGCAATGGCAGCCTCCAGGGTAGCTTTCTGGCCTTTGAGGCCGTCAATCTCTGCCTGCAGGCGGCTGATGTTGCGGTTCATCTCAGAGATCTCAGTCTTTGTGCGGCGCAAGTCATCCCCGTGCTTCCCAGCCAGGGTCTGCAATTCCTCATACTTAACTTGGTACATGCTTTCAGCCTCAGCCCTGCTGCGGTTGGCGATGTCCTCATACTGGGCACGGACTTCAGCAATGATGCTGTCCATGTCCAGGGAGCGGCTGTTGTCCATGGACAGCACCACAGACGTGTCTGAGATCTGAGACTGCAGCTCACGGATCTCCTCTTCATGGATCTGCCGAAGGAAGTTGATCTCATCAGTCAGCCCTTCCAGGCGGGACTCCAATTCCACCTTGTTCATATATGCTTCATCCACATCCTTCTTGATGAGGACAAATTCGTTCTCCATCTCTGTACGCTTGTTGATCTCATCCTCATACTTGTTCTTGAAGTCCTCCACCAGGCCCTGCATGTTGCCAAGCTCTGCCTCCAGCTTCAGCTTCTCTTGGCCCAGGGCTTCCAGCTGCCGTCGAAGGTTGTTGATGTAGCTCTCAAACATGTTGTCCATGTTGCTCCTCGATGTCTTCTGCTGCTGCAACAGGCTCCACTTGGTCTCCAGCATCTTGTTCTGCTGCTCCAAGAAGCGCACCTTGTCAATGAAGGAGGCGAACTTGTTGTTAAGAGATTTAATCTGCTCCTTCTCCTGGGTGCGCACGGCCTGGATGTTGGGGTCCACCTCCAGCTTCAAGGGGCTCAGCAGGCTCTGGTTCACCGTGACTGCTGTGATGCCGCCTCCTACACCAGCCCCGCTGAAGCCGCCCAGACCCATGCCGGTGCCCAGGCCGCCCCGGAAGCTGCTGCCGCTGCCCACCCGGGAAAAGCTGGACGAGCTGATGCGCGCACCGGGTCCACTCGTGTACGAACGGCTGCTGAAGGCCCGGGGGCCGGAGGTGGACACCTTGTAGGTCTTCTGGGTCACCCTGATGGACATGGTGAAGTCTGGAGTGAAGGCGGTGAGCCAAAGACAGAGGTTCAAGAGCAAGCGGAGCAGCTGCTGCTAGGCCGTGGGCTCGAATTTTCTTAATTGGCATGAAAACTCACACCGAAATCAGTGAGTAAATTCAGATGTTGTTGGGATTTTTCCATATAGTTCTTCTCCAAAACAGCTCTGCGTGGACTCATTTATTCTACTTGAATTTAACTGAACTCTCCATTCCATCCTCATTTCCAGAATAAAATTCCCAGAACATCCATTCCGTTGATAGACGTAACCTGGCTTTCATTCGTTAATTTATATTCTTATGAAAACCAAAGAGAATACATGAAACAGAATAATTTTCTCTTTATATGAATGCTCAATTTTCCTACAGCTAGATACTGGCTAGAGCTTGAGAGCCACTTACCATTAAATCATCATGATGCCATTTGTTCATTTTGTAGCTGTACCAGTTCCCCTAAAAGGCTGCTTCTGAAGCTTTTACTTGACAGCTCTTTGTTAATTTTATTTCTGGTGGTTGGACCTTAAGACAAGGTGGGTGCCACCTCACTAATTTCCCTCTGTCCTTAATGACTCTAGTTATCTGGGACAAATCAATTACAGTTGAGTAATTTCGCTTTGAAATGCTTGCCTGTCTTTTCTAGCTTGTTAACTCTGCCATATCTGTGTCTGAATAAGCCAAGCTGTAGTGAGCAGGAAACTGCTCTGAAAAACCTCTCAACTGATTAAATTCCACTTAGCAGAGTAGTCATGTTTGAATTCTAAGGAGTCTTTCCAATGTGCAAACGATAGACCAGTTAAAGCATGAAATAAGAGGACCCAACTTGTTCTTAATGAATCATATTGTCAGCATCAGGTCTCTCCGTGTGGAAGATTTACTCGTTTGTTTTTGTTTATGTGTATACCTGCATGAGTTTGTGTACACCATCTGCATGCAGGTACTTCTAGAGGCCAAAAGCAGGAAGGAGAGCAGAACTGGAAATACAAACAAGTGAGTCATGTCACATGGATTTCTGGTAACTGAACCCAAGTCCTCTGAATTAGAAACAAGTGCTCTTAACCTCAGACACCTTTCCAGTTTCCCAAACTTCTCTTAGCTGTAATTTGAGACGGGTTTAGTGAGTGAAGTTTTGGATTGAAAAGGGAAAGAACACCAAGAATTCAGGAACATTAACATTTACTAGTTGTCTGCCTTAGCCATTCTCCCTATCTTCAAAACAGTCTATTCTCCTTTCTTCTTGTTTTTGCTTTTTATGCTTCATGGTTAGAATTCTAAGGAAATGTAACCCAAGTCAGGAAAGCAGGAGGAGCTGTCAAGAGAAGAAGAAAAGAAACTGCTAAAATGAGTTGGGACACACAGTGAGTGACAGAATGAGCAATCAGTGAGGAACTGGCTTTATTTCCAGACTTCTATATTCCAAGCAACTCATCACTAAGAAAGTATGCCTATAGCACAATGACCAGCAGCTTAATTTCCCTTCCTCATATCTATAATTTATACATAAATTTTTATAATATCAATAAATAAAGTGAAAATAACTGAAAAGTAAAAACAAAATATGTTTTTTATCTTACAAAATCTCCAATATTAGATTCTGGATATAATATAATACAATATTCTAATGTATTATCGACTGTATAATAACAAATTCTCTCTGTATTTGTTGAGGAGCAAAGTGAACTAGAATCTGTAGGTGATTAAGAAATAAATGACTTGAGTAAGAGAATGGGAATTAGTTTATGATATTCATAACTATTTGCATGCATTTAAAAGTAAACAGTGAATATTTGGAGCCATGTGGGTGACTATGTGAGACCAGTTTTGTTCCTTATACACAAGCTAATTGGGAAGCTTTTCTTAAGCCTTTCTTAAGGTTGTTACAATTGATTCAGTGGAAAACTAAATAAAATATTTCTAAACAAATATTTCAGAGTTGAGCTGTTAATTATGTGATATTGAGGTCTGGTTATATCCAGCATTTAATTACTCCATAGTGTATAAAACAGTGCTTTTTTTTTTTTTCTGAGTGGGCCTTGCCCTAGGTGAAGTCAATTGACACTGAGCTTCGAGGCCTATTGTTGAGGGCATTACAAACTTTATTTGTCTATATGAAGCAGACCGAGAATTAATCAAAGTGTATTAGGTTCATTTGAGCACATGATATTCTAACATATACCAGGCCTTGGAAATTACCAGATCTTCTAGACATGATCTTCACCTGAATCATGCAGAAAGGTGGACTCTTATTATCGCACAGAAAATAACCTCCACTGACCTGACAAATGACCACCTACTATGTGTGTCCAGGGACTGGCATTCATAGCATTCCTGGCTATTACATGGGACTTTAGGTCAGTGTGTTACCTTCATTTAAGGCAGTCCACTTGAATAACTTGCAGTTATTCTATCCATTCACCATTCATCTGTCTTCCATTATTATATTTTCTTGTGCCTGATAAAGAGTTATAGATACACTTTGCATATCCATTTCTAAACGGTAGGTCCTAAGAGAGGAGAAAGAACTTCAAAGGGGGCTTATAAAACATGAATGTATTTGGGGTGGAAGGAAAATGTTCAGGAAGAGGAGAGAACTCTAATAAAGTGAGAATCTTCAGAGTTGACAACTTTCAAACTTGATAAAAATGAAGACATAAATAGGATTCACAATTTTAAACTACAAAAAAATCATCTCTTCATATGAGAACTGACTAGTTCAGGTTTCAAAAATATTTCATTAAAAAACAATATTTCAGCATCTTAGTTCTATTACTGTGAAGAGATACCATGACCAAGGCAACTCTCACAAAGCATAGTCTTTAGCTGGGTGAGGGGAGGGGCTTGCTTAGAGATTTATAGCGCTAGTCCACAATCATCATAGTGGGAAACATCAGATGGATCAACAGCTGAAGACTACAGATCTGGAGGCATCAGGCAGAGATAAAGACAACAGACCTGGAATGGTCTTTTGAAACCTGAAAGCCCAAACCAAGTGACACACATATTCCAACAGGACCACACCTCCCAATCCTTACCAGTTTACTAACCAGGGACTAAGCATGTGAATATATGACCCTACGGAGGCTGTTTACATTCAATAACCAGATATTTAGAACTATATATGGATGGTAGTTGAAGAAATTATATTGTATAACTCCATCATCAGCGTGTGACGTGGTCATGCAAACCCCCTGTGCGCATGTGCTAGGCGGCCTTTAAAAGCTGGACGCGCCATTTTTGCTCTCTCTCTGACACCATTCCCAGGCCTGTGAGCACTCTTTCCTGTAATAAACTCCTAAGTGGGTTTATTCGCGTCTCGTTTTTTCTTCTCACTCTCGTCAGATCATTTCAGTATGGTTTATGTTTAGGGCAATTAAAGACACTGGGTAATGTAAAACTATATACACATTAATCTTGAATTCACTTTTCCATAAAATGACTTGTTTATTTTACTAATATACTATAATCTGTAATCTATGTTAATTCCATCACCCATTAAGCCAGATGGCAGAGATTTTACAAGCACTGATTTATATTTTTCAAAGATTTTAGTCTAGGTTTTTATCTTACTAGAAGTTTGTGATTTAAATAGCTTTAAAAATCTAAGATGCTGTTCAGGTAGAGAAGTGTGTGACAGTCATTCTCTGGTTATTTTGAAGTTTTTAAGTTTAAATTAGTAAGCTGTCAAACACAAACTTTGCCTGCAGCTGTGAAGCCACTTATTATGCTCCATTTCTGCAACACAAAACGGGATTTTAGGGACCAAGTTGTCTGCTTCCTGAAGCTTTTCTATCACATTAAATTCCCAGAAGTTATTACTTTCCTTATAGTGTGTGGAATTTACTGTTAAAAAAAAATAAGTTAGGAACTTTGTCTACACACGCTCCTCCGATTCTCTTTTGTTCTACTTTTTGTACATATATTTTAATACTAAACTCTTTAGAAATTTAGCCAAGAAACTTACAGGTTATTAAAAAACACATCCTGAAGTGAAGCAAAATTTATACAGTGTGACAAACATCAAAAATGTGTTTCATTGCTTTGCTTCCTAATCACAGTAGGTTTGTAGAGTAGAGGACATGTGTTCATATGTTAACAGGCATGGCATTCATTTACTTCCATTCTCCTTACTGAGTTTTCTAATCTCTAAGAATAATTCTATGAACATAGTCCTTAGTCCCAGGCAGTTAGAGATGGTCAAAACTGAACACCATTGGACATGTGTTCCAAAATCATGTGTGTGCTTTATTTCCTGTGTCTTGGTTAACTGAAAAATAGTTGTTACTGAGGTCCCTTTTATTGACCCTTGGTCTCCTTTATAAAAGAATGGAATCAGAATTATGTTTGAAGACAATTTTAATAGAATTTGATAGAAAGAAAAGAGAGTAGATAAGCTGTAAATCTTGGAAGTTGTCAGAACATGGTCAAAAAATGATGCATAGTAGGCAATGCCTTGGGGAACTGTGAGAGAGGGCTCTGGGGGAAAAGGCAAAGGGTCTTTTACCTCAGGTGCTTTTTGTTTACTGGGTTGTTATGGGTATGGTTTTCTACCTCTTGTGTTAAACATTTACATTCAATTAATAAGACATATTTATTCTTGTTGGATGTCAGAACGTTGATACAGAATCCAATCTGGTCGGTGTACCCTGAATCTGGATACACCCCTCTGCTTTGCTTTCTTTTTTCCCAAGCATGATATACATACATGCCAGGAAACTGTTTAAATTTGTCTGTCTTGAGAAAGTCATGGAAAAGTGTTTATCTGTCAGTATTTAGTATTTGCCTCAGACAACCTTCCTTGGATCATTGTTTCTTTGTTGCATTCATGTAAGAAGCCCACTAAAACTGAAGTAAAGTTGTCTATAGCATTAGATTATAGTCATTTCCATTCTTTAAGTTCCTCAAATCCCAGGTCTTGCAGACAGATCTTCCTAGGTTGGTAAAAGTCAGCAAAAGTTACCTAGAATAGGAAGATGTGAGAGAGAAAGAGAAACAATTTGATATTTTGTAATTAAAGGATGGCAAGGAGCACAAAGTAAAAGTGCATGAGGCTGTGTTTCACAGAATGAGAAGACCCAACATTTCTCTTCTCTTTCTTTCTTTCTTTCTTTCTTTCTTTCTTTCTTTCTTTCTTTCTTTTCTTTCTTGCTTTCTTGCTTTCTTGCTTTCTTGCTTTCTTGCTTTTTTTCTTTTTCTTTCTTTCTATCTTTCTTTCTCTCTTTTCTTCTTTCTTTCTTCCTTTCTTTCTCTCTTTCTTTGTGTGTGTGTGTGTGTGTCTGTCTGTCTGTCTGTGTGTGTGTGTGTGTTTTACAGGCAGGGTTTTTCTGTGTAGTCTTGGCTGTCCTGGAACTCAGGCTGTAGACCAGGATGGCCTTGAACTCACAGAGATTTGCCTGCCACTACCACCTGAGTTCTGGGATTAAAGGTGTGTGCCAGCAAAAGGCCCATCATTTCCAGGAATGCAAACCCTAGCTTTAGTTAGTAAGTATCTTAAAGAAAAAGGAAGAAAAGGAAGCTGGAGAGCTGACTCAACAGTTCAAAATCTTCATGGCTCCTGTTGACCTGAGTTTGGTTCCTAATACCCACACTGAACAGTTCACAGTTACCTATAATTGAATTCAGAGGACCCAACACACAAACTGAAGCTCAACACACCTATACACATAATTAAAATGATGATAATGATGATGATAAATCTTCAAAAAAGAGAAAGAGGAAGATGATGGGATAGAGGAAGGAAGGAAAGAATAGAGAGAGAGTAAAGGAAAACAAAAAGAAAAACCTGGGAGTCAGAGAAGCAGGTAATCTTCATGATAGAGTCTCTCCACTTCTGCCTGCTGGAAGTTTTACAAACTGTTCCAAACAAAGGAGGGGTTTCTCAGAGGCAAACTAGACTACCTTATCAAAGGGTAAAACGGGTGATTGACAGGCCCAGACTGAGTAACATTTAAAAGGAAGCAATAGCTTGTAAAGGTCTTTATAGGTTGGAATTTCAGATCTCTATAAAGGGCCATAGGCAGAACTATGATTCTTTTTTCTTTTTCCCCCCAGATAAAATACCTTTACCTTGATAGTCCTCAGCTAAGCCCAGGCTTCTACCTCTTCAGATTGTAATTTAAATCCTAAACAGGAACTCCCCTTTCTATGAAATCAGGGAAATGGGAAGGAAGGTACGCTTCAGGGAGAAGTACCTCTTCAATTGTCACCAAGCCTGATAATATCTGCCCAGCTGTGCAAGGCAATGGTCAATAAAGATAAGGGAAACTGGCATAACTTATCCATCCTAGAATTCAAAATAACATGCAATAAGTGGGAGAAAGCATCTCAGTTGCTTTTTAAAAAAAAAAATTGTAAATTTTTTTATTTATTTTCCATGATATTTATTGAGCTCTACGTTTTTCTCTGCTCCCCTCTCTGCTTCTCCCCTCCCCACTTCAACCCTCCCCCAAGGTCCCCATGCTCCCCAAGCAGGGGATCCTGGAATGCATAAGCATGAGGAAGCCAGTTAGTACAGCAGACATTCATCCTGGTTTCTTCTGCAGAGACGGTGTGATGAACAGCCTCAAGCTCCTGCTCTGTGACGTCCCTTGCAATAATGGAATGTAACTTTGACCTGTGAGCTGAAATAGACACTTTCTCCTTGAGAGTCTTTAACCACATATTTTCACCCCAACAAGAAAAGAAATGAAGATACCTATCACCCACTAATCTTTTGTGCTCTCTCTAGAGTTGAGCATTTCCTAGACTGTCACATAGTTGAAAACATAGTCTTCAGATTGATTTATTTTACCTGGCAATATGCACTTATATTTTGTCCATATCTTTCACACCTTGATAACTCATTCCTTTTTTTAGCGCTGAATATATACTACATGAAAAGATAGTTACAGAATAGACAAAGAATAGATACTTGAGGTTACAGGACTTTGTGGAAACCCAGTAAGTGAAAACTACTACTATCTTCTGGAAAACCATGAAAGTTAATATACATTTAGGTGCTTTTGACTTGCATTTGTAAAAATTCTATTAACTTGCTTTATGATCTTTGGGTTAAAAATTGAGAGTTGGAGAGATGGCTCAATGGTTAAAAGTGGTTGGGTTCTAGGAACTGAACCCCAGTCCTCTCTCTGTAAGAGCAACCACTTTTACAGCTTATGAGCTCATAACTGGCTATAACTCCAGCTCTTGAGCCTACCTTAACAGCCTCATTGTTGGGCACACCCATGGTTCACAAACACACATGCAGGAAAAAGACTCATACTGGTTTTAAAAGAATTGAAAGGCAGTTTTGTTTTTAATATAGAAAATATTCTTATAAAGATAGAAAACATATCATTGGCCTGTTCATTAAGATTAATCCAAAGGAACTTTTAGTCACCTAAATGGGAAAATGTGCCTCAGAAAAGCTATATAATCTGTCTAAACATTGAAGTTGGCATTGAAGTCCCTTGGGATATTTTCCACTATTACCCTCCTGCATATTCAATTTGAATCTATTTGTGGCGTTCACACTAAAGAACAAAGCCCACTTCATATCTTTCCATTTCTTTCTCCTCATAAATTACTTCCCACGGCAGGCTCTTCAGGACTCTTCCTCTCTCATTAGGTTTCCTTTTCTCATCCCTTCTACAGGTTTAGCATGAACATCACTTTTCCTGAATTGTGTTTTCCAATGTCCACAATAGTTTGAGGAACTTGTTTTATGCGTTAAATGAAAATTATAATTTTATCAATTAATGCTATTTTATCATTCAATACTTTAATTATTTAACTTTATCATTATTTAATTATTATTTGATTTTATTATTTAATTGATAATTAAATATTATTATCTTAACATATTTTAATGTTATCTTACAATTTACTCTACTCCCAGTTCATAATGATGATCCTCATTAATAATGATTCTTTTGACACACAGTATAGGATAAATTCACCATCTTTTTTTATACATAATGAACAGAAGTATTTATAGCATCTTTTCATTTTTCCTACTACTTCAGTTTTATCAGTTATATTCACTGATCTTCTGGTCATCTTATCCAGCAAATATTATGGTCTGAAAGTTAAGCATCACACTGCTGATCACTGGTCATACTCCTATCCAAATAATCTTATTACTCCTATGATATTTATATGAAAAGATCAGGGCAATTGTGTTATAATTCTGAGTCATATCTTTTTCCTGGGTGCCTTTTTCTTTTCAGTGAAGACAAACCTTCCAGTCTTCAGGCTTTTCTCCTCTTCCTGCTCCTCTTCCTCATCTTCCTCCTCCTCCTCTCCCTCCTCCTCCTCCTCCTATTCCTCCTCCTCCTATTCCTCCTCCTCCTCTTCCTCTTCCTTCTTCTACAAGAACAACAACTACTACTACCAATCACCGTTTTCCTCCTTATTTGCAAAACTTCTGAGTTCTCAGCAGACATAAATTCTTTAAAAGGAAAGATTATATGTTGTCCATGATTTATATTAACTACTTGAATAAAGACAGAGAGAAAAATAATCCTAATAACTCCTTATCTAACACACCTGATGTAGTCAGTCGTGAGAATGCATATACGTGATTTAGAAGAGAAGCCCCTTGAAGAAGAAAGTAAATTAAAAATTAGGTAATAGACTGACTAATTGAGAGAACTAGAATAAAGAGTCTATAAGTAAACTTATACATCTGTGACACTTTGCTTTTTGCCAAGATTGGCAAGTCTACTGAATGGGCAAATAAAACTTCTACTAATGGTCCTGGGACCACTAGTTTCAACATGAAAATATAAAATAAAATGAGATGTTTATCACATACCATATAAGTGAAGCAGAGCTAAATTAATGAATTTAAAATTTAAAAATTTAAAATCATAAATAGTCGTGATTTAATATATATTCTTCATCATAACACTGGAACAGCTATTAAGATAGGTAAATTAAACTTTATCAAAATTAAAAGTCTTTTGTAGTTTAAAGAACATCATGATAAAATTTGAAAACTCCTTTTGCAAAATAGAAGACTATGCTTACAAACCACACATTTGATAGTTATTTAATATGTAGAATATGCAAAAAATATACGTGTAAACCAAAATAAAGGATAATTCATTCTATAAAAAGGAAGAATCGACTTTAATATAAATTTCTCAAAAGCAGAAAATCTGTAAACACTCATAGGGAACCCCTATATTATCAGTTATTTTGAAAATACAAATCAAAATTATCATGTTTACTTCAATAGTCACAACAAGCTATAATCAGTAATAATTAGACAAATTGAAGTTTATGAGATGTAAAGTAGCACAGCTGCTGGGAAAAACTCAGTCATCCCTAGGACAGTTACACGATATATGACTTAGGTATTCTAATTTCAGATGCCAAAAGACACTGAAAGGGACACTCATATGTCAGTTTTTTTCCTTTCTTTTTTTAGCTATAGTTATATATATGTATATAATATTTATGTATATTTTATTATATAAAAATTCTAAAATATGTGTGTATAATATGCATATAATATTATACACATATATACTTATAATATAATATATTATAAAATTATAGTCTTCCCTGCCTCAAAGCTCTTCAGGATCCCCCCTCCTCTCTACCCACCTAACATAACATTCTTTCTCAAAAAACAAAAATCTGATACAACAAAACTCACTAAAACCAGGAAAACAAAACAGAAAATCACCCACAAAGAAATAAAGTAAAACACCAAATTGTAATTACAAAAAAAAAAAAAAGCACAAACAGAGAAAAAACAACCTATGGAATCCATTATATGTTGGACAACTACTCCTAAACACATGAGGCTTGTCCTAAAGTAGTTGATACACCCAGTATCACACCACTGGAAAAACTGATTTTCCCTCTCCAAGCAGGTATAAATGACAGCTATTACCCTTTTCCAGGTGACTAAGTTTCAATTCATTCATTCATTATTCTTAAAGTAAAACACGATAAAATATAAAATAAAAAATACTTTCACTTGAAGTTGGACAAGTCGAAAGTAACAGAAGGAAAAGAGTCCAAGAGAAGGCACAAGAATAACAAGCTCAATAATTTCACAACTCAGGTATCCTATCAAAGCACTGATTTAGAGGACCATGTTTTCTTGGTGTCCTCCATGCCCTCTAGCTCTTACATTCTTTACTCTTCTGCCAGGTTCCCTGAATCTCTGGGGAGGGATTTGATGGAAACATCCTTTTTAGGGTTGGGTGCTCCAAGGTTTCTCACTCTGCCATTGTAGCTAATGGCTTATATAACTAACTATTAAATAATTAAAAGGTGAAAATGAAGGCTGGGGATCTACCTTTCTGGCAGAAGCCTTTTCTTGCATGTATTAGACTCCAAATTTAATGTCCAGGAATGAAAGAAAATAAAGAAATGATTCAAGAACACAGGAACATATTAAAAGAGTAAAAATAAGGTATATATTCAAAAATGAAAATCATTCATCCCTATAAAAAGATTGGTAATGAATGTACACTACTACCTAAACTAACCTTGAAAATATCTGAATAGAATGGGAAAAGAAAATATCGCACCAATTCACTTGCATAAAATATCCCAAAGTTATAAAATCATGGACACAGAGTTATGTTAAAGGTAAGGAGAGCTACTAGGAGATAATCTTTAGTGATTACAGACTTGTCGCAGGATATTTAATCACACTGTGAACCATGGAGATTGCATTATTTATTGGAAAAATCTGTTTCAAGTTCTGGTGTGGCTCAGCTCTAGAACACACCGTTAATCCAAGAACTTTCTGCTTCTTGTAAACAAGATTAAATAAAGTCAACAATAGATCAAGAGGCAGAAAAAGCAACTAGTAGAGAGGAAGTAAACATAAAAGCAACACACACACATAGAGAGTCAGAGGGATTTAAGAGGATGGAGAGGGATGCAAAGGAAATAGAAGAGGGAGATATCTGGTTGGAGAGTTTTGTTTGAGATACTGCAGGAGAAAGCTTTTTTTCCCCCTGAAACATCAGCAGAGGAAGAAGGTCAGCTTTTCTCTGCCTCTACAAGCTAACAGGTTTTCACCCTAGCATCTGGATACCAAGACTTTATTGAGAAAATCCAGCATTTGAGGTTTACTCAAAAACAATACAGACTTCCTATTTTGATGAAGAAAATTTGAGAATAGATCCTAACAATGGTGGCACAATTTTTTTAAATGTAATTACAGTGAAAATCATTAAGATGGCACTACTTGTGTTACATGCTTTACAAACCCAAATGTATGAAAAGATGGGCAAAGATTCTAAATTGTTTTAAAACGCTTAATAACAAGAAGTAAGAAAACTAATTTTCCTAGATGTAAAGACGAAGAGATAGGGAAAAAATGTCATCCCTCGCTCTTTATCCCAGAAGTAATTGACTTCCTTATCCTGAGCCTGTTGTGCTTCTGTTATAAGACCCCTGAACAAGAACGCCACAGAGCCACAGCTTTCAATGCAAAATGAACGGGGATTTATTGATTTTTCAGGTTGGCTTGGACTGATTTTCAACACACCATCACAGTGGGTGGAGAAAAGCTGCCCCGACCTCTCAAGATAATGGGTTTTTAAAGGGAAAAACTGCAAGCAGGGTGCACAAGCCTTGACATTTCAGGATTGGGTAAGAGTATACAACTTTTGAATTCATTGGTTGGGGTATCGGGGAATTTCAAAACAGTGATGGTCAACAGACAAGAATTTCAAAACAGCAGTTAATCAGATACCTATAAGGATACTTGAAGCAAGCAGATGTTGTTTGGAAACCCTGGTAGGTAATTTTGACCAAACAGTCATAGTTTTTTGGCAGTGTTTATGACTTTGTTGGGCTGCACTTACCCCACCCCCACACACACCCTTAGTTAGATCCTGTCCAAAATGGAGTTCTTTCTTAAAATGGAGTTTGTTCTACTTCTTCCAGCCCATAATTTCATATGGTATAAACAATCAATTCATGTTCTTTTTCACCAAAAGTCTAAGTACAGGGCAGATATTAATTTACAATGAGGAAATACATTGCAAATCATTACATTTTGAAAGCTTAAATCTTATCACAAATATCACTCCACATATTCTATATGCAATTTTTAATTGATTGCCTAATATACCCACTTATTGTGATACTCACTGTGTGTTATTCTTTGACATTCAATTAATAACCTGTTGTCCATGGAAAGAATATGTAAATGATTTAACGTTTTGCTTAATATATCAGAAAAGTTAGTACTGTTACTCTTCAAGAACCAAGTCATTCTAGGGACTATTAATCAATCATCACAGTTCACTTTTTCTTGGCCTGTGAACTTGAGCCCAGTCGACTTGCCGAAGTTCATATATAGTCTAAGTGTCACATTTATGAATCACGAGGATTTAACTGCATCTTTGGGAACATGCTGAACTTCCTTAATGGTTCTCACTGAGTATTTCTAGGCCACATTTTGTCTGTATGCCTCTCTCTCTCTCTCTCTCTCTCTCTCTCTCTCTCTCTCTTTGTGTGTGTGTGTGTGTGTATGTCTGTGTGAGGTTTCAGTTTCTCCAAGGAGGAATTACACTATAAAAGGATTTAATATTGAAGGTAAAAGTGAGAAGAAGCAGTACTTACCCCAGGACTTTATGAACTTCAGTGTTTGAATCTCCATTTTTAAAACTTTGCTATTTCCATATACCCCCTTGCTGGTATTATTCATTTCCAGTTGTTTATTTAGTTCATATTATCTTGACTTGACACAACACTATTTATCAGATAATGTTTTGAATTGCTTTTCACATTTCCTGATGCACATTTACATGCAGATATAGCTAGAAATATGATGCCCTGGGGTCTAGCTTCAATTGTCTCCTGTTTTACGTGCTGCCGCAGGAGATGCTGAAGCACAGTAAATAGCAGCAACAGGAGAAGACTTTTGTATCATCAGAGTTAATGATACAGGAACAAAGGGTCACTATGATGAAAACGTCATGGAAATTCTGTTGTTTTCAGGGGCCTAGCAATTATTAAAGGGAAATGCTGAAAACAACTATGCATACTTTTTCCTGTTTGTTCCTAGCAGTCTTTTAAAGCAACAAGAAGAATAATGTTGTTCATTAGAGTACAGCCATGCTTAGTATATCCAAAAGTCATTTTAATTGAATGGGAATAAAAGAGTAAAATTGAGTAATAAAGAAACAAGAAAGCCTTGGCCAGGGTTAATGAGGAGCTGAAATAAGATATGGTTTTGGTCATTTCCTCCATCAATCTGTAAAAAATTTTCCCTCCTATCTTTGTGGCTAAACTCTACTTCATACCCAAGCCTGCCTATATGTCTTTGCTATTTACCTTCGCCTCCTACAGTCAACAAGTTCCTGAGACAACTGAATATTATCATGTTTTCCTTTCACCCCAGGCAATATTTAGTACATGGGAGATGCTTATTTTTTTTGAATAAATGACTGAAATGTATTCAAAACTAGATCCTATATGTGAATATCTTTTATACTAATTACTAATGTTGTGGATTAATAATAACAATACAGTGAGTAGTGTTCCTAAGATCATAGAACTCATGAGGCAGCTGGATTCACAGATGTTTAAGGAGAGAAAAGAGAAAATACTCTATAAACATATATAAGACTGGAATCTCCTTTGTTAAGATGATTTTAATAATAAAAAAGTCACTAAGTATTTCCTACTATGTCAAAACACAAGAACACTACATATCTCTGAGTTCTGGTACAAGAAAATAATAAGACAGTCTTCATGGAAGACCCTGAAGACGTTCTTTTATCTTATCTACAATTAAGTTCTCTTAACAGTGTCATATTTTGTCTTTTGAAACTTCTACCAATATAAGATTTATAAAAGGATCCTTTATAGCCAATTTATTTTCAATACCAATCCACTTGGCTTAGGGCTTGGGCCATACTCGGAACATAATCTGTGTAACCTGATTTCATTTAAGAAGGAAGGCTAGCTTCAACCCTGTCACCATTTTTGTTCAGGCTAATGGAAGAGACAGTAGATCAGTATTTTAAAAGCACATAGTTAACAGTTTTGCTACTTACCAAAAGATGAAACAGGCACTTTTGGAAAATATGTGAGGCTCTCACTCAGACAAAAATGTCAAGGAAAGGAATTCTGAGATTAAAGATAAACCCCAGAGTTAAAAGAAAAATATGGTCTCTCTGTCTATCTACTGAAGAGGTATTACTGCCTCCCCACTTCTTCCCCCCCTTCTCCATAATCCCCTTAACCATTAAATAAACTCTGTATCCCCCCAAAAAGTCAAGAATTTGAGGCAAAATAAAATAGTTTAAAAGTATTTGAATTGGAAAACCTCCTTAAATATGTCTAAAAGTTTACAGAAGACCAGAAAAACTATTGGCTGGTGGTGTTGTCATTGTTGTGTTCTCTCTGATATTTCATTTTATGTTGTTGTTTGAGGTCGCTTGTTTTGTTTTGTTTATTGTTTTTAAAGGAAAGAAGGAAATATCTGTGATGAGTTTGTAGAAGGAATTCAGGGCCATACTCTTCCAGATTGTTATAGGCACCAAGAAGTTTGGCTCTCACAATAGTTAGAATACAAAGCAATGAAATGTTCTTAGGGAAGCATTCAGGTGTGGTCTGGATAAAGCCTGGTGCTTTAAGGCACAGTATAGTTGTCAAAGTTAGGATTCTTTTAGCCGGGCAATGGTGGCTCACGCCTTTAATCCCACTTTAATCCCAGCACTCGGGAGGCAGAGGCAGGCGGATCTCTGTGAGTTCGAGACCAGCCTGGTCTACAGAGCTAGTTCCAGAACAGGCTCCAAAGCCACAGAGAAACCCTGTCTCGAAAAACCAAAAAAAAAAAAAAAAAAAAAAAAAAAAAAAAAAAAGGATTCTTTTTACCCTGAGTTTTTGCTAAGGCAATTGATTTTTAGTGTTCTTCAGATATGTGCAGGGATGATGGTGATGCTGTGATATAACCGTTAAAATCGTTCTCCAACATATTTCTGTATCCTTAGTAAAGCTTGACACTGCCTATCTTAAATAGATATTTTTGTCAATTATACCAAGGAAAGATGGAGAAAATGAAAAGAAAGTAAAGGCAATGTGAGAGGTTGTTAATTAAAATTGTGTCAGTTACTGGCGATGAACAGGTTGAGGTACAGATAAAGAGGGCAGTAAAAAATTCGGGAAGCAATGAATTTGTTGAGTTAGAAAAATAATGGCCTTCTGACTTAGCATGTTAGCAGAGGTAGTAGAACTGGAAGAATTCAACATATTTGTATCTTATCTGAATTCTGTCATGCTACCCTCCAAACATTCCCCTACAGGATTTGAAAACAGAGAAAATATATTGCCTTGGCATGGATTTTTGTACCACATAAACTGAATAAAAATTTAAAAATTCATGTGGAAATATCTGAGTTGATTCTAAAAGGAAAATTGAGACTTCATCAATTAGCAGGAATAACTCAGCAGAAATTATAGTACCTCTTAATAATGATAAAATTGATAAATTATGGGCAGAAAGTGAGCCATGGAAAAGAGTGCAGTGTTTGGGGGAAAGAGATAAAGAGCAAATACCCCAAAAGCAAGATTAAAGCTGGCTTTTAATCAAAACACAAAAATGTTTTTTGAAGTAAAATCCAAAATCTCAGTCTCATGTCAGAAGAGTCTGATATGACAAGATATGGGCCAGAAGAAAAATAAATATTTAAAGACTACCTAATTGCCAGTAATTTCACAATCCCTTGGTTTTATATTGACTCTTTAACAGCTTTTCTTAAGACATAAAACTTATGACATGAAAAGTTTAGAATGATGTCATGATATTAATGGTCATAATGTGTACTAATTCTAGAAAAAAGGTTTCATCTACCTTCCTGTAAATGATTTTTTGTTTTATTCTCTCTCGGTTTTCTGCAGTGAACCATGAATACACCTTGCAGTGACAGTTGAAGTCTCCAAAAAAAGGATTGGGCCCCACAATGACAATTCCTCCAGGACTATGATAACATTACTAAGCTGAGAAACACCACTTAAAAATCAGCTTTTGGACTATAAACTGCCCTGAGCAGTTCTGAGGTGGCTAGCTGAGATGATCTACCCTCACAGACACGCTAGACAGGGCTTGAGACAAACCTTGCACTTTCCCATTTGCAGATACTGTGATAAAGCTACCTCTACCAGGACTTGACAATTAACCCCAATTTTTCTTTTCCAGTTACCCTAAAGATGCTTTCATTCCTACCACCACACAGGCAGCAGGAAGTAAATATAAAAATACAATGCCCACATTCTCAAGAGATAGGTTGGGTGGTTTTTGTTGTTCAATGGGTTATATATGTTTGCCCCATTTAAGGGATTGGTTAAAAGTTGTTATTGGTTATGGTCAGGAGGAAAGTTGAACAAAGGAGATTAGATTCAGAGTTTTGTTTTGAAAAGAAAAACATGGGATATGGTATAGATCTTAACAACAGGCATTAAGTCCTTTAACTGTTCTGTTGAGTTTTCCCAATGATGACAGAGAATGATTGAACCAAATTTGACACTGGGGCCAATAAGAGGCCCCCTAAAGTGTTTTCCAATGGCAAAGGGTTGCCTTTCCTGTCCCTTTTGATTTGCATTCATTAGTCCAATGCTTGGCTTTGCCACACCTTCTGCATTGCATACTCCAGAAGGCTAGGGCCTTCTGTTTGGATTATTCCTACAGAACAAAAAACAAAAAACCAAACAAACAAAAGAAAAAACCACATTGCTTCTAGGAAGACCTTGCTTACAATCCCTTTTCAAAAGATCTAACATTTTGATTTTGCTTATAATTTTTAGAAATCACCTCTCGCCGGGCGGTGGTGGCACACGCCTTTAATCCCAGCACTTGGGAGGCAGAAGCAGGCAGATCTCTGTGAGTTCGAGACCAGCCTGGTCTACAAGAGCTAGTTCCAGGACAGGCTCCAAAACCACAGAGAAACCCTGCCTCGAAAAAACAAAACAAAACAAAAAAAAAAAAAAAAAGAAAAGAAATCACCTCTCATATCCAAGTATCATCATAAATCTGAGATCCAATAGGCAGTTTTTCAAATAAATTCATCTATGATATTGATCTTGCCTTTAAAGTTCTAATCACCCTTTTGCATTCTGAATTAGCACTTTCAAAAGCCAAAGTTTCAATTAGTATTTGTCTAATATCTGATATCACTCAATTACAGGTAAGGCCAAACTTTGTTTAAAAAAAAAAAAAAGGAAAGAAAGAAAGAAAAAAGAAAGGCTTCTTTTGTGCCTTGTATTATTTTAACAAATGACTCGGTCCTCTTTTTTGATTCTTCAGCTCTGTCCCAAGCATTCAAAGTGGCTGTATGGCAAAGAACTAAGGTGTTGTCTTCAAACATAAACTATTTGTTAAAATCAGCATACTATACTCACAGGGGGTCCCTTGTTGTTCTATGATCCTAGATATCTTTCTCTACCATATTTTTCATTTAGCTGAGGACTAGCTTCCAATACTGCTATAACTAAGTCTTTCCAGTCTTGTGGGACAGTTCTGTTCCCAGCAGCCCATTATTTTAACATGTTTCACAAAGGGTGAATGCATACTATGAAAAGACTCCTTACTTAAATATCCCTAAATCTAACATCCCTATAGGATTCCAATTAACTTATGCATAGCCTTCTGGGTACCTACCATCTGGATGTCATTCTTATAGGATAAATTAACATTAGTGTTCAAATAACCTTAAGCCACTCCCCTTCGGTTTCATATTGCAATGCTATGGTAATTTCTGCTCTAAAATTCTCTGCTTGTGTCTGAGTATTTTTCTTATTTTCATTAGGAAACCTTTCTAAAGCTTGTTATCTGCCAATTTTTTTCTTATTTTTATAAGTAAGTCTTTCTAAGTATGTCAGTATATGCCTTTCTAACGCTTATATCTTATTAGTCAAATTATCATATTTGGCATAATCAAACCACCTTTTTAAGGATAAACTATTAATTACCAAACTGATAGCACTATACAGGGTCCTTGTACCCTGCATTGTGATGTTTCCCATTCTTAATATGGAAAATATTTTCCTTTTAATATTATTGAATTTTCTACCAAACAACTTCCCTGGTATCTCACCCAATCCACTGACTTCTCAGCAGTTTATCTAAAACTTGTTGACTAAATAAAGTCCTTCCTACCATTTCCAAGCTTGAGCCAGAGTTCCAGAAAGCAGCAGTTGCCTGTTGTGAGCGATCATGTGAAATGGTGGCATGATTCCTGTCCATGTGGTCATACCATGCATTGAAGAGTCAAATGTTTTAACTTTGGCACCGTGGCTGTGCTTTAATCTACTGCTATGTTAGCCAGCAATTCCAACTCCACAGTTACCAATTTCTTCGCTAGCAGCAGCCTGGCAGCTGAGGCGGCAGGCTGGCAAAAGTTCTGCTCCTACAGGCACCAGCCCTGTTGCTGCTGATAAAGGTAGCTTTAACTAATCTCTATTGTTCTAATTATGAATAAGACTAGAGATTCAGAGGTTGGGGTGAAAGCCTGCGAGCTCAGAGAGGTGCATAGAAACTAGTCAACCTTTGATCCTTCCTGCTTCCCCATGCTTTCACTTCTCCAAACCAGAAAAACTTGCACTATGCTAAACCCAACAATATTACTTCCTGTGTCTCTTTATCTCTCTCAGATGGCCTCTGAGGCTCTATGATTACTGTCTGTCAACTAGGTGCTAATACAGCCCCATGACCCAAGGTCAATTTATTTAATTAATGCAAACACAAACTTGGGATTCACAGTGTGATCTAATATCCCCCAAAAGAGAAGTGGTTGATATTATAGGAATTTATAATACCAATTTGAAAAGAATCTGCAGATGGGGAGGTGCCATAGTACAGATGATAGTTAAGGGAAGGTGAATAAGCAATAAAAACTAGAAAATGTATGTGAAGGAATTGGAAACAGAACCAGAGACTACGCTGGTCACTCCAATATTTAGAAACTTGGTAGAAGTACATCCTACAAAAAAAAAAAAAAAAAAAAAAAGCACATTTCAGAAATCAAACAATAGTCTATTACTCTTGATACACATGAGATGGATGCAATTTAAGTCACATTCTGCTTAAAGAATGTGAGGAATGCAGACCTAAAGCATTGGGTCACTAATGTGGGTAAATTAGAGACTGCGGATTGCAGTAGTAATTATTTTGATGGATTCATTTGCAATAGTCAAAGAACAAAGAAAGAAATGTAATATTTCTCTGAAGATTTTAATCTTTTCAGAGAAGAGTGTTTTGTTCTATGTTTAAATTGGAAGATACTAGAGAAGGTTTGTGCGCATTGTAAATGCCTTACAGTAGAGAGGGGAATTCAATGATACAGGGAAGAATGGGGGCATAAGAGAAGGCAAAACATTCCTAGAAAGACAGAACTACTTTTGTTTCCAAACAGACTATTTTTAGATGAAGGTCCATCTTTTTGTTTCTTTGAAAATAGAAAAAAGTAGCAAAATTTATAAAATACATCTTTGTCATTCCCGGGATTTCTGTTTGAACACACAGCAAATATTCTCAGGGATATATCCAGCCAAGGTGTTGTTTTCTGAGTCTCTTGTCTTTGGTTTCCCTTCCTCACTCTGCATTTGCTCTGTTTGAAGTCTTTCTCTCTTAAGTACCCTCCTCTTCCACATTCCTGTGTATCCTTCTCTTGTTCCCTTCCTTCCCTTTAAATTACTGGCGCTAAAAGTACATTGCAAATTTCATGTCTTAAGCTAGGATTCCAGTCCTTTGTAGCTGCACCCATTCCACACTTCAGAACTCAGCACTTCCTTTTGGAGTTGAGATCTCTAGAAAAGACTGGATCTTTTTTCTCCTATTCTTTTATGCTGAAATTTCCTTTCTTTCTCTGCTCAAAAACTGAAAAATTTTCCACTGTCATTCAGCTCATAGGATCACTGCTCCAAATGTGTCTAATATTATCTCAGAGATCTGGTAGCCCAAGCATGGGTACTGTTTGTTGTTTTCTCAATTTTATCCTCAGAATTTAATGACAGAGAAAATCAGAAGTATCTCTTCAAGTACTTATATTTTAAGTTCCCTTAAATGACAAAGGTACTATACTACCAAAAGGTAATAATAAAACTACAAGGAAGAAAAAATCTTTATCTGACAGTGACATTTTTTGACTTTTCCAAAATTATTGAAAATTGTTTTATCATATTAAAACTTTAAGGATTGAACCTTATTCTCTATTGTACTTGTAAAAACTAATATTATTCATAATCTATACCCAGAATACTGTGTGGTCATAATAAACCTTCTCTGTGCTTATTTTCTCATATGCAAAGTAATGTACTAATGTAGTTACTAAGTCTTTTGAAATTCCTAACTACCTATTGTACAAAATCTTCTTACACTACCACTTACAAATATTAAATACTTTGTTGTCATGCTTGACATTATATTAATGATATTTAAATACGTAATTTAAAGTTAATAATGAGAGAACTTTAAACAAACACCAAAAGTTTACTTTCTAGTAACAAATTCAACCAATTATTTCATAAATAATGAATAACTTAATAACTTTCATTATTAATGTTAAAATCCACATCACATTATAAATGAGTTAATCTATGTCTCATTTCATATTTCACAATATTTAAATCTGGACTGGTAAGATTCAGTGGATAAAAATCATTTGCTGGGAAACCTGGAAACCTAAGTTAAACACCTGAAACTCACATGCTGGAATGAAAGAATCAACTCATCCATGATGTTCTCTGACTGACATATGTATACCATGTTAAGTATGTGGACACACATACAAAAACACACTAAATAAGGGAAAAATAATTAAAAATTGAAAAATGTAAATCACAATGAGTATTTATAAAACTGAAAGTAGATTATACACCGAACATGAAAACTACAGAAAAACTAGAAAGTGACTGATTTTCACCGCCCCCCCCCCAGCACACTGCTCAGCAAGGAACACACTAATCCAAATGATACCAGGTTACAAAGTCCCCCTAACATTGTGTGTGTGTGTGTGTGTGTGTGTGTGTGTGTATCACCACATGCCTTTTTTGTTTTATTTTTCTCTTTTTATTGTCTACTCAATCTCTAGAGACAAGGTTTTTGACAATAAAACTTACTATCCTTTCTCATGTTATGGCTTATTTATACTACCTATATGGTTTATCTAATAAATACATTATGGTAATGTCTGAGTTCAAAGAGATTTGTTGGGTTCATGTCCTTGCAACAGCCACCCACTCTTTCTTCAATGTAGTGTCCAATGGAGAAACATACAGATATTTCTGGTTGCTCATTTAGCATCTTATTCATCAAGTGGAAAAGCAGTCCTGCACAGACTGGCTTCAGTTGCAGCAGGAATATTGACATATCCCTTGTGTAATAGACTCTTTCTAATCACCTCTTGCTGTTCCTTACCTTTGAACATTAATCATGGTGAGTCTTAAGTAAAAATATCTTACATAAAAAAAAAAGCAATCACATTGGTAAAAATCACACTTCATTCTAGATTTTTGTTCTTTTTGATTTTTTCAAATGATTTATTCAATTCATTTTAAATTTGAATATATTTTGCATTGTTTTAATACATCGATCTTCAGTCAACACGGCATACTTTGTTACTACCATTCATCTTTGTAAAACACGTTTTGACAGTGTTCAGTGTAGTATACAATTGCATCGTTAGGCCAGAAAGATGTATGCAAAACTTTTTTCAAGATCACAGGTTTTATTTTATAGGAATAAAAGAGGAAATGAGAACACCAACATGATAGACATGCTTCATCATCTTAGACTGCCTAGTTTCAAACTCCTCCTTTGTGGAGAAAACATGTACCTAGTTTGGACACTGTTTCTAAGTTCTGCCTAATATTAAGCATTCACAAGGCCTAATATTAGATCCAAAAAAAAATCTATTTATCTGGAAGATCACAAAATGAATTAGCAACTGCATTTTGGTCATTTAAAAAGTGAAAAATAATACCGACATCCAAGTGCAGTGAGCAACTAGAAATCAAATCTCTGGCACCCAGCTCCTTTGTATCCTGCCTGGTACTATGTGTAGGCACACGTTCATTCTTAATGGCTCTGCTCTGTTGCTTCTTTCTCAGGACCGTTCATACATCCTCTTCTCGTCACTGTAAAGCTCCTCAAAGTACTATTCATATTAAGTGCTCCAAATTCTTCATCTCTGAGTCATCCATTTCTTCTCTTGTTCTGTGACGAATGGAACAATATCCTTTCATGCACACAATCATCTCAAGGTTTTAAGGGAAAGGCCCTTGTTGAAGCAACTCAACTTCATTTAATTTGTAATGATGACGACTGATGTCATTGAATGAAGATGAACATGGATTGCTAATTATTCCAGCTCTTCCATATGAAAAAGCTTCTTAAATCCTGAAGATACATTTATCAGTTCAATGTAACATGAATAATAAAAAACCCAGAGACAGATATTGGAGTTCAAGTTGAAGATCAGAAAAGCAAAGCAGTCAACCACTACAGAGACCTTTTACCTCTGCCAAATGTTCAAGCCAAATGAATAAGAATCTGTCTCCATGAATCCTCAGACTCCACACTCCAGTGAGTTCCTGTCTCTTCCCCTTTAGATTTCTCTCTCCACCCAGCCATATCGCTCCTCTCACCACCCTCCTTATGGTTGTGATGGAAAGTAAATAAATTGATTGAATTTAAGAAGAAAATTAATAAAAGTAATATTTACAAAAGAGTTATTTATAGATTTATCCATCCTGAGTTCTTTATAGATTTATTGCCTGACTAGTGTCCTGCTGAGTATTTGTCCAGCATTTACTTGAACATCTGGCTTTCAAGAAAACCAGTTTCATACCTAACAACTGAGATTATTAGATTACTTTCCAGTTAAACTGCAGTGTATTATGTGGTTTATTATATCTTAGTTTATCAGGGTTAGTGGGTTTTTTTTTTTCTTTCAGTTCACTGAAACTACTTTAAGGAACTATTTTAAACTCCTTTAAGGTAGCTATCATACTTAACAAATTCTGCTCTTTGCTGATCCAATATAGTTCTGTTTGGCAACCATTTTTCATGTGGCTCTTACTCGATACCGAAGAAACTGTTAAATGTGCTGCTGTCATCCTCACCTTTCCATTCTTACCTAATTTGGTCATGTATCTGCATCTGTTTACCCTGGGTATTTACATGACCCTTCCCAAGTGGTCTGTTGAGGCACACCTAAAATAAATCGAGCACTGCACACATAACTATATCTATTATTATGATAAATTGACAACGCCATGAAAAAGACACTGAAGCCAGAGTCATGCAGTAAATGCGGACCATGCTCAGTCTTGACAACATGAAGTTCAACTGCAGTGTTTACCATGAATTGATTCGACCGCATTAAATTACTTACAAGATAGATTATACTCTTAACATCAATTTATTTGGTAAGGTTTGTCAAGGTTTCTAAAGAGCTGATAGAGTCTCTATTGATTGTTTAAAGAGACAAGTAATTAAACTGCAATGGGCTGTTTGAGTTTTCTTATCAACAACCTCCCAGACAGTATTATTTATATTTATATGAAATTGGCAAGAGGAATTCAAGAGCTGTCAAAATATCTAAAGTATTATAGAAACAGTAGTTTTTAAGAGTACTGGTTGCTTTTTCAGAGGATTCAAATTTGGTTTCCAGAACCTAGGGGAATCATTTAACAATTGCTTATAGCTCCACCTGTAGAGGATCAAACACCTTCATCAGGCTGCTGCAGGCATCCACTCACACACAAATAAGAAATAAAAATAAATCTAAAAAAATTAAAATAAAAGGAATACTGGTTAAGACCATGATTAACTATTAGTGAATCTTATTTAATTTGTGTTTCAGTGTTTACTTACTATGATTTTATTGTAAACTTTATTGAGATGATAAATTAATTTAGATACATTGATATACTGTCATTCATTCTAAACCAGATGACATTCTCATGTTCAGAATTCAAAATAGACTGTATATTCCCGGTTAAACTAATCATTAAACAGATTTTGTTTTATGAATTTTAGCGATGCTTTATTACCACTTACAGTTATTTATTACTGGCATAAAATAGGTAGTATTGCTATGTTCATGTCTTAATCTTCTTTAAATATTAATATTATTGTTGTATTGTTCAGTCCTTATGCTTCTGTTTCCTGGGGTCTTCAGGAGCATCAGTAGTCGGCTCTGTAATGGTTCTGATCATGCATATCCTGGTATTGACACCATCTGAGAAGAAAGTATCTCAGCGACTGTTAGCAAGTCTAAAGCTCGTTGTACATTATTACATCTCATTTTATTGTGTTTACAGGATCATGAACTTCTTTTCATTATATTTGGCTCTTCTGATATTGACTAGTTTTGCCCTATGTGGAAGAGGCTAGTTCTTTTGAGAGTTTGTAAACTGCACTTGTTTCTGGAAATGATTTCGAGTATTACTTTGCTATGTTCTTAACCAGTCTGTGTCAATAGTTTAACTGTTATTAAATATTTTTTGCTTTACTATCATCTGCTGTTCTTCAAATTCCCACCCTGTCCATATAAACCATTTAAGAATACCAGCCCATCCTTGAGCATTTTGAATTTTTAATATTGTTTTTTGTTATTGATTCTATCATATCACATTATGATTGAGGACTTACTGTGCAAAATACTGATTCTATAGATTCACTTGGGCCTTTTAGTACAAAAATCCATGCTCAGGTTTCAAACAGCTCTGTTTATTGATTGGAGATACTTTTATCAATTGTAGCTCAAATTTTATCGGATCTCTCATTTATTTCTCAGAAGCATTAAGATTATTCCTCTACATTTAACAGTCTGTAAGAAGCACATTTCAACACAGCTGACTTCTCATCTGTTCTCTGCCATCTGCCTGTTGTTCCATATGTTTTGTGAGGCTCTCTGTTTACACGCATGTATTGAGCAGCCACCCTGTCATTCTCTGTTGCTCGTTTTTCGTGTATAACAAAATCACAACCACTTATTCTTTAGACAAATTAATTGCTGTTTCATGTACAGCAGGTATTTAGTAATTTGATTTTGGTGATAATGAGAATTGAGCCTCAGGCCTGATATATGCTGAGCAAGTGTTTTACCACAGAGCCACAGAGCTACATCGTTGGAACCTTTTCACTTTTGATTTGAGACAGGTTCTCATTAAGTTTTCAGGCTGTGGTAGTTTGAAGATAATTGCTTCCCCCTCTCCATAATCTCATAGGAAGTGGCACTATTAGGAGGTGTGGCTTTGTTGGAATAGGTATGGCCTTGTTGGAGGAAGTGTGTCACTGTGAGGGCAGGCTTTGAGGTTTCTTTCCTATGCTCAACAAACTGCCCAGTGTCACAACCCACAACCTATTGCCTTTTGGTCAAGATGTAGCCAGGACCATGTCTTCCTGAACACCACTATGCTTCCTACTATGATGATAATGGACTAAATTTCTGAAACTGTAAGCCAACACCTCTATTAAATATTTTCCTTTAGGACAGTTGCCATAGTAATTGTGTCTCTTCACAGGAATAAGAAACCTAAGACACAGGCTATTGCTGAACTCACTATGTAGCCCAAGTTAACCTTAAATTTTTAGTTATATGTCTCTATCTGCCATGTGGCAAGGGTAAATTACAGGCAAGTATCACCAAGACATCCCTTATTAATGATTTTGGTAAAATTGAGGAATAATTAAGTTACATGTTTTTGTTTTGTTTTATTTTTTGGTAAGTTCTCTGATTTTAATTTTATTTTGAAAACCATCTTATTTTACATACCAATACTAGTTCCCTCTCCCACCTGTCCTTCCACTCCTCCTCCTCCTGCTTTCTCCCCACCTCTCCATCCACTCCTCAGAGAGAGTGAGGCCCCCCACAGGGAGTCAATAAAGTCTGTCATATCATTTGAGGCAGGGCCAAGGCCCTTCCCCACTGCAACGAGGCTGTGGGACTTGGCTATTTTTTTGGTAATTTCACAATTTCACACAGTATGTTTTGATAAATATCTACCTTTGATTTCCTTTCTTCTGATTTCTCAACTCCATGTGTTTCAGGTCAGTATTAATTTGGTTTTTTGATATACCATGTATTAGTTTCAGCAATAGGGCCAAAAATCTAGACATACACCTGCTATAGCACCCAGTCATACCACTGTAGGACATATTTACAAAGGACACTTAAGATTGCTACAAAAGTATCTGTTTTTCAATGTTCATAGCTGTTTTATACACAATAGCCTGTAAATGGAAACAGCCTAAAACCCATCACCTGTTGAGATGACAGATAAAGAAAACGTGGAATATGTATACAACATGATATGATTCAGCTGGAAAGAAAAAATGACATTCACAAGTAAATAGATAGATTTAGAAATTTTCATCCCGAATGAGGTAAGCCCAGGGCAAGAAAGACAAATGTTGCTTGATCTCACAGAATCTTTAGATGATTATGTTTAAATCAGAGTGCCTTTGAAGTCAGAAAACTAGTTCAGGATGAACAGGGCCAATTTCAAAGAAATAGAAGAAAAATAAAGGGTATAACGGAGGAAAGAGGACTAATAGAACAGGAAGGGATAAATAGAGTTAGGAATGAGAAATCAAGGTAGAAGAGGAGAGTACTGAGAGTGAAGAGTAACTCTAAGGTCTTACAGACCTTAGAAAAGGCCGTAAGGAAGCCTACTACTGTAGAAATTTCTAAAATATAATAGAAAATGAATTTTAAAAGAGTTGTCCTATAATAGATGAAAAATTTCTCTCCATGAAAAAACAGACTGCCAAGTAAAACATCTAGTAACAGGTAAGGGCTACCTTTTCTAAGTTGTTAATCAATGGGGATCCACAGCCCTCTCCTTAAAACCTTATAGGCCATTGCAGTTGTTCCTAGTTATGCTCCAGAACTTGATGCTAAGATCTTGATGCTGAACAAACAACATATTTCGTATGTACTCACTCATAAGTGGATTCTAGCCATAAACAAAGGACATTAAGCCTATAGTTCGTGATCCTAGAGAAGCTAAATGAGAAGGTGAACCCAAAGAAAAACATATCTTTATCCTCCTGGATATTGAAATTAGACAAGATTGCCGGGCAAAAGTTGGAAGCACGGGGGTGGGTGTGGGCTGGAGGAAGGGGAGATGGGGAGAGAGAAGGGAGAAGGGGAGGATTGGGGAGAGCTTGTGGGAATGGGATGGTTGAGATGGGGGAAGGGTGGATATGGGAGCAGGGAAGAAGATATATTAACTAAGGGAGCCATTTTAGGGTTGGCATGAGACTTGGCTCTAGAGGGGTTCCCAGGTGTCCAAGGGGATTTCCCCAACTAGGTCCTTGGGCAGCAGAGGAGAGGGTGCCTGAACTGGCCTTCTCCCATAACCACACTGATGAATATCTTGCATATCACCATAGAACCTTCATCTGGCAATGGATGGAGATAGAGACAGAGAACCACATTGGAGCACTGGACTGAGCTCCCAAGGCCCAGATGAAGAGCAGAAGGAGGGAGAACATAAGCAAGGAAGTCAGGACCGCGTGGGGTACGTTCACCCACAGAGACGGTGGGACTGATCTAATGGGAGCTCATCAAGGCCAGATGGCCTGGGACTGAACGAGCATGTGATCAAACCAGACTCTCTGAATGTGGCTGACAATGAGGGTGGACTGAGAAGCCAATGATAATGACACCGGGTTTTTATTTTACCGCATGTACTGGCTTTTTGGGAGCCTAGTCTGTTTGGATGCACACCTTTCTAGACCTGGGTGGATAGGGGAGGGCCTTGGACTTCCCACAGGGCAGCTCTCCCTGACTTCTCTGAGGACTGGAGAGTGAGGGGGAGGCGGAGTGGGAGGATGGGAAGAGGTGGAAATTTTTAATAAATAAATAAAAAGAAAGAAATTAATAACACTCTTAAGGATAATAAATTATTCTAACCATTTTTAAGACATTGGCTTACAAAGGGCACTCAATAAAAGCTAAGGGTTGCTTATTGGAATTTCAACTATTTGTTTTATGCACAAGAATTAAATATTTGAGAAAGCATTTTCACTTTGGAGCTTAATTGCTTAAAATTGTAACGGTTCTGATCTTTGAAGAGGCTATAAAGTTATTTCTTTACATAAACACATAGATGTCTCTACATGTAAACATTAAAATAATTAATATGCTTTATATATCATAAAAATTGGGCTTCTTGTTTGTTTCTAGGACAGTTACTAAAGCATGCTGTTGAATGTAGTTTAAAATCATCTGTTTTATAGATTTTATAAGGTATGACTAGAGTAGCTGAAACTGGGATAATTTTAAGAATTCCAGGTAGCATGTATCATGATCATCTTTGGATAAATACACAGTTACCCTAGGAAAAAATTCTTTGAATATTTTATATTTACTTTTTAAAAAATTTTCATGAAAACCTATTTCAGCAGAGAAGGCTTTGAGACCGTCTTGCAACACAGGTTTAACATGGTAGATATCCTCCTGATTAGTGACAGGGGCACTAAACTAATTGAAAAGCCTTATCTGGCTAAAGGAGAAAGCACATCATGATCAATTTTTATAAGGAGAGGGAGGGGATCATGTGTACAAAATCTTGATGGAGGGTATGTGTTAGCTTTATTTCTTCACATTTTTTTCTGCTCCCTGATTCATTTATTTCCTAATTAAAGCAATAATAAAATGTCCTAGTCAATTCTCTCCCTGACAAACATTATCATACAGTCTTAGAAAGAGTTGTATAGGATGGGTTGTTATGACTGTTTCCACTTACCAATATGACAGCTGAGATACCACGATATTTAGAAGCTATCTACGGTTTCACTTGCTTAAGGATAGCTTCAGAGTCTCGAAATAAATAGATTACTAGTCATTGAAGTAATAGTAATAAATAGTAAATAGATTACTAGTCATTGAAGTATGCTTAAGATACTTCCATCTCTGAACTATTAAAGTTCAGAAGAAATAAAAACCCTGAGCAAAATGCTATACATTTTGCTATGATTTACAAATCCATCCCTTTAAGAGTTATAGCATCTGTGACCAGAAAAAAATGGAAATAATTAACTATTAATAAGAACAAATTTTAAATCCATGTAAGCATAGAGCTTTAAAAAATCTTAAAACTGTGTTTTTTTTTATTTTGATTAAACCATTATTTTATCTTCTGTCTCAGAAATGACATGTTTGGAGATTAAGAAATAATTGCAAAATTAGTATATGTTGTATTTTTCCATAGCTAAGCATCTAATTTTTAAAAACTTCTCTCCAAGAAATACACCTCAATCAAAGATGGAGTTAAACTTGAACCAACAGATGATCAACATATTTGAATCAAATGGAAATACATGGACACAACCGTCTAAAATCATAGGTCTCAAACAAGAAAAAAGTAGAGGAAATAAAGTAGGTCCCTCTGTATTGACTGAAGGAATGATTATCAAAGGGACATTACCATTCTTTACATATGCTCACTGGAGAAGGGGACACTCAAGTACCAGATATAAAGTCAAGATTATTCTGTGCACAATGATAGTGTGTGGACCTTACTACTTCTGAATTATTTCTCTTTACTTTCACCAATGCCATGAAAGGCAAGAGAATTAAAAGGAAAGAACATGCAGTCATGCTCCATAAGACATTAAAAACATAGCTTGTTGCTTCAGGAGTTTACTGTATCATATGCATTTGTATACTGAAATCATAAAAATGTTTCCATAAGGAGAAATATGTGTCTTGTACAAATTATTGATTGCCAGATTAATAAATGAGAAATCTATGGATGAACCTTTGATCATTTCTTCTCTTTCTTTTACTTACTACCCACAATAAAACATTCCTACACATTTTATTTTGGAGAATTATTGGCAAATTGCCAAAAAAGAACCTTTATTTCCAATTGTACAATCGACACTATGGACTTACTCATGATATTTTTACATATATATATGTTATTAATTATTTTATTCTTAAATCCAAAGGTAAAAACAGATTCTAGGTCTTCGAAGTTCCATTACATTTATTTTATTCTTACTAAGATTCAAAATGTTTTCAGGTGTCTCTTGGCTATTCATAATTTATTCTGGAGCAAGAATTTCAAAAGGAAAAAGCACAAAGGTGCAAAGATAAAGGCAGAGTTTTCAAATTCTGCAGTGATGGATTATCTTTGTGACTTTGTTGTTTCTTAAAAGCATATAGGGAAATTTCATAATTGACCCTGGGAATTATATTACTAAACCATAATACCTAAATGTTTTAGTGATTATTGTTGCTTGTGGAAAGTTAGCTGAAATTGGAGGGGAAAATGACTTAATTTAATTTGATCATTTCAGTGCAAATACATTCATTTTAATTTCCATTAAGAAACCAACAGAAGTGTCTTGAGTTTCCATAAGAATTTATTTTTCTCTAAGTTTTCTAGTAAGTTTAGGATCTTATCCAATCTCTGTGGAATTCTCACTGTGAAAAGTTACTTCATTGTCAGTGGCTGAATCTTCTGATTTGCAGAACAGGGTAAGCATGCTATTTCCTGTGACTGAAATTACAGAGAGGGTAATGCTTACAAAATGTGTGTCACATTGAATATTCCTAATAGGACTGACATGAATAAAGTTAGACAAACCAATTTATGTCTACAGAAGGATTTTAATGAATCACTTATATGCAGATAAATGTATGATGAAAGCCAGAATCTATTGAAATTGAAAGAAACATAACTTGAATTTAAATGCAAATGCAGTATGCTTTTCTAGAAATCATCTTTGCTCGTTTTAGCCCTTTCACTGTCAGAACCAAAGAGCGGCTAGGAAAGAAGTCTTGTGAACAATGTATTTCTATTTTCTTTTGAGTCAGAGTCCTACCAGGTAGTCACCATGATGGTTGACTTGGGACTTGAAATGACACCCCTTCCTCTGCTTCCCAAAGGCAGGGTTTGCAGGTGTGCATCAATATACATGGCTTCAAAAGATGTTTTTCAACCTTCATTGAAATATTGTAATACAGGTTAGGTTAACAAGATCCAAAACAGAAATGAAGAGCTGGAGAGGGTGCTCAGTGGTTAGGCACATTGCTCTTTCAGGGTACCTGAGATGGATTCCCAACGCCTACGTTGGATGACTCACAACAGCCTGTAACTTGGGATTTAGAGGATTTTGTAGCCTCTTCTAGGTTCCACAAACATTGGCATGCATAGGAAGACACAGGAGGACTTAGAGTATGGAAAAGGAAGGGCAGGAGTTATATAGATGTAGTGCTCACATACACAAATCTCAAACAAAGTTATAGAAAATGACATTTCTTGACAGTAATAATTTAAACTCTTATCATATTCATATTATTTCATGTGAACATATTGTTAGTTTTAATGATCAGTTTAATATTAGCATAATTGTTTATGTGAGATTTAATACTAGAAAAGTCAGGAATAAAATGCAAATCAAAATTTTACTTATCCTAGATTTTTGGTAATGATGCTAATTATCTCATTCTAGTGCCAGAGCTGTTCATAGACTCTTAGGTCAATGTACACCATACACAAATTGGAGAAAACTTTCAAGGTTGTGAAAATGTACAAAAATTCTTATTTCTTCTCCCCTGTCAAGATTGACACTGGTTTCAAACACTTGGGCCCCATGAGCAAATCCCAGATGAATATCAGTGTTGCTCCTAGACATTTGGACAATATCTTGTTATTGAAATTTCTGACACTTAAATCACTGGATTCCAAGGATTACTAAATTTAACCATATTAAATTATAAAATGGCATTTATATATTTATCACCATTTCATAGACATATCCCTGTATGTCTGAGAGTTATGATCTGGGGATTTCTAGTTTTATATTGTACAATCAATCAAGTGGGGGAAACACCACAATAGTCAAGTTCCAGAGAGAAGTTTCTTCAGTCTCAGAATAGAAAAATGTTAATCTCATAGAACATAATAATGGTATGACAGTGACCAAGGATCAAAAGAAGTGTGCTTTGGAGTGGAAGAAATGGTTGATCTATGGGAACTGGCTTACAAATAGAAGCATGAAGCCCTGGAAAAACACTGGAATATTTTTAAACCTGTGGCTCCAAGCTCTGTTAACTAATCTATGAATTCAAAAAGAAGGCAGTCTATAGAAATTGTGTATATAGTTGATCCTTCATAAAAATATGCATTAAATAAAACTGAACAAATCAACCTGATTTTCCTAAGTGTTGGTTTAATATCTAGTTTCCTCTTTGTTTCCTTAAATTAAATTACCTTTTTAAGATCAATATATACTAGAAAAGAGATTTTTAGGTCTTACTGTCATGCTTAGAAATAGTTGATGCTCCTTATCCAGTTTCCTGTACTCAGAGAAAGAATTGTTAGTGTATGAGATTATGCATCGGTGAACAATTGACCTTGAATTCTGCAGGTGAAGCGTGTAGAATAGGAAGAGCCCAAATGTTAAGCAGAAAATATGACCGGTGATCAAAGAACTGAGCTAAATTATTAGGCAGGGGATTTATTTAAAAAGACAAGAAAAAAAAAACAAGTTAAAAATAATTACAATGATTATAGTTACAGAAGAGAGAGTGCAGAGACAAAGAAAACAAGTTTAAATAAAATAGCAATTGGCTATGTTTGATTTGCATCAATTTTCTTATGTACATATAGAATCTGTGTTTGAGGGTCTTAGGAGTCTTGGCCTTGTTTAAAGAGTATAAACCATCCTCCTTGTATTTCGATTTACAATATTCTGTATTTACCGATCTCAGTGTTATCACGATGGCGTTACACAGAGCTTGTATTTTTCAATGCTGAGTATAGTTTTTGAGTATGTGGTGCCTAGTTTGTTTCTCTCCTGTGTGCTTTGTTCCTCAAAATGGGCGAGGAAATATGAAATCCCTAATACTATGACAGACATGTTAAGGGTCAATGCACTAGCAATACTCACACCATCAAAGGAAATAAGTGACAGCTTTCTTGGAGGAAGATATGAGTGATCAGGACCTAGAAACCAAGATTTAGGTTACCTGAATTCTGTGTTCCAAGATAGTTAAAGTTTGGTGGCGTTTTTTTTTTTTGTTGTTGTTGTTGTTTGTTTGTTTGGTTGGTTGGTTTTTTTTTTTTTTGTAGTAACAAAACAAATAAATCAAGGCTTATTTTAAATAAATTAATAGAAACTTTAGGCATTTAAAGGAGATCAAGGATTAAAGGCATAAGATGCTATCAAATGCCATGCTTAGCTTTGTGGTGGGTGGGAGCTAAGACTCTGTTCATACATTAAAAAGAATATACCTAATGTTCACAGAGATGTTAGCTCACACACAGAGGAGTGAACCAAATATCTATTCAGAGAACAAAGGATGGTTCAAGATAATTTGGCTTTGGACTTCTAACATCCAAATTATCATCAGCTCATCAGCCTTACATGAGTATCACTGTGGGGTGCTGTTCTTCCCAGAAATTTAGGTCACACAAGAAACAAGCAAGAAGATGTAAATCTTACACTTTTTTTCTTACCATCAGATAAATGTGCACTTTCTCTGGTGATGGTAAAACCTGTCACAGATGAAAGTACAGAGCCTATAAGGTCTGAACTCCTGAACAATTCAAACTTCTCCAATAGGTTCACAGTTTAAAATCTACCACTACTTAAAAATTAGAAATAAAATACTCATTCAATAATGCCTATGTAGCAAGATTTTGATCATCCTAACTTCAAGACAGCATGATTTATAAGATAACTACATATAAGTTTAACTGATATCTTAAAAATAGAATACACATACAAAATATGTTAAAACAGAATTTCCTGATCAAATAAATACAGTTTTCTTCCTGTATCCGTGTCTTATATGTGAAGGTTTGAGAAATGATGGGCAAAACAGAGCCAAGTGTAGACTCATTCATTTACTAGTTGTTAAGAAAAAAAAAAAACTACTTCAAGTTGGGAATAATGCCTTATAAGCATTGACTTCACAACTATTACCACACCACCAAATTCAGGAATTGTGCAATATGCTAGCATATATGAATGAAATTAAAAATCTTGGCAAGAAAAAGACACTTATGCATACTCAAGTGAGAGCATGCAAATTTATACACATGTCTATCCCAAAGTGGAGTTCACCACATCAGATTTCCCTTATTATGAGAGTTCTAATTCCACTTACCAGTGTCTTTTCACTTCACTCTATACACAGAATGGCATGTACTGTCTACTTATAATGTGAATTACCTCTGTCTTTGTTCACAGACCGACTTTTAAAACTTTTAAACAATGCTTCTTCCCTATGACACACAAGGTTGTGGGCTAGACTTCCTATTTATAATTATCATATTTAATCACCATAAAACACGTTTTCCATTTACTTCAGGACATAGCTCAAAATCTTTATCGTAAAACATGAGACTCCCTGTATGAATAATATACACATGCCACTGATTAAATGTACATATATCAATATATATAATTGTTTAAGTATGCCTATATACATATGCAAATTATTGACCTTCATGTGTGTGTGCATGCATGCGTGTGTATATATTACGTGAACATGAGTTTATGTGTACATGAGGTTCACATATCAATAAATAGTCTTATGAAGGATTAAGACCAATGTCTGCTGTCAAGTTCTCTAGTGTTTTATTTATGAGACAAAATCTCTTTTACTGGAGACCCCATTTATATGGAACTCCATGTTTTTGATAGATTGGCTGTTCTGTGTACTCTGGGGATCTCTCCTTTTCTATCTCCAAACACTTTAGCTACATGGATGTGCCAGTTTTTCATGTGGGTGCTAGGGATCTGAACTCAGGTCCTCATGCCTGCATAACAGGTATTTTACTTACCAAGCCAACTGCCCAGGTCAAAAATGTTGTCCTGTATTATGAAAGAATGGTATAGCTATGAACTAACTAATGCTTGGAACATACTCATTCATCAATCAGTTTTTGTTAAAAGTTAAAAATGTGCTTAATTTTAATGTCTACAAGTTTGATTTCAGGTGTTCTCCCTTCAATATTTCCTATTATAAAAATTTTCATATTTGTCTGAGTTCTTCAGCAAAACTGAACCTACAATACCTGGACAGAATATCCTGAAAGAAAATAAAAAGAGCAGTGTGCTACCAGCTGTCAAGGCATATCTTAGGCCACTCAAGTAATAGCACAAAATCAATAGAAAACCACAGTTGTAAAGAGAAATCAAATCAGTAAAATGCATGGAGCCCCTGCACATTATGGTTGCTAGACTTCCCTCAACTGTTGCTTACATTTATCTTTCCAACAGTACCTGTAGGCAGAGACTGCTTATTTGTTCCCAGCTACCTAGACTGGAAATAATCACACAGGAACTATATTAATTACAACACTGCTTGGCCAATCACTTAAGCATATTGCTAGCTAGCTCTTATATCTTAAATGAACCCATTTCCATTATTTTATATTTTACTACAGTGCTCATGGTTTACCAGAAAGGTTCCCACGCATCTGTCTCCTTTAGCAACTACATGGCATCTTTTTGACTCTACCTACTCTCTACCTCTCTGTTCAGATTTCATGCCTGGATTTACTCTGTTCAACCATTGGCCGAAAGCAGCTTCTTTCTTTAACCAATGGCAATAAAAAATATTCAGAGCATACAAAGGGAAATCCCACATCATGTGCCTATTCTCTTCTACCCAGAAAACTAAATTTGGGCTTATTTCCTGTTTCTCAATCTGGAAGATTAAGTGCTTTGGGTAACACTATGAAAAGTATTCCAGGTAATGTCCTCGGAATAAATATCTTTTGACATTATTTCTGCTTTTCCTGGATACATATAAGTGTAGCCGAGTAAAAAGGCCCATTTTTGATAGGGGAGAAAGTTTACAGTTTACTATGCAAAAATATTTTTATGAAAAAAAATGTGTGTAAGCTGAAAATGACTGGCAAAATGCCATCTCTAATGTATACAAGAATATAAAAAGAAATGAGTTGCCTGAGCTGGAGAGGAGAGAGCGCTCTTCAGAGGACATAGTGAATAAGCTGATTAGCTCTGTTTTTTGGACTCTAATAAAGTTTCAGCCAAGGAGCACAGGAAAAACACGAATGTTAGGGGAATAGGAAGCTTAAAATGACTTGTCTTTGTTTCTCACTTTCCAAAAGAAAAGAGATTATTTCCCTTCACTCTGTCTGAGCCTCTTATACTCATGTTTGTGTTTCTGCTGTGGGTTCCCTCTATGAGGATGCAAGACAAGCAGAAATTTCAGACTGAGGTACTTTCTCCCTATTCAGGACAAATAAAAAAGTACAAATATTAAAATTATAAGATGTCACATTAAATGTATGCCTCGTCAACACCATCATCATTATCGTTGTCACTGTCACTTTGCCAGTACATTTGCTTAGAGTTTGATTGACAGGTGAGAAATTTGTAAAGGAAACCCCCCCTCATTTATAAACAGTGTATTAGGTATTGCCAAGAACACAAAGAAAGCGCATAGTTTTAAAATAGGTATCACCAAGGTTTAGTTAAATATGTGCTTACTAAAATCTATGCAAAAGATCCCAACATAAACAAATGCAGTGGTGATCTATATATAAAATCATAACAAGGAATTTTCCAGAAATAAAGACATATTCAAGTCAAAAAAGAAATCATATTATGCATTTTCTAAACTGCATACAAATAATAAACTATAAAAAAATCCCTATAGTTTTTTAGTCCCATAAGCTAAGTAGTGTGTGATGGACCATATTGACTGTACACAGCACCTCAAATAGAAACTGGATTCAATATGCTAAATTTCTAAAAGTAAGACCAACCATATAAGAACAAGGCACATCCAACAGGTGCCTTTCCCTAACTGCACAGAGAAACAGACATACACAAATTAACATAAAATACACAGAAAAGAATGAACACTTTCCCTTCCGTATTGTCATCATTTCAAGGGCAAGGGCAATAACTATGTTGGTTTCATACCAAGAATTAAAAATGAATGCCTAACTCCATGTTTTCTGATTGCACTGACTTTTGTGGGACTTTGGTCTTTATTGTTTGTTAGGAAGTATTGCCTGCCTTGTGCAAACATTGTCTTCTGTAATACTAACAATATCAGAGCTTCCAATCACTTACTTTTATTCACTAAGTAAGGTACATTTACTTCTCCTTTCCTTTCCATTGAGCTCCATATTAATACTATGAGAGCAATTCTAAGATAACAAATCCTTTCCTCACTGAGAGTCCACGATCAGCTTTTCCCAGAAATCTACTTCTCAGCCACATCCTTCACATTCCATCTTTCTTATGTCACTGGTCTCAGTTATTTTCCTCATGTACTTTTGGGGAATACATAATTTCTTTGCCTCTCCCTAGCCATTACAGCACAGGTTCTTCTAATGGCGTTTCATGCAACAAATGGTTTAGATCACACACTGGAGTGTTGGTAAAACCAAGAGGTCTTAAAGCTGTATACTGAAACACCATCTAATCAAATGCATAAGAGGTCAATTTTAGAATGCAAAATGTGTGCCTATCCTGTTGAAGATTCATGTTGAATCATACTGGTCTATTTAACCTATATGTTTATGGGAAAATATTACCCTGGGGGGCTATTTATAAGTCTCACATAAAGAAGAAAGAATATCCATCCCATTTACAGTCCTATTTGTGACTGCACACAATTCTAATGTCCTTCATATGAACTATATAACGAAGGATAATACATGAACCCCCTACAGATTCACAGCATTGGGATTTCACTGGAAATCACCAAACAGATTATTGGGAACCCTTTGAATAATTGTGGTAATATAAACTACAGAGGCAGGGTAACAAGTAACTGGTGTCCATTTAAACCATATCCACTGGAAAGAGAACTGTGCTTACACAGGCTTTGCCTAGGACAAAGAATACTCTTCAACATCTTCCCGTTCATTCCAGAATTTTCCCAGCATAAGGTTATCTAGTAGCCTGCTTTGTCATTTGTTCTATGACAGTAGTGATTTAGAAGTTTTTTTGAGTTCTAAATGTGCATTCCACAGTATATTACACTAGAGTTTTGTGGAATAGTGTTCACAAGTTCACAGAATTACACAGTTCTGAAAAATCAATGTTGCTCAACAAACCTTTGTTTCTCAGAGTCTCCCATATTGAAAAAGTAACAGAAACCAGGGGCAAAAGGAGATCTTTCCGTGCAGAGAAGATTCCGTATGAAGTGCTGAGTGGGGTGGAAAAGAGAAATGGAAAAGTGTGGGGTGTTGTTTGGGACAGGCATTTTTTAATATGAAAATAATGTGCCATGCTGTTAGAAGTGGCATTCCTCACTCTCAACAGTGAAGTGACCATTTCTACTGAAGTCACAAATGTTTTTAACCCTCGTTCTCAATCTTCTGAGAATTAAAAAAACTGCTTCTACCACCTTCTTTTGACTTTGTTTCTTTTACATTTTTGGATGCAATTTCAATTCATTTCTTTTTTTTTTTTTTTTTTTTTTTTTTGGTTTTTCGAGACAGGGTTTCTCTGTGGCTTTGGAGCCTGTCCTGGAACTAGCTCTGTAGACCAGGCTGGTCTCGAACTCACAGAGATCCGCCTACCTCTGCCTCCCAAGTGCTGGGATTAAAGGCGTGCGCCACCACCGCCCGGCTCAATTCATTTCTTGTTCTCCTTTGGAATCCAATTGCAATTATGATTGGTAAATACAATTCAGAAATCTCTATACAACTAACAATCTGAAGGGAAAGAAAAAATACTATGCAAATGCACCACACACTTTCTAAGTGGCAAACACTGAAAAGGTTAACTGGGGCAAACGCTCCCACTTTGGTGGAACACAGGTGCTTTCTGGAGCTTCCCTAGACCAGGCCACTCTCTTCCATGTTACAGAGCTGGCTTTGGAGAATGAGCTCCATGATCTCCAACCTGTAATTTTTCTCTTGTGCAGCCTCATCCACCTACAGCTCCCCACAAATCTACTCCCTCACTTTAGAGAGCTGTTTTCCTGATAAGTGGCCCTCTGGAATGGGATCCTAACTCTAGAATTAGTTTTTATGGCATCAGCTGCCCAGTGACTTTCCACATACTCTTCTCTCACTGAGTGGTGAAACCCAGGTCATAGCTACCTTCTCTCCTGTCTCCTTTGTTTACATTCCTTGTCTCTATCAGGATAGGTGGTCGAAGCAGATTTTCAAAATCTTACAGATCTTTTCAAAATGCGTACAGCAAATACTTCCTACCATCTTTTTTCTCTCTTTCTAGGAAAAAAAAGAAAACTCAACTACTTGCATCTGATAAGAAGAGAATTTTTACAGCAGAAATCTTGTTTATTCCACAGATTTTTGAAATTTTACCTAAATCCTTTCCTGTGCACATCAAGTCCTCTCCTCATACAGAATGAGTAGACTAACATTCAAGAACACTTTCTGTGTTCCTTAGTAACCAGTCCACTTTTTGGTTAAATGAAAGAAGGCATTTTTCAAATGGAGTTCTTTTAAGCAAATAAAGCTATGTGTAGAAGATTCTAGAATCCAGATGCCTAGATATAGATGGGGCAATATTTCTCCTATGTATGCATCCTCTGATTAATTTCTCCAATGGCCAGAATAGTTCTGGGTCCCTGTCTTAAAGAGTGAACAATACATAAAAATTCTCAACCTTATTGTCCATTGTGTTCAGCAAGTCCGGTTTTATCCCATGCTTTTTCAGACCCAGGCCAGCTGGCCTTGGTGAGTTCCTGATAGAACATCTCCATTGTCTCAGTGTGTGGGTGCACCCCTCGCGGTCCTGAGTTCCTTGCTCGTGCTCTGTCTCCTGCTCTTGATTTGGACCTTGAGATTTCAGTCCGGAGCTCCAATGTGGGTCTTTGTCTCTGTCTCCTTTGATCGCCTAAATATGTGTCAATGTAAGCAATTCATGTTTTTCTACTTAATTAAAATCCCTATTAAAATGTTTCTAGATTGTTAAGAATCTGTTCTTCACACATTGAGAGTGATAACCCCAGGGGTCGTTATGACACAGAGCATCAGGCTTGAGTTTGGACATCTTGCTATGAAACTTGGCAGTTGGCTTCAGCCTGGGAAGCAAATTATTTTGCTTTGCTTTATTTTTATACAATGGACTACAGAGACTACCTTGCGGTTTGTTGGACTGACCCTTTCTCTCTATTATATCAGGAAAGAATATGGTTTTAAGTGTCATCATCCATCGTAAATGGTACAACCAAGGCTACTGAAAGTATATGCAGAGGCTTCTTATAATAAATACAGTCTTAGGCATAAATCACGAAACTTGGCCTGGGTGTAAGTTTCCCCAATATATGTAATAAATGCTGTGAAGGTAGAAATGCATTTATTAAAGTAACATTAAATTAAAATCTATTTGGGAATAAACCTTAATGGAAACTATAGGTGTTACAAGGAGACATCATGAATAAAAATTGATTTCAGTCATACTGATAAAGGGGTAGTTTGGAGACAGAGCCTCTAACTACATTGTCTCTTTGTCCATGATCCCGGATCTAACACGAAAGTGGGAGTGGGTTGTCTTTCAGATTTGTAACACTATACTGTGTGTGTGTTTCCACATGCATGTATTTGTGGCATGCACGTGCATACACATACACACATACACACTGAAAGAGAGAGAGAGACTGAAGGAGGGTGGGTGAGAGAGAGCAAGCTTAGGAGGAGCCCTTGTCATATCTACGTCTGTATTCCGAAAGAGGAAGAATTTCAGATCTCAGATTCCTTTCAGGAAATATCAGTGGTTGAAATGTTTTTTTTTATTAATTAATTTATTTAATTATTAAAGATTTCTGCCTCTTCCTCGCCACCACCTCCCATTCCCTCCCCCTCCCCCAATCAAGTCTTCCTTCCTCCTCAGCCCAAAGAGCAAGCAGGTTTCTCTGCCCTGTTTTGACAAAGGAATATTTCTTTGTTGTTAGATTTTCTTGTTGTTTAAAGTTATTGTAACTTTTGTCTTTTAATTACTTTCGAATTTTATTTATTTTTCATTTATTTAAACAAGTTTCACTGTGACGTCCCCTCTCAGTGTTCCTAACACCATCTCTGCTCATTCTTCTTCTTTTGTAGCAGAGTGTAGAGAGAGTTGCCTAGAACTTATAGTTCTGTTGTCTCAGTCTCCAAAGAGTTGGGATTAGAAGAATGTGCCAGAAATCCTTCAATTCATGATTTTTGTTTACATGACTCTTGGATGCAAAGTCTACTCTCTTTAAAAACAAACAAGAAGTAATACATGAAACAGTTTTATGAGTACTCTAAGGGAAGGCTGCTGAAGAGGTAATACCTGTCTCTAACCAGTGGACAGACCCTCCTGATAGGACAACATTTGCTCTCTTATGTGCATCTCATACCATTCAACTCAAAGGCAGAGAACTCCATAATTTACTACCAATACCCAATTCTGGGAAAATAAGATCAGGATTTAACCTCTTCACTAAATATTAAAAAATGAATGGATGAGGTAAAACAAGAGAGTGTGTTCTTTAATTTTAAGGTATTAAATCGAGTAAGTAAACCACAAGCTACACTCTTAAGCATGGAATCCCTCTGGAAAAGACGAATAGTTTTTTGCTGCATCTTCTTCATCCTGCTTTTCATTGTTTCTTCTTATCCTTGTACTGATCCCTTCCTCTCACAGGAAGTTCAGTCCTCTCCTCTTTGAGGTCTTACCCTGTTTCTCTACTTACTATTCTTTTGCTGCTCCTGTGTATCTTAAAAGACTCATCCATACCATGTACTCACTTCCTTCTCTTCTAGCATTTGGAAAACCAGTTCAGTCTGGCGCTCTCCATCTTCAAGGCAAAGTCATCACTCATTCCAATATTAGCAAATTCACTAACTATTTTTAAAGTCTTCTGTATGTTGTCTCCTATCATCAATGTTTTCTAAGCATCTACTTTTACTAATTGCTCTTGCTCTCCATTAGTTTTGTGTTTTCTTTTTAAACACTGAGAACAAAGCCTTAAAAAAGCGACATGTCATCTTTGCTCCACAATTTCATACAGCATAGAGGCTTATACTATGACACCTATTTACAAGAGACATTTCTAGGACCTAAAATGTACATTACTTCATCATTAGGCTCATCAATCTATACTAAAAGACTACATGTCAACCTGTCCATGTTTAAATTTATCACTCCTTATCCCAGTCTTACATTATTAATATTCTTATTCAGTTTTTCATTTACTCTTTAAATCTCAATACTGGCCATAAATATTTCAATGAATGAATTTCTAATGTTTAATTGGAATCAGTAATATCATGCATTAATTAATCATATGAACTAAAGTAATATGTAATTTCACTCAATATAGTCATGATGGTATATTGCATAAAGTTATAAAACTTAAATGAAAACTGAAAGTTCTTTGTATGAAACTTTATATGATTCTGTGTTACATTTCACTCACAGTATACAAGTACCTAGGAAAATAATGAATGTATATGTCCTATCATAATACTTTGTGAAAAACAGGAAGAGATAACCATTGCATAGATTTGTAGCATATGTACAGATTTCCTATAATTTGATCTTAATAAATTCTTCAAAATCTTATACCCATTTAGTATCAACTGTTCCCAATGTAATTAAACTTCAATAGTTTGACAAGCAACATGATGAAGACAATTTTAAATGTAAGGTTTATTTTTAACTTTGATTTCTGTGTAAGGTATTACTCAATGACAAAATCTATCGTTTTAAGTATATTATTCACATTTACTAAGTTCTTTTAAACAGAGAACAGTAAGTGTAACAGCAGCTATTTAAGGATGACATCCTGATTGATACAGGGTAGAACGATAATTGTTGATGTAAATATTGAATCTGAGAATAAAAATCTCAAATACTTAGAGAGCTGTTCTACTGAATTCCAAAGAGAAAGATGGCTAGTAGATATAATCGCTTTCACGGTTGTCACTGTCAGTGGAGTGACACTCTTCCTGAGGGAATATGTCCCTGCAGATGAATTAGAGTCAAGCTTATCAGAAGGACAGAAGCAAGATTATTTATGGATCTTCTTTTTCTGGTCTGTTAAACAGGAAGATAAGTGTTAGTAATTATATAGGAATATTTCAACAATTACTGAGACAAATATTATTCTGATATCAAAACAAATAAAGGCATAACACGAGATAAAAGTGTTGAACAATATTCTTTATGAACAAAAGTACCTAACAGAGGCAAAATTAACATCAGCCTGTTAGCACACCAAATTCATCAACACAATTAGATCATTCACCATGATCTCAAGACTCATTTCAGGGATTCATGGATGTTTCAATATTTACAAATCAAACTGATCCTTCACTTAATTGACTCAAGTACAAAAACTACATCATCCAATATATACAGAAAAAGAATTTGATAAGATTCAATATCCCTGCATGATAAAAACTGATGGTGAACTGGATAATAAAAATGGAAGATGTTTCTATGTGATGTAGGCTTTGTAGCATATACACCAAATAGAAAAGGGTTGAAAGTTTGATCTTTAAGATAAGAAGCCATGCTGTGTATTTTTAATATCCTAAAGAGTTCCCACAAAATCTAGTAGAAGTATCAGGCTTCTGCATGGTGGAGAAGCACAAACATAACTCCAGAATTCCAGAGAGGAGATTAAAAGACCACAAATTCAGTGTTAGCCTAAGGTATGTAAGCATTTGATCTTAATCTAATCAAAATAGTAGGATGTAGACTCTAACAACACACACACACATCCTCAAACACTTTCAGAAAAAAAAAAAGCAAATTCATTCAAATTTTAGTAAAAAAAATTAATTATGCCAACATGCATTTTTCAGAAAAAACATCAATGAAATAACTTTAATACAGTAGCTGTAACAAAAAGATAACAAACAAGCAGAATCAAAAGACTTTAAGATCTCCTCAATAAAAACTATAAAATAGTGATGAAGTAGGTTAAACTGAATATAAATAAATGGACTCTATCCTTGTGTTCATGGTTGAAGGTTTAATGGAAAATATCCAAACTACCCAAAGAAGTCTATATGCAATGAAATTTCTGTAAAACCTAAGTAATATTGTGGAACAATCTTTGTACACTGAAGATATATATTTCTCATGGGTTAATAAAAGACTGACTAGCCTATAGCTGGGCAAGAGAGTCAGACTAGGAGGAAACTGGGAAAGAAGAATTTGGGAAGAGACACAGAGAGGAGCAAGATGAATGTACCATGCTGAAATAAGGTACTGCCATGTGGCAGAGGGTAGATAAGAAATATGGGTTAATTTAAATTGTAAGAGCTACTCAGTAACAAGCCTACGCTATCAACCAAGCATTTATAATCAATATTGTCTCTGTGTAGTTATTTGGGAGCTGACTGGCAAGACATAGCTCACTGAAGGTCCCAACAAAAATCTCTGTATATATTATATTCTTCACTGAAATAGAAAGCACAGTATTAAAATTCTAGGTAAAACCATAAAAGACCCTCAATGACAAAAGCAATCTTGATCATACAAAATAAAACTGGAGATATTATGCAGCTTGATTCCAAAACACATTACAAAATCATTATTGTTATTATTTGTAGATGTACTTGCAGATTATCTGTATTACAAGTAATATACAGACTAAGCAGGCTAAATGTTATAACTATATTTTAAGTTAAAAAATAAAGGAGTTATTTATGGCACTGAAAGAACTTGACAATCAGTTAAAAATATTATAAAAATACCATATATGTGTGTGTATACACACACACACACACAATTTCTTTTCTGTTTCTAAAAAAAAGAGAAGAAAACATATCTTTTCTGGTGGATATATTTGGTGATGTATTTGGTCCCTGTGCAAAGCTTTCTCAATGCAGGTATTCACACTGTGTGGCACAGTGCATTCTAGTTATTCTGTGCATTAGTTAAATGCAATAGTGCGAGTCACCACTGCAAAGCGGGACAGGCTACATCTTCTTAGTTTTCCATGTAGACATTGGCAGGATATAACTGCCCCATAACCCAGTACGCATAAATAGGCTATCACACAGCTGCGGCTGCCAAACTTTCATTTCCTACTGTCTAGACAGTAAGTCTAAACATGACTTTGAGGCCTCCATAGGGCATAATCCCCCCCAGGATTTCTTAAAATCCCTGGTAACACTAAGGCCATTACATACTAAGTTTATTACCTTTATATGCCATAGTTTATGTCTAGAAAAACATAATGTGGGTTTCCTTGGAAGGGAAAACATAAAGAGACAGCATAATCATTCTTTAGCTTCTAAAATCAATGAGGTTTTAACGACCAATCACCTACTCTCAGACAATCCTCTTGGTGGCTTTTAACTGTGCTCAGCCGTCAGGCTGAGCAGGGTTTAGAAGAAAGTACTCTGTTTTCATAAAATGTGCAGTGGTAAAATGCTTACTGAAAAGGAAATCCACAGCCTTAGGAAGACTGCTCTTTGAAGACAATATCATATTCAATTTATTGAAATGACTAAGCATGTGACTTTTTAATAAAAACTGAATGAAATAAACCTTGTGATTAGTTTTAATATATAGGGAGCAGTGAATTTGAGCTGGTTTTTAGTTAAAGCATTAGGTATAGGTTAAGAAAATATGTAAATCCCACAGGATAATCCATAGGAAGAATCCGTCAGATTCAAGTAGGACTTCCAAGAGGTGCCTTAAAAGAGAATATAACTTAGCAATTATGTACAGAAACTCACTTGAACCAAAAGTCAGAGAAAGACAATGTGTCAGAAAAAACACAGATCTCAGGTAGTGAGCACTGTCTCAAGTCACTCTCGGTAGAGCTGGAGATGAAGAAAGACGAGATCAGGCAGCCTGACACCACAATGGCTTCCGATGCTGTCCTGAAGATGAAATTTGTTTTGTGCTCTCCATGAAACTTTTGCTTTCATTTTGTTTCTTCTGTAGCCCAGGCTGACTATGAGCATCCTGTAGACCCAAGGACAGCCTAGAGCTTGTAACCTTCCAGTCTCTCCTTCACAAATGCTGGGATTGTAGACATGTACCAACACGCCTGATTCATGAAGTGCTGAGGCTCCTCTGGGTGTCATACATACCAGGCAAGCATGTGACAAACAGAGCTACATTCTCAGGCTAAAACCAATAAGCTTGCACAGATATCTCCCCTAAATTTTTATGTTTCTTTGTTATGTTCCGAAAACGTGGTTTTTAAAGGTGATAAAAGTGGGCAAAATGGCATATATAAGTGCCAAAATTATTTTTGATTTATTCATTCATCATGTTAAAATTCAGAGCTTACAAATAAGTATTAATTATTTAAGTAGAAGAATTAGGGATGTAGGCATATTAAGAAAAGGAGAAACACGACCATCAGGGAAACACTGGTAAATACTGAATTAGGTTTCTGTATGAAAAATTGGGACAAGGCACATATCTGACTTTAAATGTCTACAACATGGTGTCCCTTTTAAACACTGAGTAGATTTAAGTTTAAATCCCTACAGACTCCTTTTGCTGGGAGTTGTCATATTCTGCTAGTGCTTGCTAACGTGCAACATTTAATTCTCCCTTTCTCATTAAAATAGAAATACAACCGTCTATGTTTAAAAAATACTAGCATAAGGGATTGGGAGATGGCTCAGCAGTTAAGAGCACCGAATATTCTTCCAGAGGACTGAGTTTCAATTCCCAGTATCTACAAGAAGCTCATAACCATTTGCAGCTTCAGTCATAGTTGATTTGTCCTTTTCTGGCTTTCATGGGCACCAGGCACATACATAGTATACAGAATATATCCTGGAAAAACACTCATCCACCCCCAACAATCTGAATAAATTGATAGGAAATCAGGATAACCTGTCTCAAAGATTATTTTTTCTTCGAAATATATATAGTTTCTCATTTGTTCTTATTTTGTCACTATTTAATTTGTTAATCTGTACAATTTATATTCATACTATATACTAGAATGGCATATTTAATGTTACCATATTCTCATTAATTTTCTACATTTTTGTTTGCCTTTTGCTCCATTCTGGCTTTGGATTATTTACACTTCTGCATTTTGTTTTTCAATTGTTTGTATGGCATGATACTTCCTTTAGTGTATGCGTCTTCTGACTTACGAGCTGCACCTGTGTTAGATTTTCTGTATCTAGAATACAAAACTGAAAATTGTATTTACCATGTTGAAAGTTTAATGTGTGTTTATCAATATGGCTGCTTATGATTTCATAATAAGCAAATATGTGCCTAAAGTTATTAAGCTGTAGACATTAAAACATTTCCCAAAAATATTTCTTTAAAAAAAAAAAAAACAGGAAAACTAACATTGGGCAACTAATACAAGCAAACAGAGTTGTAAGACCATGCTGTGGGAGAAAGCTAAGCCAAGACTATATCACGCACAGTGCAACAGTGGCCATATTGTTTACCATGTAGTATTCTGAATCTATACCTGTCTGGAAACTGAATAGGATCCTTGTTTTGAAATCCAAGCTAAATATTTGAGATGCTATGAATCATTTTGAAGCATTAGAGCCCTAGCCATATTAATCAAACATATTCTTTGAAATGAAATAAATGACCCAAACTTTACATTCAAAGGAATAAAAGAGATAGTTATGGTGTACAGAGAAGCTGGAGGAGGATTGAGCGGATCAAATGGGGATGATGAGGATGAGAGATGAGGGGAGTGAAGAAGGGAATATGGGGAGGGACAGCTAAAACTAAAGTTCATTTGAGGGGTCATGTGGATAAATAAGTAGAAGTTATAAGTAGAACTTCTAATAAAGTAGAAGTTCCCTAAAATACATACATATGTGAAGGAGACATAAATGGAATTGCCAAATAATGACAAAAACTTTTCACACTGGTCTTCAACACTCCAAAAGCATTTTTTCCCAATTCATACACTTTTTCTGGACATGTAAGACTGGTTCTCAGTATAAAAATAAAATGATGGCTTGTTTTGGGTACTAAGGTTACATGACCTTCATCAAAGCATACATATGCACCATTTTCTTTAATTTAAAGTTCCAAATAAAAGTCTATTTTGATTAAATATCTCTTAGGTCACCCATTGAAGTAGTTATTTTGTTCATATACTCTTACCTCATGAAGCAATTTTAAAACCATGAAATGAGTAGTATAAAATTTGGGACAATTTATGTATTTTAGAATTAATGATTATGCCTTCCTAGTCAAAAGTCATTCACTTTTATTCTAATTTGAGCATGGAAATAATGTTCAGAGAATAGTTAGTCAAGGCCACATGCAGAGTAGGAGAGCCTGAGATGAAGCGGAAAAGATATAGATGATACCTAGATGATTACAATTGGCTTAATGACAGATATGTGCATTAGAACATGTATTCTTTCAATTAAGTAATAATTGTTAATAATTATGCTATTATAAAACAAGCCTTGAAATCATAACATTGTTTAGTCTCTAACTAGAGGTATTTGTTTCATGATAACTTCTAACAAAAGGATGAGAAATAGCAGAGAAAATGTGACTAGAAGAGATGTGGACAGAATTTAAATGCATGTGGATAGAAAGAGCAGCTGCAATAAAACTTCAGACTGTTTGAGTGGAATATGTGCCATTCTAGATAAAGTGCAATTATTAAGACAATGAAAAGGTTCATGGTCAAAGAAAGGGATGAAGGGGATACTTTCTAGGTGTAATAAAATTATTTTCTGTGATTCTGTAATGGTGGCTGTGTGTCATAATATATTTGTGCAAACTCAGGAGCTGTGCCATACAAGAATCATCTTTGGAGCAAGCTGTAGACAATAGGTAGTAAGTTATCCATACAGATTCATCGTCTGTAACCCATCCACTTTCCCAAAAGGTACAAATATGGGACAGGCTGTATATATAACCCAGCGGGAGTTATGAAGCATCTGTGTTTTCTGTTTAACTTCAAAACTTTTCTGTAAACAAAAACCAAAAACTTCTCTCTCTCTCTCTCTCTCTCTCTCTCTCTCTCTCTCTCTCTCTCTCTCTCTCTCTGTGTGTGTGTGTGTGTGGTTGAATGTATGTGATACATGTTGTTTAAAAGTTTTCTCTGAGATTGAAACACTCTGTTTTGTATGGAAATTGCTTAAACTGAAAGTCAAACAACTCAAATATATTCAGGAAGTCACTGATACTGACTGGATTCATGAGATCCTTCCCTTCTAGAGTAAGCAATAAAAAGTAAAAGCCACCCTTAAAACTGCCAAGCTGCAAAGAGACTCTGAAACAAGATCAGCTTCGGAAAAGAAACAGAAGGCAGCAGAGCTACCTGAAACAGGTATAGATCAGTCATTGGAAAGGACATTCTCCAGTCATTTGACCTTCCTTCAGGCTGTGCAATTTCCTCCTGGTTCCTAGCTTCTGTGAGCTGTCACTTGTGCTATGGTGAATTTTGGTGAAGCAGCTGTCTGTGAGTCACTTTTGCTCATGTAAATAACAATTCACTCATATTTTCATAAGTAACTCCAATAATATTCATTGGTTTACCAAATTGGACTTTGATGGTATTATACTTTGATCTGTCATGGGCTCCCTATCTGGCATGAGAGGACATGTGTATAGCATCTCCCCAAGGACAGTTCTGTCGCACGACAGTATGTGACGGGAGCCAAGAACAAAGAAATTAATTCCTGATTCACCCACCACTCTGACCACTAAATCATAATATCTGCTCAGTATCTGCAGTCACCTGCTAAACTCTACATATGCTGAAAGCATTTTTAGACAACTATAATTCCCAGACTGTTTCCCAGGGTGGTCACCATGAGTGAAACAAGACACAGTGGAGATAAGCAAGTGGCTTTGTGCTATATCTATAGCTCAATGACAAAGTGTAACACAAATAAAAAGTCAGAGAAAGGGGGCTGGAGAGATGGCTCAGAGGTTAAGAGCATTGCCTGCTCTTCCAAAGGTCCTGAGTTCAATTCCTGGCAACCACATGGTGGCTCACAACCATCTGTAATGAGGTCTGGTGCCCTCTTCTGGCCTGCAGGCATACACACAGTCAGAATATTGTATACATAATAAATAAATATTATTTTTTTTAAAAAAAAATGGTCAGAGAGAGACATGGGGTTCAACACAAAAACCAAAAAAGCAAAGTAGCTAAGCCACTAGAGAAGTCTTATCTCTACCAAGGCTGGGTGACCATAAACTAAGACTAAGCAGACTAAGCCTCTTTCTCCTCACATTTTTATTCCCCTTTAGTGCTAGAATTAAAGGCTGTGACTCTCAAGGACTAATATTAAATGTGTGAGTCACCACCACCTGGATTTGTTTCCGAACTGATCTTATGTAGCCCAGAGAAGCCTGGAATTCAGAAAAGATCCATCTCACTCTGTCTCCCAATCCCTGGGATTAAAGGTGTGTGCCACCAATTCCTGACCTCTAGTGACTTTATGTTTGCCTCTGGTCTTCAAGCAGGATTTATTTATCAAACTACAAATAATATACCACCACCATAAAGAACTTGCCTAGCATTGTTAAGGACCTTAGTTTGATCACAGCAATGCAAAAGTTAAGTAAATAAGTAACTGGAACTAATTGTGCCTTATCTATCAGAAGAAATTACAGAGGAATTTCAACTATGTTTAAAGGAAGTATCCATTGATTATCGTAAGAAAATATTAAGATTGGTCATGTTCGAGAGGTGGTTCAGTGATTAAGAGCACTTGTTGCTCTTGCAAAGCCTCAGAGTCAGCTCCCAACATTCACATCAGGTGAGCCCAGAGATCAGAGCAAAGTGCTACAGGGCTTCTTGAGAGCTCAGTCCATCGATATTCACTAACCTTCAGGAAAACGATCAGAAAAGTCATGGTATAGAGCTGCAATTGGTGTTCCCACTGAAGCTGGCAGGACAGAGAGAGTACAATAATCTGTCCTAGGGGCAACAGCTGTAGGAAGGTGTTAGGCCTGCCCAATACAGGAAGATACAGTTTCAGGTGAAGGTACCCACACTTTACAAAGTTCAGAAGATCCCTAGGATGCCTTGGAATATATGGATTTAATTCACACACACACACACAGTACTATATTATATTATCTCATCAATACACTGTATGTAAAATAGAGAAAGGGAATACATTCAGGGTAATGTTTGTTCATTTCAAGTTTTCAAAATACATTTGAAACTTCTCTGCATTTTTTCCTCCCACCCAGTTTGTGTGTTGAAACTGAACATAGCTGTGCAATACCAACATAATTACATATATAATCTATAACAACTTTTATGTCACAAATATATAACTGATAATTTGTTTTACACATAGACACAAAGAACAATCTAATGAGAGAGAACAAAGTCTCAATTTTTGTCAATTACATACTCTGTGCATTTCAGGGGCTTTAAAATTACTTTACACAATGATACACTTAAACGACAAGCCTACACAATTCTTTAACATGAGTTGAGCTGGTGCCTTCCTAGAGCCCTCACCACTGCTGACTAGTGGTCCTGGTACTGGGAGGTACTCTGCAAGCTAGCACAGGAGAAAGGTAAACACAAGCCCAGATACTAACCCTTCAATTTACAATGATGATCTGCCTGCAAGTTGTATTAGTTCAATAGTTGCCCAAAGCTTGTGAAAATAACCAACCTCTTTCTCATTGGATATAAGGCGAACTCTGTGAAATGGAACCCTGATCCAAAACTTTTTGGGTGACCATAAAACGGAGTTTAGATATCCCAGGAACCTAGAATAAAATCAAATAGTACTGTTCTGCTAAAATATATAGACATAAAGTGACTCCTAATGACATTCTGCTATACTCAACCACTGACATGCTCAGCCATCATCAAAGAAGTTTCTTCCTGTATTAGATGTGAAAAAAATACAGAGACCCATAGCCAAATAATGTGTAGAAAGTAAGAAACCTAGGAACACTCATTACTAAATGATACGTCTCCATTGTCTTGTCCTTTCAGGACACATGGAACTCTGTAGATTGGGAGGGAAAAGATTCTATAAGTAGGAGAGGATGGAAGATACCAAAACAAGGTCTTCTATAAACAGCAGGACCAAAGTATGTATGGATTCACAGAGCCTGTGGCAGCAAGTACAGGACACGCAGAATCTAAGCCAGACAGAGAGCTAGCACCAAGAGGAAAGTGGGTACAAGTGCACATCCCTCGCTCAGAAGCTATCACCAACTGATAATGACTCACAAATGAAAAATTAGTTTTTCCAATGTAGTCTAATTGGAGATAAGATCCCTCTTAAGACTAGGCTCCTTACTCAGCAGGAGATGGCCAACATAAAGCAATCTTTGTGGCATTTTTGAAGATTCTTTGTCTCATAAGGCTTTGTCAGGGATTTTTTCTTATAGGTCTTTTGTGTATATATTATGATCTCCAACTTTGAGTTTTCAATTGGATTTTACTATGTACGAAGGGGTGTGTCTCTGCATCTATATGTGTTTCTTGGACTCTTTTGGCTCTTTCTTCTGTCCATTTGGTTTTACAGTGTCTTTATTTATTATTATTATTAGTAGTAGTAGTAGTATAAATAATAGTATTTTAGATACCTATTTGTGTTATAATGAGACAGCATGTACATTTTGGGAAAATGGAAAAGTGAGGAGGATATGAGAGGGGTTGGAAAGAAGGAACTTTAATAAAATATTGCATGCTAAAAATTATTTTCAATAAAAATTATATCTACCTCTCTTTATTAATTATTCAACTATTCAGCCATCCCCTTTTGGAATAGCTCCTTACATTTTTAATTGAGAAACTCATAAACCTGACCAACATTTCAGTGTGTTTTAACGAGAAAATTACACATAGCATCCCGAGCTCACACTGAGCAATGTTGCTCAGATATTGCACGTAGCAATACTGTGATAGCCTGTGGATTCCCAATTCCTGAGGGTATTAGGAAGGGGACAATGAGTACTATTTAAACTATAGCAGTTTTTTGTTGTAGGAAATTTGTTTAAATATAGATTCATGCAAGTTTAATATATGTAAGAAGTTTATACTCCTCCACAGGTGTGTGCTTGTACCTGTGACTTCTAACACAATTCAGAGAGAAGGTTATAAAAATTAATAATAAAGAAAAATCCAGTGGGCAGAAAATTGGCAACACAAACACATTCACCACACCAGCTACTTCAGAAAAGAGTCATCTCATGCCAACTCAACATCGCATGCCAAGTGGTACTAGATATCTCTGCCTTGAGGGAGTTAAGTTTGAGAACTAGGAAAGTAAGAGAATTTGTAGTAAGAAAATAAAATTAACCAAATAATGAAAGCCTCAATTTATAACAAAATATCCAATCCACCTTAACTTTACTTTATAAGAATAATAAAATACAAACTATAAACTTATTAAGCATTGACAGGAATTAATCTGGAAACCAAGCCACACTAGAAAATCCAAAGTATAGACAATGGGTTAAATAGCATTGGCTTTAGCATACCTGAACTCAGAGTTGAAAAGAATAGAAAAATGTGTGTGTGTGTGTGTGTGTGTGTGTGTGTGAGTGAGTGTGTTATGAATGTAAGTACCCCACTGTGAAGTCTTGGTTATTGGAGAAGTATGTGCTGAAATCACACTAAAGAAACAAAAACTTTAGGCTCTATCAGAAAGTAGTCCAAAAAACTGCAATTCTTTCTGGAATCTAATCCTTTTAACTTTCCTTCGTTTTCAGACACACAAAGTAACTCTCCTGTGATTCAGCCGCATTGCTGATGTCTGCAGCCTCAGGTAACATTAGAGGACCACATAAATTCTCCTTGGCGCAGATAGATGGTCATTAAATCATCGCTGAGTTGCACCTATGTTCATCTTATAGAGATGCAGAGACAAGTGTTATAGACAGTAACTGTGTCTGTTGCTGGCTCTGGCTCAGTAATTCTCAGATGTCAAGTCCACCCATTCCTTACACAGACAATTCCTTGAGCAAGCTCTTCTGCAGTGGCTGTGCATGCACATGTGTCACCGAAAGTTAGCAGGAGCCCCTCCTGCTCCCAAGAGCCAAATAAGATTGGTGTGCAGAAAAATGTACGCCCCATCGGTTTCTGCTAAGCCCTGAGAATTGTTTCCTATATCCAGTTTTTTTTTTTTTGGTTTTACATGTTTTACTCTTTTACATTATGTTGTTTTTTATTCATTCCATTATCAGTGTTCATGAAACTCTCACAAAACATATTGTGAGTTTTAGTAAATTTTTCTGGCAATGGAAAACCTGGAGATCTTAGGCAGATCTGTTTGCCCTCTAAATTGCGTACATTCTTCTCTCATCTCTTTATTCTTATCCTCTCTTTTATCCTCAGTATTTAAAACAAACTTCCTATTACACAAAGAGATTGGCGTCCTGTTTCCATGGTGAATGGTACTATTTATAACAGAGCCCCAATGAGTCGATCTTATCTTTTTATGAACCTAACAGGACTTAGTCCTGGCCAGGCAGTGTTGGCACGGGCCTTTAATGCCAGTTCTAGGGAGACAGAAGCAAATGGCTCTCTGGGAGTTTAAGGACATTCTGGTCTTCAAAGCGAGTTCCAGGACACCTAGAGCTGTTACACAGAAAAGCTCTGTCTCTAAACAAATGGAAAGCTCAGAAGAACTCAATTCACCCATAAAAAGACTCTGTGGGTTCCAACAACAAATATTTCCTCCAAAATGATTGATCTTTCAAGGAAAGGAAGAACATTAAAGATGCATATCTAGGACTTGGGATGTAGCTCAGTTGTTTTCCTGTCAGGAGAAAGTCTAAGATAATCTAGCAAAAGGATAAAAGACATAACACATGGTTTCTGTTCCAAAAGAATTTACTGATATGGTGGTGACAATCCTGGCACATTTGGATCTCAATATTTCTCAAATAGCATATCTATTAGATAATGAATGGATAAATTGATATATGATAGATAAAAGATGATAGACACATAAATACAGTTATAGATATTTTTATTTAGACTTTCTTTTCTGAGATATCATAGAATATCACACACGAAATAAGCTTGTGAATTTCTCTCTGGACAACATACCTACTTGTAAATACTGTTCATGAAAAAATAAGGTTATCAGCTGCATGGTAGTGGCACATGCCTTTAATCCCAGCACTCAGAAGCAGGAAGATAACTTTGAGTTCTAGGCCAGCCTGGTCTACACAGTGAGCCCTGTCACATTCAAAACATTTCTTTCAATGAATAACCTTGTCAGGTGTGTGTTCTTTAAAATCTGGGAACACTAGCTACCTGGACCACGTCATTTCATTCTGACACCAAACTGCTTTCTCAGTGGGGCAGAGTGACCTAACTTACTGACATGCGTACTGGTTGATGTAGTGATAGATATCTTTTGCTATTCTATCACAGTTCTACTATTTAAATAGGAGAAAAACGTAAGTTTTCCATTTTATATTTTTTGTAAAAGAAGAAGAAAACAGTGCTCACAGAACTTACATTGTTTCTAGTAACCTATTCAGGACCCACACACGTTTTTCCATTTCTAGCTCTTCTCTTTTGCGGCGCTGCAACAGAGATTTTATTTTTACATCTAACTTATAAAATATTGAGTACCATGTCAAGCGGAACATGTTATGTTTCAGGAAAGTGCCTTAGGACCTGATTGCACCCATAGAAACATGAACCAGCAAAGAGGAATGGTTGAAGCTAACAGGGGCTTTTCAAGGTGGAGGAGTCTGGTAGTAGCTGGTTGTAGCTGACCCCTAAATGACTCTTTCCATACACCATGACTTCATTATCAGGCAGGAATGGTTTTGAGTAGTTTAGTTATGTCCAATAGAGCACTTTCTACACTGGAAGGGTCAAGAATCAAGATGATTGCTGCTTATAAGCTATGGCACGACTGCTGTTGTTCAAATATTAAGTAGATTAAGTAGTTTTGAGTGACGATTTTATATCAGTCATTAGCAGGGACTGAAGGCCCACACACTAATTTGATACTGTGGATACCCTGCACCAGTAACAAGGTTCAGTCAATCATTCTTGTCATTGTGAAAAAAGGAGAAAACTGAACAATGGAAGTGAAAACAAGTTGCAAATGAGGTCCCCTAGCCATGGTAGGATGACATACATATGACATCACAGAGACTGTGGCAACACTCACAGGGCCTTTATGTGCCTGTGCCAGATGGGCTCCCAGCACTGAAAGGAGAAGTAGACACAAGTCCCATTTCTAACCCAGGAGCTATCTCCAATCGATAACCACTCACAAATTTTTTTCTAATGGAGTCTCTCCTGGGACACAAACTCTTAAATTCCAGCTCCCATCCTTAGCATAGATGGCAAACAGAAAACTAACACAATGGTGCTTTATGAGAGGCCTTGTCTCATAATGTTCTGTTATGTTTTACTGTTTGCTTGTATGTTTGTTTATTTTTTGTGGGTTTTTTGGGAGGTCGGTTGTTTGTTTGTTTTTATCCTACAAGTCCTTTGTGTAAATATTATGGCTTCTGGTTTTGTGTTTTTATGGGTTTCCTGTGTGGATAAATGTGTGTGTTTACATCTATTGTGTTTCTGGTGCTTTTTCTTTTGCTCCTTTTCTTCTGTTAGTTAGTTGTTTGTTTTGTCTATTTGGTATGTTTGTTATTATTTCATGTAGATATCTGCTTTGTTTTTTTTGTTTGTTTGTTTGTTCTCCTCCTAAGGGTATAGATGGTGTGGATTCTGATGGGAGGGGAGGTGGGAGAATCTTAAAGAAGATGGGGGAGGAGAAAGTATAAACAGAGTATATTGTCTGAAAAAAAATACATTTTAATAAAAAAGAGAGGAAAAAATAATTTTTATTCAACCTAATTGAAACCTAAATTATGGATAATGAAAAAAACTGATGCATTTTGTGTCTCACTCTGAAGTGTCAATCATAAAGCAAAGGTAATCTTAAATATAATAAACTATCATTGAAATCAAAGTGACAAAGTTGATTTGATAGAATGTTTAGTAAGCTGATGTGCTTTATCCAGCATTAAACAAAGCTGTATAAAACATTTCACTTAGAAATAAAAGGTATAGGAGCTAAAGGGATGGTTCAAGAATATGTACTCGAAAAGAGCAGTGTGGTGCTCAGCATCCACTACAGGGGAATAACAACTCCCTGTGTCTATCTTTGGGGTATGTGATGCCCTCTTCTGGCCTCTGGGATACTTGCATTCACATGCACACACCCACCCAGAGAAACACATATGTATAATTTAACAAAATGTTCTAAACTGCTTAAAAATAGAAATAAGCATCATAAAGAAGAAATACCCAGAAAAAATCTTGAACATACAGTCACATGGCAATGAATTCTAATGGTATGGCCTACAAATTCACCCTAAGTCTCCAGTAATTTAGAATGCAGGATTCTAATTTTTTTTCATATACGAAGTATGGTATAAAATGATACGAGTTGTATAGGATTTCTAATAAAGTTTAGGCAGCACCATTTAATGTAATTTACTCATACTTCTGATATGAGACATAGAATGTTTGCAGCTCAAAGACTGTAAAAAAAACCAGATAGTATCTGTAACCTTATATATATCATTATATATAACATATATATCACTGAGGTGATAATTTACTACCAAATTATTTTGTTTTAAATATTTACCCATGGGGCTGGAGAGATGGCTCAGTGGTTTAGAGCACCGTCTGCTCTTCCAGAGGTTCTGAGTTCAATTCCCAGCAACCACATGGTGGCTCACAACCATCTGTAATGAGATCTGGCGCCCTCCTTTGGCATGTGGGCATACATGGAGGCAGAATGTTGTATACATAATAAATAAAAAAATCTTTAAAAAAATATTTACCTTTCAAATTTTTTTTAAAAATTTAATATATATATTTTAACCTGTGTGTTTTTAAAGTCATCTACACATAATTCTTGATGAAACACAAATTTATTTTTTAAATACAAATAGATAAAGTAAAACCAAGGAACAATTGGGAAAAGTAAAAGTGCCTTGCCTAGTTATTTTCAGACAAGCCTCTATGGTTATAAATATCACAGGAGAAGAAATGTAAAATAAGGCAGAAGATGCCCTAGGTTTTACAACCTTCGTGCTAAAGTAACCTTAGAATAAATGAGCTGAGCAGCTAGCATGAAAATGAATAAATAAATATGCAAATCTGAACGTGAGAAAGTACATTTTTACAATGTTTTAGTAAAAATCAATTTATAATCTAAGCAAACGTTTAATTAAATTACACGTTAATATAATAATCTCATAATAAGAGTCACCATGAAGAAACTGCAGAATATTTTTATTAATTGAATAAAGTCTCAAAGCATTTTTCTTCATTTAATGACTTCAGAGATCACATACTATGGCTAATGGGATAATTTTGCAGTACCAGGTTGCTCAAAATCTGAACATTGCCGAGAAAGATTATTTTTCAAGATGTACCCAGGTCTAACTTTTGGAAGTTGAGGCCTAAATTTCTGGAAGGTTTTGTGTAATAATGCTTTTCTATACCATTGTCTAATATTGAAATGTTTAATACAAGTCTCTAGGCATACCTGGGAAGGGCTATCTTGATTAGGGTATAGAGGTGGGGTGATCTACCTTAAGTGGTCAGCATCATCTCCTTGGCTTGGATATTTGAGAACATAGAAAGGACAAAGCTGGTCGAGCATAATCATCCATCTCTCTAGGATTCCTGACTGTGGAATTTAATTTATTTTCTTTAACTTTAGCATGTATATTATGTATAAAATATTCATTTATTATTTGTCTACATGGAGATCAAAGCTCGGCCACAGTAGGAGCAATCGCTGACATCTGTGTGCGAATATGAAGCTCTCTACACAGATGCACAGCTTCATAAATCTCTGAGGTAGAATTTAATTCTGACTTTTGCTGTGGAGTCCCAATGAGTGGTGTGTATCATGCAAGAAAACCCATTAAGCTCCTCAGCTGACTCCAAATGGCCAAACTTGCAGAATCTCATTACGTAATGAGTGATGGAAATTTGATGGTAGCCAGAATCAAAGATAAATGCACACTGCATGCATCTAATACACAGACCTTTACAGAGGAAAGACCAGCAGGAAAAAAGGTACCCAAGGAGGGCTTTTAAATGTCAGAAATGATGCTAGTTACTGCCATTTTGATGCATTTGTAGATTTAAACACTTACCAACTTGCTCATTTTGTTACTTTCACTAAAGACTGCCTTCTGTTCAGCTCCACAGGAAGGCAGGATCTGCTGAGATGCTTCATGTCTGGAGGTACCAGTGAGGAGGGAGGAGATTTTCAAAGTTACATCCTGCTTTAAAGAGTAACAGTGAGACTTCATGCAAGGTGGTTTTTGTAAATCCCTCTTGAGTTGTATGTTACCAAATAAAGGGGATAGACCACATTCCAAGGGAGCTGCTAATTTGAAGCATAATTAGAGCAGCTTTTTTTCTGACTAATGAGCCTATGTTTTCAAGGTTGAGCTAAGAGTAAGGAGACTAAGTTCTTTGTGTGTAAACAAAGCTGAATATTCTGTAGTCATTAATGGAGCCCCCTTTCTAACTCATGATTGTTGTTGGTTTTTTGGGGGGTTGTTTTGCTTTGTTTCTTTTTTTTTTTTTTCAGCATCATGCTGTAACATCTGTCAAGCATCACCTGCTCTTTGCTCTGCTGGCTGGTCCTTCTCCCTCTAATTACAACAGTAACAAGAAGCCAGCATGCCCTGAGTGCACCAAGTCTTTGCTGCTCTGCTGTGCTTTCAAAGAGCAGTGCCTATGAAGTGCACCAGAGGATGCCTGTAGTCAGTGGTAAGAACACCTTGAGCACATGTTCTCCATAAGTGTGTCTCGGTTTCCTATTGTAAAAAAAAAAAAAAAAAAAAAAATGAAACATTGTAATTTGGGAAAGAAAGGAAAAGTCTGTGTCTTCTCCACAGCTCCCATCCCTTGACTTTAGTTTTCCATTTCCAGATGAGGACATCTCCCTAAAGAAGGGAATCTGGAGCCACGTCTCCCAGCAGAGAGGCTGGCAGCATCTCTTACAAAGACAGTAGATAGTGCTAGTATAACTGGGGGCATGGAAAGGGTGACAACTTGACCTTCCTCTTTGCCCACTCCCATTTTCTGCTTTTTCTCATCTGTTTTTTTTTTTAACCCTCAGAATTTCATTTTAAAAATAATGGTACGATTGTGAAGAGGTGGAGAGTGTGATCTGTGCAAACTAAATGACTAAACATTATGGCAGCCATCAAGGACACGCCTATTCAAAGAGGAGAGTAAGAGGATTGAAATGAACCCAGGTGTTTTCAATGGGTTCATATGGAAGCAAAGGGGCCAAGGGTAAAAAGGAATTTGTCACTAACTTTATTATGTTAACATCTGTAATAATAACAGGAACTTACTTTGCTCTTTAAATAAATTATCATCTTTTATTTTACATCATACGCTTTCGACCATAATTGGCTATCAGATTCACTATGAATCAGATACTCTTAGCAAATGAGATTAAAAATCTCTTTCATGATTGGACTGTGTTCTATTTGGCAATGCACATGGTAAATAAAGGCACTGTACTTTTTTTGGAAAGTGCCAAGTGTTTAGGAGGAAAAGAAACAGGGTTGGTGCCTGGATTAAAAAAAAAAACAAAAAACAGGGTGCAGGATGCAATGGGGGTAGGCTCACAGTGGGCCAGCAGGGTGTCATGCTGAGGCTAGCTTTTTAGCTGAATAAATTGGGAAATGTTGGGTTGTTAACACAAAGAGTTACAGTGTCTTTGTTAAGCATTACTAAACGATTACGGCGGCATGAAATCATAGAATGAAAGAAAATCACTTGCAACCTCCATTTTTTTTCTTCCTGATAACAGCCTCCGGGAATTACACTGTTTATGATGCTAAGCTGAAAACTGTGACATAGGCTAACAGGCTAAATTTGCAATCCTCAGGAGCAAAGAATAAGTTCAAACATGAAAATATCAGGTGAGGATATCAACTAGAAAGCACATCAAAGAGACATCAGGAAGCTGTGTGAGAAGGGAGAACTTGTGTGGAGCGAGTCCACTTCGCCAATTTCTGTTAAAGAGCCCTTCTCTGTTGTCAAGTCTTAGCCTCACTTCCCTTATTACCCTGTAGGCTGCTGTTAAACGAAGCACGAATGCATCAGGCTTCAGAAGCATCCTGTGAACAGGCCACTTCACAAACATGTCATGCCCTGCCCCACGTCTCAGCCCAGCCTACTCCATTTACTGCGGTTCTCCTTGCTATGAAGTCCTAAACTGCTCTTTCAATGGCTTTGCTCTCATTTCCAGAAGTACGCTGGAGTACTTCACAAATATCTTCAAAGCTGAAGAGTTCTGATGTGGTCTGGGGAGGAGAAACTGGGCACGTGAGTGCCTGCTAGTCAAGAGGAGAGGCCTACAACCTGCTGGCCCATTGATTTAAGACTGTCATATCTTAAGGAGTGAAAAATGAAATGCCTTCTGTTTTGTCCTGGAAGCAGGGGTGTGCGGTATTTTAGTACAGCAACTGAAGCTGACTAATTCCGAATGATCGGCTATAGCAGTCATGTCAGCAAGTACAACTAGATCACAGGGTGGGCAAAGAGGGAGAGGGCACTGGTTGGCCCTCACTGCAGAAAGATTGGTAGTCGTGACATTAGTGAAGAGTCTGCAAGCCTGAGCTGAAAGGCTTGAATGGGTATAGAAACAAGCCCAATAACGTGCAACTTATGAGAAGCAGCTTTAGGAGCCCTTAAAAGTCTTAGGCTGACCCCCCCTCCTCCAGGTCTGCCTGCCCTGCAATGCGATGAGATTACATGGTGAGAATTTAGACGGTAATTCAGATTAATGAGAGCATAAGAAAGGAACGTCAATTTAGGTTTCTTTCTTTCCTTCTCACAAGAAAAAGACTGAGAGTTTGTGTGTGACCCAGGGACAATAAGAATAAAAAGGAGGATGCCCACAGGACAGTGCAAGTCCTCACCAGCCACCAGATGGGTCAGGCCTGATGTCAGGCTTTACCTCTCTACAACTATGCTGCCTAGTGCATGATTTTTCTGTCACAGCAGCCCGAGCTAAGACAAACTATTTCTGGAAATGCTGTAAAAAGTATGTTTATTTTAGAGAACACATTTCTGCATGAATTGAGTGCCAGTGGAGAAGACAATAAATCCCGTGACTAGCACAATTTTGTCAGTGGATTTGTATCTTAAAGTAAGTATACGTTCATTAACCTATTCTCATTTGTAATTGTTTTTCATTGTTTTCATGCGTTCAGATATTAGTACAGTTGAGTTATGAAGAAAGACAGAGACACTGAAGTTAGCATTTATGAAGTTTGAAATCAGAATCCTTCTGCAATTATCCTTTCGTTAGCAAATAATTTCAGGAAATTTAATGTTGTGAAGTATAAAATGGCTTAAAATTTACCTTAGTTTCGTAAATTCTACTCAGATTTCTCCCTGACATGAGATTTTGTCTATTATTTATTTAGGTTTGTTCCCAGAGCTAGCTATTTTGCTCTGTAGTCCAGGGACCAGATGATATTGAAAACTTCCGTGATGGCAAAGGATACCATCATTTAAGCAAATCAGCAACCTGCAGCATGGGAAAATTTTTAATAACTTCACATATGAAAGAGAGCTAATGTCCAAAATATATAAAGAACTTAAGAAAACTAGATATCAAGAAAACAAATAACCCAATTTCAAAATGGGTTATAGATCTAAACAGAGAATTCACAAAAGATGAAACACAAATGTCTGAGAAACACGTTTAAAAATATTCAATATCCTTAATCATTAGGGAAATGCAAATCAAAACTGCTTTGAGATTTCATCTTATACTCCTAAGAATTCTTAAGATCAATAAAATAAACAGCAGTTTATGCTGGTGAGGATGTGGAGTAAAAGGAACTCTTTTTCCATTGCTGATGGCAGTAAAAACATGTATAGCCACTGTATAAATCAGTGTGTCAGTCCCTCAGAAAGAGGAGGTCTACCATGAGGTCCAACTGTACTATTCGGGCATATACCCATAGGTCACCTCATTCTACCAGAGGTACTTGCTCAAGCTTGTTCATTGCTGCTCTATTCATAATAACCAGACAGTCGCAGCATCCTACGACAGAAAAATGGATAAAGAAAATGTGATCATGAAGAAAATATAGGATTACTCATCGGTTAAAAAAATCCACATGCAAATGGATGGAAGTATAAAAACATCATCCCAAGTGAAGTAACTCAGATCTAGAATGACAAATATGGAATTCATTCATGTATATGTAGATATTAACTCTTAAGTCAGCTATCACCAAGCTATAATTGATATAACCACAGAGGTTAGGTATAGAGTAAGGGACTAGGTGGAGTATAGTGGTCTCCCTAGGAAAGGGAAACAGAATAGATAGTTATGAATGGTTGGAAAGATGGGAGGGGGAATGGATGAGAAGGATCAAATGAGGTAGTAGAGTGGAGGGGGATAAGGGAGGAAGCAGGGAGAAAAACAGATAAAATTAAGAGCCATTTGAGGGGTAGTATGTTAATACAACAGAAGCTTCCTAAAATACATACATAAATGAAGAAGCTCAAAACAGGTTCTTTGAATATATATTATGGCTTCCAATTTAGTTTGTAAAAGAGTCTGTGATTGTTTCTTATGTTTTTTCCTAGACTCTTTTCCTTCTGCTTTTGTCTTCGTGTATTTGCTTTGTCTTATTAAAACATGCTATTTTTGCTTTATCTTATAAAATATTATTTTGCTATTATATTTAATAATCTATTTGGTTGACAGAGGAGATGGGAAGGAACTTCGGAGAGCAGAGGAAGGAGAAACTATAATCAGGATAAATTATAAGAGAAAAACAATCTATTTCAATAAAAGGAAAAAATGCCCTAAACAGAAATGCGCTGTATTTTATATTTAAATTGTAATATTCCATTAAGAAAAAGATTTTTCTTTATATTCCATGTTTCTGCAATGCCTAATTCAATACAAAATCAACTCAAAATGTGGTGAGCTCATGAGCTTGCCAGTCTGGCATGCACAGTGAGCTATAAGAAGAGACCATTTCAATAATCTAAGAGATGAAAATCTAATGTTCCACCTTATCTTCTGATGTGTACACAGTAAGCACATGTGTCCACCTATGCTCAAACACAAACACATGCTAACACACACACACACACACACAACTTTAAAAACTACTTTAGTTTGAGGTCAGGTGGTAGTGGCACGTTAAAGGATAAAAACTTTTTATTTATTTTTTTTTTTTTTAGTATTCCAGAGAGTTGTTTTATTTGATCTCATATAACATTGGAAAACATACACATTTTATAATCTTTGTTAACAAATTTTAAAACTTCAAACAGAAAAGATGTTTTCCCTTCCCCTTCTTAATAAAACTGTATTTTAAAAAGATAATTTAAGTACTAAATGTTTTACAATACAGAATCCCACTCTGAAAAGTCTTGAAATTATTGTACTGTATGCAGACATCAACACACACACTCACACTCACCACACCCCTGCCCCCCTCACAAACACATGGAAAATGAAAATTGACTGTAAAATTAGCTTTCAAAAACTTGACACTTTTCTAGAATCTTGCAGTCCATAAGTAGTAAATGAAACCCAGGCTGTGAGAGTCAGAGGCAAGAGGATGTTTGAATTTGAGGCCAGCCTGGTCTACAGAGTGAGACAAAGGACAGACAGGTCTACCATGTCTCAAAAACACAAAATAAATAAATAAAAAATTAAATAAATAAATAAATAAATAAATAGACGCATTTTTTTAAAAAAATGTTTTAGTTTGAATACATTTAATATTTATAATAAAATAGTCCATGAGATTGTTTTTATTTAATAGAGCTTTATCTTTCAACATATCCAGCTGATTGAACCTGTTCACGCATCGTCCCCCCCAGGTGGGGCCTCTGCAGGCTTTGTGTGAATTACTTGTGCTCTCTTCTTGGAGTCCATTGGATCGAGTCCTTCACTGAGTGACTCCTCCAGGGTTGCAGGGGCCAGAGAACCATGAATCCTCCGTCTCGCAGACCACAGCTGAAGCAATAAATTTATGGTTGGGAACTTACAGTTTTTCATTAAATAGCTTTGTCAAACAGGATGAAAGCGTTGAGTTTTGCCTTTTGACCACTTATTTTTAGCCCTTCCCTTAGATTATTTACTGTGTATTTTTGTGTTTCTTGTGCAACTTTCTGGCATCTTCATATTCGTCTTGCTGGGGAAGCCTGACAGAGCTAGGAGAGCAGCAATGACCACTGTGAATTTGCTAATATGCTGGACAACAGCAACAACAAAATGCACACGGTCATAATAACAATTGTCTGCAAATTAGGGTATACATACATCATATGAATTTGGATGAAACATACAGCAGACTATATGCTTTTTGAGTATTATTTAAAACATGTCAAGAATAGCAGTATAAGAAGGGGAAAGAGGAGATAAAGGAACCAAAATGAATCTAAAACTTCAAAATAATGACAAAAGTATGGGGGGAACATTATAATTTCTTCATTTATACAAATATTTTTGCCTTTTACAATATATATTCTATACATGTGTGGTTATCAAAAATAGACTATAAAGTTTTTAACAGAAGTGTTTGTGATTGGAATTTAGATATATACAAATTTATAATGATATTAACTGTATAACTCCTAATTAAGCTATTGTGAAAAACTGTATTTTATTTATCTTTTATAACTACTCTACAGTGTGAATGTGTTATTGGAATAAATAGATATTTGCTGGAGAAAATGGGAAGGACCAGCTGCGTATAATTATAGCATCTACTGCTTGGTAAAAGATGAAATAACACATACAGAACACATACTTTTGAGCCAGGAGCTCTGTGTACACTTCATGGAATACTTGTGGTAATCTCTTTAGATTTGTACAGTTATCTCAGTAAGTCAAAACCCTCAGTGGCATCTGAATGTGGCATGAAGAAGTAATAAGGTGAGATTTAAATCCATTTTCTCCCTGCTTTTAAAACCAATTGATTTTGAAATGCCATGGCAACCATACTCTATGAATCCTAGCCTCAGCATGAGCAGTGTCTTGCAGAAATTTACCAGAAAGAGTTCAGATCACTTGCTCTAGCTGTTTATTGTCCTGGAAACTGAGTCACTGCCTTTGCATCCAACTGGTACCATAGTTCACAGGGATCACAACTGCCATCCACCTGGCATCAATGCATCTGCATAGCTGTATTTGATCACAGTATTTTAGAACATCTGTGTTTGGGGAACTATTTTCTGTGTTCTTATCTCAGTAGTAACACTGTGGCTTTTTCACAGCATCAGGCTCCAGGTGAGGCTGATACAAAAAAATAAAATAATAAAAAATATAATAAAACAAAAATTTGAAGAGTCCCTCTCTTCTCTCTGAAAGGCTGATCCCAAATGAAACGTTCAAGATCCCATCATTTTTCTTTGGACTCTGGGACTTCTAGGTTTGGTTTGACTTGTCATCTCGGTGTTGAGTAGATTTTGTCATGTACAACTTACCTAAAGAAAAGCAAAGTGACAATTGCATTAGGGAAGTAGGGGAATTAGAGGGCACTGTTTCTATTATTTTCAGTGCAGTTGGTCCCGAATCTGAAAACATCACCCATTCAAGATTTTTGTCCCAGAACTCTTTCAAAGACAAATCGCTTTGCTAAAGTGAGTGTGTCAAAATAAAAGCAGGGACAGAAGAGTAAAATTCCAGCATCAACATTTCTCCATTATAAAGGAAAAACATAAAAAAACTAAGGGCGATACAGTGCAATAATTGTGTTTATGTCTTCAAATTTGAGGACTTGATCAAAAACTTAATTGATTTGCCACTAGTATTCTAGAATATAATAAATTTAGTCAATTTTAAAATAGAAATTTTCAATAAGTGTGATGTCTTTGACAGTGATTACACACACACAAAAAAAAATAAACACATGTTTAGCAAGGGACATGCTTAATACACACCTATTTCCAATCCATGTGCTGAAGTCTCTGCCTGTGCTGGTGTTGACCCTGCACTGGAGTGTTTCCTTGATGTATTCTACTCTGTCAGAACCAGGTTTCATGCCTGATCATTTCTGACTGAGGTTGCCAAACGAGGTCCTGGCCAGGTCCATCAACATCATATTCCATTCACATTAAAGTCAATGTGCATCTGAAAAATCTTGGGTGGGTGGTGTATAAAGTTTATACTAAATACCAGACATGGTCCTATCCCAGATATTTGCCATAAATTTATATGTTGATTTATGATTTTAACGTAGACAGCTTTTCAGCTTTATTTCTTTATTCTGTCTTCAAAGAACCTAAATTTGTTGTACTTTCATTTAAAAAAAATCAATTAAATCCTATCTCATGTGCTTTCAATGGTCACCTTTAATTCTGTTCTTCATACCTATTTTCTGAGTATAGCAAAAGCATTTAGACCTCATTGGGCTATGTCTTCTTCATGTTATCATTTCTCTCCAAAATGTATCTTTGGCTTACTCCAAAATTTGATACAATTTATATTTAAGTCCTACTATGCTGTCTAATAAGCCCTCAATACAACATAATGCTGATTTTGCATTGTAAAATCCTTTTCGTACATCCCTAAGAGTACCCAAGTGATCCCAACACTCTCAACATTGTTCAAAAGTCCAAGTTCAGCATCTTTTCTGATACTCAAAACAAAACAAAATGAGAGAGGGAAAAAACACTGAGCTGTGGATCCACATAAAATCCAAACCAAATTGCACTTCCCAAAATACACTGACATGGCAAACACATGTCTGTCCATCTCTGAAAGGCATAAAAAAGAAAAAAAGGGGGAGGGGATGAAATGGTCAAAACACAGCAGGACTATCACTATCTCCGGAGTCAAAGCTGGAGGTAATTAGAAGAAAGATTTACAATTCAAAAGGACCTGGGCAAATCTGTATCTATAACCTCTATGGCCATAACCTAAAAAAAAAAAACACACTTTTGGATTCTCCATAGATTTCCTAAGCAAACAGTCCCCAGACCTAGCATCTCTAAAAGACTGTGTTTATTTTCACTTCATCTGGCTTCTTTCGTGTCTTGATAATTTGCCCTCTCGGTTGCTTGATAAAGGAGATGTGACTTTGCTTCACATTCCTTGGTCTCCAGTCGTTCCTATGAAATTACGGTGAACAGCGCTATCATCCTGCAACTCCTTTGATCTATATCTTGAAGCATTGGCTTCACCTAGACATCAAGTACTGTTTCCTGCTTGATTAGGTCAACTGTACTTCCAAGTGCATGGATATCTGAAAATACAGCAATCTACACAGCCCTGCTCCAGCACGGATCCCTGCAGCTCCTTTCTCCCAGCCGGTTTGTGAGGCTGCTCCTTTTTATTTTAGATTCCAGAATGACTGAGTCTCATTGAGTCCCTGGTATGACCTCAAACAATCTTTTCTCTTGTCCTAGTCCAAGAAACAATGACTCCTTTTAGTGGTACTCATCTAAGCAATCAGTTTCACTCTAACAATTTTTGTCCACACATTAATATTTAAAACTCATCTGTCCCATTTAATTTCAAACATTTCACTCTAAACAGGAATAAAAGTAACTGAGTGGTGGCATCCCCTAAAATTCCCTCCAACACATTTATTTCTCTGCCTTCCTAATTAGTCTACCATAAAGCATCATGAAGTTGACAAAATGAAAGTCAAGTTCTTCGCCACAGGATGATACAGTAATCTCTGGTCCAGCTTTCAGCAGGCCCTTGCTTAACATCTGAAACCACGTGAGCTGGACTGTCAATGTCCGCATTCCTATTGGCGTTGCCCTCTTCTGCCTCTTCCCCAGAATCACTCATCACACTCTCCTTGTCTCACCTGCTGTTCCAATGACCTCTAAATTACAGTATCAGGTAGGTACAAGGACTTCATGTCTCTAGAACCAGTTTGCTGGGGTCCGGGTGTTCAACCTGTGCAGCTCAGAAAAACATCCCATGAGAAAATAATGCTATGTCTCCAGAATGAGAACTCTAACTGGTGATTTCCAAAATTTTTGGATTATCATAAAAACAAATCTAGCTATCTTCTATTCATCATACTCTTCCTCTGAAACTTGGGGAGTACCACAGGTTCCTGGATAAGGTTCTATATTTGGATGCTAATAAAAATAAAAGAAGCCCATGTAGTCTAATGGGGATGTGAGGAGGAGTCAGTATTTGCTTTATGAACCTGAGATCACTTCAGTAATTATGTACTCATAGAAATATTATGCAAGCATATATGACACTTGCCTACTGAATCATATAAAAGATGCTGCAAACACTTGGCATAATACTGAAATGTATGAACAGCAAAACTGCATGAAACTTACTGAACATTGCAGATATAGAACTCTGAACCAATGTCCAGAACTATTTGCATAGTAAAATTTTCCAAAATATACAAATGTTTCCTTTTTAAAATGCATTCACTGGTAATGCAATGGAAAATCATTGCACATTAAACAAATATTTGTTAGTGTTGGACATTGTAAATTAAAGTCGATCCTTTATCAAAAGAAAAACATGCAATTAAAAATGTCACAGAAGAACTAGCCATAGAAGATGAGATATTTTAGAAATACGTATTTAATATTTGTTACCTTGTTTGTTGCTATTTTATAGTCCAAACAGATCAATGTAGACATTACTAGAATCCTAGAATATAAATGACTTAACTTAGGATTTCAACACTGGCTTTAGAGTCAATAAAAATCAATGATTTCTGATTTAAAAATATCTAAGCCAATAGGATAAATTGCTAACATATTTCCTTAGATCCAATAGTCTGAAACTCATTGAAATGGATAGGGATTTTTTCTTTCATCATTTTTGCTAAAAGTGCAAAGTTGATTTTATAACTATATATGTCAGGAAACTCCAATCTACTAATATCTTCATTGAACTTGAGGTTGACCATATTTTTCCGATAACAGTCTTCTTTTCTCTCCATCTTATCGCTTTTCACTATCATGCTGCATAAGTATATTGTATAATGCATATTGTTCAAAAACCAATCAACTTCTCCAGGAAGTTCAGAAACGAAGACACACACTCATGTACATGTTTACACATATGCACACAGTTGCGCATACATGTGCAACCATGCACACACAAGCACACAGGCGCAAGCAAACATCCAATAACTGAAATTACATATTTTTCAGTATGCGTTTTAATAGATATATCAGAAACCAGAAAGAATTTTACACAATTAATATACTTATTTTTAAAGTAATTTTATTTGTTATTCAAATATTTTTAAGTAAATACACAAACCAATACATTTGTGTATAAATAGAGTGAAAACAGGTAGCATGTATACTTTTATATTTACATTAAAGTTGGGTCATTTAAAGCCAAATAATTATTTTGTATGGTTTTTAGGGAAAATAAAAGAAAATTTGCTACTATAGTTCAGACATCCCATTAAAAGGCCAGTAAACTGGCTGAGTACCTTGTAACGATGATAGCGTTTTGACATCAGAGTGCTAATAATCTGCATGTTTTTGATATCCTAGCAGATCAATTAACATTTTTATAATACATGGTTTTGTTTAATAATTTGTAGTGTAACTTAAAAAAAAATCTAGTGGCCGGGCGGAGGTGGCGCACGCCTTTAATCCCAGCACTCGGGAGGCAGAGGCAGGAGGATCTCTGTGAGTTCGAGGCCAGCCTGGTCTACAAGAGCTAGTTCCAGGACAGGCACCAAAAACTACAGAGAAACCCTGTCTCGAAAATCAAAAAAAAAAAAAAAAAAAAAAAAAAAAATTCTAGTGCTTTTGCTAAAATTACAATGGCTTATAGCAGAACCCCTCCCCCCCAAAAAAAACCCTACGTATCTGCCCCCAAACAGTTTGTAAACCTGTTACAAGGTGTGGCTGACACACCCTCTTCCCCTCCCCTAAATTTCTCCATCCCAGGAGCTGGGCTGCCCTTTCCTATGTAATCCAGTCATTTTGGCTACCTGGCCCTTTTAGGTCTGCTCTTTATGCTCTTGGCCTGTCTCTTTTCCCTGGCCGTACCTTTTGGTAGGTGGTCCTCTTGGGCAACCCCTTCCTCCCTCTCCTTGCATGGCCCAATTCAGAGACATCACTTTGAATTCTTCCAGATGTCCTTGTTTCTGGTTATGCTCTCCCTTTTAGCGACAATAAACCTTCTCCTTCACCACACTTAGGAGCCGTCATGTTCTTTCCTTTTTTATTTCCCTTTTTTCATTTATAAAAGTATAAATTCATCTGTTTTCGTTCTAAGCCTATTGACACATAAATACATAAGTCTGTATATTCAATTACGAAGTTTTAAATAACAAATAAAATTACTTTTAAAAAAAGATATTCGTTTGTTGATTTATTTTTTTTTTCAGTAAGTTATTCTCTTGCCCACGTCATAGGCTAATTCTTAACTGTGCACAATAAAGTGGCTAGAAAGATAAGCAGGAAGTCTAAGACCTGAGACTGGGAGATGCCCTTTCAGCTTTCAGATTTAAGTTCTGCAAACACTCGGGAGAGAGTGTGGTGAGCAGACACATTCTCAAGCTGTTCTTAACAAGGCATTTACGGGTTGTTAAGTACTTTTGAGCCTCCCGCAGAGGCCGATAAGCTAAACAGAATGATAGGCAAACGTAGAACTCTTATTTACAGTTAACAAAAATTGGAGTTCACAGTCTCCCTAGGAAGAGTGAGCTCAACAAAGATCCTAGATTCTCTAAATAGATCCTAACGTCGTGACTTAGGAGTAAGGAAGGTCTGAATTCCAATGAAAGATTTGAAGCCAACTGGGTACAATCTCAATATCAAACTAATTTATGATCATTTGATCAAGCATTGGCTGCATGTCAGTACCAACTGGAATGTACTGGCAAAACTGCACCAACAGCAAGGGAGCAAAACAGGTGAACTTATAGTTGATCTAGATACTGGAGTTTTCCATACATATTTTTAAAAATAAATATAATGTATATATCTTAAATGGTGAAAGATTTATATTTAATCTGAGAATTAAATCTATTTTAAAACATAATAGCATGGACATTCAAACATAGAAACATCACAGGTGAAATCAAGACATTGACGATGTGTTTTAGTAGGATATTGGACATATTAAGAACAAGATAACAATGCAAATCATTCAGATTGATAAAATAAAAACAGTAACATCTGGAAAATATACACTTAAAAGAAATAAGGTTTTTATTAAAAACATAATTTTTCCAAAGGTGATAAGAAATGGAAAGCCACAGCCATCACACTTTGTAGAAACCATGAAGGATAAATGCAGTGAAAACCATGCTCATACACATAACAGCAACACTTTTGAAAATTAAATATAAGAAGAAAAAACAAGAAAAAAAGAAAGAGCATAAAAATATATCCTACTACAAAGATTATTCCATGTCTCAGCTGTAATAAACAATTTTGTTATGAAACTTTCCTTACTAATCCTTTGACATAAATGAGTAAAGATATATTTCTGTAGGGAAGGTGACTGGGAGTGTAATTTTTTTCCTTCTCTCTGTTTTTTAATTTTTTTTTTTGTTTGTTTGTTTGAAGGCAGGGTTTCTCTGTGTAGCTCTGCTCTCCTGGAATAATGCACCTCATGCCTATAATACCAACACCAACACTTTGTAGTCTGAGGCATGAGGATCATGAATTCTAGGTCAGCCTGGGCTGCATACCAAGACTTTATATCAACAGAAAATATATAAGGCATAGTTGCATTTGGTCTAAAATGGGTTAAAGGTAATAGATGGTTTTAAAATCAGACTGGCAAAGATGGAGGGACATTAATAGAGAAGGTAACTTTTTTTTTTAGTGCAGGTTGTCTTATGTATTTTGATATGAGTCGTGGCCTTATGGTTATTTTCTGAAATCTCTGGAGTCATACAGCTGTGATTTGGGCTGCTATATGTGACAAATAAATTTATTTGTTAGGGTAAATAGATTATGGGAACTTTTTCATTTAAAGTGAATTTTTTTAATATGTGGGATTTGGAGAACTAAATAAAATTAAGAAAGGTTCCAGCTAATATGCAAGCTTTATTGCATAGAAGTGTTATTTTCTTGTTTATACCCAGAATAATCAAAAGTCAGTCTAATTTTCCATTTTAGCTTCCATTCAGCAAAATCGATATATAAATGATTGTTTTCATCTCCTCTTTTAGCAAATGCTGTCTCTTAATGTGGATCTCCAGCACTTCCATGGACACAGCAGTATATGTGATACTGTGTTAAACAATGTCAGTTCATAACAATGCTATGGGAGTAAAATGTGATTTTAGCTTAATTATTGGTTCTAGTCTAATCAAATATTCTCAAGCATTTCAACCAGGCATGTCAATGCCTTTTGATCTAGGAAACCTTGTACAAAGGCAGCCAAGACCACAAGAAAAGTACAACTCAAACTTTTTTTCTGTGTTTTAAACTTGTGTTGCTGGAACATATATCATGAGTCATCTTGTTAATAATATTAGAGAAGAACAGATCAAGCAAAAACCATGTGGCTTAGAGCAACCTGCCAGGAGAAATCTTCTAAAGCACCCTTCAAGAACTGCTTACCTTGATTTTGTCTCAAACATTGGGGGCTGACTGTGGAATTTAAGTTCAAGGATAACATACAGGTGACTATTTCCTGGCAGCCTGAAGGTTCCTAGACAAGATCTGGAAAGAACAAGGTTACACTTAGTGCACCGTTTTCCACGCCATCTTATAATTCAAAAGATGTCAAGGATGCAGGCATTTGACTCACTGTTATTAAACAGAAAGGTATATGTATTCCATAAATGACACTATTTTAATTTTAAGATCATTCTTTTCCATTAATGAGAGCTGTTATTCCATCTGCTATAAAATTTCCTAAATTATAAAGTGTGCTATTACATAGCACAAAAGCACTATGGGATTACAGAGGAGGGGCTTTACTGGGATGAATATCAAAATCTGTGGAAAAAAAACTACTGTAAACCTCAACAAATAAACATTTAGGAAATCTCAAGGGATTCAGAAAACAGGATGCAAAAGTCTTCATTCCAGGAATTTGATTGAAATAAATTCTTAAAAAAATGACATCACATATTGAGCAAGAATATAAAAACTTCTCCAAAAAATGATACAACATCAGTAATTGAAATGTTACTATAGCAATGACAGTGATTGCGGCAAGCATTTAAATAAGCTACCTCACTTAATTTCCATAAAATTATTTCATTAAAAAATGCATGCAGTTTTGGTGAGTTGGCTCAGTAATAGTTAAGACCATTTGCTACTTTTCAGAGGATCTCGGTTGAGTTCCAAGCATGTATATGGTTGCTCACAACTATGTGCACCTCTCATTTCAGGAGTTCTGATGACCTCTTCATACTTCTGTAGGAACTGAGCATAGATATGGTGTACATACATAATATAGGTAAAATATTCCTGTGTGAACAAAAAATAATTAATAAATAAATATATACGTGTGTATATACATTTCTGTGAAGGTACATAAAAATACATTCTCTTTGTGTGTGTTCCTCTGTGTGTGTGTGCCTGTGTGTGTAGTTATACATAGAGACTTAAACAAACCATAAAGTCTAGCATGGTTGTTAAGTTGCTAAGAGACAAAAATTAGAGAAGATACAAGATACCTGGGAATGTCTGTTGACTAACCATGATCTTAAATTTTTTACATAATCCTAAAGTAATTTGTCTAGTGTTTCATTAGGTCCAGTTAAAGGTTTACATCACAAATATTAGAATATCTGGCTATTAAAATAGCTTGTTCTCACTTAAGAATGCAATGTATAATTAAGAACTATGGATTGGTAGTTATTCATCTATAATAATCAAACTTGTAGGCATACTAGTCATGTTTTCAATGTTAGAGATATATTTTAGATAGGTGGTCATCAAACACTTCAGAGACCTACAGAGTGTGATATTTAAGATATTTTAATAACCTAAGGTTTTCATGACAGTGAGACACGTTTGCTCTGGAAGCACCAATTTATTACACAAAAAGGATGATAAGCATTGAAGAACCCCCATATAGAGTTTTCTTTCTTTGTGCCACATTTAACTACTGAGTAAGAAATTGTCCTTGCTTTGACTATTGACAGTATCTTATTAAAATTGGACAAGCAGGACACAAAAGAAAGTGACTGACAAACTTTACCAAAATGAGCCAGATATTTTCGGCTGTAGTACAAAGATGAAAATACCAAAATTGCAGTGGAACCTTGTGTGACTCTCCAGGAAGCCAGCTGCTTCCGTCATTTCTATAGTTCTGGAAGTTGTTTTCTCTGCCCTTCCTGATTACTCAGGTAATATTATAACCTTATCAGGTCGCTGATAAACTTGAAGATGAGATTGTTATACTTACAGTTTTCTTTGATACCAAATTCAGAAAAGAAACTCACAAAAGAGGTGTAAGTTTGAGAGACATAAAAGCTTAAACTATTTCTCTAAGAAAATGTTTTGAAGCTTAAGAAGATAGTTTTGGGACATTAATACCAATATGATAGAAAATGGTTTAGGCATAAAACTTTACATTTATCAAGATAATATAGATTAAATAGAGTATTTTATCCAAATATGCCAAATTTGGACAAATGGACTGAACATTATGAATATAAATCTTACCTGATAGTTGTTTTATTGTATAAATTTTACTATTTTTGAGTTAAAACATTTTCTTTTTATTTAGACAAAAGGTGAAAATGTTGTGGGATAGTTGTAAATTGTCTGAAGATACATTGCTCTGACTAGTTTAACAAAGAGCTGAATGGCTAATAGCTAAGCAAGAAGTTTTGATGGGAATTCCAAACAGAGGGATGTCAATGAGACACATAGAGAGTTGGACATACGGAAAGAAAGAAAAGTAAAAAGTCACATGGCAAAATATAGATTAATAGAAATGAGTTAATTTAAATTCTAAGAGTTAGTTAGTAACAATCCTAATCTATAATCCAAGCTTTCATAATAAAAAAAAGTCTTGTCATTGTTTCTGTGACCATAAGCAAAATGGCATGTCACTGTTTCTGTGACCATGAGCACATACGATAGTTTTAGTAGCTTATATTTTTCTCATGAATAAAATGAAGATACTAAACTATTCTAAGCAATACAATCATGATTAATTGAGAGTGACATTATCATTAAGCTTGAAGAACTGGCACAGTTTGAACTTTGGGTTACTTCACATTATAATATCCACAGAAACGAACCCTTATTTTATTTTATGGTTGGAGCTAAGGACCCTGGCTGCTTTCATTCTCCACTTTCAGTTACTCAGCCTGGTAGTTGGGATCAAACCCTTATTGGTTTACATTATATAACTTGGTCCTGTTCCCTATTCCTGCTTTATTCTAGATTTCAGTGTGCAGAAGAGCTATGTTCCTTTATTCTCAGTATTGGTACTAAATCATGAGTTATCATTAAAGCTGCTGTTATTAAAACTGAAAATCATATGAATACATTTAAAAAGGTCATGTGTGCAGCATGAATTGCCATGGCACTTTATGATCAAGTTAAGTTCAGTGCCTTCCACAAAATTGTACCCAGGTGCATAGTGTATGGGAAGGTTGGGGAAAGAGTTTAAATAATGATCTTGACTTTTAAAATCACAGATATGTATGTACACAAACACAGAAAGCTATTTTGGCCACCACACATCTGGGAGGATTCTGAGGAGTTACAGATTGCAATGGGCAGTAACCATTTTCTCAAAATATTAAGCATCATCTCTAAGAATCTCTTCCAAATTTAACATCAAAAGCACTTAGATAATCAATATATAAGTAAATATCCAAGATTAAAAGAAACCTTGCAGTATTATAATTAATTATACAAAAACAAGAGATACTATATTTTATATATGTCAACTTTCCTTTAAAAAGAACAAAAAATCTGATTAAGCTTAATTTTTCTTCAAATTCTAGGAATAACAAGGTTTTCTTTTTACCAAAAATATGAGCATCTAGTGTCTAAGTCTATTGGACCATACATCTGGACATACATACAATGGACATTTCTACTATATGCAAATTGATAGACATTTTTTGCATCTACTTTTTAAAATTCATAGGCCACAAAGAAACATCATGTTGAAAATATGCATTAGTAACACTGAGATTTAAAAAATTAAGTAATTGAAACAGATTCTGTCTTACATAATCTTAGGTATGATACTAAAGACACAAAATTCTCTTAAATAATCCTCCACATCCTAGCGTATTAAAACACATGAACTATATTCAGTTTAATGGAATTCAACTAGCTTAACACATAACTTTACAATGTGTGCCTTGATAATATCTAATTATTCTATTACTTTTCTTCCAGAGCAAAATAAAACTGGTTTATAAGCATTAATTTTTAAATTTGTCCTTAACACAGTGAAAACTCAAGTATTTTAAATAATAAGTTTACTAACATGTTATGTTGTTTGTTATCCTATATTTTGCTTTTGGGTTAAAATGTGTAATCCAACACCATCAGTCTTGACAACATGGAAGAGATGTGTGATTCAACTGGCACTTGATATTATCTGCAGATTATCCAATGTCACAGATTTTTTTTTTCTTTTTACGTTTGGCTGCTGCAAAATGCAATCAACATAATTTTTTCTGAAATATTCTCGAGATAACAGTCACAGATTTATAAAGGCATGGACTCACCAGGAATTTTCTTCCATTTAGTTGGAGCAGCATAAAATATGGATAAGTTCTGAAGTAAAATTCAGAGTTAATCCATTTTTATATCCCTTCCCCATGTATACTAGAAGACAGGGATATTATGGGTATAGATAATCAAAATTTATCTCCATCATGTGGAACTTTGGGAAATGTTCAGGAGACTGCTGCATCTGCCTGAGGAGCAATAGATACCACAAGTGTAACTTTTACTAGGCAGTGTGATTGGGAGAGTGGGTGCTTTGCTCTGTAAAATGGAATGATGTTTCCTTCTGGCACATTTCCGTCAATATAATCATTGTTTGTATATATAATTCTTCGATAAATGGTTAAAAATATGATTTGTGGGGAGCCGAGGAGTCCCTGACTGAATAATACAAAGTGGGTGTAGTCCTGAATAAATTTGTACTCTTTGACGTGGACGTGATTTTGTCAAGACCTTTATGTTTCAGACCCATGGGAAAGGCAGAGCCTTCTCCAGGAGATTCTCAGTGGGATGGGAAGGCCTTCTTGTTTTGGTCAAAATAAGAATGCTGACTTTGTTTACTAATGATTGCCAGTACATGCAAAAACTGGCAACTGCAACTTCCTTCTGCTCTATGACTACACCCTGAGATTGCTTCTCTACAGGGACCTTATACCAGGTTAACTAACCCATCCCCCTGTTCTATACATACTAAACACACTGAAATTTTAGGTTGTGGCTTAGTTGGTGCCATTCTATCAGAGAAAGCACAATCCACTTGATTCCAGCTTTCCTGGGATTGGTGTTTCTGTTCTTTCATTACCTCAACACCCTGGTCAAGCCAGGTAAAATGCACATAGGACATGATGCAGATTATTCTTAATAACTCAAGGATAAAAGAGAAAATCTAAACAAATTTCATATTACTTGACTTTAACAAATGTCCAGCTATTTTGCATTGGCACATATGAGCACTTTGCTCTGTGTACGTAAGAACTCTGGGAGAATATGCAACTATTGGAGGTAACAGGAACTTGTAGAGACAAGAAACTAAAGATTTCAAAATTGGGAGGTTTTTTTTGTTCAATACCTTATACACTCTAACTTTCTTTGTACTCCAGATTGGAAAAGTTTGCTCTTTCTTAAGATCATAAAAGTATTTTGAACATGGGTAGTACCAGGCAAAGCTAATGGAAAGTGAAGTTTGTCCTGGAAAGCAATTTGTGTTTCTTTATACAGAAGCAGGAAAATGAACCTTGAAGAACATATTTGCTTATAGCATACCAATCTCTTTGCTTGTATTTTACTATCAGTATTACTATTATTAAGCATCAACATATGAAATATTTAAATATGCTAAAATACAGTTATTGTACCTTTTATTGACTGTATATGTTATACAAATGAAGCTTTGCATATATTTTGTAAAGGCAAAGGTATTTGATGGAGATATAATTGTACGATATATTTTGTTTATTACTGTCTTGGCTAATTCTGTATGCTTTTGGCACTTAATCATTGGAACTCTTTTTCCATTTGTTCTTTTCACATACTACAAATCTGAGTAGCGAGACTGTTTTTTAACCTTTTTGACAAAACACACCCAGAAAAAAAAAAAACATGTATTTGGGGTGTTTCTCAAGCCATATTTAACTGAAGTAACAAATTGTCTTAGTCAGGGCTCACCATTATCAGAACACAACAACTTAAAAAACAAAATAAGTAAAAGATAGCATAAAGAACAAACTAATTGTGACTATTTTATCTTTATTTTCACTTAAATTTCTATCCTTTATTCATATTGTTGGGTATCTTATAATTATGAATCCAAGATGAATTTTTAAACTTCGACAAAATTCTCATCAGCAGATAGTGTATATGGTGGAAACTTATCATTGACAAATACAATAGAGATTAGTAAAATAAAAAATTAATTTTATGTATTACCCATCAACAATATCAGTTCTAAATACAGTGTTTGAAAAGATCAGTTACAATGTTGGAATAATTTCATTATAACTGTATAACTAAAAATTTTTAGAAGCTGAAAGCATGCTTAAAAATTCAACCTATTTTCAATGAAAAAGCATATTTCTGGTTTCTGTTTCATATCGAATTAAAGGCACCTAAGAAAATAAAGCCATAAAAATTTCTCTCTTTTTGAAATCAAATAAACCATGGTGCAGAGTATATTGCTTAAATCACAGAATATACAACTATCCCAAGCAATTTGTAAAACTGTATCCTCACTATAAACTGCTTGATTCTTTGGGACATTGGGCATTGGCATTGTAACTTTCCAATGTGCCAGTACTCATCGTGCCCCCCCCCAAATAATTGAAAGGTCTAAAGGAAGTGTGACATATGCTCAGCAATATTAATAATCAGATACTTTTACTGAAGTTACAATTAGAGAGAAAACACACTCACACTGAGTAATAGAACTTAGTTACCACTAGATGTGATGGAGAAACACCTTTGGCTTGCTTTCACACACACTTCCTGGAGAGGTAATAATTGGTCTCATAATTAAAGTGCCAAGATAAACATACACTAGTTAATGGATATGTAAAATCATAAACTCCTTTGTGAAATGCAGATGCTTTTAGAGTTTAGTGATAACTGGATGGCAAGTTTTGTTATCTACTCTTTGTTTAAGTTTTCTCTCTTTATATTTAGAGAAACTGGGAGGCAACACTATTCACTGTTTAACTGTGGCACTCTGAGAATCACATAAGGTCAAGGGCTTAAATCGCAGGTGACACACGATGCAACTACTTTCTGTTTGGGTATTTACAGAAAATCTCTGTAGCCCATGCCGTAAGACAATCTGAAAATTGGAAAATGGACACTCATGGTGAAAGAGTTTCCTACCTCATAATACATTAAAGTCCACAAACTGAAACCAATCAACTAAATACAGTCACACTGTGGAGATCTGTGGATATCGTCTGTCTGAAATAGCGATGAGCACAACATCTTCAGTGCTTTATCAGGAACTGACTTAATGTGATTGTGTTTTCACTATTTGGAAAGATATTTCCCCTCTTCCCCAACAGTTTTTCAGTCCCTATGTTATACTGCAGTCTGTACATGCTAAAGAAAACTGGGTGCTGTGTTTGTGTGAAGGTATGCAGGGCGTGTTTTGTCATGAGTTCATTTGTGTACTCATAAATTATTGTCTATTTCTTAAATCTTTGTGTAGTTTACTTGAAGGAATAGCAGATGGTTCAAATTTTACATTTGCTGTTGTTGAAGTTTAATATACCTTTTTAAAAAAATCATGAAGACTATACTCGTTTATTTGGAAAAATAGTATATGAGAGTTTAAACAACAAAACATTGTTTTTTACTTATTTTTTATGTACAGAAATAAAAAGGAGAAAAATCACCCACGGCTGTCAGAACAGTCCTCATTCATGAACTTCTGCCTGAGGAAACCCAATGTGTCAATGTGTGTGCTATGGAAGAAGCAGCTAAACCATGAAGACATTGTATGGCAGACAGATTAATGACACCACTAGAGTTAACCTGCCTAATCTAGGAACAGAACGAAGCCAGAACTAGAACACTGCCGTTGAAGCTCCAAGAAATCATTCCACATAAGTGAAGATGATTCCCAAAGATACTGCACAGAGAGGGCGGAATAAATCTCAAAAGTAATACCTTTGTGACTGCGGGAGTGGCCTATGCTCATAGGTATTTAGGTCTGTATGAATGTGTGCTTTGTTATGCGTCAGGTAACGGCAGGTGTGTTTTCTGTGAATTATTTATTCTAACATGAAAATGTAGGCATAATATGTCAGCATAGGTTTCTCTACCCCTTCCTATGTAGACTTAAATTTAAACATGTAGGTTAGATGACTTCATTGTGACAATTTTCTTCCTGGAAACTCATTTCTTTCAAATGTGGCCTTGTCTATTTCTTTCCTATAGTCAATGAGAATATTGACCGACATTTACTTTTTAGAGCCAATATGATTTATAGGATCTCTATAAATACCTGGGAATTTTTTCTTCATTTTAGTCCATTTATGTTTAAAAGGAACTTTAAAAATATTTTATTAAGATGAGAGTATTTTAGGGTGAACATGAAATTATCTCATTCAAAGTATAAGTGATTAGGGACTGGCAAGATAGCTTAGCAGGTAAAGGTGTATGTCATCAACCCTGATGATTTGAATCTGACACGTTGGATTCACAAGTTGGAAAGAAAGACTCCTACAAGTTGTCCTCTGATCTATACACATGGTCACGTGCCCCCAAGCAAAGAAAGACAAATAACTTTATATAGTAATATATATTTAATAACAAAAATGTGTTTGATTAAAATATAAATGAATATGCTTCTTGCAAAATAAGAAAGAAGAAATGATTAGAATACAGCTTGGTTGTGATGTTTGGAAGATAGAAATAGGGCAAGAATAAAAAAAAGAGGGAGCAGGACTGGCAATGAGGAAAGATGTGAGCTGGGACCATTAACTGCAAACAGTAAGGGAAAACAGCTGAGATAAGGAAATGTGACTTTCAGGGGTGTGTGTAATGCTTCACAGCTACACAATGCTTCATTAATGACTGCATTTCTTCCTGTTATCTCTGTTAAATGTTGTCTAAAATCTAAACACCACTCTAATGATTTAAGAGTAGGATGTATGAGGGAACTGATTTTAAGTTGGGAATAGGGGTTTTTCGAGAATGAAATGGTAAGATAAAAGCTAAGAAGGCTGCGGAGACACAGGATAGGTGCTGCACGATGTTGTTTAGAATACTCTGCCCTAAATCAACCACCTAAATTGACTGTAGTATAACAGAGGTACTCTAAAACGGAAAGTGGATTATTTCAGTGCATTCCTAACACTTCTTTTTTTTTTATTAAATTAATTAATTTAATTATTAAAGATTTCTGCCTCTTCCCCGCCACCACCTCCCATTCCCTCCCCCTCCCCCAATCAAGTCTTCCTTCCTCCTCAGCCCAAAGAGCAAGCAGGTTTCTCTGCCCTGTGGGAGGTCCAAGGACCACCCACCTCCATCCAGGTCTATTAAGGTGAGCATCCAAACTACCTGGGCTCCCACAAAGCCATTACGTGCAATAGGATCAAGAACCCATTGCCATTGTTCTTCAGTTCTCAGTAGTCCTCATTGTCCATTATGTTCAGCGAGACCGGTTTTGTCCCATGCTTTTTCAGACCCCGGCCAGCTGGCCTTGGTGAGTTCCCGATAGAACATCCCCATTGCCTCAGTGTGTGGGTGCACCCATCGCAGTCCTGATTTCCTTGCTCGTGCTCACTCTCCTTCTGCTCCTCCTTTGGATCGTGAGACTTCAGTCCAGTGCTCCAATGTTGGTCTCTGTCTCTGTCTTCTTTCATCGCCTGATGAAGGTTAATATTCAGGGGGATGCTTATATGTTTTTCTTTGGGTTCACTTCTAAATAACATTCATTTTCCTTGTAGCCCATTTATCAGAGCAAAATGACATAAGACAAAATCATGGATTTAATCTGTTTACTTCATTTAGTTTACTTAGTTCAGATGAGAGGGAGTAAAATCCTTTCATTACATCTGCTTGCTATTAATCACTTAAGATGCATGCTACGTATTTATATATTCATCTGATGTTTGTAAGAAGGGGTGACACTCAAACTTTATTAATTTATGTTACATCAGAAAATGCAATCCTGGGACTGGAGAGTTAGATCAGTTGTTAAAACCAGGTGCTGCACAAATCACTAGGTCAGGTTTTCAGATACCAGTACCTAGTAGTGTCCTCCGAATACCTGTAACTCCAGCACCAAAGGATCCTCTTTTTATGACTATCTTTGAGCAGGTACATGAGTGTACATCTGCACACACACACACACACACACACAGTTTACACACACACGCGCACACACACACATTTAAACTTCAAAACCAAGCCTTCATGGCTTTGGGTTTGAAAATTTTTAATACTGCCTTGCAATCTTAAAAATGCTCCTCAATTTTGGTTTTATGGAAATTTTGGATTATAGTCACTTTTAAAACGAGGATAGAATTCTTGTGTGTGCTGCCCTGTACCTTACTGATATTACAGCCTTCTGCCCACTAGAAACCAGAAGCACTTTTAAGTCAGGGCAATAAGAATGTCTTTGATTTTGTTTTGTTTTGGTTTTGTTTTTTTTGTTTTTTTGTTTGTTTGTTTGTTTTTGGTTTTTCGAGACAGGGTTTCTCTGTGGTTTTGGAGCCTGTCCTGGAACTAGCTCTTGTAGACCAGGCTGGTCTTGAACTCACAGAGATCCGCCTGCCTCTGCCTCCCGAGCGCTGGGATTAAAGGCGTGCGCCACCACCGCCCGGCATAAGAATGTTTTTGGACATTGCCAAAAGGCCCCAGAATAAAGTGCAATAACCTCTGGTTAAGAGCAATTGAATTGTGCTAAAGATATTAAGCCTAAATATTTACATTTTTCAAACAGTATTTTACCGTATATAAAATGCATAATAGAAATTACACATTTAAAATAGATAACAGTGTCAGATTTTCAAGTGTGCAATTCTGTTTGAGATGTTTCCATCTAACTTAAAATACATGCAGACGAATTTTCATGTACTAGCCCACGAGAGTAAGTTTAAAGTTGAGTAACAGCTATGTTGGACTTCTGAATTAGAAATAACCATCTGTTCTTCACGTTCTCAATAGACTGCCTTGTGTATTCAAAAGACACAGATATTTTAAATAGCATATAGAAGAGAAAACGGAAAGATCAGAGGTTGGACTGGGGCTAGAGATAATTGACTGGGTAGAATACTTGCCATGAAAGCATGGTGATTGGCATTCAGATCCCTAACACTTAATCAATGGATGAGGTTCATACATCTGTAAAACCAGTGCTGGAAATCAGAGGGAGTTGACTTTTGGGAAGCAAAATGGCCAGCCAATATAAACAAAGATCAAGGTGTACGTCAGTGAATGACTCTGTCTCTAAAAAAGCAAGGTGAAGAAGTGACCAATAAAGACATCCCTTAGTCAATCCCTGGCTCACACAAGCAAGCTCACCTATATAAACATCACACACACACACACACACGGGGGGGAGGGGGGGATAAAGGTAGGATTAAGTATAAGATAAAAAATCTTTTTAGTTTCTAAAGACAGAAAAGAAAAGAAACTCAAAGCAGAGAACACAGTTATACTCAAAGGACTATCCTGGAAATTGCTAGAATCCAGGTGCAGAATTCTAACGAGTGGCTGTAAGGTGAAAGTGAGAAGGGAGATTGGGACTTGGCTAACCCAGAGAAATCAGCAGTTAGATTATTGGCCTTATGTTCAACAGAGGCAAAAGAAAAAAAAAAGTCACTGTGAACCTCTGCCTGTGGCTTCAATCTAAAAATAGAAAAAAGGATTTTTTTTTTATTGCAACTCAGACATTCTTTGGGAAATTCTTTACTTTTTTCATGAAGTTTTATCCTTTATAAAAGTGTCTCCTCTCTTCGGGGCTGTGGATGGATTGCAGATGTGCAACAGACACTTAGATCCTTAGCCCTGGTGTCACTGATGAAGACTGAAGTGACTTGAACTTCTGTGCTGATCTCTGACCACAAGCACACCCATTTTCTTATGTATGCTAGCTTGTGAAAATTGCTCTAAATGAACACATGCTAAAAGTGTCTCTTGGTCAAAGCATTAATGCTTCCCTTCCTGAAGATCTACATTGGTGCCTGAGGGATTGATTCTACAACAAAAGTCACATACTGGATAACTTAAAAAAAAAATATGTCATGACAATTTTAGAGGCTGGATGTTCAAGATCAGATGTCAGTAAGAATGATTTATCCCAAGGCTTCTACCTTTCATTTGCAGTGCTGTCCAGTGTGTTTTCTTCAGGCATCTAAACCTGATGTGTCTTTGTGAGTTCATGCTGTTTTTCCTACCAAAGGCAACACCCAGGTTGAAGCACAACCCACTCTAACAGCATCCTCTTCCCTTAATCATTTGTTTAAAAGTCATGTCTCCAACCACTTGATGTTAGGGTTAAGGCTCAAACATAAGGACTTCAGGATAGGGGAATAATTTGCCTGCAAGTCTTTTTTTTTTTTTCTTTCGGATTTTTTATTTTATTTTTTATTTATTTATTTATTTATTAAAGATTTCTGCCTTCTCCCCGCCACCACCTCCCATTTCCCTCCCCCTCCCCCATCAAGTCCCCCTCCCTCATCATCCCTAAGAGTAATCCGGGTTACCTGACCTGTGGGAAGTCCAAGGACTACCCACCTCCATCCAGGTCTAGTAAGGTATTTTCCCTTTTAGATTTTCTTTGAGAATTTCATACATGTATGCCGTGATAGAAGGACATCTATACCCCTCATTTCTCACCAGTATTCCTGCATACCCCCACCAACAACTCTGCCTCTTAGCTTCATGTTTTCTTATTTTGTTTTCTTTGTCAACCTAAGTCCAACAACATTTTCCACGTCTGAATGGCTGTAGGGCAATATAACATGGAAAATCTATCATTGGCCACAATCTCAAAAAAGGGTTCTCTTTTTTCCAGCAGTTATCAACTACCGATAGCTCCTCAATAAGTTAGGTGGGGGTTAAAGACCTTCTAGCCCATCTATGCCAGTATTTTAGTTTGGTTGACCTTGTACAAGCCTTGTTACAGATTAATTTATCTAATACAAGTTTGTTATGATAGTCATATCCTGTCCAGAATAAAGCATTTCACAGAATTCCCCTCTACACCTCAGTTTTTACAGTCATTCCAGCTCCTTTTCCACAATATTAACTGTGCCTTGGTAGTCATGAGGAGTTGTAAAAGATGTCCCATTTAAGGATGGACACTGAGTCTCTTCTCAACAGTTTAACTATTTATGGTCTCTCTTAACTGTTGTCTACTGCAAAAAGAGAATGACAATAAAGCAGGATCCAGTCTTCTGCTGCATACAAGAAACACACCTCAACCTCAAAGACAGACACTACCTCAAAAGTAAAGGGTTGGGAAAAGATTTTTCAATCAAATGGACCTGAGAAACAAGCAGGTGTAGCTATCCTATTGTCTAAAAAAATAGACTTTAAAATAAAATCAGTCAATAAAATGGAGAAGGACAGTTTATATTCATAACAGGAACAATCCATCAAGATGAAGTCTCAATCCTGAACATCTATGCCTCAAATGCAAGAGCATCCACACATAAAAAAAAATTACCAAACCTTGAATCACACATCAAACCCCACACATTAATAATAAGAGAATTCAACACTTCACTGTCCCCAATAGATAAGTCAACCAGACAGAAGTTTAACTGAGAAATAATAGAATTAACACATGCCTTGACCCTTGACCCAAATAGACTTAATGGATATTTACAGAACATTCCACCCAAACACAAAAGAATATACCTTCTTCTCAGCACCTCATGGAACCTTCTCTAAAATTGACCACATACTCAGTAACATAGTAAACCTTAACAGATACAAAAAGCTGCAGTACCCCCCTGATTATCAGCTCCCCATTGATTGATTGAGGGAGACATGGGGCTAGCAAGAAACCTGGAACTAAAGAAATTACCAAATAAGGATAATCCCAGCTAAGACCCTAAGTAATAGAGAAGAAGGTGCCTAAACTGGCCTTGCTCTGTAGTCAGACTGATGAATATCTTAAATATCACCATAGAATTTTCATCCAGCAACTGATGGAAACAGAGGCAGAGACCTGCATTGGAGCACTGGACTGAGCTCCCAAAGTCAAGTTAAAGAGTAGAAGGAGTGAGAATATGAGCAAAGAGGTCAAGACCATGATGTGGACACCCAAGGAAACAGTTTACCTGAGCTAATGGGAGCTCACCACATCCAGCCATACAAGGAAGGAAACAGCATAGGACCAAAGTAGTCCCTCTGAATGTGGGTGACTGTTGTATGGCTGGGGCAGACTGAGGGGCCACTGACAATAGCACCAGGATTTATTCCTACTGCTTGTACTGACGTTTTTGGAACCTATTCTTTTTGGATGGATACTTTGCTCACGGATATAGTAGGGAGGCTGTTGAACTTCCCCCAAAGCAATGTGCCTTATCCTCTCTGTGGAGTGAATGGGGCGGGAGAAGGATGGGTTAGGTGGAGGTAGTGGGAGGAGGGGAAGGAGTGAGAACTGGGATTGGTATGTAAAATGAAAAAAGATAGTTTGTTTTCTTATTTAAAATCTATTTTCTTTACTTCACTTTTTTATACTGTATCTTTTAAGAGGTTTTCTGTGTCTGGACCTGGCTTTGCTTAGTGCCTGCAGCATTCTCTGACTGCATGAGACAAACCTTAAACTGCCATGTCAGACACTGCGTAGCTCATTTAGGGAACGGTGCCGGCTCATGGTGCCAGTGCTGTCTTAAGCCCACAGGTAGTGGCTGTTAGCCACATCTCTGTGCAGCACTGAGCTCTGGCCCACCTGAGAGACTGCAGAAGTAGGAAGCCCCATCCAGCTTCTCGTCCAAAACATTTCTTAGCTTTCTCAAGCCCTTTCTTTAGATATTCAGTCCCCTCATTGGGCATATATGTAGTTGTATTCTTCTTTGGGCCACCATCTCACAAATAATGACATAGAAACTTATTATTAATAATGAAAGTTTGACCTTAGCTTAAGCATGTACATAACTAATTCTTAAAACGTAATTTAACCCATGTCTTTTAATCTAGATTCTTTTATGTGGCTCAGTTTCCTTTACTCTGTACAGGCCATTCTGCTTCCTCTGTGTCTGATAGGTAACTCTGTCTTTCTTCTTCCCAGAGTCTTCTCAGTCCTCAAAATTCCCACCTAGTCTTGTCCTGCCTAGCACTGGCCATTCAGCTATTCATTAAACCAATCAGAAGGCACCTTGGCAAAGAAACGTCTACACAGTGTAAAAGAATATTCCACAACAGTATTCCCAGGAAAATTTCACATTAAGTTGATCACTGAACTAAGAAAAAAACTGTTTTAAAAAATGCAAGGCATAAACATGAAAAACAAAGGGAAAAATGTGACACATTGAAAGAACTCACAGCTCAAATATATGTGTTGGAATTCCAAAGCAGAGAAGGAAGAGGACAAAAATGAAGCAATGGATACTAACTACCCAGAGCCTAGAAAAAAATATAAAACACCCAATTTTGGAATTACAATGTAGAAATGAAATACCTTAGATGTGAACACATATTAAAAAGAAATGAAAAGCAAAATTAAAAAAAACCCTTACATGTAGTTAGAAAGATAAGACAAATCATGTTCATCAAATATCAAAAAGAGCTTAATTTGTAACAAACACCTTTATAACTCAAGAGAAAATACTGCACATGTAGGAGTGAAGTGGAGATATGAGAATACACACACACACACACTCAACAACAGTCACTCTTAAAACAAATGGGAAGTGAAATTTTAAATATTTTAGGGTAAAAAAAAGGTGGCTGTACACAATATTTGTATCTAGAACTTGGATTAGAAACAGTCCTTACACACACACACACACACACACACACACACAAAGAAATCAGACAACAAACAAACACAAAACAAATAAAAAAAATGAATGTAACTGAGCTGACTTATTTTCCTGCTAATACAAAGAAGTAGCTAATAATAATTTTCAAATTCTTCAAATGTATTTTTGCTACCCCCTCATACAACCATCACTTTTGCACTTTCTCTTTTTGTATTTCAAAATATACTGTGGTTTTGACCTAATCCAATACAAGCTACCATTTTTCTTCTAAGATCATGCCAAGACTCACTGTTTTTCTTACCCTTTAATTAATTTGAAATATCATGGTTCTTACAAAGACAAAAGGTCTCAAAATCATTACCACCCTCTCAATGAACCATCACTTCAGTAAATTAACCTCAATGGAACCATACCTATGACCTCAGAAATCATATTTGATGATGAAGTGCTTTCTTAGAACATGTTAGGACTGGCAGTGTAAAATATCCATGACTATATTGGCTGTGATGAGCAAAGTAATGACTGTCCCTTTTGTCCCCATAAGGCACTGTTGGTGCTAATAATGACATCACTCATGTCTACTCCAGATGCCATCTTAGCTTATATTATCATATCAGAATAACTGGAACTTGGTAGAATATAAAGACTTTTTATGTTCTCAGTGGTTGGGATGGTTCTGATATCTAGCAGTGGCTTGCTAGCTAACGGGGTCCCTAAAAGTCCAGTTTCTAAGGATCTCTCTCAGGGTTTGATTAAAGACACCACAACAAGCTAAAGTAGGCTAGAAATGTGGAGGTTAAGAAATCTACTCACGACAGGTTCTCTGTATTCATGTCTCTTTATTCTCCTTTTCCCTCTTATTCTCTATTTCCTAGTATTACTCTTGTAGCAAAGATTCCTAGTCATATATATCCTTATAACCAGCAATTCCCCAGCCTTAGAATTTCCAGAGCTGGGATACTTTTTGCCCACCACACACACAAACACAGATCTGTGGCTCAAAGGAGGGAGTAATAGTGCATGGCCAGTGAACTCTTAATGGAGAAAGTTAGTTAAGAAAGGAATTAAATCATCAGGGAATTCTAGAGGGAAAATGCAATACACTATATTTTTAGGTGGTTAGATAAAAAGTTTGTTTTCAATAAAATCATGAATAGGGCAGGGATTGTACTTTAAATCATTATGCCATTTATTTTCTCCCAGCATGCATAGAGGATATTGGGTAAGCAGGAAACCTATGTAAACAGTCAAGGGGAAGTAATTGCTTCTGATCTGTTTAGCACATTCACCAGATACTGCAGTTTCTAAGGGCCTACATCCTGAGTTTACACTTATTGCTCTAACCAGTACAAACAAAGAGGAGACCAAGGCCTCTAAATTATCAGTTTTGAGGTATGCTGTTATCAGCTGTTCTAATTGTGGTCATTTGTGGGTCTGTGCCTCCAGTAAACTGAGGTGAAAGTGAGCATAAGGAGTTAGGAATCTTTTAAGGAAGGTTAGTTTTGGGTCCTTGTGTTCCTTATCTATAAGTGAGGTAAAACCAGAGCAGTAGCTTGGGCACGTAGTATTTCTATGTCCTTGGATATCTGTGAATATCTTAAATGGAATGTTCTTTCCTAGACACTAACCACTGACCAAATGCTTGTTATTAAGATAATTGAGGGAACACAGATCTCTGTGTTTACCATGGAGAAAGGAATAAGGCTTTGGCAGTGGGAAACTGTTTTCATGCATAGATAGGGTAACGTGATGAGTAAGCCCCCAAAGCACAGGAGACAATTATGAACTGTGGGATACTTTCCAAATATGTAACAGAAAGGGAGTTAATTACAGCAAAAATCTACAGCAAAAGACAGCCACTTTATTCACAAAGCAATAACGCCAAAAAGTCTTGCCTACCAGGGCCCTATCAGGGCTCCTGGCTCTGAAAAGTCACTCATGAGAAGATGGCTGAACAATTACGGTATAATGTTGCAACTTGAAGCATCTAGTTGCATCTACACATTGTAGATAATATATGCACTGCTGTCAAGTGCAAGGGATTGGAGCCAAGAGAGAAATTCAAAAATGTCAAACTCTCTTTATAACAACCCACTATCCTGGTAAACAACCAGTTCCTCAAGACAGATCTACTCCAGAGACAGTCATTAATCTCTTCTGAAGCAGGATAGTAGCCTCATGTTTCAATTCACTCTCTTATGGTACCAACCATTTTAACACAGGTTCAATCTTGTTAAACTGATGTTTATGCTTCCAGAACATGAGGATAAAACCTATTCAAACTGGAACAGATGATGATGGCCACATTAAGGCTACAACAGATACAACAGATGCATTTCAGGACTTAATTTCCAAAGAAAACCGAGTGACTTTGTATGCTGCTTGTTCCTAGGTAAATCTTACAAATTATTTCAAAGAAGTAAGTTCTACCCATTTTTATTTCTTTTTATCACTATAAAAAAAACTGTTTTTAAGACTTTTGTCAGATTGACTAGGAAGATAGTCACGCACATTATGCTAATATGTATGCTAGGATATACTTTCTCTGTACCTATGGCTGAGTTGTTTCAATTAATTTAGTGAATCGCTGATTCTAATTCTTCATTAGAAATATCCTGATTCTTTACACAATCAGAGACATCTCTGCCACAAACTATCCATTTTCCAGACACATTTTAGCACTAGGATGAGCAGAATGAAAGCTCAGACTGATGACTACCCCCAGTAGTACACCATAGAAGAATATCTGTCCTTGCCAAGTATGTTTTACTTTAATATGATTCTCCACATTGATGACCAGCAAAGCTTTTTAAAAGTAAGAAAGACCAACTGGTATTAAAAAAAAAAAATCAGTTAAAAATAACGACTTCAAGAACTTCCCCATGTGCATTTTCTGCATTGCTTCAAGTTGTTAAAGAACACTTCTTATTTTTCTTACAGTTTTAAAAATATATAAAAAATAAATAAAAGTGAAAAGATGAAATAGCTAGACACAGAGAAGAGAAGAATCTTCAAAAATAACTCTTTGATGACTGCTGCTGAGAGGAAATGAAAGGATGCTGAGAGCTGGATCTGAACAGAGATTTGTGTGGGGTTTTCACAGAGATTTATGGTCAACTCACTGAATGCCCCTCTCCATTTCCCAGCAATTGATTTTCCAGCCACTGTGGCCTCTGCATATTCTTTGTGGCACTCCTGTCCCAACACTATGTGTATACCTTCCTTCATTCTCTCCCCTGTTCTGTTCAAGCAAAATTGTATCGGTTTGAACTCTGAAATTATATTTACACTGAAGAGAATGTCATATTCCAACCTCACAGGAGATTTTACTCTAACATTGCCTTCTAGAACAGTATGTTCACGGAAGGAAAAGATTAACACACACATAATAAAATGGCAAATTGACCTGAGCTTTTTGTTTTCCCTTAAAACCCCTTTTGCCCTGGGCAATTGAAAAAGCATTAAGAAATAAAATGAGGAAAAGAGACTCTGCCAGAGAGATGTAAATTGGAAGAAAATCACAATGTTGGGGAGCTAAAAGGAAGCTCAGCCTTTTAAGTACTTTGCTTTAATGTCCTCAGCTTCTCACAGAATCCACATTCTTTGCTGTGTGACTTGGCAATTCGTTTCCCATAAAGGAAACCAAAATTATTACCCCACTCCTGGCTTTAGGCTATTCTGCTTTGATAATGGAATGTTAATAGAAGCGATAGAACAAAGGCTTCAGAACCTTATTTTGCTATTGTCCTTACTATTTTTCATGTCTCACATCATGAGAATATGCTTCAAGAGCCTTTCTCAAAAAAACCTGGATGAAAAGAGCGATCACCCAGATGATCTAAAGGTTGGTCAACTATGTGGATATATAACTAAAACCATCTGGTGGACGCCTCTATGTCTTGCTTTGTGAATTTATGTTACTTGATGTTGAGCCCAATAATCTCAAAATTTCACCTAATAGAGGAGAAAATTAGTTTCCTGGAGTAATAGCACGATTTCCATCCCTGAAAAAGATTTCTGAAACTAAGGACTTTATTTTAGCTTCAGATACTTGATGTCTATATAGTTTTTAATAAACCCTTTAAGTTTTCTGAATCTATGTTTAAACCTTAAATGAGAGTGTTTATATATATATATACATGTATATAACATATATGATATGTTAATTGTGAAAAATGCAGATTGAAATAAACATATGATTAAATTCTATTGACATAATATCATTGTAACTTTTTAAATCTCTTAACATCTATCAATTTATTAATAATGCCTGTTATTTATTAGTAATTTGCTGATTATTGTTGTAGTCAGCTGGAACCATGCTGTAGATACATTTACAGGCTAAAAAGTTCAGGCTGAAAGAACTTCAATAATTGCTGACCCTCACTGCACATTTTTCCCTAATTTTTAGTCAATACATAATCTACTGATTGCTCAAGAAAAGTGTCAACCATTGAAAATAAATTAATTTCTGCATCTGGTCACTAGGAAGCACTACAGCATAATTCACATCAGACTATGCCTTATATCTTTTGATTTGAGCTTGATAAGTTAATTTGCATGCAGACAATGGTGGCTTGGTATATAAATAAGACCAAACACAATTAACAATCATTGCAATCTCTTATTACAATCAATTTTGTCTATGCTGGAGGGTGACTAGCTTTCCTATATGGCCTTTAAAAGATACATTTTAGACATGCCTGAGGCCTATCCTGACTCAAATTACAACATAGTTTCCAAAATCACAAGAAATTAAATGTATTTTGATTTAACTTCTCCAAATGAGGACTGCCTATTTTTGAAATACTTCCCTTCATTAAACACATAAAGATATACACATTCAGCCCTAAGGAGAACAATAAAAATTTGTATTTATACCATTGAGGATCATTTTGGAAAAAATAAGTCAATGCTTTATATATGTGGAACCATCCATTAGCAAAACAAAAATGTGTCTTAAAGAGACTTAAGAGAAATCCAAGGAAACCCTGACAATTGTCTGAGGCACAGAAACTCTAATCTTGACTCAGGTTCAAGAGTCCTGAGTTTACTAGAAAAGCACATCTCTTAGGTGGTTTCCGTTTACCAGGAACCTCTCTTGATCCACTTCAAAAGTCAAGGACATTGGCCAAGGACATCTAGTCCCCTAAGTCCTTGTCAATGTCAATAACGGGCACCAGCCCAAGACCCCTCCTGCCCCATCCTCCTGATATATAAACTCTGATTGCTTTTCTGTCATTTTGCTCTTCTTTCTGCTGCCCAGGAGATAACTTTGGTGGCTTGATCCTCAATAAAACTTTCTTTCTATCCATAGAATTGTCTTTTTCAAGGGTTTCACCTGCTCTCGCTTACATTTGGTACCTTAACCTAGAAGAACAATTGGCTCCCTTTCCTAAGGGCCCTACGTCCGCCTAACCAAAATAAATAACAGATTTTCAACATTGCTGAGTGAATACAGTTTTTTTCTGTTGGCTTCTGCCACCCACCGCATTCTACTGCAAAGTTTTAGAGTTTGCCTCTCCAGTCATCCCTTTCCTCCACCCACTCTACCCAATCATCTCTCTCCTCATCCACTTGGAGTCACCTCAGAGCCACCTGCTCTGTCTTTGTCTTTCTGTCTCACTGCTACTCTCTCATTGGCTCACTAGAGCCTGTCTCACCCGGCTCCTGAAACTTCTCAACAAAAGTCACTCTGGTACGTGAGACAGCTTCTCCTGCTCTTGCCCACTATGACAAAGCCAAGGGCTTCCTAACAGAGGCTCTAGATCCTACTAACCCTGTTACGCCTGCTCTCTGTGTTTGTGTGTGTGTCTGTCTGTCTGTCTCTCTGCCTCTCTGTGTGTGTCTTTCTGTCTCTCACCTCCAAGAGACATTTTGACAACCCTATATACTACTGAAAATGGTTCCCTTGAGCTTTGAAGACAAAGGAGAGGACATGTTTTTGCCCCTATTGACTACCTCTCTTTGCACCTATAGCTAGATACAGCAGCTAGGATACAGCAACCTTGCTTACAGCCACTAGCAAAAGCCTTCCTATTAGCCCAGAACTCTCTAAACTCATGTTTAACCAACACCCTGTCTCTGTCCTCTGACCACATTGGCTCAAGAACCTCCAATCACAGAAGAGTCTCTCTATTCTTATATCACCTGTCTAGAATATTCTAATATCTCACTTGTTTCTGCCTTCTTTTAAACCAGCTATACTCTTTCCCAGAGCCACTATTCTCACCACTTCTGTGTAGAATCATTTGAAATCCTTACCTACAAAAGTTCACAACTTTATATTATTTCCCGTCTGTCACATTCTGACTATACTTTGTTCACAGCTGGAAGCTTAACTCTCAGCTCCACTGGCTCCTGCCTACTGGGCTATGCTGTTGTATCGTCCGACCAGGTTATAGAGTCTGCCCCTTTATCAACAGGCCACATCAAATGATATAACTTTGGGAAATGCTTTCACTGACAGTACTGCTAAAGAGGTCAGCCAACACCTCCACTCTCATTTCTCTATTGTCTTCTTGGCTCCATCAATCGTAACTGGTGCCCATTCCCAGTCTCAGCAACAGGTCCTCTCTTCATTGGCTAATCTACAAATTCTACTGCTTGTTGTTACAGCAACAAGCCATCCTATGCCAGCTCCTCTTCCGAGGTTCCCTGGTCAGTGCACTTAGAGCTAGAAAGTCTGCTTTCACCTTAAGACATTCTGGCTTTCGAATACCTGAGGGTACAAAAAAGGTACTTGTTGCTTGCTTATGATACAAAATTGAGATCATTAAAGTAAAGTTTAAATTACTTGAGTTTGTTAAATAAAAAGACTTTAGACATTAAGTTTAAAATCAACTGCAGGCTAAACTGGTTTCAAGCGTAAAGGTCAGGCCTTGCCTTTTCCTAGAACTGACAGGACAGATTTCAATAAAGAAACAAACTCAAAGCTAGCATGATGTTGTTTCTGACTCAAACTTGCTTGTTACTATTTCCCTATGTTTCAGCTATCATTTTAAAAGGACTTACTTCACAACTATGCAAGTTGTAGTAATGAGCATGAAAAGAAGGTTCATGCAAATGATGAGGATCTGAGAAAGTACTCAAGGTATTTGGAAAAAAAACGAGGCTTAAAGAGGATAATATGGCACTAAAATTTCCAAGCTCAAAATTTAACACCCCAATGTTAAACCTACTTTTAAATCAATAGAAGTGTGGTAAATTATTGAGTCAGTCTTGACAGCAGTTACAGATTCTGGCTGGCAAAGCTTTCAATAAATTAGAAGCACTGGCAAAAGGGTGTTTGCTCTTTTATCTAAGGACTATTTTTTGGGTCCTCAAGCCCCTTTCCCCTTTTTTCTCTTCCCTGCCAGGACATGTCTTTTCCATTACAGCATTACAGATGAATGCAGATGAATGCTCATGCTTCTATCATGCTAATGACTCTTTCTTTTCTTTTCTTTTCTTTATTTTTTTTTTTTTTTTTTTTTTTTTAGTTTTTTTAGTTTTTCGATGCTTATGCTGGAGATGTTGTGGAGCAAGGGAAATACTCAGCCATTGCTGGTGGGAATGCAAACTTGTGCAATCACATTTTATTTAACTATATGCAAAACTTAAATTTAACTGTGTGTAAATGCACATATACTTACTGTTAAATGTTTTATATAGTCTGTTCATTGTATCTCATTCCAGACTAAGAAAGCAGTAAGTTTCATATTTTAAATTGGTATGTACATTTAAATCGCTTACAAAAATGCTGTATATGTAATCCCGCCCTTCTTTAAAATATATTAAGCTGTTCTCCACTATTGTAAGCTTCTATTGCAAGCAGTTTTTTCTTCTTTGTCTTTCACAAGTATAAATCTCACCCCTTGCGTTAAAAACCAGTGCAGACAAGCTTCGACACAGTTCTCCAGACAGATTCTATACTGTAATAATAATTTACCTATATCTGATAAACAGCCATCAACTGCTCAGAGATCTGGGGAATATGGTATTTAAATGTTTAATTATTAAAAGACTTTTCATAACAGAGAGGCAGATCGGCTGCTATCAGCAGCACTCTATTTCCTCCAGAGACAGAAAACAGATGGGCACAGAACAACGTCCATTTACCATTTGCTTCATCAGGTGAAAGCACTAACCACTAGGAAGAACTGCTTTTCATCTAAACTCCTGAAGATCTCCAGACAGTGGATAAAGGAAAATTGGAATCAACAACATAGCTGCTCAGGGAGAGGTAGGTTTGTCTTTCTATAGATTTCCTAACCCACAGCATTCTTGTGAGTTCCAGGGAACTGAACTGAAGGATTCACCTTAAACAGATCAGATACATGCCCTTCAATTCCCGGTCCTGAAAAATATTTTTTTCTTCCTAAACTTAACTTTGTTCTCTGCTCTGCCAAAACCTTGCCAGGTTCAAGAGACATACTGGATAATTCACCACAACACAAAATCTGGATAGGAGTAAAGTGACCAGCCACCCCAGGATGTGACCAGCACCCAGCTTTCTTAGGGCCCCTCAAAAGACTTTGGTGCCCACAAATAAGCAGGGGGCAGTCTTGAGAACTTGCCATCCCAATCCTCTCAACCTACCATGCCTAATTCCCTCTCTTTTTATTATAAGAGAAAGGTGGGAATGTTGTAATCTGCTGGACTAGCCTGTCACCAGAGGAACCCTGTCCCTTTAAGGCCCCGCCCACCCCAAAACCCACTTTGCTGCCAGGTAACAAGATCTCCTACCCCTATCCAGCCTTCTCTCTCTCTCTCTCTCTCTCTCTCTCTCTCTCTCTCTCTCTCTCTCTCTCTCTCTCTCTCTCTGTTTGCCCTTTTTCTAGAAAGGCAGCTTTTGGCTCTCTCTCTCTCTTTTCTTACCCCTTTCTCCCCTTCTCCTCTCCTCTCCATAACCCACTAAATATACTCTATACCCAACCTCTCTGCTTGGCATGTCTGCCTGTCTCCTTCAGGGCCTCAGGCCACCCTCAGAGGGGACCTCTGAGGCCTTGGACGACCTGCCACCACCTCCCTGATGGGACTGGTCTCCGGTCACCCTCATGTTGTGGATGATATCAAATGCAGTATTTTCAAATGTAAGCTGACACTACCTTAATTTCTTTAAGGTTTAGTCTTCCTCCCATTTAATATCTGAGTTGTTTATTGCTTTGGGGAAATGATTTTGTCCCCACAATAGAGAAAAGTAACGTGTTTCCTTTCTCCAAATGAAAAAACAGAGAACCTGAACAGATTTGAGTCATTCTGCCTTCAGCCCTGGAAGAGAAGGATTTGAGGTAGCATGGGTTAGGAAGTCCGGAGGACAGTGCACAGAAGTTGAACTACGGGGTGGAATTAAAGACTGGAGCGTTTTTAACAGCTTACTGAGGAGGGCTGTCAATTAAACCTTCTGAAAGGATGCTGCACCTGGCTGTGAATCAAAAGACTCCAGAAAGAAAGCTGTGTCTGCCAAGATGGGTTGGTTGGCTGGTTAGAATTTCAGTACTGTGGAGAAATTGGAAAGCTGTAGCTCAGAAGCTAATTACTTTATCTTGAGTCAGTTCTGCCTTAGGAACAGCCATTCCTTACGCTGCTCTGTGTCAGAAGCAACACAGCAATAGATAAAAAACCTTTTAGAATCTATTAACTTAGCAGGCAACTAGTTTCTACCAATCATTAGCCAAGGCAGCTTGAGCTTTTAGTAAAGCTTCCTCCATCTTTCTACACCTTCCTCTCTGGTGCATCCATCAACTTATTTTAAACTCGCCTTCATTTGTGACTTTCTTTGTTCTGGAAAACTATAAAAAACGCTGTGAAACTGCTTCCATGTCAGAACATGGAATTTGGGGTAACCTAAATCTGTGTTCCAGAGGCCTTCATCACTCACAACGCCTCGAGAATAATGTCTCTTAATTCTCTCTAAAATGAGAGCTGTGGTTTTTGAGTCAACAATGCCTACAGCTTACTGAGAAAGATGGGTTCTGGGCCCTGCTACAGGGACTGAATAGCTGAGGGGCACTTAAAACCCCAAAGGGTTAGAGCAAGGTTTCAGGAGCCTTAAAATAACCAAATCTGCATCTAATTGCCTTTTTTAAAAAGGTGCGGAGAGCGGGAACGCGAGTTTCAAGAGTCCACTGTTCCTAATGTTAAGGAAAGGACGTCATATCCCGGCTCTGCAGTCACTGCCCAGAAGGAGTTTGCAAAGTAGGGTCACAGAAAAAAGGAAGTAAAAGTAAGGAAGAAAATAAGCCATCTGCAGCTGCTAGCAAGCTCCTGGCAACAGGTCTGCAACGGAGAGTCCCACCTTGGTAGGGATGTGAAGGGAACTTAATGGACCAGAGAAGCGGCTTGCATCTTCAAACATTAAAGAGGACATTTGCATGTTAATGTAAAGGCTCCACAGCTAGCACAGAGCTGAAATGCCGGGGAGTCCTACCAGACAGGTCTGTGTTATGCTTCCCTGGAGGGTGATATGGAGGTGTAAATGCTCCTGCCAACCAGGAATGAGCTGGGTTTACCTATGCTAATTATCAGCAAGAGCGCTGAGTTCACTGCTCTAGGGAAGATGTGGAATAAATCTGGCTGGTTGCTTCTCATAAAGCACAGCTGTGTGACTCGACCCTCCTGACCTGATAGAAGTTTGGGGAACTGGAAAGTAACAACTTTGTCCTCTTTAGTCTGTAGTTTACCAATATAGCAATCATCCCTTTCTTGCCTGGGCTGGTTCCCTGAAACTAAGCACATTATCAGATGTAGATATTATAGCATCATAATACAATTGGGGAACAACACTACTCAGGAGAGGACTAAGCTGTAAATAACTGTTGCCACAGTCAGCCTGATCCATCTGGGTAGCAAGTACCTACTAAGCAGGTAGGAAATGACTGCATGGTGGATGTCTTGGTTAACTGGATGCCTTAGAGACAGGAGACATAGGGAAGATACAACTACAGTGTCAAGGAGCTGCCTGGACAAAAATACTTCTTACCAGGGTAGGGGCATGGGCATTGAAGAAATATAAGTAAGGAATACAAAGACAAGGAAAAGACATATAGAATAACAAGACAGAAACTATAAGACAGTACTGGGAGAGTATTCCAGGGATTACTCCTGAAATCTGAAATCACCTGCATTTATTTTTCCACAGTTTTTGTACCCAGTGTAAACTGGGGGAGAAGGTAACAAAGGGTTAACTCACACAGTCAACTCTGAGATATCCAACCATTAGCCTTCTGTTGTCTAGGTAGTGAGGTGCCCCAAGTCATGTACTTTAGGTCTCCATTTAATATATTTGGTCTTGATGGTAGATAAGGGGGCCTACTACAGTGCTTTTTATATTTCAAAAGAATTCAAATGACTAAGCGCATTTTTTAAAAAGGCAAAAGCAAACAACAACAACAACAACAAAAAAACCACAACACACATTTCTCAAATGTAGAGAAAATGGTCAGCGTTTAGGGGTTGTGTTTGAAACTCAGCTTAGAATTTGTTTGCCTACCCATTGATGCTGAAGAAAAAAAAATGGGAGCAGAGAACTTGCCAGCAGAGTTAAAGGAGCAAGACTTGATTCAGTGACTTTGTAGTAAGAGAAGGAGATGCCACACACATCTGCTTAAAACAGTGACCACAGAGGAATTCCACAGTGAGCTGTGGAAGTACGACAAGGAACAATGGTTGGTCTCAGTGGTAGAGCCAGCAGCAATTGCATCCTATGGAAGATAGGATTTTAGCCTTTTTCTGAGCGCTGGATAGAAAGGCAGATACTTTGTGATGATTGCTTTTCTGAGGATTAGGTAAATTACAGGAGACTTTCTTAAACTATGGTAACAATCCCCAGAGCTTGGGAGGTCACTTTTGACACAGGTAGAGAAAGCATCTAGGGCAGATTTTCTAAAGTAGAAGCTTAAAGAAAGTTGGATGTGGCTCATAGTACAGGAGAAAGCTGTCCAGAATTTAGTGAGGCTGAAGAGACATTCAGTCTACATTGGTCAAAGGAAGAAGATGGATGCCAAAGGTTACTGCCATTCTGGAAGCAGGAACTCTTTCTCCACTAATTTTTTTACTTACTTGGGAACCCAGGAAAAAGGTTTAAGACTCAATCTTTGTTTGGCTCTGTTCAGCCTTCGCATGCTGATCATGACTTAACAGTTTGCAACTCTAGGCAAACTCAAAGTATTGTTTTGGTAAGGTTTATAGAGTCGATAGTGCAGCTAATCTGTCAGGTTCCCAACAAGATCACACAGGAACATGGAATTGGAAAGGCGTGTTCCCAATTGATTCTTCCAGTGGGATCAGCCAGGTCAAACACTGTCACTGCTATTTAGCCAAACACATTAGCAAAGAGCTAAGAAGGGCTGACTCCTGCCAATTCTGTCTATAGATGGTATAAAAAAAATCTGTTTCTTAATTAATAAGACTTTAAAGGATAGGCAGTTTAAGAACTATCACATGTCTTCTTTCTTTCTTTTTAATTGTTTTCTGAGACATTCTTTCTATTAACCTTGGTTGGCCACTATCTTCCGGCTTCGGCCCCTTAAATTCTGGGATTATAGGCCTGTAACACCACAATAGTCTTACTGAATTTTGTTTTTTAATTTTATTTTTAATATTATAATTTCAATACTTCTATCCCTTTTCTCTATGCAAACCATCCCACAGAAATATATATATATATTTGCCCTCTTTTAAATTCATGCCCTCTTTATTCATTAATTGTTACATGTGAATATATGTTTATGCACATACTCAGTGATTTAACATTTTAAAATTTGTGCCTGACTTTATTCTAAAGATTGAGGTCAGCAAAGAACCTGACACAGCTTTATATTAACTAGTAACTAGCCATCCTGAGAATGCTATATTAGGGTGGAAATATTGGAGTGTCTTTGACAATAGCATTTTCCTTGATATCTAGGTGCCTGGAAACTCCACAGACACCTAATATGCTTGAGCCAGTGGTTTTCAGGTTCTTGGCTCATGAATCCATAGAATGGGATTGACAGACCAGAAAGGGTGAGCTGCAGAAAAAGTTTATCCTGTGTTCATAGTGGAAATTTATTATGTGTTCATAGTGGAAGCTTATTATGTGTTCAGTGGAAGTTTCAGAGAGAGACAGAGAGCAATGCCACACTTGAGTTAGACATGGCGAGCAGGCATATCATGAACAGATGTAGTAAGGAAAAGAGAACTTGGGAGAAAGACCAAAAAGAGCTGGAAGTACCAGAGAAATCACTGTTAGACTCTGGCCAGCATAAAAAAAGAAGATAGAAGAGAAAATCACGAAAAGTTGAACCCAGAGATGAAGCTGAATCCACAGAACATGGGGTCTGCACTAGGGGGCACAGGAATTCTGGGAAGGAAAGGAATATTGTTTTATAAAAGGGCTAGTTATGTCTTCCTATCTCCTTAGCATTGCTCAAGTGAAGGCTCCCTCCTAGGATTGGACTCATGTTTCTGAGAGGTAATACCTTAGCCAAGTCATTGCTAGGCTTTCACTAAGGCCAGGAATGTCATCCTCGTGAGAAGAAGAGAATGAAATCCTCCTTAATGAGTCTTTACTGCTTCTGTGACATATCTCCCCACTGTGCTTGCTAGAGACCCATACAAGGTTTTCCAAAGCCGTAAGGTCTTAACAATATCCTTTAGTATTCTACTAAAGAGCTTAGATACCTGTAGCTTTGTACTTTCTTTAACGGCAAGCATTTTGATGCATCAAGTTGAAAATAATCTGAATATTCACGTATGTGCTTTATAATGATTTTTGCAGCCCAGCCACACTAGTATGAATTCGTATATGACTCAAGTGTATAAGGTAAGAAAATATTTGCTTCTTTATTTGAAAGCAGGACCAGAGCTACAATCAATGGTAGACTGTGTGTTATATTTGTGAGACCCTGAGTTCCATACCAACACTCTGAAAAAAAATAATTAAAGTGAAAGATAGATAGATTTGGAAGGTATAGAAAATTCAACAGTTCACACCTCATTTATCGGAAAATGGGAGTCCAAAGTGAGAAAAGCCCAAACATCCTAGCTTTAACTTTCAGTCTATTTCTGAATCATTGCAGTTTTTTTAAATGTATTTTTTATTAAAATATAATTACAACATTTTTCCCTTTTCTCCTTCTAACCCATCCTATGAACACTCTTATTTTGCTGTCTCTCAGATTCATGGTCTATTTCTTTTATTTTTGTTTATTTGCCAGTCAAGGTTTCAAGGGAGAGAAGCATCCACAGTCTGACCGAGCTTTGACACTATGAACTGAAATAATGACCAGCTTATTACGATGGTCCATAAGTGTGCAATAGTGTTTTGCATACCTTCACGGTAGCCAACAGCTCTCCAATTAAGGTTATGGATCATTTAATAAGAGGAAAAATATGCCTGGTATTTGAAACCTACCCCACTTCCCCAGGGCGAGTGAAGCCTTGTGTCTTGGAGGATAACCTTTAGCCGTCACTTTACTAAACCAGCAAAATTCCTAACTGCATTTTAAACATTTATCCTTGTACCCACAGATAAGTATAGCTCATACCCCTCATCAAAGAAAAGTCTCCTCGCACCAGACAGAAACTATTATAGAAAACCACAACCAAAATTCAGAGAGCAAATGACAGTGTGGTATCCAGTCCTAATGCATACATCCTGACAGAGTTTTGATCCTAGTTTGAAGGAAAGAAGAGAGTTGGGAGAAATATACTGTAGATGGTTGGGAAGTGGGGAAAAGGGTGTAAGAGAGGGAAGAAGAAACAACTTAAGGGGGAAGGGAGGGCTCCAAAAAAAGGAAAAAGTTGGAGGGAAGTATCAGTCTACCGAGGGCTCTAATCTTCAAAACCTGAAGAACATTGGAGAGGGCAATGGACAGGCCAATGCAGCAGGGAAATGGAGCCTGACTTTGTCATTAATAGTTGCTGGCTTCTAAGCTCCACTAAAATTAGGTGAGTTTTATAAATAATATTCGATTTTGACAAAAAACTAATTTTCATAGCCACACCTATTAATTAGGTATACTTGTTCTGCAGCATACGAGACAGAGTATGGAAGACCTAGGCCTTTATATTTTTTAGATTTGTCAGCAATTATAAAGAATGTGGATATATTTGCATATTAAATTGTGTGTTAATGTAAGAGTGTTAAGTAAGTATGATTGTTTTATTTAAAGCATACAGCTATAATGAGGCAAACAAACATGCTAGTAATTCAGTTGAGTCAAAGACTCCACTGTTGTTAAGGAGTAGCAGCGCACTTGATACGATCATTAATGTGAAGATTATATTTTCTGGATTTTATTAAACATTTCCTTGGGAGATGTTACAATGTCCCAATTCAGTTATTTTGCAGATTAGTTTATTATTGCATACTTTTAATTAATTGTTCAGATAATAAAAAACTTGGATATACATACAGGTAAAGGTGTGGGCTGGGTTATTAACAGACTGTAGTCAGAGTTATTTTTAAACTAAATAACTCATTGGCTGGTATTAGATAATAATTAAATATTTATTTGTTAATACATACTTATGGAGCAGAGTCCCCCCACCTCCACCTCTAAATTCATGTACAACTTAATTCTGTTCACTGGTAAGTGTCGACCCTCAGTGTATAAACTTGGCACTGGTAGAGTTGTCATTGGGGTCAGCTGCTCATCACATTCCAAAAATGTTTGCACGAGCAGAATCGGACTGTGATTGTTAAAGTGCAAACTTTCTCTTGTCCCTTAGCTTAAAATCAGTAAATCGATTTTATTTTCATTTTTTAAAAAAATGTGGGGCTGGAGAGATGGCGCAGAGGTTAAGAGCATTGCCTGCTCTTCCAAAGGTCCTGAGTTCAATTCCCAGCAACCACATGGTGGCTGACAACCATCTGTAATGGGGTCTGGAGCCCTCTTCTGGCCTGTAGGCATACACACAGACAGAATATTGTATACATAATAAATAAATAAATATTTTAAAAAAAATGTATCTTCTTTTATCCATTCAGAAGAAAATGAATATTGTCAGTAGGTCTTATGCACGTCAAGAAAACAGGAGCCCTTGGCAGGATGTGTTTTGCTAGGAAAAGGAAGATAACAGACTAGAACCATTTTAGGCTGAAGTTTCAAAATATAATAGAGAAAAACACCTACAACTATCAGATGAATGGCCATAAAGATAAGGCCATCTGTCTGCCTTAAATGAATGAGACCCAGTAGAAGCAGGTAGTGAATTTTGAAAATTTTATCAACTTCTACCCTTAGGCTCCCCAAATATGCTAATAGTAAAATCTAAGCCTTTTTGTATATTAAAAATGCAGTGATATTGCTGATGTTTCTGCTGCTCTCAAAAAGAATAATAATTCACCATTCATGCCTGAATTGAGAGATGGTCAGCAATCACTCCACAGAATGGTCACGTTTAGGGTCAGTCTAATGTGTGTGTTTTAGGAGGTTTCCTTTCATGTTAGGGACCCTTTTATTTCAGAATCCTGCGTAGAGATTCCTCTATTTGGATGACTGGTAACAATGCATCTGAGCCATGGGAATTATGTCCTCCAGCTCTGGAGGCTGAAAAGTTTTAAAGTGTCAGTAGACTGAAGTCTGGTCCCAGACTACTTCTTTGTTCTGAGACTGTGTAGACAATGCAGGGTAGTTTTCTGTGAGATCACTAATACAGTTCATGAAGACACTGTCTTCTTAATCTCCTCCTGAGGATCCTACCTCAAAATCATGTTAGATTAACAACTGGGTTTTGACAAAGAAACATTAAGGTAAGAAAAATGTTTAATTCATAGCAGCATCTATAAAATTCTTCATTACATTCTCTGTATGTTTTATTTAAGGGACTGTGTGTGTGTGTGTGTGTGTGTGTGTGTGTGTGTGTGTGTGATTTTGTGTGCACATGCACGCCCAGCAAGGCCAGAAGAGGGTTTAGAGCCATTGGAGTTACTTAGAGGTCGTTTCAAGCTCATCAAATATGGGTCCTGGAGATTGAACTTCAAGGCCTTGCTAATATGACAGCAAGTACTTGAACTTCTGAGCCACCTCTCCTGGTCAAGTACCTTTTAATTTAGCAAAAGCATCTTAGCATGCTTAATTGTATGGGTACTTATTTATTTCAGTAGATACAATTCAAGGTTTTGAAATTAATGTTAATTTTTCTTGCCCTCTGAACTTTGATATTTTAATCCTGAAATTTTTAATCATAGTATTTAGTCACATTTTTTAATTTTAGTTTTTAGGATTATTTTTATATGGTTCTATTTATTCTTTGAAAATTTCACACATTTCATTATATTCTTTCCAGAGCTTCCCCAACTCTCTACCTACCCAGTTTCATATTCTTTCTCTCTCTTAAACAAAGCAAAGGAAAAGCAAAACAACAAAAACATGGAGTCCATTTTGTATTGGCCCACAATTCCTGAGTATGGGACCTGCCCTGAAGTAAAGCTAATATACTCAAGGTCATGGCATTGCAGAAAATGTTTCTCCCTCTCCCAGTCATGTTTCTAAATATTGCACCATTTGTGTTTTCCTCCCACTTCACATTTGAAGAGTTAGTTGTATCACGAAACACCAGAGAATAGAAGTTAGGGTGCAATGTTGCTTTTCTCTTGTTAATTACTACATGGTTCATTCTGCAAAGGGTAACTTTAAACACAAGGGAGTGTTTTTTATGCTTGATTAATATGACTTATTACGCAGAATTATAAAAAATAGTCATAAAAATGTCATATGATAGATATTTGCATCCCCTTCCTCCTTCGAATGCACCCTTATTTAATGAGAGATTTTTATTAGCATTTTCTTCTTGTTTGCTTACTATATTATTAAAATAAAGGAAAGATGATACTTTGTAGAAGAAAACAAATTGTGATTCTCCTCTAATACACATGGGGATACACACATACACAAATAGTTACACACATTCACTCACACATATCTTGAGCATGTTTTTCTCACTGGATCAATATAGCAAAACACTTTCATCATAAGGGTTAAATGTATTTAAAGGCAAGGACAATTTCTTTTGACAACATGAAGTTGATCTGTTAAAGGAGGTTCATTTTTCAAATAATTATTATAGCAGTCAGTGCATAGTCATAGTCGGTCAGTCATGGGAATAAGCAAATAGAAGAAGCAAAATAGAATTTGTAATGAATCAAATTCTTTGAGTGGGGGATCACTGTACACATTTTGTTGGTAATCTGTCAAGTCCTGTATCTCTAGGAATAGTAGAGTTCATACAATGCTAGAGGGGGAAAGTAATAAGGATGACATAATTCTGTAAATACTGTTAGCAATTAATACATGCTAATTTAAGTCACAAAAGTCCTTTTGTAATATAGGAGAGATGCATCTGAAGCTTCTTTAGATTTTAGAAAAGATTCCAGATCACAGGATCATAGTGCAGTACTAAGTGTCATGTCGGGGACAGAACTTTGTAGCTTTAGCTTTATGAAGCACCCAGATAATAGTCCATGAAAGGGCTTGGATAGCCATGTGTGAGTGCCAGTGATATCACAAAGGGTGTCCCAGACAGTGAAGATTTAGCATAATTGGAAAGGAGCAAACCATTAAGTTGCAAATGCTTCCACATGGTATAGTGTGACTTCCATAGTTTAATATCTACAAAGCCTTGGCAGATGGCTTTTCTCCTAAGCACTGATCTGCCTATTTCTTAGAGAGTGGAAGAGTGAAGAGAAAGCATTTTGAAGCATGTAAGTACTGCACAAATTGTATTTACAACTCAAAAATTATAGTGAGACATTGAGGGAAAGCATCTGTTTGGAATAGAGGTTTCAAATGACGTTATCGTAATGGAGGCATAAAAGATGTCAAGATTAAATGAATTTCTGATGAGGCCCTATCTTAAAAAAATAAAATAAAAAAGATCAAAGTGGGGAGGAATAACAAATGAAGAATTTATGGTAAAATTAATAGCTGGACAATGATTTATTGAGTCCCTGGGAGCAGACACTGAAAGAGTTTTACTGTAAAGCATTTACACAGTATCTAAGTGTAATTAAAGGAGCAGAAAATAGAAAAAGAGCAAAGAAATGAGTTGACCTGGGAAGCAGATTTTGCTTCCAGTGCCTCAGAACTTTAGCTTTGAATGGAGGAGGAGAAGCCTTATTTCAGGGTCAGCTGAAAATGTCTGCTGTCCCTACCAAAAAAAAAAAAAAAAAGCCTTAAGAGGAGACATGCCCTAGAACAAGAAAACTCTCTGCAGCTGAGAGATGCACCCCCAGAATTTTAGTGCTGAACAAACTGGTCAGGAGGGGAGATCTGAGATGCTTGCATTACTTTGCTGCTAAACTAGCAATGGCCTTCAGAAGTCCTCTCTCCTAGAAGGGAGAATCTATCTTAAAACTATGTAACTCTTTTCTTTAAGTATTTGAGGTAATGGGTCAGACTGAGGCTCATACTAAATCTTTCAAATGTTAATATTTGTGTATGATATTAGAACTCAGGCTAACGTTTTGTTTTGTTTCCTTAAATTTAGAAACTGGTGCCAGGAGAAAAATAGTCTCTTTTTCCCCATCAATTTTTTTTTTTATATCTATATCAGAAATAAATTGACTTCACATGGGTGGGTGCATTTTCTGGCTTTCTATTTTGTCTTTTTGATATGCGGCCTGTCTTCATCAAGTATCACACTGCCTTGATTAGCAAACTTAAGGTAAGCATTGTATAGCAAACTTAAGGTAAGTGTTGATTAGTAAACTTAAGGTAAGCTTTGGTTAGTAAACTTAAGGTAAGCTTTGATTAGCAAACTTAAGGTAAACTTTGATTGCTGGGCTTTAATTTCATTACAATTCTTAGGTCTTTTAACATGCAAATTTAAATTTTTTTCTTTGATACATATTTTTATGTTTCTAAAAGACTAAAAAATACTGCAAAAATAGGTTGTAGTTTGCTTAAACTGACTAATTAAGGAGGAAAAATGAGTCTTAAAAACAAGCATTTGTTTAGAGCTTTTATTTCTGTCTTTCTTTGTAATTTTCTGTGTAAAATATTTTTATTTTGTTCGAACAATCCCTAAATATTCTGTTTAGTTCTTGTACACATGGTAAACTTTAAATTGTATTAATAAATTCATTAATATGAAATAGTTGTTAGTTTCATTCCATAGCTTTAGTAATTTCTTTTGTGTGATTACATGTATATTATATATATATATAATGTTGATATTTGTGTATGTTATGATACATATTTACTAAAATAATAATATTTGAGGGTGAAGTGATTTCTCAATGGTCAAGAATACCTACCGTTCTTGCAGCTTATCAGGGTTCACTTCCAAGCACACACATAAAGTGTCTTACAACTGCCTATAACTTCCTAGGACTTTCTAGAAAACTGTACTCACAAGGGCAACTCCCTCCTCATCCTACAGCATAAACATATCTAATTTTTTTAATATATTTTATTAAAGAATCATATTGTTTGTGAGGTTTCACTTTTTTTCTGCCCTGTTGCCTTTTTTGCCTTGTCTTATTACATTGACTTAAAGATTACCTGTATAATATTACATGACCTTAATTAAGGTGGGCTATACTGCCTTTATATGGTTTTTAAAGAAATGGCTAGACTTGGTTATGTATTAACAGCAATAACAAATCTCCTTTTTTGTCTGCAAACTTTTCATATCTTGTCTTTTTTCTTCTGCCTAGGCAGGAGCTCCGTTCTCTCTCAATTTCTAAGGACCATTGGATATAGAATATCTAGAAAATTTAATATATATTATTATTATTTAACAGAAATAAAATCACTAAACCATAACAAAAATAAGCACTGATTAAGTGAATATGTATTATATACCCAGTCTTGAAGTAAGAAGCAATGGAGCCAATAAGTACAAGTATAGTTAGTGAAAGACTACTGGGTTACATAATTTAAGATAGTTGTATATCAGGAACTTAAGGCAAAAATGAGATAAAATTCTTGAGTAATTTAAAATCCTCACATAACATGACAAGCAATCCAACATGTTGCTATTAGAGAAAATTGCCTTTTACTAAAGAAAAGAAGTGGAGTACTGGTCACAGCTATCGCAGACAATGGTTTCAGTACTCATATAACATCTGGTGAACAAGCAGACCTGCCTTTGGGGCTGAAATTGCCTCCTGCAAACTTCAGTATTGTCACGAGTACCTTTGAATATTGATAACCACTTGGGATCCTTTCACAGTGTGCCTCCATTTAGTATGAGATCAGGTGGAAGGTACTATACACAAAAACATTTTATACAACGGGCCATATGTTGATGGTTACTTTGGTGCATTTTGTTGCTAGGTGAATCTTATTTGTGCTTCTTATTTAGGGGACCAGATTTTATAGATACAGAATCCCAATCCTATATCAAAGGTATTATTCAGTAGCAGGCATCCAGGTTCTCTGGAGAGTCTTTCCATCCCCTTTTCTGCCATGTTCCCTAAGTCGTAGGTAAAGGGATTGTGTTGTGGGTACACTGATAGATGTTTTGCATCCTAGAGTGACAAGTTGTGACTTCTCTAAAGGTCTCTCTTGGCTTCCAAAGAAAAACTCCATTGATGAGACGTGAGAGTTGCTCTTCTTTGTGGCTGTAACCATATGTATTCAGAGTAGAATTAGAAATGGTGTTTGTTTAGGAAAACAGCAGTCATATGCTCTCCTGACATGTCTATGACCTCTCCAGCCACAAGCTTGCAATACACGGCTTGAATTCCCTCGCACTGTGGACCTTCAGACTAAGACAGCTCTTGACAGTTTCCACATTAAAAATCTTCACGACTGCACTATTTGTGAGAGTTGTCTTCCTCTCACTTCTAATGGATATGTACCGATGCCCTTGTCTTTTTGATAGTTTGAGGTCCCATCATTGTAGTAACTCTAAGGATGCCAAGGTTTCTGACAAACTTCCTGTTATTCTTTATTTGCCACAAGAAGATACATCTGTAGTTAATTTTTATTTGTATTTTAGTTTTAATTCTCATTTCTATAGCTGTTCCATTGCTGCAAACTGACTGGAATGGCTCTAGGCTGTGATGCCGCATATCCCAGCTAATATGCCCTCTCCTCTGATCTTGTCTTTTTGTTGTTGCTTTGGTTTTATGGGTTTTTTTTTTCATCTTCTGACAACTCTGACATTTCACATTAATTTGTTTTGAGTAGTACTTTTCATTATTTCTGGGATCTGTCCCAAGAGATAAGATGATTATTTTTTCTTGGCATTCTGATATTGATAAATTCCATCTTCCCTATCTTTCTGATCTGCCTACCCCCGTGCAGTTCAGTGCTCAGCATCTAATCTCATGCCTCTGCTGTTCTCCCCTAATTCCACATAGGTACTTTTCAGTCAGATCTAACAAACTTAATATACAACTTCACTCACTCCTCAGAAAATCCGACACCACTTCACGTGCACGGTAGAGATTAGGACTGGCACTATCTTTGACGGGGATTCTTGGAAATAGGTATCTAGGAAGCAGATACATAGGATGATAAAGAAGTTTGTCCGTAATAATCTGAAAAAAGCAGGGTTAGCACACATAGAGGTGAGACCATAATGCATTGGCAAGGCAACAGAAGCTTCAGTTAATTCAGAGGACTTCTGGAGCTTGGGAGAACTGACCCCAAGTCACATAAGAATGCCAAATATACAAAATCTGTATTTTTTAGGTACTGTCCACAAGTATCATTCCTTTCTGGACACTAGTCTCATGCCCAAAAATGTAGCTTTGAAAAAAAGCAACATTTGGTGAATGAGTATTTCAAAATAAAGTCAACTGTGTTCTAGTCCTTCAGCAATGGGTGAAGGAGACATTGCTTTTGAAAAGATGACTAGGAAAATCTGATACCTACTACAGACTCAGAAAATGCTGGAAGCACTTCCCTCCTTCCCTCCTTCCTCCCTTTTCTCTTCTTCCCTCCTTTCTTCCTTCCTCCTTCCCTCCTTCCTTTCCCTTCTTCCTTCCTTATTTTCTCCCTTCCCCTTCCTTCCTCTTTCCTTCTTTCTTCCCCTCCCTCCCTCCCTCCCTCCCTCCCTCCCTCCCTCTCTCCTTCCCTCCTTCCCTTCCTTCCTTCCTTCCTTCTTTCCTTCCTTCCTTCCTTCCTTCTTTCCTTCCTTCCTACCTCCCTCCCCGTTTTCCATCTTCCTCCTTCCTTCTACTCTTCCTTTTCTGATCTCTGTTCTGCATATTTTCAATTGATTAGTATTAAATTACATGGTTATTTTAATTTAGCATTTTGTAATTTTATGCTCTTTTATAATTTTTTTCTTTTTTCCTATGTGAGTTCATAGTATTCTTAACATCTCGGCAACGTAAAACTTTAGAAATCATTTTTAGCTCCTTTTCCCAATATTTTTGGTCATAGTTTTTCTTTATTCAGCATGGCCTTTCATTCCCTCTATAATGGAATTTTATCTAGTTTTCAAGAATGAAGTGAAAAATTGCTTCCCATTTGAAGTTTTTTTTATTTGAACTCAGCAAAATGGTGAGATACTAATATGGTTTGTTCACTCAATTAATTAGCTCCAAGCATCATAACAAAAGCTGATTTAAAGAAAAACCAAAACTTGATTTCAAAGTTCTGGAGACAGTAAGTCTGAGAGCAGGGTACCAGTATGGTGAGGTCCTGCTGATAACTCCTTTCCTGGTCTGCAGATAGCCATCTTCCTGCTCTGTGCCTACTCGGCAAATATTATACATGGAGGTTCCAGGGCTCAGGACCTTCTTATCAAGGCACTAATCCTGCTTGAAGGGCATCACTTTGATGACCTGATCTTGGTCATCTCTAAATCAGTGATGGTATGAATTGTGTGGAAATGTACCTTAGTTTGTGTTAAACATTATTCACAGATATACTTACTACATCCTTTCAGTGTACATAGTGTTAGTCACCACTCTGTGAACCATGAGTTCTTAAAATGATGGAGTAATCTTCTTTCCTTTCCAGTGACTAGCACAGAGACAGACACTGGAGTATACTAAAGTCTGAATGAATCCATATGGTACACTTTCCACATTTCTATGAAATGGCAAATTTGGAAACATAGATTGATAGGATATTGGTAATATTCAAGGATCAAAACTGTGAAAATGATTAATTAGTTTTACTTAGGAAAGGGACTGTATTCTCCACATAGAGAAAATTGTGCTTGGATTTGATAGAACATTACAAAAACATAGTGAATTGGATGAATGGTGAATGTCGTAGTATTTCTTCTTACTTTACTATCACAAGTATAGAGATTACCTGTGGCGTGTTTAACATGCATCTTCTGCTCTGAGCAATTCATCACACTGATATAAAACTGAGAAAGAAATTGAATATGTTGCTAATTTTCTGTAGCACATAGCTACCTGGTTCACACTGAAAACAAATGACAAACCCCTGTGAGGAAAATATCAGGGCATGTACTTTGGATAAATGTATTTCTGAATTGCTCACTCCCTGAAAATTGACTGTACGTGATGGTACACCTTGTGAATACTTTTATGAAGGCGCACTGTTACATTACATATCGTATATGGCATACATTTTAAAAGTATCAATGTTCTCTAACATTTTGCATTACTATATTATACAACATCCATTTATTTATTAATTTTTGCAGTAATAAACAGCAGAACTTTGTAACATTTTTGTTTTCTTTTGTTTGGAGACAGGATCTCCCTATGTAGTTCTGGTTCCCGGAAATCCCTCTGTACTTTAGGCTGATCACAAACTCACAGAGATCTGGATGTCTTTGCTTCCCAAGCATTGGAATTAAAGGTGTGTGCTGTCACACCCTGCTATAACATTTTTTAAAGTAAATGACTCTTGGACTTCTTAGTAGCAATGAGCACAGGAGTTCAACTTTGTCAGAGCTTCGTTATGCCCATCTATCTTTTGCACAGCTTCTCGATTCTCTCCTTTAGCTGGCAATGACTGACACTCTAATACATATTCCTGTGAAGAGCATACTTGGTGGAAGAAACTGGGCTTACAAATTAGAATTGATGTTTGGCTTAAACTATGATATGAACCCAAGTTTCCATTAGCCAAAGACAGTGATAAATACAGGCAGCATATCAAGGCCTTTGAAAATTAATGGCTCAATAGTAATTTAAATGGGGATGACTCACATTCCAGTAAATCCTCATTACTCTGAGCCAGTCCAGCTGTAATCTTTAAGTATTCTTAGAAGAAATTGGTTATTGATCATAAACAATAGTCCTCAACTTGATACTTGTAAAGAAATGAGAAATAGGGAAATACCCCTCACATCAACTGCAGTAATCACTACCATGGATCGTATGTTGAAGGAATTCATATATCTTTAACTACATTTACTTGCACAAGAAATATTTTTTCGTTCTTTGAAATTCCCTAGCTTTGTTCCCTGTAAAGTATAACTAAATTTCATTTCTAGGTAATGGCAGTCAGCCCATAGAGCTTTCTACAATTTTAGACTTATAACCTCCTTGCTCAAATATCATTCCCAGTTTAAATGGAATAGCACAAATACAAACACAACTGATCATTAATTTCCTGCAGAATTTTTTTCAGAGGTAGTCTCTCAAACATGGAGTTTAGTTTAATTAGCAACTTGACTTTTAAAATGTTGAGTAAAATATATCTTTTTGTATACTTATAAACATTCACATTCATTTATTATATTCTTTATATACTTCTGTTACATTAGATATGGTTTAGTAATTAGTAAGTGCTTTAGTATTTATACAAAAATTATAAAGGCATATTTTATAATGTGCAAATACAATATTTATAGTTTATATGACATATGAATAAATATAATAATAATATCATATATAATAATATATATGATTATACATATGACTTAATTTAACTTGGGTTGTAGATAGGACTCACTGTTTTACTAATATAAAACAGACTATGCATAAAAGAAAAACCTAAATAAAGAGCAATAGAAGATAATTGTAATTAATTGTCTACGAACTTTTTTGTAATTAAGCCTAATTAGAAACACTGCTACATTTAAAAATAATTTGCACTAATTGAGGACTATGCATGAAAAATCAAGTAAAACTGAAGGTTTTTGTTGTTAAATTAAAAAGTAGAATTGCTACCATGCTATATAATCAGAAATCTTTAAAGTGATCGATGAAAGAATGGGCAAGAAGTTATTTATTGCTTTTCAATTTTTTTCTGAACTCCAAATTTTACTAGACTTAGCCTTTTAATTTTGATGATTCACAGAGCATCTCTAATTTTACCTTGCATCTTTTACAGTAAATATATTATTTGAATATTAAGTATATCACCTACTAATATGATCAGAACATCTATAGATGTTGCTTTATCAGAATGAGATAAGCAACTCTAGTGAAAATGATATAACCTTAGTACAACTAATTGATTAAAGGAAGAGAAAACACAAACCACCTGTATTAGGTATGCTGGGTTGAGGAGAATTATAAGGGGAAAAATTCTTGCTCTGTAAATATGAGAATTTATGTTTGGATCCTATGCTGGTTAATTCAATGTCAACTTGACACAAGCTATAGTCATCTGAGAAGGGAACTCAGTTAAGAAAATATCATAAAATCAGAAGCTGCTCTGTTTAGAGGTCATTGAGAAGGCAAAACAAACACAAGATCAAGAAACATGGGTCACTGCTGACCTTTATTTGGATAAACAACCTTCAGAGTGGCTCTCATTAAAAATCAGAGTCAAGCTCAAATAGTTATAAGAAAGAACAGGAGCAGGGCATAGAAGAAGTTGAAAATTTTCATTATTATTATTATTTACCTATATTTGGCCATTGCCAGGAGTAGTTAGTGAGTAATTGGATAAAGATTGCTAGCGTGATTGATAGACATCTCTCAAAGCTGCTCAGTACTGGGTGTCTCAGGGGGCAGGATTGGCATACAAAAGAGTTCCACAATAACCCGAAATGGGCAATGATTTCAATGTGTATTGGGTTGTTGATTTGGAAATGAAGACATCAGTACAAACTAATGATCTTTCAAATATAGATAAATAAAGACATAGACAAATGTAAGTGAATAAATAAATGCAAATGTGTACACGTATGTTTGTAGGTATGTTGTTTGTTCATGCTCTATAACCTGCTTTGAAGCAGTAATATATCAATAATAATAATTGTACCTACCACTCAGAGTTTCGCAGAACTTGGTTCTGAACAATACCATTCACAGGAAAACAAGCAGATTTTCTTGAAGAAGACTGGCTTCACATTATTGAGAATGGTAGCACAAAACACTCCTTCAGCAAGTTGTGCCACAGAGTAAGCATATTTGTAAGTATAATAGTCTTACTCTAACAATCCAGCTGGAAGGGACCTTCTACTCTCCAAATCTTTGTATTCATAAACATTCAAAATAACTCATAATTAGACTATAATTGTAGAAAAGAATATTCCCAGTGTTGTCCTAAGAGACACAGGAACAAAGTAAAAAAGCATCAGTAAGACTCTTGCACAAGAGGGTGATTAATATTTCAAAAGTAGAAAAGCAAACACAGAAGAAGGGAACGTTCTTTATTCTAAGGCATTTGGTGACTATCTCACACCATCCCTGAGTGTGGTAACATTTGGTTTGTAATCTAACAAAGTTTGCCTGAAGAGCAGAGTGCAAATTTAGCCACACTAGTGGGCCAGGCAGTACACACTTTTAATCCCAGCAGCCACACTAGTTAACCATAGAGGCCAGGTAGTGGTGGTGTAGGCCTTCAATATCAGCACTAGAGAGGAATATAAGGTGGGATGAGACAGGAACTTGCTTTTTTTTTGAGTCTGAAAATTTCACAGAGGTAAGAGTTCTCCAGTGGCTGGTTGCATTGCTTCTCTGAACCCAAATATCTGTTTCCGGGTATATATTATCCATACTACATTGAGAACTTGACCCCATAATGTCATGTATTTGGATAATTTGCAATTGACACAGGAGAGATAAGTATTGTAGAGGTCAAGTTTCAGGAGCATCCAGGACTTAGGCAAACTGGGAGAGATGCAAGAGTTTGACAAGATGCAAGAGGTTTTTGGAAAATTGGCCCTTTATGAATGTACCATCACTGATAAGAAAAATAAAAGAAAACAAAATAAAAATATTCTCTTAACAGCTAATTGAAGAAATTATAATCCACACTAGTATAAACAAAAATATAAGGAAACATTTTATAAATTGTCCAGTAATGTATACGCAACTGATAGAGAAGATATAGTATAAGACTGAGATAGAAGAATGCCGTGGGATAATGCTCTTGTACACTGTAAAGATTTGTCATTCGTCTTAGCTTAATAAAATGCTGACTGGCCAATAGCAAGGCAGGAAGTATAGGTGGGTGACCAGACTTAGAGAATTGGGGCAAAAAGTCAGTAATCAGACAGACATAGAGGAAGCAAGATGAGAATGCTGCACTGAGAAAAGGTAGACTAAACAGAGATAAGCATTATGGGCTAATTAAAGTTGTAAGAGCTAGTTAATAATGAGCTGAGCTAAGAGGCCAAACCGTTTATAATGAATATAAGCCTCTGTATGTTTCTTTGGACTGAATGACTGAGGAACCAGTCAGGATAGAAACTTGTGTCTACAGAAGAATGTTAATGGATGCTAAAACTAGTAGACAAACATTTGACTGATTCACATACATTGAATGAAAATGGGCCCACACTGATTAGCTGAAACAATAAGTAAAATCAATAGGACAATGGAAAAGCTCATCTGTTACCATTTCAAATAGCCAGAGTTAATTTTACCTATATTTCTACAAACCAGCCCCATTGATATCATGGTAAAATTTGCTAAATGTTGGCATCATCGTTTCTGGCAGAGGTGTATAAGCCTCAAATACCTGTCACCAAGAAACAGTAGAACCCAAATTAGCTGCCCTTTTACACCATAACTGGTATCTGCTCTTGAAAACTTTAGCCACATGAGTAAAGAAAGTGACAGTTTTAGGTTAAAGCTGATCAAAGAAATATGGTCACACACAAATGCAATACACAAAATCATACTGGGCTCTGGACTAGGAAAATGAAAACAACTGAGACATTCAATAAATTTTACACACTGCAATTTAATCAGACAGTAGTTGAGGATATAAAACTTCTTTGATATTTGATATTGTGCTGTTGTATAAGGCTGTATCAGTGTTGACAAATGCTTTTGCAAATATTTAGAGGCCCTGAATGCTCTCTTGTGGTGTCCTGATCCCCACTGGCAGAAAAAAGGACAACTGGGAACTCAGGTGCAGAGGTCAGCAGGCCATAAAGTTCTTGTACCTTCTCCCCTAAGGATAGGTAATATTCTAAGAATGAACACATCTGGGATAATCGTTCTGGGAGATTTGGGTTAGGTCTGCCTCTATAACAAAAGATGGGTGGAGTCTGCCACCACAGAAAGCAAAAGATCACCTGAGGACTAACAATATCCACTTGCTGCCATCTGGATAGAAAAACAGATATATATCCTCTATTGAGGATAGGTTCCTATGTGCTTAACATTCCTGATTTTCCTTGATGCAAGAACCTCTGTGCCCCTGTCCAAAAGATTATATCATATCTTTTGGTGTTGGTGCAATTGTTTCTGTCTGTTTTTTTTTTAATATAACTAGCAAGGTCTGTGATAGCCTCAGGTTGGAAATATATCATGTTTAAACAAAATAAAATTAATAAATAAATGTGAAAATGTATCAACAGCTCCTATTGTTCATTATCCTACTGATGGGTTCAGGACAATCACACAGTTCTTAAATTACAATCAATGCCAGATGCACATTCCATATGGCTTTAGTTTTCCAGTTACTTAGAATTCAGTATTTGTTTTTGCTGTGTACCAGCATTTATGGGAAAGTTAAATCCAGTAAAACCTTGGCATACTGTTTTCTTGTGGATCTCTAGTAAACATTGCTCAGAGAGCTGGAAAAATCACCGAGACCATGAATTCTTCCATGCTGAAGCATCTCTTTACCTTCAGATTTACTCATGATGTTCTGGTACTTACTCATTGATTTTTAGTCCCGTGTACAGTGGAGAAGGATAATATTGCCGGACCCATCCATGTTCACTACAGGAATAGAATATATAACCCTTCTGGGCCATTGGAGCCTGAAAGAAGAGAATCTTATACCAGGGACTTTTATAGAGAGATGTGAAACTAGAATTCAGTGTTAGACTAAGGTGGTGAGGTACTCTATAAGGTATCTGGAAGGAGAAAGGGCACTGTAGTGGTACTGTTTATTTATTCAACATTGTTCCATCAAAGAGAATCCTGGATGTTTGCCATTGATGCCAGCCTGATAAAGAAGTAGTAGTCACCCACCCTGTTCATGGAGAGAATTGAAATGCTTTCCCAAATAAATCAGACTGTCTTTCATCTGGGATTCTAATGAGTTAGCCTAGCACACCAACTTGACTGTTCCTTAAGTTGCTGCCACGTTGTCTGGATATCTAGCTCAGGTCATCAGGTCTAGTGGGATGAGCCATTGTACACGGAGACCCTTCACTTTTCTAGACTGATGCTTTAAAAGGTAAACCAACTTATTCTTAGATATTGCTCAGACATAATCCATATAATAATACTGACTCATTTAGTATGATGATGCAAGCATCATCATAGTGTTTTACAGTTTCCCCTCTCAACCCATGCCCAGCCTACTGCACAGTCTCTGTCCCTCACTTGACTCTTGTTGACATGATACCTCTAGGTGCCTTACTTCTTCTGGTGCAGGGATTCACTCGTGTTCCTTCTTTCTGAATTCTCTCCTGACTAATTACACGGTCTCAGTCTCAAAGGTCCTCTGCCTCTTTTGTCAAAGGTCACCTTACCAAAGGTCTCTTGATAAACTACTTTCCATGAGCCACCATTAAAAAAAATCTTCAATTTTCTAGCTTCTATCATTTCCACTCCTAGTACACTGTTTTTTTTCCTTTAAACTTCCTACTAATTCTTCATAAGCCCTGCATCTTTGCTAAATTTATGTTTTATCACCTCTCTATGCTCATTGGAGTGTTGTGATAAGTGCTCACTGTTTCTCAGAGTTTGGCGACTGCTGCCATGTCTCAGACAACAATGATAAAATATTTTTAGAATCTGTTAATTAAATTTATGAGGATGTTAGCATCAATATTCATAATTTTAACAGATTTTTGTATGATAATTACTCTTCAACATATTGTATTCTCTCTGCCCCATCTAATTAGCAGAACTATATAAATACTTGATGATGTATCTTGTCTGGTTTCAGTAAATACCATAACTGAGGCATTTAATATAATAAAAGACAGATCTCTAAATGTATCAATTTATTTTCTCATCTAAAACATAGTAAAGAAAAAAAGCAAAGTTAACAGTCAAGTCAATCATTTTACTGGATAGTATATGCTTATTCATAAATGTCTACATTGCTGCTGATAACACTGGATATGACAGGAACGAGGAGCAAAATATCAGCTTCTGAACCATCATCTATTCACCTATATTGCCTTAGGTGTATCTCTGTAGAGATAGAAACAAATATTCTTCCTGGCACTCTACAGACAGTTTAAGGATTTCATTGACTTAATAAACCATCTCTTAATTTCAAAGGCTTATTGAGGAGAATGGTACAAACTGGGTCTTTACCAGGGATTCTTCAGTGAGTATCAGCGTTAGCAGAGGAAACTGTGATGCGAAATTGCAGGGTGCTCGAGAGTGATAGTAGCCAGAAGCCTACTGCAGATAGAAGAGAGGGCCACTATAAGACAGGGCTCGATGAGCCGACCACTGTGATTTGGACAAGGAGGGAAGAGGAAAAGTAGCATGAGAATAAAGAAAAATCCCATCTTGTGCAATACAAAATAAGAGATTATTTTTTACCATTATCAAATGTAGTAATTAAAATTAGTGCTGACACTTGTGCCAGGCTAAAGCCCTGGTCTATAAGTCTTTATTTCAGTGAAATGCACAAGGCAGTCTGTGTTGATTATGCTTTGGTGAGAGGAGTGTAGGTGTAATATTCTAGTCTACCGAAAATCAGCATGGAGGAGGACATTGGGACAGTGGGGGGTAGATTCAAAATTGGGAGGTCATAGGAGACAGACAGGTTGAGCAATTGAGAGGGGGCAGAGAGAGAGAGGAGGGACTGATTTATCTTGTAATATGGATGAGAACACAGGTGAGTTCATTTAGTGTGAAAAGCAGATTAATAGATTTTTGAAACACCAAAATTGGAAAACAAATCATCTTACAGAAAGCAGCAGATTAGTAAGCAGTCATTAGCTTTTCCACATACTGGTCACACCAAAACAAGAAGAGACATTCAGCTTGCTTTAGCCCACCAACGCTCACAACTCGCCATACACATTCTGCGATCATGTTCCTGGTTCTTATTTAGTTTGTTAGTGCTTTACTCTCCACGTTCTATTGAACTATATGCATAGCTCGATATTTTTCAGTTCTTCCCTGACTTACAAGAGGGCCTTAATTAAATTGTGTATTTCACAAATAAAATGTATGACCCTGACAGTAAATTTAATCTCCCACCCCAACTTATTATCTACTTTTGTCTGATGGCATATCATGCCCTTGTGATAAATGTCCACAAATCCTTTCTGGAAGAAAAGTCCATAAAATAAGCAAAATAATTTCTAAGTCACTTGGGCAGGAAACATATCATTTGAAAGATAAAGTTAAAGTGAATCTAAATATATATTTCAGTTGGTGGAAAATTAGCGGGAGGGTTTTTTTGTAGCATTCCACTGTAAGTGATGATACTATATTGAAATGTTATGAAATTCTAAAGTTAAAAATTTACTAAATTATAAAAATGTGTGATTAGGTATAAGGAGGGGATACACAAGCCCCGGAGGGCTTGGAGTAGATAGAGAACAACTTTCAGGTGTTGGTTTTCCCCTTCCATCATGTGGGTCCTAGAAACCAAACTCAGGCCATCAGTCTTTAAGAAAGTGTATGTATTTGCAATTAGATGCAAGCTTTCCCGGAGTTTAGCTTGAGTGTGAGAGGGCATTATGAGCTCTGTACAGGTTTTGCCTTAGTAAAATTCTATTGCCAGCTTCATTGTATAAATGCACTCTAGAATTCCTATGGGTAAAACATTTATCTTGTTCTTCATGGACTCTGTATTCATTAGCCAAAGCTTAGAAGACAGCGTTTACTTAATATCTGTCAAATGAGAAGAGTCAAGAGAAAGATTACCTAAGCACATGGGTTATGAGTTTTCAGGAAAATGGCTACCTACTTGAAACTTAAGCCTGAATGGAAAATCTTTGAGAATTTGAAGTTCCTTAGGTTGGAATCAGATGCTTTCCAAAGATACTGAGGCGAGCGTGCCTTGGTTCTCACCCCAGTGAGTTAATATCATAGTTATCTCCACCAGGGTTCCTGGTAGTTAAGGTTGACTGATCTTTTATATTTGAAAACCATAGGTCGAAAAGTGCTTACTCACCTAAAAGGGAGGCTTCTTGTTCCTTAAAATATCCATAGAAGGCTCTGAATGAGGTTGTTGATCAGTGATACATGCGTAACATGAACACGACTCTAGGTTCAGTCTTCAGTACCACACAAACACAGACAAACAAGCTAAAAGAAGCAATTCTTTGTTTTGCCTCTTGCTATTTTTTGATACAGTTATCCCAGTTTTATTTCTGTTTTAAAATTAGTGTACAATGTAATAGGCTTCATAATGATATTTTCACACATAACCTTTTTTTGTTCCTATCCCTCATATCCTATCCTCATCCTCCTGTCCCAATTGTACCTCTATTCCTTCTATTTCCCTGTAGACTTTCATGTTGCATGCATTTTATTGCACTTCCTTCTTCCTCAAAGTCATTTTCTCCTCTCACGATATACTATTAAGATTCATGGTCTACAGTTATACACACACCCGCCTACCCACACAACCACACAGAATATGTTTATTTCTAAACTGAAATCCAGGACTTACTTTCATGAGAGAACATGGAGTATTTGATTTTCTGAATCTGTGTTACCTCACTTAATAAACAGTTCCCATACCTATCCATTTTTCCTGAAATTTTCATAATTTTCTTTTTCCTATGGCTGAACGAATTTCCATTGTGTGCATTTCAATATCCATTCATCAGTTGGTGGGTATCTGAAGTTATTGTGAATAGGGCAGAAATGAACATAGACAAGCAAGGGTCTCTGTGGTAGGATCTGGAGTTCTCTAGCTATATACCTAGAATGAAATAAAAATGTCAAATTAGTGCTGCTCTGAGATTCCATCTTACCCAGGTCCAAATAGTTATTATCAAGTAACAAATGGCAATAAATGATGGTGAGGATATGGTGGAGGAAGAATCCCTACTCAATGCTGGATTATAAACTGGTGCTGCTTCTGTAGAAATCAGTGAAGAGTTCTCTAAAAACAAAACAAAATATAGCAAAGCTGCCACCACTAAAAAACAATCACTAACAATATATCTATTCTAATTTTTTTAATATGAGCTTATTCAGGAAGCATATGAGTGTCCAGTTTACATCACAGAACCTAAAAGAAAAAGCTATGGATTATGGATTACAAGCACTCCTCTTGGCTTACTGACAAGTAGCAATCTGCTAATGAGGTCCGTGTAGACTCCTTTCAATTTGATGAAGGTTAAGGTAGATTTATGTCTGAGAGAAAGGATTTTAATTACTTAAGCATGTGTTATTTAATTGTGATAATATAATTTTGATACGTAAATATATAATCACTATTTGTGAGACTTTATATTGTAAACATGTAATCTGAGACTTGTGACATTGTTTTCCTTATCATGATTGCCCAATCATGATATTCTTCTTTGAACAGAAATTCCTGTCTGTGCTCTATTAATTATTATGTTGCTTTCTAAAGGAGACAATTTTGTGGCCAAACCACAGTGGTTGTAAACTTTCACATGGAAAAACACAGCTTACATTTTACAGCCTAATTGACCAACTGTCTGCTTTAAAATGCATGATTTCATCCTAGGGACAGAGAATTTTAATAGCTTCTTTAAAAATAAGACTTATCATTAGCTGAAATCACAAGCAAGTGTTATTTGAAAACATGGTAATTTCTAAAGGCCAATAAGTATATTTAAAGAACATGTCTTGTTATTTAAACTATTAGCATAATTGTCATCCTTCCTCATGTTTCCTAAACTAATGCCTAAATATGAACTTTGAGGAAATCATGATTTATGTATCCATATTTATTGGGGGAAGTCTTATGCTAATCTCTGACATAGGCCTTTTTGGTTTTTAAATTTATTTCCAAGTTGGAAGTAGAATTCTCATAAGAAAGATTTTTCATATAGCATTTTATTACTACAAAATAACTGAAATATATTCAAATCTGGACCATTTGTAAATGCTGTAACAATGGTCACATGTAATTTTGAAGAAGGAACTGAACTCTGCTTCCCTACTGAATGCATGTCCTGCATGATAAATCTACACCAAGAAGCCATATGGGATAAATTGAAAGGGGAAAATAAGTACCTCAATTCCTAACTGAGGTTTAAGTAATTAAACTCTAAAAGAGTATAATGAGGACTTAAAAATGGCAATAAGAAAGACATAGTAAGAAAGGCACATATTTCGTTTTTTCTCTTTTTCTTTTTTCTTTTTTCAAAGCTATGGGACATTATGGAAGCGGTGCTAAGAGGAAAGTTCATAGCACTAAGTGCCCACATAATGAAAACAGAGAAAGCTCTCTAGTGACTTAACAGCACACCTGAAAGCTCTAGAACAAAAAGAAGCAGACTCACCCAGGAGGAGTAGAAGACAGGAAATAATGAAATTGAGAGCTGAAATCAACAAAATAGAAACAAAGAAAATAACACAAAGAATCAATGAAACAAAGAGCTGGTTCTTTGAGAAAATCAACAAGATAGACCAACCCTTTTCCAAACTAATCAAAAGGCAGAGAGAGAACATCCAAATTAACAAAATCAGAAAAAAGGGGGCACATAACAACAAACATTGAGGAAATTCAGAAAATCATTAGGTCTTACTACAAAAACCTGTACTCCACAAAATTAGAAAATGTAAAAGAAATGGACAAATTTTTTTTAGATAGAGATCATACACCAAAATTAAACCAAGACCAGGTGAGCAATTTAAATAGACCTATAAATTGCAAGGAAATAGAAGCTATCATCAAAAACCTCCCAATCAAAAAAAAGTCCAGGGCCAGATGGTTTTAGTGCAGAATTTTATCGGAACTTCCAAGAAGAGCTAATACCTATACTCCTCAAAGTGTTCCAAATAATAAAAACAGAAGGGACATTGCAAAACTCTTTTTATGAGGCTAAAGTTACCCTGATACCATGATAATTAAAAAAACAAAAGTGGAGACAATTTTGCAATGCTATTTGATTTTTACCTACATGGTAAGAAGAACTAGGCAAGGCTCAGAAACAAAATATTGCAATGTGATTTTGAAATTAGACAAGCAAACAGAAAACATGTAGCTAAAGTCTTTAACTGATATTCCTTAAAAAGAATGCAGAACAATAAAGTCTCTTATAGCCAGGCGGTGGTGGCGCACGCCTTTCATCCCAGCACTCGGGAGGCAGAGACAGGCGGATCTCTGTGAGTTCGAGGCCAGCCTGGTCTACAAGAGCTAGTTCCAGGACAGGAACCAAAAGCTACAGAGAAACCCTGTCTCAAAAAATCCAAAAAAAAAAAAAAAAAGTCTCTTATATGCATATGATTCTCAGCTGTAGACATCCAACCTAGAGCCCTGTGCAAACTAGACAAACACTTTATTACAAAGGTGCTTTTTTTTTAGGCCCGTAACAGTCTTTAAGTTAAGAAGATAAATGTGAAGCAATGTATATTATATAGTCAAGTACAAGTAATTTATTGCTGCTTCCATTGGTCTTTATATAAAGTCCAAAGAATGAAATGGTTCCCTGTAGAGAAGATGATATGAGGGATGATAAATGGAGGCTTTGATTTTATATGTGTTAGTTGTATTTTCAAATGATTAATTTTTATAAAGGAGATGGAGAGATGGCCCAGCTGTTAAGAGCACTTTCTGCTTTTCCATACGACTGGAGTATATGTGGCAGATGATTTACAAATGCCTATAATTCCAAGATCCAGGGAGATTGGACAACTCTGGCCCCCAAAACCAAGTGAACATAACCCCTCCCCATATATGTTTAAAGTAAGAAAAAATCTATTATCTTTTATTTTTACTTTTTGAAAAAAGATTATTTTAATTTGCGTCTGGGAGTGTATTGTCTGCACATATGTCTATTCACCACACGTCTGCCTGATGACAGCAGAGGTCAGAAAAAAAGATGCTGGATTCTCTGGAAATGGAATTATGAATGATTATGAGCTACCACTTGGTGCTGGGAATCTAGTCTGGTCCCCTGCAAGAACAAGTCCTTTTAGATGTTGAGTCATCTGTCCTGCCCCAAGTTCCTTTCCATCAATTTCTAGGTATTTCCATTGAAAATATTTGAACTTTTCTTTTGGTCATAGTAAAATATTGCACAATTCCCTGTTACTCAGATTCTAAAGCAGTTGTCATCAACCTTCATGACTCCTTCAGGGTTCACATATTAGATACTTGCATTACATTTCATAACTGTTAGCAAAGTTACAATTATGAAGTAGCAACGAAATAATTTTATGGTTATGGTCACCATAGCATGAGGAACTGTGTTAAAGAGTCATAGCATTAGGGAGGTTGAGAGCCACAGTGCTGAAGGAGGGGATGCTGATGTGTTGTTAGCATTGTTATTAACTTTTGCACTTGGCTTGGGTGATTTCAGTTATTTGCATCCAACTACAAAAACAAAAATTATTTGAAAAAATGGCATGTTAACAAATTGTGCTTTTAATTTGCACATTGGAATACATAAAAATAAATATTTCTGGAATGTTTAAAAATCCTACCACATATATTATACAGAACTGGGGTCCCCCTGAAGTGAGCTTTACAGTATGTGTTTCTATGCTCTGGAAGGTTGATTTCGCCATAGCAATGGGCTATGCTTTTAAAGATACTTTTGTTTTTTGTGGTAAGAGAGCATCTTGAGTTCTTTGGACTTCCTTCTTTTGAAAAACCAGATTGCAAGCTATACCCTGTCACCTCCCAACTCCAAAGTTCAGATAAATTTCAAACTCATTTAGATTTGACTATGGGCACCTGCCTTTGGCACAGCACTAAAGAAAACATAGTTAGAAATGTGCAGGTCTTTCTCAAGAGTATTTTGTGGGACCCTGTGAATCTCCCTCGATTGTGTGTATGTGAGTGTGTGTGAGTGTGTGTGTGTGTGTGTTGTATGCACTCTTTCTCTTACACTTACACATACACATACACAGCTATGAAGAGAGAGAGACAGAGAGAGTAGGTGTCATTCCCTACTGGGAGCCTTGGAGTCCTTATTGTGTGCCTTCCTCATTCACTTCTATGGATAGGGTCTCTCACTATCTGAATGCTCACTAGTTGGCTGAGCGCAGGAGAGCCAGCTTTAACCTCTCAAACCCATCCCTAGCTTACGATTTTCCTTAAATTTTGTGTGGTATTCAGTTCTTCAGTCTAAGCTTCTGGAATGCCTGCATCTTTTTCCCATCCTACAAGCCTCTCTTTAGTGGTGCCCAATCCTTGTGACTTAAGGCATCTAGAGACTAAACACAAAATGCATCTTCAACTGTGTTTATTGATAAAACGAAAGATTAGGCAGTTTGAGCCTCTCTTTCTCTTCATTCTATACAAAACACAGTTGGTAATGTCAGGCAGAGTGGCAATACCTTTTTCCCCCAGAACCAAGGGGGAAAGAAACAGGTGGATCTCTCTGAGTTTGAGGTCAGCTTGCTTTGTACTGGGAAGTTCAGGTCTCCAAGGGTTACAAAATGAGACCCTGAATCAATAAACTCATTAAAAATGCAAAATAATGCCAATACCATGCTGTTTTCATTACTGTAGCTCTGTAATAGAGTTTGAAGTCAGGGATGGTAATGCCTCCAGAAGTTCCTTTACTGTATAAGATTGTTTTGGCTATCCTGGGTTTTTTGTTTTTCCATATAAAGTTGATTATTGTCCTCTCCAGATCTGTGAAGAATTTTGATGGGACCTTGATGGGGATTGCATTGAATCTATAAATTGCCTTGGGTAGAATTGCCATTTTTACTATGTTGATCCTCCCAATCCAAGAGCAGGGGAGATTCCTCCATTTTCTGGTATCCTCTTCAATTTCTTTCTTCAATGCCTTAAAGTTCTTGTCAAATAGATCTTTCACTTCCTTGGTTAGAAGTTACCCCAAGATATTTTATGCTGTTTGTGGCTATCGTGAAAGGTGATGCTTCTCTGATTTCCCTCTCTGCTTCCATATCCTTTGTGTATAGGAGGGCAACTGATTTTTTGGAGTTGATCTTGTATCCTGCCATATTACTAAAGGTATTTATCAGCTGTAGGAGTTCTTTGGTGGAGTTTTTGGGGTCGCTTATGTACACTATCATATCATCTGCAAATAATGAAAGTTTAACTTCTTCCTTTCCAATTCAAATCCCCTTGATCCCCTTGTGTTGTCTTATTGCTATTGTTGGAACTTCAAGCACTATATTGAAGAGGTATGGAGAGAGTGGACAGCCTTGTCGTGTTCCTGATTTTAGTGGGATGGCTTTGAGTTTCTTTCCATTTAATTTGATGTTAGCTGTCAGTTTGCTGTAAATAGCTTTTATTATATTTAGGTATGACCCTTGTATCCCTAATCTCTCCAAGACTTTTATCATAAAGGGATATTGAATTTTGTCAAATGCTTTTTCAGCATCTAATGAAATGATCATATGTTTTTTTTTCAGTTTATTTATATGATGGATTACATTGATAGATTTGCGTATGTTGAACCAGCCCTGCATCTCTGGGATGAAGCCTACTTGATCATAATGGATAATTTTTCTAATGTGTTCTTGGATTCGGTTTGCCAGTATTTTATTGAGATTTTTTGCATCAATGTTCATGAGTGAGATTGGCCTGTAATTCTCTTTCTTGGTTGAGTCTTTGTGTGGTTTTGGTATCAGAATAACTGTAGCTTCACAAAAGGAATTTGGCAATGACTCTTCTGTTTCTATATTGTGAAATACATTAAGGAATATAGGTATTAGGTCTTCTTAAAAGATCAACATGGGATGTACTCACTCATAATTGGTTTCTAGCCGTAAATAAAGGACATTGAGTCTATAATTTGTGATCCTAAAGAAGTTAAATAAGAAGGTGAACCCAAAGAAAAACATATAGTTATCCTCCTGTATATGGGAAGTAGATAAGATTGCTGGGCAAAAAAATGGGATCTTGGGGGTGGGGTGGGATAGGGGGTAAAGGGAGATGGGGAGAAAAAAGTGAGAAGGGAGGATGGGGGGAACTTGGGGAATTGGGATGGTAGGGATATAGGAAGGATGAATATGGGAGCAGGGAAGCATATATCTTAATTAAGGGAGCCATCTTAGGGTTGGCAAGAGACTTGAACCTAGAGAGGCTCCCAGGTGCCCAGGGGGATGTCCCCAGTTAATTCTTTGGGCCACTGAGGATAGGGAACCTGAAATGGCCCTATCCTATAGCCATACTGATGAACATCTTGCATATCACCATAGAACCTTCATCTGGCAATGAATGGAGATAGAGACAGAGACCCACATTGGAGCACCAGAATGAGCTCCCAAGGTCCCAATGAAGAGCAGAAGGAGGGAGAACATGAGCAAGGAAGTCAGGACCGCAAGGGGTGCACCCACCCACTGAGACAGAGGGAGTGATCTTTTGGGAGCTCACCAAGGCCACCTGGACTGGAACTGAAAAAGCAAGGGATAAAACCGGACTCTCTGAACACAGCGGACAATGAGGGCTGATGAGAAGCCAAGGACAATGGCACTGGGTTTTGATCCTACTTCATGTTCTGGCTTTGTGGGAGCCTAGCCAGTTTGGATGCTCACCTTCCTAGACCTAGATGGAGGGGGGAGGACCTTGGACTTTCCACAGTGCAGGGAAAGGAGTGGAGAGGGAGGGGGAAAGGAGTGGAGGGAGGAGGAGAGGAGTGGGAGAAGGGGGAGGGAAATGGGAGGCTGGGAGGAGGCAGAAATTTTTTTCAATAAAAAAGAAATAAAAATGAAAAGAAAAAATACAAAATAATAAAATGGTAAAAGAAATCGCAACCGATAAAAACAGTTTACTGAAGTGAATACGTGCCATTTACTAATCCCTTGAATTTACTGGTATGTGAGAATATAGTGCTGGAGTCGAAAGACCATAAGCTAAAAATTTCCCTCAACAGCACCTTTGGTCATCGCTAGGGAGCAAAGGTCTATGCAATGAGAATCACAGTCACTGTTCACAACAGGAGTCACAAAGATGTCTCTGTTTCCTTACACTTTGCTTCTTAATCACAGGGCAGAATACGGTGGGCCCAAAGAATTCACCAAGATTTATCATGCACACCATCTGTCTACTCTACATTATTTTTCTGCTAAAAAACAATTGAAATTTTTATTCCTCATGTTTTCCCTCATAATGTAATGTCCAAAGAGTTGCAATACACCGCGGATCATGATGAACGGCTGCCATAGTATTGCTGGGATATAGAAGCTTGGATTTTTGAGTAGACCATATTTCATTACAGCTTCTTTGATGCCCAGAATGTGAAGTTTATCGATTGCATTTCTGTGTCCAAAGGCCTATTGTTTACCATGCCAATTATTGAATATAGTTGCTAGGCAAGTGTCCTACTATTGAACCACAGCCCAGTCCCCAAACGGTATTCTTTAGTACCCTTAGTTCTAGTCCAACTAGTTTGAATAATGACATTACAGTCAAATACTATCTGAATATTTTACATAGATTCACTAAAATGGAAGAATAAATTTATCACATTCTATGTCTTGGAGCATGTATGTGGAATATCAGTCTCTAGGAACTGTTTTGTACAATGATTAAAAAATTTAAGAGTTCATATTTTAAGATTATCAGAGCAGAGACATGGGGGAAGCCCAGTTCCTAATAATCTTATGAATTATACACCAGATCTTGACAGACTAGCACCAGTTATTATTTTTTAATTCCCTTATGCATACATAGATCACGACAGGTTGGCTTTACATGTTTTTTTCTACATGTTTATCAACTGTCTGCCTGTAGCTTTTATGCCTCTATAATCCATGTCTACTGAAGGAGTTTTCATAATTTCATTAATAATTGGAGGAAGAAAGGATTCCCAAAGTGATTTCTAAAGCTTTAGATGAAATTGCTTGCCATCTCCTTCCCTTTGTGTCTCCTGTCTGTGGCTTGCATTCATCCAGATATCTTTACTGGATAACTTTCAGCTCTACTTGTTTTGGCAATCAAGTAAAACCTTTGTGCATGTGGTTGGGGAGGTAGTGGGAGGGAAATTTGTCTTCTTTGTCTGAGGGGTGAAATTGCCTACAGTTGTTGTCTCAGCAACTTGCTATTATTTATGGATTTGTATAATAGCTGCTGTGGTCTTTATATAATATGCTCTGTTCTTTATTTTTATCTTTGTTCTATATTTGAGAATATAGATAGATAGGGTTTGCCTCCCTGCACCTAGATTTCCTCACGCTGTTTGTTGTTTCCTGTGCTCCACTGAACTTAGCTTATTTTAGGTCTTCTGACCGCTGTTTTCTTTCGCCTTACCCGACCAGGTGCCTGATTGTTTGTGTTTTACCTTCATACAGTCACCCTTTATATCTCAGCTCAGTTTTCACTTCTTTTTCAGGGATGTAGTTCTTGCAAAACATCGACTTTCATCAAGGAACTTTATACTGTTTGTTAACCACTAACTAAAAATTTGTTGTAATTCTTTCCAGCATGCTCAGTTCTATCAATATAGGATATTTGTATTTTTCTTCCCATTTTTTTGTTCTCATGCCTAAGATACAGTACATATAATGAACACCCAGCAAATGTGCACGTTGTTTGCCACAAAGAGCTGGATTTTGTCCAGCACACTGGGGAATTCTGTTCGATGTGCTCGCCCCTAAAGCAAGGCTGCATGAAGAGTAGGCGAATATTACCTATTTGGTCATTTTTGGCTTTTAAAAAATCTATTATTAATACTTCTCAGTGAACACTGAGGATGGTGTCATAGATTTTATTACGAATTAAACTGTGAAGAAAAGTTTAAAATTTGAATACGAAGGAAGAGATATGGATAGATGAGTAAAATAGAATAGAAAATAAATAAACTATCAAAGAGAAAAAAAGAAAGAATTTTAGACATCCTCCTCCTGGTTTGGCCACCAACATTCTATCTCACTCTAGTTTACATTATAAATTCCTACAAGACTAGCTCTGTTGAAGAGCAAAATGATCATTTCTTATCTTTGCAAATCTTTTAGGAGTTTCTAGAGAACGCATTATACACGGTGCTGCTAATGGCAGAGCATGTTTACAAAATGAAGAGCCATGATTTCAACTATTCATTATTGATGAAATTTACTGTTAGATGGGGGAATGCTGACTTCCTGTATGTAATTTCCAATAATTTGCAGTTTGAAGCCATCACTGTGATTTTAAAGAACCAGAATGAATCCAGACACTCAGACATTAGTGTTTAACAACCCATGGGAATAGCAATTTGATTTCCAGAGGGATTATGTTTCAGGTATGATGTCTTAATTTTCAGGAGTTCAAATGTTGCATTGCAAACATTTTTTTTATTATGTTACAGGATACTGCAAGTACCAAGGCAGATCATAGTAAATCATCCAGTTTTTGTGTACAGAACAGTATGATAGGATGTCTGTATCAGACTAAAGTTAAGGAATAAATTCAAGAATGTTCTTTTAATTGCTAAAAATAATAGTTTTGAATATCACATCACAGTGCTTACTGCTGGTAGCAGCATTCACCAGTACTAGTTAGCCTAGAACCCATAAGTGTGAATGAGCATCTTGTGAGTATTCAAAAAACCTTTGTTGATTAAGAGATCCATGTTTCCTCCAGTCTGATTGCCTAGTCAATTTTAAGTATAATTATGGATGTTGTAAACAGACCTCCAAGTGTGTGTGTGTGTGGGGGGGAGTAATGAGGGTTCATTAACTATGATTAATGATTTAAGTGTTTAAATCTAATTTTATTCTCCAGGAAGAGGACAAGAAAAATCTTTCCTGTTATAGGGTCTGAACTTTGTTTTCCAGAAACATTGTTGTATGAATAGTAATTCTTGATATTATTGCAATGACATTAAATAGTCCTTTACAAGAAAGAGATGGTGTAAAAAATGTATCATCTTCCTGGGTTTTAGAGAACAGGACATAATTTTATACTATAAACTGATTTAAAATCTCAAGCTATCTTTAATTCTGAATTATGCAAAAAGTCTCTTAGTCAAACAAAAGAGGAAATATTCAGGTAACACAAACTAAATTAAATAAACAACCCCAGCTTCTACAAACAACACATTTATTTAGAAAAATAAACTGAAAAAAAATGCTGTTTGTTTGATACATTTTCCAAGGAAACATAAAGATGATTATAAAATTGTTATATGTCAAATACAAATTACAAGTGACTTTTTGAATTAACAGAACAAACAGAATTAAACATCACTGTTTAGTACAGTTTCAGCTTTTTAATATTAATGACACACACATATATATAAAACCCTTTTGATCTCATTCTCATTCAGTTGACCACAATAATGTTTTCTTTATAATTTTACAGTTTTGTTCAGAAACAAATTCAGTTCTTTATGTACGTAACTGACTATTTGTTAATTAGAAAATTAAAGGGGAACTAATTATCTTGATAATTCTCAAGTGATCCTTTTTGGATGCCTTCAAGAAACTGCTTCATGTGGTCTCCAAACTGGTGGGATCATCTGTGCAAATACCAGAACACTTCCTTACCCTGAATGGAAGCAACTGTGCAAATAACAGAAGTGCATGGAGACATAATCAGTGTAAAGCGACTTCCTCAACCAATATGAGGCGGAGGACGTAACACTGGAACTTTTCAAACAATTGGGGCCAATGCTGCTATCCCTTATGGCTTTGTGGGTGTATATACTGTGGACCTGTTCATGTCTGCAAACTGCAACATCCCTCCTAATCCCATTCTTGCAATGTTCTGGCTGGTTCAGTTTTGGTTTTGTCTGAATTTGTTGAAATGAGGAGTAATTCTCACTTGAGATACCTCCTGTCCATAACTTTCCATCTCTTAAAATGTTAAATTGATAACTTTAATTTATAAATTTAATAATTTCATTGATGAAATTGCATTTTTTTTCTGGGCAGATTGATATCTAGGAATATTGATTTTCCACTGTGAAATTAGATTGTTTGATTTTGTTTATCTGTTGGCTTCTTAAAAACTTAGTCATTTTCATCTGGGTGTTGTATCTTCTCGGTAATCAGGAGTGAAGATATTTTAAGGCTGGGGCATTTTCCGCCCACCTGGCTCTGTGCATGGCTGTCAGGCGAGAGGCAGATGATTTTATGCAGATCATCCCATTGGTCATTTGTGCTCCAAAGGAAAAGTTAGCTTCTCTGACAGGGTCAGGCTTCTGGTTACACTGAAATTAGATCTGGCCTCAAAAAGTCAAGGATCAGTTTGACGTAAGAGAAATGAATCCACATGCCTCTAAATAAAGGTATTCCTTCCAACCTGATAAAGCTGTTAGAAAGAAGAAAACAAAGACAGGCAATCATTTCAAAATCAGTTCAAACAGTAAGTATAATTTAATAAAGACTCATTACAAATTAGAAATATGTATTAATTTAATGTACTATGTAATTTTAATTTAAAATTCCTTGAATTATCATTTGTTTAAATCTTATATGTATTTTAAGATTATTGAGTAAAAGCATTTTTATAACTTAATTATCAAGTTTTAATAGTATAATGCTTATTTTTCAAGCAAAAGATTTCTTATCCTTATTTTCTTTAACTTCATGCAATTTTACCCACTTATAAATATCTCACATTCTCAATATACTTCTTAAAGGCATTGAAGACAAACTTTTAAAATATATTGCCTCAAAATAATTAAAATAACTCTTTCCATTGATACTGACATTTTTTAAGCAATGAGCAAAATTGTACTTTTGGAACGCTTGATGATATAAAATACTGAAATTTATGTACTTTAAAAACAGCGTCAGATTGGCTGAAAATTTGCTCCTGGATAGCAGAACTGCTTAAGAACTAACTTTGTCTTTCTTCCCAGGTATGTACAGTACTTAAAAACAAGCATTTTTAAAGAGTTTATGTCCATATTTTTAGTTGATGAATATGTTTATGGAAAAGCAAAAATGAATGAAGCATGGGCATAATTCTCTACCTTCAGAGCATTTAATATTACTTGATCTGAAAGTGTCTGTGATCTTTTCTCACAGATATGATATAGAGAATACTCACAACATTAGGTCCAGATAAAAGTGTTTAAAATTGTATCATGATTGATTCATTGATTTTAGTAGAGGTAAGCTACTATTTTTAAGTTTAATTTTAAAATTAATGTTATTATTTGTTCCTGGAGAATTTATATAGTGTGCCCATCCCCTTTCTCCACCTCACTTCCTTCCCACCTGCGGTGGTTTGAATGAGAATGGCCCCCATATGCTCTTGTATTTGAATACTTGGTCCCCAGCTGGTGGAACTATTTGGGACCTATTAGGATGTGTGGGCTTGTTCTAGGAAGTGTGTCACTGGGAGCGAGAGTTTGAGGTTTCAAAATTTGACACCATTTACAGTTAACTCTCAGTTTTATGTTGTGGATCAATATGTAAGCAGTTAGCTACTGCTCCAGCACCATGTCTGCCTGTCTGTTCCGTGCTACACACCACAGTGGTAATCGGCTCATCTTCTGTAACTGTAAACTCCCAATAAGCTCTGTCTTCTATAGCTTTCCTTGGTAATAATGTCTTATCCCAGAAACAGAAAAGTAAGATACCACCCAATCAAGTGTATTTTAGATCCTTTGAACTCCTCTGAGAAGACCTTGCTTTAAAATTATTCCTTTGAAGAGTAGGGGAGCTCCAGAGTGTACTGAGTAGTCCAGTGTATACACACAAACAAAAGATGGAATTGTTGGCCCTTCCTTAGCAAGATATTTATTATGCTGTTAGGTTGATAATTCCTTGAGATTGTTCTACTGTTAGAACAATGCCTTTGAAATTTAAATCCATAAAACTAAAAAGGAAAAGCCTAAACAGTCTGTTCATCCAACTTGGAGATTAAATTTCAAAAAGCAATGAATATGATCTAACAGTGTGTTGCCTCTTTGCTCGGGCTCCTCATTAACGATATCCTATGCAAGCAACAGAAGGCACGGAGAAGACAGTTTAATCCCAGAGCTGCTTCTGAAAACTGGAGGACAGCTGTCTGAGAGAGGAGAACACTCCTGAATGTCATGGGAATCTATCTGTTCCATTTTGGTATCATTTGAGAATTTGGGCTTCTATGTGTACAAAGAAAACCAACATTAGCTGTTAAAAATACTTAAGTAACAGTTTTAAAATAATTAGTACTTTGATTTTCTGTAAAATTGAAACAGTATGAAACATGCTCAAAGTTGAATTTCTCTAAAAATATGAATATACAATTCATGTATTTTGAAAAAAGCAAATTAAATGTTCCCATTATATTTTCATAGGTTTTTAATTTAGGAGAGTTTAAAACCTTTTAGAATTTCATTTTATTGATTTCTTAAATAGTTTAGTCAATCCATTCATCATACGTTGACCATTCAAAATATTTATTTTCATCCACTAACACCAGATGCTGATTTAAGAACGATGAATAGGTAAAAAAAAATCTTCTGTGCACACTGCCCCCAAGAAGATAATTACTTGAAGGTAAAAAGAGTCTCAGTAAGGTTTGTACTAAAATGTGAAATGAAAGGTAAAAGTGGGAATAGAATTTACAAACATAAAAAACTGCTAATAGTTGGAAAATAAGGATATTTGATACAAAAGAAAGAATAATGCTAAAGTCACAGAAGGAAGGTGATATTTGGTGCCTCCGGTATTTTACAGAAACAAAGCAGGGCCTTTTACCTCAAACCTGACATAATATAGAATTTAAAGAAGAAAGAACAAATGTTGTTTGGAGAGTTAGCAGAATTCTGGCTGCCCTTCTATAATAATATGGCAACAGGAATAAGACATGTTGAAGAATCTTTAAGGAGAGAGTGGCTGGAAAGGGTGCAGCAATATTGAAGGGATGGGGGAGAGGGAATAAATAATTGCGTATATTTTAGCCAAAGAAATGTCCAAGACTTCAGTTAAAGGCTCTAAGAAATCATTACAGCCACAGGTGTTTTCTCGATGACAAACTGAGGAGGGCAAATAGTCTTCTTTTCACTAATGAGGTATTTCATTCAGTTGCTGCCCACTGAAGAGAAGAGTCAGCATGGTTCTGAGACTCATATTTCTACTGTTTTGGGAAGAAGCTCGAGGAAGTTGATGTGTGTTTTTCAGTTCTCAAAAGCCACAAACTGAAAGCAATAAAATAAAATAATAAAATTCCAAACCTACAAACTCACATTGTGAATTTGCTGATTGGAATCTAGACTGGGCTACTACGGGATACATTTCTGTTGTCCTATTTCTAGAGTTAGATATCCACACTGTTGGATTGGTGGTATTATTAGGCATTATATTGCCATGTTCAATTTACTATTGTTAGGCTTATATATTTGTCCCCCTGGAGAAAGGATCTAAACTGTATTGTTGTTTACGTTTTCAAATTCTATGTCATAAACTTCCATTACTATAAATTTTAAGATACAAAAATTTTAAAATATTCACTCTGTACTTATATTTAAATATCTCCTTCAATTATGGAGGTATGTAATGATGCCCGTTGACATGTTAAATGATGACATGTCAAATATATTTGCTAAGCTCTGAAAATATGAAAAAAATAATTGTACCCATCAAAAGCTGTGGTAAACGAATGTGATCTAAGGTGCCCATGTGGGCACGCTTTCTGACCTATTCTTGAAATCAATGGGTTTAGGGCTACATTTCTCTCAGATAGGTTCTGCTTCAAAACAATTAAGATTTTTTTTTGGCTGTTCAGGTGAAACAGGTTCAAGTATTTCAAGGGCTTTAAATCTTTCCCACTCTTGCAGATCCAAATAAAAGATGCAAACTATGAACTGTGTTAAATAACTGAGGCCATAGGTCATTAGATGTCAAATTAATTAATTTATGTAATTAGTACTTTACATGATTTTCATGCAGTAAGTACAGCACAATTTAAAGAGGGCCGAGACAGCAAGATAATTAAGTGAGAATGCAAAATACACAGAGATTTGTCTAAAGAGAAATGCTTCACAATTTATATTTTTCTGGACTTTGGGATGGTTTTTAAACTTTCTTTCCTTACATTGTATATAAATTATTAAATTATTCAAAAAGTTTTATCATTGTATTTTATACAATACATTTGAAACTGATAAATATTTAAATAAATGCATGATATATGCATTCACAATATAAAAATATACTTAACTATGGTTCAATATGCAATATATCCACTCTCATAGAAAAACATAAGGATAAAAACACTAAAGTCATTTCCCTTAAAAGAAATTTCTTATATTTTTGGTTGTGAGCCTAGCGTTTAATGGCTGAGCCATCTCTCATTAGACAGAGGATTGATATCTAAAATATTAAAAGAACTCAAGAAATTGGTCATCAAAAGAACAAATAATCCAAAATGGAGTACAGACCTAAACAGAGAACTCTCAATAGAGGAATCTAAAATGGCTGAAAGACACTTACGGAAATGCTCAACATCCTTAGTCATCAGAGAAATGCAAATCAAAACAACTCTGAGAATCCATCTTACACCTGTAAGAATGGCCAAGATCAAAAACACTGATGACAACTTCTGCTGGATTGTTGTGGGGGAAAGGGAACACTCCTGCATTACTGGTTGAAGTGTAAATTGGTACAGTCCCTTTGAATATCAGTGTTGTGATTTCTCATAAAATTAGAAAACAACCTTCCTCAAGACCTAGCAATACCACTGTAGGGACATAGCCCCACCCATTGGGGGCGTGTTCTCCTCGGGCTAATGTTTACGGATAAATCTGCCGGGCGTGAGCCCAGCAGCCCTTTTTTTCATTGCTCCGCTGTGCTCCGCGGGAACCTGTGGTCCTGTAAGTCTATTTCCTTATTAAAGCTGTATATATCTATATAATCTGTCTACATTAATGATGGAGGTGGGTCTTGTATTAATCTGTTGCTTTCATTGGTTAATTAATAAAGAAACTGCCTAGGCCCATTTGATAGGCCAACCCTCAGGTGGGTGGAGTAAACAGAAGAGAATGCTGGGAGAAAGAAGCCGAGTCAGTGAGTCGCCATGATTCTCCCACTCCAGACAGACACAGGTTAAGATCTTCCCTGGTAAGCCAGCTCATGGTGCTACATAGAAGATTAGAAATGGGTTAGATCAATATGTAAGAGCTAGCCAATAAGAAGCTGAAACTAATGGGCCAGGCAGTGATTAAAAGAATACAGTTTCCGTGTAATTATTTCAGGGCATAAGCTAGCCATGTGGGCGGCCGGGTGCCGGGGACGCAGCCCTGCCACTCCTATTACAACATACCACTTTTGGGGTACACATTCAAAGGATACTCAATCGTACCATAGAACATGTTCTCAACAATGTTCATAGCAGCATTGTTTGTTATAGCCAGAACCTAGAAACAACCTAAATGCCCCTCGACCAAAGAATGGATAAGAAAAATGTGGTACATTTACACAATGGAATACTACACAGCAAAAAAAAATCCCACAGAGAGTGTTGAAGAGGGAGGGAGAGAAAGGGAGGGGAGAAGAGAAAATGGATAGCTCAGTAAAATCAATATAAAAATTATATGTGTGTGTGCGTGTGTGTGTCTTGTTCTTTCTGGAACTTTAAAAATAACTAAAAAGCACATTATTGTCACTAAATTCAATACTGCAAAAACAAAATACCTATTATGAGCTAGAGTTTATACTATCTGTGCAAAAGCATGAGATTCCAATTACATCCAAAACAGACTTAAGCACTAGACACTTTACTAGCAGGTTCAGTACCCTATAAAACAGGTTTCTTTATTTTCCCATGTATGGAAACTCCAGTCAAGAAAGATTAAATCCAGATCTGCTATACAATTTAGAAGTCTATTACTCCCACCCACTTCATGTGGCTTTAAAACTACAGATGCACAGTTAGGGTAGAAATAAAGGACATTATTATGTAAATAAATATAATTATAAATAAGTATAAGCAAACACTAATAAAGACTTAAATGTTAATTCTCTCTATATTTGCAGGAAACATTTGTCAATCCTTGATTAAACTTCTTGAGAACTTATTATGTTTTTAATAATCACAGTATTTTCACAAACAGATGGAATGATATTAAAATCACTGAATGAATGGTATTCACTTTGCTGCATATATATATATATGTATATGTATATGAAAATATTTTCCATAAGTTTATAGATTCTCTTGGCTGTATCTTGTTTCCTAACCTATTCTTATGAGGTGATTCCCTCACATCCTCAGAAGCATGCTCCACTCTAATAGTATACTTAGTTCTCAATATGTGCTTCAAATTTCAAACTTATATAGAGTGAATGTTCAGAAAACACTAAATCAGGAAATAATTAGCACCTATATAAAATTTGTCATTTCAGAGACATGGTGATTTTTTATTTAGACCTCTCTTTTCAATTGCATTATTTTCTAATAGGTATCAATAAAATGTTCTGTCATATTTATCCTTATTTATAACTTCCACTGCAATTTAGACATTTCAAACATATTTTGTAAATTTTTTCGGTATCATAAAATTTCTAGTGAATTTCTAATTATTGTAATACATAGCCATTACATTATTCTTTCTTGTTTCTTCTAAAAATTTTTTGTTAATTTTTAAATCATTAGTAATAATATTGTTGATGGATATTGAAAACTGTCCTTTTTTAGAAAATAGTCTATTTTACTATTGTTTTATTGTTAAATGTTTCTAATACAATGTGAAATAGTATAAATAATTTAAAAAGTCTCAGAGAATCATCTCATGCCTTATTTTAGTTAGTGGAAAATTTAACTATTTATATTCAATTGTTAATATATTAGTTCCAATATTTCTTAATACAATTTTGGTGATTTTAATTTTTTATAAAGTGTTTTATCTATTTTAAAACTAGAGTGTTTTTCTTATTTTAATTTAAGTTATTAATATTTTAATAATTTATTTTTATTAAATCATTAAGAAGTTCATTAATTATTTGATCAAATTTACTTCTTTAACTCCTTCTAGATTTATTCTTCTTTTTTGTTTTTTACGTTTATGGAGTCCATCTGTTCAACTAGTCTTGAGTACAAGTTTATAATGTTAGGTACAAAGGGTACCTGCAGGAGGAACATAGAACAGATAGCTTTAAAATACAATTATAACACCAGTGTACTTCAAAACGGTACCTTTGGTTCTATTATTTTACCTTGACAGAAATTAGAAAGTTTGATAAAAGAAAGAGGTTCAAATACTTGCCTCAATACAACCCTTTAGGAAGAATTAATAAAGATATGTAAACCCCTTGGTAGTGAAAATTGAGCAGAACCTCCTTGATTGAAGACTACTTCAAACATTTCTATGATAAAAGTCCTTAGGGAATGTGCCACCAATTTGAAAGCATATGGTGAGCTTTCTAGGTAAGGAAATAAAGGAATCTAAATACAATTTTTATACATTATATGCTATTTCCTTTTGAAATATTTGTTATGTTCTATATTTTGTCCTTACTTGCACCTCTCTTGTTTTGTCCCAAATTGTTTGCTTTGGGTATTATGTGGATATATAATATATATTGAATCACAAACATCAATAAATTAGGAAGATCATTTTAAATGGTCTCTTTTTGTAATATTTCTATTAAGTATTTCCTTTAGACAAAGCATTTAATTTCATGCTTCACAAGCCAGGGCTATGAGGAAATCACCTTAAAATGTTTACTTTAAATTGAACAAAATTATATTGCTAATTCTAGCACCCTGTTCTTAGTTGACACAAGTAATTTCTTCTTATGAATTAACGGTGTTGTTTAAATAGCATGTGGTGTTCTGATGGCCACTTTGCTTTCTTGCTCCCAGAAGCAATGTTGGTTATTACCTTAGAAAGCCTTGTCCATTAGCAAGTCAAGCTAATGAACTCTGTGTTAGTGTTTGGTGTGTTGAGAGTATTTAATAAGTGCCAAAATATAAAGTTAAGGAGATGTTTAAGGCTTTCAGGTTAGATGGCCATTTTCTGAAGAAATAAAATGTGTAAGATCCTGAAACTTCATTATCCTTAAATTTCCCCCTTACAGTTAGTACACAGATAGCAGGATTTGAGGACATAGCTTTCTCTCCCATGTTCTAGCATCTTTGGTATGATGCATGCTACACAAGGAGAAACAGAAACTCCAACCTAGCCATAAACACTATGCTCCACAATGGCGTCCTGTCTGCAAAACACGCTATGGCAATCACGGCCCAAAGCTTGTAGGAGTAACCAACCGATATCTGATTTGACTTAAGCCCACGTCATGAGATGGAACGAATTTCTAACACTGAACCCGAAACAAGATACCCGAGAGACCTATGATAGAGACCTTTAAACCCTCAGTCCTGAATGGAATGTCCCCAAAATATCCCTTTACCTCAGGGCTCAGAGAACCCTGCGGAAGACATAAGTGTGTAAGAGCCTGAGGGATTGAGGACACAAAATAAACAATGTCTTCTAAGTACCCACCGTCAATGGACATATGAACTCAGAGAGACGGAGGCAGCATTCACAGGGCTTGCATGGGTCTGCACCAGATGGGGTCCTAGAGCTGAATGAGAACTGGACACACGTCCCTATCCCTAATCCAGATGCTATCTCTAATTGACAATCACTTGCAAATGAAAATTGAGTTTTTTCCAACCGAGTCTCATTTTTATAAGGGTGGTCCGCATGCCCAGAAGAGTGGAAGGGGAACAAAAAATGAACTCTGCGGTATTTGTGGAAGTTCCTTGTCTTATTTTTTTCTTGTCAAGGTTTATATATTGATTCTATTTAAATTGATTACATGTAATAAACGATATATATTTTTACATACATACATATATATATAATTATTACATTTATATATATTTCTCTCTTTTCACGCTATAGGTTTATTGTGTATATATTACAGATTCCAGTTTAGTGGCTTTTTTAAAATATTTATTTATTTATTATGTATACAATATTCTGTCTGTGTGTATGTCTGCAGGCCAGAAGAGGGCGCCAGACATCATTACAGATGGTTGTGAGCCACCATGTGGTTGCTGGGAATTGAACTCAGGACCTTTGGAAGAGCAGGCAATGCTCTTAACCACTGAGTCATCTCTCCAGCCCCCGTTTAGTGTTTTTAAGAAATTCCTGAGTGTGAGAATTAGTGGGTCTCTGAGTGCCTGTCAGTTTCTTGTGCCTTTTCTTGGGCTACTTTTCTTTTGTTTCTTTCGTTTGTTAGTTTTACCCTATTCTAATATGTTAGTTTTTGTTTAATCTTATTTTCTTTCATTTATGATTATCTTATTAGAAGGCTGTTTATTTTCTTTTCTCTTTTTTTAAGATTCACTATTTATTTTATGACTCTAAGTGCTCTATCTGGATGTACAACTTTATACCAGAAGAAGGCATCAGATCCTACTGTAGGTGGTTGGGAGCCACCATATGGTTGCTGGGAATTAAACTCAGGACCTCTGGAAGAGCAGCCAGAGCTCTTAACCTCTGAGTCATCTCTCCAGCTGCCAACCACAATTTACTTTCAAATTAGAGACAGAAAGGCGGTAGATATTGATGGGAGGAAAAGTGAAGAGGAGTTGGGAGGAGGAGAGGGAACAGAAACCGTATTCAAGATATAATATTGGGGAAAATATATTTTCAATAAAAGGAAAAATATTGAAAAATAAAAAAGAGCATTATTTCCAAATAGCAGAAGAAACTACAAAATTTGGAAAAGCTAGTAAAAATGAGAAGAACTCTGTTCAAGACAGATAATTTCTCAAAAAGTGTTCATCAGATTTAGCAATTAGGGAAAAGCAAATTCAAACTACTTTGCAATTTCATCTCACCCCAATCAGAATAGTTAAGATTAACAAAACAGCTGACAGGAAAAGCTCGCAGCACGTGGGGAAAGGGAAAGTTTAGGACTCTGTCAGGGAAGAAGAATAGGAATCATGCCCAGGAGAGATGCACGTTTCTCAGTGCCCTCCTGATAGTCCCAAACTTCTTCACGCAGAACAGAAATTCAAAGAGGAAGTTATTAAACACGTCCAGACAGCGGATAGGGTTTTCAACCTCAAATGCCTAGGGCAAAGCTAAACACGCTTTGAAGGACAGGAACCTCTGAGACGGTGGTTATGTGGCCATGTGGATGCCTGCGAATTGACCTTGCAAGTGTAGCCTAGTTGGATATTTTATCTTAACCACTTCAAGTTTTTCCTTTGAAATCAAAAGTAACAAGTCCCTTTTATAGCTTATTATTATTCTGTATGGTTTCTCTTCAAATCTAAGCCATAGAATACAACATATACGATAGGCATAAGGACGTCTCAAGATATTAATAATTTCTTTTTCGTTATTTATACATGTCTATCTTTTTGTTTCTTTTAAAAACTATATGCATCTGTGTGCAGGAGCCCCATGGAGCCCAGAGGCATGTATCATGGTGGAACTGGAGTTACCGGTGCTTATGAGCCATCGGACCTCGGCATCAAGATCCAAACAGACCTCCTTTGCATAAGTAGCATGTGATTTAACTGTTACCTCTTTCTTTTGTCCCTTGTCAATCATTTTTCAAAATGATTTTAAAGCATGTCAGAGGACTGGAGACCACTCAGCAGTAGAATATTTCTTGGCCTCTGGAGTTACTATCAAGAATTACATTTTAAAAACAAACAAGCAAACAAAAATCCCTTAGACTCTCATCTCTGACCTATCTAGAGATACCTTATCAGCCACTTGCAAAGTTATTTATAAAAACTATGATTAAATATAACAGGCATATTCACCAATAAAAAACAGTAGATGTTTCAACAACAGCCATATTTTTCTTTCTTTTTAAATTCCTAATAAAAAATATTACCTTGAAAGATAATTTCTGGAAATACTTATTGTTTCTAGTTATAGGCATTCATTATTAGATGTTCTAATGACTTCTGATAATTAAATGAAAATTTCTGTTGCTTAATATTTTTCTGTGGAGTATAGGGATATTGGTGTGTTTGGCTTACATACAGTTCTGTAGAAAGAAATTGAAAGCATAGGTACAAATACATTTGCAGTGTTCAGGTTTTTTCTTCCAAAAAGGAAACATTCAACAACTTAGTTTCAACAGATCATCCTCCATAGAAGGTCCCTTAGAACTTGATCCTTGTAAATATTCCAGGCTCCCTTGGATATTATATCCCCACAGGAGCTGTCCTGTCTCTTGTGTACAAGATTCCTATCAGCTTTGATAGTACATCTGCCAAAGAAGTAAGAAGAGACAGGGTTAGTGTCCTGACATCTTTTTTCTGAAGGCATTAAACATTATTGACATGTTCTCTATCCTTGCAATCAGTAATAAATACTTCCTACTATTGAGTAAGTTTGTGGAATGCAGTGTGGAAAAGGCTCAAGGAAACAGTTAAAAGTTCATCACCTAAATGCTTTGTGGTGTTTTTCCCCCAGGAGCACAGAAAAGACCCTAAATAAGAACCCTTACTTCATCATCAAAAGAAGTGAGCAAGTTGGCTATAAAGATGTGAGCATTTCCTATAACTTCTTAGGGGGCTTGAGAGGGCATGTGTTTGCGTTTTCTCTTCATCCGAGAAAGCTCTGCTTTCTGAGTGCTTTTGTTAACAGCGATGAAACAAGAATTTCACTCATGCTGCAATTTTTTTCCCAAAAAGCAACAATCATTTTTGTAGATCCCATATTTCTGTTCCACTATTTTATATCCTTTTTGTTCTATCATGTGTTTCTCAAAGAAACAGTTGCAACCTGATTAGCTCTGTGAAATGGATGGCTGAATGTTTTTCCTTTTGGCAAAACACTGTGGAGTTGAGTTAAATCCTGGTAAATCTCATGTTAGCATGTGTGTATTAAACTACACCCCAGTGGATTTAAATATGACATGACAAAAGAATGGTATTATTTTCTTACGGAGAGTACTTTCAATCACACAAAGTTGAAAGTTTAATCATGTTCCTCTATTTTGGTTAATCATTTATGTCTGAATCAAACCTTTTCCTTTTTAGTTATCACATGACACATATGATAACTATTATCTAAGGTCCACTTATGCTTTTTAACCAGTAACTGTATTAGATAGAAATTAAATGTTGGTTCTTACGTTCATGTCTATGAAAACTATTTCTCCTCTCTGGCTTTCATTCAAATAGAAGGTATTGAAAGACGTCTTGAGAAAACAGAAATCTAAATTTCATGATTGTTAATTCATTATCATACTATAGTTAAATTTCTTGTCTCCTTTCTTCACCAAGAATAAGATCAGAAGTCAACAACAATTATTCTAACCATGATTACCTGATAAATAAAACTACATTACAGTCTGTAATGATATCACAGGATTTCTTGTATTATTAAGGTCTCCGGAAATGGAAGATTAAGAAAAAAAAAAAGAAACTAATCTATTTGTCTTTGCCAGATGCCCTATCTAACCGTCATTCACTTTTAAAACATACAACATTGAAAAGAATTACAATGCAGTCAAATGAAATATATTGTATTTCAGTTTACTTTTCTTCTCCTTCAAACCATGCTTCTTCGGCACACATTTCTGAATGATGGAAGCTTATGGATAGGAAAGAGGCCTGGCTCTGCACAAGCAAACTTCATGGAAAAGCTCTTGTGAAAAGAAACACAAAGCTTGCGAATTGAATGCTCCCTGCCGGGAGTTTTAGACATGGTGCTCCAGGAAAGTGTAGGATCATTTATACTTAACATGCGGGGATCACCCTTCTTTCAATCTTGCCTCCACTGGGAACTAGAAATTGATGCCTATATTGCCTAAAACCAAGACGACACATGTAAGTCGGCTGAGAAATAAAAGGTGAGCAGACTTTGAGGTTACACAATTGCAGTAATTGCAGATCTCCGCATTCTCGCATTTGCCAGAATGCTTCTGCAATGTAGTCCATTAACACAGCACTGTGCTGACAGAGGAAGTCAATTACACCACTAAAGTGCTGATACCATATCCATAACTGAAAGATTCCAACATTGATGAAAACGGTAATGCTTCACGTGTGGCTTCTAAAGCACTTTTTCCACCAAAATGAATTCCAATATATTCAAATGTCTCTTCTTAATTTTAATATTTTTACATGCTATCTCAGTGTAGTTCTGGCTGGTCTAGTGACCACAAGGTAATCCAGGCTGGCCTCTAGTTTGGAAAAATCTGCCTATTTGGGTCACCTTTGTGCTAGGATTGTAGCTATGACCACCACATGTAACTTGGTTTCTACGTACTATTAGGGCAATATACTAGAAACATCTATGATTTCTGTATTTTAACATGTATAATTTCTGTTTCATCAATGGACTTTTGACTTTGTTAGGCTTCCAGACTTCAGTGTACTCTGAATATGAATTCTTTTGAACAGAAAACTTATTCTAGCATGAGTTCCAGAAAGATGTCAGAAAGTTTGTTTTCTATTCTTCATTTTTATTTTCTAACCATGCCTATTATTCTTTCTTGTTCTCTTAATCTCACCTTTTAGATGGAGACTCGGGTAATAGCACATAGAGATATATTCCATGATAAGCAAGGAGGCGGGAGAGGAATGTATGAAAATTAAATTGGTCTTGTCTGATTGCTCATAATTGGTTAAAACATCATTTGAACTTATGGAAAGTATGTTTTAGTTCTACATCTAAAATAAAAACATCAGGTATTTAAAATATATTGTTTTATAAATTTGGACAGTATTCAACATATAGCATTAAATAAATACATTTAGTAAATATTGAGCAGTGATTATTCATTTATGAAAGTTCACTGAAAGAAACTGCTGATGTTGATAAAAAACACTGAAGCATTTTTGCTTTAACCCATGATTTATAGCATTTATTTATTTATTTATCCCCCATTCCTATATTTCTGATTCAAAATTAGGACATTAAATAAAATCTTTTGGGTACCATTATTTGTTCATCTATATGACTTAAGACAGCAAAACCCTGCCCTTCTACAACTATCTTCAATACTGCATAAATGTTTTGATAATAACTTGATCAGACTGCAAGGATTGTAATGTTTTCAGAATACTGATAATATATTGTTACATTTTTAAAAGTTATTTTATATACCTGTGAGAGTGCACATGACATGTATTTGTAGGACAAAGAACAATTGGTGAGAATCGATTCTCTTCTTCTAGAATGTAGGTTTCATGGATTGAATTTCTGTGGTTAAGTTTGACAACAGTCCCCTTTATCCTCTGAGCCATCTTGCTGGACTCTACTTTGATATTTTTTTTACATATGAAATATTTAAAATACAGTAGTGTCATGAAGAAATGACACTATATCTCTTATTTCCAAGTATTGAGATGTTTTAAAGCAGAGAAACTGACAGTTAACGTATTTTGTGTATAAAATGAAGAATCATGTGATTCAAGTTATTTTAGCGTCCTATTGATTTATTCTTTCTCCAGCAATAGCTTAGTAAATAAAAATGAAGTCTTTAGATATAATAAGCATTCTCACTTCTTCCTTTCTGGGAATTCATGGTTTCTACTAATTAACCTGGTCTATACACACTGTTCGTCATGGACACAATGAAGCAGGATTTTGACAAAAGTGAGCAAATTGTTAATTTGCATTGTTGTTCATTGTTTTTAGAAATATCCCCTAAAAATACACACATGTGATATGAATTATTTAGTACAAGTAGAAAGTATACATAAGATGTTCAAGTACCCAATAACTTTGGAGCAAAAACATGAGAGTAATGAGCTGTGCCTTCTAGAATTGGACAAGACTCTAAAACTTGATTTGGAGATGACACAGCGGGTTAGGTATTTGCTATGCAAAAATGAAGACCTAAGTTCACAGCCCCAAAAATCATGCAACAAGATGGATATAGCACTGTATACTTATCATCCAAGTGATGGGAGTTATCAACAAGATGGTCCTGGGGACTTCTGTTGCCCATCATTCTAGCTAATTGTTAAAGTCAAGGTTGAATATATGCCCACATAAAAAATCAAGTGAGGAGTAATGAGAAGACAGCTGAGGTTGACACACACACAGAGAGGCAAGCATATTCCACCACCTACCCTCAGCTTTACAATATTTGCACACAAACAGAAACACTAGAGAAAAGAAAGGAGGGGGAGGAAGAGGAAGTGAAGAAGGAAGAAGATGGGGAGATGGGGAGAGAAAGAAGAAAGGAAGACAAACAAAGCCCCAAAGCCAACTCCCTTATGATTAAAGAATAGTGTTTCAACAATGGGGTACATCAATAAAGGCAAAAAGAACTGTTTAAGAGTAGCACTCCTGCAGAACCAGCAGAGAGCTAGAGCTGTCATCCAAAAGAATAGCAGTTTCAATAGACAAGGAGCATGGAAAGCATTTATGAGATTTCAGTGTGTTTCGCTGGAAGGGGAACTGGTCAAATATGCAATGTAGAACGATGGCTGCAGGCTATAAAGAACTCAGTGCCAAAGAGCAAACTCTGAGGGAGCAGGAATCTGTTCAGTGAGTGCAACTGACTGTAGTATTGAGCTGAGCAGGTGGCAGCAGTAGACAGCTAAGAAGAAGTCAAAGCATGAAAAATTGTAGTGAAGAACAAAGGAGTTAAAAATTTTTCTATTTTTTCTTTTTCTTGTGGTCTGTCTGGATGTATAGTAATGTTGCTTCCCCAGATAGATAAGAAAAAAATATAGCAAGGAAATTTTGAAGAAATGCATTGACAGTTATACAGGATATTATCACAAACACTTAAGCAACATGTATCAAAATGAATATTTAACATATTCTACTATAAACAATAGAACTATTAATTAGAGTAAGAAATTTGACATCTTAAGTCATCGTGTCTCCAAAATTACTTTTACTTTTCATTACTAATAAAAGATGAACCAGTTGAGAATCTTTAAACTTTAGCTATGTTTTTTTTTTTTAACAAGTGACACTCTTTGTCAATTAAAGTCAGAGACTATGTAGGAAAATAATCTGTGGAAGGACAGTTTTGATCTCTGAAAAGAACATAACTCTTGATTAATACCTTAAGTGTGGTGAGGTTTCAAATAAATTCAGAGATGGTCATTGTTAGGTCATAAATCTTCTACAGAATTAGTCCAGAAACATGACCTTTGACATACAATTTGCCCTGCCTACAAGATATGCTGGGGTAAATAAAGGTGACATAGCAATTAAGAGAGTTGCCAATTAATGAGTGATCTAACTTGAGACCTATATCATGAGAGGAAATCCACCCCTGACACAGCCTGGAGTGTCAGGACCCAGAGACTGGATAACCCAGAAACCTAGGATAGAACCAAACACAACTGGCAAAAAGAAAAAAAAAATCATTGCCGAGTCCAATAGTCATCAGAGAGGCTTCATCTAGTAACTAATGGAAACAGATGCAGAACCACAGCCAAACATTAGGGCAAGCTGGGTGAATCCTGTAGAAGAAGGGAAGGAAGGATTGTACAAGACAGAGGGGCCAAAGATAGAACAAGAAAGCCCAAAGAATCATCTAACATGGGCTCACAGGGGCTCACAGAGACTGAACCGCCAACCAGAGAGCGTACATGGGACTGAACTAGGCTTTCCTAGGCCTTCAGCACATATGTTACAGTTGTGTAGTTTGGTCTTCTTGTGAGGCTCCTAACAGTGCAAACAGGGTCTATCTCTGACTGCTGTTTGGGGGAAGTTTTCCTACTACTGGGTTTCCTCCTCTTCCAGCCTTATTAGGAGAGGAAGTGCCTGGTCTTACAACAACTTAATATTAATTAAGAATCATTAATATAGTCAACTGTTTTAATTTTTTTTTATTCTTTTTTAATTAAAATTTCCACCTGCTCCCCGTTTCCCATTTCCCTCCCCTCCTCCCAAATATTGCCCCCTCCCCCCACTTCCCTCCCCCTATCCCCACTCCTCTTCTCCTCCCCCCACTCCATTCCCCCTCCCTCTCGATACTGAAGAGCAGTCCAAATTCCCTGCCCTGCGGGAAGACCAAGGTCCTTCTATCTACGTCCAGAAAGGTGAGCGTCCAAACAGGCTAAGCTCCCGCAAAGCCAGTTCATGTATTAGGATCGAAACCTAGTGCCATTGTCCTTGGCTTCTCATCAGCCTTCATTGACCGCCATGCTCAGAGAGTCCGGAATCAACCCATGCTTATTCAGTCCCAGACCACCTGGCCTTGGTGGGCTCCCAATAAATCAGTTCCACTGTCACAGTGGGTGGGTGCATCCCTCGTGGTCCTGATTTTTTGCTCATGTTCTCCCTCCTTCTGCTCCTCATTTGGACCTTAAGAGCTCAGACCGTTGCTCCAAATTGAGAGTCTGTCTCTACCTCGATCCATCGCCAGATGAAGGTTCTAAGGTGATATGCAAGATATTCATCAGTATAGGATAGGGTCATTTCAGGTTCCCTCTCCTTAGTTGCCCAAGGTACCAGCTGGGGACATATTCCTGGACACCTGCGAACCCCTCAAGAGTCAAGTCCCTTGCCAACCCTAAGATGGCTCCCTTAGATAGGATATATACTTCACTGCTCCCGTATCCATCCTTCCTATATCCCAACCATCCCAATCCCCCGATCTCCTCCCATCCTCCCTTCTCATTGCTTGTGGGAATGCAAACTTGTGCAACCACTTTGGAAATCAGTGTGGCGATTTCTCAGGAAATTTGGGATCAACCTACCCCAAGATCCAGTAATACCACTATTGGGAATATACCCAAGAGATGCCACATCAAATGACAAAAGTATCTGTTCAACTATGTTCATAGCAGCATTGTTTGTAATAGCCAAAACCTGGAAACAACCTAGATGCCCTTCAATGGAGGAATGGATGAAGAAAGTGTGGAATATATACATATTAGAGTACTACTCAGCGGTAAAAAACAATGACTTCTCGAATTTTGCGTGCAAATGGATGGAAATAGAAAACACTATCCTGAGTGAGGTATCCCAGACCCAAAAAGAGGAACATGGGATGTACTCACTCATAATCGGTTTCTAGCCATAAATAAAAGACATTAAGCATATAATGTGTGATCCTATAGAAGTTAAATAAGAAAGTGAACCCAAAGAAAATCATATAGTCATCCGCATGGAGAGGGGGAAGTAGACAAGATTGCAGGGCAAAAACTGGGAACTTGCGGGTGAGGTGGCATGGAGCAAAGGGGAAATGGGATGAGAAACTGTTTTAATTTTTAACGAAACTTTAGGAATAAATTTTGGTACTACCTTACTGAAGAAAAAATGATCAAAGTTAACATAACAGAATCAGACAGTTAGGAAACTGATAATATAACTAAGGTAACCTCAAATAGTTAAGTTTAAGACTTAGAGAAGGTGAGCAGAAGTAGCAATGCTATAGCTATTGCAATTCCTGATTCAAATCATTCTGCAGAGTCACTGCAATAAATGGTACATGACTAGAACAAAGCCAGCACACCCATGAATAGGGTCGATGACCAGAAACAAGTGCAGAGAGTTACAGCCATCTGATTTTGGCACAAAAACAAACACTGAAAGAAGAGCTAATTGTGTTCAACAACTCAGGGCTAAGGAGACTGTATAACCAATCATAAAAAATTACACCGGTTCTTCAATTCCTATCCTGCAGATAATTAAGATTAGATTTGAAGCCACTACAAGAACACAGAATAATCATATCTATATATATATATAGTATTTGAAATAGCTTTGAAAATAGCAGTAGGATTTGACAAATGGGATTGCATGAAATTTCAAACCTTCCTCATGGCAGAGGAGATATTTAATAGAGCGAAGTGAACCTGCAGCTAACAGAAAAGTTTTGTCTGGTCTTCACCCCACAGGCGACTCTTTTCTAAAATATAGGAAAAAATTAAAAGAAAATGAAGTATCGACCTCCCCCTATAAACCAATGAACAAATGGACAAACCATTGAACAGGCAGCTATCAAATGAAGCAAATATGTTCAACAAATATAAGAATAAGGGTGCAATATCTCCAGTTACTTGAGAAATAAAAAGCAAAAGTGTGGTGTGGGATTTGATCTAAGCCAGTCAGATAAAATTTATCTAGAGAACAGAAAGTTCAAGAGAGGACATGGAGAAAAGACAATCCTCATACACTACCAATGGGAATGGAAAGCCCTCAATCACTACAGAGGTTCCTTAGAAAAAAATCAACTACCATGTGAATCTCCTGTACCACTCCTAAGTACACACACAAAGAATCTGTTCTTAGGCCTTTGGTTTGCATTTGGGATTTCAGGCTAAAGAAATCTCAGAATGCTGGAAACAGCTTAATGTTAGGCCATTCTGGTGGGATGTCTAAATAGAATAACATGAAATACCCAGACTGTGGAGTTCTGGCTTGTGGAGTTTCAGAGGGGAATAAGGAATAAGGAACTGAGCTAGAAGCCATTCCTATTACATTTCGGCAAAAGGTTTGCCGCATTCTTCCCATGATTTCATAGCTTGAGCAAGGTTGAATTAATTTTAAAAAATGGACTCATTTGGCAGTGGCTATCTCAAGAGAGGATAGCAGGACAGCTCTGCTGTGGTGACTGCTCACTGCTCTTATCCTGGGATAAACCATCAGAGAGAAACAATTTGAGCAGAAATATATAAAACATGAATTGGAAAGAGTGGAATTTTTAATGTTGTACTCATGGCAGGTTCTGAGAAAGGCACCAGAACTATTAAAGTGAAACTTCATGCTCCAAATTAAGAGAGTAAGGAGCGTGTCCTGGAGGCCAGGTATCACCCTTTAAAACTCCTACCTTGTGAAAATATGAATTCATTTGTAAGGAAAGAGACTAGAGTGAGAACATTGTTGAAGGAGTTTCAAAGTCACAAACAACAGACTCTTCCCCCATCCAGAACAGAGAGACAATTGAAGTTAAAAAAAAAAAAAAGTCAAATTATAGCTTGCATTTGTCACAGAGCTTGGAAGTATCAACCACCCAGTATTGGTTGTACAAGTACAAATGCTGCAGGATTGGGGGGATTGTGGAGGCCCAAACCAAGCAGAGTGTCTGTGGTCTGGCCGTCTGTGCCGTGATCCCTAAATGAGGCCCTAGGAGATCAGTGCATGAAGCTGTGGAGGTGATGTCTAAATTGCAATAAAGACTCCATTGTGTTGGAAAGCCAGTACCACTGAATGGTCACTGTGTAAAAATTTAGACGCCCAGTAGAGCTGGCCCAAGAGACGGTGTGGGATCTACAGGCAGCAGAGCTGGGGAGTGGTACTGTCGGAGCCCTTTGGAGCCAAATGTGTCCCTCAAGAATCCAAGGTGCGGGACGTGTATCTAAGGTTGATCTGGTGTTTGTCCTGTTGGTTTCTGTCTTGCTTTTGTGTTTCCTTCTTTGACATCCATGTTATCATCTATGGAAAAAGAATGTTCAATTTGTGGTAGATGAACAACTTAACTTGGTTTTAATATTATGGAAACTTACTGTTTAGAGATTACCCCAGGTTTTAGAAAAACTGGAATTTTGAACAGTTTGGGGAAAGTAAAAGACAATAGGGACTTTTGAGGTTGAACTAAATTCATTTTGCATTATGAAATGGACTTGGGCTTTAAAAGACAACGGGTGCATGATTATGAAAAAAAGTCACATGTTTGTATTTGAGGTTGACAGTGGTTGGGCTTGTGATGTTTAATGCTGAATGCCAATTTGGTGGGATTTAGAATCATCATGGAAACACATCTCCAGACATACCGCTGAGGGTGTTTCTAGACCAATTATATGATGAGGTTAGACATCTTGTGGATTTGGCAACATCCCACTGGCTGGGATCGCAGACTGAATGAAAAGCAGCAGCAAGTAGAGCATCCTCATTTATTTCTGATACCTGAATACAAAAGTAATGTGACCAGAGCCTTCACCTTTACTTTTATAATAACTGCAACCCTGTAAACCACAAACCAAAACAAACCTTCCTCCATTTATGTTGTTTTTGTCTGGTATTTGAACACACACACACAATGAGGTAAGTAGTTATTACACTCTTACTGACTTACCTTTATTCCCAAGCTGTTGCTGTCCTATTTTAAAATTATTATAAAAATTTACTGTCAAGAGCTTTTCCCTAGTTTTGGCAAATGTTTATTTATTTTTATTCTATGTGTATCATTTCTTAACATGCATGTATATCTGTGTAGCAACAGAAGAGGCAGTGGAACTGCTGAGATCCAAATTCTCCGTTGTTAGCTACCATGTGAGTGGTGAGAACGGAACCCAGGTCCTCTGGGAGAGTGGCCAGTATTCTTAACAGCTGTGTTTTTTCTCCAGTCCCTGTTTTTATGATTTTAATGGAAATACTCATTGTTTAATATTTTTTATTCTTTACTTTTAAAATTGATAAAATTTTATGGAGAACATCATGCATGAGCACCAGACTTATATCACTCCCAACCCTCCCTTTCTCCCCTTTAACTCCTACTAGGCCTCCTTCCAAATTTAAGATCTTTTATTTAATTATTATTATTATATGAATATATTCACATATATATGTGCAAACATACTAAGTCATTTAAGTTTATTCATACATACATGTGTTCACAGCTTACGACTTGGGACTGGACAAATTATGTCAGAGTTCATCCCTATAGGAGACCGAGTCTCCCTCTCTCTCTAGGGGTTCATCCACGACGAATTTCTCCTGTCAACATTGGCATGTGAACTAAAGTCATTATGTGGATCTTGTCCAGGAGACTATATTGTTTATAGTTTATTGGGTAGAACTTGCCTGTCATTTATAGAAGACACCATTTCACAGCAGCAGTGTTGCCTTTCTGGCTCTTACAATCTTTATGACCCCATTTTTGTGATTTTTCCCAAAATTTGGTGTCGGTGTTGCATTTAATCTGCATACCAATTGTGGTTGAGCCCCCCATAGTCACTTATTCTTTTCAGTTTGAACAGCTGTGTATATTGGTAGTTGTCTAAATTTATTGCAAGAAGACTCTTCATTGATGAGGGTTGAGAGCTATACTCTTATATAAGGATAAGGATGAGTATTTGGATTATAGTTAGAAATTATATTGGCTTAGGAAAGTGGATGTAGAATGTTCTGCTTTCAGGTCTATGTCTTCTCCAGTCACAGGTAGTTGGCTAAGTTTACAGTACCAGCCATAGCTGTACTGCTCTGCAGGCATTTTGTCCAATTAGAGAGCTATTGTTACCTCTAAGACAAAATTCCATTTTACAGGTACTGCATTTTCTACATACACTCATCCACTGAAGAGATCCTTGGGCTAAACTGGTTACTAAACCTGTGTGAGTAAGGTTGGAATAAACATTAATGTGTAACAACTTTTGTGGTACACCAATTTAGTATCCTTTGGGAAAATATCCAGGAGTGATAAGTAGGTCATATGAGAAATTATTTTTTTTTGAGAAAATTTCATACTGAGTCTGAGTTTTATACTGTTTCAAATAATTTATACTCTTCAAAACACAGCTTTATTCTGATATCTTCTCAGTTTTGTTCTTGATGTATATATGTCTTCAATTCATTTGAAGTTGGTGTTTTCATGAATGAGTTCTGACTTCTTTCTTTCACATGTGGATGTATGTTCTTCCTAAAAACTTTTGCTGGAGAGACTTTATTTTTCATACTTAGTATTCTTAAAATATTTGTCAATAACATTTTGGTTTTGGGTGCATGACTTATTTCTTCATTCTCTGATCTGTTCCATGGAGCCATACATTTTTATTCTTATTTGATTTTTTATAAATTATATTTGGCAATCACACATAAATACAATTTTTTACAACATTTCTACTCCCCTTTCTCTCTATTAAAACTATTCCGGTGACCTTTACACTACCTCTCTAATTCTGACTTTTTCCCAAAATTATTGTTGTTTTACACACACTTATGTGCACACACACGCATACATATGTGCATACTCCTATCAAGTCCATGAATTATTGCTTGTATGTACATGTGCTTAGGACTAACTATTGGAACTGGGTAACCTATTAGAGGTTATCCCTGGGGAAAACCGGAAAGCTGATCCTTTATATATAACTTTAGCTTAGTTATTCTCTCAGCAACTGTTGGGTGCCTGTAGCTCTTCACCTACAAGCAGGGCCTTGTGAAAATTTCCCTATCCACATTAGTAAGTCAACTGGTACTGTTAATGTGCATCCTGGGTAGCTAACCATATTGCTGAGATTTCATCCTTAAAAGATAATATCAGTATCAGATGGTTTGGTACTCTAGTTGTTTGAATCTTTCTTCCCTTTCTTTAACAATGGTCCTTGAGCTTTGCTACAGGAATTGCACTACAGTACCTGTTGTGACTGTGCAGCCCAGGGTCGCTTATTGTCTGCATTTTCACCTGTTGTGTGTTTTGTAAGAGCCTTTGTCTTCTGCAAAAAGAAGTTGCTCTGATGGGGTGTGGGAGTTACACTTACCTGTGTTTTTAAGAATTAATATTTAGAATATAGTTAGTAAGTGTATTGATTTTGGAAAATGGTCTTGTGTCTAAGTCTACAGCAATAGGATCTTACCTTCAGATTCTGGCAAGCAACAGAATGCAATTACAATAGCCTACATTGTTTGGGGAGTATGCCGAACTCCCTTGATGACAACTAAAAGAGAAATTTCACATGCCTGGCACTGAGAAAATAAGAAACAAGAAAACAAATAAAGCAATTTTTAAAATAGGGTACATAGCAGGACAGAGAGTCCTCAAAAGAACTAAAACTAAGAAAACCTAAAAATGTGTTCGGCATCCTTGATGGTGGGGGAAACACAAATTAAAGCTACTTTAAGTTTCTGTCTTGCTACAGTCAGGCTATGATTAAGAAAATAATTGAATATATCCTGGCAAAGATGTGTGATAGGAAAGTCCTCATTCACCTTACTTAAAACCCATATATAGTATTTGCATATATATTTGCATATATGTGTATATATACATATACAAATATATATACATATACAAATATATATACATACACGCAAATATATGCACACATACTTATATTTAGAGTGGTTGGCTACTCTAGGTGATAATGTTCTCACCTATAGCTGTAAACTATTTTTTTATTCTTTGTATTCATACATTGATAGTTTAGCCACTAAAAGTTTAACATATTTTGAAACTGGTGTCATATCTTAACTTTGTTATTCTCTCTAGAGGTACAAGCTACTTGTGATTTCTAAATTTCATAATTGGTCTAGTCTATTTCTTAAAAAAACATTGGCTCAATAGAAAAATAAATCAATTAAAAATAAGCATTAATCTTGAACATATGGCCAAAACATATGTAAAATGATACCCAATGATCTAATTATCAAAGAGTATGCATCAAAACTGTGATGAAATATCATTTAAAACATGTTAGTATGGCCATAATAAAAATGAAAAACAAACAAATAAACAACATATCGGAGCATTGGTGTGAATATGAGAAAGAGTGTGTCTTACAACATCATTGACAACAGTTTAAACTGATACCAATCAAGTCATAATGGATAGCAGCATCTAGGTTGCATTATCTAGCAACTCTAGTCTGGATATATGCCCTAATGAGTTAAAAATCCTGTGTGGCAAAGATGTATTCTCATCTTTATTGAAATATTATTTTCAAAAACCTGAAATGAAAACAGCCTATGACAATGGTTATATGAATGAAAATGGAAATTTAGCATACTCATACAATGAAATGTAATTGATTCTTGAAAAATAGAGAAGGCTTGCAACTTGTGATAAACATGAAGGACATTTTTATGTGTATGATATTCAAAAGCCAAGTGATCCTACTTAATAGGCACATATAATAGTCAAATTCTAAGAAGCAGAGGCTATATCAGTGGTGGCTGATGGTTAGCATTAGGAAGAGGAAGTTGCTCAGCTATGTCAGATGATTGATATCTAGAAATCTGCAGTACCACATAATGGCTGTAGTTACCACCACAGCCCCGTGACTGCACTTCACAGGGAAACTCGACAGATATCATGTATGTCCACTGCCCTTATTACCTTATTGTGATGACCTGATTGTTTCTTGGCCCACGAAGCTGTGCCCACCACATTAGTGCCGTTATTGTTCTGTCTTTTGAATTTCTACAAATCTATTTAGGAAATCTTGAAAGAAGGAAGCACAGAGTGGAGACAGAAGGGGTGGAATTGGTGAAAATATACTACTCATATTAATTTTAAAAGAAAGAAAAAAGAAATGCAACATACAATGCATTAATTATCAACATTTTATTTCTTCAAAATAACCCACTAATTGTTTATTTGCAATATTCTGTTTTCAAGGCCTCAACAAAATTTCTTTTTTCATGTTTATTAGTTACTGGGTTAAGATATGAGTTTAAGAGGTACTTGTTGAGTTAGAGACATAGCCATAAAGACAGTAAATTCCATTTATTCTATCACCCAGTAGCTGATTCTCTCAGGAGAAAGCCCATAAGAAAGTAATACCCTAACACCAGAAAAGTAAGTAAATTAATAACTGTACTAACAATATTAAGGAAAGGGTTAACAAATTATTATACCAAATTCAGATTTTTCACACTTTCTACAATTGTACTGTGGGATGATACGATGCTACAGAGACATCTGTACTCACTGGGAAAACATGGGAAATTAATTGCTTTAAGATTGCATGGAGACTTTGTATTGTATATTTTCATTTATATTAAGTGATTATTGAAGGCAAATCTATAGAGACGAAAAAGTAAATTATAAGATTTTTCCATCTATGAGTAAGAGGATGGGAACAGACTTCTTATTGGTATGGTTCTCTAGTTAGGGTGATAAATAGGTTCTAAAATTGGGCATTTGTGCTTTTTGCATAATCTGAAGAACTAAAAAAAAACTTACTTTAAAACATTAAAATTTTAGTAAGTGTGAATTATATTTTAATAAAGCTGGGTTTGTAAAAATAGTGTGTCAAGAACTAAACCAATTTATGTTTTTTTTATGCAAAAAGGTATTTAGAGCACATTACGGTTTAATGTTGAAATGTTCCACAGAACTCCTGGAACCAATGAGCTTTCGGTCCCCAACTGGTGGCACTGTTTGGTCAATATGTGTGACCTTTTGTGGTTAGAGACTTGCCAGGAGAAATGAGTCACTGGGGCAGGCATTGAGACTTTGTAGGCTAGTCCCATTTTCCATTCTTCCAAAAATCCAGATGCTATGTCGCCAGCCATCCTCCTGTTCATAATGCCGTTTCCTGAACTTGCTTTTGTGTCTTACCCACCATGACATGTAAATGCCCCTGCCAGTGTAAGCCCAAATAAACTTTCCTTAAGTAGATTTCGTCGGGTATTTTATACAGTAACTGGAAAAGACGTTAAGCAAACTAGATACACCATGGATCCAGGATGGGCAACAGTGAAAACCGTTCAATTCTGCCTCACAGAAGACCATGCTATTAACTTTCCAGTGCCTTTATTTTTTAATGTTATCATTTTAGTGGTTGATTTCGCACTGTGATGCCAACATTTTACAGCTGCTTTAGGCTTTCTTTAGGTTCTAATAGAAGACAACAGTGTGTTTAACTTTATGAAATTGAAGTAGTTTCTGGAATTTTCAACAGGTAAGACCTGGTGAATTTAAAGCCGAGATAGCAAACATATTCAAATCTTCAAATCGGACTTTAATCTTTTCCAATCTAATTTTCGGCATTCTTCTCTAGCGATGTGATCTGTGGACTGATGATGCATTTGAAGGACTTGGAGAGGTGCCATCTCACTGGATAGAATAATTAATATAAGTTACAAGACTCAATAAGAAGTCTGAGCTAATGGGCCAATTTATAACTTATGGAGGAGACCTCTATGATTTTCTTCGGTGCTTACTGGCTATGGGAACTGGGCAGGACATAACCCCCAACAAGCCAGCCCTCATGTTACACAAGAACACTCACATTGTTTGTATAAATGAAAGCCTAGGTCAAGAACTGAAAAAAAAATGTATGTCTACAGGCATACAATACATATCTATTGAACTTTTAGGTGTACATCAAGTAGATAGATTCAATAAAGTACAGTTAATGAAGTGTTTATGATTTCCTTGTTTTATAGAGTAGAGTCAGAGTGGAAACTCCACTCATAAAAATGCCAGGAAAAACTGGAATGAATAAACATATTCTGAAATATTTGTGCCAATAATGTACAGCAATAAGAGTGGCAATGACAAACAACATGCAATGATGTGGTTGAGATGGCAAACACATCGATGGGCAGATGTGAGTTATGAATGATTAAGTATTTATCGTCTCACATTGACAAAGGATAGAGCAGACACCACTTGTCATTGTCGCTAGAATCGAGGAAAGAGTTACCTTGAGACTGGAAAATAAAGAATCAAAGGAAACAGATGGAAGCTGTGGAGGTGCTAGTAAAATCTATCTTTGGACACCAGCTCCAGCTCCGCAGTATGCTTGAAAAAAATTCACCCTATAAATGGATGGCAGCTGAACCCTGAAGTATGCACACAATAATTCAATAAAGGGTTATACCAATGGTAAAAGTCAGAAGTATTGAAAAGAGGAAAAAGATTGAGTTTCTTTCTACTGAAGGTTACTTTTTACAATAAGTATTTTCTTCCATAAAACCCTGTTTTCTTGTGTAAAATTAAAAAATGAAATGCATAACTTTAAACCTCTGAAACTTTCTGAAGTTAGATTTTTTTTTCACAGTTTATATACTGCAATTTGTTCAGGCTGATCCACTTCAAACAGCTTTCACACCACAACAGTCCAAAATCAACAACTCTTATTCATACTTGTGAGCCTTTTCCAGGGTGCACTTCTAGCATCAAAGGCAGATTAGGATGCATTCAATTTTGTTTATATCCGTGTGGCTACCTTTTCACCCTTGGGGCAGCAGCAGAGTCCCTGTGAGAAATCTAAGAGAAAACAATTCACAATATATTTGCTTAAGTTCTATGAGGGAATGCAGCAGAATCTGCAGTTTTCAAAATCCTCTTGTTTCCTTTAAATTCCATTCAATAGTTTCTCTTTGATCCTGCCTATCTTTTCACTTTTCAGTTCTATGACTAGCCATGATGAAATTCTGCACTGGAATACACTGAAGTCAATAAAACACCAAACACCAAAAATCATTCAAAAACCACAGGCACGGGGAAAATGTAGGATATGCAGACTATACTACTATAGAGTCAGGGTCATTGTTCACAAAAGAGAAGAAGACACCAAATTGATTGAAAGCTTTTTAGTCATTCAATGAAAGCAAGGAATTTAAATTTCAAAGGGAACTTTTAAATGTCTGTGGATGGCAAGGGGTATTAAATATTAATTATGTCATTTTGTTGGTGTTAATAAGAAATGAGCTAATTTTGACAGTAACTGACACTGATTTAGAGAAGTAATAGAAATATTTAATTAAAAGTTTCTAAACCACACACCTGTAGTGATTTGAATAGTTTCTGGCATTTTACCACTTGATTTCCCAGTGGGTGGTACTTACTATTTAGGAAAGTTTAAGAAGTGTGGGCTTGCTGGGGAAATACTTTCCTAGAGTGAAATTTTAAAACCTACTACCAATATCCAATAATCTCTCTCTGTCTCTGTGTCTACACCTTTCTGTCTCTGCTTCACCACCTGCTTTGTGCTTGCAGATCAAGATGAGACTGCCCAGCATCCTGCTCCAGATGCTGTTTTTGCCTTCCATGCTATTACGGACTCTAACTTCCTATACCCATAAGTCAAAATAAAGTTTTTCTTCTGTAAATAGCCTTGGTTATGGTAATTTAACATAGCAGCAGAAAGAATTAATACAATGAATTTTTACATATTTGTATTTTCAAAATTAAAACAAAATTTAAATTCCACTTGATTAATCAATGGTATTAAACAAGAATAGGGTTTTCATTTACATATAAAGAGTAGACAAATTCTACACCTAACTTCAAAAACCCTCTTAAAATATAAAACTTATTTGATAGTGAAGATTCATACTTTGGAAGACCTGGGTATTCATAGATAATGAGTTGAAATTCTCTCCCAGGACAGAATCTTTTACTGAGGAGAAACTGCAAAGAATAAAATAAAAAGTAACCAAGTTTCACAGAGCAATGACAACAGGATCTCAGAGAAGAGAAAGTACAGTTAAAAGTGAATAAGAAAAATTAGTCTAGCAGATTTCATAGAGGTACAATGCAATCCACTTTTAAAATACCACCAAGTAAGAGGTTTAAAATAACCTCTATAACTCCTCATTTCTTCTAAAAGTTCCATGAAACTAATTTGCCACCAAAAGAGAAAACTCAAATTGACAGTTATTTTTAATAAAAAGAATAATAAGACATAAAACTATATCTGTGAAAACTATATCAGTGACCTAGACTAGAACAGGCCTAAGACAGCAAACTCCACAGGAGCAAGTACAAGGGAACAGCTGCTGAGGGAAAGAGTAGGCCTGAGCCAGGACCTCAGCAGAAAGAGCCCCAAGCAAGCAATTTCTGTTTGTGCAGGCCCGAATGACCCCTGGTATTGCATAGCAAACCCCGGAAGTACTGAGCGACCTCCAAGAACATGGAATGACCAACGGGGTGACTCAAACTGTGGCCCGAACTGCACCACAAGAAGCAACCATCGGGACCTTGGATCCACTGACACCTGGAAGACTATTTACCAGAGTCACAGACAACCCCAACAACACCTATGAGAGGAAAAGATGGGTAAACAAGGTAAGAACACACACAGTACCACAAGGAGCAACACAACACCAGTAAAAATGGTGACCTTACAACAGTAAGACTTGAATAACCAAATATTGATGAAGCAGAATAAAATGACCTAAAAATTAACTTTATGAGAATGTTTGAGACCCTTAAAGAAGAAATTAAAAATTCCCTCAAAGAAATGCAGAGAAAGACAAACATAATAATCAACAAATTCCTTAAAGAGTATCAAGAAAAAGCAATAAAACATATGAAACTATTCAAGACTTGAAAACTGAAATAGAGGCAATAAATAAAACACAAGCTGAGAAAATTATAGAAACAGAAACCATGAGAAAACTATTAGGAACCACAAATGCAAGCATAAATAGCAGAATACATTATGGATAGAGAATCTCAAGTGCTGAGAGGAGATAGACTCATTAGTCAAATAAAACATTAAATCTAACAAAAGATTAGCACAAATTATCCAGGATATATGGGACACAATGAATAGATCAAACCTAAGAATAATAGGTATAAAAGAAGAAAAAGTTCTCAAAAACACAGAAAATATATTTAACAAAGTCATAGAAAAAAACTTTCCCAACCTAAAGAAAGATATGCCTATGAAGATACAAGAAGCTTACAGAACACCAAATAGACTAGATCCAAACAAATGTCCTCTCGCCATATAATAATCAAAACACTACACATACAGAATAAAGAAAGAATATTAAGAGCTGCAAATGAAAGAGGCGAAGTAACATATAAAGGCAAACCTATCAGAATTATACCTGACTTCTCAATGGAAACAATAAAAGCCAGAAGGTCCTGGTCAAGCGTTATGCATACATTAAGAGAACATGGATGCCAGCCAAGACTACTATACCCAGCAAATTTTCAGTCACCATGGAAGTACAAAACAAGATGTTCTATGACAGAACCAGATTTAACCAATACCTAATCACAAACCCAGCCCTACACAAAGTACTAGAAGGAAAAACCCAACCCAAGAAGTTGGCTACATGCGCAAAAGCACAGACAATAGATGATATCACAGCAGCCAATTCCAAAGAAGGGGAAAACACACAAATTAACATCACCAACAATGAAAACTAAATTAATAGGAGATAGCAATCACCAGTCATTAATATCTCTTAATATAAATGGACTCAACTCACCTACAAAAAGAGACAGGCTAACAGATTGGATACAAAAACAGAATCCATCCTTCTGTTGCATATAAGAAAGACGCCTCAATCTCAAAGACAAATATTGCCTCAGAGTAAGAGGTTGGAAAAAATTTTCCAATCAAACAGACCTATAAAACAAGCTGGTGTAGCTATTCTAATATCTAACAAAATAAACTTCAAACTAAAATCAATCAAAAGAAACAAAGAATGACATTGCATATTAGTCACAGGAAAAATCCATCAAGAGGAAATCTCAATACTGAACATCTATGCCCCAAATACAAGGGAACCCTCATATTTAAAGGAAACATTACTAAAGGTTAAATCATACATTAAACCTCACACACTAATAGTGGAAAACATCAACACTCCACTGTCACCAGTGGACAAAAAGATTAACCAAGAAATAAAGGAACTGACAGATTTTATGACTCAAATGGACTTAATAGACATCTATAGAACATTCCATCCAAACATAAAAGAATAAACCTTCTCAGCACCTCATGAAACCTTCTTAAAATTTGACCACATACTAGGTAACAAAATAAACCTCAAAAGATACAAAAATATTGGAATAACCCCATGTATCTTATCTAATCACTGTTGCTTAAAATTCGAATTCAACAAGTAACACTAATTCCAGAAAGCCTACAAACACATGGAAATTAACGAATGCTCACCTAAGTGGAACCAACTACTGCAACAAAACCCGAGCCCTTGAAAGTTTGCTATGTACAGCACAGAGAGGAGAAGTTATCTAGTCTCAGGAGAAGGTTTTGGTAACTGAGCCGTCTCAGGCTGTAAGGATCTAGGAGGAGCAGGTTCCAGTTTCTAGGTTCTGTATATACTGGTCAGTCATTCACAAACGCTTGTCCTTGGACAGAAGAAAGGCTTTGGCATCCTGAGTCTGACTCTGACTGTGAAGGTTTTATTAATTTCCTATGGGTCTGAAGTACTTGTCTTTGACATGGTTATGCCATGTCAATAACATACATTCACTCTGTACTTCCTGACTTCTTCACATAATCCCTTTGAGCTTTCTCACCTGCCCACAACAATAGAGTCAGACAATTTTAAAATAATCAATTCCGGTTCAAATTAAAGTAGGGAGAAGAATCTCTAAAACCATATATTCAGAGTATGCCACAGGCTGCATCACCTGAGAAACTGCCCAAACACATTTGTTTTCTAGCCAAAATATCTGAATCAAAATGCAAATTTTAGTATCTTTTCCTGAAAATAAATAGTCGCAGAATAGGTAGAAAACCAAATTGTTATTAGGCATTTGACTTTATGCCATAAAATAGTGAGTCAGTAAATTAAACAAGAAAATGAGTTACCACCATGTAAAGACTTTTACATCAAGTCAAGTCAAAACACTAAAAATATGTACCCATGATCACATAATAAGGAATGAGCTTCATGAATCAAAACGGTTGGGAAACAAGCGATGTAAGAACTCATGTCACATATTAATACAGAGTTAACAAAAAATTGATAATACACTTTAATGCTGAGTCATAGAGCTTGACATAATGAGGAAATGCTCTGATATGGAGATACAGTGTAAGTGTCCACATTGGAGCACAGTAAGTAAAGCAAAGGGGAAAATGTGCTTCGTGAGTAAAACTGTAAAATAAGAGAGTACTTATACCTTCTAGTTCTGGAAAAAAAGAGGATGGAGAGAGCTGCAAACTACATTCAATGGTACTGATAGTAGAGAATTACAGACAATAAAGACAATAACAAAACACCTGTTAGAATGAAAGACAGCAGGGAGTAAATTGTATGATTATCCTGATTTTAATTATGTGTCTTTTAAGAAAACACAGCAGTAATACTTTAAAAAAAAGGATATTGTGTAAAATAGATTATAGAACAATGAACATTTTAAAGGTTATATATATACATACACACACACACACACACACACACACATATATATATATGGAAATATATATGTATCTGTTGTAATAAGCGCTGCGGGGCTGCGTCTCCGGCACCCAGCCGCCCGCATGGCTAGCTTATGCCCCGAAATAATTACATGGAAACTGTATTTTTTTAATCACTGCCTGGCCCATTAGTTCCAGTCTCTTATTGGCTAGCTCTTACATATTGATCTAACCCATTTCTAATATTCTGTGTTGCACCACGAGCTGGCTTACCAGGGAAGATCTTAACCTGCGTCTGTCTGGAGTGGGAGAATCATGGCGACTCCCTACTTGGCTTCTTTCTCCCAGCATTCTGTCTGTTTACTCCACCCACCTAAGGGCTGGCCTATAAATGGGCCAAGGCAGTTTCTTTATTAAATAAAAGTAACTCCTCCATCATGTATCCACATATGGGCTATTATTTCTTCCTCTTTTGGTGTATCTGTGTGTAAAAACTGACATTCAGCTACATGTGGTATCACAAATTTATAATCGTAGCACTCAAGAGTTCGAGAAAGAGGAATTTCCAGTTTTAAGATCCTATGAACTATCTTGTAACACAACACCTCACAATTCCAGCAAAATGAATGGATGCCGGATTCCAAGACAAATATTTGGTTATATAAATAAAAGAAAATTTTTAAAAGGATGAGTTCAGTTTGCTTGATTATAAAAGCAAAACGGAACACTATTATATTGTTATACTCAATTTAAGTACAACTAGAAGAGCGACTCAAAATACAAACGTTGAATTTTGTTGCCTGGGAGATCAGCCTCCAGCAGCATTGGGGCCCAGAGTGAACCCACAGAGTCAGTATTCTGCAAAGTTTTTATCTGAGGGGGTTAAGAGAAAAGACAAACATACGCTCTTGATGGTTTATTTCTTCTGTGTTCTTTATTCTTATCCATCTCCAGAAATGTTCTTTCTGACTCTCTTGACGTTCTCCTTCTAACTAACATGATATTTTCCTCCTAATTCCCTCATTCTTTATGTTTTCCTTCTATATTTATTATTCCCTATTCTGTCTTTATTTTTCCTTTACAGCTTAAATATCCCAACAAAATCTTTCAGGCAATATAGAAATTACAATGTGGTTACATTCTGTTTTTCAAGTGAATGTTTACAATGAATACAAGTAGAAAAAAAACAGCATGTTTTCCATATCCTTTACATGATTAAACATTTATGTATTACAGGTGAAAACAAATTATTCCCAAGAACCCATATACATTCATACCCAAACAACTTATAGATTAACCATGTAGGCAAGCCCGATATATTTCTCTGCTAGTTCTTTTAGCGGCAGGCTGTGTTTTGTGGTTACAAAGAAAGAACCAATCATTTTATTACTTATATTGAAGGGCAATCTTATAACAAATCTTAAAGGAATAACAAGTCTAAACTTCTACACCTGGAAAAAGAATCAGTCAGCTCTTCTTTAAATCTTTAGTGTGCATGCCTATTCATCAATAGTTTTTATATCAGAAGATTGAGGGCAGAAATGGGTATAAGGAATTAATCAGTGCCTTTGGTCGTCAACCAGTCGTAGCAAAAAAGACATGTCAGCTAATTATATTTGCGTTACTTTGTTCTTGTTCTTCGACCTTGAAGACTTCCTCACTCAAGTATGTGCCTTTCTAAAATCTTAGATTGTCTTCTTGGGGCTTTTAGCTCAAAGCTGTTTAACAAAAATATCTTAGTCTAACTTTAAATCATTTTTAAAGCTTTTTTTTTTTTGGCTATGATGCACCCCGAAACTTGTGAACACCCCTCCTAATATTAAGATTAGAAAACTAACTGAGCTACTGGGACTCAATTGTTTTCCTTAATCATTAACCTGAGCCACAGTCTATACCGTCCCTCAATAGAAACTCACGAGTTCCAGCTGTGTGATACTTCCTTGTTTTATTTTTTATCTTTTTTACCATCTGCTTTATCAAAGGCAGGGGTAACATTTTATTGTACCTTCAACTATGTTAATTTTTTCACTAAACTAACCTCTATCATAATCCCATACTATATTTATTAAAAACCCTCAATCATCAAAATCCTGTTATTATATAAAACCATTGCTTCAGCTAAACAGTATAGTTTGGGAGGAAATCATCTTCACAACAATGCACAGGTCAAAATGCACAGTTGAATAGGATGTTTCCCTGAGAAAAACAAACTGTATTATAGGTAGTGGGGATCTCCCCACACCCATTCACAACATACAGATACCAGAAAAGGATAGTAGCAAGAAACATGTGAAGGCAGAGCAGAGCAAAAGACTCCCTGGGGTCTGTGGTCTCAGGGCCTTGCCTAGCTGAGATTCACCCATCAGGGTTTTGTTTCCTGGTGAGTCAATGCCCTGAAGTCAGTTGCCATCTGATGTCTCTCTGATATGGCCACTGGCGATTGAAAATGATGTGCTTGAAATAAAATAAAATCAGAAAAATAAGTAAATCAAGTGTGAAAATTATGATACTTTATAAAGAAACCCCAGAACTCAAGCAACCATACCAGACATGGTGTCATTGGAGAACTAGAGACAGAAGTCTCTGGGGCTCACTGGCAAGCAAGGCTTGCGTAATTCATGAACCAAAGGAGAGATTCTATCTCAAAGGAAGTTGATGATGTTCCTGAGGATGACACCTAAGGTTATCCTCTGATCTGCACACACACACACACGGAGAGAGAGAGACAGAGAGAGAGAGAGAGAGAGAGAGAGAGAGAGAGAGAGAGCAGCGGGGGAGAGGGGGTAAAAAATAATTATGACATCAATTTTTTCAATGCAACAATTCTCAGAGAAGATAACAGTGTTGTTTTATGTCCCCAGTATAACATCAGCAATGTCTACAAGACAGACAGCACCAGGTACAAGGAGAAGCAAACACATCAGTGATAGAATAAGTCTTCACAATCCCCTCTTCTGTCTAAGGATGAGGATGTGAAAGTAAAAGAAATACTGAGTAAGGATGTGAAAGAAAGAATAAAATTATCAAATTTCTTACAGATATTCCCAACTCCAACTTCCATAGCAGACGCCATATATTCTTCCCTAGTGTACATTCTTCACAATAATAATAATAATAATAATAATAATAATAATATAAACAGCATCAACAGAGACCTCAAAAACAGAACAGATCCAGAAAAAAGCAACTATAGCTGAAGGCACAGCAACTACATAATCCTAAAAAGCTTTTTTATTTGGAGCTTAAAACATGTAATCTCTTTTGGTACAAAGAAACATATAAAACAGAGAATGAAAAAAGAAATCTAAAATTCTATTCTATAAAGCCAATGTAGTTATTAGCGAAAAGTATTGCCCTTACATACTTGTCCCAATATGTATTAAAAACAAAAAAAAAATTGAGGCCAGTAACCAACACATAAATATAAAACATAATGAAAAATACAAGGGAGCAGAGGCAAGAAACAAAGCATCAACAAAATAAATTTTAAAGCTTATTTCAAAATCCACAGGCAATCAAATCCTAACAGCTAAACTACTCTAAAACAACAGGAAAGCCAAAACACCTGAAATAAAAACTACGAGAAACAAGGCAGCCAAGCAGGAGAGTATCTTGTGATGCCAATCCTTTGGACAACTTGGTGTACATATAGTGAAATCACATAGAACGAGTCTTTTTCAAAGCCATCTACCAATGTTAAGTCCAATAGCAATAGAAACCCTAAGCAAATCAATTTACGCAGGAAGAATTAAGTAGTAAATTGGTTCCCAATAAAGAGGAATCAAATTCTAAAACATTCATTCGATCGATATGTGAAACTGAAATACCAGAGTCTTTGAGTGCTGAAAGTATTTCAGAATACAAGGCAGAGGTATCTCTTTCCAGGATGTTTTGTCAAATGGCAACCAAACTATCCTTACACAGTTTGGGCAAAGTTCATGCCAAAAGAGAAATTTCATTTGAAGAATTTTCAGTTCTATTAGAACGATGTTGTTTTAAAACTGTAATAAACAATTTTCAGGCATGTTTCAATAACAGAAAATCCACACATGCAATTTACATACTGATAGAACAATACAAATCTCTGGTATCTCCCTAGTTGCCAAAATGGAATCTAACACTACAATTCTTTTCTTAAAAAAAAAAAAAATAAAGATGATTTCTGTATCATGTGTTAACTAAAAGGCAAAAGCAGCGTAACAAGAAAACACTAGATTTTCAATAATAATAATAAAATACTCACTCCTCTGAGTTATCATTTTTGAATAAAAATATTAAACAATATAATCAGATAATTAGAGCCAAATGAGATAGGCAGCCATTCAGCTATTTATACATAGCACCATATATACAGAACACCATCAAGATTAAAATAAGAGTGATGAAACCTGAAAAAAATCCATAACAGGGTAAATATTTTCCTTTCTTCTCATCTTTTTCTTGAGAATGTTTTAATATAATCTTTTCTCATTTTACATAGCCATCCCTTTTTCCATTCCCTCCCCTCCTCCTGCCCCACCCTTCCCCCTACTTCACCCTCCATTCCACTCCTCAGAAAGGTTAAGGCTTCCCTTTGAAGAGTCAACAAAATCTGACACTTCACTTTGAGGCAGGACCAAGGACATTGCCCCTGTATCTAGCCTGAGCAAGGTATCCCTCTCCAAAGAGAATGTGCTTCAATATGCCACTTCAAGCACTAGGGATAAATTTGGATCCCATTGCTCATTGCCCCACAGACTCTTCAAGCCTCACAACTGTGACCCACATTCGGTGGCCCTAGTTTGGACCTTTACAGGTACTCCTGCCATCAGGCCATCGTCAGTGAGCTCTCACTAGCTCGGATGAGCTGTTTCTGTGGCTATCACCATCATGGTCTTGACCCCTTTGTTCACATTACCACTCCTCCCTCTGTTGAACTGGCCTGAGGTAGTTCAGCCAAGTGCTTCAATGTAGATCTCTATATCTTCTTCCATCAGTTGCTGGGTGAAGGTTCTATGATGACTATTAAGGTAATCATTAATCTGATTACAGGGGAAGGCCAGGGTAGGCATCTTCTCCACTATTGCTTATTTGCTGGGGTCATCCTTGTGGATTCTGGGGAATTTCTCTAGTGCCATGAGATCTTAGTGGCTCCTTCAATCAAGATCTCTCTTTCCTTTCTCTCCCTCATTGTTCTTCCCCCTTCTTCAGTATCTCATTCATTCACATTCTCCTGCTCCTCCCTCCCCTTCTCCCTTTTCCTCCTCTTTCACGCTGCCTTCTCCCCTCCAACCTTACAATTTTCTCAGAAGATCTTGTCTCCTCTTTCCAGTGGATCCTTTTATATCTCTCTTAGGGTTCTCCTTGTAATCTATCTTCTTTGGGATTGTGAACTATATGCTGGTTACCTTTTGCATTGTATCTAATATTCACTTATGTGTGAAGTACGTGCCTTTTTTGTCTATCTGGGTCTGGTTTCCCTCACTCAGGATGTGTTTCTTTAGTTCCATTGATTTACATGCAAATTACAGACAAGTGGATAAATGGAATCCAATCGAAGACCCTGATATCAATCCACACACCTACGAGTACCTGATTCTTGACAAAGAAGCTAAAATTATACAATGGAAAAATGAAAGCATCTTCAAAAAATGGTGCTGGCATACTGGATGTCAACATGTAGAAGGATACAAATAGATTCAAATCTATCCCCATGCACAAAACTTAAGTCCAAATGGATCAAAGACCTCAACATAAATCCAGCCACACTGAACCTCATTGAAGAAGAGAAGGCCATAGGAAAAAGTGAAGATGAGAAATTTGTTTAAATATATCTGAATTTTAAAACAGAATTTGGATTTATAATTTTACAATACGCTAAAATACATAAAGTAGCAACCCCTTAAAGCAAATATCAAAAATGATGTATTTCTTTTTTTTTTTTTTTTTTTTTTTTTTTTGGTTTTTCGAGACAGGGTTTCTCTGTGGTTTTGGAGCCTGTCCTGGAACTAGCTCTTGTAGACCAGGCTGGTCTCGAAAAAATGATGTATTTCTAATAATTCTAGAAGTTGTTTGGGACTTCATCTATTGAAATATATACTGCAGACCAAAGTCTTTTACATTTCAGAGTTTAGCGTTTTATTTTTCTCAAAGCAAAACATCCTTGCCTTGTCAAGTTAAAAATTAAAATAAAGCACTTGAGAGGCAGAGGCAGGTGGATCTCTGTGAGTTCGAGACCAGCCTGGTCTACAAGAGCTAGTTCCAGGACAGGCTCCAAAACCACAGAGAAACCCTGTCTCGAAAAACCAAAAAAAAAAATTAAAATAAAAAATAAGATCAGTATCAAAACCAGAAGCACATTGTACCTTAAGTGACAAACTTTCCCTTTCAAATATTATCATTAAATGAATACCAGGGTCCCTGGAAACGGATGATTCCAGAGCTGACATAGAAATGTACCAAGTGAGCGCAGGACATCTTGACATACCAGACACCACAGGAGCGATATATAAGGTAACACTAGAATTATGCTAAAAATGACTCCCTATGTGGAAGTCTGAAAGTAAAACATGATCAAGAAACTGGGCCATCAATAAGAAAAAGTGTATAATACATTTCATATACAGGAAGAACTGGCAAACGTCATTTGCTATGAAACCTAATTTGCTGCCACTCTGGAGAGAACTAGGGCACAAATTACTTTTAGAAAGTGGTTAGCAAAGAAAGTAAATCAACGATTTATGCTGATTATATATGAACTTCACCCTTAACTTAAAGAATAATATAGAAAAGACTATTTTATTATAATATTGCAAGTTAAGAAAAGTGAACCATTATGTCTCATTATCAATACTTTCCAATCTCTAAGTAACTAATGGATCAAAGCCCTATCCACAGCTACTAACAGCACTAAAAAACTAAGAAATAGACATTTTTAGTACTTGCCTCTTGATAGATGCAGACTGTGAAACACACTCTGAGTAGTTTTGTCAGGAAAATGGAAAAAAATCTGATTCTAATGAAGTTTATATTTCTTAATACTAATCAATTAGGAATAAGATTTCATTAAACTGTGACTTGAGGTGTAATAAGTAAAATAAAATATGAAGAACAACCCAGTTAAAACAGTACTAATAATAAATAAGTTAAGGAGATACAATGAGATATGGAAGGAATTTCCATATATATATATAAGTTCCTTCCATATTCACATTCCATATATAAGTTTATTTTAAAAGTTTCAAACACATTTCAAACAACAGACATGGGAGAACACTGAGTTCTGATTTGTAATATATAATAAAATATTAGTCTACTTAAATGTTAAGACAATTACAAATGCCAATGAATAATTGACATTTGATTTAATTAGGAAATGATCATTAAATTCTTCATAGAGTGTGATTATTTTTTTTCTCCCCTTAAAGTAGATTCTGAAAGATGTGTTCTAAGGCCCCAGCTTATATGAGACATGGTTACAGGATGCCAATACGCAAGGGAAGTAGTGAGACAAGCCAAGGAGGCTTTAGGCTTTCAGCACTCCTGTGTTTGATACACAAACTAAATGTGATCCTGCGGTCAGAAAAACAAATCATCATGAAAAGCTATGGTGATGAATCACGAGGCTTAGAGATAAATACCGAGGTGATATACAACAGTTCCACAGGCTATCCCATTGTCCCTTTAAGATGGAGTGGTCATCGTGAGCCAAAGTATCCCAATCTTGAGAGATACATAGCCCCAAACTGACAAATAACATGAAATGCTACCTGGGATGGACTTAAATATCATGTGTTGTTCTAAGTGGAGATTCAAGTGCAGATGACAAAAGTAGTGGCAGGAATATGAAGTACATGACCTCTTTCTATTAAACAAATATTTCAAAATACAATAAAAATTGTTGTACTTGTCACAGCACTGTTTTACAGATTATTAAATACAATAGAAATGAACAAGAAAACTGATGGGCTAGAGACAAAACCTCCGTGTTCAGTTTTCCCACATACACTAAGAAACTCAGGTTCCTGGAAGTGAAATAATCTGAGGGAATATTAAAGACAGCAAAACACAAGAATCTATGCACACTAAAATCCATTTATAATGCGCAGGAAATAGGATGTTATACAGTAAAGCTTCCTTTACAAGGCAGCCCAGGTGGAAGGCCCAACCGTGTTTGGTTTAAGGAATGTCTCAATTAAGCAGTAATTGGTGGTGCTGGCTCTGGGGAAGGAACATAGGAGGATTTTTTTTTTTTTTTTTTTTTTTTTGCTTAAATGTCACACATTATTCTTTTCCTAAATTAATGATCATGGAAACAATGCCCTTGGGATTCTTTCTATTGTGGACCCATGAAGGGACTATCTACAAACTCCATATTGCAGAGACATTTGTCAAGAGAAGTTCATTCTATGTACAAAGCTGCAGCATAGAGAAAAAGCAATTGTTAAATACATGCATGGGAGAAAACCGCTTTTGAAATCCTGTACATTTGCATTCACCGCCTAAGAAATATTGCCTTTGGGTTTTTTATTAAATCAGTTTCAGGTTTTATTTTAAATTTTTGATCTATTCTCTATACACTACTGTACAAACTATGAAACACTGTCCATTTCGTCATTCTATCAGAATGAAGACTTTTTAAAGTAATGTGTTATCTCAACAGACACAGAGAAATCATGTAATAAAATTAAATATCCTTTTATGGACAGAAAAGAAAAATATCACTCAACAATTTATGCAACCAGCCGGGCGGTGGTGGCGCACGCCTTTAATCCCAGCACTTGGGAGGCAGAGGCAGGCAGATCTCTGTGAGTTCGAGACCAGCCTGGTCTACAAGAGCTAGTTCCAGGACAGGCTCCAAAACCACAGAGAAACCCTGTCTCGAAAAACCAAAAAAAAAAAAAAAAAAAAAAAAACAATTTATGCAACCGAAGAATCACCCATAAACATAATGAAATGTGTATAGATAAAATCATAGTCAACATCAGACTGGATGGGAAAGAGCTGAAATCATTTCCTCCAAAATGTGGAGGAAGACAAGGACAGCCACTCTTATTTATAGATCAGAAGAAGCCTTGGTTAGGGCAGTTAAAGAAAGAACTAGTAAGACCTCTAAATGTGTAAGGAGAAAGTCCAAATAGCCCTGTTTGTGGATCATGCATGATTCCAAATTGCTTCACTTCCTATGTGTCCCTTCTTTGCTCAGGAGCCCATATTAGACTTAGTCACTTTGTCTTCTCCTGTTGCTTGGAGTTGTGAGAGCACAGACACGTCATGCATTGTTTTCATTGTTGGGGGTGGAACTCTGGACCTCGCACCTGCTGCACCTACACTATCTTTCTTGATATCCTTATCAGTCTATATATACTCATGGTTAGACATCGTTAGGATGTTTCACTACTGACAAACTGTCATTAAGTTTGTGTCTCAAAACTAGATTGTGGTTATAGGATTTCGGTAAGAGGAATAACATTCTGAGTTTCTTAAAGAGGTTTAAGCGAAAGCTGACAAAAAATTAAATAATAACAAAGAGCTAATGTAGATGAAGCCTGTGGCACAAAACCTAGCTTAACTAAGCCTTGATGAATAATAATAATTATTCTGCTTATTTCTGAAATAAATATCCATGGTAAAACAATATAATGTGAGGTTATAGAATACTATACTTTACGTTTTATAATTATATTAATTTGAACAATTGCAAATGACCAAAGTCAAAACAAGTTACTAGAGTATAACGCCAGTGAAGTTTCCACTAGTGATAACGTTACTAACAGTGTGGCCATATTAAAATATTTTCATGGTGCTGGCCAGGTGGCACACCAAGGAGAGTAGCATTCTGTCATGTCTGATGAGTGGATATTCATCCCCAGAGCCCACATGGTAGGAGAGACCGGATTTAGGCTTATGCATAAGTGAAGACCTCAGTTACCATACCCAAAATGAGTCAATGTTTAAAAGATACAGCTTCTCATTTTCATTTTCGATGCCTGCATTTCTTTCTGTCTCTGTAATAAAACTTTGACCAAAAGCAATTTGGAGAGAAAAGTGTTTATTTCAGTCATTATTTTATAATTATAATTTCATTATTTAACCTTAAAAGAGAAATGACATGATTATATGATAATAATATAAAACAAAAATAATATTCTTATTAAAATAATTTATGTGACATTTTTCACAAGAATAATCAACAAAATAAACAATTAAGTTGTTGATTTCAACACCATTATTTTTTTATTCTTCAGAAAAAGACAACAAAAGAAAAAACTAGCAAAAAAATCTAGTTTTAACCTAACAGTCAATTTTATTCATTTTTACTTCAAGCATAATTAACTCCGAGGAAATTGAAATTCAAGTGGCATTATTAAAAAAGCTGCCTAACTATTTTTAAGAATGCATTACTTCTTTTAGCTACCAAAGTTAAGAGAAAAACACGCGGGTTTGGGGCAGATAGTTGGTTTCTGAATGAACACAAACTTTCTAGTATATGGATATATATATATATATGGTGTGTGTATGACTAGCTTTTCTACCAAACTGGGAAAAACAGTAGTAAAATATACCTCAGGTGGTAGTTTGAGAATCAAAAAGGAAATTTGTGTGAATGTCCTCAGCACATGACTGGCACACTCAGAAGCAAGAATGTTTTCTAATTTTCATTTATTGCCATTGGAAATGCTATGTACAGTCTACTAAAGATTCCCAAATTGTGGATTTTGTTTTTAAATATCATATGTATGTTTAAAATACTATCCAGAAACTCACTATTTCTCACCTCCACTGCTTAACACAACAGCTATATGTAAGTAAAACTGATGTCCTTCTGGCTTACTCCAATACATGAGGACATTTTTGCTCTGTTGATGATATAGAATCTTACCCTTAACTGACTGTTAAAGTATCACATCAGAACTATTAGCGATAATTTCAACCTCATAGAGACTTATTTCTAACTTTAAACATGTAGAAATTATATTTTTGTGGCTGAATGATTAATTGCTGGTTGAAAGGCCATTTCTCATTCCTTGTCTTTCTAACACAGTTGAGAACAGTTCATTCACCTGACACTTTTTCCTCTTAAAAGGCTTGTTTTTTTTAAGATTTATTAATTATGTATACAGCGTATACATATATATGCTGCAGACCAGAAAAGGGCACCAGATCTCATTACAAATGGTTGTGAGCCACCATGTGGTTGCTGGGAATTGAACTCAGGACCTCTGGAAGAGCAGTCAGAGCTCTTAACCTCTGAGCCATCTCTCCAGCCCAAAGGTTTGGGTTTTATGCCTTTCAAATCTACCTTGCAAAGGAGACTGAACTCTTCGGAATGTACCTTTAATGACCACTCCTCGGCTGAAAGCTGCTAATACTTCTTCATTTATTTATATAGAAGAATGTTTTAGAGGCCCAAGTCTAGCATTCCACTTTTGCAAAAACTTCATCTTCCTTCATCGTTGTAAGAAGTTTTTTTAAATTTATTTATTTATTTATTAAAGATTTCTGCCTTCTCCCCGCCACCGCCTCCCATTTCCCTCCCCCTCCCCCATCAAGTCCCCCTCCCTCGTCATCCTTAAGAGCAATCAGGGTTCCCTGCCTTGTGGGAAGTCCAAGGACCACCCACCTCCATCCAGGTCTAGTAAGGTGAGCATCCAAACTGCCTAGACTCCCACAAAGCCAGTACGTGCAGTAGGATCAAAACCCATTGCCATTGTTCTTGAGTTCTCAGTAGTCCTCATTGTCCATTATATTCAGCGAGTCTGGTTTTATCCCATGTTATTTCAGACCCAGGCCAGCTGGCCTTGGTGAGTTCCTGATAGAACATCCCCATTGTCTCATTGTGTGGGTGCTTACTTTCACATGGCCTAGTCTTTTTACCAACATTTCATTTGTCCTCTCTTGAAAGAAAAATCAGCCTCGTTGTTGGAACTTGCATCTTACTTTTCCTCTCTTGGTTGTTAACTGATTTCGACTGACAATTTTGAGTTAAGCTTAGCATTTAGATGATGACTATTTTAATTATGGAGAATACATTTAGCACCAATAAACTCACAAATGAACAGAACCTTGTAATGGCACATTACATTAACCTTTTGGAATGGACGTAATGATGGCACCCATCACATCAATTGGGCAGCTCATTTAGCTCTATCGTATTTGAAACAGTCTGGGCATCTAGAATTTGTTAACTGCTGGTTTCGTAAATGGGTTCCACTTCCCGAGGGAAGTTTTAAGAAAATATTAATTTATTTTTCCCAATGCACAAATGTTAATAACCTGCTGGTACTCCATCAATAGTAAGGTAGGTTATGAAGCTAGATTTATTTCAGTTCTAGGATTTCCAGTCTTTGATCAGAGGTTATTATCTCCATTGCCATCTGGTCCACATCCCATCTCATCTCTCCAGATTGAATATGGAATTAGTACAGTTATAGCTTACTTCAAATGGGCCTTATGTTATGTAACAGCAAACCCAAAAAAGTTTGCAATGTGTTTCCCTTTGGATTGGACAGTTGTTCATAGAAATGATCCATTCACTTATTGGAATACTTTAAAGTTCCTCCTGTGATAACATACTTCCAAATGATAAATGATCACAGTAACGAATACTATCCTATAGTGTTATAGAGCTGGTATTTATATCCATATGTGTTTAAAGAGGCAAAATAGAATTCTGTAAGTCTCTTCAAAAGTGGTTGTCCTCCTTGTTACTGATATTTAGGAGAAGAAGGAGAAATATTTGAGTTATATACCCCAAGGCAAGGTAATAGACATTATAAATGTAATTATCATGTAAGTAAACAAAAAATATTAATTTGTATTAAAGAAAGACACAAATGCATTACTGCCAGTAGTCTATATGTTTTTATCTAAAATGTACTTTCATAAAATTAAAAAATAATAAAGAAATAGCATATTTCTATATGAAGTGAACATGCAGTATTTTCATTTTATTTCTGTGTGAACAAAGAAGCAAGAAGAAGCGAGCCTTCCAAACATATACCAGTGTGAAAAATCAATTTTAAAATGTAAAACTAGGACCAATGAGGTGACTCAGTGAGAAATTGGGTGCTGCCAGCTAAACCTGATTACCACAGTTTCATTGCCAGACTCCATATGGTGTAAGAATTGTATCAACTTATAAGTTGTCCTCTGACTTCCACATGCATACTACAGCATGCCAGTACATACACACGGTAAACACACACCTGAATTTTGGAAAAGAGGCCCAAAAATACACATTGGAGACAAGAAAACATCATCAACAACAAATGCTGTTGGGCCTACTGGGTCACTTCATATATAAGAATAAGATCAGAGTTTTATCTTTTACTCTGCAATAAAATTAATTCCAAATGGACTGAGGACCTTATGTCTGTTACAGAAAAAATTAGACAATACACCTGAAATTATTGGTACAGAAAAAGGTTTCCTGAACTGGACTCCAGAAGAATAATTACTAAGCCAAATAATTGTCTAAAGGACATCTTTTGAAACTTGAAAATTCTGTACAGCAAAGGACAACATCATCCATTCAAGTAAGGAAGCAGCCTACATAATAAGAAAAAAATAATACCAGCTGTATATCTCATAGATGTTTACTATTAGAATACTGTCTGGATTGGTTTTCATCGATTTAACATAAACCTAGACATACCTAGGAAGAGGTGGTCTTAAATGAGAAAATGTCATCATCCAGATTGCCTCTATGTAAGTCCTGTAAGGGATTTTCTTTTTTAAAGATTTCATCATCATCATTATATGTGTATAGATATTTTTCCTGAATGTATATCTAAGAACCATGTTCTTGCAGTGCCTGTGGAGATCAGAAGAGGGTATTGAATTCCCTGAGACTGGACAAACAGATGGTTGTGAACAGCCTTGTGGATGCTGGGAAATGAACCTAGGTCCTCTGGAAAAGCATCCAGTGCTCATACTTGCTTAGCCATCTTTCCAGCCATGGTTTTTTCGATTAATGTTGATGTGAGAGAGCCATGATCTTTGTGTGTAGTGGCAAACCTGAGCAGTTGTTCCAGACTGCATAAAAGTGTCTGAGCAAGTGCCTGAGCAAGAGATGCAAAACAAGCCAGTGAGCAGTGTTCCTCCATGGTCCCTACTTCACTTCCTGACTTCCAACATCCCTCAGTTATGGAGGATGACCTGAAATAAATCCCTTTCTTCCCAAGGTATATTTGGTCCAGGTGTTTTATCATAGCAATAGGAACTGTAACAAGTGCAAATATGCAAAACTCTAAAACCTAAATACCAAGAAAACAACTCAGTTAAAAATTGGGTGTGAAATTAAATAGAGAGCTAAAACACTTGATTACTTGATTTTTTTTTTTTTTTTTTTTTTGCTTTTCATGTTATTTTTAAATGCTATTCTTGGCCACCAGGGATATGAAATTCAAAGCTTCTCTGAGATTTTTCTTACACCAGTTAGAATGGCAACGTTTAAAAATGAAGTGACAATACATACTGGCATAGATATGGGGAAAAGGAAATGGTTATTCACTGTTTGTGGGAGTGTAGACTCATGCAGCTACTATGGAAATCAGTGTGGAGGTTCCTCAGAAAGTTAGAAATAGATCTAGTATATGATCAAGCCACACCATTTCTGGCCATATTCCCAAATTTCTATATTCTACTACAAAAGTACTCCATCACCTATGTTCATTTCTGCTCTAGTCACAGTAGCCAGGAAAAGCAAACAGACTAAATGTCCGTAACTGATAAGGAAAGGATAAGGAAACTGTGGTATATTTACATGATGAATTATTGTTAATATTATTTTTCAGCTCCAAATGTAATAAAAATGAATGAAATTTGTAGGTAGATGAATGGACCTGGAAATAATCATTCTGAATGAGGTGTCCAACAACCAAAAAGAAAAACGCCATGTGTTCTCTCTCATATGTGGATACTGAATATTTAGATTAGTGTGCTTAAACTGGAGTACCATTTCAAGTGATAAAACAGTGAAAGTACCATAAATGAGTTTAAGGCACTATAATAGCATGCAAGTGGTAAGAATGAGGAAGCTGAGTAACAGAACAGAAATGTTAATTGAGGTGTGAGATGGAAAGCTGGATACAGGAGGGATAATGGGAAGGCATAACTAACATTAACGAACTTTGGAGATATTTAAATTTAAAATTGCTTTAAATAATAAAAATATATAATAAAAAAGATCTTTGAAAAACCCATATAGAAACCCATTACTAAAGAATCTTCATAAAATGTATAAATCATATATAAAAAAAAGTTTAAATGATGCTACTATAATGGGGGAGGATAAACAATACTTCTTCCAGATGCCATAGCTGGGAGATAAATAAAATAAATAAAAAGTACAGTATTGCCGTGCGATGGTGGCGCACGCCTTTAATCCCAGCACCTGGGAGGCAGAGGCAGGCGGATCTCAGTGAGTTTGAGGCCAGACTGGTCTACAAGAGCTAGTTCCAGGACCACTAGGACTGTTACACAGAGAAAACCTGTCTCAAAAACAAACAAACAAACAACTGTGTTAATTGTTAGTCAGTGTGGTTCCACAGATGTGTCAAACACCTGACAGAGGAAATTAATGTGTGCTTTGAGTCACGCAGGACCTAGAGAACTCAAGCTGGTAACAATATAGAATCTTACTCCCTGTTGGCTATATTTCATAATGCTGGATGGTACTATACATGCTACCCTGGGGAGAAAAATAATCAATGGTCTTACTCAATTGTTTCAATTTTGAGATTTTAAAGCCTAGCATTTAATGAGACATTTATATCACACCCCACTCCCAATCTCAGGATCATTGCTGGAGATGTGGTACAATGATTATAAAAGTGGTAGTGAGCATTGGCAGTGAAATAATATATACTGGACATACTAGCAATATGAACTTACAGTGGCTGTGACTACTTCAAGAACTGTGACCACAGGTGTCTTTAATTCAAAGAACAAATATAATTTAACCAGAACTCATTGCAAAAGAAGCTAAATACATTATAAGGAACTTAACAATAAAGAATTAACAAATGAAAGCATTCCAGATAATGAAATTGATAAGCTCTTCTCTCTCTCTCTCTCTCTCTCTCTCTCTCTCTCTCTCTCTCTCTCTCTCTCTCTCTCTCTCTCTCATACACACACACACACATACACAGGGAGAGAGAGAGAGAGAGAGAGAGAGAGAGAGAGATCTGAATCCAATTACTGCATTTTGTAAACACCAGTAAAATATAGGGATGTTCCCAAATGAACGTGTTTTGTAAGATAGGAAATTCATACTTGAAAAAGATAGGAGATTATCTTCATATATTCATATTTAGGAAAGATTAAGAGTGTCTGCAAGAATGAACTTAAAACCCTCAGAAAATAGACAGTACTTACACATGATAAGAAAAACATATATGCATATCCTCCAAAACATGAAATTCATTGCATAATGTGTAGAAACTGGCTTAATTCAATTAACATGGAAAAAGCAGAAAGATGATTATTGTCTACCATTACATAAAACTTAACCATGTAATCAATTACATAGAGAATTGAATGAGACAAGAAGTTTGAGACAAACAGGAGTGATCTAGGTGAGTGAGGTTAGATTATTGAAGGTCTGAAATTATTGCCAAGGTTTCCCTAGAGCATATCACAGCGTATATGCAGGGTTCTGCTATAGTCAGGGACAGAAATTAAATACTAAGCACTTTGTGTAGTTTTTGATATTTGCATATGTCCAACAATCACCAGGATGGCATATTTAAACACACGATGTAGATATTTTACACAGAAAGGTAAGAGCTCACACTCTTTAATGCTCTTTACCTTCACCATATGGTCTGGGAAAGCAATCCAGCCTCTTCAAAGAAGTGAGGGTGCAAATTTCACTTCTTTTTCTTGAGTAATGCATTTCCTGTGGTTGGTAGTCCAATCCAGACTCCTTATTCACTGAAGTGAACGTTAGTACTGATAATGTCAGATTTCATCAAATGACTCCCTTAGATGATTCAATTATTTCTGTAGACTACAATGTCACAGACACAATCCAGAACAATCAGAGTGGTCACAAAGAAAGAGAGAGATGCAGCTGGGCCCAAAGCTCAAAAACTTGTGTAGCAGGCAAATTCTGACAAATTCTATAAGCTCCTAAAGTCAGAAAAAAATATTAAAAAGATCTTTTACAATTCACAAAAATTCCAGCTTTCTTATTTGTCTTCATTATTTCCCTACTTTAAAAGTACAAGGGGAGATTCAGGGGGTGTCTCAGTGGGTAAAGGCATGTGCCACCCACCCTGTTGATCTAAGTTTGATCTCCAGGACCCACATGGTGGGAGGAGAGAATAAACTCCTTTAGGCCATGCTTTAACCTCCACAAATATGCCATGGCACCTGCCATGTACATGCACAAAATAAAATAAACAAACAAACATAAAAATAAAGCACAAAATAGAAGTGGAAAGATGGAGAGGTGGCACTCTAGAGGCTAAAGCCATACACGGTGAAAACCTTTCTCAAAGAGACAAAACAAACAAACAACAAAAAAATGGCAAAAATCTTTCTAGATAAAATCCACAGGCAATCTGGTTGTTCATTTCCACAGTAAATCGTATTCCAAAGGTTTTAAATACCAGAAATTATATCTGGTTTGTTATGTAGTAAAATAAGTCAATGAACTAATTAGAAAAAAGGAACATTTCTTAGGATAAACGCTGAAACTACACACTCTAATGAGGTCAGAAACTAAAGCAGCTTTGAAATCCAGCTGTAGAAAGTAGCCTCCTGCTGGATTGGGTTTGGCTCTCCAGGAATGAATGTCTTCCCACCTTCTGAAGCTCAATTTCCTGGAAATGAGATTCTGATTAATTTGAACAAAGTTTCCAACTTGGCCCTGAAACAAGATTGCATTAGCTGCCCTCGAGGACTTTAACCAGTTCAGCTAGACTAATTTCTCAAAACAAAGCTCGACTCTGTGACAAATACAGGAACAAACGGATGGTGAGCAGGCAAAAAACAACTGATATCCAAGCTGCGATCTCCATCACTTCATGAAAAGGGCAAATCCATGCTGCCCAGACAACCACCCTGGGGAGTCTGTGGCCTCCCAAGGTCTTCTATTTCATGGCTGGATAGTTCCACAGTGTGTTGGTCTTAAATTGAGCTGTGTTCTTTCCTTACAGCTTTCATCTTCCACTTTGAATTCTCCCCTGTGGTATTGTTTAAATCAATACGCCCCCAACACACATTTGAAGACAATTTCAAATAGTCCAGCCAGTTATTGATCAGCTTGTAGACCATATATTCAATTATGTACCTGATACCTTTACCACAGGAAATTCAGAGAGACGGCAAACTTATCTTGAATTTGTACTGTTCTTGCTGTGCTAAGACAAGTTTGCAATGAGTACAACTATTTGCACAATGCATTCTCGGTGGTAGAGCTCACTGTTTGTATTTTTACTAATTTTATTTTCATTATCATTTATCTAATACTTTTTTGCACACAGTTTAATGCAGATTTCAATTGCTTTTTAGGTATTGAGTAAAACTCGCCCAGCAACTTCTCCTGAAAATGGTCATTCTTCTTGCTTGATTTTTGTCGTTGTTGTTACCACAGTGTTTCTTAATGCGGCTGTATCATAAACTGGAGCTATAAGAGTTAGCGCTCTCTGAGAAACTCACATAAAATTTACACAGCAAGTTCCTGTAAATGAAAAGCTTTTCTTTATTTAGTCCGATCGCCATCGGGTCCCTGCAGTCACTTATAAGATAACCACTCAAAGACTGTGTACATATGTTATAATTGTTTAGCCAATGACTTAGGCTTATTACTGGCTAACTCTTATAAATTAACCCATTTCTACTGATCTGTGTTTCACTACAGGGCCATGGCGTTACCTCTGTTCTGGCATTTTTCTTCTTAGGCTGTTGTTGGCATCTCTGTTCTTGGGTGACTACATGGTGTCTTTCCCACTCTGCCTTCTCTCTCTCCCCATCTTTGTTTCAGTTTCTCATCTTGGTATATTCTGTTTGTCTATTGGCTGAAATAGCTTTATTCATCAACCAATAAGAGAAACACATGGTCAGATAGTCACAGCATAGAGAAGGACATCTTACATCAAATTTCTGAGCTTGAAATTTTTTTACTCTTTTACTCTAGAGGGCTCACCACCCAGCTCCAAATAAATACATGGGTTTATTCTTACTTATAAATACAAGACTTTAGCTCCTCCGATTTCTAGCCAGCTTTTATTAACTTAAATTATCCCCATCTGTTTTTTGCCTCAGAGCTTTTACCTTTCTATATACTTCTCTCAACCTCTTCGTGATTTGCTGTGTAACTGGATGGATAACCCCCAACTTCTTCCTGTCCTCTTCTCTCCCTCCTCTTTTCTTTTTCTCCTTCTATTTATTGTTTCTGCCTGACAGCCCCACCTATCCCTCTCCTGACTAGATATTGGCCATTCAGCTCTTTATTAGATCAATCAGGTGTTTTAGGCAGCAAATAACACAGCTTCACAGAATTAAACAAACGCAACATAAAAGAATGCAACACATATCTGCATCATTAAGCAAATATTCCACAGCATAAATGAATGTAACACATTTTAAAATAATATTCTCCATCACATTTCTAGAGTTCTGAAATAATCAACTATTATATTTAATATTGCCAAGAAATTATAAAGTACAATGAAGGCTGAAAACTAATGTTTTACAAAGGATAGCCAAAGATAAGTACAATAATAGAATTGAAAAACTGTGACCATTCTAGTTATAACTCTCAATTCATCAAGCATTTATCCTATTAAAATACACATCAACATACTGTATTAGTGAACTTCTTGTTTCTTACTTCAGAGGAGAAAATACATTTCAGAAAGCCGTTATAACTTTGGAGAACATCTGACTCTCAAATGTGGGTAATCTTTCAACAATGCCTCAGGCCAGAAACAGGAACTAAATCCCTTTGCCTGACCATCTTCATCACTGGCCAAAGCCAAGCAAACCTACTAGTACCTGAATCATATTTAGTGCTAACATATATTGAGCCACCCTTGCCTTTCTGGCATGAATCTGGGTTGATCACGGTGAATGTTGTTTTTGATATTTTAATGAATTATTTTTGAAGGTATTTTACTAAGAATTTTGTACTTATCTAAAGCAGAGAGATTGATCTACACTTTTGTTGTTGTGTCTTTATTGTCAGTGTCTGGGAATATGTACCCCACAGAAGGAATTAAACAGTGTTCCTTTCTCTTTATGGATTAATTTGAGAAACATTGTGATGATTCTTTAAATGTCCATCAGAATTAATGCCTAATTTGATCTAGGCTTAGATTTGTTTCAGTTGGGAAGTAGCTTTTTTACTTCTGCTTTAAGCTAATTACTCATTGTAATTATTTATATCATTTTGTTTTAATTTTGTTAGACTATATGCATATACAAATTAATCTATTTCTTACAGAAATTCCAATTTGGAGAATTTTATTTTTAAAAATATGTTCTAAATATTTTCTAAAGTTCACCATAATGTTTGTATTTTTTTTTTATCTAATTATGTAAGATTGAGCTCTCTCTCTCTTCTTCTCTCTCAGGTTTTGCGAAGGTTTTGTCATACTTGAACCATGGCGCTCACACACATTAACAGATTTTTATACCACTCCCATTATGGAAATAGTCAGAGACAAATGAATAAACTTAATTAACAGGAAGAGAATTTTTGGAATAAAAATGGAATATATATTTATATTTATTATGTATATGTTATATAAAATATAAAACAATCAAATATATTACACATACACACATTTGCATTTTTTTAAAGATAACATAGCTGTGTCAAAATTCATATGTCTATTGTCTATACATACGTGGAAAACTCTTTAAAAAAATACCTAAATACTATGACTTATTCCCCCCACAACTCCTAATAAATCAATTATAAGCATATGGGGAGAGAAAAGATTACAGAGGTATCTTGAAACTTTCAAACTGATAACCTTTGGTTAAAAATGGGAGAATATGGGTGCAGAGCAAAGAATTTCAAGATTTAAGCAGTTCAAAAGAGGAGAAATTTTAATGATGAGTGCTTAGACCCTATGGACTCATTCAAATCATAGATGTGATTTGTAGTTTAAGAATATTTTGGATGGATTAGGATAAATGTTTACTTAGGGGACATTAATAATTAAAAGAAAAATGATATTTTATAACTGGACTTATGCTTAATCCCAATTGCTTCGTACCCCATTCCCTACTGACAATCTCCATTCAAACACATAGATTTCATACAACAGTCATGCTGAAGTTTTGAAGGAAAAGAAATGTATATGCAACCTTATGGGAGAAAGCAAGCATGAGATACCTTGGCCCTACTAACAACATTTCGGGCAGAAGTCATCATTACTTTTTATTTTTGCAAGAAAATGAATATGTAATTTATATTTAAAGCATGATTCCAATACAACTATATTTTAAAAGTGAAATCCCAAAGCAACAGCTGAAAATGAGCAGGGAAACTGAACAGTGAAGGATCAAATCCAGAACCAATATGCTACTGTCAATGAATTAGTAAATACATTTGATTGGAAAAAGCCAGTGAGAAATGACTTTTTGACAAATAATAAAAACAGTATCCTTAAAAAGGGGCAAACAAGAAAACAAAGCACTTAAAGTACACAAGGAAAATAACTATAGAAGTTGAGAAAAGCTGGACAAATCGTGGATAACCAGAGACCCTGAAAACACAAATACAAGGAATGGAATTTATACATTCTTAGAGACATGAAGAACACTTACAGCAACATAAGAAAATGACAATAACAGGCAAGAATGCATGTGAAGTCGTCATCAATGAAATATTTTGAATAAGTAATTAAAATTCAAGAATGAAGTTTGGGAAAATGTCAGGCTGTCTTCAGAGAACTCTATTACGATAATGGAATGTAGAAGTCATTACTGCAATAACTGAGAGTCTGGAGGGACAGTGTGTTTGACCTGGCAAGTTATTAATACAACCAAATAGACATTTGCAAAATGAGCTTCAAATCATCCTCACACATAAAATCCTAACCACCAGTACACTGAATATACTCATAAACAAGCCTGCGAAACAATGCCCTAGGGAGGTGTACTTAAGAAAAATAATTGCAAAATTCTTTTCAAAATAGAATTGCTGTACTAGTCAAGATACATTCGAATCTCTGGATTTCCTTAAATACAAATAAAATGGATTAGTTAGGGAATAGGATTGTAGGGAGTAAATGTCTAATAATAAATCACATAAAGTATGTGAAAGGAAGAGAAAGAGGGGCTGAGTGTAGTAAGCAGACGGGCGACATCAAAGGTATCTAAGTTCTAATCTTTGGAGCTTGTGAATGTGCTTTATTGCCAGACATTAAGCAGAGTGGAGCTTTGCATAAGAGATAACTTAAGGGCTCTGACACCTTTGGGACCATTTGGAGTCCTAGCCTCCAGCTGCTCTTCCCTGCTAGAGATCTTTACTTTCCTTCTGATTTGAGTTATTGAAAGCTGTGTCAAAGTTGTTTACCAGCTCTGCTTCACGAGCATGTGTTGCCTTGCCTTGAGGATCAGAGGATAAGGTTTTAACATGTTGGCCCACCTGACTGTGTTTGGTATATAAGCCTCCGTGGTGCTATTCAGTAAAGGGCTTCTTACCAGTGACTAGAGGTCCTTGTCTCTGTCTTTCCCTGTCTGTGTGTCTTTGTGTGTGTCTCAATCTCCAGCCCCTTGCCTGAAGCTTGCGAACTGTATGGTTGCGCATAGAGCACAGACAGGCGTTGTGCCCTGCATTACACTAGGAGAGTTTCAGAGGTGGGCTCAGTGTAATCAACAGGACTCTTGTTGGACAAAAGTCAGATAGGAGCAGGAGTACTGGAGGCAACGTGGAAAGAATGTTTTGATCTAGAAGTCGTCTAGAAGCCCAAGAATGTAGGCAATTTTCGACATCCCAACAGCTGTGACAGTAGAATTTCCATTAAGGTGAAGACAGAAGAAGTCTTGCTCATATTTTAAAATTAGGTCAAGGAAACTGTGGAAGTGCAGAGTTAAGGCAAGCCCGAGTACAATAAATCTACATAGTTTTAAGCCTCTAAATTTATGGTAATTTGTTAAAGCTGAATCAAGAAACTGACATAGAAGCTGGGATTTGGCTCAGCAGGTAAAACACTTGCCTTAAGAAAATGAGGACCTGTGGTTGGGTGACATCCACATAAAAGTCAAAGACGTGGAAGGAAGATCTGTGCTAAAGTGCTTTTAGTGCGAGAAGGGAGGCAGAGAGAGGATACTGGCAGGTCGTGGTTCAGCTAGCCTGGACTACAGCAGAAAACAACAAAAGAGACTCTACCCCAAACAAGGTAAAAGATGAGGATTGACTCAAGAGCTTGACTCTGACCTCCAAACTCCATGGTACTTCAATGCCAGCATTCACACATATAAACGCTCTCCCCTCTGCTACACACACACACACACACACACACACACACATCAACAAAGAAAATCAAAAGAAATTAATACAATTAGAAAGCAGTTTAAGCACATTATTTTCCAGAACTTTCTTTGGGAAAAAACGTCATTAAATACATTGTTATAATCCATTTTAAAAACTAACTGCCAGAGCAGATGCAGACACACGATTATTGATCACGACAAAGGTGACAGAAGAGTGTAGAGGTGAAGAATATTAGAGAAGTCACAGTAAGCACATGTCATTTTATAGAAGAGGCCTGGGAGAGTTTAAGCAGGAATGGAGCATGGTTAACCAAAGCTAAGCATAGGGAATAGGGTATACAGGAACCTATGTTTGTAAGCTTACTGAACGTTATCATTATCTTGAGTTCCAGTTTGAACTGACCTATCTTAAATGTACAGAAAATGCTGTAATGGGGGACAAGACATCAATGGTCTGTACTGGCTGGTTTAGTGTGTCAACTTGACACCAGCTAGCATCCTCAGAGGAAAGAACCTCAGCTGAGGAAATGCCTCCATGAGATCCAGCTGGAGGGTACTTTCTCATTTAGCCATCAGTGGGGATGGTACCATCCTGGGCTGCTGGTACTGGGTTCCATAATAAAGCATACTGAGCAAACCATGGGAAGCAAGCCAGTAACAGGATGCCTCCATAGCTTCTGCATCAGCTCCTGCCTCCATGCTCCTATCCTGTAAAAATTTCTGTCCTTGTCTTCCTTCAGTGAATAGCAATGCTGAAGTATTAAGTCAAATAAACCCTTTTCTCCCCAACATGCTTTTGGGTCATAGTGTTTCATTGCACCAACAGAAATCCTAAGATATGGTCTTATGGAGGAAAACGTATTGTGCAATTAAAACAATAAAAAAAATTGTTAAAATAAATAAATAAATAAGAGAAAAGAAAAGATATAGTCTTACCTAGGTATGGATCCTACATATCACAATAGTAAACGGCCAAGCAAGATATACCCACTGGTACAATGGTGACATGATTATTTGGGAGGTAACCAATCATTACTTGGGAAGGTGTACGTAACTGGCTGCTATTATAAATCGGCAAAAATGTTGTGGTTGTGAGTGTGATAGGCCTGACCGAGGAACTCACTACTATTATGCTAGGTGGATTTGTAGCAAAGCTGCCTTCAAATTGTTGTTCCTACTCTTAGATAAGTACTGCTCCCAGCTGTGATCAGAAAAGCTTCTTTTTTCAGGAGACAACAGTTAAGAAAGAGACTCTAAAGCTGGTCCCCATGCAGAGAAGAAGAGGTTAATGTCTGCTCAGACCTAAATAGGACACTTACATCTCCTCTACTGAGCAGGACCACGCTGCAGAGCATGGGAAGAGTGTCAGGACTAAAAGACGAACAGGAATGCTAGGAAATGCGATTTTCTAGCTTTACATGGCCGATGAAATCACAGACACACCGTAGCAGTGGCTAAATAAACATGAAAATATGAGGAAGACCATAGAAAGAAGACAATATAAGAAATAAAGGAAAGATGGGATATAAAAGATGGTTCAGAGGCTAAGAGCATTTGCTGCTTTGGTAGAGAACCTGACTTTGGTTCCCAGCACCTATGTGATGGCTCAAAACCTCTGTACCTTCACCTCTATGGGATTCACTGGCATCGTATGGCCTCCGTGTCATTGCCCTCACGTGGCACACAATTACGTGCAAGTAAAATATTCACACATATAAAGAGACCTGGAGAATTGGGAGAGGAATAGGATGAAGTAATGGGAAAAATATGTTCATAATACATCACATATATGTATGAGATCATCAAAATTAAATAAATTGTTTTATTAATGTCCAGAAAGCCTACATAAATTCACTCATACATACACCACTTTTTGAGAATCAACCTTTATTCGCACTTCAACACAAATTTTTAAAAAATTGTATAATGTAACATAACAAAGGAAATATACATTAGATAAAAGTTCCTATGAAATATTGCTTTTCTACATTATCAATTTAGGAACTGTACTTGACTGTATCTTTTGCTAAGTTGTCTGAGGGAGGCCCTCAAAAACCACATTTACCTTGTCATACTGCTAGTTATTTCTTACGTCTATTAGTTCCTATTTTTATTGTTTGTTTGTTAATTTTCTCTTTTTTTTCCAGTTCTGTAACAGTACATTTACAAGTACTCTTAGAAGGAAGAGTCCTTTCTATGTAAGAATACGTCAAGTAGGAAATAATTCAAGGAAACAGATGTACTTGGAAGACAATGTAGTATTTGACCCAGTGCAGTCCTTTTGCTTGATCCTGGCTCATCTCAGTAGGTGGCCCTGCCTCTTAGTAACTGCTATTTGCTGAGGAGCCAACTGCAGAAGGAAGTGTCTGCTCAAATCTATAATTACCGACACTGAACACAGATCACTCAGTCATTCACTGATGAGATCAAATCAAGCCGGGGCACAGATGGAGCTGCTAAAAGCATATACCACATATTGAGCTTTGTGCTTAAGACTTGAAAGGTGAAATCAGCCGTGACCCTGTGTATTTTAAGGAGCTTTGGTTTACAGTCAGTTATAACAGGTTACAGTTAGTTTGAAATAAGCCTATAATATGTATAAAATCATCCTCTTGCTCTGGGTCTTAAAACAGGAACAATTTCCCCCCTCCCCAGTGGTTTGGTCACTTGATAAGTTTGGCATCATTATTCTGACTGGAAAAGAGAGAGTCAATTATTTCTAAGAAAACTATTTCTGAAATGTGGTAAGGCTGTTGTATCTGCCCTATAAATCACAGAAACTGCAATCACAAGTTCATTCTTTTTGGCTTTCATTTTTATTTTATGACAGAGAGTCATGCACCTCAAGCTGGCCTTGAACTCCTGATCTTTCCTCAATGTTTTTCACCATGCCAGCTCATCTTTTCTCAAAACTGATTGTATACTGAGTTAAATGTTTCTAATGTATTATGTTTTGTGTATACTAATGTTTCCCCTGCATGTATGTCTGTGTCTCACATGTAATGCCACCAGACATAAAAAGTGTCACGTTCCTTTGAAACTGGAGTTACAGACGGTTGTGAGCTGCTATACAGGTGCCGGGAATTGAACCAAGGTCCTCTGGAAGGCAAACTAGTGTTCTTAACTGCTTAGCAATCTCTACATTTCTACAAATGACTATTAATATGTCTTCATTTATCTAAGTAAACTGCAGATTTAACACAATGGCTCTCAAAATCAAATCCCAATGGCATTCTTTTAAGGAGAAAAGTCATAAATTTTACATTCAGTCTCCTAAAATGCCAATTTGCTGAAATAATCTTAAATAATTTTAATTTTTAAAGAAATGATTTTAAAATAAAAGAATGAAATTTGAACTCTCATATTTATTGCTTTATTTAAACACAAAGTTTGAGTAGTTAAAACATTATGGTAATGAAATGAAGGAGAGAGAGACAAACTAAGGAAAGGGGCTAGGGGAAGTGGAGGGGAGAGGAGAAGAGGAGAAGAAAAGAGAAGAGAGAGAAGAGAAGAGAGAGAAGAGAAGAGAAGAGAAGAGAAGAGAAGAGAAGAGAAGAGAGAGAAGAGAATGGAGGAAGAGGAATGAATTAAGGTAAAATTAATTCCTCCAAAGGAATGTCTTTGCCTTCGGTTTATATATCTAGTGTGATGTTGAAAATTGAACCCAGAGCCTCACATGTGTTAAACAAATATTTTTCTACATCTGATTCACATCTCCAATCACTAAATATGAAAGCAATGTTTCTAAAGTTCCCTGAAAGTAAGTGGAGGCATCTGTATTGAAGTTATTAAACTCCACCTTAGTGTGTCATTTATAAGTTAGCATGCGTGTTTAAGACATTATTGTTATGCTTTTAAACATCCAGAGCCCTTCACCTTTGCCTTTTAAATATTCAGTTATCCTATTATCTGAATTTTATATAATAATCACTGTACAAAATAGCTGTATTATGTATGGTACATAGAATCCATTTAAACTTCACGAGTAACCATCGTCATTGCTCATACTTTATAAATGGGAAAACTAAGGTACCATTTGTTAATATACTCCAAAACACTGTCATGTGAAATAAATTCTTACAGCTTAGCTATCCACTTTAAAGATAAATTTGAGGAAAGAGAATAAATTATTTGGATTAATATTTAGATTAAGATATCTTAAGGCTACACAGAGCTTTGTGGTCCACATAAAAATGCATCAAATATAATGAACATGAAAAATTAAAATGAAAGGACTTCAGAGATTTTGGTTTGTTCATAAATTATTACAGTTTTTCCTATGTATATAAACTAATGGTAGATAATGGTTATAAGTTCACAAAATGTTTTATGTGATGAAATGCTCTGTAATTCCTTTATAGGAAATATATTGAAAATAATGAAGATTTAAAAAAGAACAAATAAAGGAAGGGGTACAGAAAAATTTATTTCACAGAACTTCTTTTAGTTAGCTGAGGTGAACTGTGATTGCTGGGTAACTGGCACGGGTGGTTCTGTGGGTGATTATAGTTTGGAAGCTCATATGCATCTCAGTTGCACAATAACAAAGTTCCCAAGTTGATAATTGGGAGTGAGCTGTGCCCAGGGCTAATGTTCATGATTACAACCTTTTCAAGCTGCTGCATGAGAGATTTCAACCATTTTCAGCATTACAGGTAGGAGTTTAGCATAGCTTATAATGACAGGGAGAACACAAATAATAGAAGAAGCACAGTTAATGTGAACTGTCTATGTTGATAACATGTGATGCTTATAAAGCAGGGCACAAGAGTAGAGAGTGCTCCAACTACTTACACTCTGATGTGTCTGCATTCCCAGCCTTACCTTACCATGAATGTAACACGAAGGCCGGCTTGTTGGGGTTTCTGTCCTGCCCGGTACCCCACAGCCAGTAAGCCCCAAAGAAAATCAGACAGAGATCTCGGTAAGTTATAAAACTGATTGGTCCATTAGCTCAGGCTACATATTAGCTCTTGTAGCTTATATTAACCCATTGTTCTTATCTATGCTAACCACATTTTTTGGTACTTTTCTCAGCAGGGCAGCTCACATCTTGCTTCTTCTGAGTCTGGGCAGGAGTGAGAGGAATCAGCTTCCTCCTTCCCAGAATTCTCCTGTTCTCATTGCATCATTTTTCCTTCCTATCTGGTTTTTCTGCCTATACTTCCTGCCTGGCCAATCAGCATTTATTTAAAACATGATTGACAGAATACAGACAATTCTCCCGCACCATATGAAAATGAAGACTACATGTGCTGTGTCTCTGCACCAGGGCACAGAGATGCCTACTAAGCCAGCAGATAAATGCAGTTTGCCCTTGCCTGTCTCTATTGCCAGTGTTGCAACTTCAGGACTGTGCTGTTATGATAACAACTCAGAGTGAAAGGAGAAAATAAAACAGAAAAGGATCTGTAGCCTTTGACAAATTTCATGTTTATAAATATTCCCACCACAACTGATCACAAGACACATGACCACACTGAATGTAGAGCTTAGTAAATCTGCATGGATTAGCTTGTGAGCTGATTCGACATGATCCCGAACGGCCCTAGAATAATATTAAATACTAAGTTTAGTTTTTCATTTTTGTTATTTCTATTGATCAGGAATATAAGCAACACATATATTTAATATACAATACAAAGAAATGCTGACATACTAATACTGATATGAATCAGCACTACAACGTAGGTCGTATATGTCATAAATGCATCTTTACCCCCAGAAAGTTTTGGGTATTCCCATCTTTTTGCTAAATATTACTGTAATTGAAACAAGATTCAGCCTTTTGTAGGGTCTCTTCTGTCATATAGCAACTTTGGAATAAGAATCATGAAAATCGCTGACACCACACTGTCCTCTATATTCCTGAATGTATAATATACCATAGTCTCCTACAGATTTTTAGACACATATTGAAAACTTTTTAAATAACTTTAGTATTTTAAAAACTGCATGTATTTTCTCTCTCCCTCCCTTCCTTTCCTTTTCCCTCCCTCTTTCTCTCCCTCCCTCCATTCCTTCCTCCTCTCTCCTTTGCTTTCCTCCTTTCTCTCTGACCGGGTGCCTGTTGGCCTTAAACCCTGAGTCCTTCTGTCTTCTTATCATTAGTTCTGAGATTACAGACATATATTACTATATCTAGTTGACATATCAGTATTTTGAAGGGAAATATTCTATCAGATTCATAAACATGATTTCCTATTATGTTCAGAGACCTGTGTATATGTACAAAATATGCATTTTAGCTCAACCTTCTTACAATTTCTGTGAAATGCTTTAAATATGCAGTCAAACTTCCCATATTCAAGGTCATACTGTTTTGTAAATAATTTATTCTTTAATCATGCTTCCCAGCCCTCACTAAAAATATAAACATTATCTATAATCCTCATATGAACAATTTTCAGACTGAGTAAGGCATGGATAGGCATGGATAAGTAAATCTGGAGGCAATGAAAACAGCTAAGCATCCTCAGCTAAACGGGAGAAAAGGAGCCACTTAAGTTATGTAGTAGCACTAGAAATAGTATTTTTATTTTTTTATTTGTATGCAGTATAATTTTGACTATATTACATAAAAAAGCACACATTTTATACCTTCTTTCCTCCCTTCTATAAAAAATTTATGGCATTTAATGTTGTGTGTTTGTGTGTGTGCACAAAGTGTATGTGTAAAGGTCAGAGTACAATTTATTGGAAGCAATTCACTCCTTCCAAATGTTGGTCCCAGGAATCAAACTCAGGTTGTCAGTCTTGGTAACAAGTGTTTTTACTTGCTGATCATCTCACTAACTGTCCCATGGCTCTTCTTAACTTCTTAAAATAGGTCCCGAGTTCCTAAACTACCCTAGTTTTCTTTGACTTATTTTCTTCCTTATCACCTTCCTGAGTTTCTTATATGATGCTGGTCAATCAAAACCTACTGATTATCAAGTGTCTCTGGTCTTGAGCACTTCTCCTAGTAAAACTTTACTTGTTAAACTTAATCTATTATTATAGTTTGACCTCTTTATAATACCCAAACCTAAGACCTCAATTCAGCAATTTCCTCAAACTTCAGACATATTTATAGAAGTTTTAGTTTGACAGTCGGGTGGTCAATCATGATTGTGAACAGAAAAAAATTAGAATCTCTATAGAAACAAGCCATGGGCACATCTATGAGAGCTTCTAGCTAACAATTATTAAGATAGGAAGACCTGCCCTAAATGTGTTCAGTACTATTTGTTGTGTTTGAAATCTAGGACCAAATAGAAAGAAAAAGCAGACTGAGTGTGAGCATTCATCATTTTCTGCTTTCTAAATGCAGATCATTTGTGACCCGTGGCCTTAAACTCAGACCACTATGATGGACAATATTCCCTTGAATGGTAAAATTAAATAAAACCTCCTTTAAGTTGCCTCATGGCCGGTATTTCATCATAGCAACAAGAAAGTAACAAATGTAGAAGCCTAATGCTGGATGTTCTTCATGTTGTTATGCAGATTCAGTTTTGATGTAAAATGACTAGGTATCTTCACACTAAGATTGAATTGTGTCTCCTGTGATTTCCAAGTCAATTGTACCAAGATTAAGTTTTCTAAAAATTACTTTTATTTCTTTTAAATTATGTGTACTTGTTGGGTTTATGTATCTAAGTCTAGGCAAAGGCAAATATCAGAAGGAGTGGAATTTTTGGAGCTGGGCTTATAGGCAGTTGTGAACCTCCTGTTATGGATCCTCTGAAAGAGTAGAAAATATTCTTATCTTGAGCCCAAGAATTTATGATACAGGGTGCTCCCAGAATTGTCTACTGAAAATACCCCAACATTCTTTCACCCCAAAAGATTGTTACTATTATTAACATAGTATCTTTATATATTTTGTAGTGATAAAATAATTCCTAACAATAAAATAGTACTTATATACAAAAATGATTCAAAGTATGTGAAAGGAATTAAGCTCCTCTTGTTTATTATCCTGAAATGGTGTAGAATTAGTGATTGTAAAATAAAGCTTTATCAGTGGCTTTGATATTTTGAGTCATCCTGAGAAGCACATTGGATCTACTTAGATCTATGTAACAGATATGAAACTGATTAACTCTTTGATTAAATTCACTGTTTGGGGTGGCAAATCCTTCATGACAAGCTTCTTGCTTTACTCTCTGATCCCAGAAAATGAAACAATTTGACACTTTCTTAGACCCTGTGTTGTAGTTTATTCCATGTCCTTTGGAAATGATTCTTTCTTGTCTGAAACAACTTTAAGTCTCCTCGCTAGGACAACTTGGTCCTCGGAATCAGTAAGAGTAAAATCAGTAGCACTTATTAAAACATCTATGTTGAACAAAATCAATAACATATGTTCTAGGGGGAATCAGACAGAGAGTAAACAAACACAAAAAACATTGTAGAAAGCGAAATAGTCTAGATTATCTCTTAGTGCCATGTCAGCCATGTAATAGACAAAAAATTTCAGAGTCATGTGCTTCCGGGAGTTTGCTCATTCTAATTCATAAAATAAACAAAAAGAGATAAACAATGTCATTCAGCCTCCTTTGCATCCAAAGAGACAAAGGTCAAGAAAAAATTAACATTGCAACCACACAAATGGAGAGTATAACGGGAACACAAATCCAAACTTAGAGATTCTGAAGTCAGTCATTTTATTTATGTAGATGTTGCATTTTGAAATAAAAAAAATATTTTGGAGTCTGGTCATAGAGGCACATACCGGTACCCTGAGCTCTCATGAGGTAGAAGGAAGTGGGATGGATCTCAATTCAACTCACTTAGTTAAATTTCTTAGTCTGACTTCATCCAACTAAACTTTAGCAAGCTTTCAGGAAACTTTTACATAATATTTACAGGACTCAGTGAGGAGCAGTGAATCTAAAAAATATACCGTCAGATCTCTGCAGCTAGGAGTAACGGGAATGAAGAGTATACAATAGCATGTGTTTAAATAAAATGGCCAAAGAAGGTTGGGGAGAGCTTGAATGGTTCTCAGAATATCTGGTGTTGAAGGCCTTTGTGTCTGTGTAAGCATCAAACTAAGGCTTCAGGTATTCATTTTGAAAATGTTTCCAGCTTTACAGTAAGAGTCTCAAATGATAGATGTGAGCTTCAAATGTACTCACTAACACATGCTTTCATAGGCCTATGCAGTGCTTACAAGAATATAGTGAATATAAATAAAGTAAACAACATCAAATCCTGCGAATTTGAGAGCTGGGACTGCAGGCTACGCTGCCCAGATGCAGAAAACACTCCATCTATTTGACAGACAGAAAAATCATTTCTCCACAGAGTCCAAATAAATGCTCTCCTTGAACTTACCAACATAAATCCCATGACAAAACAAAACCACGTGGCTCGTATTCAGATTTCCAATCAGTTGCTTTAACTCATGAAAAACTAAAACAGACAAGAGGGAATTTAGCATGATTTAGATGGGCATGAATTGATATTGGAATAGAAGTAACTCAAAATTATGGCAAACTTCATTAAAACTTTATAAAGTAAAAATTATCCCTTTGTTGGTAAATAGAGGATAAATGTATCTTTGTGTCTTAATTTCAGTTTAGGTTATTTATTTGTTTTACTATGCAACTGATTTGAACCTATAAAATTTTTATTTATCAAAGAAAAAAATTATTTTACTATATCAAATTATTGTGCATATTAAAATTTTTGATAGTATTTTGAGGAGAGAAAATGTGTCTTTAATGTTATAATGTGATACCCTAAATTTTAAGAACAAATATTTAAATAGTTATCTTCTTGAAAAATACATTCAGGATTTTCTGTTTTAAATAATTTAAACTGTCACACATATAATTCCGTATCATAATTTCCTCATGTATATTTTTATTTCTGACTCATAATTTTAATAACTAATATTCTGTTCAATTAATATCATATAACCACTCAATCTTGCTTCTAGATAATTATATATTAACTTTACAATTTCTAATATATATCATAACTTTTGTTTGCCTGATTTTAAAGAGACTTCTAGCATGTTACATATTTTAAATTTTTCTTCATTTTAATAAAAATAAGTTTACAGAGGATGCTCAAAGGGAGGATAACCTTTTTCTCATTTTCATATCTTCATATTTTAATCAAACTGATGTGTGGTGTCCTAGTTTTATGTAGATCTACGAAAGAGGTAACAATCATGTTTTTCCGACTAGTGTTTTTTTTTTTTTAATCCAGTACTTGACAGCAAATTTTGCAAGACAAGTATTGTTCATGTTAATTTCACAGACAACTAAGAATCCAGTATTTTAGAAGTATTACTCTAGAATTTAATAAGGGTGCTGCAGGACCAGACATCTCAGAAGAAGGGGGCAGTTCATGGAGGGGGACTGTCTTCCGTCCTGAGCGTCCTGGGTTCATACAGACTGAATGTAGAAAAATGGACTTGTGTGAGCGGTAGGCTGAGTGCACGGATATGGAAGATGGTGTCACATGCTCTTTCGATGACACTGTCTTAATAGTTGTCAGGTAACAAACAGGCTTGAGATCAAGGAACTGAAAGTGATCGCCTTAGTAAAGTTAACCTGTGAAGGAAAGGCGGCATGCATTGATGGTCTCAGAAAAGATCTCAGCATGTGAAAGAAAGCAGGCATGCACTGAGTTCTGGCAGGGTGGATGCACTTGGCAAGAAGAAGAAAGAATGCCCAAAGAACAAAGGAAATGAGATAAAAGAAAATTGGAGCAGAAAGTCAGAAATCCAGAAAAGAGGAAATTTGAGTGATAGGACTTCAATCATTTGGTAGTATAGTTGCTTTGGGGATCTTGGTTAAGGGAGGTTTTGATGACGTTCCTAGGCTCAAGGGAAACTTTAGTAGGTTGAAGGGTTATCTGTCTGATATAATAGGAATAACTGGTTGAGAGGATGAATGTTGCAGGAGGGAAAGATACTTTGCTGTATGCTGGTATACTATAGTAACCAATCTCCTGATGAGATGAATGGAGGCTCATGCCTTTCTTAGAGATCCCCAAATCAACCTCTTCAGTATCTACAGTCCTGGTTTTAGATTAAGTACTTGGGAGTTTAACACTGAATGTTCTCACGCCATCACAGCAGATTCATAATGAGAAAAGGCAGCGATAAAATCTGTCATTCCAAATGGATAAAACCATTAGCAAGTTGTTTTCTATTGTCCTCCCTCCAAGGCACTGTCCATGATCAAAAGCATTCAAGGATGAGCCCGTCAAGAAATCAAATTAAGAGGTACTAAAGCATACGTGCATTAGTAGGGTAAATTGCAATGATGACAGCTGCATTTTCCAGTTGGTATTCTGTTTTTGTTACCAAGAGCTAGGAGAAAGCATGGGATTATTGTGCTTTTGAGCAGTATGCAGTTTCTTAACATATGATTCATCTATATTTGCTTTACAAGAGAAAGCACATTGTAAGGCACTGAGGAAATTCATGTAGGCATTCCTTTCTTTACCCATCCCAGATGTATATGACCTTTAAGCAGTGCAGCTCTGATCATGAGCTCCAGTTGCACTGTTGCAGAAGGATTAAAAGAGAGAAAGTACTTCGATGACTTCTCACATCCACATATAATTACCATGATCATTCTTTGAATCTGAATACTATCATCCTTTGTTCTAGCTTGCTTTAGTTTAACAATAAAAGTATTTACAACTGTGCTTGCCTTGTGTTTTATATTCAAATCATTAGCAGAACTACCCAAGTCACTCCAAACTCATAGCATTTTCTTATTGATTGCACTTAATCTTGAATTGTGCAAATATAACTTTAATTGCATACATTGAACAAATTTGCTACGAAGTACAAAGGAATGTTCAGCATACTAATTTTCTCCTCTCAAGACAGTCCCAAAATGCTGGCATTTCTAAATCTTATCAACATTGCCTCAAAAAAAAAGATACTTTAAGAATGTGCTTCAGGTGGATTTTATTGAATTCCTCCCACAGATGATAAGAGTTTCTCTGCATTGTAATCATAATAGCAATTCAAGAAAAAACATTGAAAATCAATGTTGTCTAGTGTTTATTTCTGAAGACCTTGAGCATTAAAAAAAAGAAATTTCTGTGCTGCAGGTGTTCACAATCCTGAAGTGACAAGGATGTCAACAGTGGGGGTTAACAACAATCTGTGAATGCCACAGCAAAGAACTGAAGTATATGCTACCCAGGGTGATGGTTTTCAGTGTGTGTGGCATAGAGTGGTTCACCAGAGGACAGAAGAAAGGCTGTGCTGCTGGTTGAGGGGAAGCATTGGCATACTATTCTTTCATCTATATTTTTGAATATTTTTGAATTAAACGTACACCTTTAGGCCATTGTCCAGTCAAACGATGAAACATTAAAAAAGAAACTGTTCCTAAAGCCACAAACTGCAGCAGCTGACATTCTATAGGTCAACGAGGAGAAATAATCTGTATGCCATCATCTATACTTACAACTATGCAAATAAATCAAGGAATATAACAAAATAAATTGACATTGAATATGAATTTAATATTACAATGCATGAAGTAGGTAGGTTTTTAAACTAATCAAATTAATTCCTGAGTTAAAACTCAAAGGACAGTTAGAATGAGTATAAATCTTGGCCAATTTAATGTCCATTGTACATATAATTACTTTCCTGCATACTGCACAATTGCTTTAGTTAAATGGTAGAGGACAAACATCTAAATATTATGTCTTTAGGAATGAGGTGTAATACATACACATGACATATGTGATGCTAATAAAAAGGATAGCATTGACAATTTTAACACCCATAGCTCCTCATTTTCTTTTGAAAGCTGTAGAAGCAGAACCCATAACATCATAATGTTGGTGAGATTACCTAGAAATTAAGACAAATTTCCCAGAGGGAGGTATTTGGCACAATAGGAATGATTTACTTAACAAACCAGCCAGAATAAGGGGAACAAAATGTTCATTATAGATATTCGGGAAGTCTGGGGGAATTAAGTGATGTGTTAATAGGAGTTGCTGAGGAAAATCAACCTCGACAGCCACAGAAAAGCATTTAGTCCTTTGACAGGTGTTTAAAAATAGATAACACTATATTGAAATTTTGGCTTTATTTTATCAATCCATAATGACTCCATTCATCTTTTAAAGGAGGCTCCATTTGTTGGAACCATAACCTTTGAGTTAAATTGGGGGCTTTGGTATTATCTTTTCTTACAGACAAAATAACAAAGATAATCATTAATTCTAGTCATGTTTATGTGCAAAGACATTTCACTATAACCACATGATTATTCCCATGGACTGAACTTTCTCTCCTGTCATTTGAAGTCAATTCTTTCAATTTTTTGTTCTTAGTTTCCATTGTTTGATAATTCCTCAACCAAATATAAATTATATAAATGAAGAAAGATATTTTCATATTTGAGCACTCAAAATATTTTTTGCTGTGGTTGGTTGAATCCAGTAGATAATTTGGCATAGACTGAGACCAGTTATAAGAGTGTTAAAACAATTTCTAATCTCTCTGCATGTAGGATATAAATCACTCTATCATGAATAAATAGCAAAAGGGGCTTAAGGAGTTAATTCGCTATGTGTGCAGAAGGAAGATGAGCATGCTTTTATTTGGAGTAAGCAAAGGAAACAGATCAAAGACATTTAAGTATTATATATATATATATATATATATATATATATATATACCAGCAAAATAGATATAGAATTAAGATAAAGAAAAGAAAAAAATGGTTAAGGAACTAAAGAGAAGGAAGAACATAAAAAAAAAAAACCTAGAAAAATATCACAGGAGGACAAGCTGAATCCTGAGACATGGAAACCTCAGAATCTAGGCTCATGCTATTCATGAAGAAATAGAAAAGTCATTCAAGGGTCTTATTTTGAAGGCTACCGATAATTATTTTTTAGCACCAATCAACAAATGTAGTATCTCTAAGATAAAATAAAATCTATAATAAATGTTTGCTTCCCCCAATTTTTATCTCTAAAGCAAATAATTGACAAATAACTCTCCTACTAAATGAAGGGTATTATAGAAGTTTCTTTACTTTATAATTTCTTCCAATAAAATGTAAACTTGACAAATCTTTTATTATACATGAATTTACACCCATTTATATCCAATTAAAGTGCTTTGTGGTGTTTTCACTTTAACATATGGGACATCTCACCTTCTATGGAAGAACAAATAAGTTTTAAATGAATTTAACTGATGTAAAAAAGTATGCTGAAGACAAGATTCATTAAAGCTGTATTGTTAGTTTGTTGCTAGGATAGTTCTTGTTTTTAATTGTACATGTTTATTCTTATTTTTTAGTGATTTTAAAATTTTATTTTATGTGCATGAGTGTTTTGCTTACTTGTGTGTTTGTGAACTGTGTGCATGCTTGGTGCTCTGGAGACCAGAAAAGGCATTGGATCACTTGGAAGTTGAATTACAGAGAAATGTGAGCAGCCATGTGGGTGCTGGGAATTAAACGCAGGTCCTTTGCATAAACAAAAAGTAACACTATGACTTCTCTCCTCCCCAGTACTGGTATAGTTTTACAAACGAAACCGTTGAAATTTCTTCTCTTAGATATGCCACACCACTTCCTTAGCTTCACCAGTGATTAGATCACGTGTTTCATAAAACAAAACCTGGCTTTATGTGGTGCTTACACAATAGGACTCAAACCCGAGTGCTATGTAAGAACAGATTTAATAAGCAGGAACATGTTCCTATCAGCCAGAAATCCAAAATGCCTCACTTCTATTGTGATTAAAACAGAAAAATGAAAATGACAACTTATTTTCTGCTATTCTCTGACAATATAACTGAAAATTGCCTTGACGGAGTTAACAGATAATGATGTTTCGTATTTTGGTACAAATGCTCAGAGTAAAATAATATATGCTAGAATGTGACAATATACACAGTCAAATGAAAAGCATGATGACATTAGTCTACAATATTGTGACTTTCTGCTTTCAATGTCATAGTTCTGATACATCAAACTTATTTATTCTAGAATTACCATTTCCGACCTTTAGGATTTCAACTTTCTTTAAATGAATACCATAAACAAAGAAAATGACAAGAGAAGGTCATTTTAAATATTAAATCATGAGAATTTGTGAGGTCCTATCAAGTATTATCAGAATTGAAACAACAAATTCCCTAAATAGTAATCACGACCATATATGGTAATATTTGATCTCTGGTTCTCTCCTCATCTCCAGGGTCTCTGATTGGTACCTTTCATCTCAAATCTGATGCTTCTTCTTCCTGATTACTGTCACAATCCAAGTTACAACCCTGAACACCTGTCCATTACTGTTACGCATTTTAGTCCTATTTACAATCCTTCATTGCCTTATCTATTTCCCTACAGTACTATGAAATCTTTCAAATTTCTGCTTTAATTTTCAGATATAACTTGCTGCCTAGCAAAAGCTGTACCCATACTCTTGCTTGGTAGAGAGTTCACCCCTCCCCCATATGCTTTGCAATCCTGGAAAAAGAGGCAATTCTCTTGGTCCAGATCAAACAAGGATTATAACTACTTCACTATTTCTTTCTCTTCACACACTTGGCTTATGCCTAAGTGATAGATACAATACTGCCCAAGGAGAAAACAGTGGAAGCCTTTAGGGTGATGATGGGAGGTGCTTATTAAGTCTTAGAAAATAAGACTCTGGAAGAGATGTCCTCCCTTCAAGACTTTGTACTCCCTTTTAATAGAACCACAAGTGTGAAAAATTTCTGCAACCATGTGGGAGATTTCCTGATGATACTAAGCTTGGAGAGAAAAACTGTTTTCTTCCTTGAATTAGCTGCTGAAACCCTGTACCTTTGTGGTATGAATGATGATTGATTCCTTTATAATTAAATCTACTTTGTTAGGGTTTTCTGTTATCTGAAGTCATAGGTATCCTAAATAGCATAGGTTTTTATTCTATATCAAGCTAGACTTTAAATACACTAAATGAATAATAAAACTGAGTTTCACTGTAGAACATGAAATTATATTTGGTAAATATATTATTATATGTACCAGGGAAACACATTGTAGAATGTGAAATAGAATCTGCAAAGTAAAAAATTCAATAATGAAAACTCAAACAAGTGAAGTGTATTATAAAGATAATGGGTGGATTCCACAAATGATTTATCTTTTGGGTAATAAAGAATGTCCTTCTAGGCAGAGAAGAACAAAAGCATAATATTCCACTGTTATTTTAAGTTTGAGCTACTGAATGGAAGACACAGCTTGATGCACAAAACAAGTCTAATGTAGTACTTTTGACTTGGATATTAAAAGATACAGCCTCAAATTTGTTCATAGACGTTCATTCTGATATTAAGATTTGATTATTACTCTTGAATCGACCATTGTGGTTCATTTCTGAACACTGGTTTATAAAAAACCTAGTCATTAAGTGCACCAGGTGGATATCATACTGATCCCATTGCAAGAGAAGTATCCCAAAATGTTCATATCAGGCCACTTTGCTTGTAAGCCAAATGTCATCATCTCTCTTGATTATTACCAGGATAAAAGTAAGAGCATATATATGTAACAGGTAGCCTTGACATTTCGTTTGTGACTGGTAGAAAATTAAAACTAGACAAATTTAAGAGATAGTCTTGTGATTTCTGTGTAATTACTCCCGAGCATTCATCATCTTTAATGGAATGTTTATAAGTTTCCTAAGAAATTTTCAAATAAATATGAATAACAAGAAAAATAGAAAAAAAGGCTTCAGCAGAAATAAAATATATGCATCTACAATATTTCATTCCAGAAACATTTTCCAGTGTGTGCATTTGTGTGTGTGTGTGTGTGTGTGTGTGTAGCTGTCACTAGTTACAGCTCCTGGTTTTATAAGAAACATGAAAAAGCTAATAAATAATTAAAGTCTTTTGAATCATTGATTCTATGTCTGGACTGGTATTCTCAACCATTAGTATAGGAAACTTTTTATAGTAACATGTTCATCACTTTATAAAGCAACTGTTCCACTCAAAATCATCATCAAATAATGGATAAAGTGGTTATTACAATTATTGTCAGAATGAACATTATGAGTAAATTATGCATCTCTGTCATCCTTTCTGTCAGCAGTCTGCACTGCCCGGTATAGTAAATGCTCAGATATTATGCTTCTTTGTTCTCATTTGTGAGGTTTGCTTACTCATTACACTGCTTGTTAACTGCAGGAACACATACAGGTGATTCAATTTGCGATATAAAAAAGGAAGAAAAGCACATACTTAGGATGATGGAACCCAGATGTTCTTCGGATATTTCACTGTGACCGAGTAGATAGAAAGAATGGCATTCTAACATGTGAAATACACTGAAAATACGTAGGAGCAGAGTAAGTAAATTGAGATTGACTTCATTTTTAAAAGGAAGAAATAATTGACACTATGGGAAAGATGGTCACACAGGGACATAAATAGAGACAGGGCTCTATACGTCACACAGTCAAGGGAGATGAAGGAACTGGGAAAGGGCTGAGCAAAGCAGAGGGAAGTTTTTGGTGCAAGGAAGACAAAAGAGGACCTGGACAATAATGCTAGCCTTTCTTTTTAATGTCTACATTATTCTCTTGTTCGAATATTTTTACAGATGCTTTTAAATAGACTGTTTGGATTTATTTTTAAACTTGTAGTGAGCACACAAAGAGGCATATTGTAGTTGAACCTCTTCTTGCTACTATTATACCCTGAAAACCAGTTAGACTCTAATGCAGAAGGCCTTTGGTGCACAGCCATCTGGAAGAGTGAGGAGATGACCTCAACCTCTACCCCCCCAGAGAAAAGAATGCCACAGATGAATTGGCAGCCCTTTGAAACAACTTCATGTGCTCCTCTTGCTGAGCAGGATTTGAGGTGGGGAGGGTGCAGGAGCCAAGCTTCAAGTGGCAAACTGTTTCCTGAGATTTTCAAACACAGAATAACAAAAGTAAACAAGTCAGGTACTGACTTACCTGACTTCATACACATCGCTATTGTCACTCCTGCTTCTCTTTGATGAGCTCTTAAGGTGATTAGGGCAAATGTCTTGATATTAGCTTAGACATGAAACTGTAGTTCATGTTAATAAGAGATTTGTGAGCATACAATTTTCCAAAGTGTAACTTTAGCACATTGTGTGTAAAATAAATTAAAATTTATTTTAATTTAAATTAAATTTCTGATTGCATGCGGGAAATATCTGTTTACAGTTTACAGGGCACTAATTATGGCATGAGTAGTTTGCCTTTGTATGAATGTTCCTTTATTTGAGGTAGTAGGAATTAAAGCCAATGTGAAACACGGCCCTCAAAAATTTTCCATGGCCTTCTTCATGGTGCCTATGCTATATGGTACAGGCTCTAGACATAAAACATCACGTGATGGCTTAAAAAAATATAAGGAAGCCATTGCATATAGTATGGACAGGGGCAAGGCAGCTCGGATAGCCCAGTTTATAAGTGGGTGCCTCATGAATATGAGGACACAGTATGATCACCCAGAACCCACACAGAAAAGCCGCACTATGGTTTTCATCATTTCTTCTCTGAAGAAGTAGAGACACGAGAATAGACAGCCATCAGTGGACAGTCAGTCTTGGGTAATCAGTCAGTTTCACAACAGTGAAAGACCCTGTCTCCAAAAACAAGGCAGACAACACCTCTGTAATGATAGGCAATGTTGTCGTCTGGCTTCTACAAACAGTTACACACGAGTGCACCCATTGCATACATGCACACGCGCGCGCGCACACACACACAGACACAATGATAGAAACAAGTACAGTTCTGTGTATTCTATACCATATTGTTCCTGATAAAAAATAATTTTGGTAACTTTCTTAGAGTATGCCATATATTTTAAATAATGTAATTCATACACACACACACACACACACACACACACACACACACACACATACTCAGAGATGCTCCTTCCTTGCCTCACAAGCACTAGGATTACATGCTTGTGCTCCCACTGCCAAATTCTATGTTTGATTTTATTACAAATACTATCTATCTAGAGCACGAGGAAGAAATTCTTTACAAAAATAAAAAAAAAATATGTTAAGACAAATGAAAGGATTTTTATTTATAATTGTTTTCTAACATAAAATGTGCTTTGTGTGAACATAGGCTCACTAGAAAGGTCCACACATTTTATAACATATTGAAACCATGTCTAGAGAGTAGGCTACTCATATAACCTGGGAGCGTGTACTGGAGAAATGCTGTGAAAAGATTGGGTATTAAATCAAATATATTCAAACCTTTTCATAGCACTCATTCATCTGAATTTATCTTGTCATTTAACATGAAAACACTGCATCTCCATAGGGGATATCAACTTAAATAGGCCCCTTCTCGCTTGTAACAAACAAGGACAGAGTGCACAAAGGCACAGCCATAGTAAAGGGGATCGGAGTACTGAGTAGAAGTCTCAAGTTCTGACTCTCAGCCACTTCAGAGCTATCGGCCCGCCAACAAGCTGTTTCCAATCCTGTATTCAGGTTTCAATTATAATATGAATTACACATCTATTAATATCAAAATTTCAAAAAGTAAGATGTTTAATTTTGTTTCTCATACAGTGTACTTATTTTTACCTTTTAAACAGGTAAATACTAAGGTAATTAAGATAATACTATTTTTATTTTTAATATTTCTTATATTAGAAAAACTAAATTCTCATATACTGGAAAATTTTCCATGTTATTGTGCACATTTTTTTTTCCTAGTGTATGAAGGCAATGTTTAGTCTTGGGTATGCAGTGAATGCAGACATTGTATGCTGCATTGACTGAACAAAGTTTCAAAAATAAATTTTAAAGAGTCTTAAAATACAGTGTGCAACTAAGAAATCACTGATTTTTTTGTATGTGTGTGTGTGTCTAGATCATTGTAACTACTTCAGTGTTCTCCAGTTCAACTCATGTTGTCATGGACTGGAGAATATTACATTTTAAAGTGAATAATATCTCTCCTCTTTCCCTGTGTGAATGTGTTCTATGCTTTACAATGTCCTTACCCATTCACCAGCACAGACTATTGCCACGGCTGGAATAATAGTGTAATGAGGTGGGATGCACCCGTCACACTATTTTTAGCTTTCGTAGAACCACTGTACTGCTTTCCAGAATATCTGTACCCATGTGCATTCCCATCAACACTGTGCAAGTGCTCATTTTCTCTGCGCCCCCTCCAACACTTATCAGTTGATGTACTGACAATAATATCCTAACAGGTGTGGTTATAGTTCTAATTTGCATTTTCTGCTAATTTAATGAGAGCTAGTTGTTCTGAATATTTTTTATTTTTCCAATTTTATGTTATCATAGAAAAAAATCTACCAATATCTTTTGTAAATTTTAAATCTGAATGCTTGTGGTGGTTTTATATTTCATTTGTGGATTTTTGTAATATGTTAATGCATTTTAGATATTAATTCCATATATGTGTGCTTGTATATGTATGTATCCAATAATAAGTATTAAGGTATGTCATTTCCTAATTCAACTTTATTCATACCTGGTATCTCGGTGTGCTGTATCTATAACTCTACACAATTCCAATTTACTTAGCCCTCACTCCCATAGTACTAGCATACCAATATCCCTTCATTTGACTTTTGCATAAACCTCAAGTTGTTCTAGATCAGGTCAACATAAAGGAGTATTCAAATGGGAGATGAAAGCCATAGCAAACAGCATTTTAGACACATAATCTTGTATTTAGTTTTCATCCCACCAATCACAAATAAAAAAGACAGACACAATTATGGTCTTTTATTTGTCAATGTGAAAACAAGTTGAGAAAATAATAAAATTATTGGTGGTTTAGATAGATAGATAGATAGATAGATAGATAGATAGATAGATAGATAGATAGATAGATAGATAGATAGAATTACAATATGCCTACATTCTTATCCTCAGAAGCTGTTAGTGAACTTTCATATAATAAGTAGGAATTTAGATTGCGGGTGTGAAAGCTAACTGCTTACTTGGAAATATTTAAACTGTTCTGGATTATTTATTTAGACCATTGCGATTCCAAGAATCCATTTGACATTGACAGGGAGGCAGAAAAGCCAAATTGAGAAGGATGCGATAAACGTAGTCTCTTGATTGCTACAGACTTTGAATGAAAGAAGAAGTCAAGAGCCTAGAAAATTTGTCTGGTTTTAGATGCAGGAAGAAAGCAAGGGAGTGGATTGCCATCTGAAGCTTCTAGATTCTCTGATTATAGGATCGTTAGTCATTTTGGACTCCCATGTACTACAGCTATAAGGTAATATGTTCAGGTTGCTTCATGCCTTTAGCTTTACAAACTTTGCAATCGCAACAGTAGATTACAGTAGTGATAAACCTCATGAAGACAAATGCTTCTAATATGATGCAATGTGTTTGCCATAAAACTGGGTGAACCACCAAGCACACAATTCAGGAAAGGTGTCTGGGAGTTTTAATGCTTTTAATCCTAGTGCTTTTAGGAGACTGATATCATTTGATGTCCACATGCACCATTATCACTATATTTCTCTCTGGGTATTTTTGGCAGAATAATTAGAGCCTCTAGATTAGTCAGTAATCAATAATAATACAAGGATTCCGTTCTTTTGCCTGTGAGCCAACACATTTTCAAACAAAATCTTTTACAAAATGAATATGTTCAATAATATGCTTATGATATGGAAAGATGGCTCAATGGTTAAGAGCCCTTTTTGCTCTTCTAGAGGACCCTGGTTCAATTTCCAGAATCCACGTGGTAGTTCACAAACTTTTGTAACAGTGTTTGTCAGTTCCAGGAGACCTGACTATGTTTCTTTTCTCATACAACATATCCTAATTATAGATTCCCATCCCTCTACTCCTAGTTTCTCCCCATATCCTATCCACTCCTCTCTCCACCTCTCCTCTTCCCCTCCTCTTCTCTCCCATCTCTTTTCTCCCTTTCTCTCCCTTTTCCTCAGGATCTGCTCCCTTTCTGTCTCTCATTAGAAAAGAATGGGCTTCTAAGAGATAACAACCAAACATGAAAAAATACAATATAATAAGATGAAGCAAAAACTATCATATCAAAGTTGGACATGGCAAACTAGCAGAAGAAAGAGTACCAAGAGCAAGCACGAGTCAGAGGCCCTCTTGTTCTCACAGTCAGGAGTCCCATAAAAGTCCTAAACTGATTGCTATTATATTCAGAGGAACTGGTGCAGACCCTTCTATGCTCTGGAATTCCTCCTGCTTTAGTCTCTGTGAGTTCATATGTACCGTGCTTAATGATTCAGATGGCCTTGTTTTTGTAATATCCTCCACCCCTGCCCCGGCCCTTACAATCTTTCATTCTCTTCTCCCATGGGATTCCCTGAGCTTTGAAGGGAGGAGTATGATGGAGACCTCTAATTTTGGACTCTTTCCACATAACATCAGATCATTGATCTCTGAATCTTTGCCCCTCTGCTGCTAAAGGAAGCCTCTCTGATCATGATTTGATAAGGAACTGATCTATGAGTAGAGCAGAATAACATTAGGAATAATTTTACTGATATATTTTTGTATTAGATCAGAAGTGTTTGGTTTTACCCTAGGACTCTGGACTATCTCTGACTCTTGATCACCCAAGCAACGTCGAATATGGGTTCCTTTTTTTTGGAGTGGGTCTGAGTTCAAATCAGGCATTGACTAGCTGCTCTCACAAGTTCTCTGCCACCATTGTCACAGCTTATTTTTTCAGGAAGCCCAGATTGTAGGTAAATGTTTTGTGGCCAGCTTGGTGTCCATATTTTCTTTTATGTAGCCTGAAGAGTACCATCCGTGTACCAAAGGGACTAGGACATAGGGACGAAGGGTTCGTGTAGGCACCAGCTCAAGTTTTCCATGTTGAATGAGTTGTGCAGAGTTATGCTTATAAAGTATATCATTATTTACTTCATCTTAATTTAACAGTCACATAAAATATATTACATGTAAATAGTGTCCCTTGGATGATATTCCTGTGGACTTCTTACAAAGCATGTAAATTTATAAAGCTATAAACAACTGTCAATCCAACTGGTTTATTTTAAGTAAACAAATTTAAAGTCTTGTCTAAAGTTTGTGGAAGAAACCAACAATATATGATTTGGCTTAAGGCCCGTTACACACAATGAAATGCATACAAGACACTGCTTGGGTGACCACAAACCTGAGACTTCACAGTCTGAGGACCTAGTGTAAAACCAAGGGCTAATGTTCTACTAAAGGAATGCATCAAAAAAAAATGACTACTAATGGCATTCTGCTATATTCATAGATCAGGGCCTTGCTCAACTATTGTTAGAAAAGCCTACTCTTATAACAGATGGGAACAAATAGAGAGACCCACAGTCAGAAAGCAAGCAGAATGAGAGACCATGGAACACTCAGCTGTAAATGGGAATTCTCCACCAGATTCCTCTCCTCAGAACTCTGGGAATTCTGCAGAAGAGGAGACTGAAAGAGTGGAAAAGCCAGAGTAGTTGGAGGACGCTGCAAAGGCCCTCTAAATCAACATGATGGATGCTCTCATGAGCTCACAGAGACTGAGGCAGCATGTACAGTGCCCTCCCTGATCTGCACCAGATGTGTTCCTTGAGCTGAAAGATATGCACACATGCCCCAATCTCTAAAGCAGAAGCTATCTCTAGTTGATAACCATTTACAAACGAGAGTCTCACTGGGGAAACAGACTACTCTGAAGGGTATGCTGCATGCCCAGAAGTAGAAAGCCAACAGAAAATGAATTCAACAGCTGTGTTAGACATTCCTTGTCTTATAATGCTATGGCAGGGTTTTTTTTTTTAAATTTATCTTTTAAAAATTATTTTTTTCTCTTTCATTTTTACTCCTCAGGTTCTTTACATATTTATTATGGCTTCCAGTTTATTGTTTTTTATGGGATTCATACATGTATAAATAAATGGAACTCTGTGTCTATATCATTTCTTGTGACTTTTCTTGGGCTCTGTTCATCTGTTTGTTTTGTCCTATTCTGATGTTTTTATTGTGTTTTAATATGTTTTAATTTATTATCATTATTTACTAAAAGTTTTTTTGTTTCCTAATGAGAAACAGAAATGATCTGGAAGGGAGGGGAAGTGGGGATGAACCAGGAGGAATAGAGAGAGGAAAGGGAAAATGTAAGAAGCCTATATGATATAAAAAATATATTCTCATTAAAAGAAAAAACAAACAATAGCAAAAGAAATGAAATTCTAAACTTTTAAAGAACACCATTGATGTTACACTCCTAACTCATTGTTCACATATAACTTTAATCAATTAATAACTATATATTATAAATAAGCAATTTACCTAGGCATCTCATGTCTAATCTGGTTCAGTGTTCAGACGAAAAAAAATGCTTTATTGTTTTAAAACGCATTTTCCTTTCCCTTCTTTTGTTGGGGAGAAAATGTTATACAAAGTTTTGGAAATTCAGATTCCTCTTATTTTAAGAGAGGGAATTCTCTCACAAATAGAAAGCATGTATGTGTGAAATTCATCACATACACTTAATACAATGAACAAGGTCACACATCAGTACATGGCATAGCAGCACAGTACAGCAAAGTGACATGGGGCTGTCAGTTACCTTCAATGTCCGGTATCTCCAGGATGGAAACATCTTAACTCAGTGCAGGCTATATGAATTTTTTTGACCAATGTCTTCAAATATTAAGAAGTACTTATCAACCATAATCATATTACATAAGCAAACTTTTCTCTGAAATCTGAGATCAATGTATTCATATATTTTAGGTAATTTTCAACATTTAAGGAATAAGTATGAGGATGAAAGTTTTGTAGATTTTAGCAGTTTGCAGAGATTATTCCAATGTGGCTATACAAGTTAATATGAAACCAATAAGAAACAGAAAAGAACTTCATCTTTAGGGACCTAAAGGATTTTCAGTATCTATGTAAATAAAGAGGTAATTTTCAAGTGATCCCAAGTTTTAAATATTCTAATAAAATAATGATGTGTTCTTATTCTAGTAAGATAAAATAACAAGATCTCCTTAGTAAATTGGGAGCATGGGGACGTTGGGGGAGGGTTGAAGGTGAGGGGAAAGGCAGGGAGGGGAGTAGAGAAAATGTAGAGCTCAATAAATTCAATAAAAAAGAGGAAAAATAAAATAAAATCTTTTCTAAAATTTTAACAACAAACCAATTCTGTTTAATAGAGTATGAAAATATTCTCACACTCTGCTCTATGCCAAATGAGAAGGACCCATAAAGGGAAGAGCAGGTACTGTTCATTTCAAGAGTCACCTCAACCAATGACGTTGAGTAGGGAAGTTCACTCAGAGAGGAAAACAAACAGCATTCCTTTGAACAGTTGAGATAAATAATTGATAGCTCTACCTAAGCTCTTGATTGCAGTTCTCTAAGCTTTTGATGTGTTCCTTATCAAAACCAGAAGCTGAGGGGCTTCATTTGTTTCCTGTTTGTTTGGTTTTTTTTTTTTGTCTTTTATGTATTCTAAGATCAGAGGCAAAAAATAATAAATAACACTGATTACAGTAGAAGAATTTATAGCAAAAGGTAGAATGGGAAAGTTGAAGCTTTGAACAAAGTGATTAGTAAATTAAAAAATTCATGAGTTCTATGGTGTCTTTACTATCATTTGGTAAGTGAAAAATTAAGAAACTATGAAAATTAAAAAAAAAAACTGTCACATGTCTGATGGCTGCTGATTTGATGCCTGAGTCACTCCTTACAGCCTTTCGCTGGGAGCTGAGACAGAACAAAACTATCAGAGTTGTCACTAATCCACCCTCCATAGTCAACCTCTACGTCCTTTAGATTCCCAGACAACTCTTCTATACCTTTTTACCTTCCAGCTTAAATTAAGAAGGAACTGTCTTCCTAGTCATTATATTCTTTATCATTTTCCCTGTCCTTCTCTCTATCACAAATACCATAGTTATTTCTCAAAAATCCAAATATAAACACTTGTAGTGTTTTACAAAAAGAACTTATTTTATTTTAAAAGTGTGTGCGATTTGTCAACACATTTGTATGTACATCACATCTATGCCTAGATGGTTAGGTTAGAAGACACCTGATCTCCTACAACTGGGCTGAGAGACAGTAGTGAGCCATCCAGATACTGGAAACTATCCTGAGTCCCCTGTAAAAGCAGTAAGTGTTTTGAACTGATAAACCGTCTCTCCAGATTCTATATTAAAAACCTTTAGTACAAATAAGAACATGAACAAACAGAGAAGGTGGAGGGTTCCTTCTAATCTAAAGTTTCATCTGCTTTTAAGTCAATGTGCCCCTCAATAGCAGTGCTGGGACTTTAACAGGCACATCATAGCCAGACTCCTGAAGTCCATAGTCTTAAATGCACAATCACCAGCACACCCCACACACGGAGAGCACAAGGACTGTCTCCAAAGCAAAACTAGTTTTCCTCCTGAACGCAAAGAAATTGTGAAGTGAGACTCTCCGAATGTCATTACATCAGGAGGCCTGGAAATGTCATTCCTTGCAAGCATCAAAAGTAAAATCTGATACCTCATTGTAATCTAAGTGTTCTCTGTAGTTAAAACGAAAATCTCAGGACACCTGGGTCTCTGAGTACAAAAGGATAAAAGGCAAGTGATTGCCTTTCCCCTATCACAAATATAAAATAATGTCTTCCCTTTTTGCTCTTGCTGGGATCCTTTGTAAGGGCTGCACTTTTATGTTCATTTTAATTAGAATACATTTCTCTGAACTTTTCTCCATAACTGCTAAAGAGAGCAGTGAAGAAAAATGTAAATTTTTATCTATGGAGCCTTGTCCTAGGAGACACTGTCTCTTGTGTAGTAAAAAATCAATGGGACTCAAACATCTTTCGGAAAATACAGTTTTAAATTATGGAATGCTATTTTGCTTTCTCAATTCAGATTATCCTATTCCAGCTGCAATACATTTACTATCTGGAATTATCTCATTGGTAAGAAGTTGATGAAATATGTGCTAAGGAAATAGTACAATGGTAGGTGCTTATCTGGAGTAAGCTGGATTCTGCCTTCAGCACTGGAAAACAATGTCAGTAAAACAGTTACCAAAGTGCCAGAGGAAAGCACTGCGAACGGTCACAGTATATAGTTATCTTTAGTGTTTAATATATAATTGGGATACTTTAAATGATCATCATGTTCTTAGTGGCTTCTTTCTCATTATTATCAAAATATGACCCTGACTGCCTTCGAGCATAAAAAATAAAGAATACGGAAAAGTTCGAAGTTTGCTAATGGCAATGTGAAAAAACAAAGCATGACGAAAGAGCATAATTAGTAGAAAATGTCATTTAGAAAATGCCAAGGAGAAGGTAATCTTTTTCCAACACAGAAGAAAATTTCATCTGCCTTAGAATCATAATTGAAAAAGATAGGGAGATAGCTAACTTTTAGTCACATAAGAACATAGCAGGTATACAAACTTATTATAAATAATCACCACTGCCGAAGAACTATTTCACCTCAGGAGGTCATGCAGAATGTCAGATCTATAACAATGTCAAGATATCACATTAGAAATAGTGAGTAAAACATTAATGATGAGAGATGTGGTGGTACACACCTGTAATTCTCACACTCAGGGGCAGAGGCAGGAAGAATATCACAGGTTTCTGGCTATCCTGGTCTACCTGACAAGTTCCAGGTTAGTTAAGAACACAGAAGGGCATCTTGCCTCCAAAAAGAAAATAATCAAAAACATGAATATACATGAATTTTCATAGAGTTATTATGAAATTGTTTATTATTAGAAATGTTGGATCATATTGTTGATACCCAGACAATATTCCTGAGAAGCATGTAACTCAACATTTGTTCTTGATAATCACTTAGTATCAAATTTTACTTTCTGATCTTGGGAATGAAAACTGAAGCAGAAATTAGAGGATTAAAGTCAAATCTAGAAGTTGCATACTCTTTTCTTTTTTTTAACACAGAGATACATTTGGCATTAAATTAAAAAAAAAAGATTTAGTCAGCACTTCAGCTTTTGAAAACATAGATTCCAAAGGTGTTTTGTAGCTTGTACATAAAATGAAATAAACCACAAACAGATTTTAGGTATACTGGTTTCATGCTGTTGTAATTATGATAGCACCGTATCATGTTCACTAACTAACCTTTGGTATTGCACATAAACTGTGTACATACTATTATCATCTGATGAATTTTAGACTTACTGATGCCCAGGCCGGCTTTAAAGATAATATGATTTTATTCGTTTGTAATGGGGTTAAGTAAATAAGATGTTTAGGCAGGAATGAGAGCCACATTGGTATTTTTAAAAAAAAAATGAGGTAGTGGAAAAAGAAATTCTTCTCAAGTACAGATTCTCTGGTCTCTACCATAACATGTGCAGCATTTTCAGATTTTTCTCAGTTTTACTGATTTTTATATGAAAAGTAAAATCATGTTATCTTTGATCCAATTACCATGATTTTTGTACAAACCCTGCGTCTTTCAAATGACTAATGGTGTCTGTTTTCCTATACCCAGAAGTCCTGAGCTCTTCCATTATTGTGTATTTCTAAGAGCCAACATTGCTGAGGAATTGCACTCCTCATAGCAAACCTGCAATCATACCGGGGCCTTATCTTTTCCCCACTGCATTCAATACCTTTTGTTTGTTTGTCTGTATGTTTGTTTGTTTGTTTCTGAATAAAGCTTTATGAAAGAACACTAAAACCTTGTGTTCTCTTAAGTGAAGCACTTTGCATATTAGTCATTTTCTGTGTTTGAATTACTACAGCGGATAAAGAAAAAGACACACACTTCTATTTGCTTCCCTAAGCTCCGCTGCATCAAGGAGACCCAACTTATTTTAGAAAAACCCTCAAATACCTGTAGGTAGTATCACAAAATTCAATCCCATCTCCATGTTCTTTAAAGGATCACTGTGGATCATGCCATCAGCCACTATTTCTATTTACCTCGGCTTACCAGAAATCTAAAACAAACTTTCCTTATTGCATGGATTACGAAATGTAAGAAAACTAACCTTTATGACTTCAAGCTAGGTAAATGTCACACGTTTAAACTATTAATGGGAAAAACTTTCATGCATGAAGCCTAAGACACAAAAGGTTTTCAGGATTACACTCAGTCTCCCAAACATCGCAAGGAATAATATATTAATTAAAGCAAAAAACGAAAAACAAACAAACACACAAGAAGTATGAGAACAGGAAACGGCAATTGATAAATCACTTTATATTTGATTGTTCATTCTGTGAATTCAGTCAATAAATATATGCATCAAAGTAGTTGCTGAATCCTCATCAATGTGATTCACTGAAAATAATAATAGAAAAAAAGGTCCTGGATATAGGAAATAAAACAAAAGGCTTCATCAGGTCATTGGATTTGGAAACTGAACATGATAAAAATGCTGATTATAACTGTGCAAAAGCGACACATTTTTTTTTCTCAGAAAGGAGAAAATTTATACAGCTTTGTGTGGTTTATTCCAGTAAGTGAATGTATTTAACATGATTTAAGAATACCACTGGTACACTTCCAGTTTTAAATTGTATTTACATATTTTTCATGATGCTTGAATCTGACACTGGGAGTATTGCTTCTGGTTCCATCATCATTATCAGAGATTTAGACGTAGCTAAAGATGGGACAGGTCTCAAATGCATGCAATGGAAATTGACAAATAAAAGCCCAGCTGAAAGCTTTGTTTATGGAGCAGACTGTCTCCCAATAATCTTTCTTATCAGCTATATTCATCTCTTGGAAATCTACATTAATTCATTCAAAGTAAAGTAAAAAAAATCCTCAAAATTTTAAAGAGGATGAAGCATGTTTTTAATGTAAATCTCGGTGGTAAAAGAACAATTTTTTTTCAATTTCAAAATATGTTTTTAATCAATGCATTATTACATCATTTCTCTTCTTTACATTTTCCCCTCAACTCTTCCCATGTACCTACCTTGCTTCCTCTCACATTTATGACCCCTTGTCCTTTGTTATGCGTTTATGCCAAATACATAAACACAAACTTCTCAGTCCATTTAATGCTAGTTGTTTGGATATAATTTCAGGGAATTTTTTTTACATATGTTTGTGTACTTAAAAATATTTCTTTTACTATTTATGTGTGTGTGTGTGTGTGTGTGTGTAGCTATGAACATGTGAAAAGGAACCACTGGACGTCAGAAGAGATTGTCAGATCCCCTGGAATGGGAATGAGAGGCAGCTGTGAGTTAATCTACATAGGTGCTGGTAAAGGAACATGGGGTCTCTATAAAATCATTATGTACTTTTAGCTGCCGAGCCATCTCTGCAGCCTTTACTTATCTTTTAATGACAGCTATTTCTTATGCATTATGACAGTTATAACTTAGGTATTTTGGAATATTATGTAAAGAACAGCTAATTGTAGCTAGCTACTATATGCCTAACCAAACATAATTTTTTGTGTTTTTTCTGACATTACATTTTTAAATGTTTATCATAACTTCCCTCAGTATTGTTAAACGCTTTCTGAATACATAGCCACACTTTACATTATTAACTCAAATTTTGTTCCTTATTTCTTCAGTAAAGATATTGTTTGTAACTCATCAGTCTGTAGCAGTTTTGCCATCTGTGCTACTGATTTTAATTTAAGAAGCTAAGTTTCACATTACATAACAAATACAACATTTTTAGGGCACAAATCTGTACAAGTTTATTTAGATTCCTCAAAAGTCAGATTACAACCTATTAACTGAAGGTATTGGATTTAATCATTTTTCAGTTCCTAAAACTCCAACTCCCTATAAGACACATTGTCTATATTAACATTGCCAGCAAGAGAGAAATACTTAAAAACCTTTAATTTATTAGTTTATTGAAGTGTGTGTGTGTGTGTGTGTGTGTGTGTGTGTGTGTGATGGGGAAGCTCAGCCAATCACATTTGGCTAGGGTGTGGCCGCCTGGGGCCAGGGAAGAAAGACATGGGAATCCAGGTGTGCTCCCTCTCTTATCTTCGTCTCTTAGCTGCTTGTGGTGCTTGCTGGACCCCGGTCGTGTGAGTTTCCCCATTTTCCAATTATTAAACTAGATCTGTTTTATTGAGATTGTCTGGTTAATTCTAGCTTACCAGTCAACTATGCCCATCATGTGTGTGTGTGTTCATGTGCATGCAAGCGTTGGCCATGCATGGCATTAATATGATAGTCAGAGGCCAATTTGAGGGAGCCAGGTGTTAGGTTGTTTTGTTTTTGTTTTGTTTCAACGATGTGGTCCTGGAAAATCTAACTCAAGTACTCTGGCTTGGAGGCAAGCATCTTTGCCTGATGTGATAGTTTTGTTGACTTGACATATTTAAAAGCACCTTGGGAAAGAGTCTAAAAGAGGTATCATGTACAGTTGGTTGTTCTGTGACATAAACTGTGGGATTTTCTTGATTATGTTAATCTAATCAAGATGTTAAGACAGACTTACCCACTGTAGGTGGCATCATTCCAAGGCACGAAATGCATAATATAAATACATTGTATACATGTATGGAATGACCAAATGATGATTTTTTTAAAGGTAGAAAGTAAGCTGATGAAGAGCATGCATACATGTATATGGTAATTGATTATTCTCTGCCCTGACTATGGATATAACATGAATAGCCATACTGGCCTTCTGACACAGTCCCTCATTACCTACAATGGACCTTACCCTGCAATTGTGAACTAACATAAAACTTTATCTCCCACCTTGATTTTCTCAGAGTTTTTATCATAACAACAGAGAAAGAAACTAGTACACCATCTTTCCGGACCAAGAAACAATTCTAAACGAACAAATTTTTTCATAGACACCTTAAAAAGTTTTTATTTATTCATTATTTTATTACTATGAGTGTTTTGCCTGCATGTATGTATGTCTGTGTACCACATATATGGTTGTTACAGATAGAGGTCAGAAGAGGGCACTGGATATCTTGATACAGAAGACATGTCTGTGAGCTGCATGTGGGTGCTGGGAATTGAACCTGGGTCCTCTGGAAGAGTGATCTTAACTGCTGAGCCATCTCTCCAGCCCCTCTCCTATAAACACCTTCCTGTTTACTTCTTGTGAATATGTGAAAATTTACCTGTTACATATACATTTCTATAGCCATTGCATCTTTGTTGTTTTTCAGCGAGTAAGATGTTTAAATCAGTGTTAAAACTATACAGAGCAGGAACTATAGAGCAAGAGCATCATTAAATGCTGGAGCCACATGGCAAAGTAAGATGGCACAATGGGAAATGAGTAAGGTATGACAGAAGAAAGAGTGAACACTCAGTGGAACAATAGAAGTATCATCCGCTGTACTTATGCCCCTGTGCTCCAGTATTTCTGATTCCATCTTTATGTCACCCGGGTTCCATAAGCCTTTTCTTGATACCCTTCTCCCATCCATGCTTTTTTTACTGGTTTCCTGACTCCTGCGGTCACTCAGATTTAGATATACATATCTAAAGATTCAAATCTGTATCCAACTATGAGAGGAATGCACAACATTTGGCATTTTTCTTACTAGTCTGGGTCACCTCACTCAGTAATGACTATTTCTATTTTCATCCACCTAGTCACAGATTTTATAATTTTGTTTATTTTTAACAGCCGAATAATAAAATACTCAGTTGTGTAAAAGTACCAGATTTTCATTATTGAATCATCATTTGATAGAAATCTAGGTTATTTACAATTCTCACTATTATGAATAGAGTGGTTGTGACAAGGATGAATGATATCTCTCTTGTAGTGTGTAGAATCCTTTGAGAATATGCCCAAGATCGGTATAGCTGGGTCCTGTGGTAGATGTATTTCTAGATTTTTGGGGAACCTCCACATTGTGTATGAGAGGAATAAAAAACATTAAAGACCTTTGAAAAAGCCACATGGGACATACCAATACAGAGCTTTGAAAAATACTTGTACATACATAAAAAGAGTTTAAAAGAAGTTACCTTATAAGGAGGGGATAATGAGGTATCAAAGAGAAAGCCCAATGCCAGATGAAGATTACTTTTTGGGAGTTGTTCATAAATGGATTCCAAGTTTCTACTCAAACATCGCAAGCTATTGTTATCATTCTCACTTGCTTTCCAGAATGTGGTGAAACCCTGAGGAAGACAGCGCATACTTGAGTCAGAGCCTATGGCCGAATCAAGATGTTGTTTCTTACCAGGAAAGTTCATCCCTATTGGCTGGCTTTCATAGTTCTGGAAGGTGCTATGTACACTACCAGAGGAGAAACATCATTACTAATTTTTTTTTATTTGATATAGCCCTAGCTGTCTTGGAACTAGCTCTGTAGATCAGGCTAGCCTTTAACTCACAGAAATCTGTCAGTCTCTGCCTCTCAACTGTTGGGATTAAAAGGCATGAGCCACCTCTGCCCAGCTCATTATCAATCTTATCATATCGTGAACCCTTTAAACTAAAAATGTCTGACCTACCAAGTTATGTCCACTGGTGCAACAGTGACATGAGGACTGGGTATAAGGCCTTCTCCACAAAATTTAGCACTCTTTTTTTTTTTTCTTTTTTTTTTTTTTTTTTGGTTTTTCGAGACAGGGTTTCTCTGTGGTTTTGGAGCCTGTCCTGGAACTAGCTCTTGTAGACCAGGCTGGTCTCGAACTCACAGAGATCCAACTGTCTCTGCCTCCCAAGTGCTGGGATTAAAGGTGTGCGCTACCACCGCAGCACTCTTAACAAGGTCACGAATCTGTGGCCAGGCAGGTATAACCTTTAAGGGAAAGTCTACTGCTATTATTCTGCTAAGCGGACATACTATTAAAGTGATTCCTGATGACGTCCCATTGTACCCATATGTAAATGAATCTCCATGCAACCATCACAGAGGCTTTTTTTTTTTTTTTTTTTTTTGCAGAACTTAGTGATTAGAGGAGCTGCACAATGAGACTGCAGTTTCCAGTCCTAAATGAACATCTAAATTGCACTCCTCTCCACAAAGCTCCAGGATCAGTATGGAAGAGGGATGGAAATATTATAAGAACAAGAGGAAAAGGTTGAATGCAGCAAACAATGTTTTCTGGGTGCAACGGAGAAGGGTACCTGTTAACTCACAGAAGTTGAGACAGCAAGTACAAGAGATGCATAAATCAAGCCAAAAAAAAAAAAAAATACCAGTGGAGATGGAGGTGGACAGGAAGTCTCAACACTACCTTAGGAACTATTGACAATGATGAGTTCTGGGACAATGAGAATCTGGGCGATTTTCAAGGGTGTGGCCCCCAAGAGGCTTCCCAGGTATGTCACCCATACACATACTGGCATCCTTAAATGAATTCAGCGTGGATTTGTTTTTTAAGAGCACATGGAATTGGGGATAGGGAAGAAAATGAAAGTGAGGGAATAGTGGGCGGACTGCATTTAAAGCTCATTATATGGGAATGTGAAGTTCTCAAACAAACAAAACATTGCCTAGAAAGGCTTTGTTAGAGCTGGCAAACTGAGGGAAGAATCTTAAAGAGCAGATAATGCTCAACCATAAACATCTCAGTGTTATGATTAAATGATGAAGGAAAAAATTCTCAGGGGTTGACAGAATGGAGCAGACACATGGACAAGAGGTCATTGAGCAGGCAGGTGCCAAAAGCAATGGTCAGAAAAGAAAGAATTAAAGGAAGAGTCATCTTAGTGGATTAGTTATCTTATGATTTTACAAATGAAAACTCAGCAAGAATTAAAATGACTTGGATATACGGAATGAGGAGAATGGACAGGCCAAATGGAGATGAATGTGAAGTGGGGGTGGTGAGATAGTTTACTAAGAAACGGTAAAAAGCAATGAGTTAAAAGTGTAGACCTGCTAGCGCAGGCAAGGTTGGTGAGATATTCTGTTATTGTAGCACTGAGGAAGCAGAGGTTGAAAAACTGCAGGCTGGAGGCCAGTCTGGTCCACAGAGTGCTTTACTGTGTCAACCCACAAAAAGGACTTGTGTGTGTGTGTGTGTGTTTTCAGATATTTAGCAAAATAGAGTCATCATGTGATACAGTTCTGAAGTTTTAAAAATGCAACATCAATTTGGTGGAATATACCCTATCTTTTTCATGAAGGGTTATTTGAATTAGAAGGAAACAATCCAATTAGATGATCATAATATGAAATGACATTGTGGTTTAGTTTGGTACTACTCCCATGCATTATGAAAGGTATGTCACTGGAATATTCATGTTTATTAGGAACTATGACCAAACAAGCAAGCTAACACTTTTTGTCACGTCAGATTAATATATGTAACCAATACACAATTCTTTTAACACAAACATAAACTGCTTCTTTTAAACAATCACTCTATGGTTTAACCTCTTATTTGAACACACATTTTCAGACTATATATATATATATATGTATATGCATGTGTATATATACATATACTAATATATGCCTACTTGAATTAGGCTTTATTTAATTTGAAAGCTCTACACTAAATGGACTAACTCATGTTTATATTACATATTATCATAAGCAATCAAAACTAAGGCACTCTTGTTACAGCAATTCCAATTTGTGCTATGGTTGCATCCTGCTCAGATTTCTATCACGTTCATTTTCTGACTTGCTAATTCACAAAATATAATAAAGCAAAAATTAGACCTCTCTATATGATCTGTCAATGTTCAAATAAAATAATTGGGGTTACTTAGTAATAACGACAGCTAGAAAATATTTCAGCAAAATAATCACTTTCATAAATGAGTTAAAATGACATTAGCATTTACCTCTGTAAATGCAAATAAATTTACCAGACTAGCAAGAAACATGAGTAATTTGACAAGTATCACAGATTAATGACAAGGTGTAGTTTTTATTTGTTGTTTTACACCTGCTGAAGTGCTTTTATACACGTTAAATAATTAAGGCCTAATATCAACATGTTAGCAGGTGGTATATTCAGGTGAAGAATATGGGGGAATTTGTTAAGGCATAAAGTAGTGGTGGAGGATGAATGATCTTTAAGTATTTATAATCTAAGAAACAACCGTGAAAGGACATAACACAAGGAGCGAGCGCAGTGCTAAGGTGTTGGGGAGGAATGTGGAAAGCAAGAGAATAGACATCACTTCTGTGCTGTGACAGGAGAGACAGAATCTGGAAAAGAATGGGAGCTGTGTGAGTAATTAAAACATGTATGTCTGTGCAGAGTGGTGAGAGTATCTCAGGTCTACAAGAACAAGGACATTCATCCCATTCAACTTATCATAACACTGAAAAACTGCAGCACAGAAAAGGATAGCAGTTAGCTATGATGCCATACATAGTCTAGTTCACTCTAATCTAGAGGATGCTACTGAAGTTTGGAATGTGACAGGGATGACACTCAGCGTTATAACCACTTATCATGCTTAAGGTCCAGGTTTCATTTCTAAGACTTATTTCAAAACCCATTTTTTTAAAAAAAAAATCAGTCATACAAACAAACAAACAAACAACAACAACAACAAAGAGTTCAGGAGATGTTTCTCACACATGCAGAGAAAAGAGTAATTTGGTGATTCTATATATTCAGCAACCCTGAAGTTTCCACCCTTGCTGAACCTTGAAGCTGCTTCATCAATTTTTCATTTCAGTCCCAATGCCAATGAAAGTACTGAAGATTCCACCTTAGCATGTGTGGATGCAATTACAGCACCTTTCTGTTGCCATCACTCTCTTTCCCTTATTATATAGGATTAGATGAGTCCAGTCAGGTTGAGACTAAAAAGTAGCATCATTATTTTCATTTTATTTATTTATGTGTTTTCCTGGCTGTTTATTACTCAGGATTGAACCATGAGTCCTGTGCATGGTGGGAAAACACAAGTGAGTTATATTGTCAGTCTTGTGTGTCTTCATTTAAAAGCAAGCCTCAGCTCTCGTTAAATGATTTCATCCCAAACTTAAATCTAAATGTTTTATAATAATATATCATTCTGAATTACATTAAACATACAAATGTCACAATGACCAGTAACATATATTTCTAGAGTAGGATTGCATGTCTCTCTGACTATTTTATATTATGAGTATATGTGGTCAAATTAGGTTTGTGAAGCTTTGAAGTAAAGTTGTTCATATAATAATCTAATGTACTCAACAATCCTTTACTGATAAACTTTAAGCTTGCCCGTGATACCCAGCACTGAAGAAGCTGAAGCAGGAGGTCTTATGCAAGTGCAAAGTCTCCCTAGGCCACCCAGTAAGTTTTAGATTTCCGGGGTAAAAAGACTAATGCTCTTTCAAAGGGCTTTTGTTCAAGGAAAATTTAGTAAACAATGATGAATGTTTTTCATAAAAAGCTATAGGTTGATGAGTAGCCTCAGACAGACTTACAGTGTACTTGGAGTCTAAAATAAAATCTAAATCTCATCACAAACCCACACACACACACACACACACACACACACAAGATGTTCATTTCCCTTACTGAGTTTTTAATGTGGTTCATGTCAGGTATATTTATTTTCTCTTGATCTATTATTAAAATAGCAAAACATCTTAATTATGTTGAAATGAGAGCAACATGACATAATATAAAAAGGAGAGGAGTCTTTGGTCATCTTGGAAATGATCAGGTTATAAACCCTGCAAAGCCATCCATCTTTGAAAATGGTAGTAAGCATGATGTGTCCACATGACTAGTGTTCCTAATGATGCTTGCAGGCCGGACAAGTGTCTTCAATTCCACCTGCTCTGGATGTTACTGCCCCAGAAGATGAATTTGGATCTGCAGAGCCTATTTTCTAAATGGCTGCTGTGGGCCTAGCAAGGCAGATGCTAGAGTTATTCACTCTGGTAGCATGGGAACTTAGCTATTCTTGACTAATGAAGAAATGCATTGTTTTCCCACTATATCAAGAAACAACTTTCCATGCAAATTCTAGAAAATAATTAATTTGGTTTTAACAGATGATCTGTAAGCAATGCTTGGCCAGTGCTTTACTTCTGGAGGTCGTAATGAAAGTGAGTTGTGGGGGCCATGTACCTGCCTTTCAATTTTAACATTTAGCAATGAAAGACTCTAAGATCATGACCATCAGGTTTCCATTTCACATTTGTACATTTTAGATAATAGCAATATCTAAGCTTTCGAGATGCTATGGAGAGAAAATGATGAGATAAATGATAAGTAATATATACAAAGCATTTTGAAGAGTATTCAGCAGAAAGTAAGCCTCCTGGAAGCATTTGGTACCATATGTCTTGCTGTCATGAACCCTAACCCCCACTATACACACATCATTTTATCTTTCTGGTCCAAAACCCCCTTTGACGTTATGAGAATTGACAGTTATATTTTAAGTTTGAAGGAAATTGCATCCATTGTCTAATAACAAAAGAATGGCAACCCTCATTAGAGAGAGCTGTATCACACTGGCTCCTTAAAGGTCCCATTGCAAACCAGCGCTATTCTAGTTCTCAGGGGTTAATGCTAAATAGGTGAATTTCACAAACGAAATGCTAGCGAATAAAGTGACAACCTAGGGTCGACAGCGTGATGGCATCAGACCTCCTTGGGAGAAAGACTCATAATAACAGTGTTTGCACTGAGAGAAAGAGCTGCCAGGTGACACTGCTGTTACTAGATATGAGCAAATGAGGCTTGCATTATTCAGGGACTCATTCCATTTAAATGGTGGCGAAATTGTCTGAAATCCCCCTTTATATCCTGTAAAGATCAGACACATTATGAATGTCAAAACAGCATTAGGTAACCCCTTCCAAGCATCAAAATAACTATTTGGAATGAAGAAAAGTTGTGCAACGCTCAGGAAAGCAAAGAACACAATTCTGTGTTGATGTTTGGGGATGAAAAGGCATAAGGTGTCATGCCAACATAAAAACACCCAGAAAAAAAAATACTCCTTTCATAAGAGCCAGGGAAGATGAATTTAAGTGCTCCAAATGGGACACCACCCACATAATCACTGTGTCATGAAGGTGAAGCTAACTGCAATGTGTGTTCAATGCGGCCGCATGCCTTAGCAGTTGCATCATTGACTGTCATTATTTCGGAATCATCAAAGTCGGATGGCTCTAAAACTCTGAAATGTTTACTCTGAAAACTTAATTGCAGTGGCACAGCTACCCATTGACCCAGAAAATGCCGTGTGATTTTATGATAATGCCTGGTAATTATCATAGTCCAAGCACTTTACCTAATTATGTGATATGACTTTTTAAAAACTCTGCTGCTCATAAATCATTTTCTCACTTAGAAACCACCAGTATTTCAGTGAAGTAAATTACAGCACAATCTTTTGCTCCAGTTTTAATAGTACATTGCAGGAAAATACGCTATACAGAAAGAATAAGGAGAGAAAGAGAAAAAAGAGAAAAAGTTTTAGGATCATTATGGGTCTCAGCCATATATAGTCCAGAAATATATGTAGGTCAGAAATGGCTCCTGACTTGATTACACACAACTAAGAATGTAATTATTCAGAATTTGTTCACAGAACACCAAAAAGGGAGTCATACTTGAACTCTAAAGATAAAAGGTTCTGAAGAGCAGAATACTCCCCATATAGGTGATGCCTTGATCATCTTGAAAGCAAATACTGATCTGTCCAAGAAAGTCATAAAAGCTGTCTTCTTGCCCTACTTTTTGAACAATAGCAGTGAAGTTTGTCTTCAAATCTAAGTACTTTGCTTAGGTCAATTAAACCATCTTTGTGAACAAATGCATTTCTTCCCAGGATTAGTAAATTAATGAGGAAACATATAAAAATAATAACAATTTTGGGGGGATTATAGTCTTGTATATTTCTGAATTTTCCTGAAGATATTTTACTTAGTTTAAGAATGATCTAACTGGACATGGTGGCACATGCCTTTAATCCCAGCATTCGGGAAGCAGAGGTAAGCAGAGTCGTCTCTATGAGTTCGAGGTCAGTGTGGTCTACAGAGTGAGTTCCAGGACAGCCAGAGCTACACAGTGAAACCTTGTTTCAAAAAAAAAATCTAAAAATCATAGACTGACACCTCAATAAAATTGTTACAAATATTGGGAGGTGAAAAGAATTTTAATAGCATTTCAAATTTTAAAATACTTGTCTACACTGAAAAAAAAAACAGAGCAATTCACACTCTTCTTTAATTAACAACTATCCTGTCTATGGAAACATATTCTGGAACCGCACTATGAAGGGCTGTTGCCACAGGCAGCGGCTGCCATGTCACACTCAGCAGGAATCACACCTTCGATGGAGCACGGCCATGAACTCTATGGCAAACTCTATGTAAATAAAAGTTCACAAATGTATAGCCCAGCAAGTAGCTGCTTTTAAGAAAATAAAGTGTTTTTAGCCGTGTTTTTCTTTAGAAAGAGGAATGATTATTACATCTAATTCATAGTAAGCAGAATATGCACTTCAACTTTTCAACTGTGCAAGCAATGTTGGCTGATTACAAAACTGCTCTGCCATTAGTGACATTTTAATTATATGTCTCCAGAAAAATATTATGATTCTCTATGTTAATTTTGTTATATGGTTTATAAGTTTCTATGTACATGTTCCAGTAAGTGTGGCAAAATAATAAACTATGCAAAAGACACACACACACACACACACACACACATATATATATATACATATGAAATTGTAAGCCAATGGCCATGAAGTTTTTAGTTCAAATTTGACTCAGCTTTCTAGGTAAATAGTTAGCTATAAATGTTCTTATTTAGGAACAGTTGTAGTCACCAATTACACAGAAAAATATGGTCTTTCATGGGGAAACTTTGTCTATGTTTTGAAAAAAAGAGATGGATTTATATCTGTAAGATTTTTTCTATGGATATAAGTCAACATTCTTATTCAAACAATTTCAATGATTCAGCTTATTCAATTTACTGTACTAGAAGAAAGTTTTCTGTTTTGTGAATTATCTGTGAAACGTTGAGATGAGTATGGTTCCCAGACATCGACTTCGACATGAGTCAAAACCTGAATCCATATGGTGATTGCTAGGTCTTAGTAACTGGTTTCGAAAGAAAAAAATGAATTAAAGGAAGAAAATAAAGTTCAGGATCTAACACTCATTTGGAGTGTAAAAGACACTAATATATTAAATGTAAAAGGATGATTTAACTACAATAATTTCTATTTTAAGATAATTCATGGAGTAAAAAGCTAAGAACACATTATTTGCTATTCAACAATTCAATTATTTATTTACCTGGGTCGTATCTCTTAAATACACTGATCATACAGCTAATAAATACCAGATCATTGTCTTTATTATTGTTTTATAGCTTTCTGAAATATTGGATTATTAAGATTACATCACCCTCATGGATAACACAAAAGGATAAAATAGCACACTGAGGAAATTTTTAACAGGACATTCTCTGTTCCTTATTTATTTTGTTTATTCAATCATTCATTTAAATCATAAATGTATTTTCTTTCTATATTCTTCCCCAAAATACATAGTCATATTTCAATAGAAAACTATTTGAAAGGATATTCCAAATCATAAAACTACCATGCTGTAGCAGCAAAAGTTAAAGTTTTGAAATTAAAAGACAAATATTTGAAAAGGTCACAACACTTTTCAGATCACACAATATAACAATTCCCATCATGTCACTGCTCTCCACTGTTCCCCTTACAATACCTTTTTTCCCTCTTGGCACATTTCCTCACAATGATTCTAGTAAAGATAAATAAGTTTTAACTTCAAAGTCAAATATCACATCTCTCCATATCAGTTCAGCTGAGAACTGGCTGACTCATGAGTTGGTACATTTCTTAAGTTGACAAATACTACTGAGGAGAAAGACTTGTATTTAATGGCAGAAGGAAAAGATTCTTATATGGGACATCAAAAAGCCCCTGATGTCCTTAACTCAGAAGAGAGAAGGGAAAGGCCATGGTTTAACATACCCTGTGACCTGAGACACTGCCACTGTCCCTCCTATAAATGTGAGTCTATTCAGGAACCTTGAGCTTGTGCAGTTGGGCAGAAGGCAAAAATTCCAACCATTCAATATTCTTCTCTACAGTGTATTCTGAAAAATGATTGGACAACATCCAAGGCTTTCAACATATGATTCTAGAAGTAACATAATGGAGGTGTATATATGAAACTGTTGGAAGGATGTACTTACCAAATGGGTTATGAGATTTAATATAGAGATTCTGATATCCAAGCAAGGTCATCTTGTTGGAACTCTTGGGACTTGCCTCCAACTTTCAGTGAATGATAACATGATTATATAAAGGAATACGTACTTCATATTAATCCTTAGGAAAATTAGGCTTTCTCATTATTTACCATTATTTATTGACATATTTCCAAAGCTCAAAATATTTTATTACACATGTAGTTGAACACATAATTCATAATTGTATAGTATAGAAAATAAACTTTTTGGTATTGTCCTCAGCACTTCATGATGCAAAATTATTGACAAACATCATTAGAAAAATAATAAAATAGTCCTTCGATATTAAAATTCTTATTAAAAAACATTAGATCAAAGGGAGGATTATGACTCCATCAATGCATAGATGAGTTAGACATGAATGAAATGAATTGTCCTGACTTTATCAATAAATCAAAATATTTGATCTCCCATCTCTTATAATAAATCAAAATACTTGGAATCTGAAGGTCACAGTTTGTCATAGGTCAATTGCAAAAGATAAAATGCATTCATATTTTCTCATTATTTGGCAGTTTCTGATGATCGGACATGTAAAACAATGTACATCCAGGACAGAAGCATCACTGCATACTTACCAGGTGATTTTTATGCCACTTTGTTGAATGCAGATTAATATATTTGGGCTTTTTTATTGCTTGAGTAGAAAGTGCTCATTACTTATCATTTATCATATAGAAAATTAAAAACAAACAAAAAAGTTTTCTTAAATGGCAGACATCACACTGTGGTTGTGGTGGATTTTCTCAAGATGGTCTTCTGTGGTTTTGGTGCAGTGGGAGGAGGCACAGTTGCAGGTGTGGGAGGGGGAAAGCTGTTACTGTGGCTTATTCCCAGTCCCCCATTTTCTAATGGGAAAGTGGGGAGATGAGGTGGAGGAGGGAAGGGAGGACCTTGGTGAGGGAGCTTTCCAGGTGGATGGACTGGTTCACTGTGCAAATGGACCTCCCTGTTCTTTATGTGATAGCGGCTCTCACAGTCAGGACAATACCCATGGTATTGTACTTTTTCATTGAACCGAACTCGTTCCCGAGGCCCTGCTTGGGGACTCCTGTCCTTTTCAGGCCTGTGCATCAGAGACTGCCCTGGAGCCTTGTCCAAGTTACTATTCGGTAGGCAGCAGATGTCTCCGTTGGGAATTTTGTTGGGTCTACCTGATAGGCCTCCATTCCGGAGAAGGGTGCCGTTGGTCTTGACCGGATTGACAGTTGGTACCACTCTTGGAGGCTCTTCACACTTCACAGGTGTCAACCGTGGAGGAGGCGGTGGGGGGTTTGGCTTTCTCAGAACCGTGAGGATAGCAGATGGATGGGCTGGAGGTTTAATGAGGGGGGCATTGGCCTGCACTTTGATCTTCTCTATGCTGGAAGCTGTTGTGCCGCTGGAGCTGCTGTTCAGAGTGTCTGTTTTGGAGCTGTCGGTCATCTCATCCTCCAGCTGCAGGTCAGAAGTCAGGGTATCAATCTGGTCAACCACCTGGTGGAAAGGACAAGGTAATGGTGTTGAAGAGCAACCGGAAGCAAGACACACATAGAGCTACTCTTTTCTGGCCAGTTTTGGTGTTAAACAGAAGCACTGACTGATTTTGAACTGGTAACACCAAAGCTACCTCAAGATTTTAGTCAATAGTTCACTTTCTTATTTAGCTTCTCTAGGATCACAAATTATATGTTCAATGTCCTTTATTGATGGCTAGAAACCAATTATGAGTGAGTACATCCCATGTTCCTCTTTTGGGGTCTGGGATACCTCACTCAGGATAGTGTTTTCTATTTCCATCCATTTGCATGCAAAATTCGAGAAGTCATTGTTTTTTACCGCTGAGTAGTACTCTAATATGTATATATTCCACATTTTCTTCATCCATTCCTCCATTGAAGGGCATCTAGTTTGTTTCCAAGTTCTGGCTATTACAAACAATGCTGCTATGAACATAGTTGAACAGATACTTTTGTCATATGGTAGGGCATCTCTTGGGTATATTCCCAAGAGTGGTATTACTGGATCTTGGGATAGGTTGATCCCAAATTTCCTGAGAAATCGCCACACTGATTTCCAAAGTGGTTGCACTATTTTGCATTCCCACCAGCAATGGATGAGTGTGCCCCTTACTCCACAACCTCTCCAGCAAAGGCTATCATTGGTGTTTTTGATTTTAGCCATTTTGACAGAGAAAGTGAACCCAAAGAAAAATGTATATTCATCCGCCTGGATAGGGGAAGTAGACAAGATTGCCTGGCAAAAGCTGGGAACTTGCGGGTGAGGTGGCATGGGGCTAAGGGGAAATGGGGTGAGAAACGTGAGAAGGGGAGGATGGGAGGAGCTTGGGGGAATGGGATGGTTGGGATATAGGAAGGGTGGATACGGGAGCAGAGAAATATATATCCTAACTAAGGGAGCCATCTTAGGTTTGGCAAGAGACTTGACTCTAGAGGGGCTCGCAGGTGTCCAGGGAGATGTCCCCAGCTGGTACCTTGGGCAACTGAGGAGAGGGAACCTGAAATGACCCTATCCTATACTGATGAATATCTTGCATATCACCTTAGAACCTTCATCTGGCGATGGATCGAGATAGAGACAGAGACCCAATTTGGAGCAACGGTCTGAGCTCTTAAGGTCCAAATGAGGAGCAGAAGGAGGGAGAACATGAGCAAGGAAGTCAGAACCACAAGGGGTGCACCCACCCACTGTGACAGTGGAACTGATCTATTGGGAGTCCACCAAGGCCAGCTGGACTGGGACTGAATAAGCATGGGTTGAAACTGGACTCTCTGAACATGGCGGACAATGAAGGCTGATGAGAAGCCAAGGACAATGGCACTAGGTTTCAATCCTAATACATGAACTGGCTTTGTGGGAGCTTAGCCTGTTTGGATGCTCACCTTCCTGGACCCAGATAGAAGTGGGAGGACCTTGGTCTTCCCGCAGGGCAGGGAATTTGGACTGCTCTTCAGTATCGAGAGGGAGGGGGAATGGAGTGGGGGGAGGAGAAGAGTGGGGATAGGGGGAAGGGAGTGGGGGGAGGGGCAATATGTGGGAGGAGGGGGAGGGAAATGGGAAACGGGGACAGGTGGAAATTTTAATTAAAAAAGAATAAAAAAAAGATTTTAGTCAATAAATTTAGAGAGAGTGACCATCACACCCAGTACTAAATCTCATAACCCTGAAAAGTAATATGAATTTTTCTTCTTGATTCATCTATCACCACCAAAGGGTAGAATCAGATTAAAAAAATATGGCCAATATTTAAAAATAAAAGGATGAAACCACATTTGATTTAGCATTTAGAAAGTTCCAAAGCATCACTTCCACACTGAAAAATGATCTGAACAGTTTGGATAATGGCTGGACTTTTAATAAAATGACAGTCCTTTCTTAGGCCCTGCGGTGATGTGAATGAAAACAACCACCATAAGCCCATAGGGAGTGGAACTGTCAGAAGGTGTGACCTCGCTGAAGTACATATGGATTTGTTGGAGGAAGTGTGTGTCAATGGGAGTGCCTTTGAGGTCTCAGGAGTTCATGCCAGGCCCAGTGTCTCTTTCTCTTCCTGCAGCAGATCTGGATGTAGAACTCTCTGCTACCTGGCAAGCACCATGCCTGCTTGCATGCCACCATGACTCCTACCATGATAACAGATTAAACCTGTGAACTGTAAGCCAGACCCAATTAAATGCTTCCTTATAAGAGTTGCTGTGGTCCTGGTGTCTCTTCACAGCAGTAGAAACCGTAACTAAGGCAGCACCCCGAACATGCTGAGGATAGCCAAATGAGGCCAAGCATAAAATCATAAGCTCACTTAAAATATTTTGGACATTTTGTGTTTTATTTTTCTTAATTCATCATGCAGTTCTTGAATGTGAATTTTGAAGATGACAAACACTGTCTAAATCCAAAAGATTCTAGCCTAAAACTTCACTCTTAACACAGAAAATCCCTTCAGATCCTTAGTTCCAAATATTTCCTCTTTTTATTTCCTTTAACTAAATCTTTAGGCCATCCTTTAAACTCTCATAATTGTCAATTTACTTCCCACCACAGAACGTTTGTACACACTAATAGTTCTTTATGAAATGCTCACCCCACATACATCTTTTGAGCAAATCAATGCCCACAGATCTTAAAAAAAAAAGAAGAAAACTTAGTTCAGGAGTCAATCATCATGGAAAACTTTCCACTGCTCCAGTAACTGGATGTCACATTAATTTAGTAAATATTTCAAAATAACTATTTTTTTCATTCAAAAAATGAAAATAATTTTAAATACATGTTGAATAGCAACATGAGTATTGAAATATTATTTTTCATGTAGACTCTGTCTATTCTCAGTGACTGTAGGTATTTGATTATTGCTCCCTGTAGTATTCTAAGTAGTGAGTAGTACCTATGGGGGCTCAGAAAATATTTGCTAATAAATGCTCTGAGGATTGTTCTTTTGGGTCAAATTGTGCAAAAGAATTTTACCTCTGATTGCTACAGGTGACATAATTTTATAACTTCCTCAATTACTGTAAAAGAAATATTTTAGCAGAAACTTACTCATAAAAGACCATATGGTTACTGACATGTTCTCTAGTTCTTAGTCAGATATGTAGAAACTGTAGTTATGGAAGGTTAATAGATACAAGAGATAAGGAAACTATCTTGAGTCATTGGGCTGTGTTCTATTTCCACTGCAAAGGTAACTATCCCTAGTCTTTAGTCAATTAAATTTTCACACCAAATTAAAACCTCACATATTATGAAAAACACGAAACTGATGGGAAATTACTCACAGAAGCCTGAAGTTTTGATAATTCCTGACTGTTCTTTATCTCTACATTTTCATTTCCTGCATGTTTATTAAGGCAAAAATAATAAAATGCAAAAACCACCACTGCGCTCATGGAACAAGGAACCTAGTGGGAAGGTCTGACAACAACATGATCTGAGATTTCTTAAAGTAGCAATAGTAAAAGCATGACTTCCAAATGCTCAGCAGCATGTTAAACATGTCAAGGGTACCGAGACCCCTTGAGACAGGAGGGTGCAGCCCTCCTGAGACTTGAGACAGATCTATTTGGCAGAAGAGCAATGGTTCAAGCATGCTTTCAGAAAGAGCTGAGACAGAGAACAGAATCTGGGTGCTCTACAGGAGACCTTCCTGCTGAAGAGCCCTCAGGAACAGGGGACGGAGAGTGAACTGGCAGCTAAACTGTGAGTGTGTTGCGAGAAAGTGCCACACATTTCAAAATCAGCCCCAGAAGTGAGAGGAGCAGGATTCAAAGAGACAATGTGTTAATATATATTTTTATAATAGAACTGCATTCTAGCTAAATCACATAGAGTGTCAAACAGAAAAAAATAAATCCTTTCTCAACATACCTCAGTGAAGCTATAGTACACAGAAAAAGAATTATAAAACATTTAGAATAGCAAAAAAAAATCAAGTATCATACAACATCAAAAATTAGGAAAATAGAGCATGAAAGGACTGTTTGAGCAGAGCAGAAGACAGAAATAAGAGATTACAATGAGGAGTACCTATAAAAAAGTACAGCTGAATATATTTGAAAATATAATAATGAAACCTATTATTTTGCACACTAAAATTAATGAATTGAAAATTAGCAAACATCGGCTTTTAAACAAATTATAAATACCTCGACTATTTAGAAATGATGTCATATTGAATAAAAAGGATGGAATTTTATTATAGTTTAATATTAGGTTAAGCTGAGAGAAGTGGATGTTTTCCTTTACTGAAGGAAAATAGGAGATTATACTGTTAAGATAAGGTTGATGATTTATACTAATAGCACACTCAAGTCTTTCATAAAGAAAGAAACATCATGGCCTCAATTCAAACTTAGGCAATTAAATGAATGAAACAATTTAAACGAAGTTAATATCCATGCAAGAACACCCACAGACATAACAAAATTGGGAGAAGGAAGCTTATAAGCAAGTAATTTACATAATGCACACATAATTTATTAAGAATATGAAAACCCTCAATCTTAATAGAAATTGGAAATATATGCACTAAAGAAAAGGGATATAGAATTTAATGTCGATTTCTTAGTCAGGGAGAATACAGGTTTTTCTACATTATTTATTTATTTATTTATTTATTCCTCGTGTCTTTCACATAATGCCTCCTGAGCCTACTTGTCCTCTGCAAAAAAAATAAATAAAAAATAAAAATAAAACAAGATAAAATTTAAGAAATAAAAAGGAAGAAGGGGAAAAAAATCTCACCATAGAAGCTGTAGTGTGACCATGTGAGTGAAACAAGAAATCCCTTCATCCATACACTTTTACATGTTGGCATTTATTGCAAAGAATCATTGGTCTGGTTCAAGGCCCCTATTCTCTGCTGCACGATTGATGCTGGGCCCTCACTGGGACTCTTCCTGGACATCCCTTTTCTACCCTGTGTCTTGGAGATCCTGCAGTCCTGGGTCCATAGGAGAGATATAACCCCTGTCCCCATCCCTATACTCCAACAGATCACAGATAGGGTGAATAATGGGGTGGGCCAACACATAACCTGGTTCTGGGCCTGGGGATTTGCAGAGCTGATCAGCCGACCAGCTCTTGGCATCCTCCTTACCAAGGTAAGCTCTCCAACATGGCCCTGGCTAGTTCACTCCTTTCATTCATGAGGAAATGAACAAATTGCAAGGCCAGGTCTCTGGCTTTCATGTCTTCCAGGTGGGTTTTCCCATACCTACACCTTCAAGGCCAGGTCTACTGTGTTGCTCAATCAAGGTGGGGGGCCCACTCTTCTGATGGCTGCAGCTGATGAGGGGCAGGAACAGCTCAAGAATATAGTTTTTTTTTTTTTTTAAATGTAAAGTGCTGGTTGTGATTTGAGTGAACAAGAAACTTACACTTTGCTAACACAGAAAAAAAATATCAATTTACAATATTATTGTCAATATCTTACAAACTAGGTAAAATACATCTTTGGTACAGCTCTTTTATTAACAAACTCCAGCTGATTCCAGGAAAACTAACATGGAAACCCATAACAGTTTTCTTTGCAGGACTTTCTTTTGATTTGTTATAGTTCAAATTATATATATATATAAGCAAATAAATATAAGTGGAAAAACTAGTGATAACCTAAATATCCATTAGTGAGTGACTGATTAAGAAAAGCATAGAGTAGAATAAATGAATTCACAAACGGAGTAGCAAAATTGCATAAAAAATTTTTTCTTTGTAAGACTCTGTGACTAAGAAGAGTCAACACAACAAAGAAAACACCAGATTCTAAGAAAGAGAGAATGACCTCTGGGAAGCAATATAAATGTAATAGGAAGGTCTGAGAAGATAGCTCAGCTGGTGATAGGCTTCTCTCACGAGGATGATGTTCTGAGTTCAGTCCCTCAGAAACCCACCCACATATAAAGCTCAGCCATCCAGGCTGGCTGAATTATGTGAGAGATCCTTTCTTAAGAAGTAAGATGGATTCACCCTCTTATTTAGCTTCTTTAGGATCACAAATTATAGACTCAGTGGCCCCTATCCATGGCTAGAAACCAATTATGAGTGAGTACATCCCATGATCTTCTTTTTTGGGTCTGGGATACCTCACTCAGGATAGTATTTTCTATTTCCATCCATTTGCATGCAAAATTCGAGAAGTCGTTGTTTTTTTACCACAGAGTAGTACTCTAATGTGTATATATTCCACACTTTCTTCATCCATTCTTCCATTGAAGGACATCTAGGTTGCTTCCAGGTTCTGGCAACCCAAGGAAAAACATATAGTTATCCTCCTGGCTGTGGGAAGTAGACAAGATTGCCGGGCAAAAAATTGGAAGCTTGGGGGTGGGGTGGGAGGGGGTAAGGGGAGATGGGGAGAGAAAAGTGAGAAGGAGAGGATGGGGGAACCTTGGGGAAACGGGATGATTGGGGATAAAGGAAGGTTGGATAGGGGAGCAGGGAAGCACATATCTTAGTTAAGGGAGCCACCTAAGGGTTGGCAAGAGACTTGAACCTGGAGTGGCTACCAGGTGCCCAGAGCAATGTCCCCAGTTAATTCCTTGGGCAGCTGAGGATAGGGATCCTGAAATGACCCTATCCTATAGTCATACTGATGAATATCTTGCATATCACCATAGAACCTTCATCTAGCGATGGATGGAGATAAGAGACGGAGACCCACACTGGAGCACCAGACTGAGCTCCCAAGGTCTTAATGAGGAGCAGAAGTAGGGAGAACATGAACAAGGAAGTCAGGACCACGAGGGGTGCACCCACCCACTGAGACAGTGGGGCTGATCTATTGGGAGCTCACCCGCCAGCTGGACTGTGACTGAAAAAACATGGGATAAAACCGGACTCTCTGAACACGGCGGACAATGAGAGCTGATGAGAGGCCAAGGACAATGGCACTGGGTTTTGATCCTACTTCATGTTCTGGCTTTGTGGGAGCCTAGACAGTTTGGATGTTCACCTTCCTAGACCTGGATGGAGCAGGGAGGACCTTGGACTTTCCACAGGGCAGGGAACCCTGACTGCTCTTCGGACTGGAGAGGGAGGAGAAGAGGAGTGGGGGGAGCAGGAGAGGGGCGGGAGGAGCAGGAGGGAAATGGGAGGCGAGGAGGAGGCAGAAAATTTTTTTTTCAATAAAAAAAAGAAGTAAGATGGAGAGTGACTAAGGAGACACCGGACATTGACCTTTCTTTGGCTTCCACACCAATAAACACACACAGGGAGATATATACACACACACACACATGCACATATACATGAACATGTAAGCACACATAAACACACAAGTGATGGGAACCCTAAAGAGTGTTGAGAATCATGAAGGTCAAACGAAGTAACATTATTTAGCATCAGGATAAATAATACTGTTGGGATAGTAATACTACAGAAAGACATACCACAGATTTAAAGCAACCCTTCATCTAATTACAATAACACTCTGCACAGATAGAAAATAATCTTGCAATGCATATGAAAACTCAGATATATGTGATTATCCAAAGAAATGCTGAGCAAAAACAATAACGCTGGTTACTCAAAAATACCTTTCTTCAAAGTGCACTACAGAGTTGTGGTAAAGCATAGAGTAACATATTGCTCTCCTCTAAAGCAGACACAGAGAGAGTAGAATGGGATTAAGCACCCAGAAAATAAACCTGTACATTTATTCTTCAACAAAGATTATGGACAAAAATTTCTGACCTGCCCAGAGATGAACTTTTGTTTAAAAATGGCTCCCAATGTGGGATTATATCTCAGTCCATATAGCAAGAGACTGTTAATCTCAGGGTTGTGGACCCAAGCCACATGTTGGGCATCAAATGTAACATGAATAATAAAAACTGAGAGATAGATATTGAGGTAAGATATCCAGTGGAAGGATTGGGCACCAATGTTCAACATACAATTGTCATGCCTACAAGATGTGCTCGGGCAATGGTGACACAGAAATTAATTGTGAGAGAAGTCAACAATGACGGTCAACCCATGCCATGAGAGGGAGCCCACCCCTGAGACTACTTTGAGTGCCTAGATACAGAGGCTGAATATCCAGAGACCTAGGATAGAAATATACAGGACTGAAAAGAAAGTCAATATAATGATACTTAATGCTATCCTGTTATACTTAGAAATATTGCTGCCCAATAGTCATTAGTGAGGCTCCACCCAGTCACTAATATAAACAGTTGCAGAGATCCACAAGTCAAACATTAGAAAGAGCTCAGGGAATCCTGCAAAAGAGAGGAAGATTGACAGAATTGGCCAGGCAGGAAATATAGGTGGGAAAAAGAGACAGGAAGTAGAAATGATATAATGAGAACAGGAGAATTCTGGGAAGGAGGAAGTTGATTCCTCACACTCCTGCCCAGACCACCGAAGCAGCAGGATGTGAACTGCCTCACTGAAAAAAGGTACTGAGCCACATGGCTAACATAGATCAGAAAAATGGGTTAATCAAGATGTGAGAGTTAGCCAGTGAGAGGCTAGAGCTAATGGGCCAATCAGCTTATAATTAAAAAAAAAAAAAAAAAGAGAGAGAGAGGAAGAAAGGATTGTAATAGGCAAAAGGATAAAGAACACAAGAAAATTCACAGAATCAACTAACCTGGTCTCATATGGGTTCATAGAGACTAATACAACAACCAGGGAACCTACATGAGACTGACGTAGGCCCTGTGCATATATGTTACAGTTATGTGACTTTGTCTTCTTGTGGGACTCCTGACAGGGTGAACAGAGGCTGTCTGACTCTTTTGACAGCTTTTAGAACCCCTTTCCTCATATTGAGTTACCTTGTTCAGCCTTCATACTAGGGGAGGTGCCTAGTCTTACTGCAACTTGATCTGCATGTTTGATTGACATCTATGAGAAGCCTGCTCTTTGTTGAACAGAAAGCAAAGAGGAGGAAGAGTAGATGTGGGGGGGCTGTGAGGTGGGAATGATTGGGAGGAGAGCGGAAAGGAAAACTGTGGTCAGGATGTTCAACAGTTATTATTATTATTAATAATATCATTTTTGAATGATGTCAAAAACGCCTGGAAGAAATACCTTTTTATCAAATTGTTCCAAGGAAAACTAAATATTCACAGGTAGAATATTAAAGGTAGACCTTTATATATCTCACCCTCTATAAAATATCAAATCAAAATAGGTTAAAGAGCATAATATGACCAGAAACTCTGAAAATGGTAGTGATAAACACAGGGGAAACATGTCAAGATATTGGCATAAGCAATGACTTCCTAATAAGTTTCTAATAGCTCAGGAAATTAAACTAAGAATTGACACGGGATTGCATCCAGTTTACAAAAAATGATAATAACATTCAACAAAGTGAAGAGCCATCATATAGAATGGGAGAAATATTGGTCAGTCATTCAGAGAATTGACATACACAATATAAAAAGAAAAAAATCAAATCAAATCAAGTAATCCAACCAAAAGCAGAAAAATGATCAGAAAAGACACATCTCGAAGCAAAATGAACTATAAACACAGAAAGGTACCGAGCATCTTTTGTCATTACGGAAATGAAAACAAAAACTATAGTGAGACTCATCTCATTCTGCTCAGAGTAATTATTTGTTTAAAACTAACAAACAAGTACACAAATGATAAAGCTTTTCTCTGGTTCAACTACAGATGTCGGGAAAGGTTGCTTTTTAGATAAAACTGGGGCACAGTAACTATCAACTCCAGTTTCTACCTCCTGCTGACTGCAGTCTGAAACTGCTCCCATACAGAAACCTCCTACAGAGATTAGGTAGCCTGCTTCCTTCTCATTCAGCTGCATGAGAAGAACCTGCCTCCTAGTTCATCTGTATACAGTCAGTTCCTCTCTTTACTCAACGGCATATAATAAACAACCTGAGTGTCTGAGATGCTTGGGAGTCTCCACCAGAGCACACAATCCACCCAACCCCAGCTCTTTTGCTGTAGCTGTCTCTCCTTTCTTCACTCCCTTGTTGATTGACAGAGGTGAAGTCCAAATTCCTGTAGATCATTAATTAGGCACTGACAGAAAAACACTGTATGACAGTACTCATATCAGTGAGATTGTTCAACACAATACAGGATGATGAAAAGCAGGGAATATAAAATCCTAGAATTGAATGAAAAATGAAACAACAACAGACTAAAAACTGTGGGATGTAACAAAAATTATTCTAAAACGAAATTTTTTAACTAGAAAGTCTGTGTGTTTTAAATAAACCTGAAAGAAATAATGATATGTTTCAACATCTTGGGGAAACAATATAATACGTAGACACAAATAAAAATGATCAGGGAAGAAATTAATGAGATAGAGACAAAAGAATTATACATGGGACCAATGAAGCAAAGTGATGGCTCTTAGAAAAGACAACAAAGACTCAGAAATCATTAGGCAAATTCATTACAAGACAAAGAGAGGAGATTCAGATGAATAGTGTTGGAAGTGAAAAGGTAGTCATACAATAGACATCAGTGAGATTCAAAGAGTCATTAGAGTCTATGTGAAAATTTAATTTGTAAAATTTAGAAGAAAGTTATATAGTTATAGGTCAATAAACAATATCAAAATTAAACTAGAAGTGAAAATAATGTATCATATTAATAGATTCCAGGCCTCTTGATAATCTCAACAGACAGCAAAAAGGCATCCATCATCAAAATAACTCTGAAGAAGCTAGGAACAGAAGTACATTGCTAAAATAATAAAGCTATAAATGGGAAACCTATATTCAACATTATACCACTGGGATAAAGCCTCAAAGCATTTCCACTGAAATCAGAATAAGACAGGGAAAACAAGGTAAGTTAAAATCGATTGAGATTGTATTTTCCTAGAATCACAATAGCTATCATTACGAAAATAAGCAATACATGATGGTGAGGTTATAGACAAAGGGAACTTTCATAAACTCCTTGAGGGAGCAAAAACTGGTCTAGTCACTATATAAATCAGTATGGAGTTCAAAACTAAAAATAGATCTACCATATGCCGCAGTTATACCACTTCTGGGTGTGTTTCCATAGGACTCTGAGTCAACATGCTACAGAGATATTACATAGCCATGCTTCTCACAGGAATCTTTGGAAAAATCCGGTTCATAGATCAGCCTCAGTGCCCACCAAGAGATGAATGGATAAAGAAAATGCGCTGAATATTCTAAATGGAGCCTTATTCATTCATAAGGATAAACAAAATCATGTCCTTGGCTAAAAATCATCTGTGAGAAGGCCTGACTGCATTAAGCAAAATATTCAAATTCAGAAAGACAAATGTGTCTTTCACTTCATTTGTGGATATTTGAATGTTCATAGATATATATCTAAGTATGTATATAGATGATATAAAATAGTTGTAAAAGCCAATAGAAGAATTGAAGTTAATGAGAGAGTAAGGAATAGAATGAAGGAATCAGAGGATATGAGGGATCTATAGCTCAAAGTACATGATACAATAGAAAGAAATCATCTTTATAAAATACATGACCATGTGTAACAAATCAGTAAAAAGGGGAAGATACTCTGCACATATTACTTGTTGAACTATTAAATTGTTAGGAACAAAATAGGCCTTAATGTATGTCACTGAAGTACAATCCAGTAAGAATAGATAAACCCGAAATGGAAAATTCAGGGATTCCTTTCCTACCCTCTGTGCCCTGTTCCCGCACCACTTGGTTGGCTCATGTACTGGAACTCTGCACTTGTACTCCCTTCAGGTTAGTGTTCTGCTAGTCATAGCATAGTGCAGTGATTTTAAATCGAGGTATTAAATGACATTTTACTTAGTTAAGGAATGGAATAGAGACTCAGACTGAAGTGACTCCTTGCCTGTGTTTTCAGCCTTGTCATGATTTCAAGTTTAAATCTCATTTTTAAGTCCATGAGACCCATTAATCCATAGGGTCCAGAAAGACAGATGTGGAGGAGGAAGGGAAGAGAGGTAAGTGGAGATTTGGTGAGACATGGAGGACTCTCTCCCCGCTCACTGAAGCACAGATTTTCCCCCAAAGCTTCTGATAATATTCTTCCTCTTCAACTCCTGAATGACCGAGAGAACTGAAGCATGCTTTTGTCTGCAAATATAACTCTAAATGTATCCGGAGTTTTCCTAAATGCTACTCATCTTCGTTAATTAAAGTCATGTAACATGAAGGTCAATAATCTTAAAGCTTCAATTTGCATGAATCTTTCTCTGGGGTTACTCATCAACAATTCTCAGCTGGAAGAATTTTGACTGCAAAATTCATAACGGAAAAAAGAGGAGTTTATCTCCAGCTGAAACTTTTACCAGGTGATTTATTGATTCTTAAGTAGTTAGGATTGATCTAGACAAGCATCTACCCTAAACTGTTGATGTCTGCAGTAAAAAAAAAGCTCAAAGGAAAAATGAACAAGAGTCAAAGGAAGTACTACTAAAAGAAGCATGGATAAGAACGCAAACTCCCTTTACTGTTGGCCCACATTCTGTAGTTGAATGCAAATATTGACTGACACAGCATTTCGTTCAACCTGATAGATGGAATGTGAGCCTGAAAAGGAAGGAAGCAAGGAGGCAGCCTTGAGTGTTCTCCATCACTAAAAAGGAGCACTAATCTGCCTTCCACTTATAGTCATAACTCACATGCTCCATTTCTATCTCTCTGCCCAAATGATCTACTGTAGGCATTAAAATAAATAGTTCTTCATCGCAATTTTGCATTCTGCTGTTAGATGACAGCGTGTTTGAGAAAGGGCATGTGGATCTGTATGCATGAACATACCCTGTAATTATAGTGTGACTGGTCAAATTACACTAAATTGTACTTATCTTAGAAAAAATGTAGCAAATGGAAGCATTTAATTTATTCCACAACTTGGTACAGCTTTTAAATTTATTTATGTGGAAGGATCTGTAAGACATTAAAATGGCAAGAATGACTGGAGTTTCTCTCTCTTGGTCTCTGAAAAAGTTCAGTGACAAGCATGGGAAATATATGCTGAAGTGGTTTCAAATGACAGCTAGGCTAGCCTTGGAACACAGAACTATCTTCAGCTTTTTAGAGCGGCAAGAGTTTCCCTAACAATTTTCTTGTAGTTACATAGGCCAATCAGTCACTGAGATATTTCCACTGAAATATGTGTTTGCTGTCTGCACCAACAGAGTATCTCTTCCACAGTGTAAAAAAAAAAATCCTAAACTTCACAGTAATAAAATTATGTTACATAATTTTTACTTGCCCTCTTCCTCCTTCCTATATTTGACACTGAAGATATACATTCATTCCCATCTCTCTACCTCTTACACTTTGTGGTGTCTTTTAAAAATGTTTTAAATAATAATCTATCAAATCCAATTTACAGTGCCCATATACTTCTGCGTGTGAGACCAATGGCTGGAATCAGGTTAACTTACCAAAGGCTGCCTGGTTAAAGCAAACTGACTTCCATTCCTCCAAAGCCATTAACTGTCCTTAGCTTCTCAGTTTGTTATGGGGGCTCATGAGTTCCACACCTCCATGCAGGAATGTTTACTTCCTTGCTCTTGGGCAAACAGCCACAGCTCCTATAGTTCATGAGTGCACCCCACTGACACATTCTCTGCACTTTGGCCAACTGTGGTTTCTGCATTAATTATTAACCTTTTTGTTTCAATTCTAGTCAGACTTGATTTAACTGCATTCCGGGGAAGACATTTTGGTATCATAGCCAGGAAACAATTGGCCCCTCTTGGCCCTCTTCACTCCAGTATTTGTGGTATTCAACCGAGCAGTCCTGGGAGCCAAGGGGCTCATTTTGGCCCTCTGTAAAAGAAAAACGCTATGTTCTTCCTTTGAGGAGCCATTCCCAATATTTAGGTGAAGCCTAAAGACAACAACTTATCTAAGGTGAACATAAACATCATGTGAGCACCCCTCTTTGATATCTCTCCCTCCGCTGGAGCTGGAGAGTACATTGCAACTAGAAGTGGGGTGGGTTCAGTTTTCCTTCATGGTTGGACTTCCTCATCTGAGAGTTCTATGCTACCAGGTTTTCAGTTTCTCCAGGATACTGAATCCCTCACATATAATTTGTAGCTAATTTCAGTTAGTTAATGACCCTTAGAAATCGCATGGATTTGACTCCAAGTCCAACCAGTTTATACCTCTTTAAGTTCTTTTTTAAGTTTTTTTAATATCTTTTTTTTTTTTTTTTTTTTTTGGTGACACCATAGCTTAGAGCATGCCTCATCCAAGCCGGTGGAGTGAAATTGATTCTCATCCTCTCATCCTTCACATAGTGAGATCCAGCACCCTAAAAGGACATTTTAAGGGTAATTTTTATGCTTATAAGAGGTACCAGATATGTTCCACATCCTCGGTTTCTTCTGACTTAGTCCTGATATGTAAATCTGAAAAACTGTTCTAAGTATTTTTGAGTCCGATTATAAACATTTTTGAGTTACTCGTAAAAATGGTAGAAATCTCCTGTATTATTATACATGTTAATGGTGATAATTAACATATGTAGTACAAACATGGTTTGTATGATTAACATGATTTCTATTTGTCATATGCCAAGTGGATTTCTATTCAGTATGAGGCAACGCAACACATAGCAGTGGTAACAGAATAAATGACATGAAAACACAGGTTAGTCTACATATAAAACTTTGCTTAATATATTTTTATAGCAAAGAATTGGTTCACTACAAGCCGACTGATACTGACATATGAGAAGTATAAAGGTATAATTTTTTTTTCCTGTCTACCTTTTCTGGTCACATTTAACAGAATAATCTCAGAGGTTGTAGCTCTGTTGTGAAATTTTCATTTTTGGTAGTGTGTAAGGGCATTATAATATATTTAATAGTGAAAGTGTAAAATACTTCATGAACCTTCACAGCATTCACACTGAATGGCTACTATCACCATACAGAAGTTCACTGAAATGCAAAGACATTGCTTCTGGCTAATTTTGATGTATTCTGTTCTATTTGCAAGTTTTATTATTTTAAAACTGCAGCTGACTTCAAGAGTTAAAGTGTACTATGAGATATATTCGTATAAGTTTGATATTTACGTGTCATTAATAAAGGATCCATTTCCACTTTACTTTTCTCTTCAACAAATATCACCCACAGACCATGACTGAAATGCCCTCGCTAACTCATTTCTATTTTCATATTTCTTGTTATTTCAATGAGTAACGAGCTTCTCCTGCTACTTTGTATAAAGTGTAGGGAAAGAAATATCCTTTTACTTCAGCAGCCTCATGAATTATTCACCTATTTGCATCTTCTGAGTGTATGATCAGGAGGGCGTCGTTTCAATCACATTCAAGGGTAGGTTGTATCATGGCGTAATGGACCTGTAACTTGTAAACATCATCTTGTAGTCACCAATCTCTAGCATTTTGCATTTATATGTGTGCAAATGAAAAGATGAAATAAGCTGCCAGTATTTTCCCAATTAATATCAGTATCAACTCCAGTGGGAGGGTGTGTTGCAAATATGGTTATGTTCTGGATCTAATCAAATTCTATTTCCATTCAACCTGTTCCTTTTGCACTAGAGATGTCTTTAAATGTACTCCTTACACACACACACACACAAGCATGCAATGCACACACACCACTTACTCTGTCTCTGTTTTTCTATCTGTGTATCTATCTGTCTGTCTGTCTGTCTATCTATCTATCTATCTATCTATCTATCTATCTATCTATCTATCTATCTATTGATGACTCTATCCATCTATCCATCCATCCATCCACCCATCCATTCATCCATCCATCCATCCATCCATCCATCCATCCATCCATCCATCCATCAATCTACCTACCTACCTCTTCCTCTTCTGATATCTTTAACCAATTAGCTTTTATATTGTTTTCATTTTGAAACAATCTTCCTAATGACATTTAATCCCATTGCACAGTTCTAGTGCTCCTGCATGTGCCTGCCTGCTATGTACTACTGTATGGTACAGTGATTAATTTTTTAAGGGGTCTTCATATTTTTCTTCTTGTGATGATTCTACTTTCCTAAAAGAAAGAAAATCATGTGCTTTTAGAAATGGAACAATGAATATATACTGAATGCATAAACAAAAAGAAGAAATTAAATAGGGTAAAATGCAACAAAGCATTCTGTCTACAAGATAGCCCCCATGAATTCATGCTTCTAATCTTTGTAACCTCTCACTTTTATTTTTTCATATAGATAGATACTAGAAGGCTCATATACACCTTTAAAACATATAATACTTCCAGAAATTAATCTGGAACAAAATATTAAAATAAACTTGCATAATTATTATGCTATTTAATCTATTTATTATTAATATAATATTTACAAAAACGCAAAATGGTTTTGCAGGTAAAAGTATGGGGTAGTTTGAATAAGAATGTCCTCTGTAAGCTCATATGTTTGAATTCTTCGTCCTGGGTTAGTGAACTTTTTGGGAAGACCTAGGAGGAGTGTGGTCTTGTTGTAGAGGGTATGTCACTAGGGGTGGGTTTGAGGTTTTAAGACTATATTCGGGGCCCAGTGTCTGTCTGTCAGCTTCTCTCTCTCTCTCTGCCTGTTGCTTGTTGATCAAGATGAAACTCTGTCAGTTACCGCTCCAGCACTCTGCCTTTCTGCCTGCCCTCACATTACCATCCATGAGGAAACTGTGAGCAATATACCAATTAAATGCTTTTTTTTGTATGAGTTGCCTTGGTCGTAGTGTGTCTTCAAAGCAACAAAGCAGCAACTAAGACAAGGCACATACCACTAAGCCTGACAACCCAAATTCTGTTCCAAGAGCCCACATGTTGTGAGGAGAAAACTGACTCTTACAAGTTGTCCTCTGCCCTCCACATAAATAAATAGATGCAAAAGAATAATGACTTCCATTTACACTAAAATTACTAGATTACAGGATTTTATCTTGCATATCATAGTGAAATAAATGCTTAGTGAACACTATAAAGAAGAAAAAGTGGTAAATTGTACAACTATGTGTTTGACTTAAGATATATGTAGAATATTAAATTTCTTGTGTCAAAATAATAAAAATCTCATTTTTGATGTCTTACATACATAATTACATGGTTTAAATAATAGCATTAGCCAAAAATTCAAATACTTTTACTTAGCAGTGTTGATACTCATATCAATGTTAATAGATTTGAAGCTGGAACTTTGGGACGAGGCTATAATTTGGATTTTCAACAGTTATGTGATGATAAAAAGGGTCATTTTAAGGTGTCACTTCCATGGTTTATTAATTTTAAAAATAATTAAGAAACAGCAGAAATATACATGGGATATTTGGACATTGAAGAAACATACATGTAGAGGGAAACTTGAAAGATTACCCTGAAGCATATGTGTGTACGCGACACACACACACACACACACACACACACACACATACACACACACCCCAGAGTAAAATAAAACAGTTTGCATAAGAAAATGAGAGTTCCAGAAGTAGAAACTCACCTAATGTAGTAGAGTATAGCAGGGATAGTGTGGGCTTACGTGTTCATATTGGGGGTGCTTGGTAAAGAAAATGAACATGAGAAAAATGAAGAACCATATAAAGATAACATGATAGAGACAAGCTGATAGCAGCACACAATGGTAGCCAAGGATCTTCAAACCACCCTAAAGGGTTTAGCCTTGGTCAGAGATAAGAGGATGACACTACGGATGTATGCACAAATGATGTGATTATCTAGGATTTTGCAGAACCTGGAAGAAGTGGAAAGAAGTTACCAGAAAATAAGTCATTAAATATGTGAGACGCAAAGCCAATGAAAATCATGGAAAATGATGCAAACAGGAAGGGTGTGTTGTATTTATTCTGGCATTAGTGAAAACATTCGAGAAGCTGTCAAGCTCGTCTTTGCAATATCTTTCTCAAGTTGAAAGCACCTGCTTTCACTCAAATACGACCGGAGGATGCTTAAGGAAAGGCATACGGGAACATTATCCTTGATTAATAAGGGCATTCAAGCACTGTGCCATCTTTTCTGTGCTTAAGTTCTAATGTTCTTAATGGAGAGTTGGGAGTTTTGTTTTAAAATATAGCCCTATGCTGAATTTAATGAAGCAGAATACATGAGATGAAAGAGAAAGATGAAGTTTAAAATGTGAACTCTCATAAAGCAGGCTTTCCAGGCATCTGTCTTCACTGTCAGAGGACTGTAGATACAGTTTATAAAAATAAATTAAACATAATTTGAAAAACAATGAATGTCTTCATCACAGAGAGCAAAGACCCATTTAAATCTGCTGAAGGGTTTTGAAAATTAATCTTTCATGACTGTTATTCTGTGGCTAAATCCCTGGAAGGCTTCAACATGCATCCTTTTTTCCCCTAACAGTGTAGTTTTCATAGTAAAACCTACCCTTGATTTGCTTTAACAAAACTGTGCTGGAAAGAATTAGAAATTCACATGGTTTACATCAGGTGATGAAGGAAGAAAACTATAAAATATGCTTTGTAACTTTCTTCAAGGATTAATAGAGCTAAGATGCAAAGAGATACCTTTAAAGTATTCCTTATTTGTAAAACCCCATTACATGTTCCTTTCCATATATTAAAGTAGGAAGAATATCACCATCCCACACAAGCTATATCAGTGCAGTGTATCTGCGGTGCATTTTATAAAGTATAATGCTAATGAAGTCCCTCAGCATTACACTGCACCTCCAACAGCTGTGTAAAGGCTTCTTTTTATAATCACACTTTCAATTATTTATAAAAATCAAAGCCCTCTAGAGTCCAGCAATGTAAACAACCTACTGTGCTTTACCAAAGTATTTATTCTTTAAACCAGTTAACATATGATCATGCTGCTAACATAGAATACAAGAATATTGCTTTATCTTTTCAAACACGGCTGGCAAAAAAAAAAAAAAAAGTCTACTTTAAAAGAAAATAGAAAGGCATGGCATTTAAGCTAATTCCATTCCTGCAATGGAAGTCATAGAAAAGTATCATATTGCAAAATTGTAAGTGGGTGATGATTAAAACATGTAATATATGGACAATTAGATAGTTGGTTCTTAGTGTACATGAGAAAAACAAGAATTATATTATGTGGTTATACAGGTAAGTGTTAATATCTACTCAACAGCATTTTTACTATAAAGTTCAAGTTAATTAACATTTACACAATATCTATATCATCTATCTATCTATCATATATGTAAATATATATATGAGATTAGTAAAAAGTCGATAAAGCATTTTCCGTACATAAAAGGTGGAGGCGTGTAAAGGTACTGTAAGGAAGTGATAGAATAGCCGAGCATTCAGCTGGACAATGAGAAGATGAGATGAGGTCATTTCATGTCCTTCTGAAAATATTTCTAAGAGAAGGTGAGAGGCTTATTTTGAAATTTAAGTTTATTTTGAAATTAGAGGCTTATTATTTTGAAATTGGGAGATTATTTAATCATTTATTTTGAAATTAGAGGCTTATTTTGAAATTAGGAGAAGTGACTGGACAGGTAGAACTAAGTTAATTGAGGGGCCACCATTCTGACACCTACGGCTTAATGGACAAGACTTATGATGTGAAGCCACCACAGAATTATGCTCTTTTTTACACTGAGAAAATACTTGAATACAATTCAAAATCACAATACCTCCTTCACCCCAAGTCTTCCTGAAGCAGTAAATTAATCCAACGAGTGTCCTTTGCCAATATGTCTCTTTTCCTTATTTTTTCATGAACATTTATGCTCTGAGAATGTGTGCATTTGTACTTTTGCACTTGTTTGAGCTCATGTATATGTAAATGTTCATGTGTGTGCTTGGTGCTTATTTATTTATGTATGCATGCCTGTGAATATCTGAGACTGATGTTTGAATCATCCTCAATTCCTCCTCCACACTACTCACTGAGACAAGGTCTCTCAATCAAACCTGATATGGCAAGCATGTTCTGGTGATCTCGATCTGTTTCTCAGGGCTTGAATTACAAGTGGGCTGCCACATCCACTTTATCTTCTAAAAGGTCTCCTGTCCTTTCATGATCATCATATGCAGGAGGAAGAACTCAGCGGCCATTTATCACAGGCTTGTAGCATGAGTGATTTATGACAGTTAAGAATTTGTGTAATTCTTGATATATTTTTTGTTTTACCTATCATTCAGCATTTAACACTGCACACAATTAATTTTAATCATTTAATAAACAATAATACAATAAATGATAAAAATCGACATAATTATTAACTTTCAGAAGTAAACAAATTCAACATGATACCATAAGTAAACAAAAAATCAGCTTTCTGCCCATCTCAATAGATTGACGCAAACAGAGTACAAAAGCGAATAACTGAGAGACTCTTCCTTCTAACTGTTTGAGAGAATTGCTAGCCCAGAAGGAGAAGATGCTGAGAGAAGACTCTACTGTCAAAAGCAACAGAATAATCTGGTTTTTAAGAGCATATGCCGAAGGCACTGCACAGCAGCAACAGAAATGTGTACCTCACAGGCAGGAGAGTAGGAGGAGAGATGTCGAATTTAATGATGAAAGGCCAGAAGGCCTGGTTTTATAATCAAAGCTTTTCTTCCTTAGCCAGTGTTTCCTCAGCTCCAAGTGTTTGGGCATGAGAACAAGGCAAAGAACAAACTCTACTTAAAAGAGCACGCTGAGGACTAGAATCCCTCAGGTCCACAATAAAAGACAGTTCTCCAGGCCATCATAACAAGAAGCCATGGTCAGAAGTGTGCCCGGAAGGGAACCGACAAGGGCATTATTTATATCTTTTGACCTCACCTGTTTAACCTTTCCAGCCTTCCACGACATTCATGCATTATGTCCACTTATAAGAGATGATGCCAGGCTAAATATTTTAGAAAATGGGTGATGGAGTACACTAGAATTTTCTTTCTTTGAAACAAAATCATAAATAGGACCAAAATGTAATATCAGAAATACAAAGGTAAAAGAGGTATTACTGGAGATCTCAGATTTGAAATACTTATCAAGGAAAAATGGGTTTATCTCAGTTCAGTAAGATACTAAATGATTCTTGGATGTCTCAGCATGGAATTAGTGAGAAAGCCAAGCCTGAGCATTTTATGATGAAAAATATTGAACCATTGAAATTTGAGCTGTAAATGAGCAAACTGGTAAAGAGAGGCTGGTGAAAGATTAAAATGCAGAGTAACAAAAACCACTTCTGGGGCCTGCGCAGGGCCACAGCCCATCATATTCCCTGTGTGGTAGAAATAAGATGTGGAAGACATGTATGTCTCTCTTAGGGTCCTTTTTGTTGTCTAGGTTCTCTGGGAGTGTGAATTGTTATTTTTGTTTGTTTGTTTTGTTTTGTGGGGTTTTTTTTTTGCTTTATGTCTAAATATGAGTGGTACATATTATATTTGTCTTTCTGGGTCTGGGTTACTTCATGCAATATGATGTTTGCTAGAACATAGTTGAGCATACGTCTTTGTGGTATGATTGAGCAGCCTTTGGGTACATACCCCAAACTTGTACTGTTGAATTGATGTGGGATTCCCCTCTGTATGTTGTGAATATCATTGGTTAAAAAAGAAACTAGCTTAGGCTGATAGGGTAGAGCAGTACTAGGAGGGGTAAAAGTAAGCTGAACGCTGGGAGAAGGAAGACATAGTTAGAAGCCATGTAGCGCCCTCTGGAGACAAACACCAGACAGAATTTTACCAGGTAAGCCACAGACATGTGGCAACACACAGATTAATAAAAATGGGTTAGTTTAGGATATAAGAGTTAGCCAGAAATATGCTTAAGCTATTGGTAAACAGTATTACAAATAATATGGTTTCTGTGTGATTATTTTGGGAGTCTGGGTGGCTGGGAAACAAAAAGTGAACTAGCAGTCTTCTACAACACTGGGTCTTGAAGTAGGATATTTCCTAATTGTCTGAGAACTCATCATACTAATTCCCAAGGCAGCTGTACTGTTTGCACTCCCACCAGCAATGATGGGATATTCCTTTTACAATAACCCACATCCTCTCCAGTATAAGCTCTCATCAGTGTTTTTGATCTTGGCCATTCTGATTGGACTAAAATGGAATCTCAGAGTTGTTTTGATTTGCATTTCTCTGATGGCTAAGGATGTTAAGCATTTCGTTAAGTTTGTCTTTCAGCCATTTTAGATTTCTCTATCTGTTGAGAGTTTTCTGTTTACATCTGTACCCCAGTTTTTATTGAATTATTTGTTCTTTGCTTGATCAATTTCTTGACTTCTTTGTATATTTTGGGGATCAGCCCTCTGTCTAATGTGGGGTTTGGGAATATTTTTTTCCCATTCTGTAGGCTGCCATTTTGTCTTATTGAATCTATACTTTACTTTACAGAAGTTCTCCAGTTTCAGGAGATCCCATTTATTAGTTGTTGCTTTTAGTGTCTGTTCTACTGGGGTTTTATTTAGGAAGTGGTCTCTGTGCCAATATGTTCAAGTGTAGCTCCCATTTTTCTCTTATATGAGGTTTAGTGTGTTTGGTTTTATGCTGAGGTCTTCAATCCATTTGGACTTGAGTTTTGTACATTGTGATGAATTTTGTTCTTTAATGCATGATCAAAGAAAACTTTGTCAGTTTTGAGCACAAATTTGTGGATATCACAAAAATCCACATCAGAGTATGTCAATGAAAAAAGACCAAATTCTAGTCACCAAATCCTGACCAGTACTCATGACCATTGTCTCTCACTCTAACTATGCACCACAATACAGAAGACGCAGATATGAATGTGTACTTTCAAGCTCTGTCCTTATTTCCTGCAAGCATCTGTTAGTCATTCCATAGACTACACAGAATTCTCATAGGATCTGATCTATTTTCTTATGTATGTGAGATTTTGCTTGTATGTATTATTTGTGCACCATGTGTGTGCAGTGTCCATAGATTCCAGAAAAAGGCATTAGATTTCTCCTTGGAACTGAAGTTGCAGATGGTTGTAAGATGCCACGTAGGCGCTGGGATTGAACCTGAGCCGTCTGACATATAATCCAGTGCTCCTAACTTCTGAATCATCTTTCCAGTTCCAGTAAAGTATATTCTAAGGAATTAAATTTATAAGAAAATTCACTACAATATTTGGAAATATGTTTGAAATCAGTGGTTGGGAATTTGTTTGTAATAGTATGCTCTCAAGGGATAATAACCTTCAATATAGGCAGGGCTACTTGTTTTCATGATGCACCTAGAAGGGGCATCATGAGGCAATATTTAGCACAATGCTCAAAGCAGACTTCATGCTTAGGTTTAAAGTTAGTACAAAATACAGAAAACGGACAGATTAATAACATCATAGCATATACTATGTTTTGTTTGTAGACTTCAATAATATGGGATGAAACATATTTAAGAGGTAAATTTCTCTAAAAGGAGGAATTTCTTGGAGTTGGCTCTTTAAATTACAAATTCTGCTTCAATAAACTTTGTCAGGGAATGATTGATACTAAGAAATACCATCCAATTCAGGGGTAAGCATCAAAGTAGAAAGGGTTAAGCATGAGACAGAACAGTGAGGCTCATTTTAGCCTTTCCCAGGGCAACATCAAATAACAGAGGACAAAAAACAGTGAACACAAAGTTCTGAGAGATAGTGTGACCCAAGGAATGTCCTCTTCAGCAAAGACGCTATGAAGTATGAAAACAAAAGACACAGCAATGTTCGAGACGCAAGCTCCAAGAAAAGATATCAAATTCTAAATTTACCAAGCCAGAAAATGAAAAAAAAAAAGCTATGATTAAAAAAAAATGAGAGTATTATTCAATGTCCACACATACACATTATTTGAAGGGTGTAGTCTTTCGAATAATTTCAACACTGATGTTTCCTTCAAGTATGGAGATAACTAACTAACAGAATCTCTTGAACAGAAACCATGCAGAGAACAAAACCTCTCGGACATTCCTTTAGGAGGGACACAAAGAAATAGAAATTACTTGAAAACATGCTTGAGTGGCTTTGGATCATATTATACATGGTAAAGAATTTCCAATCCATTTTCCATTAATCAGTAAAAATAACACCATAATTTAAAATAAATTAAGACATTATGGTGATTATGCAAACTCCAAAAGCAAGTATGTTTCATGAACCTCTTACTGGTAAAGCTCAAAGCAATGGAAAGGGTAAGAAATAACTCAAAGAGATCGAGGAGATTTGGCTGAAGTCCAGGAGATGAGGAGCTTAGCTTAATTTATGTAACTTAATTGGGAAAGGAAAGTCCTTAGGCAAATGTGATGAACAAGAACATAGCTAAATCTGGATCACTAGTACCACATGCCTCATATTGTCTGTGAAATTTTATACGCTTAAAACATTCACAATTAAATGTGCTACAAATACAAGGTGTACAAAATATATTTGCTCTCTTGATGACATAAAACTTTTGAACATTTAAATGGGCAAGTACAGCTTCTCTATTAAAGAAAGAAACATTAAGGGCATCATGGTCCAAAGTTCTTTTCAGTGACATCTATCAAAGAAAAAGTAATCAGTAAAATAAAAGAAAAATTTACTGTCATCGATATCACTATATTTGAAATGTCTTGATAAGAGCACAAACTATTTATAAGAAACACAATTTCAAATATAAGGAAACTATAATAATTTTGTTTGGGGACCATAGATAGAACATTTATATATTTAATAAGATGCTTGTTTCATGTAAAACATGAATGCATTTATACTGTCCTTATGCTAGCTCATAAATTTAGAATGAGTTTGGTAATGAAACAGCCATCTACATTGAAGGCTGCACTAAATCTGAGGAAGCAAGCAAAGACAAGGAGAGCATATAAGAATGCTAGAGGTATGCTCAATGTCCTTTATTTATGGCTAGAAACCAATTATGAGTGAGTACATCCCATGTTCCTCTTTTTGGGTCTGGGATACCTCACTCAGGATAGTGTTTTCTATTTCCATCCATTTGCACGCAAAATTCGAGAAGTCATTGTTTTTTACCGCTGAGTAGTACTCTAATATGTATATATTCCACACTTTCTTCATCCATTCCTCCATTGAAGGGCATCTAGGTTGTTTCCAGGTTTTGGCTATTACAAACAATGCTGCTAAGAACATAGTTGAACAGATACTTTTGTCATATGATATGGCATCTCTTGGGTATATTCCCAAGAGTGGTATTACTGGATCTTGGGGTAGGTTGATCCCAAATTTCCTGAGAAATAGCCACACTGATTTCCAAAGTGGTTGCACTATTTTGCATTCCCACCAGCAATGGATGAGTGTGCCCCTTTCTCCACACCCTCTCCAGCAAAGGCTATCATTGGTGTTATTGATTTTAGCCATTCTGACAGGTGTAAGATGGCCAAGGACAATCGCACTAGGTTTCGATCCTAATACATGAACTGGCTTTGTGGGAGCTTAGCCTGTTTGGACGATCACCTTCCTGGACCTAGATAGAAGTGGGAGGACCTTGGTCTTCCCGCAGGGCAGGGAATTTGGACTGCTCTTCAGTATTGAGAGGGAGGGGGAATGGAGTGGGGGGAGGAGAAGAGGAGTGGGGATAGGGAAAGGGGAGTGGGGGGAGGGGGCAATATTCGGGAGGAGGGGGAGGGAAATGGGAAATGGGGACAGGTGGAAATTTTAATTAAAAAACAATAATAATAATAATAATAATAATAATAATAATAATAATAATAGAATGCTAGAGGTAGCCCATGTGCAGAGAGAAGCCCTGAGGCTCTGTTCGGAGGAAGCAGTTGCCTTTTCAGATGTTAAAGAGCCAGTTTAATAGACAGGATGCAAAAGAAATTCTTCTATATCTACCATCTCTTTAAAAAAGTGAGTGAGGTATGATCGTACCCATCTATAATCCTAACTTGAGAGGCCGAGACAAGATGACTATTAGTTTGAAGGAAGCTGTGTTAACAGAACAAGAACCTCTCTCAATAACTCAATGAAGATCAAGTTATCTATATCTGTGGCATATTCTCAAACATTTGCAAGCTAAACCACCCTTTTCTGCACTATTATTATCTCATTTCCTATAAATAGGTTGGCATTTATATGTGTGTGTTTGTGTAATTATTTGAGAATTTTATACATAAAATATATTTTGCTTGTATCTCCATCTAACTCTACACAAACTTTTCCTTTGGCACATCACACTTCAAAGTTCCCAGCATCTTTTCAGAGATGTCTACTGAGCTCATCATTTGCCAGTACTCCTCAGTTAGTCCTGGGTGTTTTTGAAGAACGCTTTCATTTCTGTTAGAATTTTGACTGGCTTGATCTTGTGTAGCTTTGCATGGCCACAGCCACTGAGCTCATGAATGCAATGACACCATCGTGTTCAGAAGATATTGCTTTGTGGTAGTTCTCTACAACTTCCAGCTCTTCCAAATTCTCTACCCCTTGCACCACTTGTGAATGAGATACGATATAGATGTCTCATTTGGTTTTGATGTGAAATGTTTCCATCAACTGATGTGTTTGAACACTTAGTCCCAGTTTTTGATGAGACCTTTGAGCAATTGAGTATGTTGGATCTCTAGGGAACTTTCTTTGAAATTCATGGCGTGGCTGGGCTTTCAGTTTCATTTGAGTTTCTTGGTTCTCTGGGATGTAAAGAAACTGCCTGAAATCAAGCTCATTCCAGTTGCCATGTTTTCTATGTCACAATGGACAGGAGGACATTCAATTATGAGGCAATATAAATCTTTCTTCCCATTTGCTGCTTCATGCCAGGTATTCAGCCACAAGGAAACTAAAGAAATTAATCTTTATACCAGTCAATCTGCTGTTTGACTATTAATATAAGAGATAAGTCAAGTTTTTGTCCAAGTCTATAACAAACATTATAATTCACAAACCATAAGAAGGAAGGAAAACAGCACCACAAAGTTTAGAGTGATCTATGTGGAAAAAGCTAAATATTCTGCCAAATAACATAAGCTACCAGGACTTTCTAATATTGCCATTTATCTATCAGCTATAGAAACAAGTGGCAGAAACCTTCAAAGAATCAAGAAAACTCAGTCTAATGCCCATTAAATATTATTTCAGAATAACCTATTAGATAATAAAATTTAACCTACAAAGACAATAAAATCAAATAATCACTGGTATTGAAGACCTGGAATCAAATTGGCTTACTTACAGATATTGATTTCCTGTAATAAGAGAATATTCTCTTCTCTCTCTCTCTCTCTCTCTCTCTCTCTCTCTCTCTCTGTTTCTCTCTCTCTCTGTCTCTCTCTCTCTTCTTTCTCTCCCCACATCGTGTGTGTGCATGTGCAATTAATTCTTTGATATCGTAAAATATTATGACTCATGGAAGTTTGTACTAAACTAATTAAACTCCAAAAATGGTAAAAGAACTTCTCACTTATGAGCTATAGAGGAGAAAGAAAGAGGAGGGGATAGAGGAAAGGGGAGAGAATTAGAGGGAGGGTGAAAAACAGAAAGGGAGGAAGGGAGGGAGGGGAGAAAGGGGAGTAAAGAGGGGTAGTGGAGAATAAGAGAATGTGAGAGTTAATGAGCTGTGTTAAATTGTCCAAGGGATACTGATTCTGAGCAGAGAGAGGAATGTAAGACACTGGCAAGGATCACAATTTATTCAGACCTGTATGTTAAGATGAGAAATGATTTGATTATAGACTACATTTCAGATTTTAAAAGAAAATAACTAATGTTCTTCAAATCTTTAAAAAAAACTTTAGTTTAAAAATGGACAGGACTATCTCACTCAAGAAAATTAATTTTCAATTGACCACCGTATTATCAAGAAGTTAGACAACAGAAGATGAATGTATAAATGTGGCGCACCTTACTGGTGCTATTTACTGCTGTAATAATGCATTTCCATCATTGCATATTGTATTTCTCTGTGTATGTATGAATGTAAAGTATCTTATAATTTTCATGTTGACTGAATATTTCAGTTTCTCTTAGACAATGGGACTAGAAATGTGGGATGATAGAGAGAGCATAGAAATGTTCATGCGGGATGTATATAGCCATCAGAATTTATTTCATCATTGTATTGTTTTGGATATTTCCACTGCCTTCTCAGGAGAGTGGAATTGAGGTCACAGATATATTTTCTATGTGTTCCCTTTCCCCCTTTACTATCAGTACATGCATTGGCTCAAAGGAGACAGAGACATGAAGGTGTGTGTCTTTGACAACCCATGGGAAGCTGTATACTCTACAGAAATGCTCAAACTCTATTATCCTTGAATTTATATGTACTATTCACAGAGACACACAGACATAGACACACAGAACATATGCATATACGCAGCCAAGGGCTTCTCAGAACAACATGCTTTCCACTGTAAAGTCATATATTATTACAGGAAAAACTCGCACAAGTAATCCTGAAGCTGAAAGTATAGACAGAAAGTTGGGACTAAATGTATCAATAATTGATTTTCATATAATTGGTCCCAGCAGTAAAGCTTTCTAAATACATCACTAAATACCATGTTGCACAAAGATGCCCAGCCCCTTGTTGGTAGAAAGAGGCTGTCTAAGGGAATGTTAATCTCCTTCACCTACAGGGAATACAATCATACTCTTAATGATGTCCAGTTTTAATAATTAAATGCAGTGGACAGAAGAACACAACGTAAGAGGTGGTAACCATGAGTACAGAAGGGTAATTCCCATTATTAATGCTGGATTAAAAGTCCCATCGTATCTTTTTACTCTCACTTCTCCACATGAGAAATATCAGTAAAGTTTCAAAAGTGCTCCATTGAAGGTGCTGTTGTTTTTCCTCACTTCTGTGAATAAGCTATATGAATAAGATACTTGCTCATCGCCAAGTCAGGAAATGAATGTTCCAGCATTCACTTAGTAGAACTGAAAAAGCAGCCCTGGAAGCCAATACTTAGTCTCTAACAGTGCTATTGTGTTGTGTTCAGCAACAGGCTCCCCAGGGAACAACGTCTACTGACTGTATCATCTACCAATTTTCGTGGTATAATTACTCCCACCATGGAACACTTTACAGTACCAACGGGATGATGCCACTGCAACACTAGGCTGTGACAATCTGAACCACCAGCTCCCACAGCCTCTGGGAACTGGCTCAGTGGCACAGGAGATTGATTCATTCTTCAACCTGCCTCTTACCAGAAACGTTGATGCTATCTTACTTTGAAGTGACACCCCAGAGAGGAGTACTAATTATTTTTCTTCATTAAGTAAGTATAAGTGGACCAGTTGAGTTTGCATTTACAATTCTGTGATTAAAACAGTAACTAAACCTCAGTAAAGACTTAGCAAAGGAAAGTTATGAAGCTTCATTTAATGACTGTATGAATATCTTCACATAGATAATATGCCACATCCTAAAGTATGCAGTCAAACAACCTAGGTCCTAAAAAAATCGTTTGGCTCCTTCAAAGATATATGAAGGTATTTCTCAGTCAACAGCTTTGCTGAACAAACTGATTTATTTGCTAATCTCAAATATTTCTACCAAGAGCATGTGAATGCATTTTCCCCTTGAAGACTTCAACAAGAGTGACTATAAATAGATATTAATCTCATAATAAACGCATGTTGAAAGAAATTAATTCCCCAAAAGTTTTATAAAGAAAAATTTAGCACAAAATGTCAGTTACATATGATAATAGGCCCATCACTAGCTATTTAAATTGATTATACGTATTTACTATGAGTATAAAAATGTAGAATTGATTATAAAATTAGCAAGAACCTGCTTTGATAAGGCATATGTAAATTAGTCAAATAAAATGTATCATTTGTAAAGCTTATTTATAGTTATATATAATTACACTGGGTTTCGTATGTTGTTATTTATAACCACAATGACTTCCCCTGTTATGATAGGCTTTGATACATAATTTTTTCCTGCATAATGATGGTTACGATTAGAAAAAATATATTCTGATGGCTGCATAAACAAGAATGGAACTAAGGCACTATCCATGGACCTATTAACATGAGGGGGAGATCTTTTATAGTGTTCTACTGTTAACAGAGAACCACAGGCAGCTAATAACTCTTGGATGAAGTTAGTCTCTCCAAGGGATGAGCCCTTTTACTGGTATCCAGCACAGTGAGACCATATACACACAAACAACAAAAACAGATGCAGCTTGTTGCATACATATTTGTGTGTACATGCGTGTGTGTGTGTTCACACACACACAGACATAAATACATAACCAAAATTTAAGGAGGTTAATTACTTTGTACTGATTTTCCATTTGTATTTTATTCAAAAAAGCTTGTCTGAAGATCAGAGTGTAAAAGGTCCCTACTAGTCAGTCAACCTTCTATGCCTGGCGGTGGTGAATCACACCTTTAATCCCAGTAGCCACAACGGTACATACCTTTAATCCCAGTATGTTGGGACCACTTGAAGTCCCCTGGCCTCCAGCTGCTCTTCCCTGCTAGAGATCTTTACTTTCCTTCTGATTTGAGTTACTGAAAGCTGTGTCAAAATTGTTTGCCAGCTCTGCTTCACAAGCACGTATTGCCTTGCCTTGAGAATCAGAGGATAAGGTTTTCACCTGTTGGTCCACCTGACTGTGTTGGGTATATAAGCCTCCATGGTGTTATTCAATAAAGGGCTTCTTACCAGTGACTAGAGGTCTGTGTCTCTGCTCTCTGTCTGTGTGTCTTTGTGTGTTTCAACCTCCAGCTCCTTGCCTGAAGCTTGTGGTAGTGCATAGAGCACAGACAGGCATTGTGTGCTGCACCAGTAGCCACAAGTGTTTGCCACAGAAACCTGGTGGTGCATGCTTTTAATCCCAGTGATGCACACCTTATCTCATCCTTAGAGAGGAATATAAAACGTTAGGAGACAGCTCACAGAGTCTTATTTTGAGATTCCTGGAGGCAGGATTGCCATTTTGGACTAAGATAAAGGTAAGATCCAGTCACTGGCTGTTTTGCTTTTCTGACCTTCAGATTGAACACTAATTTCCATTTCCCAGTTTTTATAAATCGTGTTACCTGACGTGAGTGAAAGAGACATGGAGGGGTATGAAGGAGGGAACCTGGGAAGGACTAGAGGGAAGAAAAAGAGAAGGGAAAGGTAATTATATTTCAGTTTAAACCTTATTTTTTTTCTAAAAGAAAGCTATATTCATGTAACTAAAATGTTACATGAGAGATGATGGAGAAATTGTTTTCATATACTGACTAGTTTCTTACATTTATAAATAATTGTAACACTAAGTAGATAGTTAGGTGAGCCAAAGAAAACAAAGATATAAATTGAAATTAGTGATACAATCAGGCTGTTCCATTGACTTCCTCCTTCATGATCCCTGGTAATAATATAATTAGAGACTTTCAGGTTGCACAAATTAATGTCCTATAAAACCTTAAATGGGGCTAAAATACGGTACACAGGACCTGCAAGGGTCTTATAGTCAACTTGACAGGATCTATAATCACTTCAGAGACAAATTTTTAACACGTCTAGAAGTTTCTAGATAGGAAGGTCCACCATATATGTAAGGAATCCATTCCTTGGGTTGGGATTGCCAACTGACTGAGAGGAGGATGTCAAGCTGAGTACAGCATCAATGTCCCTTTGTTTTCTGATTGTGGATGCGTCTGACCAGCTGCCTCCTGTTCAGGCTGCCATGCCATTCCCACCATGATAGAGTCAAACAGACTGTTGGCCAAAAATGAAAACAGAGCAAACAAACAAATAAACAAATAAATCCTCCTATGGTTGTTATCTGTGTGCCTTGTGATAAAACTAATCTCTTGCATTATAAGAGACTGGTACTTTTTTTTTTTGCTAGATCTGAGAGCCAGCGTTTATAATACAACTTGAAGTCACTTAAAACTGAAGACTAATGGTCTATTGCACACGCAGCCTGTTTGCTTTACCTTACTTCAAGAGAGCGATGTAACAATAAACCTTCTTCAAGAGAGCGATGTAACAATAAACCTTACTTGCATTGTGTTTCCTATATAATCAACTCTGATAATCTAAGCTACTGCATAGTTATAATTTTAATTTAGGAAATCAGTACAATGCATGTACATCACATGCTGAAAGCAGCAAATACAGAGGTTGAAAGAAATCTAAAGTGAGTGTCTACATAAATACCACTGCAACTACATTTGGATATTGGTTGACAAACACTGATGTTTGTAATACTGTTTATTTTTTTTTTCTCTCAGTCATTTGGGATCAGTTGGAGCCAGTGACTTAATCCCTGATAAAACTCTGTCAAAGATTTCTATAAAGTATCCCATTCCTTCCCTCTTCAATAAAGACAGAACAGAGCCTCTTTGAGGAACAGACGTAAATAGACACACACAGAAAAACAGACACACAATCACACAACAGACAGACATTCAAGGGAACAAGCAGCTACATGTTCACAAGACACAATCTTTCATGTAGTCAAACATGCAGACACATACAACAACAGACAGAGGATGAAAGACACAGAAAGCATGAAACAGAGAATTCAAATCTGGACTTGTTGCTTAAATAACTTCCAGTGGGAGAGCTTTTATTTCTCTCTTTATTGTGATATGAATGCATTGCTGGTTACTTGGAATTATCACTAATTCATTTGACCCATGAAAATATTGCTTGTCATCTTGGGAGGATAAAGAATTACCCAATGACCCAAAACTCTGGGCACACATATGAGTGATTATCTTGATTAAGCTAGCTCTAGGCTTTGCCTATGAAAAATTGCCTTGATTAAGCTAATTGGCATTGTAAAAGCCATGCTAAAATTGGGCAGCACAATTCAAAAAGATTTGGTTATTAACGTAAAAAGGGGAAGGCCAGCTGAGCATCAGTGGTAAACATTCTTGTCCTCTTGACTATAACTGCAGTATGAACAGCTCCCTCAACCTCCCGCCACCAGAAATCCCCTACTATGTTGGAAAGTTCCCCTGCGGCAATAAAATATACGCTTTCTCCAGTAAGTTGCCTTTGTCAGAATATTTTATCACAGATACATGGACATTAGCTAAGATCCTTTCTTTCCTAAAGTCACTTTTTTAAAGTATTTTGCCACAGCAACAGGAAAAGTAACTAACATGGTTCAAGAGTCATTGGTAGACCTATGGCAATGCAATCTTAAGAAATGAAATGAGATAAGCCTATGCAGTTATGGTATTTAAAATTTATGGGTCTGGCCTTGTTTTCCAAGTGCCAGCTGGGATGTGGTACACCTGGTAACACCCATCAATTCTGCTTTCAAACAGATAGGAAACATGGGATTCTGGCACTTACTAAGGCTTCAGTAGAGTAACACTGATTCATTGACTTTCCTGATTATTCTGAACCAGTTTTACCATATCTATCCAAGGAATTGGGACTGATCAATACCAGGACTTTGAGAATGTTTTTCTCTAACTGGGTAGCTCTTTAGAAGGGTTCACGTTCTTCTTTCCATGACGACCTTTGTCATTCAACCACTTTCATTTGAAAGTCTGAGATTGGTTTAGGTTGAGTTATTAGTCTCAGTCCTCCAAATCTGCATTATATAGCCAAGAATGGCACGGAGTTTCTGATTCCCCTGCTTCCACTTCCCCTGCTTCCACTCCCCACATGTGGGTATTACTGGTGTACATCACTAAGACTACCCAGCAGTAGAAAACAATGTCTGTCTACCTCTCTCCTCTCTCTCAGCCCTCTCTCTCATTTGAGGTGATTTATAAGTACTTAATGCCAATAAGGCTATATATATATATATATATATATATATATATATATTACCAATAAAGGTAGCATTTATTGTATTAAGCCTTATTTACTGATCAACGTTACACAGGTGAGAGTTAATATAATAAGAAAGAATATAATAGAAGGAAGCTGGAGCTCAGAAGGTTTATCTATTATCTTTTTCTCTACAATGATTAATATTCTAGCAGGTTTATATGATAAATATTATGATTGATATTATAAGATAAGGAACACAAATGTTTTTCAAAATCTATATAATCAAAATTATTTTTGTTTTGACTTGATATTTATGAATTGTTTTTTCATAAATGCCTCTCCTCCATCTCTTTTTTTCTGATAGTATATGGGAATTCAGTAATAGACATACTTGCTTGAAAACAACATTGTTATTATAATTTTTGGAGGCAGGGTCTCACTTTGTAGCCACGAATGGCTTAGAAATTGTAATATATCCCCAGCAGACCTCAAACTCAGAGACCTTACTGAATTTGTCTTCCTTCACAGAAGTATTGGAATTAAAAGCATGTGCTAGGATGTTTTCCTTACTGAGTAATGAAAATGGAATATAGGTAATCTTTAGCTTTAAAATATAACTCAAGGCTTCTATTTTTCTGAGTTATTAGTATTGCTAAGACAAGTTAAATAACCCTTTTTGAGGTCAACTATTATATTTCAAGTAGTTTGTCAAATGACACAGAGGGAAAAATATAATAGTAAGTTTTATTCAGTCAATGAGTTCATCACCTGTTTTGTGATGCAAGGAACCAATAGCTGAGTGGGGATGAAGATGAAACTATGGGATTTGATTCAGTGGTCAGAGTAAGAGTACTTTAAACAAGTAAGAAGCATAATTCCTGTTTTGGAGTTTGTTGTTCCAGATGTCTCCTCAGTTCATCATGTCTTAAGTCTATTGAGCAGATTGAAAACATTTCCAACATATCTGTAAGTTGTACATAGCAGTTACCTACCATTGGCTTGGCCTAAGTCAATGGTAGGCTTGGCCTATCATAAACAACTTGACAGATGAAGACACACAGTTAACACATAGTGAGCTAGATAGAGGAAGACATTCAGTTAAGATCTAGTGCTCTTTTACTGAGAAAGGAAGAGAATATTAACCAGTTCCTTCATAGTCTCGAGTAGGAATTTAAACTTGTTCAGTTTGTAAGGATCATTGAAAGGACTTATATCCGGTATGTCTTTAATTTAGAAAGGTCACTGTTGCTGAAAGGATGAGAGAGAAAACTAAGTGTATATGGGCCCTGAGCAAGTAGGAGCCAACATTACCATGAGAAGAACTTGTTAGGACGGTTCATGAGGAACGAGGGAGAGAGTCACAGCACAGGTGTTATTAAAAGTTTCCACAGTTACCGTTTTATTCAATTCTAGGAATTTTTATTTTCTTTCTTAATTTCTCCCTTGACCCAATTTTCATTCGGCAGTGTGTTGTGTAACTACCATGAATATTTTCACGTTCTGCCATTCTGCAGTTGCGCATCTCTACCTTAATCCTTTGTGGTTAGATAATATGTAGGAAGTTATTTCATTTGTCCCAAATTTGTGGGTTGATTGCAGAGAAAGTTCCAAAGGATTCTAGTTTAGTGTGTAGTTCTTGGATTGAATGTTCTGTAGATGTCTATTAGGCCCATTGGATTTACTATGTCATTTAGTTCAAGAGTTTCTTTATTTTGTTTTGTCTGTATAACATATCTGTATGTGTGAAAGGAACATTTAAATCACCTACTGTTGAGTTGAATCTTATTTTTAAATCTAATACTGTTCTATTTTTTTTATTTGTTTTTATTGAGCCTAAATATTTCTCTGCTCCCCTCCCGGCCTCTCCCCTCCCTTTCAACCCTTTCCCAGGTTCTTTTATAAAATGGTGGTCCTGTGTTTAGTCCATAAATTTTTAGATTTACAACATCCTCTTGATGAATGCTTTTTCTTTAACATATTTAAAATATGTTAAATCTCTTCTGACTTGTCTTGGTTTGAAGTCGATTTTGTCAGATTCTGGAATAGGTGTGCCTACTTTTTATTGTTGCATTTACTTGGAATAACTTTTTCCCTTTTCCCTAAGGTGGTATCTGTCCTTGATTGTGAGGTGAATTTCGTGGAGGTGAGGAAACACTTGGCAGTAAGGAAAGTGTGTATGCGTGGAGGGGGGATGACAAAAATGTCCCATCTCAGGCTGAGTACCATTTAGGACTGAGCACTTGGTCCCTTATTCTCAGCACTTTTACCAGCTATGCATCTGTTCATTGACAACTGTCCAAGCTCAAAGAAGTTTCTCTGACTGAATTAGAGAGCAGCCTGCATATTTGGGTATAAAAATAAATGTTTATAAAGCAGTTTGACAACATGACCATTCAGCAAAATTAAAAGGGCAGATTGGACTGTAAGACCTCTGATCTCCCCAGCCATGGACTTCTCACAGAGATAACAGTGCCAAGTGTAAAACTCCTTCCTATTAAGAAGTCATCAACTCCAATCATAAAGTGGTTGGTTACTTCTTAACATTCATTTTGATTTTGTATCTAGTAGGTCATTAGTGTGATATGCAGGGTCTGGTCCTGAGTAAAACTGCCAATGCCTCAAAACAGCTCTGTACTGTGAGATGTGACTGTTTCAAATGTAATAATAATTCAAGTCTTATATGAGTTTTGTTCTTAGCATAGAATCATGCATAACAAAGACTAAACTCAAATTATTCTAGCATATCCATGCTCTTCTGTTTTCTGTTCTATTCAGAAGTTATTCTGTGTATTCTAGAAGTTTTCTTTCTGGAAGATAGTTGCTTGACAACCAACCATTGGGTATTAAGTAATAAGGTGGGAGATAGTATGTATGTAGGAGATTGGTCACTGGTAAATGTCTAACAGCTGACTTTTAGAAGAGTACTAATGGGAAGGTAGAGTTCTGGCTCATAATATTTCCCTATTTTCATGATGTAAATACTTTCTGCAGGGCTAATTTCAAGCCATTGTCTTATGTAACCCAATATGAATTTGAAGGAGATGCCCAAGGGGTCAATTCTAACACTATCACAAATTTTATCATAAGCTAAATGTGTCATCAGCAGTTTAAATAAAAGTGGGGGATTAAGAAATAATGAATCATCTAGTCTTGTCAGTAGGCAAATTGTTAAAGAGGATGAGGCAGAATGGATAAAATCTTCAAGCCAGCCTGGGCCACATGTTATTGGTCATTGTGTTTGTCCCAAAACACAGAAGACTGAGGCAGGAGGACTGCTGTGAATTTGAGGTCAGCCTGGGACACATGCCAAGCTCCTTCAGAACTAAAGGAAAGGAAAAGATAAATTTTAAAGGTTGATTGACAATCTTAATATATGAGCACTAATGTTTATAGAATTTAATTTTTAATAGCAACTATAGTATTAATATTGAATTATAGTTCCAGAAAGTTGAACTACTAGTTCCTGAGATCTATTATGAAAGGTTTTTGTATATGTGTGGATTGGAATCAAAGATATAACTTAAGTCATACAGGAAAAAAAATTTGAAGGGAGAATTTAGTTTCAATACAAAGCTCCTGCTCTCTGAACAGTGTTAGTCTGTGCTTTAAGGTAATGGAACTTTAGCAGCTTCACAGGATGGGGCTTTCTACAAAGGCTGCACCTTGATTCTTGCTGATTTACATTTCCTCCAGACTTGTGGTGTATGACAGTCAGAATAGCCTGTGTGATTCATCCTTAGCATAAAGATCAAGAGTTGTTTTGCTCTAGGGATGAATGAAGATAGCAGAATACGCTTCTGATGATGACGATTGTTTCCACGGCTACTGCCTGCGAAGCATTTGTAAGTTAGCTAGCTCCTCGTGTTTTCCACAGCTCACACTAAAGGAAGGCAGCTAATTTTAAGCATGAAATGAATATGACAACCTTTGTCTGTCGTCATTTAGAAGGTGGTTTATGGCACAGGATGGCCTTTAAAAATGAGAGTGGGTTTTATAATTTGCAATGTAATATATTAAAGTATATAATATTTCTGGGTTGCTTGATTTAAAAATATCTTACAAAATAAGTGAGAAAAATGATTAAGACATTTTCAGGCATGTTTTACACTATACTTAGAAATATTTATTTTCTTATGAGTTAAATTGATAGTATTGACCCTCCCTTTTAGAAGGTACTGTATAATACATTAAGTGATATAATCCGTGTAGCTCCTTGAGACAGGATGCTGTCAACCTTCTTTATTTGTGTTATCACTCTGTATTACATCATACACATTGGTGGATATAGTCTTGGGAAAGTTGGAATGTAGATTTCAATATACAAGAGAAAAGAAAGGAATAAACCATTCAAACTGAGGCTAATTCACACTCCAACTGAGTTTTATTTTTGAATTACTTTATTCCTTTTACTTTGTTCACTTTGTGTGGGCACAGTGTACAGCTACTTGCCTGCATGTAAGTTGATATAAATGCTAGTTTAATCAGCTGACAGCTAATTTACATGGTTCTTTGGAAAAGTCTATTTATAGCGATGTCTCTATTTCTGAATTTGTATTCTATGTATAAATGTATAATGTAATAATTATGACATTCTACTTTGGAGTAATGTAAACTTGCTATTTTCAAATACCTACTACTTTCTTCTAAATTTTTGTAGTAAAAAATGGAGAAAATGGAAAAGTTTGACATTGAAAAAACTAAGAACTGGAAGCTAAGTAAATACAGCTTACCAGACATAAGCCATATTGGTAATAAGTGCTTTTGATATGTGTTGAGAATGCCTTTTTACTTCTACAAACCCCTTCTACATCATGCTTCCTTGTTGTAACTACTAGAAAAACCGCATTCAGTTGAGTGACATCATACAGAACACAAGCCCTATAATCCTCAGTACTTTCAAGGTTAAAAAAAGCAAGATATGTCTGAGAAATTTTAACAACCAAGAAAATCCATGAACGTAGAAAAGTGAATACACACACACATACACACACACGCATGCACAAAGACATACTTTGTTGTCTTAGATAGGGTCCTGGAGTAAGAAAAAGATAACAAGGTAAAAATGAGGAGAAACCTCATTTTCTTGGTACCTCATAATGCCCCCAAAATGGACATTAATAATACAAGCCGCTTGTTTGTTCCAGGCTGCTCAGATCCAAAATAACTACACAGAAACTATATTATTTAAATCAATGCTTGGTCCATTAGCTCAAACTTCTTATTGGCTAACTCTTACATCTTAATTTAACCCATTTCCATTAATCTGTGCATCACCTCGAGGTTGTGGCCCAACAGCAAAGTGTCAGAGTAGCTGGCAGCGGCTCCATGGTTTCTCCCTGACTCTGCCTTCTTTCTCGCAGCATTCTGTTTAGTTTTCCCCACCTAGCTTTGTTCTACCCTATCAGGCCAAGCCAGTTTCTTTATTAAACAATGGTACTCACAGCATACAGAGGGGATTCCCACAACAACCAAGTCTCTGGGAACATTGTGGAAAAGATAACAGAAATAATTAAGAGTCAAGAATGAGACATCTTATGAAATATCTTCTAGAAATGTCACGACTGTCACACTCATGAACTCATGGCAGCTGTGGATACTTGCACATAAACTATACAAAACTAAGTGAATAAAATTCTATTGTAAATGAGAAATGTACCATCTAGGCCATATGTACTTTTAAAGATCTATTGACAGTTCCTTATTCCTGTAGGGGATAGAGCCACTGGTATATTTCCCATGTTCTAGTTCATGGCCTGACACCCATTCCTAATGGACTAGTATTAGCAGAAGGAGAAGAAAGAAGAGGAAGAGGAGGAAGAAGAAGACAATATGAAGCTGAAAAGGAAATATATGTTATGAAGATATGGGGGAAATTGGAAGGGGAAATGGGTAGGTATGGTCACATTTTATTGTATAAATGTACAAAACTCTTGCTAATAAAATAATCATTTTGAATTGTAAAAGAAATTAAAAAGAAAGACATTTTTACAAAAAGTAAATGAGATAAAAGCATGAAACTACTGATAAATAAATATCAACTATTATTTTTAGCAAGCAGCTGGATTTTCAATATAATACCACCATGAAAACAGAATTACAACTGAAAATCTCCTAATGAGTCCAGTGCAGATTAATCTTTTCTTAGTTCTGCTTGTATATTTACATTGACTATTAGCCTGTTTGAGCTCTCTAAAATTCCTCATATAAGAAAGCTAAATGCCGGGCGGTGGTGGCGCAAGCCTTTAATCCCAGCACTTGGGAGGCAGAGGCAGGCGGATCTCTGTGAGTTCGAGACCAGCCTGGTCTACAGAGCTAGTTCCAGGACAGGCTCCAAAACCACAGAGAAACCCTGTCTCGAAAAACCAAAAAAAAAAAAAAAAGAAAGCTAAATAAATATACTTAGCATTTATCCTTAAAACTCTTATTTTCCTTAATGTTCCAATTTCAGTTAATGAATAACTCATTTCTCTCCAAACACTTATATCATAGAGGCTGTAGGTTATACTCAGTAGGAGGGAGCTTGTGGAACACATTTAGGACCCTGCGTTAAATTTCCAATTCTGGGGAGAAAAAAACAAACAAACAAACAAAAAACCCTAAGATTTGAACATAAGTGTAGCACTTGCCCCTCACAAAAGAAGTTTCTTTTTTACAGAAAACAGAGACCATTATAGAAAAACAATAGGCCATAATGTAAAATCAGTGGCTCTTGGGAATCCCAGCCCCAGTGGATAAACTTACAACACAACTCCTCCACAAAGAATAATGCAGAATATGGGGTGGAAAGGCTGTAAGAGATAGAGGACCAAGAATTCACAGAACCCCTGATACCTCAACAATACAGCTGCCTAAAAGAGATGCTAAAAATGATATGAATAGATATGCCAAAACAGAAGAGGAAAATCCCATGGCTTCCCTAGATGAAGAAGTAATGGCAATTCATGACTTCTGAGATAGGGGCATACCTTTCCCAAGGATGAACCTCCTAACTGATTATCCAAGACAAAGTGGTCTTAGATAGAAAGAAAATACACACAAGTCACACTACAAGGACTCAGTAGGTTGTATGTGTGTATACACACACATATATATGTGTGTGTGTGTGTACATATGTGAAATACAAAGAGACCATCAATTTGAGTGGCAAAGAGGAGAAGTGGAAAAGGGTTCAAAGGAAGGGTGTGGGAGGGGTTGGAGAAATGATGAGAGTGATGAAAATGATATAATTGCTGTTTAAAATTTAAAAGGAATGTAATAGGTCATTTTACCACTACCTCTGAAGCATACCTGGATAAGTTGTTATTACTGTTCTTCGATTGTTCCTATATTATATAAACAAATACGAAGTAGCTCTATAAAATTCTGTTTCTTGAAATAATCTTCAAAATTAAGCTTACTTATCTGTATCTGAATTGCCTTGTCTTCTACTCGAAAGGAATATTGAAAACATTATGACATCATAAACTACATTTCTGGTCTATTAATATCTGTAATTCTGTCATCCTCTTTCTTCGAGTTACTAGTCCTTCCTCTCCTACTTATATTTAAGTCAATTGCATATATGTGATGAACATACACACACATGCTTACACACATAATATAAATAATATTTTATATTTGTTACAATTCTCATCAATTATATTTATAAAAATTGACTTATTCAAGCTGTGTTCCTAGGCTAACCCTGAATCATAATCTTCTCAACTGCTGACACAGACTTTGGCCAGTTCTCTCCCTTGGAGTGTCTCTGACACACACTGTTCTAAAGTTGTTCTTACTAGAGCAGTGTTCTTATGATATTACCACTCAGTCTGAAACATTCAATATTCAGTTTTCCTTAATGACTGACACAGAGACTTCACATGATGTTCCCTTACCCCAGCATGTAACCTTTTTTTCCCCCTACACTTGTACTAAGATACAAGAAATTATCTGGGACTTCTTGAGATGACTTTGCTAATGGTACTCCTGCTATACATGGAATGCCCTACTCTTGTGAAGAGTCTGAAAATCTTGCAAGGCTCCTCATTCATTCTTCTTTTTTTATTTCACAAAGATGGGTATATAAATGAATGAAACTGTCACTATGTCTGAGCTTGTGAGAGTCCAGCATAATGGCAACAGCTGAAAAAAATAATTGCTTGTCATTATGAGGACTTTATGATGGCCAAGTTAGATGCGATGTGGAAAAACATATGCGACTTCTTTCACATATTCTTCATTAATTCATCATAACCAAAGAGACTGAAGTTACACTTCTCATCACTAAAGATAACATTTGTATATTTCAGTATCAGTAGTAGTATATATTATAGCCTGATTCAGCTTTACATTTCATGGATTATGAGTTAGCATTCTATAACAATCACTTCTCATGAAACCAGTCTTATTTGTTATGGTACATACACTGGGTAATGAGACAAAAAGAGAAAATTGTTATGCTGTTTCCAGAGTAGATTGGCCTTCATGTTAAGAAACATAACTACACGATTATGCTATATACTTTTACTTTCTTGTTGACCTTGGCATTTGCTATATCATGTTTATAAGCACTATGAGTAATTTGTTACTAGAATGAGCATAATAAAAAACACAACCATGACAGAATGTTAGAATGCTAACCCAGAAGTCACATACATACATATTCCTAAAGTACTTATGAAACAAATGGCATTCATTTGTCTATTTGTACTGAAATTATTTGCAGGAAATATGATTCTTAATTCCTGTCTTCATTGTAAACACTGTTAAGGTAAAGGATAGGTCTTCTCCTGGTTCATTCTTTTCATAGTATCTGGAATGTGTTTTGCTCATATTAGATATTCAAGAAAAGTAGTTAGGAAAAAGAATATGAGTTGGTCATAAATGGGCTTCAAGCCTCTGCTCTGCTGAAATATTTCCCTATAAGTCTATAATCCAAATCTTTCACATTTAAGATGACATAGTGAAACAAAGAAGGAATTGACTTCATATTTCTAATTGTTAATAATGTAACAAGTCATTACCTTGTCTCTATAACACTGCCTAAATAGAAGCAAGCCATCTGCAGTTTTGAGAATAAAGAAACCGCAAATATGAGAGAAGTTGTAAAATATCTAACTCTTCTCAGAGATGACAAAAGTATAAACATTGGCAAAGCACCTTCTGGAAAATGACTCATGGGGTTAAATACTTCACTGACAGCATTTCACTCTGGATGAAGAAAGTTGTTGCACATATAAATCTTTCTACTGTAAATGAAAGGTGGCTAAGAATGTCTCCCCTCATCATTCTTACTTCTCATTATTTAAATGGCCATGTGACTTGTGACCGCAATGTATAAGTCACATGATCTACATTAAGCAGCAATATTAGTTCAGTATATAAAATACACTTAGTATCAATGCTCTGAGAAATCCAGGCACCATCCATTCCTCTAAGGAAGGAAATACTTTCCTAACTGCCAAATTTAACTGGTCTTTAAAACAACATGCACCACATGGTATGGTAGAAACACAGTGAGTGTGTGCAGAGAAAGAATCCTATGTATACACATACTAAAGCAATGCACCAGGCAAGTACAGATGATATTGCTAGAGTTGCCAGCAATGAAAAGCTAATAGGTTGCAACTCTCACAGGTCTACTCTAGACTTGTGTTCAGATGTGGATAAGATGTATCTCAGAGGGTTTGTAAAGTAGCAACTGTCCCATATGTCTACAGGGCAAAGTATTGTGGAAAGGTAAGTCCACCAGAGAACACCACCCAATTACTCTTAAAGCTAAAAAGTAAGACTTTATTACTAGCCCATGGCTGCACAGGAAACTTGTTAGAATCATGCAGCCCTTCGACTTACAGTTCTTTGTATTTTAGCCACAAAACATCACATTCTGTTAGGCACACAAGCAAAACCATTCTTGCTAACTCTTGTCAGTTCCATGTAATTGGGATGATACATGAAATATAACTTGTGGGAGGCTTCCTTCTACATATAACATGTTTAAAATTACTGAGGCAATTAACTAGACCTGGTCCTAGAATGCAATGAGATTAGCTACTCGAGAGGTTGAGGCAGTAAGAGAGTTCAAGACCAGCCTGGGCAACTTAACACAGTACAGTCCTGAATGAAGTGAAAAAAGTAGGGGGGCATGGCTCTGCATGTGAGGAAGACCCAAGATTAAATCCCTAACACCAAAAATGTCAAATGAATTAATGATTAATTAGGTAATTAAATTAAAACACTATAGCTAAAAATTGGGGAGTTATTTGACAGCTTTTGATAGGGAAAATGATAGGATCTGATTTGCAGGTGGAAATGTTTGAAAGGCTTCTTGTTCTGTTGTGGCTGACAATGATCTATATGGCCTGTGACCCCATCAAGCAGGTGATAAATAATGGCATTTTGAAGAAACTAAAGAATAAACGAATGAAGAAATAGTAGACAAGTTAGAGAACAAGATGGATAGGGTCTGGTAATACTTATGTGTGTTATGTGGGAGGCCAGAGTGGTTAGGAGGGTTCTTGTATTTCTTGAATAATCAGAGGGACATTGTAATGTATAGCACACTGTTAGGTGACCTTGGCTAGGTTGGAGGTGACAGAAAGTGTTGAGAAACAAATTGACTAAGGTTTTTGCACAGAAACACCCAAATATATGTAGTCAATACAGAATGGATGTCAACATTGAGATTGGGACTATAATCTAACCTGTACTTTCATCTTGGCATTTCTGCAGGATCAGGGGGGCAGCTGTACATTAATAATTGGTTCCAGACAGGTTACTTTAAGCAAAGAATGTGAATATCTTACACTAGATGTTTCCCTTGAAGGAATGGGTGTGAGATAGAACAGAAGAAGTTCAGTGTTGTTCACAGTCCAGGGTAAGTTAATTGGATATTTGTTACCATTTTTGTAAACATGGACAACAAAACTTCTAAGTACTATGGATACTTATAAATACTAAGGATCTTTCTTGCCTCAGTCTTATTTCTGGAAGGACACTGTGATGATGTCACTATGCTACTCTAGAAAGTTGGATACCTTGAAGAAAAATTAGAGGGAAAAACACATTTATTCCATACTTCTGTCTGAGTTGTTGCTGAGACTTATCTAGCAGCAAGCCATTCCTTGTATCTACTGACTTGCTTTTCTCAGTCATTTTTTGGCTATGGCCACCAGACCAGGTAGTATAATTTCTGACCAGTTGGTGCTCCAATAATTTCACACTGACTGAAGTGCTGGAAATGTGAATTTAGAAAGCCACCCCCATGCCATGTGTGTTCAGAAACAGATGATATTCTACATTTGGCTCTGCCTAATCCTAAACAAGATGAAGCTTTGCTTGGTTTATCGTCTTAACCATGTCACATTTTCTGAGCTCCTCTCCTTCTTTGTCCTTACTGCTGCATTTTTATTGTCTGAGCCTATTACTACAGTAGCAACAGAAAAAGTTAGTTTTTTCTTATTTTTTTTAATTTTGAGAGTAAAGAGTTCATCCATACTCACTTAAGCATGAAAGAATTAGGAAATCATTATCCTAGCAGTGAAGACATGTTCTGATTTTGACTCTGCACCTAGAGCTTCTTTCGTTATCACGTGCAAACATGCAATTGTCCAAAATGAATCTCAGTCCCTTCAACCTAGGTAATTGCCGCATATATGCTCTATCTTCACTGATTTCATAAAGGCTGATACCTCAAAAAGGGTGAGTTACAGATCTACGGTGAAAATGGTTTCCTGCGTGAAACTTTCACAGGTGTCTGTGAAGGTTATCTGTACACAGCTCTAAGAACACTCGTGTCCATAACATAAAAAAATCCTGATGGAGTTTACAGACGTGAATGTGGTGATCCTGATGCTAGAGAACCACGGGAATGTCTTAAGGCATGAAAGAAACAGAGAAGCCTCTATCGCTTGGGGGCTGTGAGATTTTGGGTAGATAGAAATGATTTCCATAGAGTGTTTCCTCTGCCTAATCTAATCAGCTAAATTACCGAAAACACAGAGTAAATGGAAACATCTTGAATGTGAAATGAAATGTTTCCTATTTACTGGAATATTTCCCTCTTCCCTCACCCTCTTGCTAGTAAATTGACTATAACTAAGCTTTATTTCGTTCCAAAAATTAGAGTTTTAGAAGCCTATAATTAAGTAAAAGGCAAATATTAGACAATAAAAATGCATTACTTAAATCCAAAATTATCATCAAATATCTAATATTAATTAATAAGTAGTCATTATGTATAATTTGGCTAAATACCCCAAAGTAATTTACTTAAAAATGAGAAATGTAGTTCAGATTCGTGTTCTGAGCTAGCAAAAAGCACAGATGCTCAATTAAACCACTAAATATTGGAATTTAAGCCAAATCTGTTGTTTTCTGACAATAGAAACTACAAAGTATAGTGATTTCAGAACTCCCAAAAGTTAATGGTATGGTTGGGACCTGAACTTCAGATCCACCTGTAATCTATTAGAGCCTCCACGCCTCTCAATTCACATCTTTCCTGTGGAGTGAGACTGGTCAGATCATCCCTTATGTTCAAGCCGTTATTATAAACTGAATGGCAGCATTTGACTCTTTCATGTTTTGGGTCTTCAATGAGAAAGAAGGGAATACGTAAAATAATATTTCTAAGATAAATGCTACACCTCAGTTACATGCATATGCTGGGGCATACATCGGTGTGTGCATGCTGAAGTGGGTATGGACCTTGGGTATGTCTTTGTGAATGTGTGTAAGTTTGTATGCATGTAAGAAAAAAAGAGAAGGGGGATGAATCATAGTCAGAGAGTCAGGGAGAAAGAAGGAAGAGGAGTTAGGAATAGAGAAAAATGATCAGGTAAACTTGGGAGCCATACTGCAAAGAGCCTGGCTGTAAATTTCAGGATGACATTGAGAAGGAATGAAACCTCTTGTAAACCTAGAATTTTAGGTGGACTATAAATTGAATCTCCGGGATATCTTTGAGCTAGGTGAGTAAATACACAGAAATTTTCAGAACAGTGTAGTTCTGAATGCAATTATATTATTTTATGGGTGATATATATATATATATATATATATATATATATATATATATCCTAAATATAACGACACCGTACGTTGCTTAAAGACCTTTGAAAGAATCTTGCATTTTCAAATCTCACATTATTGTTAATCCCATGAACGATGCTGGTGAAAACACCAACCATCCATACAGTTGCCAAGGTCACTGTGATTGATGTCCAACAGCACCAGCAAGTTCTAGAATAATAGTGACTCTTCATAAACTTACCACCAAGATATTGGCACAGCATCCTGAGCATTAACTAGTTTCTCTGCTTTTATGTAGTACCTTGCAAACAAGGACAACACACAAGTCTTTCAAAGCAAACCAGCAATGAAACTGCCAACTCAAGGCCCCTTTTTAAGACAGGTCTTTTGAATGAGTGCAGCGGAATGAGTTGAAAAGCAGAAAAAATTCTAGGAAGACAGTGACACAGAGGAAGAGGATGCAGCTGAAGGAAAAGGAAGCAATACTCAAATGCTAAATGAAGTTCTTTCTAATCTATTTCCATTTAAGCTCTGTAGAAATGGACTACCCTATACTATGTTGTATAGTTACAACTGTAACTAGGGCTCTGACTCTGTCCTAGAATCACTGGTGTTAAATCATCAACACATTGGATTGTACTAGTCTAAAGATGAGGTTGTCAGTTTTTAAGGTCGGCAAACGCTCTCTGAAACCTGTGTATTTGAAACATCTTCATTATCTGCTTATTGTATTGTCACTTGTCTCATGCAATGAACCAATTATAAATGTTGGAAATCTGCTTATTCCTGGGTAGATGCTGAATATTAAGAGAAAACATATCTACCTAACCAACTACGGGGCATGTGAGACTGTTGCTTCTTAATGTTTACCAGACTAGACAGATTAGGTAAAATGAGAACACTCTCAAGATGTGTTTCTAGGTTTGTTCAGAAAGGAAACAGATGGTGCAGAGACACTGAGGAGGTGGAGACACCTGCCTGGAACACTGAGACGGCAACAGCTACGCCCTGAGAATGCAAGGCAAGAAAAAGAAGGTGTATAGGCAAGCTTCCAGGACTCTGGCTGTAATTGGGTGGATTGGGGTGAATGTAATCCCCCCTTCTTTCTCTCTCTCTCTCTCTCTCTATCTATCTCTATCTCAAAAAAGTTAAAGATTCTAATGATAAAGTCTACACACCTTAGCAAGTCTAAACCAGAAAACCATAAGCATGAGGAGCAGTGAACCGTCGATAGCGTAGGAGATTCTGGCAAAAACAAAAAAGTCAAAATTTTAATGTGTAAGGAAAATTTACATTAAAAGTGATCAAATTCATAAGGAAACAAAGTAGTGAGCCTGTAATTTCACACAGAGGGTAAAAATTGTTATAGAAATGAAGATAGTCAAGTGAGTAGTTGGCAAAATAGCATACTCAAAGTGACTAAAGAATTGATTTTCAAAAGTATAAGCTATTACACATACATGCAAACCAAAAGTATTAAATATAAACCAAGATGTGTAACTGAAGACAATAAAAACATGATCTCAGATAAGAGGAAACACAGTAGGAAAACACAGAGACAGGGAAGGTATGTGTCTGCAACAAGCCCTGGACTATTAACATGAGCAGAAAGAGGTTCACTTGTGTTTATAGCTTTAGGAGTTTCAGTTCATGTGCTGTTGTTCCATTATGTTTTGTCTCTGGGACAGCAGAGGAAGCTGATCTCCTTGTGGCAACCAAAAGAAATAAGGAGATGAAGGTTCCAATAGCCCAAACACCACTATTGACCTAACTTCCTCCCATTAGGCCCCTCCTCTTAAAGATTCTTCACCCTCTCATGTGGCACAGAAACTGGTAGACACATCCTAACACGTGGGTCTTACAAGACAATTATCCAAGCCAAGAGGTGCATACGGTAATGATAAGTAATAACCTTTCATAGGAGGAGGAGGAGGAAAAGCGGCAGAGGAAAAATAAAAATAAAGAAAACGGGACCTTATATATAAAGAAAGGATGCTGGGAATATTTCAAATTTCAAATGAGTATCTTTAGAGATTAAAATTTGTCATGTGAATTAAAAAAAAACATAGCTTGAATAGTCATAATAGCCAATGACTAAAGAAAATAATAATAAAAAAAATCTTGACAACAAAGTCTGATGACTTGCTAAAGTGGGTTTATGCTGGCAGCTGGTGTCAGACCACTCAAAGGGAACAACAGAACCCAGGACGAAATGGAATAATATTTTTAAAGTGCTGAGAGCAAACAACCGCTTGTCTTCCTCTGCCTGGTTGGTTGTAAATCACTTCCCAGACTAAGGATATAAATATATCTGAAACAAAAGCAAAGGGAACCTTCTGCTGGCTGATCCTACCTGGAAACAAAACACGCAGAAGAACCCTAGAGGTGTGCATTAAGACTGTTGAAGCTGAGCCACTAGATCGTGTGGAGGAAAGGGGAGTAAGGCAACTGGATGGCGCGTCCCTAAATCTAAATAAACATCCCTAATACGGAACAAACAAAGTCTCACTGACTACGACACAGAAAACGTGGCAAGTCTAAGAAAACACAACGGAGAGAAGAATGAAAAGATTCTAATGGTCGTTTCTGGTTAAGAGGCCAGAAGAAACACTAAGAAAGTCAAATTTTGAGTTTGGAAATATGTATTCACTAAAAATCCCTTGAGACTTTCTCCAGGTGAATGAGTGATTCACCTGGCAAATGATTCACGAGGTAAACAAGTGTTTACTTCAAACAAGTTAGGGGAACTCGAGTATGACAATTAAAGGCTCTTACCACCGAAATTTTGAATGGGGGGTTGGGAAGACATCCAAATTCATGAGCAATGTGAAGGATAAATATCTGCTTTCTCAGAGAGAAGTCTAGCCTCTCTTATTTATATATTTTATTGTTTTTCCCCCCACAGGCTTAGGAGGGAAAAGTAATCGCCCCAAACAGATTGCTTCCCAGACTCCTGAAAGCTCTCGGCAGAGCTTTGGTAGAGAACCACAGCACAGAGTCTATGGTGAAGCATGGGCTCTGAGAAGGACAACCCATGTCTGCAGGCTAGCCAGTACACGTGCTTTACATTATGACTGCCCAGCTCAGCCTCATATCTAAAACACAACTGTCTTGAAAAACCAAATAAATGTAAGCAGAAAGGTGTTTATGTAGTCTCCCTGCACACCCCTTCCAGAAACAGATACCCATCTTTGTTTCCCGGCTGTCAGAACATCGATTTCTGAATCCAAAAAGAAAACTGAAATAAAATGAAAACAGGGACATTGCAGGTGAAAATCAATCAACCAATCAATCAATCAATCAAAGAATCCAGATTTGACCATCAATTATCCAGGAAGTAGTCTATCTTCACATGCCAGGAAGGTAATTCACAAGGTAGCCAAAGTGAGTGAAGAAGTGATTGTGGTGTATTTATTGCAGCTAGAAGAAGAAAACCATGGTCAGAACAAAGGCAACAAAAAGGGAATAAAACTGAGATGCATAATCATCCAAAGGAGGGGTAAAATATATTGGTTTACACGAAACAACCGGTGATAATTCTTTGATTCAAAATTTGTGAGTCTTTGACTTGGTTAATCTCTCTTTTTTGAATGATGACATGTACCTGTAAGAAATGGCTTGGGATCTAAAGCTTTTAAGCATCAGTGTGATTCAGAATATTCCTTGGAAGAGAATCCTGGAACAGCACACTGGGGCAGTGTCCACTGACACCTTCTGAACAAAGGCAGCCCTAAAACTCTCCAGCACTTTCATCTGCAGCCAGGCAGTGTGACGGTTACACGATTTAACATTCTCTCCTAACTGTTTTTAATAAAGTTTGAAGCTCAGGAATGAACAACGGTGCATTTGGGAACATTATTCAAGCAGGTATAAATGTAGGAGATCATTCTTTTCTCCATCAGTCTGCTGAAAATGCCTGATAATGACATCAAAGACGATCAGGATGCTTCAAGCATGAGTCCTATTTGAGAACATTATTGTTTGCAGTTCCAACTTATGATAGTAAAGAATCTCCTAAGATGGTATCAGTGTAAGTGCTTTGGGGTGCAGTTATGACATCTCCTGCAGACGGACAGACTAAGTAATGTTTGGAAGATGACTATTGCTTGAACTAATCACTTCAAAGAGAAATTATATATGACTAGTGTTAAGAAAAACCAAGTACTGGCCATAACTCAAATATTTAATACTACATGATTTAGACTTAATTCCCATGAGTCTCTGCTGCCTGCTCCGGAAATGAAGGAAATTCATATAGAATTACGTGGAAAATCAAGAACCTAATGAAATTGAGGTATTAGCTTTAAAAATATGCATTAATTATCTCCTCATGGTACAGACTAGGACTGTACACAAACACACACACAGTATAGGTCTTCTTCCATAAATCTAATAACTCAATATATTTGCCAATTAAACATGTTACTTATGTAGACAAATTGAATGACATTCAGATATTTATTTTCAAAATTCAGTATGAGATTCCATCTTAACACCTGTAAGAATGACCAAGATCATAAACACTGATGACAACTTATGCTGAAGAAGATGTGGGGTAAAAGGAACACTCGTACATTGCTGGTGTGAGTGGAAACAGGTACAGCCCTTTGGGATATCAGCATGATGATTTCTCAGAAAATTAGGAAACAACCTTCCTCAGGACCCAGCAATACTGCTTTGGGGTATATACCCAAAGGATGCTCAATCATACCACAAGGACATGTGCTCAACTATGTTCATTAGCAGCATATTCTGTCATAGACAGAACCAGGAAACAATTTAAATGCCCCTTGACCAAAGAATGAATAAGAAAAATGTGGTACATTTACACAATGGAGTACTACACAGCAGAAAAAAATGACATCTTGAAATTTGCAGTTAAATTTGCATCTACAAAACATCACATTGAGTGAAGTAACCCAGGCCCAGAAAGACAAATATAATATGTACTTACTCATAAGTGGCTTTTAGACATAAAACAAAGAAAAAAACAGCCTACAACTCACAATCCCTGAGAACCTAGAAAACAATGAGGACCCTAAGAGAGACATACATGGATCTAATCTACATGAGAAGTAGAGAAAGACAAGATCTCCTTAGTAAATTGGGAGAATGGGCACCATGGGACATGACAGAAAGGTAGGGGATAGAAAGGGAAGGGAGCGAAGAAAAATGTATAGCTCAATAAAAAATTAAAAATCAGTATTTATAGCCGGGCGGTGGTGGTGTACGCCTTTAATCCCAGCACTTGGGAGGCAGAGGCAGGCGGATCTCTGAGTTCGAGGCCAGCCTGGTCTACAAGAGCTAGTTCCAGGACAGGCACCAAAGCTACAGAGAAACCCTGCCTCGAAAAACCAAAAAAAAAAAAAAAAAAAATCAGTATTTATGTTGTTTCCCAAGGAAAGAATGTCAACACAAAATTTCCTATTTTATCTTCAACATATTTCTATGTTAGATCCCCCAAAATAATCCTTTGCCTTTTATAATGCTAATACAGAGAAAGACATAAGTCTAAAACTTATGGTGGGGTACAGAAGTTTGATTTTAATTTTCATCTGCTTTATCCTGTCATCCTAATTCTTACAGACTAACAAACCTTCTGTCTGGGATTTGTTTGTTTTGTTCTCTTTTAACAAGTGTTATAGAGGCATAATATACAGGTGGTAAGAGTTACTCGAACATGCGTGATTATTTTCTGGTCAGTAACTTTGAATACATATGTGTATTTGGTGCAGCCATGGAAAGCTTAAGACAGCTGATGTCACCTCAAAAGGCTTTTCATGGTCACTGCAGTATAATCCCTAGTGTTAAACATTGACAACATAAATTCTGATACCATAAATCTACTTCTGGATATTTTAAGTCGATGGAATGATATAACCATGGTATGTGTTCTCTTTGTCTAGCTTCTTTTATTAGCACAAACACTTTTAGGTATATCTATATACCATGTATCAGTGTTTCCCAAACATTTTGGATAAGGATGATAGACCTGAAGTAATAGGCTGCAAGCAGAAGCTGGATTTTTCTAGGTGGTCTGTTCTGTTCTGCTCTACAGTTACCAGTAGAAGAGAGACTTGAAGACTGGTCAATACATATTCAAGTTCTGTTCCTTGAGTTCCCACCATGACTTTTATTGAATTATGCAAGCTATTATCTTCTCTGATTTCTTCCAGTGTAGAGTAGAGACATTGACAGTGACTGCCCAATAAGCTTCACACAAGGGTTAAATTATGCAAATCTTATGTAACCTTGTAGTCTCAGGATGTGACTACTATGGCATGCACTGGTTCTTGGCAGAGAGAAGAGAATAGTATTGCTAATGTTCACAACTCACAAATTTCTGAGTCTTATGTTCCCATGCAGAGTTGCAAACTTCTTTCTTGATTGCTACAGCAGGCTTTTAAGCAGTTTGTACTTTTATATGAAAGAGCAAAATTTTTATTTTTCAATCTGGTTGCTACCATGAAGCCACGGTGAAGTGGAAACTCAAAGAGACTCTTAAAGACACCATTTTATTAAACCCACAGTCAAAAGATAATTAAATTTCTACCATCGGATACTCATGAGAATGTAACAATAAAGACAAAATGAAGAAATGAAATAAAAATAAATTGAAAAGTACTATGATGTGTTTTCAATCTAATAAATTTAACAAGTATAGATTGTGCATTATAAGCAGAATAAATTCTTAATTGTTGAAAACTAGTTAACTCCTTTAATCTTCATACCGCTCCCATGGAGTCAAATCTACTATCTCTCCCTTCACATGAGATCACTGAGGTGCAGAGGCACTGAGTAACTTGACCAACATCACACAGAAATAAATACTGGAAATGGAAATAAATTATTCCTATAAATCAATCAGAAACATGATCAGTTTGTTCTGGATACAAACTATTAACTTTTCCTCACCTAGACTGATGTCAAACCTACAACAAATTAATAAATACAATTTCTACTGGTCTCCCCTCTAAAATCATATTCTAATCTAATACTTAGAGATCTATTGTATGGGATAAGGGACAAGTCGTATATTAAAGCAAAATTAAATATAAAACCGATAATAAACAGAGTTTAGTTTGCCCATTTTTCTAACTTGATTCTTATATTAATGCAAAGTCCACGTTTATGGAAGAATAACCTGAGTGCTCTGCCCAAAGCAAGCGGAAAATGAGAGGCAAATATAGCTTCTGTATGTAAGCACTGACAGCACAGAGTCCACATTATAGAAAACCATTCTCAGTGCATCTCAGGAAATCAGATCATGACACACAGAGACTCTGTAGCATGAAGGGCTGGAACACGGGTAATACTTAATGCAAAACTACAAGGGAAAATCCTGGAACAGCGGATACAGTTTGCTCATCACATCCGTTCTTATTAATTCGGATACTTTCTTACTCTCAACATTCCCACTGCTCATGCCTCCATCTCTTCATTGGGGAGTATGGTGATTATTTCTTCACCTTCCACCTTTCTCCCTTCCCCAAAAACACAGTGCCAGCATATTTTCAAATGCTGGAATAATCTGTAAATAGGTGAGAACACTTAGAATGTATGCGGTCAAGGCACTCTGCATATCATCTCTCATAGACAAAGGATTATTATTCACACATCAGCCCCCAAGCTACAAAGTATGCTGCGTCAGTAAGTGAGCAGCACCCACTTTTCATTGTTTTCTTCACACGGTGCTCTTTAGAAACACTGCCATTAGTTTCTGCAAATCAAATTCTTTTCTGACACTCAGCTTTAAGGAACAAAAAAGAAATCGTGCACAAAGTACGTTTAAATAGTGAGAAGTTGCTAACACATGGAGTGCCGACTTTAAAAAAAAATGCAATCTTGTCATGCTTCCCTCTCAGAAAACAATATCAGAATGTCTAATGAGACATTTGGTTTCTGTTAGCCTTTTGTTGCGGGGAAACCAAACTAAACTTTCTCCAGGTGGAATAAAAAGAAAGGCTAGAGCTACAGAGCTGTTTTCATTCCCTCTGAATACACTCCCTACACCCTTACTTTTATAGACCTTGAGGTCTCAGGCATGCCAGGGACTGATGAGGCCCAGGCTATTCAGAGCTTGCACTTGCTAGGACACAGACAACGAAGATGTAAGCAAACATATGGTCAAGATTTCCCTGGCAGGTAGGTAAGGACTAAGGAGAAGTTCTGGGCAGGATTGTGAGTAGTGTTACACCAGGCATCTCTGTGTGGGAGGAGAGACATGGGCACCACAGAAATTAGGATAAGGTGGTCAGCACGGGCATCTCTGAATCAAGCGGCGCATGAAACAAGACTTGAGGAATTCAAATAATGAGCCAAGTTTGTACATAGTAAGTACAAGGTTGGACCGTGAAAACGGCTTTGAGAAACTTAACCAGGGTGTTGGGCAGAAACAGCACTGATGTGGGAGGTTCTTCTGTATATGTGTTGTTTTTATTGGTTAATGAATAAAGCCGTTTCAGCCAATAGCTTAGCAGAGTAAAGCCAGGTGGGAAATCCGAACAGAAATATAGAGAGTAGGCAGAGTGAAGGAGTTGCTATGTAGCTACTGAAGGAGAAAAACACCCAGAACCTGTCCTGGTCTGGGCGGCCTGGAAATGAAAGAGCAGTCTCCAGTTACACAGCACAAGCAAATACTAAGTCACAACGTAGATATTCAAGGTTGGAGACTGGCAGAGCCCTAGCAACAGAGGGGAATCATCCACATCCCCTATGTGGCATGGCAAGGATCCTCTTATATTTCAGCCATCATCAGGGACACTTTAAGTTAAGAATAAGATTTGTGGTGTGCAGGAGGAGGTACAGAATCTGGTGCTGGATTCCCACCAGAGCAGTCTGACTGGAAGACGTGATGTCTAGGGTGGTGCAATAAATGTGGTGACAAGGAGGAGGCAGAAGGTAGTTCAAAGTGAACATCACAAAACTTTGTCAAGAGTGGGGTGCTTATATATCACCATAGAACCTTCATCTGGCAATGGATGGAGATAAAAACAGAGACCCACATTGGAGCACTGGACTGAGCTCCCAAGGTCCAAATGAGGAGCAGAAGGAGGGAGAACATGAACAAGGAAGTCAGAACCGCGAGGGGTGCACCCACCCACTGAGACAGTGGGGCTGATCTAACGTGAGCTCACCAAGGCCAACTGGACTGGGACTGAAAAAGCATGCGATAAAACCGAACTCTCTGAACATGGCAGACAATGAGGGCTGCTGAGAAGCCAAGGACAATGTCACTGGGTTTTGATCCTACTGCATGTACTGGCTTTGTGGGAGCCTAGCCTGTTTGGATGCTCACCTTCCTAGACCTGGATGGAGTGGGGAGGACCTTGGACTGCCCACAGGCCAGGGAACCCTGACTGCTCTTTGGACTGGAGAGAGAGGGGGAGGGGAGTGAGGTATGGGGAGTAGGGGGAGGGGGAGGAGGCAGAAATTTTTAATAAAAAAAAGTGAGATGCGAAGTAGTAAAATGAATGTGCAGAATTTTGGATAAAGCTGCTCCTGAGGCAGTGGAATGATTGACCGACAGTGACCAAGGAAGAAGAAAGCAGCCCTGGCCTTAGATATTGATCTTGTAGTTCTCCATGTTTTACTCACGCCCAGTGAGCATCTGACTTGGTTCCTGGGCTACTCCCGACTCCTCAGCTCAAGTGTGCCGTTGCTGCCTCAGCTTATCAGTGCCGGGATACAGGCTGCTGTGTTCACACAAATATCTGCTTTTGATGTGCTTGAGATGCTCGTTCAACATTAAAGGGCAGAGGCTGGGCCTAAAGATAGATGTTCAGAAGACTGTCACAATATATCTAAAAATAAGTCACCAAATTAGATCAGCAAGAAGTGGAGTAGAAGTATAAAAATAGAAAGGGGGAGCCTGAGAGGAGGCATAACAAAGGTAGGACACCCTCATACATAAAGGGTGAGAAGACACAAGCAGGAATTAGCAAGAAATGCAAATGTATGTGGTGAAGCAAGGATCAGGGATTTTCGCTGATTCACTGGCCTGTACCATAGAGCCTTGCATGCTGATTCAGGGGGCCGCAAGCTGTAATTCTCTGAAGTAACTCCCGTAGTTGTTTTGACTTGACAGCCAAACTAAGCAACCCCGCCTCACAAGCACATTTTTTGTGGGTGATCAATCACTCTGTGCTTCGGCGGGAGCAGCAACATAACCACAGCGCTGAACTGCTTGCTTAACTGCTGTAGCCACTGGCCTTGCTGTCACCCGGCTCATAATTCCTCACTGTTATCATATTCAAGGTCACTCTTGGTGACAAATGCATCTAAGATAAATTTCATTTGCTGTTTTATTGCGAAATTGCACAATATTTCACATTTCTGGTAGCAATTTCTCGTATTCTTTTTAGTTCACTGAAGAAGCCTATTACCAAGCTCTCCAATTCTCCTTCCTACTTTTGATAGTCAGATAATTAACCAACATTACATACTTCAGTTTTGACAAAAATAATTGTATCTCCCTTTTCCTATTGTCTGCTATTGCTATTTTATAGGACACACAGTCTACTGACTTTTGCTTTTCTCCAAACTCAAACAGGACAACACTACTTGTATATAAAAAATGACTTACTCTTTCCTTTTACTCATCGAATGACCAAGCATGCCTTTTTAACCCTTGCCTAACAGCACTAGTACAAAGCCTAATAAATGTTTATTAATTGTGAAGTAAAAGAACTATAACATCTTTGAAATTTGCTGAAGCTAATAATTTTAGTTTAACAGCTAATGGTAAAGATATCAGAAGATAATGCTGCTATATTTTGAATTGGACACTTGGAAAATTTCTCCTGTGTCCAAGATTCAATCAGTCCCTTGAGAGTTTTTTCCAGCTTTTGATGGAGCTATATCACATTCATTAGTGTCCAACTAGAAGAATAAACCTTTCTGAGTGATAATCCCATTCAATTTAACTGTGTAATATTTTTGATCTTATGATGAGGAAACAGAAAACCTTAGCAAAGGAATGCTGCTGACCTTGACTGTGCATGCGTTCAGTTTCTAAGGAAGTCTCATCTATTCAAGACAACAGTCCTCATGATGACAAGTTGGGCAACAAAGACTGTGCCCTGATGATGATAAATTCTATGTTTTACCAATCAATATTTAAGTATAAATGATCAATAGTTAAAGTATTGATGAAATTCACGATATTTTTATAGATACCTCTTCCCATAGGATATAACCAATAAGAGACTAAAAGATATAGCAACTTAGATGATGGTAATTAATGTGATTTTAATTATGACATTCATGTTCCTTAGTAATTTTAATATTCAAGGAGATCTTATTAGTAGCACCTTTTGTTTACATTGTCAGCAGGAAATGTTACTTTTTATTTGCTCACTCTTAGTAATACTGCTGTGGACTATTTAAATTTCTAAAAGCATGTCAAAGGTAGGACAGAATTCATAGACATTTCATGGTATCCTGTTGTCAGAATCCACTTATGGCTCTGCTTCTGGTTTTGGTCATATGAGGAGTTGGGGTGGGAGTTGATTGTGGAGTTTCTGTAAAGAAAATCAGATAACTTTTGAAAATATTGATATTAGAGTTTCCATATCATAAAAAGAAGAAGATAATAAAGTTATGTGTGGGACAGGTGGTGAGTATGAAGCATAAGTATATGGAAGGGAATATATACATTGAGGGAAAAGGAAACATTTCTGGATCCAAACATGTCTACAAAAGAGTTAAATGCTATGTGTCACGTACTGTGAGTGCAAACATGAGAACCCTCAGTGTGGATCAATCACATACTACAGCAAGCATTACGAACTTCACATGAAAACCCTCGGTATGAATCAATCACACTCTACAGCAAGCATTACAAACTTCACATGAGAACCCTCGGTGTGAATCAATCGCAAGCATTGCAAACTTCATTACAGAAACACAGAGTCATTACTAAATATTATTGAGTATTTCTAATCAATTAATTATTACCATAGAAAAATTAGCACTAGCACTGGGTGTACTAATCCAGAGAAGAGCCAGAAGAGGCAGTCAAGCACAATGAAGATATTGTTACCCCATTCAGCAATGGGGTAAGCAATGGCCTCTGAAGAGGAGGCAGCAATCCTCAAGAAGTCAAGAAATAGGATTTCTCAGACACTCACACTTGGCATGTCAGGTTCCAATGCGCTGATCATACACTCAGGTCAAATGAATCAAAGACTACTAAATCTGAGTGATTAAATATTGAAGCAAGTGAACTCTTAGTTGAGGACACTTTGAAGATTCTATGTTCCAAAGGACTGTTGGAAGTCATGTCCTGTGAGGTTGTGCTTAATCCAGAGACGCTAGATTGCTGACCCATGAGGATGCAGATTTTCATCCTTATCCTACACATTAGGAAACACTAGTGTTTTCCAAAAACTATAGCTGCTGCACTTAAGAATTATTCAGGCTAGCTATGACAAAAACCGAAAAGAACTTAAATCATTTGAGGTAATTCATTCATTCATTCACTATTCATGGAGCTTTATGATTGATCAGTTCTGAGAAGACAAAAAAAAATGAGATAACCCTCCCCCATTCAAGGAGCTCAAAGGGAGCTAACATGAGAAGGGACTCAAGAAAGGGCAAAATTTTCACATCTTATTGATGTTTCCTGTGTTGGTACTTATTTCACTTAACTAAAAATATCCTTGAATATTTAGTAAAGCAAGGTAAGATTTTACATTTGAATAAAATCAATGCTTTAACTTCATTATTCATCCATTTGCTAGAACAGTCAGCAATATTCATTTAGTGCTATGTGCTAGTATTTCTACTTGTAAAGAATATGAAAACAAGTAAAATATGCATAATTCCTACCAGTTATTTATTGTGTGCCCACGGGTTGTTGGAAACTTCTCTGCTAATAACTAATTTTAAAATTTGCTTGTTGGTTAAACAGAAAATGCCAGAGAGGCAACCATTATACTCAGAGTGATATGAACTAGGGAAATAGTCCAACTAAAGAAAACATCTAACTTTTTCATCCTTTCAGGGATTTGTGGGAAGATCCACACCACATGATTTACTTCAAATTAGCATTGACAACAAAGAGCCTGGAGGAGTCAGGTATAATAAACTAGGCAGTGTTCTAGTTTCATTCTCTTGTTATAATGAAACAATCTGAACAAAAGCAAGTTAGGAGAGAAAAAGATTTATTTGTCTTATATGTCTAGGTCACAGACTATCATTGAGGGAAGCCAGGGTAGTAACTCATCGCAAGAACTTGAGAACAAAGGCTATAGAGGAATGCCACCTGCTGGCTCACATGCTCCTGCCTAGCTGTCATGTACTGTCCTGGACTACCACCTACCCAAAATGGTACTACCCACAATGCTCTGGATCCTTCTACAGTTGTTAGCAATCATGACAATACCCCACAGACACGCCTATATGACAGTCTAATCTAGGCAATCATACAATTGAGACTGACTTTTCACATGATGCTAGGTTGTTTCAAATGAACAGTTAAAGCTAACCAGCACAACCAGTTAGTATAAACAAAGAATTATTAGGCCATCACACCACCTACCTTCTTAACTCTGTATCCTAGAAAGAGATCTGTAGATGGGTGTGAACTGATTTCTTTAGGCTCTAGGATTCTGGCTTTAGAGTGACTAGGGCCTTAAAGGGACAGACCCAAGATCTAACACAAATAAATTAATTACTACAACATTATAGCTTATTATTCATAGGTTAGAAAGAATTTACATACATTTAGTCTTCCCTCCCTCAAAACAGTTATTTAAAAATAACATTAACTATCAAGGCCTGAAAGCCTATGGAATTGGAGAAGAATATGATTTCTTCTCTTGCTCAGGAATGTTTCTATCCTTCTTTATAACATTACAATGGTGACTGATGGTCCAGTAAGGAACAGGAACTTGCCAAGTTACTCTTCAAAAAAACTGGTTTCACAAGGTTAACAGCTACAATGAAATTAGCTAATATAGGAAAGGCTTGAAGATGTTGAAGGCCATAACAAAGGCTTTTGTTTCTGTGGCTGAGTTGGAAGACCAAGGAAGGACTTTGCATGGCAGGATCTGTGTTAAGGCTCTGAAAACACTGACTGTAAATTTTTTAACTCAAGACTGGACAAACAGTTCTCCATGGAGTGAGGCAGCCTAACAGGCTGCAGGAGTTCATGACCATCAGGTCCTGCTGACAGGAAAGCGCAGGAGGAAAAACTGAAGCACACAGTCAGAATCCACCAGCTCCATAATTACCAGCACTCTTGTTTCCATTCTGACACTGTTTTCTGTTCTGCTGCTTGGCTGAGGCGGCTGGCTTTGTGCAGTGGAAAAATCTCTCACCAACCCCTTTCAGCCTTCACTTGCCATCTTATTCAGCACCAGTGCTCTCCTGCCAACTACAGGCTCAACTCCCTCCTTCATTTTCTGACAATGTCTTGGAAGGTCTTAGATAAAGCTAACCAACCTAAGATTGAAAAAGATTCAAGTGAATAATTAAACTGTATTCCAATTATCAGAGGACTACTGTCCGTTAAACTCTGGCTTGGCTTGGGTTCTTTGGAAACAGGAGAACCTGAATTTGTTGGAGGGAGAATACCAGCCTACATTCCTAACAAACAGGCATTTACATTTTTGGCTGCTGCAGAATGAATCAACATCACAGTCTGTTTTGATAACTCCACCCGGAGTAAATTTGCTTTTCTTTCCAAAGGCAAGATGCGAAAATCCCACAGTGTGAGCACTGAATGTTGAGTAGATGTTCCACATGGAGCTTACCACACTATCTTGTCTCCTCTCTGATCCATGACATGTTTTTGAAATATGTCACATGCTCGGGGGTCACAGCCGTGTTATGGAAGAAAATGTCTCAGTATTAAGCCATCAGATTTGTCTAGGAATCAAACCCATATGCTCATAACCCACAAGCTGCAGATATCCATTGATTGACTCCATGTGTGTGGAAATGCTTGGTAAGGAAAGCTCTTTTCAAATGCTAATCGGTATCCCACTGGCAGAGGGGAATGTTCCTTCAGAGAAGAGATAGCCTCTAACTCATCCTTATAGCACAGGCCTCTGAGCATCAAAGGAGGTCAGTTTACTGGCTAAGCACACTTAATTAAAGGTCAGTTAGGAAAAGCACCAGAGCACTATGGGAATCTCAGTCCAAGACATTGCGACGCCATAAACCTGAAACACTTAAAAAGGAGTTCATTACCATTTTCAGTGGTACCATGTAAAAGCCATTACTATCGTAACAAAAATGAAATTTTTGAGATTAGAAATTAATTATAGCATTTCTCCTTTGCTATTTGTGAGCCAAACAAGGATGATACCAACGAATATGCCATACTGAAGAAAGAAAATATATTTAGCAAACATCAACCTTGACATGGCATTCAACCTCAAGAAACTACAAAATAAATGTCATTTTCAACGTATTTGACAAAACAAATCATATTTTTAGTCATGAATTTTAGTGTAACATACATCAAATTATTTTTTTGCAAAAAAGCATTCCCTACCAAAGAACAAAAATGACATTTAAAAGTTAAGAAAATAAAAAAAAATGCAGAAAGTGTTCAATTCTAAATGAATTTCAGCTTAAGTATGACCAAAAGGAATGGTAAAGTCTGATGATAAAGCAGATTCCTTGTTTAAAAGGCTGATACCATTTTAATTGTGTATTCCATGATTATTGAGAATTCCATGATTATTGAGTGATAGAAGACAGAAATGATCATTGCTTCTAAATACATACTTCACTCCGAGGTTTCCTTCACTTTGGGGGCAAGATATACTTTCACCACATTCCAGGTATAAAAACTTGGACACATAATTGTTTTAGAGTGTTGGTTAATTGCAACACAGAGTGTATGCCTTACTTGTGATCTTCATGAAGCGTACACAATGCCCAACAAGAGTCATAGTTGCAGAACCAGTACACTATTGCAGCTTCTTAACTACTCGACCACACCGCAGAATGTTCATAATGGAATTTCTGGGTCAAAATCTGACCACATTCTCCTGAGCTCAATTGCAAAGGAAAAAAAAATCCATGAATAATCAGTAACGGATTTGTGGAAGTAATACCACATAAGCACATCACTCATTAGTGCAATTAAATAACTTCTTTTGTTAGCATTTTTTTAAAAAGCACATTTTAAGTGTAATCAAATAATAATATATATTTTGAAAAAAATGTAATTTTACCTAAAAAATTAAAACCGCATATTGCCATAATAAGCATACAGTGCTTAGTTATAGAATCTTTCAAGGCCGTCTCAATGATCAGTATTAAGTGTATAGCAATGGAGGAAACGTTCCTATCCCAAAAAGCATTAAAATGTTAAGGAACCAGTTTTCCACCTGCCTTTGAAACATGGAGGTCCAGCGTGCTAAAATAGGCTTTCACTAAAGCACACATCAGGATTGGACTGCCCAATCTGCCTGCTTAAATGTCCCTGTTCATGTCAGGCAGGAGGAGCAAAGCAGAAACGTCATATCAAAGAACATCTCTGAGGGCCCGGGAGTGTGGAAAGCTGAGAACAGTGAGCGAGTAACTGCATCCATGGGAACAGAAAGGACTCTGTGCAAGCTTTTCACAAAATGTAAACCATTGGCTTTTCAGGGAATAGAAAGGAAGCTGCAGAGTTTCCCACATAGAAAAAAAAATTATTTTACATCCCAGTCATTTAACTGCAGGAGCAATTAGTTACAAAATATATCCAGATAGTGTTCTCACATATGTAACTTTTCTTTAAAAAAAAAAAAAAGGTAAAAATAAAATACAGTAAAAAAGAGAGGAAGCAACTTGGCATCAATTACTTTAAATCTACCTCCATGCTTGTGCTATATGGAAGGGGTGTCTATGAGTGTGTGCATCTGTGTTTGTCTCTCTGTGTGTATCTGAGTGTCTGTGAATGTGTGGATACGTGTGTTGCGTGTATCTGTGGGTAAGTGCATGTGATACACACGTACCTGAGTTCTGCCAGAAAAAGGTGTCAGATGTCTTTCTCTATCACTCTTTGTCTAGTTTTTGAGATAGAGTCTCTCTTCAAACCTGGGACTCATATTCCCCGGCCAAGCTGGAAGCCAGAAGCCCTAACTGTCTTCTGTCAACTCACTACCTTATGCCAGGGCTATAAGAATGTGCAGGATGCCCAGTTTGTTATATGGGTATGGGGATGCAAGCACAAGACATGTGGTGGTTGCCTAGGAAATACCTTTAACTGCTAAACTATTTCAAAATCTTTGTGGGATTCTTTTGTGTGTGTGTGTGTGTGTGTGTGTGTGTGTGTGTGTGTGTGTGGTGGGGAGGCAGGGGTACTAATATTAAAACTTTTCATTGTCTTGAGCTGTCTGGATTAGATCGTCAAATGATAATTTCGTAGAATAGTGTGGCAAGCATCCTTAATATTTAAAAAGGGAAGCCAAGAGAATCAATCTGAAAAAGAATATCCTTATTCTGTGGATTAGAGGTTACCAGGAAACAAGAAGAAAATAGGGTTTACCAGTTAATAATCACAGAGTTTCTGTTTGGGGTGATAGAAAATAAAGGAAAGCAAATATTAATATTGGCTGTAAATACTGTGAACACAATTAATATTCCTCATCTGTGTACCAGAAGTGGTAAAGTGGAAGTTTTATTAATATGTATTTATTTAACCACATTTTAAAAGTTAATTATGTAATACAGCCATCCACTGATTTTTATAAACTTGCAGGAAACACATAGACCTTGTCCTAATAGCTTCAGCTGTAACATGAATCAATTGAGGCAGTTTCAATTCAGGAATTTCCTGGATTGATTGGCCCATGGCCATGCCATTGACGAACTGTATTGATTGTATTGATTGCTACTTGACATTGAATGGACTAAGCCACTCTAAGTGTTGCCATCCCTAGGCATGTGCTCCTGGGCTGTATAAGCAAGCTAGGTGAGATTAAGTCTGAGAGAGAGTCAGCAAGCATTCCTTCATTTTATATATTTATGTATATATATATATATGTGTGTGTGTGTGTATTATATATACACACATACATATAATGTGTTTGCATATATATGATATATGAATATATAGGCATATATTTGAATGAGCCAGTGTGAGTTTATGTGCACTATGTGGGTGTGCTATGTGGGTGTGGCTGTGGCTTCCCATGGAGTTTGGAAGAGGGTGTCAGATTCTCTGCAACTGGTATTCCAAGTGATGGTAAGCCACTGAACAGTGCTGGAAACTAAACCTGTCTTTGCAAGAGCAGTGCGTGTTGTTCACCACTGGACATCTCTCCAGGCCGTCTCTATGATTATTGTCTCTAAATTCCAGCCTTGCGTTCCTGCCCTGACTTTCCTTGTAACCTAGAAGTATAAACCACATAACCCCTCTGCCTCCACGTTGCTTTTCTTAGTGTTTTATAGCTTTAGGGGAAAAACCAAACAGAACATATCGCAACTGTGTAATTTTTAAGAGAAAATAATCCTCTCTTTTTTTTTTTTTTTTTTTTTTTTTTTTTTTTTTTTTTTTTTGTATTTTGAGTCAGGGTTTCTCTGTGTAACAGCTCTGACAGTTCTGGCATTCACTCTTAGACCAAGCTGGCTTCAAAATCAAAGAGATCCACCTGCCTCTGCTTGAGAATATCTTTATTTATTTATTTAAGATTTCTGCCTCCTCCCCGCCACCGCCTCCCATTTCCCTCCCCCTTCCCCAATCAACTCCCCCTCCCTCAGCAGCCAGAAGAGTGTCAGGGTTCCCTGGCCTGTGGGAAGTCCAAAGACCTCCCACCTCTTTCCAGGTATAGTAAGGTGAGCATCCAAACAGCCTAGGCTCCCACAAAGCCAGTACGTGCAGTAGGATCAAAACCCAGTGCCATTGTTCTTGACTTCTCAGCAGCCCTCATTGTCCGCTATGTTCAGCGAGTCCAGTTTTATCTCATGCTTTTTTAGACCCAGTCCAGCTGGTGTAAAGATCAGATATAAAGACCTGATCTTTCCTGGATGAAGTCAGCTTTCTTCTGTATATGGAGTGTTTCTAGGATTAATTTTCCTTGCAGGATACTGAGGTCGGCAGCAGAAACCTTCCTTGGGATACTTTTCTGATTCCGGAGAAATGGGAACAAAGGGCCTACTTTACATTCAAGAAATTATAATAAGTAGGTTACTCCCAGCTAACTAGTCAACTGTGAAGCAGAGCTTTAATTATGGCAAGAGGAAAGAAGATATGAAAGGCTTGCTAGGAGTTCAGAGACCCATTACCATCAAAGTACTCATTTTAAAGCAACCCAGGATACAACTGAAGGTTTTTCACTAAAACTTAGCACAACAGAAACACTTAAATTAATTTACCAGAATTAAATTATTTAATTCTAATAGTTAGACCATTCAGTAGTAACTTAAAAAAATCTATGCAAAATGATTACGAAATTTGGAGTCTTACAAAATTAGTAGTCACTTTGGATGCAGAACTTCACTGTGTTAGTTTTCCTTTTGTCATTAATGATTCTTCACCTCTGTCTTCTATGTTAAATATTAATTTGTAGCCGGGCGGTGGTGGCACACGCCTTTAATCCCAGCACTCGGGAGGCAGAGGCAGGTGGATCTCTGTGAGTTCGAGGCCAGCCTGGTCTATAAGAACTGGTTCCAGGAGAGGAACCAAAAGCTACGGAGAAACCCTGTCTCGAAAATCAAAAAAAAAAAAAAAAAAATTAATTCATTACGGATTCCAACACAGTGCTGCTTTCAGAAGTAAGAGGATCTGCGCTGAGTGCAAAGGTAGACCAGGGTCCTTGTCATGAAGCCTGCTTTGCATAAGAACAATACATCTACTCCAACATAGGTTTATTTGGAGGCGCTAACAATTAGGAAAACAAAGTATCATGTGGGGAATATTAAATAGTATTCTTCTCTTTGGTTATCAAAAACCTCTGCGATTGTCTTATCAAATTGTGTCAAACATGAAACGCTGCACATTTTTCCAGGCAACAAAAAGAGAAACACAAGGCCTTTGGGATGTGTAAGAGAAGCCCAGATTAAAACATACCTTTTTTCATCTAAAGCTCATTTAGTTGGATATACATATGCTCATTGATAATAACAACCAGGCAAACAAATTAAATGACAAGACCATTGCAAGGAAAACCTTACTATGATTTAAAGCAGTTACAAACATTCAGACAAAGATAAACTCCTTAACCTGCCAGGTAAGTGAGTAAATGCTGGTATGAAAGGTTCTCTTTGTCATGAGACTGTCACAAATGTGCAACTCCAAAAGGATTCGGCAGGTCGTATTTATGCTATGTGTGTATATACGGAACAGTAGAGAAGACGCCATGGATGCGGAGATTGCATACATAAAAGGGGTCAGGCAGAAGAAAGTATATATGTAAATATACTTAAACTTCTTTTAAAAGAAAAAAATACCTCTCTAGTCCTAAGGAAAAATGAATCAAGATCGCCATTACAGCTGCTACAGGACTGAGGAAGCACAGAGCACTCCCTCCATGCCAGTATCAGCCCTCTGGGCCGTGCCCCTGCTACTATAAATAACACACGCTTTTAAATCTTAAACAGAATGAGTGAAATATTCATTCCTTTAATGCACCTTAAATTACCCAGTGATTTATTCGGAGACAGAAAACATTAGCACTCCTGAGGCTGGTGAATTTGGAAATTTAATAGCTTAATGCTAGAGTTCCTGCCTCCCTGGGTTTGGTCTCGAGCTTGGATGAGGCACACATGTACTCTAAATCTTATTTGCTTTTTTTTATTTTTCTGGTTTGTCTGAGCATCCGATGTGTGTTTATGGTGTATATACACGTGAGTGTGCATGGAGTCCAGAAAAGGCCACACAGGTGGAACTTCAACACTCTTCACGCTATTCACTTGAGACAAGGTCTTTCACTGCACCTGGAGACGGCTAGTGGCCAGGAAACCCCAGTGATCCTTGTGTCTTTGACCTCATTCCACTGGTGTTTCAGGTTCTTAGTACCACACATGGCTTTTTTTAACTGGATGCTGGGGATTTGAACTCTGGTCCTCATGCTTGCACAATAAGCATTATTCACCTCCTAAACTATCTCTCTAAACATACATATTTTATTTTTCTATAGCAACTTCTTACCCCTTCCTAAAGACTGTTTGGTTTCTTGACCTCTTTAAACACAAGTGTATTTTAAGGTTTTTATCACAATGTTCAAAACCACTCTTGTATCCTTTTTAGTGTCAGTTGTTGATCCTGTTGTCTCTTTTAGCAATAGAATTCCTCAGCACAGTCATCATTTTATGAGTTTCTTTTGCTCAAGTTTTCCCGTTTACTCTGTATCTATTTCTCTCACCTCAGAGTTACCTGGTTCATAGTCCAAAAACCCGCAATTTAAAACCAGGGCTTTTCCACATTGTCTGTTTTGCTCTGAATTTTCCTTCTCCTTTTATTTGAAATAGAGCCTCATATATCTTGCTGTTAATTGCAGTGGTTCACAGCTGTTTGACAGGGAGGTCAGTTCCTAAGATACCCTGAGGCAGTGGTTCTCAGCCTCTGGGCAGTGACTCCCTTGATAAACCTCTATCTACAAAAACACCCACATTACTATTCATAACAGTAGCAGAATTACAGTTATGAAGTAGCAACGATAATAATTTTATAGTTGGGAGAGTCACCCATGACCATGAAAAACTGTATTAATAACGGCTGCACCATTAGGAGGATTGAGAGCCACTGCTCTGGGATCTGATATCTGCTGGGTCAGAGGAACACAGGAAACTCATTTAGCTCTGCTGAAATTGCTTCAACCTTCACCATTTAGTCTGACTCAGACCCTCAGTCTAGTCTAGCGCTGGAAAGTTTCTGTTAGTTCAGATTGGTATGAACATCCTGCCCTCATATCAGTAGCATTGCTGGCTCTGCTGTGGGCCTGTTAGGGCTTCTCATTTCTACTGATTAGGAACTCACAGCAGTGGGAGATGAATGTATTTAATCTGGCAGAGAATGTCATCATTTAGACGTGAATGAGAGGAGCTGTATGCAGAACCTTACCCACACTGACATTGCTGAATCCTTGGCTGCCATCAGGTTTGAGAAAGGTGTGGATGCCTTCAGTTATACACAGACTGGTGAACCTACCAGGCTCTAAATAATGTCTCCAATGCTGTGGTCATGCAGACAGTCTTGGTTAAATTCAATGAGTCATAAAACAAAGCAAAAAGACATGAATCTCAGAAAGGGACTTGAAGGGAGGAAATAGTGTGGGTAGAGATGGGCAGAACATACAGAGGATGGGAGAAAAGCAATCATAAGACATTATAAACATGCATATAATTTTCAAAGAATACACAACTGATAAGAAAGGCATTACCTGAAAAGTTACAATAGCAGCTGAAACTGAAGTATAAGGAAACAGAATACAAGAATACTTAAGAAAACATCAAGTAAAATTTTTACACAAAATAAGACATTAACCTAAAACATGGAGATATCATAATAAAAATTTTACAGCATAATGAAAACGCTTCCGCATGTCCTACACAATACTAAAAGGTTTTGTGAGAATCCAGATGATTAGATAAGATGAGGAAACAAATTGCTTCAACTTAAACATTGAAGTGCAGTCCTTCTAAAGATTGGCTACAGACAATATGGTTATGAAAGAAAAGGGAAAAATCAGCATTGAGATGTTACATTTCTAATTATTTCTATGGAAAATCCTGGAGAAGAGTGTTCCAAGCCTTTATTCTTTATGCTAGTGTTCTAAGTATTTATTTTTATTATTTATTGATATGTATGTGTGTGGTGTGCATGTGTGTGTGTGTGTTTACCTGTGGGAACTCAGAAACCAAAACCAGCACTGGATCCACTAAAGGTTAATCAGCACACATTGCAAGTCACCCATTGTGGGTGCTGGGAACAGAACTCCAATCCTCTGAAGAACCAGTAAGCACTATTAGCACTTTTTAAGAAATAATTTTGTTACTAGATGGTATAAAATGATAAAAGAGTAGGCTCCACTGGGATATTTTCATGCAGTTTATAATTTATTTTGATGTTTTCTACTCCCGTTTCCTTCCTTGTCCCATCTTCCCTTTTCCCTCATTTCCCAATTCCCTTGCTTGTCCCAAATAGTCCTCTTTTTATTTTCATAACCGTAATAAATATGTTAATTCTACACATGGAAAAACACAAATCAATAACTGTTTCCTGATTCTGGCTCTGTTCTTAAAATCATATATTAAAAAAAAAAAAAACAGATTGCATAGTCCTGGAAAGGTGTTACGTTACATTTTCTATGAAAGCATAACAGGAAGAGATTACCTGGGCCTACAACACTTCACAGCTAGGTTGAGTCTCCAATCAGTTCAAATAAGAGTCTGTACTTACAGACCCAGTGATCAGTGTACTTCTCCTCTAAACATACTTTGAATTTTGTTCTCCAAATCCACAAGTACTTATTCACAGCATGAAGAATAATCTTTTTCCTTCTGAAATGTATACTTGAAAGAGAATACTGTGGAAATGTATATTGACATCAACCAAGTAACTTTGTTAGCAAAATTTAAGGGAAGATGAGATGAGATGACACTTTCATTATCATCTATGACAAAATTATAACAGCATAAAATGTCTGGTTGTGCTAGTTTATCTCTATCTTTTCGGACGACTTGATGATTAAAGTGATAGACAGCCAAAATACTACAAAAACATTCAAGCTGTTGTAATACATGAAAAATAAAAGCTATGACAGCAATGATCATCTTTTCTTGTCATTTACAGAAAGTGAACACATAAATTCCTCCAGCAAAGTTGCTATATTAGCTGATTTCAGAAGAGAACCAAAGCATTTTAATGCATATATCTGAAGTCCAAAATAAGGAATTCTGAGTTCTTTATATATATTATTTAAATCATTAATGTTTGATTTTGCTATGTTAAAATTATCCTTTTTTTTTTTTTTTTTGAGACAGGGTTTCTCTGTAGCTTTGGAGCCTGTCCTGGAAAATTATTCTTAATATGATATGATACAACAGTTTCTATGATTGTGAAGATTGCATCCATCAGTACTATTTACAAATCCTAGGTGTTTTGACAACACATGCAACTACGGAAAAGCGTGCCAATATTACAAATACAATTCATAAAACAAAGTGAACAAAAAATGGAAAGAACAACTTTTGAACTTACTTAATCGTCTGAATTAATATCCAGTTCACATTTGACTTTATAATATGCAGATCATTTACAACCCCAAGAGTTCAAAGAACTCAATCATAATTTAATTTGGGTACATGCATTTATAAAAATATTATACATGGTCTTTTTTGGCTAGCATGGTTGTTTATATGTGGTATATTTAGGTGTGCATAAATGTGTGTACCTGCATGTACATGTTTGCTTTGTGTTTAGTGTTTTTTTACGTTTTTTTTAACAGTTTTTCCTTTATTTCACATACTAACCAAAGTTTCTCCTAACTCCCCTCCTTTCATCTCCCTCCCTACCCCTAATACCTCCTGTCTACCCACCTTCCCATCCACCAACTCCTACTCCATTTCCATTCAGAAAGGGGCAGGTTTCCCTTGGGATTGAACATAGCATGCCAAATCAAGTTGAGGTACAACCAAGCTCCTCCCCCTTCATAATGGCTGGATAAGGTAATCCAGCATGAGGAACAGGTTCGCAGAAGTCAGGTATGCTACACTGATGTGGGATTCCCCTCTTTATACTGTGAATATGTTTTATTACCATTGGTTAATAAAGAAGCTGCTTTGGGCATATGGCACAGTAGAATAGAGCTAGGAAGGAATTCCAAGCAGAGATAGAAGAGAAACAAAGGTGGAATCAGAAAGACAGCATGCAGCTGCTGAAGGAGTAATATGCCAGTACCGGTAAGCTACAGCCTAGTGGCAATTCATAGATTAATAAAACTGGATTAATTCAGGATGTAAGAGCTAGCTAGAAATACACCCGTACACTAGTCATTAACCAAACACTGTTGTAATTGATATAGTTTCTGTGTGATTATTTTGGGTCTGGGCGGCTGGGAAATGAAGAAGCAGCCTCTGCCCACACTCCAGGGACAGGTACTGATCTCATTGCTAGGAGCAGTACAAACAGACCAAACTACATAACTGTCACACACATGCAGAGGACCTAGGTTATGCACCCTAACTTTTGGTCCAGAGTGCTCCCACAATCTGAGTTCAGCTGTCTCTGAGTGCCTCTATAATGGCCTTGACAACTCTGGCTTCTATAATCCCTCCTCACTTTCTTCAAAAGGATGGGGGAGAGTAATGAAAGAGACATCTTGATGGGGTGGGGGGTTCATTTCTGGGTTAATGAGAAACCTGGTACCAGGGAAACCCCCAGGAATCCACAAAGATGACCCCAGCTTAGACTCTCTAGCAATAATGGATAGGGAGCCTGACCTGGCCATCTACTGTGATCAGATTGGTGACTACCCTAATTGTCATCACAGAGCCTTTATCTAGTGACTAATGGAAGCTCCTTACCTTTCCTCCATAGTGTAGATCTGCTTCCCTCCACATCTTGCTGGCAAATTCCACACATCTAGATTCATCCTCCCCTACCCCCAGTCCCTCTCTTGCCTGGAAGTCCCGCCTAACCATTTCCTGCCTAGCTATTGGCCATTCAGCTTTTTATTACACCAATCACAGTGACATATCTTCACACAGTGTAAACAAATATCCGGCAACAACTCCTCACCCCAAACTCAGGCCTGTGGGTTTCCTCTTGCCGAAGATAATGATCTAGAAGTGGGGAGTATGTCTACCTACAACAGTACCACGTAAATCTAAATTCAGCTCTCTTTGGTGCCTATTCCAATATGCTGAGATGACAAGATCCACAGTTTCTTAACTTCTGAGATGCCTTTCAGACTCAAAGATTTTTGCCAAAAAAAAAAAAACCTTTGTATTTATTTATTTTTATTTTTGTGTGGTGTTTGTTCTGCATGTATGTCTGGACATCATGGCTGTTGCTGGAGGCCAAAAGAGGACCTCAGATCCCCTGAAGTAACAGATGTCTGTGAGCCACCATGTGCATAATGGGAATCAAACCAAGGCCCTCTGCAAGCACAGCCAGTGATCTCAACTGCTGAGTCATCTCTCCAGTTATAACTATCTACTTTATCCTTGACGTGGTCTAACACATGGAAATGGCCTCAAAGATAGTAAACATTACTCAAAAGGAAGTCCCTCAAAATGCGGAATACATAAAAACATCAATCATATGCTTTCAAATAGAGAAAAATGACATAGATGATATTGCTGTAAATATATGTGGAAAATTATTCTTGATTCTAAGTTATCTTCTTGAGAAGTGAATCTATTTTTCTACTGTGGTCTTCTCCCACCTGTTGAAAGCCCCAGTGTGCTAGAGCGACAACTACAGATAAAACTTGTGGGGAGATGGTGTAGGAGGCCCTTCTGTTTGTGTGTTGCTTTCATTGGATAATGAATAAAGAAACTGCCTTGGCCTAGTTGATAGGGTGGAACTTTGGTAGGTGGAGAAGACAGAACTGAATTCCGGGAGGAAGAAAGCAGAGTGAGAGAACCACCATGGAGCCACCAGAATCAGACATGCTAAATCTTTCCCAGTAAGCCACGACCTCATGGTGATATACAGATTAATAGGAATGGGTTAAATCAAGATGTGAGAGTTAGCCAATAAGAGGCTAAAAATAATGGGCTAGGCAGTGATTTAATTAATACAATTTCTGTGTGCTTGTTTCAGGTGTAAGCTAGCTGGGCAGCTGGGAAAAACAAAGGACCACCCTCCTTGTGCAACAGGGAGACAACAAAACTGTGTCAGGTTGGCTATCTTTGGTTATCCTGTGGTGGAGGTGGGTAAAAGAAAATATAAATGGATTATGATATTTGAAACCTAAATAGAAAGCATTGTAGGGAATCAGAGTGGCATCAGGGAAAGTAAGAAGTTGGGAGCCAGTAGGAAACTCTCGGAAAGTAAGACACCTCCTCGCCAATTTGAGGACACATTTTTAAGGCAGAAGCTATATTTCATATAGTATCTCCAAATTAGACATAGAAAGCCTTGAACTCAGATCTATGATCTTGAGTTTCATTATTTATGAAAATATACTTACTCATTTTAGCCTAATAAGCCTATAAAGTGGGTTTCATTATTATATATATTTCACACTAATAAGACTGACCCATAGTAGTTAAGGAGTTTAAAGTTACATTGGGAGAAAAATTGAAGACAAATATTCTAAGCCAGAAAGTTTGTTGGGACTCTTCTCCATTGAATAGAAAGTTATTAGCACTGGGTTTTAATATGAATAGTTGGAATTCTATTTTAGATTGAGAAAAATGAAAACACTGGCTACACTGCAATTTTACTTCTGCACAATTGTATGTGTGTGTGTGTGTGTGTGTGTGTGTGTGTGTGTATGTGTGCATGTATGTGCATGTTCCTTAGAGATAGAATGTCACAGTGTAGGCCAGGTTAGCATTAGATTTTCGAGCTTGCTACCTCAACTTCCTGAGTACTAAAATTAAAGATGTAGACCACCAGACTGACACTGGACAGCAAGTAAGTAAAGAAATAGGAAGGGATAAATCGGGGTGACTGAACAGCAGATGAGGAGTCCACTGTCAGAATTTAAGAACTAATTACAGAAATTCAAAATCAAAAAATATAATTGAGATATACAGTATTTAAAAATCATTTAGATGGGTATTTAGTAGTAGAGCTTAAGCAAGGATAATAGTATAATTTATTTCTTCTTAGTAGAATGATTACCTATTCTTAAGGCTGAAGTATCTAGTCTATAATTTCTTACATTAGTTAGACATATTATTTTTAAAAATGATACAATTAAATGCTGTTATCCCACTCAATTTAAGCTTAATAGTCAGCAGTATGCCAACTTCAATAAGAAATTCATGCACTGGGGTAAACTTACATATCTGTTTTATCTTCCTGTACTATTTTGAAGCCTGTTGACCTTTTACATGATTTTAACCAATTGAGCCTTTTTTCCCACATTGTTGTCTTTTTGAGATATTATTTTTTCACTCACTCTTCATTTCACTTTTTTATATAATTTCCATTTTTTTTCCCAAATGAAAAAGAATTGTATCACTTTACCAGTTTGCCCCTGCAGATCCTCTTTAACTACTCTTCTTAGAAAAAGTTCTTTTGAGAGTCTGAAAACAGCTGCTGAGTCAGTCCAGTTAGAAGGTGTCTCTTGCTGTGTGGAATGGGTAGCATGCTGTGGCTAAGGACTTGGCTGTTCCTGTGGATCAGCCATCTCACAGGAGGGATGGGGTGAAGACGCCGCGGGACAGCACACAGCAGTGACTGCTTAAGCTTCCCCGCTTGCAACCCATTTGGTCTGAGAAAAACTTATATAAGCTGATGTGTCAGTTGTTTTTCTATTGCTCTGATAAAATGCCGTGACTATAAAAGAAAGTGTTTTGGGGGACACTCACAGTTTCAGAATGTTAGAGTCTGTGACCATTATAATGGCACATGGCAGTATCAGGCAGGTGTGGTTCTGAAGCAAATGTTGGGAGCTCACATCTTGAAACACAACCCAGAAGCAGAGATCTAACTGTGAAGAGTGTGAGGTTTTGAAACCCTGAATCCCATCCTCAGTGACACACCTCCTCCAGCAAGGCCACACCTTGTAATCCTGTCTAAACAGTTCCAGGAACCGAAAACCAAGTATTCAGGTATAAGTACCTCTGAGAGACATTCTCATCCAAACCACCAAAGCCTAAGGACATATGTATATAAAAATAGAGGCAAATTAATCTTTTACTGGCAGCAAATCCTAAGAGAACTATTTACAACAATTCTTTAGTATTGATATAACTTTATAATGTTAAAAGACGAAAACAAATTTGCAACCTTATATGGTAGATATGCTTACTAATTTCTACAAAAGAAATAAATCTTCGCTAAATATTCAGTTTTCTAAGTTTGTCAATATTTTTATTTTTTATTAATCAATACTGGAAACTGCTGACTAGACAGTTCTTATAGAAGAACTTACTATTATTATTTTGCTAATGACGTGCCCATAGATCAGTGCATCCCCCAGCCCTCATCTCGGCAGCTTCTATTTGCAGCAGAGAATGATTAAAACAGAGACAAGAACTGGCCAAATTGTAGATAATAAGAGACTGCAGAATGCTCAGCCCTGAATAGAATGTCTTTGTCTCCCCCCTCCCCCCAATGCTCAGGTATCATTGTAGACAAGGGGACAAATTGAGCCTGAGGTAGTGGATGACTATAAAGAAATAGAGTTTGGGGGACATAGCTAGGAAATCACACATATGAACTCACTCTTGATTTCATCTGTATGCACAAAACCGATGCAAACCTAAGCCAGACTAAACCCTAGCATGGCAATGGGAGTTGGGCACAAAATCCCATCCCTACCTGGCATGCTATTGGGAAGTGTTGGCTGAAAAACAGTTTCCTATAACAATACAGATCCTGGTAAGTCAATCATGTTCCAGTGGAAGACTACACATCCAAGAATCTTGAACAGCACAAATTCGACTTGATGCAAGGAAAAAAAAAGAAAGAAACAAACAAAGTTGAGTGAGTAGAGAGGGAGATGGGTCTGTGAAGAGATTTTGGAGGGAGTAAATATAATTAATATATATTTTATGAAACTCTCAAAGAACTAACACATAAAAATTAACATGCATATAGTATAAATGGCAGAGTCATATTGTCATATTGCCATAATTTTTTGTTCTAAACCTTAAACAAAATTATTTAATATCTTATAAAATTCAAGTCAGGAATTCAGAGTAATTTTTAAAATCAAATATTCTAGAAAAATATAGTCCAAAGTTTTAGTACTTTATTACATTCCAAGAATTGCAGTAGACAGATGTGCAAAGAACTTATTTCAAATTATAGTTAGTGAATACTCAGAGTCGAGATATTTCAGGTGGAACTCACATTGAGAATGGCCTCACATTCAGGGCTAAGCAAGTAGACTGTATTCAGGAGCAAGGCTGCTGCTTCCAGAAATTCATTGTGCCTTTGATTCTGAATTTATTTTTGGTCACTGTGTCCCCAGGAACTTTTTATTGTTGCTAAGTTCTTTATGGACCATACATTCAGTTAAGAACTCCTGTGAGATACTGACCCACAGTCCAAGAATCTGGGAGTTAAAGGACTTGCATGGAATACAGGTGACAGACACAGGAGACTACTCTTTTACAAGCTATTTTCTTGATTTTAAAGTTTATATTTGAAATCAAGCCATAAAAAATTATTTCTGATTTTGGAAATTGCTAAATGCTTCACTTATGAGCTACCCAAAACCCACTTAAAATACAGAGTTCACTATAAAATGGAGACAAAATCTATATTGTGTACTTAAAAACATTGCTTAAGCATCAAATTTCATATTGTCTAGTGAGTAAAAAGGCAATAAATGCAGTATAATAAATTCAAACAGTGTTCATAAAAATCTTTTAAAATTCAAGAATAAAAGCAAGAAAAATAGCAATTAACTTCAGTCTGTTACTCAACTATGAAGTACTTTTACTTCATAAACCAGTTTATTAGTCTGTACTTAACTAGAGTTATATAACAATGACCTGACCTCTAAGATTCTCTCCTTTGTCTAAGTTTTATAAATGTTAATGTCTTCTCTAAATTTGCTTAAGTCAGACTCTAAACCAGAACTCAGGAAAATGAAGCCATTGAATTTTATATGTAGTTCAGATAAAGGAGAGATGTCTCAGTGATTAAGAACACTGACTGCTCTTCCAAAGGTCCTGAGTTCAATTCCCAGCAACCACTTGGTGGCTCACAATCATTTATAATGAGGTTTTGTGCCCTCTTGAGGAAGAGACCTGGTCAGCCGTCCTCATCAACAGACCATGAAACCCAATATGGACAAATTCAACAGAACCTCCATATACAGGCTGCCCATGCATGCTTCAGCATTATCAGGGCATACATTATTTTTCACTTTCAGCACTTTTAAAAAATAAACATAAATATTTCCTCTATGTCCTAGATATTACATTACCTCACAGTCTCTAATTACAGGGTGGATTTCAAGACCTACAACGAATTCATGATAAAACTGATAGTAACTTACTCAGTGATTAATGTTCCCTTTGCTGATGGCTTATCACTCACTGTGCCTGAAACTTTTTCAGCTGAGGGTATAAAAGTAAGAGAAAACATGGCTGTCTTTCCTCTTTCATAATTCCATGAATGCGAGTTCCATGCTTTCTGTAGGCTTTTAGCACTTTGAATATGTAAAGTATTTTTTTATTAAATTAAAAACTTCCATCTGCTCACTTAATTAAAGAATTTTACATCTTTTCCTCTGACATTTCAAAACTGCCAGCATGACTACTCTTGTGTTTTGGAGCCATTATTAAGTAAAATCAAGGTTACTCGAACACACCAATGCAATACTATCTTAGTGACGGTTGCTATTATTATGATTAAACAATATGACCATACCAACTCTTATAAAAGAAAAGCATTTAATGGGCTTGCTTACAGGTTCAGAGGTTTAGTACGTTTTCATCATGGTGGGTAAACATGGTCCAGATCAGCAATTAGTGAGACCAGACAGAGAGACTCTGGGCCTGGCTTGAGCATTTGAAACCTCAATACTCACCCCTAGTGCCACATGTCCTCCAACAAGGCTGCACCAACTCCAACCAGGTCACACCTCCTAATAAATCTACTCCCTGGTGACCAAGCATTCAAATATATGAGCCTATGGCGGATATTTTCATTCAAACTACCAAAAATACCACTAATGAAAATCTGATAGCAAATGACATCCTTGAAATGCCTAAAAATCTCAGGATCAACTAAGGCAGCCTGGGTCAGTCATCTCAATGATGACAGCTGGTTGTGCCAGTGCTCTGAGAACCTTCATAGTATCACACAACTAGAGGCAGCCTATATCGTAGCTAGTCAGCACTCAGGAGTTCGTGTTTTCTGCACATGCACAAACAAGGGGACGCTGTTTTTGCATCAGGCAACTAAGCTAGACTTGGCAATCCAACAAATCAAAATTTCATGAGGATTTAGAGTAGAAATATTCACCAGGATAAGAGAAACAGGATAAAGTCTTTCTTTGTGGTAACCCCTGATGTGGTTAATAAAATACCTCCAGGAGGTTAATGTGACTCATTGCTTCCTACCTTGTGGCCAGGCCTTGGTAATTTTTTGAACTCTCAGATGGAATGACAGATTGTATTTCCTAAGTATGGTGACATATGCCACACACACACACACACACAGTTATAAGTCAGGTATATCACCTTCAGTTTTCTATTAAAATGAGCTATTTAGAAACCCTACAGTGAAAATGAGATTCATAGGTTTTTCTCCTGAAATTTTGTGTGGTGCTTGCAGGGTTGGAGAGAGGCCATTATGTGAAACTGTGAAGGTAAAACCTGGATTGCCTTGGTGAACCCAAGATATTGGAGATGCCAAAGTCGTGGAACACCCACTAAGGGAAGCTGCTAACAGGCAGTTGACCCAGCCCAAGGGAAAGAAGTGTGTTACAGTCAACAAGGCTGAAAACAGTTGGAGATCTGTAGATGGTTTTGACATCAGATATGAACATGCAGAATGGCTATGGTATACACTCATAGCTGTAGAACTTCATAACTGTCTTTACCAAAACACAAATCTAGAGGAAATGATGTTAAGTAGAGTGTGATGTTAGAATATAAAAAGGTCATGTGACTTGTTCATGGCACACTCTCTTAAGCCGCTTGTCTTTGTAACCCAGCTCTCATGCTGTATGCAAAAGCTACAGGGAGATGCTCCACATATGTATTCCAACAAGAGCCACATCTGACCTTGCAATTTCATGATGGAATAAGAAAATAGATAATTTAAAACCCTTAACATCTGAGTTTTCTAGACATCATGATAATAACAGAAATAGTTTATCATTGCTAATTTTTTTTTTTTTTTTTTTGGTTTTTCGAGACAGGGTTTCTCTGTGGCTTTGGAGCCTGTCCTGGAACTAGCTCTGTAGACCAGGCTGGTCTCGAACTCACAGAGATCCGCCTGCCTCTGCCTCCCAAGTGCTGGGATTAAAGGCGTGCGCCACCACCGCCCGGCTTATCATTGCTATTTTTAAACCAACAGATTATAGGATGACTTGTTAGATATTAATAGACAATCAATATGAACCTAGGAGGCTGTTTGGACCTTGGAACATCAATTTACAAGCAGAATTAAAGAAGTCTGAGGTGTCCTATACATTATGGATGTTTTTTATTGGCAGTAAATATCAACTATACATTTCACATTCCTACAGTTAATATTACCATCATGGAAAGTTGTGAAATAATTTAAAAAAGAATATTCTAAATTCCTGCTGATGGAATCTTCCAGGTTACCTCAGAAGTTCTCTGAAATATTCTTTCTGTTTGACAGGGTTTAGTAGTGCACAGATATTTCTGTTTTGTTATTTTTAGTTTTTATTCTTAATGAAATATAAATTATTTTTGGCAAAAACAAACAAACGAAAAAACCGCACTACTGGTCTACAAAACCAAAACTCAACTCCATTCACATACTTTAGTTGGGAACTCATCTCTTTGAAATGCAGATTTGCCCCACCACCCTATGATTCTATTCTAATCTCTTCAACCTGTGGCTCATCACTATCATCTTGGTTTCTTTTCTTTCACCTAAGAGCTAAGCATTGAACCCAGAGCCTATGGTTGTATAAATGCTATGCAAATGCTCCATCACAGAGGCCCTATAGTTCATCCTAACATCCACAGAAACCATTTACTCAACAGCAAATATATCCACAGACATTCCGCAAGCCTTCTTGGAATATGTCATTCCAATCCACTAAATAGTGTACTCCTGAGGCCAATATAACTTCCTTTCTGGATTATCATTTATATTTTAATCTATGTTCAGCTCTCCTATTTCTAAAGGGAATAATTGTACCTAGTTACTAAGGTTGCTATGGGAATTAAAGAAATATAACAACAGAAATGGCTCTATAATGTATATTTAATTAAATCTACAATTGTAATGATAAGGAGTAAAGATGATCTATGAATGGTCTACCTTAATCTACCTTTCCACTATGCCCACTCACTTAATATCAGTTACATATGATTATGCACAGATAAACTGAAAACGGTAACTTGTAAATTATTGATTTGAAGGGCAAAAGAAGATAATCGAATTCAAGAGATGACTGCGATTTATGATCAAACAAGGAAAAAGCGATGTGTTCCTAGCACCTGTGCAGAACGTATTCTGATAAAATGTATGAAAAATTGAAAGCGGCTTAAGTAGAACAGTGAGTTTATGAACCAGACCTGCACCTGCCAGAGGCTCAGTGAGCCTTCAGCTCCTCTCAAGGTGTTGAAAGAATAAAAACAAAGCAACTTTTGTCAGTATCAGCTCTCTAAAGGGCCCAGGCTGATGATGATCTTCACACCCAGTTGAGGGAGGAGATAATGGAAGCCTTGGTAATCTGCAGGTGAGGATATTACATGAAATGAAAGGTTCATAAACATAATGCTTACTTTGTGAAAAGTTAATCTCCATCTGAATGGTTCTAATCAGTATCATTACAGGACTTTCTTGAAATAACAGAGAAGAGTGAGGGGAAAAAAAAAACCGACTTGACAAATACATGCACTGTGGCTCAAGGAAAGTGTCCCCAATTTTCTGAGCTCCTAGTATGATACAGTCCTTCAGTAAAACACATAGAGATATTTTCTATCAAAAGCCAATGATAGCTAACTTGTTTAGAAGTGAATTATAAGATAAAGAGTGAGCGGTTATAACTACTTGCTGTTTTACCTTTTGTTTTGTGATTCTGGAGGCTGAGATCAGAGCATACCAGGCAAATATTGAATCGCTGAGTCACTTCCCTGCTCAGAATTGACACTATTGATCAGTGATAAACATATTCATCAATACAATACCTCTAAAATCAAAACTTCTGCGAAGAAACAACACAAAGTTTCATGTGAAATAGATCTTTAGAGGAAAATGATTGTCGTAAATTTTATTTTAAAAAGTACCTCACTGGTGTCATTGTCTGTCCTGCATATCACAGTGACAGATGCACGCCAACAATGAAGATATTACTGTAATTACCACTCACTTACTCAGTATAATTTTGTACAACAGTAAATTATTTGTACTGAATTATAGTATCAGAAAATTCCTAAAGTATTATGCCTAGTGAGGACAGCTTCACAAAAAAATGAATGTATGAACTACATAATAATGGAGGGAAAATAAAAGAGTCTTTAGATGTGCAGTTTATAACGGACTTTTTTTTCCCTTTTACCTTTTTGCTATTTTTCAAAGTATTTTTAGTACAATGGCTATCTTCATACTAAATAGTTGCTAATTTCTCTCCTCTTGTTTTCTTTATCCCTTCTCTCTGCTGTTTCTTCCCTTTGTTTGTAAGTTAATTAAGAGTTTGCTCTAAATATTCCAAAATGATTGGCTTTCCATATTTCAATCATTTTTCTAGCAGTGTGAACTTAGTTCCAGTCTCTAAGACTCATACAATTATGTCATGTACAACTCTGATTCTCAGGAGCCTATAGTGACTCCGCAGAAACAAAGGTCTTCCTGTTGCCCCTGACCCGTGGCTAATATGTAATACAAGTGCAGGTGCTTATCATCTGCCACTGCTCATGTGACCCACTGTACACAGAGGCAGAAGGCAATCAAACATTACATAACCAAAGCACACATCTGTGCAATCTTTCATGCTTCATCGGCTGCTGTGAAAGATTTCTAAGGTGTTCTGATAATCGGCATTCACAACCTGGGTTTCTCCAGATATCAGAAAGCTATCTACTTCTAAAAACATACGTGCATCAAGCATACTGGGCACTGAAAGTATAAAATAATAATGCGAAGTTCCACAGTGTCTGTTTCAAATTCCTATTCTAATTGTATAGAAGATCACTGAGTTGTGTATATTTGGGGTCTGTTTGATTTTGATGTGTGATGCTTTCATTTATTTGCAAGACTTTTTATATAAGTTTATAAAAACTAATAGATAAATGATTAGAGCCCAGAAACCTATGGAACTGAGATCTGCCTTGAAGAAGGTATTGGTATTATTTCTTTGCTATTTCATTTTCTGAAAACTGAACTAACATACCTGCAAGAAATTTATATCCTATGAGGATGAAGGCTTGCCAAGTTCATCTCCTAGACCTCAGTGAACCACTAACTCCCTCCCCATACTCTCTCCATTTTTCTCTAGGATATTTTCTGTGTTTTTTTCAAACCTTTTAGAGTTTATTGCCCTTGCTAGCTGAGATTTCATGTTAGTGATCTCTTAACATGGACATAGAAAAACTTCAAACAAGGACGCTTAAATAAAAATACAAAACACTTTGTGCTTCAATTTCTTTGTTAAAATTTCAAAGAACATCTTTGGAATACATTTTGCTTTCATCTTTATGTGACTATATATAGTTTCATGTGAATCACATTTATATGAACTCAACTCACAAGATTATGTAATCATTTGCTCCCATTTAACCATTTCCTCGAATTAAGTCTCTCAACATAAAAATTATGTATTTTAAGAAGTGATTTATAAAAATTCTCCAGGAGAAAAAAAGAAAGATAAAAAGTTATAAGCATTCATATATATATATTGAATATTCATGAATATATGTGAATGCTTATTATATATATGAATGCTTATAACTTTTCAATACATATGTGTGTGCATGTTCATGCACATACACACACACAATAGATGTGGTGGAACAATTCTACAGACTCTAAAGACTTAAAAACATGGAGAATTAATAACATTATTTCCAATAAAAAATAAAACAGAGTCAAACTCAAGAATAATTGTTGTTTCCATCTTTCTAAAGGCAGGAAAAGAAAGGTCCTGTGGGTCAGTTAGGTAAGCCTTCGCTCCTACTGACCTAAGCTCAAATATTTTATTCTGTTAAGGATTTTAACACAAATAAGGAAAGCCTGGAAATTAGGATGGGCAATATGCTTTACTGAGTCTACCAGCTGCAATGTTAAATCTCACACAAAACAGTCTCATAAACACTCTCAAGATAGTATTTGTACCTAAACACCCAGGAACCCTGTCTAACTGCCAGACTGAATATGAGATCACAGTGTTGTAGTCAAGTATTAAGACACAAGTGCAAAAGAGTGATAGCTGTCCCTAATACACACTGTGCCAAGAGGAAAGCATATTACCTGTGGGCACAGACCATAGAAAATGTGCCATTTTCAAAAGAACATTAACATTTTTATTGATGATTTGTGTGTGGATTAGAGTGGAACAAAAGATCCTACAATTTGTTTTTCTTCCTAAAAGTACAAGAAGCAAAAGTCAAAATAGAATGATGGGATTGCATTACACTAAAATATTTCTGCACAACCAAGGAAAAGGTGCAAAAAAAGTCTGTAGAATAGGGAAAAGTATTTGCAGTGTGTGCATCAGTCAAGAGTTTGATATCCAGAATGCATAGGAAGTTGCAAAACTTGAAAGTAAATAAACTAATTTAAATATGGTCAATGGTTGTAAATAGACATTTCAGAATGAAGATTGTAATCACAAGATAAAAACTGTAGTGTTACTAATCATGAGGGACATGCAAGTCAAACTCCAAATGAGATTGAAGAAGAGCCCATTAAAAACTTAAGTCATCAATTAATGCAAAAGATGTGTTGAAAATGTAGTCTAATATACTGTTGTTGGGATTGTAAATTATCAATGCCACTATAGAGAATGATATGGAGGCATCTCAGAAATTAAAATTAGAGCTACCTCATGATCCAACAATCCCTCTCCAGGATATGTACCCAAGAAGATGACATCATTATGTTAAAGAGAAATTCTCAGTTCCATATTCATTTTACAGCACTCTTTGCAAGAGCCAAGACATGGAAACAATGCAAGCGTTCATCAACTGATGAGCAGGTAAGTTGGTAAATATACACAGGCATTCCTGCTCAGTGGTCTTAATGAGTTAAGCACATAGAAACATAGATAGAACTACACATTTTATCCAACTAAATAATCTAGGCACAAAAAGATAGTACTGTGTGATCTCACTGAGAAGTAGAAACCAAAAAGAATTGCTTCTAAAGAACTCAAGGGTAACAGTGGGTAAAGAGGTTGGGAAAAGTACCTAGAGGGAATGTGATCAATGAATTATAGAGAATATTGAAAATAAACAAGAAACTCTGAATTATTACCATCAAAGACGGTGACTCTGAAAATATAAGAATGTACCCTACATATTAAAAATGCTACAAGAAAGGACTTTAACAGTTTAACAGGACAAAGAAAATAAATGTTTAAGGAAACTAAAAATTGTTATACTTTAAGCTTTATTCAGTGTGTGTTATAGCTCTCCATTAATAAGTGCAAGGTAAGTTTTATGAAGAGAAGATATTTAAAAATATAATAAGATAAAACAAAATTGAAAATACCATATCTGTTTTTTCTTCATAAAATAAGTAAATCAAACTGTCGAGAAGAATCATAAATACATAAAAATTCATAGAGTTATTTAACACAGGTGAGATGCAGAGCTACATCAGTTCAATTCAATTATAATCACTTAAGAAGTATATGTAACACATATAAATAACTTAGGGATTTTTTTTCTTATCTTTGCCACACTGAGCAGCTTAGAGATAAAAACAATAATATATTCACGGTTCCCAGGTTCCAGCAAACCTTGCTCTCGTAAGTACATGCATCTGTTGCAAGCAGATTGTTGTGGGAAACTTACAGCAAAGTGGAGTGAACATTATGCAACAATTGGGCTTTGATGGATAAAACGGCAAAGGAGCACAGAGGGAAGAACACCCCTAGATGCAGGAGACAGGAAAGAGGCAGCTTGCTGAGAAGTGTGTTTCAAGTTAACATTTGTAATTATTCTGGTAAGCTTTGAAATTTCTGATACATAAACCTCGTACAAGCGCATCTTTTCAACTCTCTGTTTCTATGAGTCCACTGTAGGAAACAGGACTCAAATAAGACCTGCCTATTTATGTGAGTACTGGGTTACAGATACAAAATATGACTTATGTTTAAATAAGCCCCTTGATTTCTAAACGATGACAAAATAGAATGTGTTTTAAATATTTTAAACCCACTGTCTATCTGTGTAGTAAGAGCCTGCTTGTTCATTCCCAGTTGCCCAGACTTGAATTAACCACACAGAAACTATAATATTTGCAATATTGTTTGACCAATAGCTTAAGTGTATTTCTAGCTAACTTATATCTTAGATGAACCCATTTCCATTCGTTTATATTTTACCATGAGGCTTGTGGCCTACTGGTAAGGTTCCAGCTGGCAGCTTGCTTCTTTTCCCTCTGATGGTTACATGGCATCTCCTAACTCTACCTTTTCTCTCCCAGCATTCAGTTTAGTTTTCCCCACCTACGTCTACTCTACCCTATCACAAGCCCAAGACATATTTTTTATTAACCAATGGTATTCCCAACATACATAGGGAAATCCCACATCATATCTAAAGATAATGTTTATATTTGACTTTTATATATTAAACACACAAACTTAAATATCAAGAAAGCATTTGCTATTCATGAGATGAAATAGTATGGTGATTGCATAACAAAAGGAAAAGCAAATAAATAAATGAAAATTAAGAAAAAAGGAAATCCCTTGAGGAAAATTCAAATGTGTTATACTAGTCAATAAGTCTGACAAGCAAAGTTGATTTAGAAGTGTCACAGTATCAAAGAGAAAGTTTCTAGTAAATCTTTAATAAGAAAAATGATTTAAATATTTATTTTAATCATTATTTTTACATCAAGAATTATATGTTTTCTACATAAAAATGAAAGAATAAGGCACTAGTGTGATTAAAGCTCCCTGTAGGGTAGTGGCTGGACTTCCAAAGAGCAGTGGATAAAAGTGGAGTTTTTCTTAAGGGCTAGAAAGGGCTTTACTATTTAAAAACTTGTCTCTTCTCATGGAAATGCTAGTGTGGGCATTATATTAGCCACAAATAGTCTTCCTTAATTCCCGTTAACTTTTCCAACCTTCAACAATATCTGTTATTGTTGTATACGAGGCAAACACAAAAGGACAGGAAGCACTTATAATTCCAAAGTGAAGTCAGCCACAAAACCAGCAGAAATCTCAAGAAGCATATTATGAACAAATCAATGGAGGTCCCCTACAGGCCTCTCTGTTTCTATTTCTCTAGAAATATTACCAGGAATCTTACGTTCAACAGACAACAATTACATGAACAAGATCCTTTGGTTTGCTCTTTGAGGTATGGCTTAATGTTTTCATTATTTTTGCTTCATTAGCATGGTTTTAATTCAAATTAATTTTCCTTTCATATTTGACTTATTTTGCTTGATAAGTGAGTAAAATATTAAGATTAATGCCTATTGTGCCTAGAGTTTATTCCTTTGCTAGGAGTATTGAATTCATCGCAATCTGTCATTCTGCTCTGGGATTTTTCTGGTTCTGGACTGTTTTAAATAATCCTTCTGTAAGTGATCATTTGCATACTGAGACATAGGTATTTCCTCCAAATTAAAACAACACTTCCCAAAGGAAGGAGGGAGGTTAGTAAGGCCAGGACGCTAGTGAAATGAACAAGGCCTTAGAAACCATGGCTATCACAAAATTCACAAGGTTTCTGCTGGAAGTTGCAGAAGCAGCAAGCAGTAAGGAGAAAGAAACCACGAGGGAGTTGCCTGCTGTTGACCAGGGATGCATCTCCATTAAAGCAGTTTTCATGAGTCCTCACCTATGCTGAGGCGTTTTGAGGTGCCTTTAAGTCACTCATGCTCCTTCTGATTAACCCTACAAGTTCATTGGTTCCCCAAGCTACACTTGGGGTGTAGGATTGCTTCTTTTGCCTGACATTAGTGCACAGTCTGGATGAGCAGAATTGTGTGCACATGCTTCCCTGAATACTCAAGCAGCAGACAACAATAACAGTATATGAAAGTTCAAATTACTTCTTACCCGTACTAATATTGAAAATCACCCATTTTCCTGTTTTAATCAGTCTGGTGAATGTGTGGAAATACTGTAAACACCAAATGCAGTGACTTACGATGACCATAATACCAATACTTAAGAGACAGAAGCAAGAAGACTACATGAGTTAACAACCAGCTATACGGCTGGCCTACCTAGTAAATTTAAAGCCATCTGGAGAGACAATGAGGCCATTTCTAAAACAGAAAACAGAAAGAAAGAAGAGAATGGAAAAGAAAAAAATAAGATAAAGTTTAAGGTGATTTTATTTGTGCACCTCTTTGACTCATGAACTTGAGGAGCGTCTCGTGTTGTGTGACCACCTGAATATCCTCTGTTGTGATGTGCTATTTATATTATTTGCACACAGGACATGGTTTATATTTATTTGTTGGTGCCATATTTTATTTTTAAATTACTATATTCTGGTAATATGTCCTTTCTTAAATATCTAACTGTTACGTACCTTTCCTCTTCTGTACTTTGTTCTATTACTCTATTATTTTTTCATTAAGCAATAATTCAGCTTCATCTACTTTAATTAATTAAAGCTTTTCCAGTACAGTCGGGGATTATTAAAATTTTCAAAGTTACATTTTTATATAAAAAGTCTTGAAGATATTCTATTTTGTCTAACACGTATACTTTTATTTTTCAGTTTTAAACAGCATAGTTAAAGTACAAATGCAGAAAGAAAATATTGAATATAGTTCTGCCACTTTTTAAAAAGTATTTAGAAGGTAATTTGAATCTCTAGAAATTAAAAATATATTCTAATTATTTTCCTAATTGTACAACTTTATTGCAAATTTAGACAACAAAAAGTTTGAAATCTCCGAGTATCTACCAGATCATTACAGTCAATATTTTTTAATTCACGGGTATTCACTTTAGCAGTTGCACCTGAGCTGATGCAGTGGACGAAAGCCTCCTATGTATTGTCCATTAAAGAGGTGGTCAGGACAGAAGAGTGACATTTCACTTTGGCAGACAGCAGGTAGAGTGGAAAGTTTATCATGAACTCCATCCATACTAACACTCTCCATATGCTCTCCTCAGATTTCATTTGAGAACATTTCCCATGGGCTTCCCCCCCACACACACACTGAAGTAAAATAGTGCCTATAAAAATCACTGGGTTTAGGCTCAAAATGACCATTCCATTTTCAGTCCTTACTTAACATTCAATAGAATATGCCCATTAGATGGGCCCAGTTTCTTCAGATATTTCCCTAGGTTCCTGGACATCCTGTTCCCCTCATTCATGACCTACTTTTTCATAGTCCTTTATTACTTCCTTCTCATTTCCGTAATCTCTAGCATTTGAACTTCTTGGAGGCTCACTAATTACATTTCTTTCCTCATCCTTAAGCAAAATCCATCTAGTTTCATTAGCTCAAATAGTATCCATAAAGAAATAGCTCTCTGCCTAGACCGTTTGCTTGAACTTTTCAGTCATGTATCTCATAGGCTACTTGTATGCCTGCTTGGGTATCTAACATGCAACTTGGATTTTTCTAGATAAAGTGTAACAGCTGGGTTTCCTCCCCACAGTGTTCCTTCTTGCATACTATCACGGTGCTGTTTCTCTGGTTACTCAGAAAAAAAAAAAATCACAACACCATTGATTCTTGTTTTTCAAACAAATGCCAACTTAATAAACCACACTAATAAGATACTCATTAAAATTTATTGAGAGTTTGGATATGTCTCATAACCTAAACAGGTCGAATAGCTACTTCTGATTGAAGATTTCTCCTAACAGGTGATGAGTTTTATAAACAACAAATAGACAAGGAGTGTCGAAGACGATGAAAATGATAATCGCTGAGGTTTGACTATTCAGCACTGACTGAACTATTACACTTCACCCACAAACACGTGGAATTTCATGTGTCAGAATTAAAACTAAATGGTATGCAATTAAAAGTAGCTGTATCTACACATATCGCCCTTTGAATGTCTTTCTCTAAAACTAAACACAGAAAACAACTATGATACATCTGAGTGTCATTATTGCTTACATTGTTCACTAGTATTCTGAGCTTCTTTCCACAGAACCTGTATTATAACAGAGTTTTCTTTACGCTGTCCATTTCTGTCTATGTCTAACACGCTCATTCTTAAAACGTAGAAAATACCATTCTGTTGCTGCATGAACATCCCATAAATTTTTAAGAGCAAAAAGCTTTAAAATACTCTGTAATTATATAAAACATTGTAATTTTATTTCATCCAAAATAAAAATTAGAAGAATAAAATGTGGGAAGTGAATGTATTGAATGTAGCAAAGTAAAACATGACTTCATCAATGATAGCAAGCATATATAAACCAACACAATGAGTTGACAGCTATTCTCAAGGCATTTTACAGATGGATGGAAAATACAGATACTGCCTTCTCTTTACTACCTCATGTGAGCAACAAAAGAGCCTATGGAAAATAAGCATTTCTTCCTATTTCTGAAAAGTCATTATTAGCATTGTATTACATCATTATAAGAAGGTAAGAGAGAGGGCAGAATGAATGAGAGAGGAAAGGGAAGAGAGAGACTGAGGACTCTCTGGAATCTGAGTAGATTCTGCAGTTGTAATGTCCAGTGGAAAGCAATAGAAGTGATGTCTGCCTAGCTTTCAGATCAAGCCTTAAAACACAGGTACATAACTCCCTGGCCCTGAGAAACCTTTTTTTTTTCCAGTCATAATATTCATGCAAATTCTCTGAACACCATGCAAGATAAATCATGCAAGAAGTTAGAAAAGAAGGACTCAATGAATCCTAGCCTTCTTGATATTTCTACAAGTATATGTGTAAAGGTGCCTTACATATTCCAGACAAACTATCCTCAAATGGCCTTAGTTAACTGCTCATGAGGGAGAACTGTCCATATGAGAGCACTTCCCACATCCCTTAAGTGCGAATACCAATCTTAGGGATTTTTTTTTTTCCAATAAAATAGAGAATCAGGCTGTGGGGATTTGAATGAGATGTTCTCCACAATTTTGCGGATTTGAACACCTGGTCCCCAGTTGGTGGAGCTATTTGGGAAGATTTAGAGGGTGTGGCTGCCTTTGAGATAAAAAGCCATTACACAGTTCTAGTTTCCTCTCTGCATTGTGTTTGAAGTTGAAGACATGTGTTCTTAGCCTCCTGTTTTTGCCACCACGTCTTCTGCTGTACTCTGCCAGCCATTATGGGCACTAAGCTGCAGGAACTGAAACTAAGTAAGTTCTTTCTTCTGGAAGTTGCCTTGGTGGGGCTGAGTGTGAAGCAGGAACTACGAGGGAGATGCTTCTCTCTTATGATACCATCGCTCCTGGTGTGGGCGGAGTGTAAAGCAAATTCAGTAGACTCTGATCCCCTTGATTCCACCTCCCACTATCTTTTCAAATGTGTCCTGCCAATCCTCTAAAATGGCATCAGCCCTTTGATCTCAACCTTTTAAAGCATTGTTATCTTGTTTATGTTAATAGCTGGATCCTTAAAAGAAACTTGATAGTCTTGCTTGACACCAGCCCTATCTAATATTCTGATCCTCCCTACCCACCCCAAATCCACATCCTTTCTTGCTCTCTATAATTAGAAAACCAATAGGCAAGAAGGAGGGGGAAAAGAAATAAATAAAAAGAAACCCCCCCCAAAAAAAACCTGAATAAAGCAAAACAAACTAACAGTAAAGCAAAGTGGCAATGAAGCATAATGAAGCATGAGAACACGTGCAGACAGAGACACACACACTGGCGAACACAGAAACCCCATAATAAACTCACCACCTACACACACACACATACATACACACACAATCAGAAAACAAAAATATTTTTAAAAAAGACCTGTAGAGTAAGAAAAGTAAATGTCAAGGCAAATTATGAGACATAAATTAATATATGAACAAACAAACAAATAATAAATAAATGGAAATAAAATCAAATCCTCCAAAATACCTTAGAGTTCATTTTGTGCTGGCATGGGGCTTACCCTTAAGAATGGTTTGCATACCCAGTGAGACTCCCTTGGAGAAAATTATTTTTTATTTGTGAATGGTTTTCAATTGGAGATAGTTTCAGGGTTAGGGATGAGAACTTGTGTCTACTTCTCTCAGTGCTGGGACAGCAGCTGGCCCAGACCTATGCATACCTTATGCATGTTGAGACAGCTTCTGTGAGTTCAGATATAAAGTGGTTCCCCTAGATTTAGAAAGCCTTGTTTCTATGGTGTCCTCCCTCCCCTCTGGCTCCTACAGTATTTCTGCCTCCTCTTCCACAAGGTTTCTGGTACTTGAGCATGGAAATTAATGGAGACATTTTGGGTTCCCTTAAAATGTATCCTCTCTTTCTTCTGCTGTAGTTCCCAGATATTCCCGTGATGATTTTACTCCATCTCCATTTTAAGTACTTTAGGTGGCCACAGGAGTAGAAATGTGTGACAAAAGACATTTTCACAAGTTCTACTCTTTCTGTCCACAGTGACTGGTCAAGTGTAGGCAGGGAACCCTTTCTGATGTATATGCCTTGGCTTCTGAAGGGAAGAGTTTGGGTTTTGTTTTTATAACAGAAAATGCTTTTTTGGGGGGGTTGATAAAAACAGTATGAGGTTTATAATCCAGCAAGAAAATAGTCCCTGCGTATCCAAAGTCAATAAGTAGGAGCAGAGAACTCAGCTCTAAGTTACAACATACAGTCGTAATAAAGGACACTTAGAGTGAATCCATCTCTTACCCTTAGGGTGTCTTTCTGAGATGAGATCTCATTATATAGCTAGGTAGGCTTCCAACTTATTATCTTCTTGTTTATGCCTTCCAAGAATTCTCAGGGAGACATAATCATGCCAAACTGTCGCTGAAAATTTAGGAAGTCCTGATTCCAAGCTCTAGACTTTTCTTCAACTGGGATTCCTGCTACTTGCCTCAAAGAAGGTGAAACACCACCATGGTTTGCTCCCCATTTGCTTTTTTATAGCTGTCTTTGCCTGATGTTCAAACACTTTCCTGAAACTTTATACTTTCTGTCAAGCCAATGCCCAACACTGCAAATGCAAGCTTACTTTCCATATTTCTCATGGTAACACCACCCTTCTTTCCTGTGTCTCCTTGTTGAGTGATAGTCTGCTCTTCTCATTCTTTGAATACTTCTATTTCAGTGGAATTTTCTTGTGTTCTGTATTTTGCTTGCCCCCTTGTAAAGTACATAGGCTTTCAGAGATCATGAATTTTATTTTGTTATTTCTTCCCAGGCTATGACTTAACTTAATACTTATTAACTATACACACTGTGTCCATGGTTATTTCATGGAACAGGAGAATTTCTGCCTCCAGTCTGTGTCTAAGACATAAAACTCTACGTTGAATACAAAACTCTTCCTGCTACTGGTTAAACAAACTAGAAAGGGTATTTCCCCCAGAGCATCTCCACAGCTATTCTCATAGTGTGTTCATCACTCTTGTGAATCTTGACAGGCATTACTAGTCTACCAAAAAAGTATTTTAAAGATAAATTTCTTTGATGATAATGGAAGATAAAGTCATAATTGATTCTTGAGAAGTGTTTTGAGAATGGACCAGTACAGAGCAGGTGAATGCAATTTCAGCTACTGGCTACTCAGGGGTGGAGCAAAAGGACTGGGAATTTAAATTCAGCTTTCAACAGCATGGCAAAACACTGCCTCAAGGAAGGTGTTTTCTAAGCATTCAATAGACATACTCAATTAAATTGACAAGATGTTTATAAATATTTATTGACTAAAAGGTAAATAAATATGCCATGAAGAAAGAAGGTAATGTGAGCGAGAAGTGAAATGAGAGCCCATGAGTTAAATGAGCGATCCTACAATCAAGAGTGAGAATCTGTACTTGAGACATCAAATGGGAATTACATCTTGCAGAGATAGTTGGACAGTCTATCATATTTCCCAAGAACTCACATTCTGACAACAGCATTCCAAAAATACCTGACAGCACTCCTAAAATGTGCTGAATTCATTTTACAAAATTTCTTCTGAGATGTCGGTTCTGACAAGTTAATCTCATCTACCAGGGAGTTAATGTCTAAACTCCTCTGGTACACAGCAACAAAATCACACTTTAAAAAGTATATTTCAGGTTGGATATAATCTATCATTACAAAAGAATGTGTAATTCTCCATTTTGCACTATCTGTTCACTACATATAATAAAAATTCAATAGAAGACAGCAAAATAGAACGATATTTTCTATTTACAATGTTTTTCTTTGATTAGGCGGCAGAGAATGTAAGGAAACTGAGAATGAAGTGTGGAGTCTTTATGTTGTTTTTGTATGCAGCCATAAAAATAAAAGTTTCCCAGATAGCTTAGTTTGGTGTCTTTCAGGAATGTTGTTTCCCAGAAATGATGCAAATCCTTCATCATAGCTTTTCATAGCAAGTCATCCCCTGTCTGTGGCACAGATAATCCTCACTAGCGTCACAACCTTGGTTATCTAGGGAGACTGTATATACATTCTTTGGGTTCTGTTTCAGCTCTGTTGGTCCAGAATCTCTCTGAGTGGAACATGGAGATGTATATTTCTCAAAACAAACCAAAACCAAAACCAAAACAAAACAAAACAAAATACCAATCTGGTAGGAGCACATCTTGACATTTTCAGTCCCTGCTATTTTTGTACGTTGCCTGCCCACCTGCCTCAGTTTTTCTTGTTTTACAGACCTTATATGATGGAGAATATGCGAAGAAGGAATTGCATCACAGTGCATTTAATAATCTTCTGCTCATCTGGTTTGGCAACTAATTAATAACAGAAACAATACACTGTCCAAGTATATCCATTTAATTGTAATTAAACTTTTGCCATAAAATACCACAAGTACACCTGCCAGCGCAGCCTCACTCACAGACATGACCAAGAAGGGTTGAGAGGGAAGATGAGTGGTTATCGATGAAGATGAACCTGCACCAAAGTGATCATTCATTTGTTACACGAGGCTGATCCCTACTAGATGCTAATATCTTTTTCAGATAGCCTATCCTCTGTGAACTCAATCCCAGGCAAGCATTTTAATTCAAAGAATCAGATGTGATGAGTAAAGCTTCATGACAGGCAGGAAGGCAAAATGAAGAGGCACACAAGATCCAGTCCCCTAAGTAATAAATCCCAAGAGCCTGGTGTGTTACTGTGACTCTAGGCCAGTAGCATCTGCACCGTTCACAAAGGCAAGCACACAAACCCAGACACACTGAGAGGGCATGTATTTTTTTCATCTAAGTTTGCCAAACTGTTCATTAGTAGATACGTGAATGTCACTTCGGGGTTGAATGGTATATGTGGGATACTGGATGTAGAGCAATAGTCTTATTCTTTTCTATCTGTTTATAAGATGTGATAGCCATGAAAGTACAGCATAGCATGTCTGGTTAACAATAAAAGCCAAGTTCAACTACAGAGAGGCTGTGAACTTTGAAACTGTACAGGAATTGAATATGTCTTAAAAGTGAAAAAAAATGTTGAGAAAATTTCAGGAACGTGTAGGAAAATAACTCTTTTTGTCAATTTGAGAGCACTATGACAAAGATCAGAGTGAATCCTAAAATAGCATAACATTGGCTAGGTTAGAGTAAAGTACTTCCCTGAATGAATATATAGAGAATTACTTCTAGACTGCAGGGAAACTGGTGGCAGTCATTACTTCCCAGGGGGAAGGAAAAGCACAGTTGTCAACATGGAAAAGTTCATACCCTTTTGAAATTTCTAAATTCTAAAGCACATGCTTGTACCCACTCTTTTAAAAGAATCATTGTTAAGAGAAAAAAAGATGTTTCTGTTTCTGTCTAGTATGTGTATTATTTATGGATGTGGAGAGATGTGTGCAATCACCCTCACATGCAAGGCCTCATGGAGAAGCCAGAGGCTCGCATCAAATTATTTTGGGAGATGGAGTTTCTCACTAAACCTGGAAGACAGAGCTTCCTCTAGAATGGCTGTCACTGAATCTCTGGGCAGACATGCTCTACAATGTGCAATTGTTCACGTGACTGCAAGCAATCTAGACCGAGGGCCTCATGATTGAACAGTAAACAGCCTATCTACAGCACTAGGTCCCAGGCCCCTCCCAGTCTTATTTTTTTCATACATTTATATAACCAAATCTTAAATCAATGTCAAAAAGACTTCCCCCCATGAGTCACACTCTTCTTTCAAAAATACTATTAAGTAGTGCAAGGCTAAAAGTGTGCAGAATTTTCTTTAAAAATAAACTTGAAAATAATATATAAAAATCAGCAAAACATGGCAATCAAGTGTTTTTATAACATCCTGGGATGAGTAATAGGGAATACATCCTAGTCAACCCTACTATCCTCTTACATAACAGAATGTTCTATGATCCATGTATGATGTGCAATTCAGCCTCGTCAAAATTCAGGGAGGAAACCATTTGCAGTATATTGAAATGTCAAAATACTGTGAAAGAAATCCATGCACGATATAATTGTAAGGTTAATTGCACGTATAATTAGCCCAGTGCTCAAAACAATAGAATAGAATGAAATTTTGGCAAGATTGGGCTTTGAGAAGATAAATACTAGGTCTTAAAAAGTACTGTGGAATTAATAAAGCTATTTTATAGAAAATAGTCTACCTTTCTTGCATCAGAGAATACTTTAAGTTATAGTATCACCCTTTCTTCTTATATTAAAGAAAGATTGGCTAGAATTCTTGAAGACAGTAGGTAGGAAGGAGAAGATCTAAAATAATGGTTTTCAACCTTTGGGTCATGATCTCTTCAGGGGTCAGATATCAGATATTTACACTACAGTTCATAACAGCAGCAAAATTATAGCTACACAGTAGCATCAAAATAATTTTATGATTGGGGGTTACCACAACATAAGGACTTGTGTTAAAGGGTTGGAGTATCAGGAAGAGTAAGAACCACCGCTAACGTCCCTCAGTCTCTTCACAGTCATATACATATGTGTACATATATGTGTATATAGATAAACAGGTAGATGTATGTATAAATATGCATATTATATAGCCATATTTTAAAATTAGTGTTAAAAAGACAAAGTTAACCAATGATAATACTAATATCTCACTTTCCCACATTGCATTTCAATGAACTAGAAATCAAACATGGTAGAATCAGCCTCTTTGGCATTATTAGGCCTGCATTTTTCTCTAGATTTAGGCAAGGTTCATCACCTGAATTAGTTGGGTAGCCTGGTTTTCACATGCAGAACATATCATTTTATCTCAATATAAGTATAGTAGTATATATGTATACTAGTTATATGTATAGTTATAGTAGTTACCGCTTTTTAAACAAGGTTAGCAAGGCTTCTAACACTAAAACATTTTCTTGTTCTAGTTAACTTGTGACATTTGAAATCCCGGAGCACCTCAGCACAAGGCTAAAACACCCGTCTCTGTGTAGCTCATTGGGCCCTCACTGTTCAACAATTCTTCCTGCACATCACATCACTGTACAGCTCAAATATTTTCAATAATAGATTATTGGCATGAGACATTAAAAGGTGTTATACCCACCTGGTGCATTTATATTTCCTGAACATAAAAAAGTTTTACATTTTACTCTGTCAATGTTGACAATGAAAGCAGCACCATATGCACATAAACCTTTAAAAATTCCTTATAAATATTGGTTATTGGAAATTTACTGTTGATAAAGAAATTTAGATGTGTGTTAAAATTAATTTTAAATTTGTATACTGATGGAGGAGTTATTTTCATTTAATAAAGAAACTGCCTTGGCCCATTTATAGGCCAGCCCTTAGGTGGGTGGAGTAAACAGACAGGATGCTGGGAGAAAGAAGCCGAGTCAGGGGTCGCCATGATTCTCCCACTCCAGACAGACGCAGGTTAAGATCTTTCCTGGTAAGCCAGCTTGTGGTACTACACAGAATATTAGAAATGGGTTAGATCAATATGTAAGAGCTAGCCAATAAGAGGCTGGAACTAATGGGCCAGGCAGTGATCAAAAGAATACAGTTTCCGGTGTAATTATTTCGGGGCATAAGCTAAGCCATGCGGGCAGCTGGGTGCCGAGGATGCAGCCCTGCCGCTCTTATCACAACAGTATACAATTGTGACTAGCCTTTAATTGAAGCATTATTGCAAAAATCATATTCATAGTCCTACAATTATTTTTAAATCCCTTGTGTCAAAAACAAGCCACATACTGATCTATCCCCTTAAATTTACACTTTCTCTTTTTGATTAGAAATTTATTTATATAAAAAGAATCTATTTCCTTACATTCTTTAAACTTTGGACAATTTTTGTTTATTTTAGGACCTGGTTAGGACCCCTTCAGTTTCCTTCAATATTTTATTAAAAGATTAGATTATTCTAAGCAATAGTTATTTAATTCTGGTATATATATATATATATATATATATATATATACAATTATGAATTAAGGAATCTTAAGAATATTTATTTATGTATATAAGTATTAAAATGATTTCTCATTTCCAATGAAAATTCCTTTGACCAAAAGTCCCTCCCAATGTTTGAAATAATTACTAAGTATTTTTCAGTTCTATGTAGGACAAATTTACAAAAGTTCTTCAGAATAAATATACATGTACAGAAAAGATAACTTTGAAAAAATACTTCAAGATATGCTAAATAGTTTCAATTTTTTATTTATGTATTTTTTGTGTGATTAGTATTTTTTCACTAAGCATTTAATGGAACAAAATTACAAATTTTAGTTAACACTTAAGTACATTTCATACAAATTTACATTAGTCCACATGTAATTCAATTTTTTAATTTGTATGAAAAAAATGAATATTGTATGCACCAGAGGTTTACACAAATTCATAATGTTACTAATGACAATTATTTGGTTCAATTCTTTGAATCTAGCTTTTGAAATCCAACCCATATACCTTTTCATCATATAAGTGCATATTTATTTAACTGTGTCAGCAGTAACCGTTTGAAGTAATTTGTGAAGGGAACAAAGCTATAATTCTTTTCCATTGCATGTATTTAAAATAAAATATAAAGAAGAGAGGATAATGTATACACATATATACTGTGGGACATTGGTCTTGTACCCTTAAAGATTTGTCACTTGTATTGGTTTAATAAAATGTTGATTGGCCAGTAGCCAGGCAGGAAGCATGGGCAGGGTGTCTAGAATAGGAGAATGCTGGGAAAAGGAAAGGTTCAGTATGAAGTCATCACCCAGATGTAGAGGAGGCTAGATGAGAAAGCTCACTGATAAAAAGGTACCATACTACATGAATTATGGGTTAATTTAAGATGCAAGAGCTAGCTAGAAAGATGCCTAAGCTATTGGCTGAGCAGTGTTTTAAATAATAAAGTTTCTGTGTGATTATTTTGGGTCTGGGCTGCTGGGAACAAACAAGCAGCCTCTGTCTATACACATACACATGCATTCACACATTATTGATATATGTAGTCATATGTCTATAAGTAGAACTACATAGACATAGGCATATAGATGCAGGTGAGGACCCTACCTAACAACACATGAGGTCAGCTCTCCAACAATCAGTCTATGCCTACAAGTGCTGTAACTTCCCAACAGAACACTACATGCTGATGTCTGAGTGTTTAAACACAGAAGAGTTTAGGAAATGTTTCCTATTCAAGTTACATGACTTCCCAAGTAAAAGAAGGAAAAAATTTACATTTAGAATTCAAACATAATTAATTCTTTCTAACAAATAGTTCTTTCCACTCAAAGATTGCAAATCAGTAAATCAGAAGGGTCAACTCTTTCCTCATTCTAATAGCTGAGTAAATTTTATGACCTTCACTTTAGAAGCATCCTTACAGACAATAGTTTTAAAAAATTAATATGCATAATATTACATTGCTGAATGTTATAGTAAAACCCATAGCCCAGGGTAGCACGTGATTCTATATAGAGAATTGTATAATGTATTCTTATAAAATCTTTTAAGATATGGTCCTTGAAGACTTTTTTTGTGTGCAGTCATTGAATTTTCTAGCTCACTAAAGAATTCTCAGATAATGAATAGTTTAAAATTGCTTAAAGCTACTTGTAGAGAGGAAGCAGAATTGCTGCACAAGATTAGTAAATTCTTCTCCAAAGAAAATCAACTAAGTATGTTTAGAAAGACCCAAATGCAGCCAGCTCCCCAATTTGCAAGACAAATAACACAAATTCCTGACCAGCCAAAAGGAAGGGCATTTTTACAATCTGCCTACTCTACCTGCATTTAAGAAAAGCATAAAAAATGTGGAAAACACACTGGATGTGAATGGTAAAAGTGCCTTTAATTCCAGCATAGCCAGTGATAGTCTACAGAGTGTTTAGGCTATACCAGCTTATTTTCTATGAAGTAACCCTCATTTATTTAATCCATAAAACATGTCTGTCAGTTCAAGAGTTGTATGGTGGAAATCCTAGGAACAGTGATGATGGAGGAAGGTCACTGGTTAATTAATAAAAAAAACTGTTTGGCCTCATGGGTTAGAACATAGGTGGGTGGAGTAAACAGAACAGAATGCTGGGAGGAAGAGGAAGTGAGCTCAGATGCAGGGCAACTCCTCTCAGAGGCAGAAGCGATGAAGCAAGCCGCCAGGTCAGACATGCTGAATCTTTCCCGGTAAGACTGGGGCTACATAGATTATTAGAGATGGGTTGATCGGGATATGAGAATTAGCCAGTAAGGGCTAGAGCTAATGGGCCAAGCAGTGTTTAAAAGAATACAGTTTGTGTGACGTTATTTTGGGGCATGAGCTAGCCAGGCGACCGGGAGCTGGGGCGGCAGGAACACAGCCCGCAGCTCCCCACTACACAGTGACACTGAGCAGAAGGAATCTGATCACTGAAATTATAATCATGAAAGACTTCCCACTAGGATGTCTGTCCTGACAGTACAAAAATCAAAGAATGAAAATGACTGTAGAATAATTAAAATTAAAAGTTTTCACTGATAGCTAGAATATATGTGAATGACTTAGGGCAGATTCTCTTTCAAAGCATGCTTTGTGCAAGCTTTTGTGGAGCTGGTGACTGTGGAGGTGAAACTGGAACTCGATTTTATGCCTTTTAAACCATGCACTTTCCATCCATATAATACCTATCTCAGAATGGTGTTGGTGAGGATTTAATGAATATATTCATAGGATTAGGACTTGGTTGGCACACAATTCCCTACTCACAGAAACAGGGTCTTATGATTTCTAAAATATTGTTTCTTTTTCTAAAGTGCATAAAAAGTGTGACAATGACCAGAATCAAGACTTTGAAACCAATACTTTGCTAAGATTCATGGGAAAAGTTAACTGAGAAACTCAGACCAGTAGAAGTTTAAAGGGTTATATAGCAGAACATGTCTAATATTTGTAAAACCATCTTGGTACAGATTCTATACATGTCCAATTCTGTATGAATATTTGCATCTTCGGTAAATTCTTATGCTGATATTGAGGTATCGGAGAAGAAATAGGGTTCAGAAGAAGTAATAAGAGTGATCCCCTCATAATTGGGTTTTTAAATGTATAAGTATACAAGTATATGCACAGACACACACAATACACGTGCTGAAATCAGAGAACAACTTAAGACTCAGTAGGTCATGGGGAATGAACTAACATCATCATATTTAGCAGCAAGCACCTTTAACCACTGAGCTACCTCCTTTGTTTTCTTGTCCTTATAAGAGAAGGAAGCAACCAAGGCTCTGTATTCAACAATGAGTGAGTTTTTTGAACCAGGAAAAAGCCATGCACCATTATTTTAAATCTATTTATCAATACTATAAGAAATAAATTCCCATGTTTTAAACCACCAATGTGTAGGCTTTTGTCAGAAACCCCTAGCTGACAAACACATAGGCCACAAACCATGAGCTCAAAACATTTTAAAAAACAGTTAATGCATTTTCATATAATTCTTATATGACACTTCTGCGATTTAGAAACTCCTTAGAATTAGAACATGAGGAAAAACTGATTTTGAGTGAGGATAAATACTGCAGTTGTCCTTATCAATGAAAATAGCATCAAACAATAAACACACAAAATGTGTTTGTAAAATTCTCTAGAAATAAGTGCAGAAGCCCTTAGTGTCAGTCCCCTCACACTACAAAATAAACTCACATAAGAAAAGGGCTTTCACAGAGCAAGAACCTGGCCCCTCCTCCACACTGGTAGACACAGAGCGCCTCTGACATTCATTCTTCTTGGCAGCCTGTGAAGAATGGATGTGAGGGTGTTTGCACTCGCCTTGTACTGCTTTTGCTGCAGGTCTGTGTTCCTTCCTTCTAATCCATCCCAACAAAGTCCACAGTCTACTATGAACTGAGAGTGGAGGCACATATCTTCAATCTTAGCACCGATAAGTCAAAAGATTGATTAGTTATAGAACCAGCCTTGGCGATGTAGCAAGAACTTATCTCAAGTAAACAAACATAACCTTCCCATTCAATAGCTTTCTCCTACTAAGAAATCACTTTTGTCTCCAAAATATCCTTGAAGGTTTTAATCTGAAAGGTTCTGTGAGGCTGGTAGTTGGTTAAATTTCCAATCCTCAGTAGGAAAGCTTTGTGTGCTCCTAAATGAGTGAGACGGTCCTCAGATGCTCTCTACCTCCTAGGATGGGCTCCTGGTGAAATTCTCATTCCCATCATCAACCATATTTTTAAATGTGGAAGACATGGTGCCAACAAGAAAGGATATTCTACCAAGTCAGAGAAGCCAAGAAATCCTTTGATTATGCTTTCACATCCACACTCATTGGTTCTGCACCAACTGCAAGACCTATAACATGATTTCCTTTTTTCTACTGCTGCCGTGTGCAGCAAAGGAATCACGGCATTTGTTAGCAAACACTTGGATTTGAACACAATGACTTTTGAGGAATTAGAATTTAAATTTGACTTTTCTACAATATTCAAGGTAAAGGAACACGATTCATCACGCATTGATTACATGTCATGCACTATGCCAGCAGAACAGCAATTTGAAGAGGGAGTGCTTATCATCCACCTTTAATAGATAATTAATCTAAATCTAAAACTAAGTATGTGAACTATAGTTTCACAGTTAGTTAATAAAGAATGCTAGTGGCAATAAAAATGGGTGCTTGTTCTCATATGTGGGATTTTTTAAAACCAAACACTAGAAATAGTGAAAAGTACCTACCAAAAACTAAGGGTGGAGGCAGAAGGAGACGCTGGCCATACACTTGTCTAAGTTTTACATACCTAACCCAGAGCAGCTATTATAGTTTGCAACATTAATGTATTTTGTACTGGAAATTTGTTTAAAATGATGGATTTTACATATTCTGGTCACACTAAGATTACAAAATATGGGTGAGGACAATTGGATGGTGCCTGTGCTGCATGGGAGAATCTGGATTCCATGTCTAGCAATTGAAAACAAAAGAAAACCACATAAAGTAATGGATAAGTTAGTAAGATTGGCGCAATGATTTCACAATGTATTCATACATAGAAAGTGCATTTTTTTTACCTTCATTGTATATAATTTGCACTGTATAAGAATCTTAACTGAAAATAAAAAAATGAAAAATGGTGAGGGGACTAAAAGGTGTGAAAGATAAAAATTTATCAAATTACCAGGCACTTCCTGAGGTTTTATATTTCCCTGTGTGGTTATAGCGCATCAAAATGTGTCAATAATGAGGAAGGAAGGAATAAAGAGAGAGAAGGAGAATATTAGAGACATTTTCTATTTACAAGGTATAATGCCTAGGACTTATACCAATAATAATTTAACTTTCTATATTGTTTCTGTCTCACAGATACAGAAGCTATCTTTGGAATAGAAACAGGAGTGATCTGTAGGTTTGTCTAACTGAGAGACAACACCTTCTAATCACCCTTGTTTTTTCTATGCTGAGGCACACTTATGCCCTCCCTTAGTCCTGATTCACACAATAGGTAGTGGAAATGTCCTTACTCTTATATAGGAAAGGATGTGCACCTGCTTTCTGAAACTTTATTCCCCTCTTCTCATTACCAAACCCAAGAAGTCCCTTGTTCTCATGCTTGTACATTTATCTCATTCATACTTTCTCTCATACTTCTCAACTCTGTTTTATCTTTTTTGTTTGTTTTTGTTTTTCGAGGCAGGGTTTCTCTGTAGCTTTGGGACCTGTTTTGGAACTAGCACTCGTAGACCAGGCTGGCCTCGAACTCACAGAAATCTGCCTGCTACTGCCTCCTGAGTGCTTGTATTAATGGTGCATGCCACCACTTATGAGCAGAATCAAATTATTTCTACTTTGCCAACTTGTGGTAGCCCCCTGAGTATATGTTAAATTAATTAACTTACAAGTTAATCTGCTGAAGTTAGAATCACACAACTATGGCCATGAACCATAGTAAGTTTTACTGAATTATTTCTTTCTTTATTGATTGATGGGCAAAGTCTTCTATGTAACCCAGGTTGACACTCTCTTGCAAATGCTGTGCTACAGACACTAATATGTTCACAGCATGATGTGAAACTCACCTGACTTGAAACAGTGTCCTACTAAAGGTTCCTGACTTGTCTCCATCCTGTACCTGTATGACTATATGTCTGTTTTCTCAGAACCAACAACGCAAAGGGTCAACAAGCATATGCTCAAAATGCCCATGCACCTGAAAGTATTCAAATGCATGAGAAATGCAAAGCATAGATCCTTGTCTCAGGGCATGATTAACCTAACAAATCCACTAAGATGTTCACAGCAAGGGGAAGACAGAAGACATGACAGATCTAGACGTAGAGAAAGGAAGAGAGAGCTCACTAAGGGCCAGAGATGGCGTCCTCAGACAAGGACACAGAGGGGAGAAGGTGCCATGCCAGGGTAGGAAGGACACACAACATAGTGCAGCGGCAGAGGAGTGGCTCCAGGCTGGAGGGCTGTGAGAAACAAATGTGAAGGAAGAAAGGGAGACCTGTTGAGTTCCTGGAGAGGTGAAAATACGGTGAAAAGTTTTCCATACAAAGGTAAGCCAGAGCTTAATAATGATTATAACACTCACCCTGTGATCTCAGCTGTTGAAATAGACTGCAAATAACTGCTTCTACTCTTTAACCATATAGAAGAAAATTCTAATAAATGTCTCTTTACAAAAGGCAGAATATGCAAGTTTAAGAGACTTGAAAGTAACTTAAAAGTAAGAGGAAAACAAGACATTGTGATTTTTTCAAGAAATATAACTGGGTTTTATTATAGAAAAATGAAACAGGTGCATATAAATGTGTGTGTGTGTGTGTGTGTGTGTGAGAGAGAGAGAGAGAGAGAGAGAGAACACATAAGGCAAGAGACAAAATGGGCTACCATGCTTCTAACACCGAACAGGTAAGGGTCTGCAGGTTTACATCAATCAAGAGATCAAGAGTTGGGGGACAAACTCAGTCCAGTACATAAAAACAGCCCAAAGCAGAAAGCATGGTGGTCATGCACCATTTACATCACTGTCAGCCCCTAACTCCTTTGTCACCTCTTGGTCTGTAGCAAGCCAGAGGCCATCATGATGTTACACTGAAATCAATCCGTGGAAAGAGAACACAAACCAACCCCCAGCCTGTTGCCAACAGCACTGATACATGATAACTCTAGGACAAAATCAGAGAAAAGGAGCAAGAGTTGAGGGTTGATGATAACATTGTGATACTTTACAGTTACTATATGTCAAGTAGAAAAAGCGGAGACATTTTTTAAATGATTGATCTGCTTTTGTCCTGTACTGAAACCAGTTTTTCTTTGAAAAAATTAACAATTCTGATTCAAATGAGCACATTTTCATTTTCCAGTAAAAAACCATGAACAATGTTTATATTTATATAAATTTGCAATATTTATAAAACAATATTTTATTGTTGAACAATTACAAAGCTGTGATTGAAGGAGTCTGAAATTTGGTGAGGAAATTATGAAATAATAGTATTAATGTAAACAAATGACCATAAATATGGATCTATTTACCTCTGAAAATATAATCTTGACGAGTTGGACCACGTAAGCAAAGTAGAATTGATTGCCTATGAGATGCTATAGCTTGGAAAAAGAGGTGAATGGCAACATTGGTGATCACAATTCTATTTGTAGTATTTTTTTATTAATTAATTTATTTAATTATTAAAGATTTCTGCCTCTTCCCCGCCACCACCTCCCATTCCCTCCCCCTCCCCCAATCAAGTCTTCCTTCCTCCTCAGCCCAAAGAGCAAGCAGGTTTCTCTGCCCTGTGGGAGGTCCAAGGACCACCCACCTCCATCCAGGTCTATTAAGGTAAGCATCCAAACTACCTGGGCTCCCACAAAGCCATTACGTGCAATAGGATCAAGAACCCATTGCCATTGTTCTTCAGTTCTCAGTAGTCCTCATTGTCCATTATGTTCAGAGGGATCGGTTTTGTCCCATGCTTTTTCAGACCCCGGCCAGCTGGCCTTGGTGAGTTCCCGATAGAACATCCCCATTGCCTCAGTGTGTGGGTGCACCCCTTGCAGTCCTGAGTTCCTTGCTCGTGCTCACTCTCCTTCTGCTCCTCCTCTGTAGTATTTTTTTTATTCTTTAAGAATTTCATTCATTGGTCTTCTTGTGGGACTCCCAACAGTGGTATATGGACTGTCTCTATTTTCCTGGCTTTTGGGATTCTTCCTACTCCTCATATTGTATCTTCTTGCCCAGCCCTAATACATGGGAAGTACATTGTCTTACTGTTAACTTGATATACCACGTTTTGTTGATACTCATGGGAGACCTGTCCTATACTGAACAGAAATGGAGAAGGGGTAGATAATGGGGGGGAAAGAGAGGGGATTGGGAAGAAAGGGACTGGGAGGAGAGGAAGGAGGAGAAACTGACACCAGGGTGTAAAACAAGCAAATAAACTTATAAAAGGAAAATTAAAAAAAAAGAATTTCATGCACTTGTATGATGTGTTTTATTCAGTTCCTGCCCCATCCATCCTCTCCCCTCCAAGTCTTCCTCCAGTCCCACGGTTCACTCTCCCCTCCCAGTTTCACAGAGCTTGGTCTGTGAGTTCTTCTGAATGTTTGTGAGTTTAACAGCATGACAGGATGTAAAATTTGGAGCAGGAAAATTTTTTTAAAATTTCAAGAATTGCTCACTTTATTCATTGTAGTGACTGCCGTTCTTTCCTTCATACATGCTGTGAGAGGCACAACACTCTCAATTTTCATGTTCTGAAAATTGCAGCCTAATGAGAATAATTTATCTTCCCAGGGAATCACAGGTCTAGGAACACTGGTTAGTGTTCATTCTTAACTATCTGAAAGGCAGAGAACTCTATCTCAATCCTTGGTACTAACTCCCTATGTGCTTTGAGTCATCACCCAATCAGTATGAGGGCTCCAAATGAAAATCATCTACTCAAGAATGAGTGAAAGTCTGCTAGCTGATCACAGACTATTCTGACAGCTTTATTCCCAGAGTATTAGACAATAATACTTTAGCTAGTGAATCAGAGAGAACACGTTAATGATCTTAAGCAAAACTGTGGCTGGTTGAGGGGTGGTCTGGCCAACAATCATCTTTCAAACTCATAGAAACATTTCCATATTTTCAGAACACAAGATATATATCTTTACTAATGTGCAGTAACTAAACATTAACCATGTTCTTATGGAAAAGCACCCTTCCTTATTGAAAGAACTCTAGTGATTTGATTACTAGCTTTCATATAAATGTCAGTTCAGCTGAACACAGAGACATAATATCACAGTGGTTTAAAACATGGGCTCTACCACCAACTGTGAAAAATTGTTATTAACTCCAGCTTCTACGCTCATAAAATGGAAATGATAAAACACTCTCAAATAAGTGCTCTGAGAATTAATAAAGTAATATATGAAAAGTACTTTGCATGGTGAGGGCTCAATAAATCTGGTACATGTCTACTTTACTACTAAAGACCATATCTTTATTTAACTATACTGTCAAAATCAAAGAAATTTAGAGTCAAAAGGTATATGCTAAATTTATGTAAAAGAAATTGGGACGATCATAGCTTACTTTGATGCATTCCTTCAACTTGAGTTAGAATTGAGGAATAAGTTTATCTGAAAGCAGATATAAAAGGGGGAGCAAGAAAAAGGGGAGGGGGAGAACTTGAGGGAACAGGATAGTCGAGATGGGGGAAGGACAGAGACAGAGAGCAATGAAAGAGATTTTTTGATTGATGGAGCCATTATGGGACTAGCAAGAATCCTGGTATTAGAGAAATTTCCCGGAATCCAAAAGAATTGTCCCAGCTAAGACCCTAGCAATAGTGGAGAGGGTGCCTGAACTGGCCTTGCCCTGTAGTCAGATTGATGACTGTCCTAAATGTCCCCACAGAACCTTCATCCAGCAACTGATGAAAGAAGAGGCAAAGATCCACCTTGGAGCACTGGGCTGAGCTCCCAAAGTCCAACTGAAGAGTGGAAGAAGTGAGAATATGAGCAAAGAGGTCAAAACCATGATGGGGACACCCACTGAGACAGCTTACCTGAGCTAATGGGAGCTCACGACTCTGGCTGGACAGGGAAGGAACCAGAATAGGATGAAACTAGACCCTCTAAATATGGGTGACAGTGTATGACTGGGGTAGACTGTGGGGCCACTGGCAGTGGCACCAAGATTTGTCCCTGCTGCTTGTGCTGCCTTTTTGGAAGCCATATCGCTTTGGATACCTTGTTCAGTGTGGATATAGTGGGCAGAACCTTGGACTTTCCTCTTTGCAATGTGCCTTGCCCTCTCTGGGGAGTAGATGAGGGTTGGTGGGGGGGGGAGTGGAGGGAATGAGAGGAAGGGAGGGAGTAGGAAGTGGAGTAAAATGAAAAAAGATAATTTGGTTTTTTTAAATAAAAAAAATAAAAATAAACCTTGAGGTGAAATATGTAACTAGCCAGTGTCTTCCTAATTCTATGTTTAAATTCCTTTTTAGTAAAATAATGTCTTACTGTTTTACTGCTATGAAGAGACACCACGACCATAGAAAGTCTTATAAAGGAAAGCATTTATTTGGTTTCAGAGGTTTAACCATTATCATCATATAAGGAACCATAGCAGCACGCAAGCAGACATGCTACTGGAGAAGTAGCTTGAGAGTTCTACGTCTTAATCCACTGGCATCAAGACGTGAATGACACTGGGCGTGGCCTGATGATTTGAAACCTCAAAGTTTACCAGGGGCCTTGATGGAGCAGCAGGTAGCAACTGAAGTTCAGGGTGTCAACCCACCAGCAAGAAACTCCCTGATGGGTGAATCTCAATGGCAAGGCCCCAAGACCCCAGAATGTCTTTTGCTTCTTCTGTGCCTTAACATGTTTGCTGCTATCTTTCTCTGGTATCTGGCATGGTGTGAATGGATGTGGGGAGATCTATTGCCTGTAATGCAATATGTTTATCTCATGGAAACTTCCTGTTCTACTGGCATTTTTGCCTATGGATTATTATGAAGATGATTTCTTCCTAAGCTGTACTGCCTAATTGGTAATAATAATATTTGTTTAAATTGAGTTTTTATGATAAAAATAAACAGGGAAGTGTCACACAGCAAGAACACCTGAATGTCTATTGAGAAACCATATAGACTGTGCTTAGGTTAATGATTTAAAAAAAAACAATTGGGTCCCAGTTGTAATTGGAGGTGAGTTTCTCTCCTGCCCCATTTCACAGCTGCTTCCCAGATTGCCACACAGGAGGCTTATGTGAATTATGAATTCTTAGTAGCTTAAGATTATTAATACTAGCTCTCATGCTTAAATTAATCCATAATTCTATCTATATTTAGTCACACAGTTTGATACCTTTTCTCAATGTAGCATTGTCATCTTGCTTCCTCTGCCACTGACTGGTGACTCCCGACTCTGCCCTTCCTCGTCCCAGAATTCTCCTACTCTGCTCACCCTGCCTATACTTCCTAGTTGGCTACTGGCCAGTCAGCGTTTTATTAAACCAATTTGAGTGATAAATCTTGGCAGTGTACAAGATCATTCATCCACAGCATCCAGTAGCTCAGCTAGTTTAAATTATTTTAATCTTGATGTTGGGAGATGTGTTCACAGGCTTCAGGGTGCATCAAGGCTGAAACAAATCTTTGAAAATAACTTAGTTAGACTAAGATAATTTTTTCGAATTATCTTTGAGGTGAAAAAACACAAGAAGACAATCTAAAGTTTCAGAAAGGCACAGTTGAGTGGAACTTTTTAAGATCAGGGAACAAGAATGAAGCTTACAAAGTCTAGCTACCACATTATTGTTCTGCTTATTTTGTTATTATGCTACAGGAACAAAGTCAGTCATCTCTATTCCATGCTGGCTGATGGTAGGTCAGGTCTAGAGACAGATACTTTGCCCACAACTCAGCAAGCAATATGTTAATCATAGTTATGAAGGGTTCCTTAAGATTCTAGACTGAAGAAGTTTTATAACAATTATCTTATCTCTTGAAATTATAATATAATTATATTCCCAGTCCCATTCATGTTCAACAATATGGCCATCTAGATCTCTTTCGCAGAAGTAATGAACAGGATAACCAACTGGTGATCTGTATAAAAATATTTAATAACTATATGAGTACTTTTGAAGGAAATTTAATATTGAGTACAAAACATGAAGAATACAATAGAAAATTTTCCGAGAAAAAGCCACACATCTGCTGCAGGTTCTAAGAGAATGCTGCATGGATCAGAAAGTCATTGAAAATAGAGAGCTAAATTATCTTCTTCAATTTTGATGATTAGCATTGTTTATTAAATGGACAGGATCCTGAATCTCCAGGAGAATATGTAGTGGCATTTCATTTGTATCTTAATGAATAAAGATTGCTTGAGAATCAGAAAAGTAAAGTAAAACAGCCACACTGTACGGCTTTACAAGACCAGGAAACAATGATACACTCCTCTAATCCCAGTAGCCACACTAGCTTGCCATAGAAACCAGGTGGTAGTCATGCACACCCTTAATCCCAGAACTAGAGGGGATTATAAAATGGGAGGAGACAATTCTCCGTCTCAGTCTCATTCTCTTCTTCCTCATCTTGGAAGCAGGATCGCCATTTTTGGACTGAGGTAGAGTTAAGAGCCAGTGACTGGCTGCTTTGCTTTTCTGATCTTCAGGTTGAACCCCAATACCTGTCTCTGAGTTTTTATTATTCGTGCTTCAAGACAAGTGTCTGGACATATAGTATGTGAAAGAGGATGCAGATTAGGTCAACTGGTGTGAGAATACACACTCTGAACATGTGTGACACCACCCCAGGGGTTGGAGTCTCAGACTGCATGAAAATGAGAAAGCAAACACCTGTATTCTGACGAACATCTCTCTTTCTGCCTGCCTGCATTCATGTGCACATAACTCTATAAAGACCTACATAATAAAAGCAAAAATAAATCTTCAATAAAAATTAAAAACTTTTAAAAATGAGTTCAAGGTGGCCCATATTATATTTAGCCAGAAATGGAAGAATATTAAACAATTCTGAAACCTCACCAATGAGAATAGGCAACGTGATGAAATCATTCCTTCCTCCATTCCATTTTTCTTTATGGTTATGAAACATGCAATTAGAATTTGCCATGCTCACAAAATCTGAGGAAGCATAACTTCTTTTCAGTCTCACTTTCTGTTTCTGTGTCTGCAGCCACTGTTTGAAACATAGGGAGAGAACCATTTGGAGGGAAGGGTTTTTAAATAATACTGAATTGTCTGATTTCCTCTGTAAGGTGACTATCCTTCACCTTATCTAAACTGTAATTTGGTATAATATCCAAATAATAAGACAAATATAAAACTAAGTTGCAATGATCTGGATATGCATGGGGTTATGACTATAAAATCAAGTATTCAAGCAATGGTGACCTGACTCAGTGTATATACATGTACATATGAGAGAGACAGAATGGTAATTAAAGAAGAGACCATGAATTTGAAAGGGGGGAAGGGGGACAAAAACAGTAAACATTCAGTGCTCATTTATAAAGTTCTGAAGGAAAAAATAAAGTAATAAGTCATTTCAAATAGACCAAAGATCAAATAAAATAGTTCACAAAATATAAATAACTATACATGGGAAGAAACCCATACAGAGTTAGTTTGCTTAAGGAGTGTGATTTTTTTGTGGGTTAAAATGCTTGTTTGCTTCATTTGTTGTGAAAGGTATACTGTCCTCTTGATTATTTGAACTTATGGTATACAGCTACTACTGTAAGTGGTGTGTGGATGGTACAACAGATGCATGGGCAGACACGGAAAGAACATCATGTCCAGACTGATACCGATAGGACCTGGCAGGCTTCCTTATTGGTTTAACCCTAATAAAGACTACATTTCTGCCTACACAAACTTCATCTTTCTGTGACCCTAGGAATGAGCCTTCCCAGCACCATCAGACTTAAGGTTTCTAGCCTGTGTATGCCCAAAGTGGGAGGTGTGGCCAACAGTGGACCTATGAATAGGACTGCACAGAAAATGACATATCTATGTTACATATTCTACAAAGCTGACTAGGAGAAGTGTGAGAAGAGGTGGAATGTTATAAAATCAAATGAGTTGACAGAACATGGAGAATGAAATAATCTCACATTTCAAATCTAAAATCAAGTGTCTCGGGCTATCTTTAGTTCCCATAGCCATTAGTTGCCTAACTCTATGCCCGACATACCAGGTAAAACTTGATTTTGTATGTGTTTTTAGCACTTGTGCTAAGTCACAAGAAGAGTGCATGGAGCAACTAAGATGTGCGTGGTATACATCTTAGATTTCCATTTGCTTTTAGCTTGCTAACCTGTAGACCTGCTGAAATATCTAGTAAATGCTTTGATTTACAACTTCCTTTTGTTATGTCATTATAAAGTCCATGAATCTACTTCCACATTAGAATATGTTACTTGAAGTATCCTGAATCTATGCCCTGTATTGTGACCACCCACATTTGGCTCAGAATAAACTATTTCTTATCATCTTTGAGGTGGGAGTTGTGCTTTTGCATCAACAAAATCTGCTATATAGAGTAAAATAGAAACTTATATGTATTACATATACTGCTTCACAAATTTGCTGTTTCACCTAAAAACGCCCAGAAGTATGAGCTTAGAAGGTTATGATGTGCAATATATTGCTATTGATGCTATAGGGAAAGATGTTTGAAAACCATTGAAATGAAGCAGAAGTATAAAGCAGTGTCCAGTGAATGAATTCCAAACTATCGAATCTTTAATTTAACCTACAGTGGGGGGTTCTTGAAATTGTATTACTTGCTAACATTTAAACATTGGAGAGTTCATACAAAATGCTGTTTATACAGCTTTCTCTTAAAGGTCAGAAAATCTGACATTGATTTGTGGAGTCAACAGATGTCCCCTCAAAAAGAGCATCCACTGGCTGGAACATCAGGTTTCTCTTTCTTTACTTATTTCTGTAGTTGACATAAAACTCCAGACATCTGAACCTGTCACCTATGGTCTAGATCACTGTCTTCACAATGGCAAAAAAGGATTACAGAAACCCATCAATTATCTCAGATATCTTCATAGTTTGGCAGACACAGAAAAGAAACTATACATAACTGTGACTAATAATAATAATAATCCAAATCATTTATCTGTAAAGGCAATACACTCTGTAGTATTGCTCCATTAGTTCTTGTCTCAACCTCTCATGTTCCATTCAAAGCAACTGAAACCCATGGAGAGCAAATGTAATGCCAAAGGTCTCACGGTTAACATCACTAAGCTCTGCTCACCCTCATACCGACACCCATTCAATCATGCATTGCTGCTGTTAGTCACACATTCAAAAAAAAAAAAAAAAAAAAAAAACACAAAACAGTCCACCCACATTCAAGCACAGGCACTTTCAAGCCAGGCAACTTTGTCATGTAGACAGGATTGATAAAAACCGTGTTTGTTCTTCTAATCACTTCTCTACTCTCCCTGAAGTCTTATCTTGTAAATGTAGATAACACTTGCCAGAAGCATACCCAACTGCAAGAATATATCCTTCTATAAATCAATTACTACAAAGGTACATTGCAACATAAAAACATGCTGTTGTTCACAAGGCAGTGTTTGAGAGTAAATGAATGACTTCTAAGTGAACAGAAAAGAAGCATGCTCCTGGTCTACTTTGATCCAACAGCCCTAAAGTAAAAGTCAAGAGCAGACTCTTGAAACTTCTTCATTGAGAGAAAAAAATATTTTACAACTGTCACCAGTGCTACACAGCCCTCCTGAATCAAAGAGTAGGTCACAAACATTTTTGAGTTATTTTTATTAAGTTTTAATCACTTGGAAATATTTAAATTTTTTTCTAGCAGATATTCTTTTGCTATATAGGAAAGAGTCAATTTTTAAAGACGCTAATGCAAGGCTAATCTATGCAGCTAAAAGAAAAGCAGGTTATATTTTAGCCCACAAATTTTTAATGAAAATAAGTTTGACATATAGTAGAATGAAATGAATAATTGCTAATAAATAAAAATGTAATAATGCCATGAAAAGTTTTACCCTCCCTTTTAAAAACTAGCTCATAATTCATAATTAAGAACACAGCAATTAAATGTTGAGGTTGTATAATCACTCTTAACGATCATCTAAATTATCTCTAATCTCGATTCCATAAATAATGAGTGCAGGTGATATAAACAAAATTAGGCGTCTACACAAAGGCAAGGAATAATGTAAGAAAGTAAAGATGGATCTAGCTGCAAAGATGGATTTTCAGCACTAGGTGCGGACACTGAAAAGGATGCCTATGGACCATGCACCTTTTCTCATTAGTGATGCTTCCATGATGTCTTCCACCAGTCTTTCAGGTAATCTGAAGAGGGCCTCTGAGGACCAGCCTCAATACCTCCTCAGGGTTAAGAGAGAATGAATGCTACAGCAAGTGGGAGAAGCTATCTATCACTCCAGGTTTCATTCTGTTGGGATCAGGCAGGGGAAAACTGGGGACCAATTGTCAATTGAATGCCACTTCTTGAATTGGGCCACAGACCACAAGAGAAAGATTGGTAGAATAATAGACACATTTACAAAGAACCATCCAGTTCAGAAAATATTACACAACTGATGTTGGCTATCGCTTAATAAATAATTATTTTTTAAATATTTTCCAGTGTGTCAAGTAATGAAATATGCTAACACCCTAACCCAGTAGTAGAGACTACATAGATAAGAATTTTCTGTCTTATCTTTGTAAATTTTCTTTAACTGTAGAACTAGTCCAAAATTAAAAGTGTATTAAAATAACTAAGAAACTGTTGATATAGATGGCATGAGATTATCATTTAACTGTTAAAAAAAAAAAGACACAAATTTAACTTGGAGAAAAACATCTACTTTTTTTCAAAAAGCTTCTCTAGCCTAAATAACATCACTTCTAAGCTTTGAAACAGGCAACTTGAGGCCATTGTCAGGTCCAAAGACAACTCTACTTTGAAGCAAAACACAGGAGAAAACTAGTAAAGAAAAGTCAAGACGTTGATTCCAGAAGTTGTCCCAGGGAGTCACAGAACTTATTTTTACTCTGGTTGAAAAGAACATTCAGAAAAGAGAGAAAGAACCCTTTCTTACAAGTTCAAGGAAGATCAAGAGAAAGCCAACCAACAGAATTCTTAGAGTTCATGCAAAGTCAAGGTGCATTACAGAAGGAGATCCATTTAAAACAAACAAACAAACAAACAAACAAGGAAACAAAACAAAACAAGAAAGGGCTGGGGAATATAACTCAGTGGTGCTGTGTTTGTCTAGCATGTACAAGGAGCTGGGAGTACTCAGCAACAACCAAATAAAAATGAAAAACTCAAAAAAAAACAAACAAGGAAATAACAATCAGGACAGTATAAATTGAATTGTCTGGAACTTCACAGAGGAAATCTCTTTTCACTTGATGAACATATTTATACACTGCAGTTCAGTTTAGCCCTGAACATTTAGCTGTATGCTGTTACTCTGGAGTGCACACTCTATGTTTGGAATCACAATTTTAACAAAAGGCTAAATGAGTTATAGGAAGAACCATGACTATAAAAAGTAACTTAGGTCCTGAATCTTAGGAAACAAATAAGTTGTCAGAATACCCTTAAGCAATAATTTACAACCTCGAGTTTCCTATGACAGAATATACTATTTAATTGCTTGTCATTAGTTCTCAAGGGTGGAATGCACAATCTAATGGATAGTTTTGGTTTTCATTTCTCAAGAAAATGCTAACCTCAAGACTAGCAATGAAACAGTGTAGAGAATCAAGGAAAACATTCTGACTTCCATACAACAGTCTCATAGTCCTGTATGTTTAACTGCACTGCCCCAAATTTACCCCAAATAGTAAATCATACTAAATCAAATAATATATAAAAAGAGAGCATACTGGTAGATTCACAAATAGAAAGATGATATAGATGCAAGACACATACATATATATATGCAAACACATCCATATCTATAATTTTGAATGAAGTCATTATATATATATATATATATATATATATATGTATCCTTAATTTACCTATGTAAGACTGATATTCTCTCTATCTCAGCAGACATTAATGTACTATGAAGAAAATTAATAATCATCCTCAGAGAACGACAGTTTTCTGAAACAAAGTCCACATATACAGTACTGTGGAGAGAAGAGATGTCTTCATATTTGCAACATCAGGGAGTTTGCTGTGATGTTGTTGTCTCCTTGTGACATCAGAATCTACGCCCATAAAGACTCACCAACATGACTGCCCAAAGTGAGCTTAACAAAGATGACACTAAAGTCCATGCTGTAGTCGACAGAAAGACCACTCAGCATCAGTTGCACACAAAGAGCTACAGGCCACAAAGGGATACCGAAGATGTACGAAATAATCTTCTCTGGGGAAGAGATATCAATACGTTACCCAATACCAAATGTCCAGTCCTTTAAACATACATACAAGGAACATTATGTGGAGTGAACAGGTTTATTTAGGAATATTGATATAAAAATACGCATATATGCATGCAAGAGCAATTAATAAAAAAGACCAAGAAATTGAAAGAGAATGGGGAGGGGTATGTTGGAGGGTATGGAGTGAAGAATGAGAAGGGAGAAATGTTATATTGATATTGTAATCTCAAAAATAAAAATCATAAAAAATAAAAATAACAAGATTATCCTGACTTCTATGTACAGACAGGTAAATAAGCAAACCTTCTGAGTTGCTGCTTGCCCTGTTGAGAATCTCCATTCTGCCCGAAGGAGCAGCTGCTAGGAAGCAATGATAGGTATTAAAATGAGTGCTCTTCATCACAGAAAACAGTATCTTGACAAAGGTCTTTTCAGCCTAATGACCAAGCACAACAGGAAGGCCAGTGAGGTTCACCAACAACGCACTTGTTTCTAAGAACACTTAGAACTCATGGATCCCTTCACAGGTCTGAGGCTGTGATGTCACTCAGACTTTCAGAATTCAGTTTGAAAGGACTGTAAAAATGGATAAAGCACCTTTCCTACTTAGTGTGTTAGCTGCTCATTGAGAGAGAGGTTAACTAAAAAAGAACTACTATGCTCATGCCTCTTTTCATAACAATGCTTGCATAAAATAGACATGCAAGGCATATATAAACATACATATATGTACGTATATGTTAAACTTATTATCTGCTTCAAGCTCACATCAGTTATTGTTAAAATTCAATATTTCGTTTCATTACACTAAAATGATTATTTTAACACTCGTTAATAGGTAATATAGAATCTTGGAACTCATAAAGATTTTCAAAACATTTATACCAAGAAACCCAGTCAAATTCTTGATAAAGATAGCATTTCAATCCACAAGCAATTGATGTACTACTCATCTTAATTTTCCAAATTTACAATATCTATATTAAAATAATTCCAAATATGCATGATCTTTCTACCTTTTTTCATCTTTTTAAACATTGTACTTGTTTTCTTTTACAATAACTGATTCTGACTCAGAATATGTTTAAATTTATAGGAAATCATTATCTTAAAAGTAATGTTGTTATTTTGTTTTATCAGTGTCATGATTCCTGAAATCCTCATGTTTTTCAGTAGGAAATGTCCAAAAAAACCCTGCAGCTGTTCTTATACTCTAAGAACAATGCCAGTCTGCCTGTCCTAAATCTCACTAAGAGCCATGTTGAGTTCATCTCTGAAGTTTTTTGGATACTAACACAACAACAACAAAGAACTAGCAAATAAGATTTAAAAATAATTTTGCTCTTGGGCTCATCATCTCATCAGCTCCTAGGTTAGTCATTTTCCTTCATTCCAGCCCTCCCTGATATTTTACTTTCCTTACCTTTTCCCTTTACAATTTTGCTCCAAGGGTCAAAACTCGAGAACACTTTCTTCCCTAAACAGGCCCTGCACTTGATGATTGTATTCAGATGACCTATTCTGTTCTGGAGCATTTAGCAGGCATGTGGAACAAGGACAGCATTCTTCTTCATTTGCTATGGCAACACTGCAAATGCCGGTGACAGTCTCCCCTCAAAGACACTCAACTGCTTGTCTTCTCTAACAAACTCAAACCACCAAACAGTTATCAAACTGTTTTAGTAGTAGGAAAATCTATCCAACCCCTTAAATCTCTAAACAAAAGGGCATTCTGAATGAGTGCATTCTCATTTACTAGTTCAAAGTTGTAATATACATTAAGTTCAAATAAGATATGTTTTGACAACACAAAGTTTTACATTAGGGCTTACAGACGACCGTGACTTCCTTTGAAGAAATATTTTGTAGATTCCATGTTGGTTTTAAAGTAGTGACAATACTGACTCATGCAGAAAATACATGGAGGTCAGGATTCCTCATGTGCTCTTTAAAATCTAAAAACACCCCCCCCACACCAGGACTTGGGATGTAGAGATGATTGGATCTCCATGAGTTTGAGGACAACTGGTCTATAGTAGTTCTAAGCTAATGAAATTAAGTGCATAGAAAAGGCAGACAAGGAGAGAATGTTTGATCTGGTAGAAAGTGAAGACTGTCAGAGCACAGTTTTTATTTTTCAGTAACTGTGTTTCAGCGTCTCACTTGTGCTGTGCTAAGGAATGTTCTTCATGGACAGATGTGGCTAGAGTTCTAAAGAAGATTCTACCAGTTCTACCTCCATCTCCTGCAAAATCAGTGGCTCTCAACCATCCTGATACTACCACCCTTTAACCTCCAAACCCACCCCAGTGACATACCTCCTCCAACAAGAGGCCAAACCTCTTAATTTTTCCCAAATTGTTCCACCAAATGGGGGTCAAGCATTCATGGGGCCTCTGAAGGTCATTCTCATTCAGACCACCAAAGGATCCAAAATAGGATGTTACAAAACAAGTTGTGTATAGAGAAATGATTCAAGTCAAAGAAGGAAGGACTAAAGGAAAGGATGTCAGAAAACAGGGACTGATTATTAAATAACCATTGATGCATACTAGGGTTTATTCTGGGAAAAGCATGTGTTAATAGTTTTATGTTCATTGTTTGAATGTGCATGCGTGTGTGTGTGTGTGTGTGCGCGCGCACGCACATACATGTGTGGGCAAATGTGTGTATGTCTCTGTATATGCTTGAGTATAGGTGTGTATGCATAAATATGTATATGTGTGTATACATAAATATATATGCTTGTGTATTTGCATGTCTCTATTATTGTACTTGTTTGTCTGTGTATGTATTGTGTGATTTTTGTGTGAATCCATAACTGTGTATGTATTGTTTGTACAAGTTTGTATGTGAATATGTTTTTGTGCATGAATGAATGTGTTTATGTATATATGTAAGTGAATGTGCATAAAAGTGTTTGTGTGAGAATATATGGAAACTGCATGTATGTGTGTATGTATACATTTGTTGGATGTATTTATATATGTGTATATTGGTGTACATGTATGTGTATTAGTGCAAGTGTATACATGTATATCTGTGTTTATATCTATGTGTGTACTTGTGTGAATGTGTACATCTGTATGAATGTCTTTATGTGTATATTTGTGCATAAGTTTTAGTATTCTGTGTATGTGTGTGTATGCATACCTGTTTGGGTACGTATTTATATGTGAATATGCTTGTGTGTTGGGAGATCATGTTTACCAGGAACATTTTTCCATAGTAACTGTCTTCCTTAGCTTTTAAATAGTCATATCGTGTTAGCATTTTGTACAAGAAGATAGTAATAATTTTACAGAAAAGCATGCATCTCTCAAACTGTAATGAATGGTTCATAATACAATCTTTCCTTTTAATTTCATTTTAGCACTTACAACTTAATTTTATATTACATTTATATAATTAAAAAAGGTTAACACTGAAAGAAAAAAGAAAAATAAGTTACATTGTATTCAATATTTTTTGGTATTACAATTGAGTAATTTTAGTTACCTGCCTTAAAAGATGTATCACCATGGTAACTAGATCTTTTGACAATTATTCTATTTTAGTGAGATTCAACAAAGGGGTTAAAATGTCTTCTCCTAGAATTCTGATATTCTTAATCACTAAATTTATCCTTACCTAATCCTTTCCATATTATTCACAATAATGTTTAAGAAATATATCTTCTGTCCTGTTTTATCCCTCATCAACCTGATTTGAGTAGGATCAGTTTGTAAAGCTAAAATCTCAAATATTCTGTAATGCAGAACACCCAAGCAGGAAATTCTGTACCAATTCAAATAGATAAACACAACAGCAACTGTTTATATATTCGTGAAAATTATTTATTGTGTTTATGATTTTACAGAAGAAAAAATTCTGATTTTTACAGGCACATGCACACATGCATGCAGCATGTGCACACATGGGGACACGCTCACACATACACCAGTTCACCAAACCTTGTCTTTCAGGAGTGCTTATCATCATCATCATCATCATCATCATCATCATCATCATCATGAAACAGCCAAGGAGAAGGGATTACTAAGGTTGAGCTGAGCTATCATGAAGAGCAAAGGAACATTTCCACAGCATTTAAAGGAAGGCAAAAACTCTGTGCTTCACAGTATGCTTTCCCAGATTATTCTATGTACTATTAACACAATAACTCCTTTAACTTCTTTTTTCTTACTAAAATCAGCATTGCCATCTTAAAATTAGTAATAGTGCTCATTGTTAACACTGAATTCTTTTTCAGCACTTGTTTTTATGCACTGCCAAAGCCCTATGCAAAAGGAATCACTCTTTTGAAAAGATGGTAATGGAATAGAAACCTAGGAAAGCAGACAGGTTTGTGCTGACACAGGTGAGTTTGCCCTAATTACAACGATGAACCGTATCCCTTGCTGTTTAGCCTATATCCCTAGGAGATTAACTGTCTCCATCCCAAAGGTAGCAATTCTTCACTGTAGTTCACCCTGTTCTTTAGTTCCCATCAGGAATTGCACAAATAGCCTTTCTGGAATGGGGGTTTAGGACTGTAGCAATATCTGTGTCCCAATGCTAACTGGAACTTCTGGAACCCTGATCTTGTTTGAACTGCAAAGTCCAGTATGGGTCTTTATACAGGAGCAAAGACCAAACTGACTGAGGAGTTCAACGTGGGCTGAGTCATTCTAAGATCTCAAGTTGGAAAACCTGGTCAGAGGAGCCTGTGTTGGTGCCAGTATATATTGGAAGCTATGGTGAATTATGCCATCTTTTGGTTGGGTTCTGGCTTAAATTGTCTTGAACTGAGGAAGCATTATCTATCAAAGCATCCTCTATACTGACTATAAGGAAAACAAATGAAAGCATCAGGAAAGGGCTCACCTTCCCAGTAGGCACATCCACACTCCACCTCAGCTGTTCACTCACATGGGACATTGGCTTCATTTTGTATAATTAGTATTTGTGATATGGCTGTTGCTTCTACTCTGATGATGCCAGTGCTTATTTCAATTTCATCTTTCTATGACTCGAAAGCCCCTAAGCCCACACAGTGAAACCATCTAGAGCAGAATGCTATGTGAGAAATGGTCCCAAATGGCCAGTCAAACTCAATTTGTTGATTCACTTCAAGGACCTCAAATAGTCATGATAATTCTGCTACCACAAACTCACTAAAAATATAAATAAACATGGTGACTGCCTGGAAACTTTGGGCAAATAATAATTACATGTTTTTTCGCCTGCTACATTGCTAATTTTACCATTTGTTCAAAAATTTTAAGGAGTATGATTTAATCAACAATGTTATATTAAATATATAAATGTTTCCTCAAAATATAAGCATCTTAAAGTGCTGGGAAAACAGGGATCTTCAGTTTGTATTCTTGTTGGAAAGAATAGGGCAGATGGGACCTAGTGAATGAATAGGGAAAATGTCTCTGGCTCATAGCAATGAAAAGAATGTTAGCACACAGTGAGACCTTTATTAACCTGAAGCACAAACTCCCTGAGAGTTATATAATAGCACATCCTTCACACTGTGCTAAGGATGTCTTTCCCTACAAGACAGAAAGAGTAATTTTTATTTTGCAAAAATCCTTGTTGCTAGGCTTCTTTTCCCAGCCAATGATGGACTAAATCAGATGTCACTTCGAGTCTAGTATTCTCTATTTGTATTGAATAGGAAAATACCTGCCCACAAATGATTCTTAAAATTGTTGAATCAGAGGGCAAATATTATCATTGCCTAGTAAGCCTTTCATTGCCTTACTTATAATTGCACCAACTTGGCCATTAGAACTGGTGATTAGCCACATGGCCAACTGTTAAAAAGTGTAGTTGTGACTTGCCAGTGCTGGCATGTATGATAACTGTTTTATGTGTATAGATGCATTGACAGTAATCAATAATCATTTCTGGGAGTTAATTTGCTATGACACTGGCCTTTACAACACTTCCAAGAGTTTCCTACCTACTACTATAAAACCACCAGTACAGGTGTTGCCAATAAAGGAGACTGACAGACGTTCTTAAATGAAGTCAATATTACCTATATATTGTGGTTCATTAAGCTGTCATCTTTACAAGGAATGTACAATTAATATATCCCTGTTTAGAATTTACCATGTTCCAAGAAGAATTTGAAAAGAGGACATAAGTGAAGAATAAAAAGAGACTCAAAACAATTATAGTTACAGTTTGTATTTAGCTTATTAGTGTCTTGCCTATACACATAGCACAGCTTAACTGTTTTTTTTCCATTTTTTTTTATTCTTTTTTAATTAAAATTTCCAACTGCTCCCTGTTTCCCATTTCCCTCCCCTCCTCCCACACATTGCCCCCTCCCCCCACTCCCCTCCCCCATCCCCACTCCTCTTCTCCTCCCCCCAGTCCATTTCCCCTCCCTCTCGATACTGAAGAGCAGACCAAATTCCCTGCCCTACAGGAACAGAAGGAGGGAGAACATGAGCAAGGAAATCAGGACCACGAGGCGTGCACCCACCCACTGTGACAGTGGAACTGATCTATTGGGAGCTCTTCAAGGCCAGCTGGACTGGGACTGAATAAGCATGGGTTGAAACTGGACTCTCTGAACATGGCGGACAATGAAGGCTGATGAGAAGCCAAGGACAATGGCACTAGGTTTCGATCCTAATACATGAACTGGCTTTGTGGGAGCTTAGCCTGTTTGGATGCTCACAGCTTAACTGTTAATCCTGAAAAGATAACACATTATGGTGAACCTTCAGACTAGCTGATTTAATACTCTGAAACAATAAATGAGTCCCTCTCTATTTTCAAACCACTTTTATATTAATCTATAATAAAATTATTTCCCCAAATTCAGCTTTTATTTCCTAATCATTAAATATCATTTTTGATCATTTTGCTTTGTACACCACTTTTTATTACAGTGTATCTTTGCTATTATCACAAAATTCTATGGTACAGATTGAGTTAAATAAATGTAAATCTAAATAAACCTAATTGTGTAATCAACATACAAATTTATGTGTATAAATATAAGCAGTCTCTCTGAAAATATTGATAGAAGGTAACTTCCACCAGAAGACAGATGTTTTGCTAATTTAACACATGTATAAAATCAAGCATGAAAAAAAATCATTAAATGTAAGAACCAGAGTATACTTAAAAGTCCTGGGGAAAAATACATTTTAATTGAAAATAGAAGTAGAATTACAATATGCTAAAAAGTTTTAATGAAAACTGTTAGAGTTTAAACACCAAAGAATCTCAGTACTGTAAAAATAAACATATTTGTTGACAGTAGTTTAAATGTTGTTTAGTATAATAGTTACAAACTCAAAGGAATTTAACACCATTGTTGTAAGACAAATAAGTGTCAATAAATTTATTTGTATGCAAGTGTTCATGTTCCAAAGGGGAAAAAAAGACTCACGATATTATGAGAACCAAAAAAAAAAAAAAAAAAAAAGAAACAAAACAATGTTTGCTACAGTTCAATATAAGAAAATTAAACATGAGAGATGAGCACTGTACTAAACATGTTTAGTAAGGAAAAAACAAAAGCCCACGTGAATAAGATCCTTTAAATTTTCAACAGACCATTTTCATGAGTATTACACATATGATATTCACTGTGGCACATATTTGAAAACCAAATAAGATCCTCAGTTGACAAGAACAAAATGTAAAGACAGAAACTTCGCCTGAAGATGGCGATGTCCTACAGCTGCCAAGAGTAGCATGTGCATGCGTGTTACAAAAGTGCTAGCTTGGACCCTTCTAAAGTAAAGAGGGCATCTGTCCACCAAGGCCCTTTCTCTTGCTTGCTTTTAAAATGCCTAATATATAATTTCAGGAATGGAATTGAACTCTGTGGGAGAAATTTTAATAAAAATTTTTAGAGCAATTATTTTTCAGGACTGACAGTAAGTAGAGAAGAGTCAGAAAAGAACAGTAAAATGTTAGTTTAATTAATTCAAAGATAGATATATAAAGGCACTATTTATTTATTTTAAACTTTTTATTTCTTCTTTGTCTTTTACATCTTACATCTTGATCCTATTCATCTCCTCATCCTTTCATATCTGCCCTCCTCCCTTGCTAACCATCCCCCCCACAATAAAACAAATTTTAAGAGGAAGAGGAAGAAGAAGAAGAACAACAACAACAACAAGAACAAGAAGAATAAGAACAAGAAGAATAAGAACAAGAACAAGAACAAGAAGAAGAAAGAGGGAAAAGCTGCACTGTGACACAGTGAGTCACAAAGTGCACCCCCTTGCCCAACTATCTTTGCTTACAAGTGTAGTAGAACAGATTTACAAAGCTAAGTTCCTTCAAAAAAGGAAAGAAAATTGAAAAATGTTATAACCAACTGTTTAAAAACAAGGAAAATCATTACAGCTTATTATTTTTCAGAGAGGACTCTTACTTGTGTGTTTTTCTTAACCTAAAATCTTAAGAGCCCAGCAAAATATCTTACGTGTTTCCCCTCATGAAAAAAATATGTCAGAGTTTGGAATATTGTTGCCATTTCACTGCCGGTACAATGTATATTTATATGAGACCTATAGACAGTCCCTAAGAGACCGAAGCTTACAATGAGAGAAACATAATTACATAATTAATATTTATTAGAGATAATGTCACAATACACAATGGTGTATTTTTACCATCCCATCCTGTGAAATCATGGCTGAGTAAAAAACAAACAAACAAGCAAAAAAAAAAACGCACTGGAATATTTTCCAAGTTTCATTATATGATTCAAATGTACAGAAAAGAAACAATTTAACACATTATATAACTGGCACTTCTTCCTCACTCTTTGTCCCTGGTGTTATTTATGACACAAGTTCCAATCAGTTTATTGCTAAGAAACTGTTATCCTGTCTCTAATTATGCACTTCTGCTAGACATAATACAATCTTTCCTTATTCCCCACTTCCACAAGCAAAATTCTTTCACCCCATGGATAACAACTTATATTTTATTGAATGACTATGAATTTTTCTTCTAAGGGGCATGCTCCTATTTGGCCGCATGTCCTGCGCTCAAGATTCTCACTATTTCCCCCAAATTCTATGTTCTGCAAGGGAAGGGACAGTGACTACTCCCCTCTTTGAAGTTAAAATCTTTTATAGCACATAGAAGAGCGGGCCCTGCAGTCTTCCTGGGCAGAACACTAGATCTGAGCCTGTTGTCAGGGTTGAAGGTAGACAGCCATGAAAACATGAGCACAGGATAACTGCCCCTGCCCCTCAATCTTATGTCCCTTACAGCAATTGGGAGAGAGGGTCCTGCACCTTGCTCGGGCAAAACAGTAGAGGTGATCCTGGCAATATGAGTGAGGGGACCCAGATCTGAGGGCCCGAGAGCAGGAGCACCAGCAACCGCTTCTTTCTGCAGGCTGCACTGGGTGAACCAGCCTAGGCAGTGCTGGAGAGCTTGTCCAGGTAGTGATGGTGAAAGGAAGCTAGTGACCTGACCAACCCAGCTTCCACCCATGCCCAGGTAGTGATAGTGAGAGAAAGGTAGTGAACTGACCCACCCCAGCAATCACTGAATTTACGGACTGTTGGAGCATGTGAAGTGAACGAACCAACAGATCCGAAATAGCAGGATCTCCATGCCATGGGCTAAGATCAGGATATTTATGAGGTGCCTCAGTGAGAGCCCATCATCAGAGGTGTAGCAGAAGCCAGAGTCCTCAAGCCAGACCAACTCGTGACAATGAATGCTTGCAAGTAATCATGAATGGACTAAGGGGTAAACTGTCTCGGGGGGCGACACTACAGCTCCCACCACAAGATTAACCAACTTTATAAACCATACTAAAGAAAAGAAACTAGAAATTCATGATGTATGCAATAAGGTGCAAAAAAGAAAAAAAAAAAAAAGGAGGCCACTTTGTCAGAGAAAAAAAAATGTAGCTTTATATTGGCTGGGCAAATACCAAACCCAAGTAGCAGTCTGTGCAGAGAGTTTAATGAGGAAGTGGTTTTAGTTCACAGTTCTCTTGCTCTCTGAGGGTAATGAGGTCAAGACACTTTTTAGTAAAATCAATGTCAGTGCTGTTATTGAATCTCATATGGAAGACCCATTATGGTCTCCTGACCGTACAAATAATTCTATCTCAAGATCCCAGAGTGCTAATGATTCCACATTCTTACAGTCATCCTGCCTTTTTATAATAATCATCTACTCTGTAATTGAATTAATTATTATTTATTAAATAACTTATGATTTATTAAATAATTTATTGATAATTAATAACTTATTTAACTTAAATTAAATAACATATTAAGTAATTAATAAAATTAAATGATTAATTATTAAAGTTGTTACATCATTGTACTAAGATCACTGCAGTCGTGAAACTCATGTATGCTGATATAACTTCAAACAATAAAATATTCCATATACTCATCACTCATCTGAATGTTTCATAAATATAGTTTCATTTAACCCTTCAGCTGCCTATGAAATATAAATCCTCACTCCTCTTCTATCTAAAATTTTAAAACTTAAATAATGAGACTGCTTAGAAGAAACATAACTTTTTATGACCCTTACATACCTGAAAGCAGAGAGAAACATTTTGCAGTTCTGCAGTCGGGCAGTTGAACTGGAAACTCTTCATATCAGAAGGTCCCTATCACTTACTGTGATGAGACAAAACTGTCTACCAACTAGGATAATTCCTTCAATTCGCAAGCATACAAAAACGTTGTACAGAATCTCAGTGTTTTGGAGACTAGGGATTCCTTGTTCCTGTCCTGGAGGAGGAAAGGGGAAATGTCACTTCAGGAGCAGTGACTGAGACTAAAGCCAAATCACCTGGTTTTCAAGAGTCCAGCCAATCAGGCTTCCACCGAAGTTCCTCTCTATAGACGTCAGTATATAAAGAATGACTGAGATATAAAAGCAGCAATTTGCTTGGGAATGCTCAGTGGAGTGTTAACATTGGGCCTCCTGGAGTGCTTTTCTTGTCAGACAGCAATCTCTGAAAATCCTAGCAAAGTTTTGATACAAAAGCTACCTATGAACTTATATTTATTTTAAATCCCGAGTTTTGTATGGATATATTTTACTATTGTCAAATCTCATTTTCATTTATTTATAATTCTTTTTGAAGCCAATTATATATTTTATGGGAATCCACTTATGTACCTGAAGTAGGTTCTTGATGTGTCAGGAAGAACGTAACAAAAGCATTTATCATAGTTGAAGTTACAGTGGGTGGGGATGAGGGCCAGCAAAGGAGAGAGGCTCATTGTTCAGAGTTTGGTGCACGGTCAGGGCAGGCATCTACCTATCTAACCATAATATTTTGAAGGGATATACATCGCATTGTATACTGGTTGCATAATAAAACAAACAAAATATGAATACTCATATGTTACAATGAGGAAGCATAGGTTTCAAAGGACTTCATCAAGCAGATATGCCTTGCTAGGTTCTCAGTCATTACACCCCCACCCCAGATTATTCCAGCACAGCAGTCTGAGTTCACATTGCCAAGTGTTTCTTTCCACTAGCTCTGATTCAGGGAAACCCCAGAGCAGCCTCCTCTTTGGCCTGTGTTTACCTTGTGGGTATTTCTCTCAGAGCTTGCTAACAATAGAAATTGTTCTTGGTTGGGATACAGACACAGCAGGGTGTCCAAAATGCCACAGGCAATGCAATTGGCCTGCCTGGCAAAGCCCACTGGTAGGTACCACAGAAGCCATATGGAAATTGCTAAAACAGGAAATCAAACAGCAGGTTCTGAAGTCACCAGCTTCCCTCGCCATGGAAGAGTTAGCATTAGTTCATGATGTAAAACATCCCTGTGTTTGAAAGGCCCACGATGCTTAGAGTACCACTCCTTCACACCAATACAGTTATCAAGATTTGCAGCTGCTGTTCAGCTTTACATTTTGATCAGTCCTTGATTGTAAAAAGAAAAGCATCCATGTGGGGCTTGGAATGGTTGCAGACTTAATATTCTATAGATATTAAAGTTGTGAAGAAGGTTTTAAACAAAATTTAAATGTCTTTTAATTGCTAATGTATGTGTGGTTCTCTCACGAGTATAATATCAAAATGTTACTTTCATTTCTTAAAGAAATATTTAGGTTTTCAAATTACAGTATGGGGACACTCTAGAGAAACAGCTGTCCCATGCAAAGAAGTCTTCAAAGAGTAAAGCATATTCACCCCAAATTCTCTACACAAAGAAAAATAAGAGATGTTAAGCTGAGAAATAAATGGTACCGGTACAAGGTTCAGGAAAGAAAGTACTGACTGGATAAAAACTACACAATATAATAAACTATAAATGACACTGGCACTGAATCCCAGTCCACACACACATATTGTTCCTTTCTCTTCCACAACATATGTTAAAACTGATGATAAGAGACATGCTATGCTTATTATTTGAATCAATATCATGATAGAATCACATAGATTCTATCAAAGATTCATACAAAACACTATTCAATTTTTTTGGGCGGGGGAAGAGTAGTACAATAATAAGAAGAAGGTGATACAAAGGGAGGTCATTCCCATTGACAATGTTACCAGTCAGTTACATTATTAGCAAAATTAAGGACGTATCAAAGTTTGAGTGATTTATAAAATGCATCATTTTAGAAAGGGACCTCCAAGGGAAGTGAGAACATCTAATATGTTCTGTTCATTAAAACCATGATGGAATCAACTAATATATGAATAGAGATCCCTAAAAAATACATGACATATATACATTTTCAGCAACTAAAGAAAATATATTAGCATTCCTTTACAGTGCATTTAGAAAGAGTCCCAGACTGACACAGCATTGAGTGAAACACTTTGATTTACTTAATGTCCCAGATGGAAATCATTACAACAGCACAGAGAAAAGAACCCACTGAAGAAAAGGAATCTTAGGTTCATCCAGTATCATTCATTCATGAGTAACTTATTTTGGTATTTACTGCATACCACAAATGGTGCTAAGTGAGAGACATATGATGATATAAAACACACGTGATCTCTGAATTCACAGTTATCAAATGTAATATTGACTAACATGGTGAATAAATAGGTTATCCAAAGGATGGCAGGCACTGAAACTTAAGAATGCGGGATGAAATCGTGATTATCGTGGTGGGTAGAGCTTGTGAGAGAAGCTGAAGTTAGCGTGTGGTGGTGAAGAAGCTGGTCAAAAGTCACATGGACAGAGTCCAAAGTGGAGTTTTCAGGTCTGGGCCTATGAAATCTTGGAAGAATCAAAGGGAGTGGGTGGATTGAGAGCCAAGTGAATGAAGGAGCGTTAGAATGACACCGGAAAGATAAGCAATGAGAAATTGCCATCACAAGACATTTAGTCATCAGAAAGTCCTTGAAGGCATACAAGGCAAAGACTTAAGTGACCCACATTTGGAAGGGGCGTTTGTAGACAGTGTTTGGAGCAAATCCAAGCGGCACACAATTTAATGGCTGGTGGCACTTCTGACTGAAAGAGGGATTCCAAGTGCCGTGTCCTGGCCCTAAGAAAAGAATTTGATTCTGCAGCCAGATTAAATTGGGTTTTTATGCCTTGGTTTGTTCATTTGTTTGTCTATTTCTGCAGACAGAAAACAACCCCAAGGAACAGTCACATCTTGCTTCTCTTACAAATGTCCCAGAGGGCACCTCCAAGGCCAAGAGACTCCCACCTAGAGGTTCTGTCTGAGCTACCTTGGCTTCACTTGCAATTCCTCTATCTCTTTGCTCAAGTTGCTGGCATTTTTCAGCTAGGAGTAGAACTGCAGCCAGGCCACTCTGATCCTTTATGTATTTAATCAGCAGGAGCCAGCCCTCAAAACCTTATGCTTAAAACTACAGGAAAATGGAAAGTTAAGCCCCATAAGCAAGTTAAGGGCAGTGGATGGAAGATGGATGCTATCCATGTAGCTCAAGGGAAATGTGGTAAAAAGAAACAGGCTTCCATGAACCACAGGGAAGCCAGCAAATCTGGTCAGCAGATGCCTAAACGTCAGGTAGTTCTCAGTCAGCATAACGGTGCGAGAATTGATCGTGAAATGTCATTAACTGCTTTCCAAACCCTTGTTGTTTCCAACTACTCAAAAGCATTACCTAATGGGGTAATATTTTGTTTGTGCTGTAACGAATAAAGCTTGCCTGAAGATCAGAGTGTGGAGCTAGCCACACGAATTAACTATAGAGGCCAGGCAGTGGAGGCTCACACCTTTAATCCCAGTACATGTCTTTAATCCCAGAACTAGGGACATAGAGACAGGAAGGAATAAAGCTGAGCAGAGGGAAGAGATGCTGTGACTGGGGGAGGGGGTGAGACAGTAAATGTGATTGTGGCAAAGCCCAGCAACCTGAGTGCAATCCCCAGGACCCACTTCTAAAATTTGTCCTCTGGTATGCACACACTAACAATTGAACAAGCACACACACTCACAGCACACACAGCCCCATCCACACACATTTGGGGTAAGAGTAAATAAATGAATGGAAACACGCATTGTTTTAAAGAATGGTATCACTTCTGTGACTTACAAAAGAATTAAGCATTTTCCAACATAGGATGAGACTGAAACTTAAGTAGTTTAATTGCCTCTAAAATATCAAGTCCTGATATAAATAGATCGAGTAGAAATTGCCCTGCATCTAAGCTCTGTAAATATTGAAATTAACCTATTCCATGCAGTGACAGAAGAGAAGGATATATTAATTTTTTCCAGTGATTTAGAAACAAAAGAAATGAAAATTTCCTTCTGAAAATTAAATTAAATGTCACCGTATATAGGTCAGACAGAAAGATAAGGTAAGCCATTTCTGAAAACTAAAAACGGCTTCCAGACATGCAAAGTTGGTCATAAAATAATGACCATCAATAACAAAGAATCAGAAGAAGTATTAGGAATAGAAATATTCCTATTTGAAAATTGGTATTTCCAGAAACTTGAGTCAAAGGGAAACCGTGGGTGTTTTCTCTTTGTTTCTACTGACAGAGACTTTCATTTGGACACATTTATAAGATTGACATCACTTAACTTAAACAATTTATGCAATCTATAGAAGCTTATAATCATACTTGGGTTTCCCAAATGCTTTGCCTTTAGGGAAAAAAAATCAGCTAGCCCAAAGCAGCTAGCCCTTAACCATTGTCCTCTTATGCTACTGGTAGCTCATTGTGTGGAATGTTTCAAGACAGGTCTGCATTCAATAAGCAATAAGACAAGTTTTAAGATAGCAAAACTGAAAACCGGACCCTAAAAGGAAACACTGACCTGAGTTCTTAACTCCATGACATCCATTTTATAAGACAACTAAAAAGAGATAACCCACAGGGTTCATATATGAGATCGTCAAAGTCTCACGGTCATTATGTGGCAGGCCTGGGCCAAAATCTGAGCCTCCTCTTTCTTTGTCCACCATTCCTTCCACAAACAAGCTTATCACATCATTGAAACATGTAACACACTGTTACAAACTGACTGTTTCAATTCTGAGATCGGCAGTAAGCAGGGATTATTTGGGTAGTTCAATCTGCGATCTATGCTAAATCGAATTCATTCATCTGAGTCTATTATTTTCATACTTTCCCATGCTATCATCACCCACTGCATTCCATCTCTTTCATCTGGCATGTGCAAAACTGCTTCTTAAAAAATGGTAGCATCACATCACGGCTCACATCCAATATATGGATACAGATGGCATTGCATGGGACCTCGTCATCCTTTTCTACAAGTGATAGGAAGTGCAAAATAAACCTCCACAGATAGCAGGCTCTGTTGCACAATGATAAGCGTGCCAGACAGTAATTTTTCATTTTAGCAATTTCCACTCGGAGCAGTTTCAACTGTTGAGACCTATCTATTTATCAGATTTCCATTATGAACTGTATTCTAATGCATATTAGCAAGCTCCTAATAACACACTGAATGGCATTATTTATTATTTAAATGGCTTTCAAAGAACACAGTGCTCTGCCATTCACAAATACTTTGCTCATCAATACCATCTCTTTAGAGGCAAATCATTCTCTCATTTTTTTTTTGCAGGTGAGAAACTAATACTAAATCAGAGCTAGCTAACAACAAAAGTCAGGTCAGTCTTTAGTAACAAAACCAATTACAATGCAATTGGTGTTTTCCCAGTTCTATCTGTGTGACCATAAGGGCTGGTTGACATTTACAGATTAGCTCCATTTGAAATGTCTTTGAGGCTCCTAGACCTACCTGCTGCTCTACTCCAAACAGATGCATGGAGAAAACAGTGTGATGGACAAGTAATAAATCAGCTGCCATGCATGCTTGAAACCCAGTACCTCCACCTGCAAGACTGTTCCTGAGAAACAACTTGAAAACCTGATAGGTCACTAAGGGTTAAAAAGTTATTCAATACAATTTTATCAGCATCCAAAATTCCAATTTAAACTACATGCTCTCTCTCACATATGGATCATAGTTTGTGAAGCTTACATGTGTACATAGAATTGTTAGAAACATGAGCAAAAGCTCAAGGAATTAGAAAAGAAGGGTAAGAACATGTACAAAGAGCAAGGGATAAAAACGGACCCCAGGTAAACAAAAGCAGGGAAAAAAAATCAGGGGTGTCAGCTGGAGGTAAGGAGGTGGACAAAGGGAAGGGTGGTTATTTCAAAATTACTATTTGAAAATGTCAGGGTACCTAATACTTTGCAGAGAAATTTTAAAAACAAAAAAATATTACTAGCTCTCTGTTAGTGAAATTTTTTGATTAAATTTATACAATAAAAAAAAAAAAACCTGAGCAGCTTGGTATTCACCTGGCATAGTGTAGTCCACATTAATCTCCTTTTGCTATTCCTGGAGCTCCCTAGCATACAACCCTAGTGCCTCGAGCACCAAAAGACACTGAAAATGCAATAGCCATCAGTAGACTAAAATGGATGATTCTCTCTTCCAAATGGAAACCTTTTGGCTAAGTAATGTTAATTGCCACTGTGTTTAACACCGAGGAATGGAAGGAATTATCAATAGAGAAATCTTCAAGGAGGAAGCACTTGTTACACACTCTTGTCTCATTTGGGAAGTAACAAAACAGCCTCCCGAACATCACAGACTCCTCCTAAGCAGCTGCGCACAAGTGACATGTTAGTAGGCCAAGAAGACTAACCCTCTTTCTTCTGGTGGTCCTAGTCTGCCATTTGATCCTTACACGTCACGGAAAGAAGGTTGTAACTGTGCTATACATGGATGAAAATAACTCAACAGAAACCAGCCGGGAAACCTGGTGCCCAGATGTAAGGTTACAGCTCTGTAGGCCTGTGGTCACTTACGAACTGTGTGAGTAAAAGCATTTACAAGATGAATGCGAGAAATACAAAACATGTGTGAATGTGCTGCACGAAGATTTACTGTGCTACTGCACTTTCCCAGCTAATCAGAAGCCCACCATTTAGTATCTCAGGGGTGCACATTAGGCAGGAATATGCAATGCAATTTCATATTTCAGTCTGCTTCAGAGTAAGCTAGTCCCATCTCTACATAACCTCACCTTAACAAATTTTGATTACCTAACTAAATTGTCATAATTATTCACCAAACCCAACCAGAAAACACATCTGGTAATGTTCAGTTATATTCAGACACCAATAACCTTAGAACTTCTACTGTCTACGGCAACATAATTTAACATATTGAATGATTGACAAAAGAGATTATAGGATGATAAATCTGACCTTAAATGAAACTTTAAAAATCTGTAATGATCCCTATACAGGGGAGGATACACCTAAGTGGCCAGCATAAAACCTTTGCTAGGAGATACAATCCAAATGAAACTCTATTAGACCAACACAGATTTGTGAATTTCCTGGTATATTAAAGATGCATACCTCCTCTCTATAAATGATGGAGCCCAATTGCAGAGAGGCTTCACACTAGCCCGAAGCCTTTCCTCTCTTCTCTAAGTTCTAAAGTGACTGACACTGTCTAGATTTGTTACATATCAAAGGATATGTAACATAGGATATATTTGTTCCATCTTAAAGACTACTAGGCCCTTCTCTTTCTCCTTTACAATAGCTTGAAATGTGTTCAATTGCACACACACACACACACACGGAAAACCAAATAGCACTGCTGTTAGCACAAAGGGTTTTATATAACAGGAAGCCAAATTTAAGTCATCCAGGGATGATGTAATAACTCTAAGAAATCTGGAATGAATTTTTATTCCAGATGCCACCCGATTCCACGCTCGACCTTCTTCATCCCAGTCTGAAGATGGATGCACCGATGGGCATAGTATCCCTCTGCTGGGCAGGGGGAATTGAATAAAGGAAGGTCAGACAGAAAAAACATGTGTAGCCCCATCGACTTCCTTTAAGCCCTTCCCAGAAGCTTCACCAATGACTCCTACAGTGACAGGAGTGCTCTTATTTTGCCATATTTTAGGAAGAAAAACTGAGAAATATAGCTATTTTACAAGCACATTAGCATCTCAAAAACGAGAGAAATAAGTAATAAAAACAATGACTAGCTAGGAGCTTCTGCTCTAAACCCCAGTTGTTTCTGTGTACAAACCCAATGAGTCACAGTAGGCAAAGTTTCTGATAAAATTTACATGGATTCATTCATCAAATAGTAATTAATTCTCCAACGATATCTAAAACACTTCAGATTGACCTTATAAAGTAATTAACTATGGCTAGGGAGTAGAGTACTGGCTGAGCAGAGACAAGAGGAGTTTGGATGCGAAAACCTATGAAAATAAGGAGCCTGGTGGGTCTCCCTAATTACAGCCTCAAAAAGAGCAAACGGACAATCCACTGCACAGTCTGAAACTAGCCACATCCCTGAGATCTAGGTTTCATTGTGAGACTCTGCTTTGAAAAAATAAGATGAAAGAGCAATTGAGAAAATTCCCAACACTGATCTCAGGCTTCCACCATCACATAAACATATCTGGAGATTGAATCTTGAAATTTAATACTAGAGGGTACTAATTGTAGGGTATTAATGCCTATAAAAAGGTATTATAAAATTCTATGGTTTGAGAGTACAGTACTGGAAGCTTTCTCATCTCTGAAACCCTAGGACAAATGAGAAGAATTTAAGAGGTATTGTTTATTTTGGCTTATTCTTTACATAGCTCCACCATGGCGGGGAACACAGGACAACAGAAGTGTCTGTCTCATGGCTCTGACAAGGGGAATGTGAAAGTGCTTATTCACATCAAATGGACCTGAAAATGGAAGAAGAGAATTCAGGCCCTCATCAGAGTTTCTCCTTTCTACTCATTATGGCCCCTCATCACACAGAATGGTAACACCACATTTAAGATGGGCCTTCCCTCCTCTGCTTAACTTTCCTGGAAATGACTTCACTACATCCTGCCAAGTTGGCAATAAAAATTAACTACCTCAGGTACAACACCAAATAGTTACTGGTGGAACACAAAGGCTTATGGTAATTTCATGGTGCATAATCCATTTAGCATAATATCTGGAAAGCCAATACTTTCAAATTTTCAAGTCAAGAAATATTGAAGACTTTGTGATGTGATGTAGATAGACAAGAAACATGAGAAAGCTAGATATATTTTGCATACAAAGGTATACATATGTGTATATATACATAAATCTTCTCTGTACATATGTATGTATATATATATATACATACATTGTGTATGCATGTAAATATATATCTAAATAAGTCTCCTCACATGGTCTCGAACTCACAGAGATCTGCCTGCCTCTGCCTCCCAAGTGCTGGGATTAAAGGCGTGTGCCACCACCACCCGGCCCTTTCTTTTTCTTTTAAAGATCCCACACTACTTCCAGTTTTCTTTCTCTACTTCATGGTTAACGTTCAAGATGTGAACTTTCTGTTCAAGTTTCCTGTTCCTGCCACCCTGCCTGCTGTTCGTTACCACGCTGCTCCCAGCACTGTAGACTCTTTAACCCTCTAGAATTCCAAGCCCCAATAACCCCTACCACTCCTTCTATAAGCTGTCTTGATCATGACATTTTTATCAAAGCAGAAGGAAAGTAACTAAGGTATTAGTGCATGAGGAAGAATTATTTTTTATTGTTTTTATTAAACTATAGAGTTTTCTCCGCTTCCCTTTTCCATCCCCTCCCTTCTATCCTCTCCTGTGACCCCCACATTCCCAATTTACTAAGGAGATCTTGTCTTTTTCGCCTTCCTAGTAAATCCCTATATGTCACTCTTAGGGTCCTCTTTGTTATCTAGGTTCTCTGTGATTGTCAACTGTAGGAGGTTTTTTGTTTTTTGTTCTTTTTTTTTTTGTTTTTTTTTTTTTTTTGCTTTGTATCTAAAATCCACTTATGAGTGAGTACATATGATATTTGTCTCTCTGGGTTACCTCATTCAATGTGTTTTTTTTTTCTAGAACACTCCATTTGCATGCAAATTTCAAGATGTCATTATTTTTTACCACAGTGTAGTACTCCATTGTATAAATGTACCACATTTTCCTTATCCATTCTTCAGTTGAGGGGCACATAAGTTGTTTTCAGGGCTGGCTATTACAAATAATGCTGATGTGAAAATAGTTGAGTACATGTCCTTGTGGTGTGATTGACATCTTTTGGGATTTTACCCAAAAGTGATATTGCTGGGTCTTGATATAGATTGTTTCCTAATTTTCTGAGAAAATGCCATACTGATTTCCAAAGCATCTCCCCCTCACACACTTTCAATAATGAAAGAGTACATTTAAAAATAGATAGTTTTATAAATTTAAGGTATATATATCAAATAACTCATAAAGATTCAGTGTAATTTTGGTTTTTGAGAAACTATTAAAATAGAAATCCAGCAGAAAGTTTGACCTGCTCCAAACTCTACTTTTAGCAATTTCTTTTAAAAGAACAGTAAAAATTACCATAGCTCTTTTCCATTAAAATAATTGGCACATGTACATGTATGGAGGCTTTGTGAATTCGTAATATAAAGTATGGAATTAAGACTAGCAATCCCCAAATTGCATTTTGAGATTCTAGTTTTAGAGTTTCAACTTCAGCTACCCAAATTATATTTACCTTTTCTGTGGAGCACAGGGGTACAATTTAGGAAGTCTATTCATTCCTGGATGCCTGCATACATCAGAGACAAAAGTCATGTTCAACATAGTCAATGTATTTGCTTGAGTACTTCAATGACCAATTCAATGAGAGAATGATTCTCCATTAAAAACCCTATCAGGAGTACCTCAAGATGACTCGGCCTGTAAGTCCTTGCCTTACAAGAATGGCGACCTGAGTTAGACCCCCGTGACCTACAAAAAGTGGAAGGGAGGATCAACTCCATAACGTTGTTCTCTAACCATTATATGAATGCCATATGCAGTACATATACCATACACATATACTCACTCACACCCGCACACACATGCACACAGGTGTGGGTGCACAAACACACACACAGAGAGAGAGAGAGAGAGAGAGAGAGAGGGGGGGGGGGAGGGAGAGAAGAGGGGGTTTTTCTTTCTTTTTCTTTTTAAAATATTTATTTATTTTACATCCTGACCACAATTTCCCCTCCCTCCTCTCCCCTCAGTTTCTCTCCCACCTCCACTCTGCCTCCTCTATCCACTCCTCCATTTCCATTATTTCTATTCAGAAAATGGCAGGCCTCCCATGGATGTGAACAAAACATGTCATATTTAGTTGTTGTAAGACTAACTACATCGCCTTGTATTAAGGCTAGGCGAAGTATTCCAGTATGAGAAATAGGGTCCCAAAACTCAGTAGAAGAGTCAGAGACAGGCCCTACTCTCTGTTAGAAGTCCTACAAGAAGACCGAGCTACACAACTGTTGTATATACACAGAGGGCCTAGAGAGTCTCATGCAGGTTCCCTGGTTGTTTGTTCAATGTGAGCGCCTAAGAACCCAGGTTAGATGATTCAGTGGGTTTTCTTATGATGTCCTTGGTTACTCTGGCTTCTACAATCCTTTCTCCCTCTCTTTAGCAGGATTACCTGAGCTCAGCCTAATGTTTGAATGGGGATCTCTGTATCACTTTCCAAAAGTTGCTGGATGGAGTCTGATGACAACTGGGCTAGGCACCAATCTATGAGTATAGTAGAATATCATTGGGCGTTATTACATTGATATTTCTTTCCTCCAGTCATATTTGGTTCTTTTTTATGCCTCTGGGCCATACAGCCTCTGATTCCTGGTGATTCAGGCAGCATTAGGGGCAGGCCTCCTGGTGTGGTCTCAGGTTGGACTAGTCATTGTTGGCCACTCTCACAATCTCTGTCCCAACCTTATGCCTACCAGCTTTTCCAAGTTGTATTTCCAGTAGTTATTCTTTAATGAAAAAAAAAAGCTCTGTCAATATCCTGTTAAATTTTAACATCTTCCATTCAAACGATGAAGAGAAGCCTCATTAAATTAATATTATTTTCAATCTTTTAGAGTAGTCAGAAAGGACAAAGGGGAAAGAAAACAACAAGAAAAGAGACAACTAACTAACCAGGTGCAAACACTGTTTTTTATTATTTTTTGAAATGATTGACATACAGCTTTATTTTCAGATTATATTCTGAAACTGTTTGGGAAAAAATATTAGAAATTTCCTAATAACAAGGAATAGGGGGAACAACAAACTTCCTGCCTTACAAATCCTCCACTTGTTTACATGCTCTCTAGAATTCTAGAAGACACACGTATTCTTTGCCCATGTATTTGTGACTACAGTCTTGGAAACTTTCATTTGGATGATGCAGGTGATCCCAGAGTATGTGACTCTGGCACTCACACAAGTAACACAGGGTATGAAAGAATTACGATGCTGCCAGGTTCTTAAGGATCTTGGCTTCAAAGGAAATAGCTGTTGAAGTGAGCTGGTCACCTGTGGAGTAAGCACTGGCATGGTGGCCTCCTTTGAGTTCCCACTTGGCGTCTTCTGGCAAAGTCACATCATCATTTTCTCCCAGAAGCTCTGCCTAGCTTGGATTGAATATCTGTTGTCCATGTCAGACAAACAAAGGGTGATAGACTGCTTTCTTTTAAGTCAGAAATACATCTAAAGATCAGAATATACCATTCCTTTTAAATTTATCATCAGATCGCAAGACAACCTTCTTCAAAGCCAGCAGCCCCAATGTAAGTGAGCAAGATTAGATACACCTCCGTGATTATTAGGAAATTTATTAACACCATGCTTCAAGAGCACCTGGTGGAGATTCAAAGTTCTTCTCAGGTCTTTAGCTTTATTTCTGCTACAGTTGAATGCAGAATAAGAGTTAAAATGTGCTCCGAATGACAGATTATTAGAACTTGAGACGCCATGGCACAGCCACTGACCCCTTTCCAGAAGCATCAATAACAAGGGGAGGAGGGAAAACAGAATCATGAGAAGCTCTATCTTCTCTGCCAAATTCTCCATGTCTCCAGCAGCTGGTTTATTTAACTGACAAGTTTTTCCCAAAGAAGTGTGGCTTTTACTTGAGTGACAGTAAGTATTCTCCACTAAGAAGGCTCTGTAAAGCTCATTGCCTGCTCTTAATGTAATTCAGGGTAGCCAGTGGGTTCCAGATATTCCCCAAATGACTGCACCTATTCGTTTCAATGAGGCCATGCACACTTCATAAGTGACGTTTCAATTAGGCCATACACACTTTGGAAGTAAAAACGTTTCCCTGCCCCTCTTTAAGTGAGAGCATGAAAAAGGACAGATTTCATGCAACTTGAAAATGGCTAAAACATGATTTTTAAAAGAGGAAGTTTTAAAATGGAATTTGCATTTTGTTTTCAGAGAATGTTTTCCTATATCTTCTTTTCTTTTTCTTCCTTTTATCCAACATAAAGTGTAGGCACTCTGGTCTAAAAATATACAACACTTTATGTTTTAATGGACTCATAAAACTCTTCAGTGGTGAAATGTAGTGTCCTTTAATCAAGATCTAACTTGGATAACAGTATTTTTCAACTCTCAACCCCATCTAGTATGTCTTACGCTTTAATATATAGCATGAGATTCTCAGCTCCCAAAACTATTCCTTAATGAATGAACATATTCTCAGTTTTTTATGGGTTGATCTCACTAATAAATATGAGGAATTTCAAGTTGGTCAGAGATATCCCTTCCCTTCCTAAGACTGACAAATATAGAAAAAGACAAATTATTTGTTTTTTTACAGTTGTTTTAACTTCAAGGTTATTAGGATGAACCTGAAATTGCTGGTGTGGAATTGTTTGACCTAAAATATAAAAGAATCATCACTTACTCCAAGTATTTAAAAGGAAATTGTTACCACAGGAATAAGACTCACTTAGTGTTAGTATCAGAACTGAATGTAAATCAAGGTTTCCAGATTCACACCCTGGCTGGGTTTGTATTTTAAACACGCACAGCCTCTTCTATTATTTGTCCTTGTATCATTTTTCTGTTTTCTATAGTTGAAAACTTTCTGTCAAAGTAACAGGAAGAGTTAGAGTGATTTCCCACCTGAAGAGTTACAGAGAGACAACACAAATATTTATCCCTTGATTATTTATTATATGTGGTTCAAGTGAACTAAAAATTACATACTAACAATGCTTCAGTGAGGGCGACACCCAAGTGTCTGTGGGCAGTACAAACTGAATTTGATGGATTGGAGAAAAAGAGAGAAGGCAAAAGTTGGGTGGGTGTGGAAAAGGGAATGGATCTGGGAGGAGTAGGGAATGGGTAAATATGACCGAAAAACAATGAAAAATTTCTGAATAAACTAATAAAAATGGCAAAAATAATTCCCTTTTAAATATATACTTTTGAAGATAATATGTGTTCTAGCTACTAACCAATTAAGAATCAAGTCCTTTGTATAATATAAAGATAATATAATAAAATATTAAAATTAAATTATTTGGGGATTGTTATAGAATTAACAGGAGATTACTATTGTTATTCTGTACTTTTCTAATATTTTAGGCTAATTCCTTGAAATAGAGCTACTAACACAAAAGATAGAGAAAGCTCCTGATATATGCTGACAAATTTTCTCCAGAATCGTTGCTCCGGTTCCCAGTGAATCACTAAGACATTTCATCCTGAGAGTACTGGAGCCCCTCCTCTCCTCTCCAGTGATGTTTATACATAGATTAATCACTCCTTTCTCTCCGTGATGAGTCACTGGATCACACAATATCCAATTCTTTAGCTTGGATAGTTTAACTCATGTCTATGAATAGAGATATGTCAGTACATGGAAATAGAATTTTAATTTAACAGTTCTTTATATCATACAGAGAATGTGTTTTAATAATAAAAATTTCTTGGTGGGAAGAAGGTGAAGAAAATATAGAGAATAATGACTTCTTCATAACAGTGTCATAAACTACATTTTTTCCAAAAAATTATTCTTATTTTTACATCCATTTTGAAGTAGGGGACCCTGTATTTTAACACTTGTCTTCCTAGGCAAAAAATAATAATAATAATAATTAGCACCTAGTTAAACTTGTGAAAGATACATGATTCCTTCATAATCTACTCCATGTGTATTTAAGTATATAATTTTTTAATTAGTCCTTCTATTTATTTTGGCATTATATCCACAACATCCCCCAGCTCCGCCACATACCCCTGCTTCCCTTTTACCCAAATTTGTATTTATTTAACCCATTAAATCTAATTTTTCCTGGCTATATATTCTTAGATATGTGTCTTTCCACTGGAGTATGGGTTACTTACCAAACCAAACATTTTTTTTATTGATTTTATTGAGCTATACATTTTTCTCTGCTTCCCTTCCTTCCTCTCCCCTCCCCTTCAAACCTCTCCCATGGTCCCCATCCTCCCAGTTTACTCAGGAGATCTTGTCTTTTACTACTCCCCATGTAGATTAGATCGATTTATGCCTCTCTTAGGGACCTCATTGTTGTCTAGGTTTTCTAGGATTGTGATTTGTAGGATGGTTTTCTTTGCTTTATGTTTAAAAGTCACTTATGAGTGAGTACATGTGATAATTGTTTTTCTGGGTCTAGGTTACCTCATTCAATATGATGTTTTCTAGCTTCATTAATTTGCTTGCAAATTTCAAGATGTCATTTTTCTGTGCTCTGTAGTACTCCATTGTGTAAATGTACCACATTTTCCTTACCTATTCTTCAGTTGAGGGGCAGTTAGGTTATTTCCAGGTTCTAGCTATGACAAAAAAAAATGCTGCTATGAACATTGTTGAGCACATGTCCTATGGTACAATTGAGCATTTTTTGGATATATATACCCAAAAGTAGTATTGCTAGATCTTGAGGAAGGTTGTTTTCTAATTTTCTGAGAAATCACAACACTGATATCCAAAGGGACTTTGCACTGATATCCAATTTGCACTCCAACCAGCAATGCAGGAGTGTTCCCTTTTCCCCACAACAATTCAGCATAAGTTGTCATCAGTGTTTTTGATCTTGGCCATTCTTACAGGTGTAAGATGGAATCTCAGAGTTGTTTTGATTTGCATTTCTTTCATGACAAAGGATGTTGAGCATTTCCTTAAGTGTCTTTCAGCCATTTTAGATTCCTCTGTTGAGAGTTCTCTGTTTAGGTCTGTACTCCATTTTTTATTGGGTTGTTTGTTCTTTTGATGACCAATTTCTTGAGTACTTTGTATATCTTAGAGACCAGACCTCTGTCTGATGTGGGGTTGGTGAAGATTTTTCCCATTCTGTAGGCTGCCATTTTGTCTTGCTGACTGTGTCCTTTGCTTTACAGAAACTTTTCAGTTTCAGAAGGTGCCATTTATTTATTGTTTTTCTCAGTGTCTGCGCTACTGGAGATATAGTTAGGAAGTGATCTCCTGTGCCAATGCATTCAAGAAATACAACATTCTTAAAGAAAACTGACTCTCTTTCTCTCAACAGTTGTAAATTAGAAATAGCCCACGATGATGGTACAAAGCCCAGACAAAACAAAAATCTCAGCACAGAGAATGAGGTAGGATGAAAGAAAAGGGAGAAGGGCTGTGAAATTTTGCCTCTAATGACACATCCAGTATGGTCACATACTCACAGCTGAGGCTACCTTGTGAGTCTACAGAAAACTTATTCTTTCCATCATTAAGCATGGATTGGGGAGTATCTTACAGAATCTTCCTGCTGTATGACTGCCTACAGATGGATTCTTGGGGTGGGGTAGTCATTATCTTTACCTACTAAGTACCTAATGAGTCACTGAGGAGCCTACAAAGCTCCAGTGGATAGTTAAAAACCCATGGTCACCCTTGTAATTAAATTCAGTGGGTCTCAAAACACCAACAACCACCAAAACAACAACAAAAATCATGAATTTAGAAAGGAGCTTTGAAAAGAAGAAAAGAAGTAATAGAATGTGTGAGGGAAAATTAGAGAAGAGGAGATTATAATGATCAGGATGAACTATATATATTTCTACCCCTCTTCTGAATCGTACCCTGAGTCTTCAATGAGGTAATAACATTGTTCTGTTTAGGGCTGAACATTTCATCATAACATGTTCTTAGCATCTTAAACATTTGTGTGTCTATGCATTCACTGCTATTCATTAAGAGAGAACATTCTGATTAAAGTTGGGAGTACCATTTTGTCTGTAGGTATTAGTAAAAGTAATCAGAAGGCAGATTGCCCTCACAGCAGTTTAGCTAAACAACAGCATTAACTTCTTCCTAGAGTCTAAGACCTCCTCATCTGTCTTTTGACTGGATTTGTACCAGATGTGAACTCATTCTTATAAAGCAGACCTCAAACACAATTAAGGAGAAGTTGGTTATTCCCATAACAGCTGTGCCACTATTGTACAAATAGACTCATCTGTCCTGGAATGTGGTGTTAGAGATTATAGAGTTCACAGCTGAGTTAGATTATTATATACTTTTTTCTTCCTCTAGTACAGAACAATATTTTTTTGTGTGTAAACAAGATGAACCTAGTGTTGATGTGGAAATTATGACTTAGAATAGCAAATACATTTTAGAAAAGAGATATGTAGGAAAAGTCAGCCTATGCCAATTCAAGACTAATACAGCACACTAATTTATGTCCTATGTAGTACACTGAAATTATAGACATATATACTTATGGGTTCATAAATAGTAATTCATAAATTTACAATGAAACAGTGCTAACTGATTTTTCATAAAAGTTCAAAAACTAGTCATTGAAGAATTCTAGGGTGTTTACTCCATAATACTAATTAGAGCACATAGACATCTATAGCAAAATAAATAACCTCAATTTGTCTGATACTTCATAAAATATAAATCAAAGTGGACACAGACTGACATGCCAAGTGTTAAACAACAGATTTCTCAGTAAAATATAAAGGAAAAATTTGGTGGCAGAAGGTAGTTCTCTGTGTTAGAGTGATGATTCTCTGTGTGCAAGGACCTAGATTTGGTCCCCAGTATTGTAAATGTAAGAGAAAATGGTCAGAACACAGAGAAAGGCAGAGAAGTGTAATAATACCTATAGTATTATGCATACAATAAATAATTTTAAGTTTAATTTCATAAAATTATACATTTGGATTCCCAGATATTCTGTGAAAATAAAAAAAAAAACCTTCTATAATTGGAAACTGCTCTTTCATTCCTAACCATCAGACATGAACAATCACACAGAAACTATATTAATTACAATTCTGTTTGGACTATTAACCCATTTCTATTAATCTATGTATCACCATGAGGCTGTGGCTTACCAGAAAGATTCTGGGCATCTCTCTCCTTTGGTAGCTACATGGCATCTTGCTGACTCTGCCTACAGAGATATATATCTCTGTTTGGATTTTCCACCTGATTTATTCTGTCCTGCTATAGGCTGAAACAACTTCTTTATTAACCAATGGCACTAAAGCATATTCATAGCATACAGAGGGGAATCCTATATCAAGCTTCAGACTGAGAGGATATATTAGAAAATCCTATATTTGACAAGGAACTAATAATGATAATATGTAAAGAACTGTCTAAACTCAACAGTAAAAGGCAAAAACCAAGTTTTCAAAACAGAAGAAAAAACACAGCAGATAATACACCAAAGAAGACATGTGCTCAACATTATAGCACTCTATCCCTCCTCTCAAGAACATCCAGCACAAACATTCGCATCCAGTGCTGGTGATGATGGAGAACAACCAAGAAGCTGCATCACAAACACATCAAATTATTCTGGAAAATGAGGCAACACTCTGGAAAACCAGTGACAGTTTCTGATGAATCTATGTATGGAACTAAAGCATGATCAAAAAATTGCATTCTCAGGCAGATTTCCAACAACAACAAAGACATACTCACATCAAAACTTTTACATATATATTCACAGAAGCTTCGTTCATCATAGACCCAAACTGCTGACAGCACACACGTCCTTCAATGTGTGAATGTTCAACAATGAATGATGCATCTGTACCATGACATACTAGTCATCAGTGAAACAGAACAAACTGCTGATGTACATAATAAGCTGGTGAATCCCCAGATAATTATGCAATTATAAAAATAATGTTCAAAATAGTACATAAAATGATTTCATAGCTATAACTTTCTTACAAAGGGAAATTTACAGAAAAGGACTACTAGTGTTTAGGACATGAATGGACACAGGAAAAAAGTTGGGATATCTGTAAAAAGCCCGTGGCTTTTGGTAGCCCGACGTCATCCAAGTTAATATCCTGATTATTCTATTTTCCCACAGATTTGAAAGGTATTTCCACAGAAGGGCTAGAAAAAAATCTAAGATTTTTCTATATATTCTTCTTTACATATGTGTGTGAATCTATAATTATCTCAGACTAAAAGCCCAAATTTAAAAATCAAATAGCATCAACTTATTAATGTTGGTTAATTCCAATGAAAATGCAAGTTTTCCCATAAAGCAGCTTGTCACAATGGATACTACTTTTTGGTTATATTTTAACAGAAAGTCAATGCATAAGCAAGAAACATTAGTTACAAAAACTATAATTTCAAAAAGCACAATATGTTTCATACATATGAATTCAAAATAAAAGGAAATAATTCAAAATAAAAGGAATCAATTCCAGTGACAATTTTGTAACACTCTTTACACTTGTGATTACATCATTCTAAATTAATTGATTCATCAAATACACATAATGAAGCTTTTTATCAAGGTTTGATGATCTAAAAAATAAGTCATTCTGCAAAGATGGTAGCTTCAAAACATGAAGAACACTAAGAGAGGATGTTTATACCCACTCTACCGTCTGTGTATGCTCATGGAGAGCAGGAAGCCATGGTGTCTGAAGGGTGGCATGAGTAACACATTGTCAAGGCCATGTTAACAGAGTGCCAAGGAAATTCACTGTGGGACCTCATCATTCTCCATACTTTTGAAGTCACTTCAGGATACTCAATGTGTTAGCAGGGAAACATGAGAAAGAAAATCTAGACATAATTTACACCAACATCTGGAAGTGGCATAGCAACTCATAATGAGCTATTTGCGTGCTGTGTAACTGTTTCCATTTAGCAGAACCCCAGCACATCCACAACAAGCAGAAACAGATGCTATAAGCCTAGAGGTGGCCATGGTGATGGCTATTTAATCTTGGTACCTTCTGGGATTTAAATGTTTAAATTAAATTTAAATATTTAGCACCAATGTATGTGCTAAAAGCTTATTATGGTCCTTTTATAAGTTTGTACTAATATTATTCCTAAATTAAAGATAGCCAATATTTAACTTATATATTTACTTTTTCCATATAATTAGGAAAAATCTCCAAATATTTTTGCAAAATAGGAAAATATTTTAAAATCAACTCTAAAAATAAAATTAATAAAATATATAAGTTTTTAGAATTTTATTCAAATTGAATGTCAAATAAGTTAAATTATATAAAATATATATAGTGGATATAATTCAGATTTTTTTACAGGATCAAGTACTGTACTTCCGAATGACCATGTCATCTTAAGAAGAAAACAAACTAAAATTGACACCATAGATTTCATTCTGTAAATTTAAGACAGCATTCTCTAATTATATTCTAAATTCTGGTAGAAAGAGGGTATTTTCTGAAACCTCGTGGTTTGGAAGTTTACAGCTTTGGGGAATAAAAGTTTCTTTGAATTTTGTGTTTTACCAGACAGTCACAGTACATTAGTCACACTCTCATGCTTCAAGCAGAATATCTATCTTCATCTGGATAAAGGAACTTGAAACTTCTTCAAATAAAAGCCACCCTTGCTGGGCGGTGGGTGGTGCACACCTTTAATCCCAGCATTTGGGAAGCAGAGGCAGGAAGATCTCTGTGAGTTTGAGGCCAGCCTGGTCTACAGAGTGAGTTTCAGAACAGCCAAAGCTATACAGAGAAACCCTGTCCCAAACAAACAAACAAAAAAGCCATCCTTGTTTGTTGTTGGGAGCATAGCAGGAAGATCCTTGCACCCTTAAATCTCCAGAAAAACCTGTGTTAAGCACATAACGATTGTCTTTCCAATGAGAAAGAAGAAAAACCTGTTCTTCCATCCAGAAAGCTGAAAACTGGAAGTGATTAAGAGTCTGGTGATTTGTGTTATCTACTAAGTCAGGCCTTTTCAAGTTCCTACAACCATGACTGGAGATGGCCAGTAATCTTAATGACCCTTACAGACAGACACTCCCTAAGCTCTCCCAACCAGAGGTGGGTAATAGCTCAAATGATCTCTTTGCTATCTATATGACTGAGACCCGGTCAGACTCCAGATAAGCTATCTCTAGAACCCATCTTCTTGGAGGAAATACCATATACTGGGTACAGTTCAAATATAAGTATGCCTCCTAGTGCAGAGTTTGACAGTTGACAAAGTCAGTCAGTTTTCATTCACATCCCTTTGCGAAGTTTGCTTTTCTGCCTAGAAACCTGCAGCCTGCCCACCTTTGTCCACTTGCATGTTTCATGAATGTTATTCTAAGATTTTGCTGCTGCTGCTGCTGCTGCTGCTGCTGCTGCTGCTGCTGCTGCTGCTGCTGCTGCTGCTGTTTGTTTGTTTCTGTTTCACACTCGGGCCAGAGTACAGATCTCAAAGGAAGAGTCAGACAGCAATCCTACCACCCATTCTGATTTGCTGTCTATGGCCTACTGTGGACAAAAATGATTGGAAATGTCCTCCAGCCATGCTGGAGCTCAAAACATGAAATAATTTTAATGTGTGATCCTTGCACAAGTGAGTTAGCGCTGCTCAGAGAATAGTAGATATCTACTTTTTTCTCTGGTTTTGTGTTCTGAGCAATATGCTGGCATTGAAGCATTCAAAAATGCCTGCCATTCTAAAGCAAAGGGCACATTATATTTTCTATTTACAGTTTTGCTGACAAGTACAACAGAACTGATATATCTTTGATTTACTATGGACAAAAGATTCCACTAAAGGTGAGTTTTTGATACATTCTGACAGTCTGACATTCAATTTCCAAGATCATGGACAGTGATTTATACAATCAGTAGTTCTGACTCATTGCTTCAGGAAAAGCAGACTCTTCCCAAGGATTTATGTGTTATTAATTTCATTTATGTGTATGTGTGCAGGACCTGTGTGATTGAATGCCACCTGTGCGCAGATGCCCAGAAGAGGGAGGCAGAACAGAGCATGAGCTGCTCAGAATTGCAATTACAGGTGGTTGTGAACCGATGTGGGTTGTAGAAACTGAATTCAGGTCCTCTGGGACAACAGGAAGTGCTCTTAACTGCTGAACCATCTCTCCAATACTCACCACTACCTCAAGAAAGCAGAATCTTTATCTTCAAGTATTCGGAAAATAATACAAATATATCATTTGTCATATCCTCTCTGTATGCATGAAACTCAGCATGTGTACACATGTATGTGTTTATTTTTGAAATAGTACAAAATTAAAGCCACATAAACCTTAGTTTTTAAAAAAAAAAACTCAAATCCTGTAAAGTTGTGGTAGGATAGTACTGAGCCTTCAGGAGCTAACAGATTTCATTTTCGTTGTGGTTTTATAAAGCTTCAGTCCCTTATATTTCTCTATGGAACACAAACTGTATGTGCAGAAAATCTATTTTCCTTGCAGATCAAAACACTCATGTGGCTATTAGTTCTTGAATTTCGCCCTTGAGAGCATTATCTTGATACAGCAGTATAAGAAGCATGGGAGACCAGAATGACAGACTAGAAAACAGCTCTTCACCCACTGGCTGTGGAGAGGGCTTTTGTATTGGACAAAATGAATGACTACTGAATTATATAATAGAGATTTGAGGGTAGTAGATGATTGTGGCATGATGCACCATGACTATACAATAACTGATTTCTCTCTCACTTCCTCTCTTCCTCCTTCCCACCCTCTCCCCACCCCTCTATAATCCTCCTGTCTTGGAACTCACTATGTAGAGGAGGCAGGTTTTGAACTCATAGAGATCCTCCTGCTAAAGGAGTACTGAGATTAATTACTACACCTTCTAGCAATAGTGAAAATAGTACAAATGGAGCTGATACAGGAATTTAAGTAGGAATTTCAGATACTTAAATTCCTCATTCAGCACTCCATACTAGCTAAATATACTTGTCAAAAAAAAAAAAAGCTTTGAAAGTTATGTGTTTAGTCCTTCAGTAACTTTTTTTTTATAGCACTCCTCCATGGTACACACTGCTGTAAGATAACATGCTGATTACAAGAAAAGAAATACCCAGAGATTGATATGTATATTGAGATGGTTAGTCTGAACTGTCAAACAGTCAAACAGATGAGATGCACATTCACCAGGGAAGGGGCCTCTGGATATGCATGTGTGGGAACCTCTTAAGTAGGTTACCCAAGGTAAAAGGATCTGCTCATTGTGGGAGGCACCATTCTCTGGGCTGGAACCCTGAACTGCTTAAGGAGAAGACTGAGGACAAGCATACTTCACTCTGATCTTGACGCAGACTGAAATGTGGCAAGCTGCCTCAATCTCTTGCTGCTGTGACATCCCTTCTGGGATTAACTAAATAATAACTAAATAACCTGGACTGTAAACCAAAATAAAATAACACAGAAACAGACACACACCCACAGAGAGAGACAGAGAGAGACAGAGAGAGAGAGAGAGAGAGAGAGAGAGAGAGAGAGAGAGAGAGAGAGAGAGACGCCCCTCCCACAGGCCCTTAGGCTGTCTTTGTCAGTGTTTGTAGCACGAGTTCTAATGGGTCTTAATAGTAAAAGCCTGGAGTCAGATCTGGGGAAAATGCTGAGAGATCAGAGAGACGAAGGGGCAAAATCACAGCCACCTTACCTACTCAAGTTGCAAGCTGAAAAGAGACTGACTGAGTTCCTGTTTCCTCCTGCCTCATCACTTCCTCCTTCCGCCCAGCCATATCACTTCCTTTCTGTTTGAACAGACCTCCAGATCTCTATGCCCTTCGATCTTCGGGCAACCTTTCTTTTATAAACAAAATATCAATGAAAGTTTTGTGTTATTTAACACAGCTACAGAACAAGAAACTAAGGTAGCATTTCACTACTGTCAATTTCTCCACTTTTATATGAAATGTATATATACTAAATTATGTTTATAAATATTAAAATTATGTCAGGCTTAGTAACAACAATTAAATAAAAGAACCAGGAGCCATTTTCTATCAGAATAATAGGTTAGATAGATACTAACTCAGGTTGGATATTTCTTGGTTCATTGAGAAATAGAAATCAATTTGACTGTAATTATTGACATATTTTTAAATTAATTTTTGTATATTTTGCAAATATTATTATTCTATAAATTTTAAATAAATTTCACTAAATTTTATAGAAATGCTACAATCAATTTTTTACCATTGACTGAATTCTCTTTGTACAACATTATAGAAAATGTTATAGAAAGCCTATCTTAAATTCATAGAAACATCTTATTTTAAAATAATTTCCATGTGTGAATGTATGATATTCTGCCTCTATTGGTAATTATAATGTGCTTTCCATAATTTACAGTACAGTTTAATGTAGCTCATCTTTATTTTCTGTTTACTTCTCAGATCAAAGGCTCTTGCAATAGCTTCTAGGAGAAGTTACAATACTCTGTGTGTGGTAGAACCCTTTCCTACTAACAAAGGAAATAAATATCTGCCATGGTATATGTTTCAATTTTCTCATTGCTTTGATGGGTCTCTGACAGAAGCAACTTCAGGAAAAGGATTCCTTTTAGCTTCCATTTCCCACAGTTCTGTCCCTTGGCTTGTTCCGTAGCCTGGAGTAGAGTCTCTTATTAGCCAGAGCCTATGGTAAAGGCTGTTCTTGCTATTTGCCAGACAGGAAGCAATGAAATTGGCAGGGAGTGGGATCAGAGATACTATACCTCAGAGGGCCTGCCCCCAGTGGCCTACTTCCTCTAGCTAGGTTAAGACTATCAGAGTATCCAGAACCATCATCCAAAGGGCACACACCGTTGAAAACTGGTACACAATAATACAATTTAAAATGGAGATAAGGGAAGTATATTTAATTTGAAATTAAATATCAAAGAAAACTACATCATACAAAATACTGTGGTGTATTTTATCATTAAAAGGTTGTTTTGGATTAATGCCTGACGTGATGAATACTAGATGTTATGATTTAAAGGATGGCTTTTGTATCTATGAATCACTTTTTTACATCTGTTGATACTACAGGATGACATAAAATATCACTACACAGGCGATCAAGAATTCTGACTAAGAGATAATTGATTCATTTCCCTTAACATTTAAGAAATGCATCCCCTTATATCAATCTAGTAAGTAATGAACTTCCTTCATTAACCATTATGTCATAACATTACATACAAAGCAAGTTTATTAACATAGTATCCATTCAGGCTTGGAATATAACTCAGAGGCAGAACGCTGACCTAACTCTCAAATTCTAGACTAAACGGATTAACTGTGGGGTATAGTAGCAAATGGCTGTAATTCCAACATTTGACATTAGAATTACAAGGTTCAAAGTCATCCTCTGATAACACAGTGAGTTCAAGGATTCCCTCAGTTGAGTAACTGAGGGAGACTCTGTTCTTTCTCTCTCCAGCCATCCAATGATAATTCTTGGTCTGTTTTTCTTTTCTCTCTGCAACTTTGATCAGATGCCAATACTTTTACGTTAATCTTTTTCTTCACCAGTCTTAAGGGAAAATAAGACACATTACCATAATCCAATAAGAACATTAGCATAGCTAGAAACATTTCAGATCTCTGAAAGCTAAACTGAATGCCATTGAAACTAACACTATTAAGTAATACTAAATTGTGTGTGCACAGCTTAGGACTTCCTTCTTGGTATCTTGGCAAAAGAAACACATATAAATAAAAGATTCTCCTGATCAGGTTCTTGAAAGCCTACTTCTCTTCGAAATGCTAGGATGTCAGCGTTCAGTGAGCTGCTTGGCTCAGGTAAGCTAAGGAGACAGTTGGTGATATAATGTATTGGCTTGTGAGTATTAGTAACTTTAGGAAACAGATGGTAAATTCTCAAGCATTTGTGATTCATGAAACAATCAAAAATGCACAGAGCGTACTCCATTATTCTACTAAAAAATTTCTTTCCCCAAAGGTATACAGGGTAACCTGTTATAAACAAGGATTAAGCACTCAAAATAAATTTGGAAGATTGATAGAGAGAGCATGTTGAGTTTTGAATCCTGTTTTAAAATGTATCGATCTTTATAATATACTTCAAAATAGTGAATAGAAATTTGAAGCAGTGTCTCTGAATATAATTTAATTTCTTTATTTCAATATTTTGCCTTTGATTTCTTATTATGACATTTTGTACATGTAAATAATGTTGTTTGATCTTTTCATCTCCTTTCACACTCCTTATCTCCTTCAATTCTTGATGATCCTCATCCTTTTCTTAATGACCCTCCCTTCAACTTCCTTTATCTTTAATGAGCCAGATGATTTTCCTTAGGTTTGCTTACAGGAGTACGAAGAGACAGACGTTCTCAACTGGAGCATGGACCTTTTCCCAGTAACTTTGCTACTGGAAAAGATATGTCCCTCTTCCCCTCAACTATCACTAAGTGCAGACAAATTTTCAGGGAAGGATGGACTCAATGAGCCCCTTCCTGCTTCATGGCAGAGTGTTGACAGGCCCAGTCTTGGGGACCTTGTGTTGATAATCACTAACGCTATGAGTTGAAAAGTACAAAAGCCACATCTTGCCCAGAAGTCAGAAGGAAAGGAGAAATAGTGAATGCACTCTTCATATAATGAGAAATTAAATATTAAAGTTGCATAAAAGCTATAGGACATTAAACAAATATCTCTAATAATGTCAATTAATTTAGAGAATAAATTTAAACTCTAGGCCCTAATTTTTAAAAATCAGCAAATAGCAGCTGAGTTTCATGATTGAAAACAATCTCTTTTATATGTGTTAAAATTATTAAATGTCTATCTTCAATAACCATCTATTTTTCCTTTTAACTTTCTTTCTCCTCCTGGAGATTTTATGGTTCTTTCATAAGGGAGTTTGAAAGGGGTGTATTTAATTTCAGTATTCCTATCGCAAAACTACATCACAAGATTGCAAAACTAAAATCTTGACTGTAGGTATACTAATGGAGGAAGAATGTAAAGACAGAAATACAGATGTGTCTCTAACAGATGTGCACAGATTGTAAACATGAACATAAGAAAGTCAGGCGTGTCAGAATCCTCAGGGAAGGGGAGATGGTGAGTTCTGAGAGGTCAGGACTGTGCCAACATTATCTAAAGAAAACAAAACTCTATTAGGGAGAAAACACTGTTTCCACATAACAGTCTGTGCTATGGTGACAATAGGCTCACTATGAATTCCATATTTTTGAACACTAGAGGGAGTGAATAAGAGTAAGAAATGGGAAGCTGAACATAGGCCTTCTGTGCTCCCTCAGTATTTTAGGCATTAGGACTCACTAAGTTGTTCATGCTTGGTTCTCAAATGGAGTACTAAAAACGTATTTAAACAGGATCTTGTTTTAAATGTTTTTTTTTTCCAGTTAGTTTAAAATTTGCCAAGGTTAATGACAAGAAGATGAACAGTATTCAAGCAGAAGAAAAGATAAATGTTTTAGATTTAAAAAGTAAATATTCTCTCTCCCCATTTTAATTTACGTATTCTACTAGAAAAACAGATAATTCTAATTCGTTGGAAACATAAGGTGCTTAATGTTACAAATATCTTAAAGTGACATGTCTGTATTACAAAGAAAATGAGCCGTCTCAAATTATGCATAGAATTCTGACAGAGAAGCCCATTCCACATTTATGGTTTATGTAGAAAGAACGGGTTGAGAATTCCACTGGGCCAGGAGTAGTTTAAGAGTCACTGGCAAAGGATGAGAGGGGTAAAGATTTGATAAGGTTTTGTTCTCTTTGTCTTGTTTAACTTAGAATTCTGGCTTGTAACCATTGCTCAGCAGGATAGCATTACCCAAAAAAACCTCTGACCATTTCAAAGAAAAGAATGTTGCTCAATTGTGAAATCAAAGAAGGGAAAACAAGACCTCATTCCACCCACATACATGTAATAGGTAAGAAAAACAAAAAATCCTTACAAAATGCATCTGTTATATAAGATGTGCAATATTTATTACATACAATTATATATTATTGTATATAATATGTATGCATTATATAGGTTAATTTTCAGAAAACATGGCAAAGCGGTGAAAAGTAAACGGTGATGGTTTTGAACCGTAAGAGAATAGGTTTAAGAGGATAAACTTAGTTCGAGACCAGCCTGGTCTACAAGAGCTAGTTCCAGGACAGGCTCCAAAACCACAGAGAAACCCTGTCTCGAAAAAAAAACCAAAAAAAAAAGAGGATAAACTTAGAGTTGGAAAAAAATTCCAAGTATTTATTGATACTTACATGTGGGTTTTTGAGATAATAATATAATTACAACATGTTTCCCTTACCTTACCTTTCTGAGAACCTCCCACGTATCCCTCAGGTTGAGAACCACTGGTATATGCAAAACCACACACACACACACACACACGTGAAACCTGTAAAACAAGAATGTCTAACTATATAGAGAGCTGCCAGAATGTGCCTGAAACAGATAACAGTCAGGTACAACTTATATGTGCTTATCACTTTCACTCATGAAATAGCAAGATTACTACTGCTGAAGCAAAGAGAACCAGTATGGAATTAGTAAAAAAAGGAGGCTAGAAACTTCACAGGGGATAATAATCAAAGGGAAGAAAAACCATTAGGAGGTGAGCAGGGACATTGTTAGTATTGTACCAACCCAAATGAGTCGCTGGGTGCAGGCTACAAGAAGCAGGGAAGTTACGACCTGAACAAACTCTGAACATTCAATCACACTTTCTCATGGATTGAAGATAATATATAATGATCCCCAAATCAAGCTGAGAGACACCTCCAACTGGCATGGAAAGGTGACAGGCAATAATGTCTAGGAGAAAGTAGATCACCAGGCTAGGCAAGTAAGATACAGATAAAAGAAAGTAAAAAAGAGTTAGACAAATTTAAGAGTTGGGGACCTATCAATAGAATTTATTTACAGACTGGATAAAATGCCAAGGGAAAAAATGTGAATTAAAAACCAAACAGTAATTTGAGTTCAGATATCACCAAGGAGGAATACATGTAAGTACCAGAGACGGGGAAAATCAGTAGATTGAAAAAATACAGCACTCCAAACACATGGAAGAAAGATTATTAGAGACTTCAAGTGTTACTAATATGTAACATTAGCACCTACTATATTACAGAATGCTAGCTCTGAAAATCAGCCATTCAGTTAAATAACCTGTCTTTGGAAACCTGGGGAGAGTCAGCTTTGCTACAATGATGATGAGAGTAGACCTGGTTGTACTGGGTTTAAGGAAAACTAAGAAGAAAAAGGTATTAACATGCTCAGCCCACTGGTTCAAGTTTATTGTAAAGGAAAGCTAAGAAAATGCATGGCAATATTCATGGAACTATATCAAAAATAGCTTTATTATATTTCATTTCTGTTACATTTTGAGAGGAATCCTCTAGCATTCTGTTAAAAAATATGATGGTATAAACGAGACAAAAGAAAATTAGTAATTTCCTTGAGTAAACTAGAAAGAGCAGGCTAACGGTCAAATGCATGATTGTCTTTTAGCCCTTATTATCTTTACTAGGTATTCTTTAAAATTAGGTCCTCAAGTTCCACATCAACTAAGAATGAGACTTTGGATGTACATTAAACCAGGAGTGGTGACCCACACCCATAATATCTCAGCTTTTAAGAAGCAAAGCCAAGAAAATGGATTTCAAGAATGAGTTTGAACTGCTTAATAAGTGCCTCACCTCCAGCTGCCCCCAAAAGAAAAGATGCATTCAAAATACTTGAGAAAATGCTTGCTCAATTGTTTGTTGGATTTTATCTGTTCACGCTGGTACCAAATGGGATTATTTTTGTCTATGGTTAGTTTATGCAGTTCTAGTAGTGATTAAACATGCTTTTTTCCTTCTACAAGTAACACATCATTGCCGTCCTATCTTTGATTCAACACTCTTTGCTTGCTATATATCTTGAGAAATTATCATGATCATGAAATTCTTTTTGTTCTAGTAATTTAGTTAAAATTTTTCACATTCTTAGACAAAAGAACTAAAAACGTAGATGCGATATAGCTGAAGAAAATCCATTCCAATCTGCGTAAAAATTAATAGTAGCTAATTATTATGCTGTGATCAATGTGAATTATAATGATAATGATTATTGTAATGTGGGCATACTTTGACAACTGAAATTCTCATTGGGAGAGTTATCTCACAAAAGCAAGTTCCTATATTAGTAACTGGTTGAAATTATAGAATGAACTATCAAATCAACACTGTTTAACCTCACATCTGAAACCACGATATAATGCAGGAGTTACTGCAGGTATTATTCAGAGAAGTTTTAGATGCATTAATCCAGAAATCAATAAAAAGAGTAAGATGGATTTGTCTTGTGTTTTGCGATCACTATATAGTTTAGCATGGTCTTTGCACTTTCTATATTGTTTTAGCTTTAAAGAACTAAAGCTCACCCTCCCGGAAGTAATGTTCTCTAAGAGTAGGCCCTTGAGTGTATTCATGCATGTATCATTCAGAGCCCTCAGAACGACAACTTACATATATCAGGGATTCAATATATGTTTCATAATTCACAACTACACATTGCAGAGAAAACGAAGAACAATGAAGAAACATGCTGTCCTGGGACAAGTTTTAAGAACATGACATGCTTAAAAATAAGATCTAAAAATGTTTAGTCTTGTAGTAAATTTTTCTGATAAGTTACACTCAGTAAAAATAAGATAGATATCAGTTATGTGTGAATTTGACAGTTTTGGAGAGTAGTGGGTTTACACAAACACAGAATCTTCTAAAGTAAGTGAAAATCTGACACACTACTTATGTGGCCCCTGGAACAAAGACATCTGTTCTAGTTTGCATCCCAAGTGGTCTGATAAAACATAGGCCAAAAATAACTTGAGAAGTAAAGGGTTTATTTCATCTTATACCACATGGGTCATAAACTGTCATGGAAGGAAGTTAGGGCAGGAGTTGAGGGCAGGAACACAAAGGCAGGAAGTGAAGCAGAGACCATGGAAGAAAGCTTGCTTCCAGGCTCACATTCAACTACCTGCTTATCCAACTGAGGACTACATTACTGGGGGTGGTACCACCCACAGTGAGATAGACCTTTCTCCATCAATTGCAACTGAAAAAATATGCCCACAGTCACAGACACAGGCCAGTCTAATACAGGCAACTTCTCAGCCTCAGTTCCCTCTTTCTATCTTTCTCTGTATCAAGTTGACAAAAACTAACTAGCACATCATCTTATTTCAGCCCCTCGTATGATGATTTTTTTTTTCATTTTCATAGATACCGGCTTTTAGTCGTGAACAAATAACAGAACTGAAATTACAGACTGGAAATGTGTGAGTTCAGTCAGTGGCTGTTTTGTCCCTTTGCTTGAGTTTCCCTCCCTCACCAAAGGTTCTCAGAGCATGTGAAGACACTTACTATAGCATGGCTCTGGTGCCAGGAAAAACAAACCAATTTTAAGGGTAGTTTATGTAGCAAAGATTAAGAACCTCTGACATTAAAAGATGATTGACTTGCTCAGTGTTATTGAACCTGGCAGTTTTTGTCTGTTATATACAGTGCGATTTTAAATCTGTGATACGATAAAATGTTGGGGGAAAGGAAACTGACTCACCAGTGTATCTCTTAACCTTCTCTATGAAGTCAGGAAAAAGTAATAATAACCTGTTAGGAATCATCAAATTTGCTTGTTCCAGATAAGCATATGTTATCCATAGTGGAGAATCAACATAATGCTGTGCCAAACACCAAAATAACAGAAGGATTGAACATACTTAGATAGCTTGAGTCATTTCAATCATTCTCCACATAAGAATAAGTTCTCACAAAGTACCTGAGTAGTATTTGCACAGTTCAGGAAGAGTGACGGGCATTAGAAGGGAACATTCTGTGTTTGCATGGTTCCTATGTCTTAGCTGAAAGTGGAATCTGGGAATTTAATTACTTTGAGACCTCCTACATTTCCATCTTTGGACAATAAATAAATAAATACACAGATTAACTCATGCAATATATTGCAACATTTGTCTTAAATTGGCAGGCCACCTCTTGAGTGTATTCTGATTAAGGCATTAATGAGACATGGCTTTATTCTTTTCATTTCAGTAAATATTAGTTACTGGCTCTTGTTTAGACATGATATTGTTGACTTGAGCTTCCAAGATCATACAGGACATCTTAATTTTGAGCAGATTTTCCTAATGAAGTTTTAATAAATGAAAAGGTTTGTTCATGTCACACCAGAAACAAACATAAGGTTATTTCATGTATTTTGTGTGTGTGTGTGGTGGAAAGGGAATGGTTCACAACCAAGTATACAAAAATAAACAAGGTAGCATAAATCAGCTTAATACTTTTTTTGCCTGATTAAGAAGTCAACAAATTCTCTAACTCATCAATTGGAGCAGCAAGCAAGGTGACTCTCAAAACACAACCATCATGATAGATAGGGCCTTCGTTTGAATGTAATACAATAACAAATTATTTTTTCTTAATTGAAAAGACCTGTACAAGCCTGGGCTGTAGCTAAGTGGTAGAGTGTTTAGCTAGCAAGTAGGCACTGCGTTCAATATCCAGCAGTGAAAAAAATGAGTGTATATATGTGTATAAGTATGTATATGTATATATATATATTTAATGTTATTCAATAACATGGTTTAGAAAGGAAAAGAAAAAGTCAATAAGAGTAATTTTGATATCTCATGTTGTATACAAATAATACATATTTTGCATATATAATTATGTAATTACAAAATATTATATGATTATATACATGATATATATAATCATATCATATATAATATCTATAATTTAAATTTATAATTACATAATCACATAATATTATACAATTGCATATTATATATGATATAATTATATATAATTTGTACACAACATGAGACATCAGAATTACTTTTATTGACTTTTACTTTTTAAGCCTTGATATTGAGACGCTGAATAACATTCATAATTTACTGAAGTGCCTATTTATTTGAAAAATAAAAATTAAAGTCTCATTTTTTCACTATTAATGTTGCTTCAATCTTGATACTGAAATGTAAGTGTACCTCCTCCTTGCAGAAAAAAGGAATAAAAAAGAGTATTATCAGGAATATATTATTTCACACAAAAAACTTTAAGTATTTTATATAACATCACTCTGAATCTGAGAAAGCATATATATATATATATATATATATATATATATATATATATATATTGCTGCTGGCAGGAAAATAAAACAAAACAAAACAAAAAAAGGACTTCTCTGGAAGATAGATTAATATGAATTGAAGAATTTAAAGCTCCCATTTTTAATTAAAAATATAGAAAGTCAAAATATGAGAGACAAAATCATAGAAAAGGACATGAAATGTCTAGTCTCCAACACAAACATGAGTTTTAAGCGTCATGGTTGTGCAAACGACTTTGAACTAGGACCTTGACCCATGTCACCTTAGTTTTCTTATCTGTAAAATGAGAAATGACAGTTATGGAGATTGGTTGGGTTAGAACTTTGAAGAGTATCTCGAATACAACCTGTTCTTTAGCCTTGCTTGTTGCCAAAGCTGCTGCTTCTATGGGTATTCAATAAGCACAAAATGTTAGAAATAATTTATCTAAGTAACATTAGCAGTATTATCGCTTATCCTACGGCTACCAGGTAATCGCTATACTCTGTGTCATTAAAGAAAACTGACAATAACACTGTATATACTTCTTATTTCTCTTACTTCAACCTCATCAAAATCCTGATACCAAAAGACTAAAGATAAAGTAACAAAATGTTCAGCATTATCTATTTCTGCTAATAATAAGTTTTTATTTTCTCATTTAAAGCATCTACCCAGATGTTTTATAAAACTACATAATTTCTAAAATCAGAAAAAAGTGTTCTTTAAAAAAATAGTGCCCTTTATTGTGAGTTAGGTTTACATTGGCAGCTTGATATCATTTATCAGACTTTCAGTTAATTTAATTATCAATCTGTTGTGATTCTTATCAATTCTCATAAATTGCCAGAGAAAATTTTCCATAAGGTACCTCCATGAGAATTTCCTGTCATCTGTTTTGTCTGGGAAAATGTTCTTAGATCTGATCTGTATTTCTTTCTTTTTTTTCTAATACTTAGACTTAAATATCTAAAATTCTCAGAGCCTCAGGGTGGAAAACACAATGCAGGTAAAAATGAAATCTATTCTATTGATTTTATTATCTATCACTTCACTATGCCTGAAGAACACTGTTACTTAAAGGCTGCTTGAGTTTCTTATCAGTTAATTCTCTTTGCTAAATGATTTAATTCATCAAAGAGAAAGATATGAGTGGTAGGGGTTGTTATTAATTATCTCTACACTCACAGAATCACCCCTCAGTAACATTATAAGGCACCATGCTTAAGAAGAGAAAAAGTCATTAGTAAATACATCTCAGCGTTGGTAAGGTAAGCTAAAGAGTAGTAAAGACAAGGTGATTCCCACTATTAATTACACTGTTGTTTTCTACCCATTCATAATTTTAGAATTTAGAAAACACTACAGAGATCATTTTCTATAATTTGTTCTAATAATGCTTTTTATATGCATGGATTCATTAACTAAAAATACTATAGGATTTCCCAGAGCAATAAACTACAGAACTGCAAATGAATGGGTTAGTAAGAAAGACCATTAAGGAGCCCACATATGGCTCAGTAGTTAAAAGCACTGACCACTTTCCCAACTCTTCAATTCCAGGGGTTCCAGAGTTGGCTCAAGGGTGAAAATGTATCAACTGCTCTCCTAGTCATCCAGCTCCTAGCTCCCACATGTTAGCTCACAACCACCTGTAACTCCAGGTCCAGGGGCTCTTACGCCCTCTGCTGGCCTCCCTAATGGACAAAAATACATGTAGGCAAAACACTCATACACATGAGTTAATAACATAATCTTTTTTTGTAAAAAAAGAAAGAACATTGATATGCAAAAGTATCTGACAAATAACTGTTAATTCTCTTCTAAATCAATGTTAGATGGACTTTCCAAGTTTTTCAAGTTTAACTTAAGTTGTACTTATCTTTTTTCCCTATGGCATTATAAGGAAACTAAAGGGTGCTTTCCATTCACAGGTTTGCCTGCCTGGGAAACCCAGCTATGAAGTAATTCTAGCTCACCAACAGAACAGTTCTTACTTTGCCTCCATGATACCTATTCATGAGTGCCCCTCTTACGTACTATAAACATAAATTTTATATATTGCATGTTGAAGTTTACCCCATTCATGTAATACCACTGTAAAGATAAAAAACAATGAGATGCTACAAAAATTTCAAGGCCATAAATTATCTGAAAGAAGATAATTCCTCCAAAGCAGTAAAACTCTTTATTAGATATTCTAGCAAACACACATTTAAGACAAAACGTTTCACCAGCCCCATCCTCAGAAACAAACATTCAGATTATTACCCACATTTTAAACTATTTAAGAAATGTTTTAAAAAGCGGATTTATTTCCACATTTTTTTAGTAAAATTGAACATTAACATCTGTTATACCAGTTGTGCTTAATTTTATTCCTTAAACTCTCGAGTTTCACAAACACTTTTTTTTTCAATTTATAGAAAACACAACATGGATAAATTATGTATTCCAATGATGCATTTTCTTAATGTCTTTTCCTTGTTAACTCTTCAAATCTTACCCATATTGCAAAGGGAGGTGCATATTTTGATTTTATACTTCTACAAACTTTCATTCTTCATGAAGGTCTGACATATTCACTTACAGCACACAAATATATGATCTCTTGCAAACCAATCCACGTATGTCCACCATGAAAATCTGGATAAATTTTAAACCTCTTAAAGTTCTTTTCCTGTGTCTTCTTAAACTTCTCGCTCTTTGCTCACAGGACACCATATATAGTCAGTACAGAATTGTAAATGAACACGTACTAGTTAGTACTGTCAGCTTCAATTTCTTCTCTACCTCAATAGTCAGAGTAGCAGTCAAAGTAATAATGACTTTTTATATTGTTGATGTGTAATAACAGAATAAACACATCATAAGTAAATTTTGAGTATGAACAATAGTTATTCATTTTAACAACAATCAAAATGGTATTCTTTTTTTTCGAGACAGGGTTTCTCTGTGGTTTTGGAGCCTGTCCTGGAACTAGCTCTTGTAGACCAGGCTGGTCTCGAACTCACAGAGATCCGCCTGCCTCTGCCTCCCAAGTGCTGGGATTAAAAGCGTGCGCCACCACCGCCCAGCTCAAAATGGTATTCTAACATGGTAGGTGCTGAATGAACACATATAGAGAGCTATATTTTAGTTGTTTTTTGTTATAGAACAGAAAGCTAAATGAATCATAATATTTTTGAAATCCTCAAGTTGTTTTGAGGTTTTGTTCAATTTTGAGGCTGAAAAAAAAAGAAACAGCCTTTGAGTTTTCTAGAAATCCTACCTCTCTTTATAATACTAAATTCATTTATAACTTATTAAATTACTAAAGAACAAATCAGAAAAAAAAAACACAACAAGGACTCCCCTTACTGAACAGACTGGAGTTTTCTTACTAATTATTAAATGTTTCAAACAGCTAGCACAGGATAAAATCTACCCTGCCTGTCAGAATTCTAAAGGCTACTATAAAGATAATCAATCATGAATCTGAGAGAGAAAAGGAGGGGAATTAGAGAGAATACGGGAATGGGGAAAGTTATGTAATTATATGCTAATTTCAAAAATACTAAAGTAATCAAACAAAAATAACCAGTCTTATTGGTGAGGTTTGGTACAAAGATAAAAAGCAGAATGTTTCAACCTTAAGTTGTAATTAAAATGAAATTGACAGTGATCGGCCAAAATTATGTTATTACTTTAATTTCTATTCCAAGTTAATAAAAGTTCACTGTAAATTTTTATCAAAACATACTATGGTCTAAAAACATAATGTTATCAATAAAGGAATTTGAATTTTGAATATAGTAGTCTATATTATACATAAATATACATCATTACAAACTGCCAGAATATTAAACATAACCGTTAATATATTAATGGCAGCATTAGTATGTATGAGTCTTAGGTTAGAGAAATGAGCAAACTTTGCAGAGTTTGGCAGAGTTTCCAGTCATGTGCTTCTTTGAAACTTCGTGAAAGACATGCTTAGTCATGTGTCCTGCACTATCCAGAACAGATCAAGGCTGAACAACTGCACGATGTCACAGGTTAAACATGCTCTGCAAATATTTTCTCCGGGAAAATAGCTCCCATTCTTCTTCTATAAATAGCCTGTTCTGCTCCTTCGCTTTAGCAGACCCACTGCCACATTGGAGCCTAGGTCGATGACTGTCCACAGCAAAGTGAGCTGACAGTCGTATCCCACTGTTTATCACCCAGGCATTTCAGAGTTAATGCTGAGATTTTTACCCAAATAAGCCTTGGACTGAAACCATGCAAGGCATCAAATGAAGATGTTTTCTCTACCTCTGTTAGGTCTCTTCATCTATCTTGTTGCATTGCCATTTCTTTATGACATACTGTTTTTTTTTCTCTTAAATATGTAAATTTTTAAATGAATACATGGAAAGACTAGCATCTCTAATTCTAGCCACAAATCACAGGTTAAATGTTGTCCCATATATTTTCTTGTTCTTAAAATGCTTGGTAATAACAACACAAAGAGTTAGGTTCGTGAGTAGTGGCTTCTGGTTTATTCTATCCAAAACAGTGAGAGTCCTGACACATTACAGGACTCTTACATCAAATTGTTTACTTGTTTCTTCTCTCTCTAAGTCTTACCCAAACAAAACAAAGCTATACCCTTTGGTGCTCTCGATTTTCTACATCCAAAGCTTTTAAAAAAAAATGCAAAGCAGGGGTATGCCAAGAGGAGCTTGTCTAAATTATTTTTTATAAAACCACAATAATGTTGCAAATGAAAACAACCTGCCACACACAGGGCTAGTAAAAGGAGGAAAACAAAGAAACAAACATCTCTAAACTTGGGTTTTGCAGCCCAGCCCCTCCATCTGCCAACTAGTTGCGAAACAAGCCTTAGGAAAACACGAACAAGTTTCCTGACCTGTCAGTGTCTACCAGACTTTCAGGACCTTAGCAGTAATTGTGTTCTGTTTGCAGAGAAACCTACAAGAATGAATTCATCACCAGCAAAACAAACTCTGGTCAGGAACGGGTCCTCTCAACGGGCTTTGAATTTGGTTAGAAACTCGGGGTTTTGTTCATAGAGGTAATGCCTGGAAGACTCTTCACATTTGGGCTGGAAATGACAGAGGGAATAATCTCTAGAGGCCAATCATCCAAACAGCCCCAAATCGCCTCCCACTTGGTTTCGGAAACTGAGTTACAATTTGGAACTAGGCTATAATTGCCCCTTCCCTTGTCTTTTCATGGAGACCACGACCACCACCACTACCTAAGAAGTTTGTTTTCTTGCAGCTGAAACTGAAGACCCCCTCACCAAGAACCGCACTAGGAACCCTGCTCCTTAGTGGAACAGCTCCATGGGCATCGCCAATCGCTCCCCCAGCCACAAAAGGCAGCCAGATTGACAAGGAGACCCACCTCCTGCACGCTGGCCCTCACTGGAGCTCTGGGCCGCTTAGGCTGCCTGAGTTACGCAGCCTCAACCCGACACCTCACCTCTTCCAATCCAGTTCACCCGGGTGGAGAGGGGCGGAGTACAGAGGGGGTAGAATACTGGCGGGGGGGGGGGGAACAATCCTAGTTCTAAAAAGCCAGGATGCAAGTGGTGAGACCACAAAGCATGCGCGACACACACACACACACACACACACACACACACACACTTCTCTGTAAGCCCTACTGCTCAGGTTCAATGCCAAGTGATGACAGAATTAAAGGAAGTGAAGAATGGCGACACTCGGGGTGGCGCGAAGGCCCAGAGTTGCTGGAAACCTTCGGAAAGGTGCGGCAGGGGATGCTTCAGGAATTGCGAAAGTGAGAAAGTCCCAGATATCTCTTCTTCCCCCTAGCTGGATACTCCTGTCATCACCCAGAATAGACCTCTTTTTTTTTTTTTTTTTTTTTTTTTTTTTTTTTTTTGGTGGGACTTGAAAAGAGGCGAGGGGAGCCAGAGCTGAGCTTCCCTTTCCCAGTGCCCTCTCTGGCCTGGCGCAGGGCCAAGAAGCCCCCCCCCCCCCCTTTAGCTCAGCTTCCAGGGGCTGCCAGGCCAGTAGCGGACTTGCCAAAGGACTCTGGGGGAGCAGCACAGCAGGCTAAGAGCATCACACAGCTCGGACCAGCCCGTGCTCACGTCTGCTCTGATGACACACCCCCAGTTAACCCCTTCCCCTGACACCACTGACAGTCCCGTGTAGACAGCAGTTTGCCTCCATCCCTCCCACCATCTTACGGAGTCCATCGATTAAAACACTAGTTGATTTCTGTCTGATTAAAAAAAGAAAGTGCTACAACTCTTCTCACGAGTAGCCGGAGCAAAAAAAGTCGGTCTGCAGGCATCCCTCTGTAGTTGCCAGGAGTTTGGAAATGCCATGGTCCCAAGCGAAAAGGGGAACCGGAACCCACCCGAAAGGCGCGGGTTGCCCTACTCCCTCCCCACCCCAGCCCTTCTCACCTCCTTAAGTTCTTTGGCTACGTCCTTCAGGTCGCCCAGGACTAATTCCAGATCCTCCACTATGATCTTGATCTGCTCCTTCACCTTGGTTTTGGAGGCTGCTGGAGGTCCCTCGGCTGCAGAGGACGAGGAGGGGTTCCCTTTGGACTTGGCTGACATTCTTCGGTGGGGAACTAGCGAGCCAGGTCAGGACAGGCGAGCAAGCAGAGGCTGCTGCGCGCCCGGGTCCCTGGCGCTGCTTCGGCCGCTCCCACCCCAGTCCCCCCACATATCGGCTGCTCGGAGGGCAGCGGCGGGTGGCTGCGCGGTGCGCTTGGCCGGGCGGCCGCACTGTGGTGCTGCCATCAACTCCCCGAGACGAGGCGCTCGGCGCCGGGCTGCAGACGGGCGAGCAGCGCGCCTGCGCCTCCTCCCGCCGCCGCCTGCCGCTCGCGCGCACACTCGCGGGTGGAGAGGGGCTGCGCGGCGCCGCCTGGGGTGTCAGCTGCACCGCCCCAGGCACATCCCGCTAGGGTCTCTCCCAGACCTTTTTGGCGTCATGGTGCCCGGAGACAAGTTCGTGAGCTGTCCACCCTTCTTACATCCTCATTCCAAAAGGTCCCTATCAAGGCAGACTGCAGCTGCCTGTCTTCTTCCAGTCTGTCAAGGCCCCTCCAGCATTGCCCTCCAGCAAAGACCTGGTTTCATTCATAAGGGACCACAGTGCGACCAGGAGCTGGAGTCCTAGTCTGTAAAGTAATCCTAAATATTTATTCAGGACCAGGTAATATCCGGAGACCTCAGTCCTCTCCAGGTGAGCTGCGAGTTGAACAGACTTCTGCAGCAGTCCTGGTGCGGAGTGGTGGGGGAGGGAGGGGAGTGGGCACAGCTAGAACTGCTTAAAACCTGAAACCCTCAAAATTAATCAGTGTTCTTGGACGAGGTAGACTAACATTGCTGAGTCTACAAAGCCAGTAGCAAATTTAGTAATGCCCTCGCACCAGAAATCCCCCTGGAGACTGTCTGAGTCATCTTGGTTGTGTTTCTTATCTATGCCAACTCTTTTTTTCTCCCTTATCCTCTTTTCGTGACCTAGGATATGTTTTTGGCGGAGAACACTTCCAGGAAGACTGCAGTAAGAGTCTGCCTCCGACTTCTCTAAATGCCTTTGTCTTCCTAGTCTTGTGCTTCTAAACAAATAGGAAAGAACTTTAAGATTGTTTAGGCAAAGACACCTAGAGAAGAAAATTAATAGGATGCTTTCAGCTCACTCTCAGGGGGTGGCTGCCATCTCATTAGCTCTAGTTTTAATTTCCGTAGTAGCAAGCTCGCGGCTGTTAGCTACTGACCTGGCAGGCCGACTCTACTTTGCCTCTCCTAGATCACAATGCTCAAGGAACAAGCTTCCCTTTTACAGGCTTCTCATCTAGTCTTGCCTTAGCTGGGCTCCAGCTCTTGCTTCTTACACTTCAGGTCTGTGCTTCGAAACATGAAGAAAACGTGACAACTCTCCTGTCCCCAGTTCCCAGGCTCCTAATAACCAGTCTTCAAGGGCACAGTTCTGAATCGCCGGTTGTGAAATGTGATTGGAGGAGAAAGAAAACACAAGAACAAAATGGTATGAACTAATGGGGAAAAGTCATTAAACAAACAAAGAACACAGAAGAAAGGCCGGAAGTATTTCACAATGTCAGAGAAGTGAAATGGTAAAATAATAAAGGAACCAGTTTGCAAATTGGATGGGGAAGTGTTTGGAAGTGTTAAATAACTAACATGTTGGAGCTCCCTAAGGTGGGAAAATAGTTAATAGTTAAGTTCCCTTCTCATTCCTTTATCTCTTTGGATTCTTTATGAAGCTGGAAGAGTAAAACCAGTTCCATCTGTTTTTAAAACACTACCTATGGAAATTCCAAGTCACCAATGGTCTTCTGATTTCATATCTGAAGAAAACAGATGTTAGAGATGGCAGGAGCTAAGGTGAGAAACGAAGAGAAAGCAATGACCATCTACACTTGAATTTTTGAGTCTTGATAGTGACCAAGGAAGCCCAAGAACTCAAAATACAATCATCTTTAAAGAAGGATAGTGGAGGAGAGGAGAAGTTGTGACTTCCCTACACATGATGAAATAATGCTCTCAAAATACATGTAAATGTTAGGCTATGTGGGATCTTTCCCTAAAGATTAAATAGAAACAGCCCTAATCTGTCATAATAACACCCATTGTTACTACTGAGCCAAGCTGTTGTAGCTCAAAATCAAATCACTAAATCACTGTCACTCTGGAGCACAGTCTGGAATTCCCCATCTCTGTCTCTCTCTCTTTCTCTCTCTCTCTCTCTCTCTCTCTCTCTCTCTCTCTCTCTCTCTCTCTCTCTCTCTCACACACACACACACACACACACACACACATCTCTTTTATATAGAGATATAGACACACAATGACTGTGTTGCTAACTATATATAAAATACCACAACTAAAAATGAGCAGCGAAAATTGGTTTCCTGGCTCAAGTAGAGGGAACTGGAAGGGCTTTTGGGGGACCAGTTTGTACATACTACAATCTCCTAGTTTCTAAGAATTGTTTAAACCATGTCCACAAGCAACTTTCCTGAAGGAAGTTTTACAAAAGGAATTGAAATATTATGGAGAAAGCGTAGAAAAAGAACATACAGCTATAATCAAATCCATTTGCTCTCCATTTTGATAAATCCTTGTTAAAATAAATATCATTCTTTAACTCATTCTAGATTTCCTCAGACATCAGAGTGTTTGAAGTGTCTAATTATAGAACCAAAAGCACAAGTGACACCTAATAAGATTTCCAATTATTTTTTCTTTATCTTGCAAACTAGTACTAATTGTACAAGAGAACACAACTTATACAACATTATAAACTTAAAAACTTAGAGAAGAGAACAAATTTAAAAATAGAAGACTCTCCCAGTTAATGAAGTGATTTTGTGCCTGGAATGTGTGTGTGTGTGTGTGTGTGTGTGTGTGTCTATATATGTATCTCTCTCTCTCTCTCTCTCTCTCTGTGTGTGTGTGTGTGTGTGTGCGTGTGTGTGTGTTTGTAATTGGATGTTTCTCTCCTACTTGGCAGTTCCCAATGCTGCTTCTAAATAATCACTCAGAGATTTATAATGATATTTATTACTGCTTGACCAATAGCTCAGGCTTATTTGTAGCGACTTCACACATTCAAATTAATCAATATTTCTATCTGTGTTTTGCCACATGACTCAAGGCTTTTCACCTCATTTTCTACGCATCCTGCTTGCTCAGCACCTGGCTGGCATCTCCCTTGACTCTGCCTCTCCTCTGAGTTCTTGGTTTGATTGCTCCACCTAACCTCATCCTGCCTGGCTATTGGTCAAAGAGCTTTTATTATTAACCAATGGAAGGAATATATATTCTCAGAGTACATAAAAATTATCCCACAGCATGTGTGTGTGCATACCTTTTATTTCTCTTTTTTTATGATTTGTAGTGGAAAGAGTTGGATATGTATGGAAGATCACTTAGTGGTTGTTTCCAAGGTTACAAATCTGTAGCATGGGTTTGTGGGGTTTTTTTTGTGGCTTTTTTTATTAATTAATTTATTTAATTATTAAAGATTTCTGCCTCTTCCCCGCCACCACCTCCCATTCCCTCCCCCTCCCCCAATCAAGTCTTCCTTCCTCCTCAGCCCAAAGAGCAAGCAGGTTTCTCTGCCCTGTGGGAGGTCCAAGGACCACCCACCTCGAGAAAGGGGCACTCTCATCCATTGCTGGTGGGAATGCAAACTTGTGCAACCACTTTGGAAAGCAGTGTGGCAGTTTCTCAGGAAAGTCGGGTTCAACCTACCTCTCGACCCAGCAATACCACTATTGGGAATATACCCAAGAGATGCCCAAACATACAACAAAAGTATATGCTCAACTATGTTCATAGCAGCATTGTTTGTAATAGCCAGAACCTGGAAACAACCTAGATGTCCTACAATGGAAGAATGGGTTTGTGGTTTTAACCCATTTCAACTGATTTCTAAAGATTAGCCTTCAGGAGAAAATCTTGCACCAATTTAACTTTTAACTCACAATAAGCACATGCTTCCCCCTCCTTATTAGCCTGTAAACTTGTATTGATACTATTAGCACCTACTCAAATATTCAAAAATGGTTCTCAAAAAAAATCACAGAGATTAATCTTTAAAAAGATTTATTTTTTCTATTTTATGTGTATGGATGTTTGGTCTACATATAGGCACACTATGTGTGTGCAGTATTTTCTGACCTCCATAGATTTCTGGAACTGGATTTACATATGGTTATAAGCTACCATGTGAGTACTGGAACCTGAACTCCTCCAGAAAAACAGGCTCTTTAACTACTGAGAAAACTCTATAGACCTTAAAAATTAATCTTTTTTTTTCTGGTTTTTCGAGACAGGGTTTCTCTGTGGCTTTTGGTGCCTGTCCCGGAACTAGCTCTTGTAGACCAGGCTGGCCTCGAACTCCCAGAGATCTGCCTGCCTCTGCCTCCCGAGTGCTGGGATTAAAGGCATGCGCCACCACTGCCCGGCTTAAAAATTAATCTTAATGGATAATCATTTCCTTTACATGAGTTTATTTTCTTTGCAAGATCCCACATATCCATTAAGAATATCTGAAGACATGAAGCATAAAGAAAAGTTTGATCTTCATAAAAATTTTATTCACTGAGAGATGGGAGGAGGAAATTTTGGAGGAGGTGAACAATGACAGAGAAAACATTGTTGGTGATGCAGGTATGAATACGCCGATCATGAGATGCGTTGTGGATTTCCAGGCAATGATTATCAAACTCCAATGCACATAACAATTTGCCAATGACCCTGGTTATTGAAGTTAATCCCCATGGTGTCTGGTTAAATGTGTCTGGAGATGGACCTGGGATTTCATTTGAACTGACATGTAGGCCATTGTTGGCAATATTAAAATTTAAGCTTTTTAAAGCTACACTAAGTCTTATAGATCAAATATAATTATAATTTATTTATATTATAGATGAGTAAACTAAACCTTTAAGGGTAGGTTAAAGGGTATCTACAATTTTCATATACAGAACAAACAAGCTAAAAATTATATCTCTTATGTGTGGCCCTAGGTATCTCACTATAATGGATCAGCCTGGCTTCAAACTCACACAGATATACCTTCCTTTACCTCTCTAGTTCTGGGATTAAATTTGTTTCACCACACACAACTAATGCGTCCTTTTTATTTATCAACTGTTTTGGCGTAGTGGTAAGCATCACTATCCTACATTGGTTTAAAAACATTTCAGGTAGTATACTCAATAAAGAAAATGACTGAGAAGTGGCTCCTTTTGCTGGGAGGTGGTGACACACACCTTTAATTTCAGCACTTGGGAGGAAGCAGCAGTCAGGTCTCTATGAGTTCAAGGTCAGCCTGGACTACAAGAGCTAGTTCCTGGACAGACTCCAAAGCTACAGAGAAACCTTGTCTTGGAAAAAAAATAAAAATAAAAAAGAAAGAAAAGGAAAAAAATGGCTTCTCCATAAATTCTTGACAGTGAAATTATTGATTGAAGGTATTTTCCTCTGTGTTTTTAAACTAATTCAATGCAACAAAAATTTTAAATGATTATTCTGGAAAATAATCCATTCTGAAAAGTAAGCATTCTCTACATTTGGTGAGAAATTGCTCCATAGAAACAAATAGGTAATTTCATATGTGAGTCCAATACAAAGTGACAAATCTCCAACTACCTCTTCCTGCTTACTTTCTTAACTGTGTGTGATCAAGTCATTTTATTGGAACTCTGTTAGGGTCTGGGTATTCTTGCCCCCACACCACCCTAGTTCATGAGTTGAAATCTTAACCCACAAGGAGATAGTGGGGCCTTTGAAAGTGATCAGGTCATGAGAGAGCAATCTTCATGATTGGCATTAGGACATTTGCAAAAGTGACCCAAGAACATTGCATCCCCCACCACACACAATAATTTGAAGCTACTTTTAAAAGACTCCATTTAAGCAGATCTTCACTTAGAGGTGATCCAAAAATTTTATCTTCAACTTCCAGTCCTCGTTATTGTGAAAACAAGAGTTTTTTTTTTTAATACTATATTTGATTATAGTAAAATAGTCTATTATAATGCCTGGTGTTTGTTAGTGGGTCAATATTTTATATGACAAAAACTGAACTTTTGCTCAGATAAAAAATTAATGCTGAAGATAGAACTAACTTTCTTCAGGCTGGAGGTATATGGCTCAATAGTAAAGGACTTGTCAAGTAGGCAAAAGGCCCTGGGTTCAATCCGGGCACACACATACACTCCAACTAGTTTTTTGTACCCACTTTCCTTATTGTGAATACATACATATCATGCATACATACATACATTCTGAGAGAGAAGAGTGGATAGGAGAGGAGGGAAAACAGAAAAAGAGGAAAGGAGAGGAGAAGAGATAAGAGAATGAAATTTCTTTAGGTAGGATTAGAGTCAAAAAGTTTAGGGCTACTGAGAATATGTTTTCTCAGCCTCTTACAGAGTTTCTACATAGAGGTATACCTAGGTTTCTGGGATCTCTTAGCCTTTATTTTCACCATATCTTGCCACTGTAACCAGAAGAAGTTATCATGACATGTTCTGTACATAGACACAGCTTGGCAAGCTCCTGACCCCAGGATATGTTTATAGCACACAGGCTATCATGTCCAGACTCTTTTTCCAATATCACTTTTGTAAGACATGATTTTCCAGTAGATGGCAGTAAAATTAGTTTTTTTTTTTAAAGTCTGTATAGAAAGCAATGCTTTTCAAATTTCACACAAAGAAAGATACCACTTGAATTAGTGACCATCCTTTTTAAATCAGAATAAACATTAAGGCTGTAAAATGACTCATTATGCAGTTGCTTGACTAAGTAGCTAACTATTCCTCCAAAGAGGAGACAGATCACCAAGAAAACAAACTCAGTATACATTCACCAGATAGCCTGTAGGACAAATCATACATTTTTTATCTCACACTTAAAGTCTGGCGTTTTAAAAACTTTTTGTGCGTGTGTTAATTTTATCAGGCTAGCTTCAGTCATCTTTCTTTTGACATTGTCTTTGCTTATGTGTCCAAGTCTCACCTCTTTAATCTCAGAACTGGGTCCAGCTATCAAGACCTCACAGCACCAAAAAGCCTTGCTTGATTACTTCCTCCCTTTCTCTCAAATTTTTCCATTCATCCTGAAAATACAAGAAATATCCATGATTTGTTAGTGCTCATCAGTTTACCTCTAAACCTGCTTGAATTCGTAATGGCTGCACCTAGAACTTTAAGTACACAAGGACTCTCATATAGGAGTCTAGGTGGTATTTTTGAGATGAGGCTGACTGCAGCTCTAAACACCCAGAGAGCTCTCTCCATGGGGTGAGATTTAGCTTCAGTTAAATAACTATTTAGCAAATTTTTGCATACCCTACTTTTCCAAAACTCACTCAGTCTTTAATACATCCAGTTAATTTTAGCTAATACCTGGAGGTTCCACTCCTTCTTAGTATCAGTTATCTTTTATTCAGATATTAGTTATCTGCCTCTATGGCAGGTAATAAACCAAATTTTTGGTACCTTGATCTTGATTGTTCTCTTCTCTCAATTTGTGAGAACAAACAGCATTTTTATAGATTTAAACCACCTACTCTATGAAAGATGTATTTATTTTTATGTTTTGCATTAACCAAAAAATACCCAAACAAGCTGTAGCTCATCCAAGAAGAATTTTAGAATTCCATGATAATGATGGAATTTCTCAGAGTCAGAGGTAAGGCCTGATGGTCAGCAAGTGCATAGTGTGTATATAAATGACGACACCTGGAGTTTGTCGTTTACAAGCCATATAGTTGTGTGAAGGACCAAGTTGAAGAGGAGAAATAAGCTTGTCTGCTAAGGCTGTGGCTGTAGATGGGCATTACAAAGAACCCGTGGAACTAAACCGGATAAGTGCAGTGCTGCTATATTGGAAAAATCATCAATTTGGGGGTATAAAAAGGAGCTATCAATCACATGCTCAAATACATCCAGTTATAAGTCTATGTTATCTGCAAGTGTTAGTCCTAATGTGTTTTGGGAGATACCAAATAACACATGCAATCAGGTTGCGACGCAGATCAAAGGAAAACTAATCAAAACACACATTGCATGGTATGAAATCAAAAGAGAATGATCTGTGCTCTTTCTAGGACTTCAAATGTATATATAAATGATAAATTATTCAAAAATGAGTATTACTCGAAAAGCACAGTAGAAAATAGGCAAATAATATGAATGTATTACTCTGGTATGCAACAATATCTGTACAAGATTTATTATTATCTTAGAACTCCTAAACTAGAAATGCCCACAGATCTACACAGTACAAACTCATTATTTTTAGTAATATAGAAACCTATTTAATAGACATGACATCATTAATTCAAAGATAGGGAATCAATAAATGATCAAAATCAGAACTGCCAATGTTTAGTCAAACAATGTTTTCTACCCTGGTATAAATAGATAGAGAAGGCAGTAAACTTCATTAACTGAATCTGTTCAAGACAGTGTGTTATGATAATAAGGCATCAGAAAACAACAGCTACAAAAAACTTCTTTCCATCTTAAATACTTCCTACATCTCGAGTACATTGAAATCTTAAGTAAAAAATTAAAATAAAAACCTAGAAGTCCTAGAAAAGCTATATAAAGGGCCTCTAAATCCATTAACAGAAATATATATTTGGGTGGAATATATATATTACAATTTCAGTACATACTTGGAGGTATACATAGTTTATATATGTTTATGATTATTACTTTTCTAGGCATGGAATAATCATCATAGTATTTCAAAATTACAATATATATGTGTATGTTTGTGCGTATGTGTGTGTATAAATAAATGTAAATGATGAGAATATGTAAATATTTTGATAGCTACCATTAATTTAATTAAATTATAACTTTACATTTCCACTTATTTCATAGCATTTTGTTCTAATTTTGTCAGATTGCTGCACAATATCCCTTTGCATACTTGAAGATGGTTTCTCATTTTTTGCTATACCTGTTTTTACTAAAATCACTTTTAACTCAGCCTTTACATTTAAAAGTACTATTATAGAGAACAGAGGGTTGCTGAATTGCAATGTCTTTATATCATAGTAGATTCCTATCAAAAATACTATCACCTATGAAATTCATCTTACCTATTTTAGTTAGTATTCCATTTAATTTTTATGAAATTCATTAAATGTTTTCATGTACAGAGTCCTACCACACTATATTTTCTTTATGTTTAACACTTGTTAAACTGTTTATTTAGATGACATTTGAAAGTGGTACAAGCCTATCCCATACATTGGTGGCATGTAGCACTGTAGTAAGTAGGAGGAATGGGCTATGTCCTGCGCCCAGCTAGCTTAACCCCCAAAATAACCACACAGAAAATGTATTAATTAAATTACTACCTGGTCCATTATATTACCTGGCCTCTTCTTGGCCAACTCTCACATCTTGATCTAACCCATTTCTATTAATCTGTGCTCACCACGAGGTTGTGGCTTACCAGGAAAGATTCAGTATGTCTGACCAGGAGGCTCCATGGCTCCATGGCAGTTCTCCCTGCCTGCCTTCTTTCCCCCAGCATTCAGTTCTCTTTTTCTCACCTACCTAAGTTTTGCCCTATCAAAAGTCCAAGGCATTTTCTTTATTTAACCAATTAAAGCAACACATAGACAGAAGAACCGCCTACACCATAGCACCATGGCCTTCTAAACACCATTTTATGCTATAAACTCTCAAAATTTGAAAATTCCTCATAGAGTGAATCTGTTCCCTCAAACAACAAACATTCTATTGATGACATATTATATCTGTCAGACAAAAGTTCTTCAACAGTTTTCCTTTCCACTTATTATCAACAAACCTCACAGAAGCAGGAGAGGCAAAAGCTGGAGAATTTTACATTGGAAACGAATGCTCTGCCATTGTTATGTGATCTTAAATGCCTCAACTCAACCACCATTGACTGCTTTGTTTGTGCAGGTAGATGTGATACTTACTTTGGAACTGCATATTGGGACTCAAAAGAGGTAATTTTGTGGAAAATTTTTATAACCTGCGAATTATTGAGTAAATTCTCACCAGTATTATGTTTTTGTAATTGTTTTGATAGGTGCTCTCTGTGCATCCAGAAACTTGGGACATGCACTATTCCAGAATTTGGTTACTTTTCAGAAATTCTTAATTTCTTAAAAAATCATTCAATAAAGCCATTCTATGGCAGCACATCCCTGTATAGTTCAGCCATTTCAGTGAATAATTTTTGGGGGTAAGGGGAATCTACAAACTACACACCCCTCTCATGTAATCGTAAATTCAAACAGAGAGAAAATAAATTCTAATTTCTTATCTATTTATTTTTAGTTTCTAGCTTCATTTATTTTATTAGACAATGGAATCGTCTTCCTATGTTTTTGGGTTTTTTCTTCTTTCCTTTGCCTCCCTCCTGCCCTATCAATCACCCTCCCCTCTTGCCACGCACCGCGCCCCCGTGTCTGCGCTCTGTGTGCTGGCACCCAGTTCACGAGCTTCGGCAAGGGGGTTTGAGGTTAAAATACACAAACACACACAGACAGAGAAACAGCGACAAGGGTCATCCTTGAATTCCCAAAGAATGCCCCCTTTATTGTGTTCAGGGGCAGATTATATAGAGTTAGCCACACCCCAACCAAACCCACCAGAAACCAGTCTCCTGCCATCAGGAACTCCTGAAGGTCTTGTGCTCAGAGCAGCTGTAAGCACTCAGATCAGGGGATTACAAGAAATTCAGGATCTGAGGTCTCACTGCTCCCAACACCCTCTTTGTCCCTCTTTCTCACCTTTGTGACTTGCTTCTTCCTGCTCATCTCTTCCCTTTTTTTCCTTTTACCTGTCATGAAAAGGACCCTATATAAACCTTGATAAAATACACTGTGGTGAAGACAATTCTCGACTTTCTTCATATTCTTCCTTGTATTTTGCTTTTCCAAAGGATTGATTCTCTAAATTTATATTATCAAACCTAGGAGGTTTTCATCCTAGAGGTAGAGATATCAATTTCAGTAATATTTTTATATATCAAATTATATTGTATTGTGTTCATTCATTTTGCATTTCTTTAAAATATCCCTTCTATTTCCCATATCATTTCACAACGTTACATCATCATATCTTATTATTCTCAGCATAACCACATAAAGTTGACTTTAAGTGCTTCAAAATATTGAAATTTCTACAGACTACAAACATGAAGTATACATTTGATTTACTTTTAGCTTCCTGGCAACTGTTCTTATATCTATAATTCCCTAGGATATTGGGAAAAGGAAAAAAAGAACATTGGGATGCTGCTAACTGCTATGAATTACAGAAGGAAAATAAAAGAAAATTTTCCATTTTTAACTTCAGACTCAGAACTATTCAAGAAATATCAAAGATGCCAGGTATTTCAAAATTTCTGAGGAACATGCCTCAAGGATTTGAGATAGTTTTATGCAGCACATACTAGACAGTGAATGCTTCCCTGTCATAGTGCATGCCAATATGATGTGAAGTCCTTTTGCATATGTGCTCCTTTTATTGGTTAATAAAGAAACTGTTTTCAGATAATGGTTTAGCAGATTATAGCCAGGCTGAAAAAGATATATAGAGATAGGAGTAGGCAAAGTCACTGAGAAGCCATGTAGCCACCAGGAGGAGATAGATGCACCATAATTGTGCCAGTAAGTCACAGCTACTTTGGGATACACAGAAAGATATAAATGAGTTAATTTAAGATATGAGCTAGCTAGAAAGATGCTTAAGGTATTGGACAAACAGTATTGCAAATAATATAGTTTCTGTGTGATTATATTTCTGTGTGGATATGGGTGATCGGGAATGAACAGGCAGCTTCTGCCAATAGATTGGTACCCAAAGTGGGGCTGACTATATCCATGTAAAACCTGAGAAAACTTGGAAAGGAATTCTAGACACAAAAGAATAGAGTTATCAAGACTTATTGGTATCCAGCATTTTTAAAAATGGGCTCTGTTAGCTGGCTTGCCACAGCTCCTTTAAGACAGGTCTCCCTGAATCAGCTTTGGTTAGGACCAACTCTGCTGCAACATGGTTAACAGAGCTAAGGTGGTGAGCGTGTCTCCCACCCAGCAGTCTCAGAGGCAGTGAACAGACCTCTACCATGTCGTACTGGCTGGATCCAAAAGGCAAAGCAGCCTTAGTCCTAACCATGCCACTTTGCATTTTAAGAAGTGGTCAGAAAAATGCCAGCTTGCCCAGCTCTGTTCTCTTGTTCCCACACTTCACACCTTGATGTTGGATCCCCTGTTTCTGTTCCATGATTTTTTTCCTTACAATAAAAAAATAATCTTAAAGTCGTTTGAAGTTAACTTGGGATTCTTTGACTCACGTTTTCCCTACCTTTACATGTTCATCTTCACCAAATCAGTTGTCCAAATGTCCATCTAGAGATTTTAAGAGCTCCAAGACATTCATACAATCCACAACACAGAAGAGAAAGATTTTCATCATGTATTTTGTGTCACATACGACACGTTGTCAGCATTGTTCCTGAGATTTCTGTACTGTTCCATGGAATATCACAGAACTAGGAATTACAGTTAATACTAAACTAACATATCACCAGTCATGGCCTTCTCCTCCATAGGTCACTTAAGTGAATTTCTATCATATGAATGGACAGCAAGGGCACTGTAAAAAGCACATTATGGACTGAGTCCTTAGTATTATGGCATTGGCTTCAATTTTCTCCTCTTATTACATTGGTATTTAGTGACTAGATTAATAGCAGTAAGTTGTACATTGCCAATGCTTGTAATGATGTATGCTATTTCTTATTTGCCTGACAAATTAAATGCTTTTAAGCATAAGAAATATTGCACTAAAATCCAGTGCAAGTCAAAAATTATAAAAATTAATGTTATCATTTTGACATCCAAATAAGGCATAATTTAAATTTTTCAATCAGTTTTGTAAAATAACAATAGAGTTATGAGACCAAAATGAAGATTTCAAGAAACTTGCTAGTGAAATTTAGTCTGTTTTCCACATTCTGCATCTAGGGCAACAAGAACACAGCAGGACCTGATGTACAGATATTGTAGGAAAGTCATCAGAGCAGAAATTTGAATCTATAAGTCCATACACACTCTCTCCTATCATGAGAAGTGCACTGTCTGTGTACAGAAAAGGCACTCTCCAAACTCCTTGAGTTCTTTTGCTTTTCTGCTTCCAGACTGGTTTAGGAAATCAGTACTAAAGGAGAAATATCTATTTACCTAGCATATTCCCTTTAAGACGGTTCTGGTTTGGCATGAGATACTTGGCAAGGCTATGAGTTTAATCTTCTGGAAACATTCTTTGAAGCCTTTTGCCAATAAGTCTTGACCCTGCTTCAGTGACACCACCATTCTCACTAAAAGACATAGAAGAAAAGACTCCACAAATACAGCATACAAGGGCTCTCCAAGTTTTCCTTTACTTTAAGTCAATGACTAATCTTAGGGAGCCTCTTAGCTTCTCTCCCCAGTGTATTAATGATGTTAAGCAGCTGCCATCAAAGTTGTATCCTGTGCACCCCTGAAACAGGTTAGCTGCCTGTTTCAAGGATGCTGCCCTACTTTGTTGTTCTGCTTGTGATTCCTCGTGGCCTCCAACTAATATACTGTTGATCATAGCTGTGAGACTTATTTCCTTACAAATCATTAAGCCAGTCAAATAACACCTTCAGAATAATGAGATTCTGCTCCAACTCACTTTTGTCTTTAAGGCAACTACTATCATTATTCATCATATATGCACATTTTGCTATTTTTATGATTCAATGATGAACATGTTCAACATGATCATCCGGACATTCATACTTGACACTTTTAAGGGTTATAACTTTTAATCAGTGCATCATAGCACTAATTCACAGGTGCAAACTATGTGCAAAGTGTTCAGTTGAACACTGCCTTTCTGTGCTCATTTGGATTATCAATAGTCAGAAAATGGTCACCAACATCATTCATCACACGTCAACAGAGAAAGCACCCAGCCAAGGATCACAGTCCCTCCAGAATCTCTGTATATTTAAAATGGAGTAAAGACTCGATTACAAGATATTTTATTTAAATCCATCAGTGATTATATTGATCAGTTTGATGCTGGGTTTCTGAAACTAATCCCAGTGCCATCATGTATCTAACTGGGATAAATTTTGCCCTTCTTTTAATCACAATGTCTTGAAAATTTATTATTTAATTTTCAAGCAACTTCCCACTTATAATACTTTAAATATTTCATCAGTCGTTTGCTTAATGAACTTGCGTCAAGTATCCAGAAATTTTAGAGTCCATCACCAAGTGATCTGAAAAATATTATTTCAAATCATTCAGTTTTTGGTATTACTTTTTCTTAAGAATTTGTACCAGTAGAGAAAGACAAGTCAAAGCTGTTTTTGTTTTGCTTCCTCTTCTGGATATCTATCCTCACTATAACTACTGTAGACAAAACCACAATATTTCAATAGTTACACTGCTGTTAAAAACTCTTCAAAAACAACATTTTAATTCTAGATACACAGTTTGCACTTTGAAGCCTGTCCATATTTATGTAATTGTCACAGTTTTCCTTTTTTTTTTCTTGAGCTCTTTAACAATGAAAGAAAAGTATAAATAAGGAAGGGTCTGCAATGTTTTCTCTTGTGGCCAAAAGTTAGTATAAGAAAACAAAGAATATTTTATGATCATACAGTTTTATATTCCAGAAACTATAAAGGCTTCCCAATTATGAAACATTTTTGCCATTCTATACTTGTGTTTGTAGTTGCCTGATATATATATATATATATATATATATATATATATATTGTTTGCCAGAATGTTTACCATGTTTCTCTTCAGTCTATAGATATGACACACATTATTTATTCCTGAAGATATGAAGATACTCATCTCATAGTTTGGGGGGAATTTCTTTTGAGAGTGTAGAGATTTAGTACTGATACAGTACACTTATTTTGAGATAGAAAGATTTTAATTTTTCTCCTTTGAATGTAATAATACCCAGAGGGCATTTCCTTTAGTAGAACAAAGTGACTGACAAGACAATCCACAAGAGTGGACAAGTAGTATAAATAACCTAACCCTCTGTCATTTGACTTTCTTGCATCAAGGTTTCTCTACATATCAATACTCTGTATGGTACTATGTGAGGCTGATAGTGTAATCATAGGAATGATGCATTTTCTTACCAATTTTGAAAATTATACTCCTGTTTAAAATACATAAATTATGTAAAAACTTCTCGGTATGATTTGATAGAAGAGAAATTGCCTAATACCATGAGATCAGATAACAGATGAAAGTTAAATTATACCAAGGAAGCTGGGAGGTTCTCTGCATCAAAGAAATACATTCTACTTAAGTCAAGCTCTCATTTTGAAAATTATGTGAAGATCCTTCAGTGTCTGCCATAAGCACGCAGCGCTATGTTACTGGGTCGTATGGAAATAATGGAGAATTCTTCTATTATGCACAGTCCTTTATATTCTTTGAATAATGAATCTATTTAATGTATTCTCTATTCAAAAGCATCATTTCAAATTAGCTGTAACTTCTGAAAGTTTCTAAGCTAGAATGATATGGGTAATTTTTTTTTAATTAAGAAATACTTAAGAAAATTCACTGTAGTCCAATAGATGTTTAGGCTACAAAGCTTTTATTTACCTATTAAGAATGAACACGATATGAATTATTCCATGAATTTAAAGAATTATTTTATTATGTGACAGAACATAGACTCCAAACTACTTAAATAAATGATAAAGGGCCATAAATTTCTTGACTGTCCCACAATCTCTATATCAAAACCTACTGGGCTACACAACAGAGAGTTGGTTGGGTTGTACTGTAACTGAAGTCCTTGAACTTCCCACCATGTATCAGTCTGCCCCCTTATGCAGCATGTAACGACCACCTGAAACTAAATATACCACTGTTTTTTTTTTATTATTTGTATAGTGTTTAATTTCATCAAAAACATTTACTAGCTGCAAGACGTGTTCCAGGTCTGGTGTTTGGCATTGACAAGAAAACAACAAATGCATTGCTTTATCTTCTGAAAATTGTTGTCTGAGAAATGCAGATAAATAAGCACATATTTGTGTGTCTCTCTTGGACATATTCTTAAGCAGTTGTTGGCATAACATGATATGGAGATCAAAACAGTAAGGCATCCAGGAACTTTTGAGAAATCAAGTAAAGCTCACTAGAGGAGTCAACAGCTAACTGGGAGGTGAGTTGAGTCTCATATACTCCAGAAGTACCATGTAGCCAGGATGATCTTTGCTAAACTCCTGATCCTCTTCCCTTTATGTACTGAATACGGGAACTGTAGGCATGTGTTACCAGATCAGGTTTGTGCAGTACTGTTAATTAAATTCTGACCTTAGTATGTTCTAGGAAAGCACTCTAGGAAATAAACTATATTCCTAGGCTAGGTCAGAAATTTTTTTAAAAATTATATTCTACTGTATGTATATGCCACATTTTATTTTTCCATCTTATTGCCATTGGGCTATAGTTAAAACCATCTTTATGAACATGAAGGAAAAACATGTTTTTAGGATCCTGTTTTCAGTTACTCAGACTCACAACTGGTAAATTACACAATTTTACTTCTTTTTCATTATTTGCATATTTCTATTATAAAATGACTTATTTCACTGTAACATTTTAAAAAATTAGTCCTGCATGTGTGAGAAAGTGTGCTTGCTTCATTACAGCTTTTCTTTAAAATTTGGTTCTGCATGTGTGAGAAAACACAATATTTGTGTATCTGAGTCTAACTAAATTCAATTAAAAGATGGCATCTTCACTTCCTTCCGTTTTCATGCACATGACAAAACTGCACTTTTCTTCATGATTAAATAAAACTATACAGTGTATCTATAGAATGGTTCTTTATTTTTGTTTAATTTTTCTTGTAACATGTTTGATTGCAGTTTTTCATTTCAAATCCCAAATTCTACCTGTCTCCCTACCCACCAAACTTCGTGTTCTTTCTGCCTGTCAAACAAAGAAGCAAATGAACAAAATGGAGGAAACACCAAGAAACACAAAATCAAAATAAACTTCAAAAAGAAAATCAATAAGACAAATATATATATACATATGTATATATGTATATAATATATATATAAAACAAAAAGCCCACTGAAAAGCAAACAAATAAAACAAACCATGTAGTTCATGTTCTAGTGACCAACTACTTAGGGGCACGGGGCCTGCTCCAAAGTTGTCTACTAGAGACAACTTTCCCTTCTCCCTTAAAAATAGGGCCTTGTGCCAACTTCCTCTTCTCGGGGCTGGGATTTTCTCTGTGTTTAAAGCTATGTAGGCCTTGCGTGTTCTGTCATAGGCTCTGTGAGTGGATTTGTGAATTGTTCTGTTGCCTGGGAAAGTTTGCTTTGAGTCATACACAGCCTCTGACCCTCACAGGCATTCTGACTTATGCATATATCCTCGAGCCTTGAGGGGATGAGGGATTTGACCAAGACAGCCCTCTAAGGACTCAGTGTTCCAAAGTCTCTCCCATCTGCACAGTGTCCTGTTGTGGATCTTTCTGTTAATTCCCATCGCTGCAAGAAGCTTCTTTGATAAGGCTTGAAAGATGATCTGATCTATGGATATAGCAGAAAGTAATTAGGAACAATTTTGCTACTTTATTCCTTTAGCAGACTGATAGTACTGGATTTTTTTTTCTATGCCTATTACCTGATTTGTCTCAGGATCTTTACCACTTTAGCCATGTATCCATTCCATCTCATAGAGTGGGCATTAAATCTAATCAGGAAGTGGTTACTTGTTCCCACAATATTTGTGCCACTTTTTGATTTTCTTCAGGATGTGTTGCAAGTTGTAGGATTTTCACCTAAGTGATGTTGATGATTGCTTTGCCCATTCAGTAGCAGGGAATGTACCTTCATGCACCATGAATGCTAGTCAGAAGGGGTGAAAGAGTCTATTGGGGGACCAGTTCTATTTCACCATATTTGATGACATAAGTAAGTTCTGTTTTAAGCAACAGAGCATTATATCAGATTATAGATAGCAACTAATAACTTTGGCAATAACCTGTGCTGTTCAGAGGGATCTGTAGGATCCCTTTGGCTAATACTCAACAAGATATAATTCTTTCTTAATGGCACATTTTCTTTACCTCTTCATTTTTTACTTGGCCTCTGGTCTGACTCCACTACCTGGTTGTTAGAAATAAAGACGGATGCAGATATCCCCATTTTATGCTGACCTATAATTCTTTTGGTGTAAACAGTATTTTGAGAAACACACTGAAAATTAAGCATAAGTTTGCTTCAAAACAGGTGAATACTGGGCTGGCTAGCTGCCTCAGAGAGTACAGTTGCTTGATGCCTAAACAGTCAACCTAAGTTGGATCCCTGTGATACATCTGGTAAAAGGTGGAATCACCCCACAAGTTATGCTCTTCTTAAGTTGTCCTCTATTGTTCATAGTATGGGATTCTAGTGGGAAGACATGTCTTAGGAAATCAAAGAAACTCATTGAAGGTGTCAACGCCTCATTGGAAGATGAATTATAAACTTCCAGTAGTGGGAATACACTATCACTTTAGTTATCATTTTAAAATTATTATTTAATAAGATAAGGTTTCATGTATCCATAGATAGCCTGGGACTCAAGAACAACCTTTCCTTAAAAAAATTCTTATCCTCCTGTCTTTATCTATGTAGGGGAGAAATGGTAGATGTGCTCCCCCCTGACATGCATGATCACACATATACACACACTCTTTGCCAATTTGACTAGATATGGAATCACATAAGATGAACATCCTTGGGTATGCCTATGAGGGCATTTCCACTAGAGTTTCACAAAGGAGGGAAGCCCCGCCCTGGATGTGAGCAAATAGGGAAAGGGAGATAACAGAACAGGCATTGTCATTCTCATTTCTGCTCCTCAACTGGCACCCTAGACTAAGTCTCCACAGTCACTATGATCCCCCAGCAATATGGAGCATACCCACTCAAACCAAGAGCCAAAATAAAGCCTCCTTTCTATATGCTGGTTTTGTTAAACATCTATTATTGCTGTGTGAGATAAAAGAACTAATATAAGGTCAAATGTTGGTGAAAAGAGTCCCATAATGCCATCCTTGATGTTTTCCTATGGTTAGGCCAGAAGGTATGCTTTACCCCAAGGTCTCCTTGTCCTTCAAAAAAGAATTATGTCTGCAGTTATAATTAGTAAAGTTGCTTAATTAAGTTAGACATTTGCCAGACATCAAAGATTATAACACATACCAATTATTTTCCAGAGTAGGTTATTAGTGTAATTTGCTTTATATTAAATAGACAATTAAATGTGCCAAGCAAAGCAAGCAAACAAACCTCCCTACTACAACACCCCCAAGAGTCTCTTGTGTGCCAGAGATGCTCACTGTCTCTTTACTAGCTCTGAACTTTACAGTCTGAGCAAGTTGATCTTCTCTACATTTTGGAGAAAGAGGAATCCGGTTCAGGGAAGTGCTGATAAAGTTCGGAACTACCTAATCATGGCCATATCTTCTGTGAGCCACAGCAAAGCCTCTTGTTTGTCTCTGTTTTAATGCAGGACCTAAAGGCCATGGTGGCTGGCATGTGAAGTTCCCTTTCTCTTCTCTTTCATAAGCTTCTTCAATTATGTAAAATAACATCTTTTAACACCATCACTCATCATCTCAACCCATTTAGATCAAAACAAACATGTACTTTATAAACCATAGAATTTTATTTCCAAGAAGTCCAAGATCTAGTACTGACAGATTTAGTGAAGGCTGATTTCTGCTTCCTAAGTCCCATTCTACCTTACATGGTTGAAGGAGCCAGGAGACTTACTTTTGTCTCTTTCATAAGAACGCTAGTCTCACTCATAAGACAGAGTCCTCACGACATAATCACTTCCCAATATCATCATCACCCCAGGGTTAGGATTTCAATACCAATTTCAGACATACCAAATTTGGACTATTGCTTTATATCTCTTAGTTTTGATCTAATCTGTGTGGTTTCTATCAACACTGATATACTCAATGTTGTAAAAATAAAATAGTCTCACTTATATATCACTAATTTTTTTACTTTAGCTTTCCTTTTATGTATTTTTTAAAATAAGCTAATATTCTTTTATCCTTCAAATTTGACCATTCTTTTCTGTTAAAATTCATTTCATTTTATTTCTTCTTGATAATCTGATACACATATGCAATGTGTTTAGAGTATTCTTGTCTCTTTATCCCCCTTCCAACTCCTCTCAGACCTCCTCCCATATCCTCCTCCCAAATTCATCCCCTCTTATTCTTTTTTGTAAACCCAATGAATTCATTGAGTTCAAGTACTGTTGCCAATATGGAAAGAAGTATAGGGCTATTCATGAATCATGGGCAACATACCATGGGTTTAACCCCTGAAGAAAACTACTTCTTCCTATGTCAGTAGCCATCAACTACTAACAGATCCTCAGCTAGAGATAAGGCCTCCTAAGTCCCTCTTCTATCTATGCTGGAATATTTACCATCTTGATCTTGTTTAGTCAACCATAGTTGCTGTGCACTCATGAGTGCCCTGTCCCTACCATGTCTAGAGAATTTTTTTTTTGCAGCAATACGTCTAAACCTCTGACTCTTAGAACCTCTCTGGCTCCTCTTCAGTGGTGTTCCTTGAGTTTTGTATGGAGAAGATACGTGTTATTTAAGAGCCTCTGTTTACTAGGGCACCCATTTATAAAATGTTTACTTCATTCATTTAGAAATAATTTCATGACAATGAAAATATCTGCTTTCACTGAAAGATGAACCTATTCAAAAGTCGAGTAAGGAGAGTTTGAAAAGTGCATTGTTTTCCAGTTGTACAAATCTCTTTACTTTTTAATCCTGCTGGTTTCTGGGTGCACGCTGCACTACAGTTGCTTTCCTGTGGCCTTGTGGAATTCTACCTCATACAGATGTATAATTGAACAAGGGGAAATTGCTTCAATGACCTTTTCATATAATTGAAAATAGTAGTTTTGACAAGCTGTAGATTCTTACCAGTGAGTGGTACTGTGCTTCTGAAGCTGTACCCTCGCTTCCGTTGCTGTGTTCCATTAAAGCCCACGAGTCTGTTTTGATATGTTATTCATGAATTATTGTGCACTAGTCTTTTGGGAAATATTTTTCATTGACTTCTGTCAATCTTTCAAAATTTTATATACTTCATTACATAATATGAAATAATATCTTTAGCCAAACCATCACTGATATTTTGACTGTGAAAGAAAATAGGCTTCTCAAAGTTTAAATTGCCATGAAAACTGAAATTTCATGTTTAGTAATGTAGTGCTGATTGAAATTTAATAAAGTTAATATTCTTATTTATTAATTTTACATTAAATCTAGTTTTCATTTTAATAGTTATGTTTGTGTTATTTTAATTTCAAAGATTAACAATTTGTTACTTATTAAAGTGTTCTCCAGTTAAATTGGCTATTTTTAAAGTGTGAGTGCTTGATAGTGAAGAACACAATTGACATTTGTTTAATGTGTTATCACTCTTGATTGGGAGTGTTTCTGAAGAATTGGTACCAATGTCAGCACAGGGAGAAAAGTCAAAATATATTAATTATATGTTTTGAATATGTATTTTTGACCTTCTAGATCATCTGTAAGGATTCTGGCACCACCTAAGATTCCATATACTAAACTCTGAGATGTGATGCTCCATATATAATCATTTAGGACATTCTGACAGAAGACCACACACCTATAAAGTCAAAAGGTACATATTTATGTGTAGTAGTTAGTTAACAAGAGCCTATAATTCCAATGGCATGTTCAATACCTGCTTCACAAGCCCAGTCAGCTATGTTCTGCCTTTGGGCTATTGAACCTATAGGGAAGTAGTATAGCTGATAATAAGGGCACAAAAGCAAATGGGAAAGTGTCTAATGCTAACCTCCAGAGCACTTTAGTGATAGGCTTAGCCACATACTAACTTCTTCCTATGTCTTCCCAAATCTGTAGGTCAATAAAGTGGAATATTGAAGCCACTTGTAGCAGGCCTTCTTTTGTGCTACCAACCAGTTCCCAAATCATGGCATGGAGATATATTAGTTATTAATGCTTGGCCTTGTCTTGTGCTTGTCCTACTAGCTCTTATAGCTTAAGTTAACCTGTTTCTCTTCGTCTACATTTTGCTTTGAACCTTTCACCTTGCTTTCATTCTGTATGTCCATTCTGTATGTACTACTCTGTCTGCCTAACTAGCCCAGGATGTTTCAATCTTTTTCTCCTTCATTCTATTCTCTTTTCTTCTCCTCTGAGCCTAAATTCCCCTTCTTACCTCTTCACTCTGCCCACCAGCCCTGCCTGTTCCTCCACTGCCTAGCTATTGGCTGTTCAGCTTTTTATTAGAGCAATTATGTGCCTTCGGCAGGCAAAGCAAAACATTTTCACATCGTTAAGCAAATGCAGCATAAACAAATGTAAAACATCTTTGCCTAATTAAAGAAACATTCCACAGCAGTCATTGGCTAAATGTAGTTAGATTAAAATTAGGTAAAACCAAACAAGTTTTAAAATTCAATTTCTTTGTTCCTGTAGTTGTGTTTCAAGCACATAAATCACCATAATAGTTGCTATTATTTTAGAAAGTGAATATATAAAACATTGCCTTCACTGCAGAAAGTTCATTAGTCAGTTTTACTATGAGATGTCATGTTCTTTATTTCACCTTCCTTTACCTACTTATTGTCTGCCATTCGTGGTTCTTTGATGTATTCCTGGTTTTTTTTTTCATTTAATATAAATATCATGGCAATACCCTACACAAATAATTTCTCTATGTCCTCCACTTGTATGTCACCACTTAAGCAAAGTAGAGCTACCTCATCTCTGAAATTGTATTGGCTCATTCTCATTCTATTTACTTTTTTTTCATCTTTGAAAAACAATTGGTATCTTGTTTTTTCAACTCAGTAAAGCAACGTGAAGCCATAGACCCATATTATGTTATGAACTAATGATTCTCTGCCAACTTAGACTGAACCCTTGAGGAGACTGTCTTCTCAGAGAAGGCTGGCTCCTTGGCACAAGCCTAGCTACTTTTGGCCTGGTGAACACATTTTGCCAACTTTTTTACAATTTCCCTGCAGCCAACTTCCTGCCCAAGATAAAGTGATACTTTGTGTGAGACAGTATTTCCCTCACCCCACCCACTGACACACATTTAGAGAAGCAAACTGTGAGATCTATCAGAGGTGATGGAACAACCAAGAGCAAGAGAAGGTATTGGGAGTCATTCAAGAAACAATTCTTGCCTCTTAATTTCTATAGTCTTTTTATTGGGATAAAAGCAGTTGGGTGAAGCACTTATGGGGTTAACTCCATCCTAACTCTAACCCTGGAATGAAGCCAGGGGACAGGACAATTTCACAGTTATTTCCCCAGTTGTTTTACTGTTTTTACCATGATGCAAACTGTGAGTCTAGAGTATAGATTTTAATTATAATTGCATCCATGCAGAGTGTAAGGCAATTCATAGATTCTTGCTGTTTGTGATTTACATTTGTCCTTCATCTAGGGATATTAATACATGAAAACAACTTAGGATTTGGTTCTTATATGTAATTTATGCCACATTTAATTTTTCCACCTTTTTCAAAGTTACTCTCTGGATAATAAATTCTGACACCTACAATACTCTAACTCCAGCAGATATTGATAAGATTTCTAAGAACTTTATTCTCTTTCCACTTTCTCTTAATCACCTTTCATATATAGAGAGTGTATCAACATGTCATAGGAAAACAGAATTGGAAGTAATCAAAGAGTATATTAGTTTGTCTCACATTTCCAGATACACTTTAGATCAAAAGCAGAGAAGTAATCATTAAAGATTATTAGATCTAAGCTCTGCTGTGGACATATACGCTTGACAACACATGTCGCCAAGGTTCAAATGAGTTGTTAGGATTTTTTCTCCTTATTTGAATACATATAGAATTTGGATGTCAAAATTTTGAGACTGTAAACTAGCTCGATATTTTGATGGAGGGGAAAGAGGATAGTTGGACTCTACACGTGACAGCTCATAACACTTTCTAGTGTTGGTTTGACCTTTTTTTAATAGTGTTTATTATTTCCTGACATTAGTTTGCAATTTCATTTGCTTGTTATTCCTATCATTAGAAAATTTGTCTGTAAAGACAGATCTTTGGTCTGGTCAAAATCCCCACATTTGGAACATTATGCACAAGTGGTATTCAAGAAATATTTTATAGGTGCATAAGTATAAGATGTGTTTGATCTCCTTTGATTAAATATTACAACAACAGTCCTTCACACACATGGCTTTCACATTAAAATTATGTGAATTGCTCTGTAAGTATACCTTTGAAAGCTATGTAGAATTATCCTCTCTTTAAAGAAAAGATGTCTAAATGTCTAAGACATGGTGTTGTTAAGATAAAAATCAAAAGCTCATTAAGAAAGAGTCATTTCTGGAAAGAAAATGTCAGGAAAAGACAATTACGAACATTAATCTTTGAAATCAGGAATGTAATTCCTTAGAAGTGGCTTTAAGAGCAACAAGCAAGTGCATAAACATTTTAACAGCATTTTACTAATTCCTTGAGAATTTCATACATTGTATTTTGAACATTCACACTCCTTTCCCGTGTCTACTCATAATTTTTATCTCTTGCCACCCAATTTTGAGATTTCTTCTTTTTATTTTCTTTCCACATGTAGTCCAGTTTGTGTTATACAGCTAGTCTTGGGAAGTGGGACCAGTCTGGTGTGTGGTCTACCTAACAGGGGTCACTTTACTAAAGATAACAGAGTCAGTCTCCCAGTAGCTATTAAATATCAATAGATGCTCGGCTAATGGTGATAATGTATGCCCAGCTTCCCACTCTATAATGTGATATTTGTCTCAATGGAACTTGAACAGATCTTTTGCTTGAGTTTATTTATGCAGGTACCCTGTTGTGTCTGAAGAAGCAACATTCCCTTTGTGTTATCCATCACTTCTGGCTCTTACAATCTTTCTCCCAACTCTTCTCAAAAGATCCTGGGTCCTGTGGAGAAAAATATGATAGGTATGTCCCAATTAGGACTGACCATGGTCTTATTCACTTCACATTAACTAATTGAAGATCGCTGTTCCATTTATCCTCTCTGATGAGGGTTGCAAGATGTTCTGATCTACTAGCAGAACAATAAGTCATTAATAATAATTTTATTATTTTGTCCATTCAGCAAAAACAATAGCATTGGCCCCTCCCCAAAGACTATGACCTATGTAGTCACAGGATCTGTTGTCTGAAACAGTTCTATCTCATGGAATCAAGCCTTCTGTCCAATAAGGAAGTGGTTGATCACTCTTATAATATTCAAGCCACTATTTTACAAATGGGCACATTTTGCCTAGACAGTCATTATTGTAGCTTGTATGGGTCATAGTTGATGAGATTAAAGGTTACTTTTCTCCTGTGAGAGTGTGCCTAGCAACAACTAGCACTGTGAATGCCTGTCAGAAGAGATGGAAACTGCAGGTGTTTATCACCCTGCTTGATTTCTCAATATTCTGTGACTTGAGTATGTGGTATCTTCAGCAACAGGATGTTACCATTAAATTCTATAGAGTACCCAAAATTATTGACAATAACCTGAAATGCTTGTCAGTCTATGTGACCATATTTGGTAACAACTCAAAAAGAAGTAACTCAGTCCTGATACTGGAAGTCTTTTTTGTTTTTAAATTAAACATAACCTTTGTTGATTTGTTTTTGGAATTTCACATTATGCACCCCATTTCCACTCATTTCTCAAACCTTCCTTATTCATCCTTCACCACTGTAAGATTTCTCTACAAAGGAAATCTAAAAAAGAAATAATAAAAATGAAGTAAATAAAATTAAGAATATTAATTAAAAACAAACAAAACAAATAACAAAAACACTTTGCTCCTCTGTCCTTCCTGCCCTCTATCACCTCTTCATTCATCTTACTGTTGCCCCAAGTTATGGAGACACTGAAGCTACTATTCTGCAGAACCAGTCAATTCACAAGCTCCAGCGGGTCATAGCTGGGGCAGATGCAGGGAGTGTGGGGCCAGTACCTTCACAAACTCCAGCAGGTCATAGATGGGGTAAATGTTGGGGATTGCCAACCCAAAGCCCTGAATGTGTGTCTGAGTAGTAGCTGATTTGGTCAGTCCAGGTCACTAGCACCCTTGCCCTTCAGGTTAGAGACAGAGCCAGTTATCCTGCTGTAATGAGGGGAGCAGCCAGTTTACCCAAGTGTGGGGATCAGTTCTTTTATGACAAAGATCAGCTAGCCAGTTCTGGGGGTCATCAGGGTCCATTATCCCAGGTCCAGAGAGGAGCAGGTTCAGCTCAGCATGACACTTGTACTTCAACATGTGGTTCAACACATTTTCATTACATGGTTTACATGGGCCCCTATGGTAACACAGGTAAGAGACATCAGCTATGGCAGGACCATGGACCCAGATATGGCCATCACCAGAAGGTCACCATGTCTCCAGGTGGCAACATAAGCCTCTCAGATTAGCATGGGCCAAGAAGCAGGGTAGTCCACAGACTCCAACACGGCCCCAGGTATTGGTCCTGATTCTGGGCAATTACACGGCCTTCAATGATAACCGCAGCCATAGACCTCAAACACAGACTCTGTCTTAGGTAGAACCACAGACCCAGATGTGGTCCCTGGCCACAGCCATCATCACGACCCCTGGCAAAGCATAGGATACTCAGTTCTGTAGGGCACGGGTGACGGCGTGACTCTTGAATTCCAATTTGGCTTCAGGTGTCGTCAGCCCATACTCCAGGTATCTGTACAGCCTTCAGTGTAACAGGCATCATTGATATCAATGCATATCCTGGTTGATAAAGCAAGGTCAACTCCATGGCCACTGGCGGCAGTGCAGGCCACTCAGATCAGCATAGTGATGGCAGTGTCATATCCCTTGGTCCCCAGCCTGGCTGCAGGTGGTGTCCCATAACACGGGCATCTGTGTGACCTTGGATGGACATCAACACAGACCCTGGTAGGACCAGGGTCCTCACCAGCATTCCAGGGCTGGATGCTACCATGGCCCTGGGGTGGCAGCACGGTCCCAGGTAGGGGCCAGACCCTGTTCACCCCCATGGCCTTCAATGGTAACAGCACCATGTCTGTCAACCCTGACCCTGGCTCTTGACAGCACTTCAGATCTGGATATCACTGCGGCCCCAGTTGGTAAGCAAGCCTTCCACAACAGGTCATTCCTTACTGCCTTCACGTCTTCAGATCTGCCTCTCTCTACAGTCATGAACACTTCCACCCATCTCTTTCTCCCAATACACTCCATGTAATTGCTCAGCATAATCATGCCCAACCCCCGTCTCCACAAGGTGTCCAGCATGCCTGTGGTTTCTTCTCCCTTTCTAGGACAGTGTTCCTGGGCTGGCATGTGGTTACTGGAATTTCAGTTTGTTAGAATGAAGTGTCTAGTCGGTGTATTGTTTTCTACTTAGACAGTAAACCCATTAAAACCCTCTTTATGTATATATGTGCATTTTAAAAAAGAAACTTGTATAGTAGTGTGGCTAACCTGCACTATACAAAGACCTAAGAACTATATGCTGAGTGCAAGCTGTGTAGTAATTGAACTAAATCCTGATTTCTCCCCCTTTCCTTCCTACTCAGCAATTGAACAGTAGCTGCTGTGGCCAAGCATAGGTTCCCCACACAGTTCCCAGTCATGTCACACTCCATTCTTCTGGGCTGTCTGCAGCTTTCATATCTCTCTAGCCTTTGATGCTATACAAGGATGGGGGCCAATGACCTTTTCTCTGGCCAGCCCTGGTGATTGGATCATGGTACAAAATGGAAGCTGCATATCTGAAAATAAAAAAATGCTACTGTGTACGTACAAACTCAGATAATGCTGTTCCTGCTGCTGCTGACTGTTTATTTTAACATTAAATATAATCTTAAAGTTATACAGGTAAAACAAACCAATTGAACAAATAGCTTTCAAAGTCTTACATTTAGAAAAAATAATGTGACATTTTTCAATGTTTAGTTTTAGTTGCTAAAGGTAACACCACTAATTTTCCTAGTTTTCTTTGTGACATTTATCTCTATACTTACAATTAATCAGCTTCTACTGTTATTCCTACTTTCATCAGTTTTAGGGATTATCTATTTACTTCTGAGTAGGATGGGTAAAAATTTAGTTTATAAATACCACACTTGATATTTTAGTGTTTTAAACATATAACTTTTATTTATTTTTCTCATGTTTCAAGCTATACCATGGGACAGTGATTGTGTGATCATGATTATGAACATGGTATTCATTGCTAAAATAAGTATGCTACTGAAAGTGATTATTTTATTTGGTATGAGATATCCAACCTATGGACTTGCAGTTGGTAGGCCCAAGTATTTGTGCTAGTTGTCAACTAGACAAGTTTTGGAAGCCCCTGGAAGATAGGTTACCATACATACATTGGAGGGATTTTTTTTTTCAATTAGGTTAGTCAGAAACTATGACTGGGGGAATTACCTTGATTTAGAGGTGGAAATGCCATAATGGAAAACAACATTTCCTGAGCCTAGGCCTTAGACTGCATAAAAAGTTAGCTGAGCACAAAAATTCATTTATTTCTGCTTCCTGCCTACAGATACAGTGTGACCAAGCTAAGCTACATCCCTAAGCCTTTTGCATATAGAAGAATAAAAATATCCACATCCATCACCTTACAGAAAATTCAACTCCAAAGGGATCAAGGACCCCAACATGAGACCAGATACCCTGAATCTAATTGAAATCATAGTCACATGAAAGGAATTTCTGAACAGGACACAAATAGCACAAACATTATGTAAAAAATTTACTAAATGAAACCTCATAAAGACAAAAATTCTGTACAGTCATGGGCACCACCATTTGAGTAAAGCAGCAACCTATGGAATGGGAAACTTCTTTGTCAATTATGTATCTAATTAATATTTAGAATGTACAAGGATTAAAAAGAAATGAACATCATGGAAACAGCATAATTGCAAATGGGATATAGAACTGTGGAGATTTGAATGAGAATGGTCCACATTTGAACATTTGTTTCCCAATAGGTAGGCTACTTAAGAAGGATTAGTAAGTGTAGTCTGATTCAAGTATGTCCCTGGAGGTGAACTTGGAGGTTTCCAAAGCCTACACCAGGCTCAGTCTCTCCCTCCCTCCCTCCCTCCCTCCCTCCCTCCCTCCCTCCCTCCCTCCCTCCCTCCCTCCCTCCTTCCCTCCCTCCCTCCCTCCCTCCCCACATGCTTGATCATCCCTCCCTCTTTCTCTCTCTTTTCTTGCAACTTTCAGATCAGATGTGAACTCTCAGGTACTGCTCCCGTGCCATGCCAGACTGCCTGCCTTCTGCCCTGCTTCCCACCATTATCATTGTGAACTAATCCTCTGAAACTGCAAGCAATCCCACAATTAAAGGCTTTTTATTAAAAAAAATTTGAGCTGCCTTTTTCATGATATTTCTTCACAGCAATAAAACAGTAACTACTCTAAGTACTAAGAAGAGTTGTCAAAATGAAACAAAAAATGGATGAGAAGATTTTAAACTGTTCTACTCCTTTGGCTATGAGGGAAACACAAACTAAAGCTTCATTGAGATTTCATTTTTATAACTTTTTATTGATTTTTTTGTGGATCCTGATTCTGTTCATCTCCCTGTCGCTTCATATCCACCTTCTGCCCTTGCAACTCCCATTCAAAAAATAAAAGAAAAATTAAAAGAAAAAAATGTCATTGTGGAAGCTGTAGTGTGACACATTGAAGCACACAGTATATTCCTTAGTCCATAAATCTTTCCTTGCAAGTGTGTATTGTAATGACTCATTGGTATGGTTTGAGGCCTCTGGCTTCTGGTACACTATCTATACTTGACCCTCACTGGGACTCCTCTGGGGTATCTTGTTGTTACTCTGTGCTGCAGAGATTCTGCAGCTTTGGAGATGCAAAGTTGGCCCCTTTACATGCTTGAGAAGTTCATAGACAAGGTGGATGTTGGGGTACGACAACTCATAGACCTGTTTCTGGGCTTGGTTTGTTGTTGCGGGAGGTCCTTCCGCTTCTCCAGCCAATAGCTGCTGAGATACCAGCCCATTGGGGCATGGTTTCTCTCCCTTTAAAAAAGCGGCCACTTCCCTCCTCGCTCTCTCTTACTTCCTACTCCACTTCTGGCGACTAGATTCCCTTACCGACTGTGCAGAGGGCTGTTATCTGGGACGGTGATCTGTAAGTTTTTTCCCCTTTAAATAAATAACCATTTATTAATCATAATTCCAAACTAGCGTGGGATTGTTTGTGATTTATGGCTTCGCCTTTATCTGGCGCCCAACGTGGGGCACGAACCCACGACCCTGAGATTAAGAGTCTCATGCTCTACCAACTGAGCTAGCCGGGCGGCTGGGAGCTGGGTGGCAGGAACGCGGCCTGCAGCTCCCACAATAGTTTGTAGCTGAGCTGGTCAGTCCAGCAACTCTCCCTTATCCTCACCACCAGATCAAGCTCTTCAGTACTGCCCAGGCTAGCTCACCCAAAGCAGCAGCAGCAAGCGATGGTGCCTTGTTCTCCTGTTCTCACTCCCCTGGGGCAGGCTCACTTGCACCTACACCACCAGGGCCAGCTCTACTGTACTGCTCAGGCAAGGTGCAGGGCTAGCTCTTCTGAGTACTGCAGCAACAGAGACACAAGGCCAGCTCTCATGAGATCAGGGCCAGCTCTACCACCTGCCACAGGCAGCAAGGGGCAGGGGCGGGAGGACATCTTTCTCTCACCCATAACACCACATGGCAGATGAGGCAGAGAGCCAGAACTCCCATATATTACTGCAAGCCGAATGGCCAAGATCAATAAAGCAATGATAATACATGCTGTTATAAAGATATAAGGAAAGGAGTTCATCATTGCCAGCAGGAGTGCAATTTGGTAAAACCCCTATGGAAATCAGTGTGGAGATTACTCAAAAAGCTGAAAAGCAATCTACCTTCAAGATCCAGCAATATCACTTGGGAGTATACTCAAAGGACTCATCCTCTAACTAAATAGATAATTGTTCAGACATGTTCATTGCTGATATATTTATAATTAAACCTCTGAAAAACAATTATTAACTTATGATTTGATAATTTCATACATATATGCAATGTATTTTGGTCATACTCATCCCCCATTACCTTCTTTTATTGCCTCTTTCTTCTTCTCAAAAAGTCATCTCATGCTTTTATATATTTTTAGTTGACCCACTAAGTTTAATAATGGCTGCCTATATGACGATGTGTATGCGTGTGAAGTCATTTGCTAGAGCACACTTAAATCCAAGTGTCTATCACTGGGGGAAAAAGATTCTGTAGCCTCCTGGAGCCATTAACTACCTAAAGCTCCTCAGGGAGGGAGGGGGCTCATGAATTCTTCTCCCATCTATGCTGTAATGTCTAATAGTTTGGTCTTTTGAAGACCTGGTACAAGTAACAATGGTTTCAGGGAGCTTATGGTTACAACTGCCATGTCAGGTCTAGAAGACCGTATTTCCCAGTGTCCCTCCTGGTCTTTGGTTCATACAGCTTTTTGTCCATTTTGTATGACATTCCTGAGCACCAGAGAGGGGCAAACATGTAGATGTCCCATTTAGGTCTAAATACTCAATAGTCAATTATTCTTCACACTTGGCCATTGATGTCTTTCTGCAGTAACTACTGGCCACCACAAAAATAATTTTTTTACCAAATCTGAGAGCCTCACAGATGTATAAATATAGACATAAATAACTATAAGTCTATTTTGAAACACAACAGTGTCTATTTAGCAAGGTAATGGTAAGTTTCCACCAGAGCCTATGACCATTCTATAGCCATGAGTACTTGACCAGGCATACAGTACCAGACATGAATTATCACCTGTAGAGTGGACTACAAATTTAATCAGAAAATGGTTGGTTACTGCCAAGACAATCATACCACTGCTGCACTAGTGAATGCATCATGTCAGGCTGATTCACTCTATAACAGGATGTATCCACTACCAGGAAAAACCATTGGTGACTTTTCTCACCCTGCCTCCTACATAAAATCTATGAAAACTGGCTGCTAAACACAACTACATACAGCATTTGTATGTGAGATAAACATATATTGCTGACATTTGTATGCCATTTTTCAGATTCTTAAGTTGAATCTGAATTCCTGGTCTGTATAGCATTGATATGACTTACAGTGGATCTTACCCACTATGACTGCAGTTCCTGGTTGCCAATTCTACTACACTGCAATTATCTAAAAGCCTGTAAGTACCATCACCAATGAGAGGGGGAATTTTGAAGCTTTAGTGGGGTTGCAGTAGAAAGGATTTAAGTCAAAAAGAAGTTTATAGGGAGCACAATTGACTCAGACACCAGAGAAAAGAGAAAAGGCTAGAAAATGTTGAAAAATATTTACCTGGTTGTCTGTGTTGCTATATTTCCATCTCAATGTGTAGATTCTTGCCTTGCATCAAGCAAAATCATTATTAGCTTATGAAAGAAAAGACCATAGACCAAAGCAACTTCTTTACTAACTAGTGGTAATAAAGCATAGTCACAGTGTACAGAAGGAAATTCCACATCAGAATTCAATGCAGTCTCTAGGTAGATTTGTGAGTAGGGCTACTCATGATGTATAGGAACACTAAATCTGAGCATCCCTTCCTAGAGTCTAGGTTGCAGGACAAGTTGTTGTTCCAGAGAATGATAAAGATTGTAACTGATAAGCATTGGTATGGCTAAGTTGGCTTTGGGGTATTCCAACCTGAAATTCCTGGCCGGACTCCATGTGGTCCCCCAAAAAAATGTGTGTCATGGCATCTCTAAAAGTCTCCTCGGTCTTCATATTTTCCAAATAGATTACTGGGATGTTCTTAAATTCTGAGACAATTACATCAGCACCAGGAGTACTTTGGGTTGTGTGAGAAGCTTAGAAAGCAGAGAAACAGCTATATCATCTTTGATAATGACAGATACGATAAATGTGGTAAAGAACAGAGTTCCATAAGTCTATCTTGTACAATAATTCTGCAGTAGGTGGTCAGGGAAGATTCTAGCAAAGACATTTAGTACTGCAAAATGCAATAAGTAAGTAAATAAATAAATCAACACCAATTTTATATCTACTCCATCTATACAATAAGCACACTAGGCTACTAATTAAATAAAGTAAACTATCTAATAAAATTATGTTTTCCCAACTATTATCTAACTTAATGCTTGAAACAAATATTCAGTTCCCACATAAAACAATTTCTCTTGGTCACAAACATGTATTTTATTTCTCTAATAGTTAATGGTTATTTGGCCCAAGGTTTATAGTTAAAGAATTCAGATTAGTGATACATTTTTCCTATGAATATCTATAAATGTAAAAGTACATTAAATAGCTGACATTTGATTGGAAAGAAAAATGTACAGTTTTAACATAATTTTAAGATCTTATTTGACTATAGAATCCAGTTGCAATCGAATTTCTATTAGTAACCTGCTGAAATAATGGTGCTCAAGAGATACTTGAGCAACCACAGTTTAATGGAATCAACTTGGACAAAATAGGAATCTGGCTAAAACAAGCCATACTGTGTCCAACATTATGAAAAAATAGACATGGTGGCACCAGAGATTAATCTTTCAGAACATCTGGTCTTTTAATGTGGAATATAAATCCCACCCATCTAAATATAATTCTTGCTTTTACCACATAAAATATTTTCTGTACCTCCCTGTAGAGCAACATTACTGGTGCTATTTTAATTGCCACTTGATATCGTCTCAGACACAGCTGGCTATAATTTGACTGTGACAGAAACGACAGGATTTGTGTATATGTAATACAATTTGCAATTCTTTTTATTTATGTTTTCAAAGGGTGTCATATGCCTCAGCAAGTGACATTTGACATGCTCTCAACCTATTATTTATTAGATAAAAAGGAAGTCATTTTTATATTAGCTATAAATGGCAAGGCAAACAAAAAAACAAAAATCAGAGGCTTATATCTGTTTAGTACTATTCGGTTAAATACTAAATGCTTTTCATGAATTTTAACTTTATTTTATTTTATTATTATTATTAATTTTTTTTTTTTTTTGGTTTTTCGAGACAGGGTTTCTCTGTGGTTTTGGAGCCTGTCCTGGAACTAGCTCTTGTAGATCAGGCTGGTCTTGAACTCACAGAGATCCGCCTGCCTCTGCCTCCCAAGTGCTGGAATTAAAGGCATGCACCACCACCGCCCGGCTGCATTATAACTTTAGATTAAGCCCAGGAACGTCCAGTGTGCATATTTGATGCTCTAAAGTGTGATCTGGAAGACACATTATAAACACACAAATGAAACAGAGCAGTGAACAATTAAGGGACAAACTTGAGTGCAAGAAACAGAAAATGGCAAAAAGAGAATTTGGAGGTGACAATATTAAAGAACCCCTAAGGACATAGATTTTGAGTTATATTTTCTAGTATAAGTTATAACTTTGTGTTAACTCACCCAATATTCTGTTCTTTATTGATATCAAGTGTCTGAGTAAAAAGGTGTATTGAGATTCAGGGGATGAGTTATAACAATAAAATAATCCCAGCCACCAGCTAACTTGATCAAGTGAAATGATGGTCTCATTCATTAGCACAAATATTTACTCAGATATGTTAATGAATAATATGTGATTTCAAAGTGCATATACTACAGAGGTGTATTTTTAAAAACACTATCTCCCATTTTTGAACATTAGATATAAAGAGATTTGGAAGATGCAAATTGACAAGGTATCTACTGCCTGGAAGATAACAATTAAAGATATTGTTAAAATTGTTGCTATTTATTTACTATGTGTTATAGTGTGAGGCAGACCATTTTGAATAACTTATGTCAGTATTTAGTTTATGAATCGCTTAAAAGAACAGAAGTTCAGGGCCAGTGAGATGGATTTGTAGGTAAAGGCTCTTGCTGCCAAGGCTGATCACCTCAATTTGATTCCTAGGACCCATGTTGTGGAGGGAGAGAACCAAGCAACTTCAGCAAATTGTCTTTTGGCCTCTATATGTCTCCAACTCCCACAAGTGAATAGAAATGTAATTTTTAAAGTTTGTAGCAGAATGGAGCTCAATGTATGAAGATCTCCTGTAACTCCTGCCTCTGTATATGCATAGCCTCCCTTATTGTCAATAACTCCCCTTTGGTGGGTAGCTTTGTTTGATGAATCTACAATAACATATCATTATCTCCTAAAATCAATGGTGCATACTACTTTCACTCTTGAAGTTGTACATTCTGTTCAATGGGACACATGAATTGCAGCATGTGTTCTCTAGAGAGTATTCCTTATAGTATGTATGTTCATTGCCCCAGGACCCACGTGCTGCACTTGTCTTCCCTTTACCTTCACTAATCTCTGGCAACCACTGTCTTTTAAACAACGTGCACTCATTTAAATTGATTGATCTTGTACTCACTTCCGTAGTTTTCCTTTTCCAGAATTATTGTTTCATAAGAAGATGCTGTGTTTCCTCTGAAAGTGTCGGTAGCCCTTTGCAACCCTCAGCAGGGCTGAAGAGGTGTGATGTCATTCCATGTCCAGGCCAGCATTTGCTATTGTCAGTGTATAAGACTCTGGCAATCCTAATAGGTATGAAAATATTTTAATTTGGATTTCCTGTCTGGCATATGATGTGCAGAATCTTGTCATTTGCTGACTTGCCATCTGTCTATCTTCTTTTACAAGAGTCTGTTCAGGTCTTTGGGAACTCATTTTTTTTCAGTGAATTCAATTTGTACTCCGTGTTGTAGGAATAAAACTGTTGTGTCCAAATCATCTTTTATTTAATGAAGTACTACTTCTTAATAATTTCTAAATATTTCTATATTGATTTTCTAAATATTTCTATAGCAACTTCCATCACTTTCTTCTCAAATTTTTAAAAGGCCACCCTAAAACATACATAGAATATAGTTTCCTCTAAAGCACCTATCGGCTACCCTTAACTCCTCAAAGTCTTATAGGTTATGACAGTTCATTGATGTAGTCTAAAATTAGAAGATTTTTTTGATTTCAGCAATATTAGTTTGATAGAGCTCTAGCACTTCAGAAAAGAATGTTTGCATTAGGTAGGTATATTTCGGTAGATAGGAAGTAAATTTAGATTTTCTGTTATGTAAAAAAATTACCAAAAAATGTCCAATCTTCTAACAATCTAGAGATAAGATTCACAAAGGGTTTTCTATTACATTATAGAAAATATATTGATATACCAAGATGAAAGAAAGAATATAGTCTTTATATTATGCAGTCTTTCTTACCAAATGTCTAATTTTCTGGAAAAATATTTTCTGTATTAACACAACAACACTGTTTTTGAAGATAACAATCTTTCTACAGACCAGAGCATTTAACATAAGTACACAAGTTGATTTTAAGTATTTGATTTTATTTCTCAGAAAATGTACAAATATCTCTGAGTGATTTTAAATATCTTTGTATTTTATATTGTATTTTATAAAGATACAATAAAATATTATTGCATTCTCTCCTAAGTACCTATTACCTTTAAAAAAGACATTTCTTCCATGGAGAAATAATTTTCTGTGATCTTATGCTTTATTGATATGAATATCATCAGTTCCGTGGACCTTTTATAAATCATTCTCGGATGCTCTTCACCCACAGTTTGCATTTTAGCATATCTAAGTCCATCTCAAGACCACCACCTTAGTGTCTCCTGGAGGCATCACTCTAGCTGTGATACAGTTCTTAACTTTTCAAACAGTTGCTTTTCCCTTTCATTTGATAGACCTATATAAATACCTCCTGTTTAAAACCTGACTTACTTAACTCTTCATTGGTCACAATTTACAAAAGAGTAGATTTCTTCCACAGCGATTCGTATGGAGTGGTGAGCTACTGGAGTGCTTTATCTGGCATCTTTTGGCCTGCCACACTTCTTCCCTTAAGTTCCATGTCAGGCAGTCATTATGAAAGCTCCTATGCAGGCAACTCATCCTTCCAGGCTGACTCTTGCATGTCTGGTTATTCCAGCCTGGGATGTGGCCTGATTTCATCATGGCCATCTAATAAGGACCTAAAAAAAGCCCTAAGTCTCTGAAGGTAGCTGTGGATACACTCCTTCCAGAACCTGAGTCCTTCACCTTGAGGAACCCTATTATGGTTTACTGTAATAAACTTTATTTAATAGCCATTGGTGCCAATGTATCATTTGTCTTGGCATACGTTATAAATTGCTAGGAGGGCCTTTATAGCAGGATATATTAGTCATTCAAATAAAACAGTTTTTATACACTACTTATACTCATAAATCTCATCATGGTCATTCAGACTTTTCACTCCAAATATTAAAAGCAGGTCTTAATTTTTTGTGCCTAATTCAGATATATTTACTGTATGCAATGCATAGACTATCATAAATTATCTATATGCAAACATCGTCTCTGACTTTGTGAAAGTTTATTAATAACCACTACTGTCTGTGACTGGGATATTCAAACATTCATAATCAATTCAACTTAATTGTGAGTGTATAGATATAATTAAAATGAAAATAATATATAAAATCTTAGTAATAATATTTAAACCTTTTATAATCTAAATATTAATATCATGATTTATATTAGCCATTCAACGCAATATTGATACTATAACATTGAGTATTATTCAATCTGTTTTATATTGACTGCCTAACTGAGGTTATTGTTTTTAAGTTTCCTCTCCTCAGTTCATTCTCCTGATGTGTTTATATAGTGAGACGCATGTTTGCATAGTGAGACACTTGACGTGTGGGACTATTGTATGAATCAGCAGTCATTCTTCAAGTGATTCCATAACAAAGCTTTCCAACCTCTTCTCTTTGTGCTCAGCTAATGTAACTTGCAAACTATTTCCTGTTACAAAGCATTTTCCATTGTTAGAATTTACACCAGCCACACTTTATTGCAAACATCTGTAATACAGAGGAACAGACTTGGATTTCTCCCCATAAATGTCTCAAAGAACAATCACCAGGATTACACAGTCAAGTGAGCACAATAGATGTTCAGTGGAGAAAGGTATAGAAAATACTAAAATTATTTTAAAACGTGTTGTATACTGCAATGTTCAATTTCATGTGATTCACATACCAATGACTCAAGCTACTTTCATTCAGGGTTCACAAAATATTATTTTCTTCTAAAGTTTACAGGTGAATTTTGCACCCCCACAATCCTAAAGTGTTTGCACAGATTCAAAACTGAAGTCAAATTAAGCTTAAAAGATCCTGGCAGAAAAAAACGTGCTCTGAAATCAGAATAAAACCGACACTGGATGCCGTCATTCTGGAACTCTTTCTTTCTTAAATTTTGTTTATTGATGCCAACATTTCCTTCATTATGGAAAATTTATTTTTATGGAGCTGTATATTGTATGTATGTCATCTTTCTCCCATACCTTTCCTTTCTTGCCCACCTCTGCTCTGCTTTGCTTTGCTTCCCTTAACCTCTACTGTTGTGCAATGTACAGTTGATGATTTTATAAATCTACAAAAAATAAAGACTGCTAATGAGCAAAAAAATGGATCTTTTTCTTTGAGAGTGAATTAAATTGTTTAAAATAATTATATTCAGCTGCATCCACTTTTTTGAAAATGGCAATAATACTCCCTTATTTTTTTCCCTTGTTCTTTATGGTTAAAAAACCCATGGTATATCCATAGAATATTCTCTTTAGTTATTCTGTTTTTCTCCACACCAAGCTTGATTCCGCTTGTAGTTGACATTTCTATTATTGTGATAAAACACCATGACCAAAAACAACGTTGGAAGTAAAGAGTTTATGTGGCTTACATAACCCAGGTCACAGTATATTGACAGAAACCAGGGCTGAACCAAGGCGGCAACCTGGAGACAGAAACTGAAGCAGAAGCCATTGAAGAATACAATATATAGGCCTGTTCCCCTGGCTTGCTCAGCCTGATTTCTTATACATCCAAGGACCACCTACCTAGGAATGGTGCTGCTGTTCCCAATGAACAAGTGTCTCCCATATTAATTATTAATCAAGAAACGTCCTACATGCTTGCCTACAGTACAATTTTATGAATTCATTTTCTCAGCTAAGATTCCCTCTTACTAGATAGGGCTATGTTTGTCCCAAGTTGATAACAGCAAGCACAGACCAATTACAGCTAGTGTGTGCATAATATTACAACAAGTATTACATGGACTTTATCTCTGCTTTATCCTGATTTAGATCCCTGTGAATAAAGAGCCAGGAGTTGTTTGTTGAATCATGTGATAGATATACATGGCTAGATTTTGAGAAGCTGTAAAACTTATTTTCACCATGGCTATACTACCTTGCCTCACATGTCTTCGATCGATTAACGGTTTTCTTCATTGTGCAGAGGTTTTTAAAATTTCATTAGCTTTCATTGATTGATTCTTTGCATTATTTCCTTAATGGATAGAACAATATTCAGAAAGCCCGTGACTGTGCCTATACCTGTAAGCTTTTCCTGATTTTTCTTCTAGCAGCTTTCGAGTTTCAGGTCGTTAATATCTTCAATTCATTTGGAGCTAATTTTTATGTAATATGAAAGATATGAATACAGTTGCCTTCATCTCTGAGTAGACACCGAGTTTTCCATTACTAGATCTTGAACAAGTTATCTTTTGTCTAATGTGCATCTTAGCATCTTTGTCAAAAAATTAGTTTGCTGTAGTGGCACAAGTTCATGTGTGTGTCTTCTCTCCCCTTCTACTGATCTCCATGTCTGTCTCTTTGAAAGTTGTATAAAATCAATATTTTATGTAGCAATTTCTTTTTAATTTTATTGAATGCTGTGTCCAAATAAACACAAGACTACATAGATAGCTGAACTACTATTTCTGTATTTTGTTATCCGCTTTATCTAGAAGAAGCATGGGACAGTCGCTTTCTAAATAGTATCATCAAGTGGACTGGCCAGTGGGAACGATGGAGAGAAGACCAGAAGCTGAGAATGTGAAAAGGGATATTCAGGATGGGTCCTGAGTTTGAATATTTCTCTGGGCCTTTTTACCCAGTGAACCCCTGAAGAAGACAGGTAGTCTGAACAGGAAGAAGATGATTTAGTTTTCTGAAGTTTTTCTTTTTTGTCATTGTGCCATTCCCCCCCCCCCCGCACCCACCCAACCCAGTGTTTCCAAAGAAAGCTGCCATGGTGACAAGGAAGTAGACTATGTGTGGGCAAAATGATGGAGCTACTTCAACAGTGTCAGTTATATTGTCTTAATGGAGGCTGTCATTCTGCAGGGATCCCATTTGGCAGAAGACTACCCGGGTTTTCAGCAATCTCACCACTTTTTGAAACTTTCTCATTAGAATATTTGCTTTGCCTGTTCAGAAGCTTACTTTAACCTACCTCTTATAGTCATTGGCAAATTTATGAAATTCCCTATAGACCAATGTGAAAATCTGTACAATAGTGATTGACATAACCAAAATTCTCAGTGGACAAAAGAGAATAAGTCAATAAATGCACACTTTTAAAGTTAACTACTATTTCCATGTATCCTACCACTAAGAAAGAATGGAAGAGTGAAAATACCCAATATAAGCTTTGACAATTTGCTAAGTAAATGATGAGAATTTCCATGCTTTCATCTATCTCTCGGGATGTTACCTATTTCCTACTCTGGCATTTATTTGGCTTCAGGTTTAATTATTCAAACAAGGAACATTTTCAGCAAGTAAGTTTTGCATTGTAAATGCTCAATTCTCAAGATAAACCACTTCTCAGAACAGAAAATTGCAAATAAAGACTCCTGGGTCCAGATTCCCTTACAGCTAAGATTCAGCACATGGTCCCTGTCAATCCAATGTAAGGCGAATATGTAAGACATTTATAAAAAAATTTGGAATTGTGATTTCCTTTTTTAAAAAACTCTGATTAGATTGAGACAGAGAATTTTCTCTTGGATGAACATCTCTCTACAACCATTTGATACTTAAAAGCATGTACAGTACAACCAAAAACGGTTTTGGAAATCTCCACTTCTTAAGTTTTATCAGATCCCCACCAAGGGTTTGACAAACAGGTTCATAAAAGCTTTCTATTGAGAGATAGCAGAAACAGAATTAATTTTCAACTAATTACGACAAATGACGAAGTTTGGAAGCTGAAGTTGTCATTTGATTGTTGTGGATCATGAGTGACATTATGAGAGGAGCCTAAGAATAGGTCATAGAATACGGTCTCTGAGACAGCAAAGAAAAGGATGCATTCTAGAAAATAACTTAGGATCATATTTACAATTATAAATCTTACCAGATAGAACTATAGATTGCTTTCACCCTTCAGAATAAAGAGTAAAGCCGATCTACTTGGTAAAGTAGGAGAACAGTGCCATGAAACAGAGGAGTGAGGCAAGGGGAATGAAAAGCATGTAACTGGCAGGCAGGATCACATGCTGCACGGTTCCATGCAGTGAGATGTACAAACAAGGATTGCACTCTTCACCTGTTTCTCCTCCTTGAAAGAGAAAAAACTGTTACTTTGTATTGCCCTTTTTGTCATTGTTGAGTATAGAATTTTCAAAATGAGGTTAAGTGTGTACACCTGAAGGATTTAAACTAGGCTCTCTCTCTCTCTCTCTCTCTCTCTCTCTCTCTCTGAATTCAACTTCTATACTATTTAATTAATTTTATTTAAAGGAAGGTAAATGCTAGATGAAACAGCAATAGTTAGTTACAATTAATTATAGATTCATTTGTTTTCATGATATAGGGCAAGGATTGGGAGGTGGGGAGAGAGTATGAGAGATGTGGGAATTTCTAACTAACCCTCCCTTAGTTAACTAGGAAGAAGCACCACCTAAGAGGAAGATTGTGCGACATCTGCATCATTCTTTATAAGTTAATGAATCCCCCTTTTATTTGAAAGAAAGTCTATTTCTCTGTTTTCTCCACCCAGGTAACCTGACCTTTGAAAGCTTCTTTTGAATGGGATGAAGTTGAACTGCTGACTTCCTATCCTGGCACCATGCCTCGGAATTTACTTAGGAGATTCTACTTTATGTTTTTATACTAGTTCTCTCGTTTCAAAGAGTGGAATACAGACAGTAATTGTTTAGGGTGATGTCGTCATCATCTATTTGTACTTTTATTCATAATATTAGAGACTAACATGAAATATGAGAGTGAAATAGAATGATATAGGCTAGAATTGCAAATTGAGAAAATAATCACTTGTAAAAAATTACTTTATTCTCTCTGTGCTTTAAAGTACAGTGATTATTCTCCAGGAGGGCTGGTTTCGCTAATGAAATATATCTACTTATAAGAAAAAATATCAATCATATGAAAACTGCCATGCAAAGACACTGAAAATTGCAAAGGAAAATTCATCATACAGCAAGGCAAAAATCCTCATGAAATGCTAGAAAATGGCACTAAGCGGTATATAAAAATATAAAATGTATCACAACCAAATGAGATTCACCTCAAGAATGAAGGACTTGTCTAATCCTCAAGAGTCAATTACGCCAGGCGGTGGTGGCACACGCCTTTAATCCCTTAATCCCAGCACTCGGGAGACAGAGGCAGGTGGATCTCTAGGAGTTCAAGGCCAGCCTGGTCTACAAGAGCTAGTTCCGGGACAGGCACCAAAGCTACAGAGAGACTCTGTCTCGAAAAATAATAAAAAAAAAAAGAGTCAATTACACATGCTACATTTACAGAAAAAGTCAGAAAAGTATTTTCATATCAACCAAATTAAATCCCACTGATGAAAATTACAACATATTCTCAATACATTGGCTACAGGATGAACTTTTTCAATCTGATAAAATATATCAATGATCAACATATACCTAATAACATAGTAACCTGACAGCATGAGTTAATAAAAATTATTAGATTAATAAAGTAAAGTCAGAAGTGGAAAAAAATTTTATTTTTACTCAACATGAAAACTCCAAATAATGGACAAAATAACTGAATTGAACAGTGAGTATCAGAAATGCTGATTACAACAACATCGAGGAAAGAAACCTATCTTATTATTAAAGCAAAGAGTAATGGAAAAAGAAATATTAAAAAACACTTATAATGGAACTGAACAGGATAAGAATATCATCAGTCATAGAGTATTTGCCTCATAAGACTCAAAGCCCTAAGTTCAGTCCTGTCCACCACATGAGAAAATGTTTTCATTTATGAAATACTCACAAATTGCTTTAACCTGAGGTGGGTATGAACATTGTACTGAAATTTGACAAAAGGCTATTCAAATAAGAGTTCACAGTGGAAAGATGTAGATGGATTAGAAGACAATGCCAATATTTAGATGTCAATTACTATGAAATAATGTTCAGATCTAAAGAAATTTTGATAAATAGACTAGTAAATACGTCAATGGGACAGATGGTCAATATCAAGAAATAGTCCCATCCATATAGAGTGCAGAAACAAAACTTAATCTGATTGTTCAATAGTTAAGTCTAAAAATTACATTTATTTTTAAAATTATTATTGATAATTGGTTCGGTTCGGTTTATTTGAGGCAGGACCTCATGTAGTCCAGATTGACCTTGAACTTAAGGCTGTCCTTGAATTCATGATCCTTTTGACTCAGTTTGCCAATTGTTGTGATTATAGGAACAAACTACTGTACCCATTTTAACACCATTTTTAATCCCATGTTGGTGATTAATATCAAGCTAACATGGAGATTAGGAAATTCTTGCTTAACAACCATAAAATTTTTCTAGATATTATGGCCAAAGCACCATTCAAATGTATAGCATGTGTTGAATGAAGTGTTGCTACCTGCTATTTGCTTCATATATTTTCTATTTAGCATACTATTTTTACTATAAAGAATTACATACTTAATGTATATTGATGTGTCATGCAAGAACGCAAAGATGATCAAACCAAAGATGAACTCATTCTCAAAGATTTTTAGCTTGTGATATTTAAATGAAAAGGGTAGTTAATCAAGTAAACACTTTTATTTTGAATACAAAAATTTCCCAGATATCACAGATTAAAATCTTGGTCCCCATTTGATGGTGCAGTTTTGGAGGTTTGTAGAAATTTTGGGACCTAGGACAGAGATGGAGAAAGTAGATCTTAGGGGGAGGTCTTTGAAGTTCTTACCTGGTCCCAAGTCCTGTCTCTTCTACCTCTTCCTGCCACCATGACATTATGCTCTAGCACAAGAAAAGAAGAAACTACAGACTAAATCTTCCGAAAATCAATCTTTCCCCGTTAAGTCATTATCTCAACTATTTTAGCTCAAGGTACACAAAAAAAGTAATATACAAATAAAGACATGGTTAACTATTTTGTAATTGTGATATATTTTGTGCAGATTTGGTTTCCAGTATGACGGTTTATGTCCTTCCTATAAGACTAACTTTAAAGTTAATTTAGCCATTCTCTGAAAGGTAAACTTGTGCTAGGTACAGGTAATCAACTTAAATATTATTGGAGAATGATGATTGACATTTCAAGAAGTCAGAAAATCATTCTTAGGCTGAACTCTGATGACTGATAGACATAGTTAAGTATTCAGTCAAGGCATTTAAACCCTGAAATGTGGAAAAACTGTGAACTAGATGAGAGTTTTGCACATTTGAGCAACACTTTCACTGTGTCCATGTGCCTATGTGCATGGGTATGTGGTTGTGAAACTTACCAGTTTTCCAAATGGACAATTTGTCTTAAGGTAAGGCTCTAGCCAGTTCATGCAGAGCCCTGGGGCTCGGATACTGAATCTGGCTAGTGTCCCAATGAAACACCAAGCTGCCAAAAGTTATAAGAGAGGAGGCCGCATTTGACACAATTTACATTTTAAAAAGACTACACCATCTACTATGAGAAGATTGGAAGGATAGCAACCCTCAGATTTAGGTACCAGATGCTCAGGGAATGTGGTTGTAATCTACAGTTAAACATGCGAGCAGATGGGTTCCTGACCTTGCTGAATTCAATTTATCAAAGGGCATGCGTGGCCCACAGTATCTGCATGCTGTTTCAATCGCCGCTTGTAAAGGGCTTACTCATACACTTAGACAATTAATTCATCATGACTCCTGTCTGTACAGCTTATAATATGGAATCACTTATTTTGATTTGAAATCAAATGCAAATCGTGTTCTTCTAGCCAAACTCACGTTGAATAGTTGACATAGAGTAATTTGGCAATTTAAGGGTCCTGTCTAGGACAGATTTGCATCTTTTCAATAGGTGGAAATACTGGCTGAGAAGGTGACTTGTCTGTGTCTTTGTCTTCAGAAACTGTGGAAGGATGCTTAAAATAAATCCCACACTAGCTCAGAATTGAGAGTTATTTATTTAGGGGTAAACTCACAAATCAGAATCCTCTGCTTGAATGGAGAACAGAAACTAAATCCAACAACCAGAGAGGGATGCCGGAAAAGATAATGGATGCAGGCTCTGCATCAACATATATAGTACAACAGGCTACGCCCCAGTAAGCAGATAACCACAAACTATAAGACTTCCCACAGCACCTCCTGCTTTTGTTTAAATAATAGAGTTTTAAGCGTAATACAAAATTATATACAATAAGAACAAATATATATCAATAATTATTCTATCCTAACTAGTTTATGTCTGTATAATAATTAACCTGGCCAAGTCATGAGAGGAAAGTAACTACAACTATCTAGTCTTCAACCCCATCGTAGACCCAAGAAGGGAAATAATATTACTAGAGTAAGAAGGAAGTGCAGTCAAACAACAAATTTGGAACAATTGACAGTGACAACTGGCTACCTGGGCAATCAGTCAAAGTGTCATTTGCAATGTTGAAGCAACCAACTTTGGCTAAGGCCTAAATAACTGACAGACCATTTTCAAAGTCCCATGTCTAAAGAATGTGAGATTTTCAGCAATAAGGCCTTACTTACATTTTGTGGGTAGCAACCAAGAATGATGTCAATAGCTGATAATATTTTTAATCTATTACATTCCTCACCAAAAACTGGAAAGGAGGTTTCCCATGCCTGGTACAGGGATTTGTGATAAATAGTTATTATAAGTAACTATTTAGACCTAAAGATATTATCACAGTGAATAGAATAACTTTATTATATATACATATATATACATTTACACACATATATTACATATAACTTTAAATAAACATTTAATAATATAATTTAATAGGGCTTTTTCAATGTTTTTAGTATGATTTATTCCTCTTCCCTCCCTCTTTCTCCCTCTGTATCGCTCCATACCCCCCAAAAGGGGCTTCTGAGGACACTTGCCTCTAGAGCTTAATGCGTATCAGGCAAATACTGTACCACTGAGCCGTATTTCCAGCACTTACTTACTTCTAAGATAATGTCTCATTAAATAGAATGGACTACTCTTGAACTCATTTTCTAGTTTAGGGATAATGATACTTCTGCCTCTGCCTCTCAAGTAATCGGGATTACAGACCAAAGCTACTAGCCTCAGCTGACATTCTAGGCAAGGCGCTATTGAAAATTGAGATCAATTCCTTGCATCTTTTGTAAAATTTATTACATTATTAACATCCACTGTATCTTTTGTTTTGTAAGGAGTTATACTAATAAAATGACTCAATTTTATAATTACAATAAGAACCTTAATATTTCTAATTCTTTTTTAGAATTTTGATAAATACTCTCTAGGAATTTAAATTGCATTTAATTCTGGTTCATGGACATTGATTTTTTTATAAGCATTTCTTTTACTTCCCACTAGAATACATAAATTAATGTTCTATTTAAAAATAATGAGTCTTGATTAAACTATCTAAAATTTTGTTATTTTATTAACCCTTTCAAAGAAGCACCTTCTGAAATTGTTGAAACTTCATTTGTTCCAGCTATGATTATTAAAAATTGCCTCAATTATTTTCTTTTGACTTACTTTATTGCTTCTAAACATTCTTTAGCTCAATACTTTGAACATTAATTGAAGGTTTTACCTTGTTTCCAATACAAATATTCAAGGTGACAAAACTTCCTGGGTATGCCTGTCATTCAGTTCAAAGCCTTTTTTAAAAAAATTAAGTTCCCTACTTTGATTATCATTTAAAGTATCATATACTCATTAAATTCAAACTTCCACATGCATATTTTCTATTCTACGAAGTTTACTAATTTCCTTATAGGTAGAACATTCTTTCTTTGAAATTCACTCTATTCTGGAGAACAATTTCTATGTAAATGGAAACTCTATTACAGATGAGAAGGTTCAGCAGGTGAAGTCCCTCATCACCAAGCTTGACCTCCTGATTTCAACTCCTGGAATCTACAGGTTGGAAGGAAAGAATCCAGTCCTACAACCTCCATGCATAACATAAATGCACACACTACATAAGTAAATAAGTAAATTTAAATAAACAGAATGAAGGACTGACTGAAGTTTGGAAAGTTTTCATCTAGAAATGAATTTGGAGTCTGGTAGGAACTTTCTCTTATGAGGTTTTCATCCAGCTACTGAAGTTGCACTCAGTAGCAGAATGGATAAGGTAAAGTAAACTACTCTAAAGATATTAATCAGTTGTTTCCCATAATGACCTTGCAGTTTGCTTCATGAGCTTATCAATGGTGTAGGCAGTAGAACAAATGGAGGTCATACATGGGAACTAAGACACAAATGGCCATCACTGAAGCTGACTTTTTATTCCAGTTTCTGCCTGGTGTACTAGCAACAATATCTTGCCCCAAGCCCTCCATATGGCTATATAATTGAGTAACAAATCTTCTCGTGGCAGCTAGAGCACTTCCTAATAGATAGAGATTTGTTCTTACTGAAGCAAACACATATTCTCTCTATAGTTCTGATTTTATTTCCCTCCACACTTCAAAGAGCAGTAATAACTGTACTCATACCTTCTGAAATGTCTTATTTAGCACTGTACTGACCTGCCAAATATTTCTTCTTATCTAGAAATTTATATTCCTGAGAAAATACTAAGGCCAGGAGGTTTATGGTCACAAAATTCATGGTCTTTAGTAAGTATCTCATCACTTTAAAACTACCTGAATTATAAACCAGGAGAAAAAAAAACATTGCAAACAGTTCAGCATCTGCTGAGAGGAAGACCGTGAGGTAGTTTTGAACAGTCTTTCAAGAAGTTGTGTGTATACTACAGCAACAATTAATATGTTATGGTTTTTCCTTCCCAAAGAACAGGACATATGGATCTAGAAATTTCAGGTGACCTCAGAATTTATGGTCTTTCTGACTAGAACATGCGTGCGTGCACACGCACACACATGCACTTGCACACTCATGTACACATGCATGCATGCACATGCACACAGGCACACATACACAAAACAACAATGACAAAAACCATTGTGTCAAATTTATGGAACAAAGTCTTTTTTACTCAAATTGGCTAGTATATCTTATATTTTATTTTTAAGAATTCTGAGGCTACAAGTGCTGGTGATACCAGTATTGGTTAAATATATATATATATATATATATATATATATATATATATATATACACCTCACCAACAAACGATATCACAAATTTGCATATTACATGCATGTTAATTATTTATAACAACATACCCAGTGTTTTGAAATGCTTTAATAATATTCAAGGGTTTGCTTGTAAAGTTTAAGGGTCTAGAAAATATTTCTTGTTTAAAGTTTCAAGTTTTATTCAGGTGAACCATAACTAACTTCCTGGATACTGAATATCCTGGTCTGGGGGCCAGTAGACACTTCAAATGAGCATATTTGTAAGAAGATCATGCAGTTCTATGTATTTGAATCAAGGAACTCAGAAAACAAGGTTAGATGGAAGAAGGAAATTTGAAAGAGTAGTGGAAAACGTGTGAGAGAGGCAAAAAGTGAATTTATGACACCAGGGGATATTTATTAAAATACTTTCAAGAGGAATTTGTCATCAACCTTTTTCTCCTTCCTCCAGAGTTTTAACCTCCCCTAACAAAATCTATAAAACTCACTAATGGTTAACTTAGGCTTTTCTTCTCTCATCTAAGGAACCATTGCCTAAATTACGGTTAATTTTTCTAAGATCTTTATGGTTTTGAACACACACACACACACACACACATCTTAGGCTATAATCCTATTTGAGTTATTGTTTATTTATGATATCAGTAGGGATTCAGTTTCATTATATTCATGTTTCATCAAATTTGTCTGACACCTAGTTCAACTCATTAATTAGTTCTAAAGTTTACAATGAATTATTTATGATTTCACATACAATTAAATGCAATCAACCTGTTGTGCTAAGAGGCCCGGTACGGCTTCTTTTGTCTAAGCATTGCATTTTGTTTTTATATATTCTTTAACTGTTCTGGGTGTTAAATATAAATGTAAAGAACAGACACTCTGGTGTATGTCGTGTTCTTCTTAATTCCAACATCCCCTCCAAACTGAAACTCTCAGGTGGCACATGGGGTAAACAACAGGTTACATGTCTGGGAATAATAGAAGTTTAGGAGGTTTTTGAACCCCTACCAAAAGCATAAAAAGAAGCATACATTTTCAGGGAATGGATACCCTGGCAGCCGAACTGCAGAAAAGAATTGTTTGGAAGTTGGAGCTTCCTGCAACCTATGAACAGTACCAGAGAGTTGTCATCTGGGCTGGCGTAGACTTTCTGGTGACGCAGCCACTTTGAGTTAATCCTGCTGTTTGTAAGCACTCTTCACCCATGTACCTGTTAGTAACCCCCAAAATCTCATTGGTTCACCAGACTGGATATTATTGCAGTTGCTACTTGACTTGTCCTGGGTTCTCATTCTAGTGTTAACAGAAATATGTGTTGTGTTTTCTCGGGAAGTCTGTCATACAGTGTGCTGTTTACTTGTCCTAAGAGTGTGTGTGTGTGTGTGTGTGTGTGTGTGTGTGTGTGTGCTTATGTGTGTGTGCATGTATACATGTGTGTGTTGGTTAGTTTTTGTCAACTTGTCATAAGCTAGAGTCATCTTGGCAGAGGGAAACCTCAATGGAGAAAAATGCCTCCACCAGACTTCATGTAGACAAGACATTTTTTAAAATAAGGAATAATGTGAAAGGGCCCATCCTACTGTGGATGGTAATATACCTGAGCAAGTGGTTGTGGATTGCATAAGGGCAAGCCATGGAGAGAAGCAGTCCTCCATAGTCTCTAAATCAGTCCTGCCTCCAGGTTCTTGACTTTCTGCCTCGACTCCCTTCAGTGATTAACTGTGAATTAGGATGTGTAAGCCAAGTAAAGTCCTTCCCTCCCAAGTTGCTTTTGGTCATAGTGTTAATAACAGACCCAGAAACCTAACTAGAGAAGGGTATGTGTACCCATTTGTTGTTTCTTATTATCATCGAGAGCATTCGGTCATTATCTATATCATGTTCCCACAGATTTGTCAGAGATGCTCTTTGTCAGTTTGAAGAAATACCTTTATATAGCTGTACCTAAATTATTCCAGTTCATGAATGTTTTTGTGTGATCTACACCATTACATGGTGATGATGTTGTTGACTTTTAGATATTAAAACCAAGTTTTTATTCCTGTGGCTCATCACATTTGGTCATAGTATGGAATCCTTTTGATAACTTGCTGGAATTAGTTTTGTCTTTTGATTTAAGCCATGATTCTTACTCAGAATGAATGATATGCCATGCTGGATTGTAAAAATGAGATTATGCTTGAAGTCTTACATCCTTTTTTCCCTACGCAACCACGGATAGTATTGAAGATATAAATTATTACAGATCCGTAAGTGAAACATAAACAGATATCCACGCAGGAGGAAACAAGACTCACTGTGAGACTATAATGAGAAAGAATCTGAGGATGAATTGCAATGTGCTTTATTCTATGATTTTTTTTTTTTAGTCACTGACTAGAAAAAAAGGGAAGACAGGTAATTAATTCTGTAAAGGTGATTATTGAAAAACTGTAAGAAAAAATATCCACCAGGAAGACTATTTTTGAGAAGTCTGAGTTGAGGCTGGGGATTTGAAAAAGATGTTTCTAATCTACATTATAAATTTTAAAAGTTACTATACTCATAGTGCTTTGTGAAGAAGATATTGAAGGAAGAATGTAATAGCTTTCTGGAACATATTCCAGGAAATCAAACCAATAATAGGATGGAGTAGTGGTATCTCAGCATGGCTTGGTGGAGGATAAATCTGTCAAACAAACTGGACTGCAGATGGAAATGGACTTCTGTGTTCTGTTGGTCTTATTGTAATTATTAATTGTTATAGCTCAAAGACTTCAAATTTTGTTCTATGGACTACTGAGAATTCCTTACAAAAATACTTGGGACAAATTATTTAGATGGTAGAAGCTTAGAGCACATAGAATAATCCTAGAGGATAAGCCAGAAAGGTGGCTCATTCAATATTTGATTAATACTGTATGGCATCAGTATACGCCAACAAGTTTGCACATGCGTTTAGAGTGTGCAGTAATGTAATGGAGAGGGAAAGCATCCCTCCACTCCATCTGAAGAAAAAATTACTCTGACTTTAATCTAATATTTTCTAAAGCACACATGTGCCGTTAAGATAATAGAGTTTTTATTCTTCTGCCTTTACAATATTATGGTGTTACGTTTTAATGTTAAAAAACAGTTAAGATATTTATTGTTGTAGAAGTTGTCCTTTTTTTAAAAAAGAATCTATTATGCTATAAATTTTAACGAGTAAGTAGGGTTTTTGTCAGAATTTCTGGCTTCTAATCTTTTGTTTTACATATCACAACACCATGATGTAACTCTAATTTCTACAAATGAGCAATGGAGAATTAATTTTAAAAAACACATTCAGTCGCACATATGTTTGGAATAAAGTTGTTGGAAACGCTCTAATTAGAGCAGCTTCTCGGTCATTAACGAAAATGCGTCCAAGGGCAAGACTCTAACCACCCAGCTCCAGGAGAAACTGAAAGCAGAGAGGGCTAGACGTCTAGAAACCTCACTCCTCTGTGCCTTTCATCCCAGTTTTATCTGGCCTATTATCTCCAAGACGCTTGTCATTACAAATCGGAAAGCTGCGAAGCTCTGAACATCAAGTGCGAACACTTCCACTTGGTAAAGTGACAACGATTTCAACCTGTGGGACATATGGACGCCTTTTAGCCTCTGAATGTGCAATTAATTTGAAAAGAATATGATTTCTAATAATTTAATAGCAATGGTCTTAGTAAAAGGTAAGGAGTTAAATTCCCAGGATTTATAGAATGCTGACTCTCTTCTCAAAATGGGAAAAACACACACACACAGAGCATAACACTAACCATGGTCACATTTTTGCTTTGGAAATTCTTTAAACTTCCTATGCATCTGTTCACTTGGGGACTACACAGTCTGCATTTGCTGATTCTTAGTGTATTATTTTGTACACTTCACTTTTTCTCCCTTGGATCCACTGCAGGGTATTCCTTCCACACCTTGGTTCTACCTATCTTAGTCCCTTCCACACTCTAAGTTTTAGCTTTTATGTGTTCTGACTGACGTTGTTCCAGCCTCTCCTGGAGATAATCTATCCCTTCATGTTCCCATGGTAATTATTAGTTTTCTCCATTATGCCATTGCAAAGCAGTTGTTAATATCCTTGCCTGGTTTGTGCACTCTATGAACTCCCCGGAGGCCAGTTCGCTTTCAGCGACACATTTGGCCTCTTTCTTTGCTTCACATGGTTCTTGGTCATGGTATAGTGCTGTCGGGATGAATTGCCTTCGCTGCCTCACCTCATGACGCATATAGCCAGCGAGTGACTCACAGGGTGAGTAAGGAGAGCCCGCTGCCCTCCCCTTTTAATGGTGCCCCGGGGAAGCATCTGGAGATAGACTTTTTACAGAAAAGTTCCTTATGCATCAAAAGATAGAAAAAGGGAAAAGAGAAATCCCAAAGCTAAAGATTTTGACCTAGAAAAAAAAATTGCAAGGACACAGAAAACATATGAAAAGAAGCAAGTGTGATGGAATCAGCATGCCTCTTTAGAGATTCCAGGACACTTAGGGCGACATAGTGAGACCCTGTCTCAAGAATAAAGGGGAAAATTAAACTGTGCCTCAGAACATGCCCGTTACAAGGTCGGTTGGTGGCAGAACCTGCCGGAGGTCAATGTTACTCTGCTGTTGTGGAGCACTGGGAGACGAGGCAACCAAAAATGCACTGCAGTCATGGAGAGATGTTCATGGGTACCATGCTAAATGATAGAACCATATGAAGTGTTAGAGGGCTTGCCTACTGTATTGAGGCCCTTTGGTCTAAGGTAAGGGAGCGTGGCTTCAGTTTCTGGCCTACAAAGTGGAGATGGTATCTCTCTGAATGTCTGTCATGTCAGAATTTAAAACAAGTTTTTAAAATAATTATAAGTAAAAGACAATTAAAAAAACAATCTTTCAATCAAGTGAGCGCCATATGGAAAGCTCTGAAGTGGAACATAATTCTAAAAATTAATCCAATATTGTTTCTTCTTTTTCCATTTCTGTGTGTGTGTGTGTGAATACTCATTCATAGATGTGCTCACACATGTGGAAACATGCATATGCACTATGTGCATCTATGTGGAGACTCCAGGTTGATAGATATCATCCTAGATTCTTTCTCTGCCTTATTTATTGAGAAGGGGTCTCTCAATTAATCCAGAACCCATCGATGTGGCTATTCTTATTAGTTTGCTCCAGGAATCACCCTGCACACTGCTGTGTACCCCTCCATTCATTTGGATATTGGTGTCCCAAATCAGGTCTTCAGGCTACAATGGTAAGTGCTTTAACCTCTGAAATATCTCTCTGTCTCCCAATAAATACTAAACCTTTGGATCACAATATATTAGATAAGTAATGTAGATATTTATTATTATTCTCAAAATCAGTTTCTTAATTCTTGTATCTTTTTTTGACAGTTTCTTATTTATTTGTTCTCATTGAATAACTTCTTAAATTTTATCAGTTTTGATGGGGCTCTTTTAATGATTTTATTGGATAAGCAGAGCATTTTTTCCCCTGTAGAACCTAAAAATCGCAAAACTCCTCTTTATTTTCTCCCTAGCAGTTGGGTACCAGTACATTGCATAAGCGTTGCAAGTGGACAAAACTGAGCAAAATATGAATGTTTGGGGGAAAACAGATCAAAGAAACTCTGACTCACGGGAAATAATAACAGGACTAATTGCCAAAGAACTAACTGTAATTGCAGGAGCCATGTGCTCTGGCTGACTGTAAGGGGCAGTGCAGCTAATATTGTTTTGTGGGAGTCTGGAATTTTTCTTACACTATTTAACTCTTAACTTTGAGTTTGTTGTCATTGTTCCCATCAATTCACTCACTGTGAGACACTTAATAGACAGGGTGAAATGGCTCACACCTTTAATTATAGCACTTAGGAGGCCAAGGCAGGAGAATAAATAGTCAGTATCAGTCTGGGATAAGCTGTCACAAACAAACAACCTGATACCTAACTATCTTAGCATCTTGGAAACTACCAGTGCAATATTAATTTAGCAGATCTCAGAAATTAGATAGTATGAATACCTGGAATTCTATCATAATAAAAACAAACTAATTTTTCCCTCTCCATATTGCCTAAAACCACCATCCTACTCTTTCATATCTAAATTTTTTATTTTAGGAGATTCATATAAATGGAATCATATAGTATTTGTCTTTGCCTGACTAGTTCATTTTATCACATGTATCTATATTCATCCAAGTTACCATATATGTATGAAAGTATATTAATGTTAATTTGTATGTATATATTGTATTACTTTTACCTGCTCATGTCAGTCTTATCTAATATCAATAATGCTGCAATGGTGGGGACTGGGTATCTTTTTGAGAGTCTGATGCCAATACTAGAGAAGTACAACAAAAATTGGGATTCCCGTGTCACATGATAGCTGATTTTCACTTGGGAAAGCTATACAGTTTCCATAGCAGCTGTACCAGATTTCACCACTGACAACTATACACAAGAACTTAAGTTTCTCCACATACTTACCAATACCAAATATCCTGATTTGGCTAATAGCCATTTTAACAGATGTGAACTGACATCCCATGATGTTTACGGTTTGCCTCTTCCTGATAAGTAATGATTCTGAACATCTTTTCTTGCATTGGTTGACAATTTTGTGTCTTTGTTGAGTAAATACTTATTTGAATCTCTACTCATTTTTAGATTTGTTTTACTTCATGGTCTGCCTGTTTTGACTGAATTCATATCTATCTTTAGCATGTGCATGCATGATGTCTACAGAAATCAGAAGAGGATGTCTGATTTCATGGAACTAGAGTTATAGATGGTGCTCAGAATCAAACTCAGATCTACAAGAGCAATAATTTTTCCTGTTGTAATAAGAGCGGCAGGGCTGCGTCCCCGGCACCCGGCCGCCCGCATGGCTTATGCCCCAAAATAATTACACGGAAACTGTATTCTTTTAAACACTGCCTGGCCCATTAGTTCCAGCCTCTTATTGGCTAGCTCTTACATATTGATCTAACCCATTTCTAATATTCTGTGTAGCACCACGAGCTGGCTTACCAGAAAAGATCTTAACCTGTGTCAGTCTGGAGTGGGAGAATCATGGCGACTCCCTGACTCGGCTTTTTTCTCCCAGCATTCTGTTCTGTTTACTCCACCCACCTAAGGGTTGGCCTATCAAATGGGCCTAGGCAGTTTCTTTATTAATTAACCAATGAAAGCAACAGATTAATACAAGACCCACCTCCATCATTTTCCTAACCACACTATCATGTCTCTAGATCCTCAACGCTTACTGTGAAAATATACAAAATATTTCAAGTGTATATCTGGCACTAGTACACAAATTTTACATATGGAGACATGCTCACTCTTAATTTATCACTTTTTGCTTACAATACTTTTCTCTAAATTTTAAATTCTTTGAAAACTTTGTACAATGCATTACAGTGACATTCACCATCAACTCCTTCCCACAACTCCTCTTTGATCTACTCCCCACATCCCTCCTTTGCCTGTAACAACACTCTGAGTCTAGTTAGTGTTACCCATGTACTATAGGCTATAGTCTATCTGCCGGGAGACACACCTTTAAAGATAACTGCGCCCTGGAAATGATCAATTGTTCTGCCCCATTTCCTCAGTTAACAGTATTGGTTGTGAACTTTTTCACCTCTATTCTACTGTTTCGATTGGTGTGATCTTAGTGCCATGGTGTGGTCACCCATTCACTTGCAAACTTCATGATTTCAGCTTTCTTCACAGATAAATAAAATTACATTGTTTCTAGGTAGTACATGTCCACTATACATGATCCGCCGGTGTGCATCAAGCCTATCTCCATAGCCAAGCTGTTTTGAATAACACAGAATGACAAGACATGAACATGTGTCTCTGTAGTAAGAAACAGAGTCCTTTGGATATATGCCCAGGAATGTACAGCCAAGTTATTGAGGAACATTGATTTACATAGTGATTGCACCAATTTGCAGCCCCCCCCCCCACTATCAGCGCATGAGGGATGCCAACTTCCCACATTTTCACCAGAATTTCTTGTTCTTTTACCATAAATCTTAGCCATTCTGATAGCTTAATTTGTATTTCCCTAATGACTAAGATTATGAACATTTTTATGAATATTATTCATTTGCATTTCTTCTGAAAATTCTTTTCAGATCCATACTCCGTATTTTGAGTTGTTTATTGCTATTACATTCTTGGGGTGTTTAGTTATTTCAGTTATTTATATAACCTAAACACCAATCCTTTGTCAGATAAGTAGGAGTTAGAGACATTTTTCATATTCTGTAGGCTGTCTCTTCAGTTAGTAGTTTGCTTTGCAGTACAGAACTTTTGAATCTATCAGTGCAAAAAATCTGGATGAAATGCTTACAAATGAAACTCAATAACTTATTTAAAAGGTCATTCACCATGATCATGTTACTTCACTCCATAGATTCAGGGATGGTTCAACTTATGTAAGTCAATAAATAAAATGCAACTTGTAAATAGATTCAATGACAAAAATTACATGATCCTTTCTATTGATTCCAAAATGCCTGCAACAAAATCCAACATCCCTTCATGATAAAACCTGGAAATCCTAGGGTTGGGGAAAAGTATTGCAACATCATAAAAGGCATGTGTGACCAAACAATAGTTACCTTCATGTTAAATGGAGAAAACTTGAAGCATTTCCACTAAGATACTCCCTACTCCTTTCAATACAGTGTTTGAAGTCCTAGCTACATCTGTAAGCCAAGAGAAGGAATTAAAAACAATAAGGTAAGGAATGAACACATCTAAGTATATCTATTTGCAGACATGAGAGATCCAGAAGACTTCATCAGAAAACTAATAGAACTTATAAAAAATTTCAGTGAAGCAGTAGGTTATAAAATATAGACAACCAAATTAGTACCCTTCCAGCACAATACTTAACAGAAATTTAAAAAAAAAAAACTTATATGAAAGTGAAACAGACTCAGATAACCAAAACAATGCTCAACAATAAAAACATTGTTGGAAGCATCATTATTCCTGTTTTAAAATACAACTAAAAATCAGTGGTAGTAAATGCAGCAAGGTACTGTCATGAAAACAGACATATTGATCAAGAACGGAACTGAGGACCCTCATAAGCCCATGACCTTCCATCCACCTGATTTGGACAAAGATGCCAAAAACGTACATTGGAGAAAATACAGCATCTTTAACAAAAGGTATGAGAACTGGATATCTCATGGAAAAAGGTGAAACTTGATCTTCTTGCTTCACTTGCTCATGAATCAATTCCAAATGGATTAAAGAACTCAATGTCTAACTGAAAAATCTGAATATTTGAGAAGGAAGAATAAAGGTTATACCTCCTGATATAGGCTCAAGTAAGGACTTTCTGAATAAGAGCAGTTGCCCAAGGGAAAAAACAATGATCAACAAATGAGAATATAGGAAACATTCATTTTCTCATATAATAAATGAATAAATTCAAGATACCTCGGTGAATGTAGCTTTAGTGATGTAAGTCGTTGTGCAAGGTACATAGGAATGGTGAAGAGACATTTTCTTCAAGGCATTATCTTCCATTCTACAATGAAGACATCATCCCTCTTCACTAACTAGCAGGTCCTACTAATATTCACTCATCAAACTTACGCATCACACTTTCCTCTATAACAGATCTGGCTCACCCAACAGCTGTTCTCTGTGCCCACTGTTTTATGTCAAATGGCACTTTACTCCTTCTTACATATTCAGCACATTTACCACCCAGCCTTATTGCCCAAAATATTTCCCTTGACATTGCCTTCCACAGAGCTGCATGCTTGGAGCCTTTTCCTTCACTTATTTTCCTTGTCTATTCTAATACTACAGAGAGGGCTGGCCAAGTAGACTAATCTGATGAAGCAATGTCAGCTAAAATGTTCTTCAAGATAGCATTTGCATTTTTATTTGGGCTTTGAAGTCTCTAAACAATTAATATACTAGCATTAAACACATCAACAGAAGGTTTTAGGGAGATATACTTGGACAAGAGCACACATACGCTTTGCATGTTTCAAACCCTTACCCACAAATGACTGTTCATTCCAGCAAAACATAACACTGTCTCTAAGACCATTAAGATGCTAAAACCTGCTTTTTCCTTAAAGTTTTTGCAATCATCAATTGTCATCCTGGCAATACCTAATGTGTCCCACCTTTCAAAAACAATTATTCCCTTCTAATTATTTTTTCACCAAGTTCTTCTTAGACATGACTATATTCATAGTATCATTCCATGCAGTATAACTTAGTCAATATCCCTATACCTTCAGAGCTTTTGTATTTATATTCGTAAGTTCTAACCGATATATCAAGTTGCCACAGACTGCGTGGCTTGTAAAAAAGAGAAATATATTTTTTTACAATCTGGCAGATAGATGCTCTAGAACTACATGCCGCCATGTTTAGGTTCTTGTGAGTATTTCTTTCCATGTTGTAAGCTGTAGAATTATTGCTTTATCTTAGTAGCACAGACAGGAAACAGAAGCTATTTTGTTTAGATGCTTATTAGGACACTAATACCATACCTACAGCTTCTGTTTTATGACCTAATAAGCTCCTACATATTTTTGAAATGTAGATGGGAGCTCAACAGTGAAATGCTAAAGACTCACACGATCAATCGATAACACTATTTTATTTGCAGACATCAGTGAACAGACACTTATGATACTATGTACAAACCAAGGTTGAATTTGGTTAAATGTCCAAATGAAACTTTAAGTATAATGTATCTTATTGTAATTCCAAAAAGTTAAGATAAACAGGTGTTAGCATGGTTAAGAAAGATTGTACTGAGTATCTGAAAACTGGGTCAACCTCTAAAGGAAGGGGGAACATTTAAATATGGAAAAAGAATGAAAATGAGCACCTCAACTGGAAATAAGCAACAGAGACCTAGAACAGAGATCAAAAATAGCTGCAGCAGAGAGAAAAGTGACCCAATGGTTGAAGAAGTATTCTAGCTGAAGAGTGAATACCTTGACTCCTAAGATATAGCCCAGGCTTAGTTGAAGGGCTGTATGTACATACATTATGTACAGAAATTTCATGATACCCTTCATATGAACCTACAGAATACATAGACATAATCTAAAATATATGAACAAATCATTTTACTCTAAATTGTTTTAGTCTATTTCCCTTAACAACATTCTGTTTCTATTTCTCCAATAAACCTTTATTCTAATATACTTACACATTTGATATACTAAGATGTTATTATAATATACATTATTCTGTATTTTATATTGTTTTCCTCTTATACTGTAATTTGTAATAAATTCATGATTAAAAATGAATTTATACTAAAATTTTTCTATGCATAATGGTTTACTGTAAACTTCCAAATGAATTATGATAGCTACTAGAGTGATTATTTGAGGTAACAAATTCCTCAGAATAGCATAACTCATTATAAATAAGAATTCAAAACATGGAAAAAAATTATTGCTAATGTATCTGTCAGTGAAATTAAATGGAGGAAGGGTTCTGATTAAAGAAGACTCTTGACCAAAGATGTTTGGTTTGGTTTGGCAACTGGAGGATTTATAGCATGGAGGAACAGAAATATCTCTCCACAAAAGGATCTCTTCAGAGTGTAGGTGTGGAAATTTAGGACATGGACTCATTGCTCCTTAGTCACATACACTCATAGATGCTTCAAGTGAGTGTACTCAAGTTGAGCTTCAGTTAAAGAGCATTTCAAGTGAAAAATGGCACAGATCAACTGATCAAATCTTTTCTTCTTTTTCTCTTCATCCTAAATAAGTCAGGAAAAGATTAAAACATTTTTTTTCGATCTTTCTTAAATTCTATTTTAAATATTTTGTGTGTCTGCCTTTCTGTCTGTCTGTCTGTCTGTCTGTGGGTATGTGTACGAGTAAAGTTGCCTTAGAAGGCCTGAATGGCACATCAGGCTCCCTGGGCATGGTATTACATGTAGTTGTGAGTCACCTGGCGTCAATGGCAGGTAATAAAATCAGCTCTTCTGTAAGAGCAATACAAGTGCTTAACTTCTGAGCTAGCTAATCAACGAATCTTTTTGTTCATTGAATTATCTGCTTTACAAGTTATAAACTCAATTTATAAGATCCTATGTAGAACCATTTCTACTCTAGGAAAATGAGTATAGGGGGATTGTACATTTTTTTTTAATAACTTAAGTTCCTTTCTCTCCTTGAGTAGTACCATGACACTACTATAAGAATTCTGTAGACAAATTTATCATGTGTTAGGTAATAATAAGGACAATACAAAGAAAATGATCTGGCTGTTTACAGGCGAATTCTGTTATAGTAGTGCACTTAGAGAATAGGGAGAGAAGCAGAAGTAGGAAGAACAGGAAAGGGGTCGTCTTGACTGACTGCAGACAAGAATGAGAAAAGCATGTTATATCCCTCTTAATGGTGGGCAACAGTATTGAACCTCAGTTAAACTCACAGAAATGGTAAGTGCTTGATTGCCACTGATGTCAAAGAATTATGTTAAGGCTCAGAAGTTCGGGGATACCAAATTGTGGGTATAGCTGTCTAGGTTAACACCCGTTGTCAAAATTAATATGTGAATAATTTGACACAAGCAACTTTAATTTGTCTACACTGGACCACATCAAAGACTGTAACGATAGAGACTCATTGTACATTAAAGAGGTCATTGCTTTTAGATGTCAGAGCTAATGTGTTAGCTTCATGTTAGAGCTAATGTGTTCATATGAGTAAAATAGAAAAAAAAAATCAAAGAATCAGAAATTAAAGAGTTGAGTAAAGTATGAATCATATCCTCTTCTTGTAGAATTTTGTGGTTATATTGGATTTACACAACTTAGTTATTGGAAGCAGCCTCCAGAAGTTTGTATAATTGTTTTTGTGTAGAACCAAAAAGGACAAACAGTTTCAAAGGGAGGAAATTGCTACATCTTCAGAGTTAAAGTTTGACATTTACTTAAACTTGAGTTCCAAATGTCAAATTCAACACAAAACAAAGTTTAGTTCTAATTATGACCTCTAATATTTGAGAGACTCAGCCCCTACTCTGACCACTAGGACAGAGTATTTAATAAATACATGGACTAATGAATTAATTATTTATTCATAATCACCCTCACCAAAAAGAAAAAGTAAGTAAGATTAAATTTGATATAAGAATCAAGATGTGAACTGCTGAGTTTTGCTGGGAAAAATCCTGCTACTGTTAGAATAATTTTAGGAAATAGGCTTATTAAATCTCTGAGAGCAGTAATTTGAAACTTTGCTTTGTATATTTTCATCCTTCTTCTGCTGTGTCATCACAAAATTTGTAATCTAAATCTCTTGCAAATTTTTCCCAACAAAGGCACTACTTCCATTTTTATACGGCAAAGTCTTATTTTGTAAGAGAAACTGAAACCAAAGAACCGGGATTTAAATTCATTGAATGAGTATTTAATTATATGAAAACTAGTATGAACAATACAGAGATAAAATTATAGATTAAATAGAACTGTATCTTTCAGGTATTGTAAACTAAGATTCTCTGGAACAAAAATTCTAAAACGAGATTAGCTTTGAAAGAGTTTTAGTGTGAATATATATGCTAAGTTAAGGGAGAGAATGGAGCTGGAGCGGACCTAGATAGAAGTGGGAGGACCTTGGTCTTCATGTAGAGCAGGGAATTTGGACTGCTCTTCAGTATCGAGAGGGAGGGGGAGTGGACTAGGGGGAGGAGAAGTGGAGTGGGGATAGGGGGAGGGGAGCGGGGGGGGGGCAATATGTGGGAGGAGGGGGAGGGAAATGGGAAACAGGGAGCAGTTGGAAATTTTAAGTAAAAAAGAATAAAAAAAAAAAAAAAAAAGAACACTGGCTGCTCTTACAAAAGGACCTGGGTTTATTTCCCAGCACCCACATGGCAGCTTACAACTGTTGGTAAATTCAGTTCTAGGGGACATTTTTGGTTGCCTAGACCTTCTCTGAGGGGACCTCTCACACAGATATTCATGCAGGCAAAATGCTAATGTATATAAAATAAAAGTAAACTATTAAAAAATATAAAGGAGGTATCACTGAAAATGGCAGGAAAAATGGGTTCATATGCACGAAATGGTAGAAAAAGAGGATGAGCTGTGTAAGAGAGCTGTATTCTGTAGTTTTAAGACACTTTGACTGGTCATGAGAGAGAGGAACCTGGGATATGAATAACACATATTTTATTAATGTTTGTGCCTGCCCACCAAATTATATATGTTAAAAATCTAATTCTCAAAGTAAGGTTTGGGTGTCTTGAATAAGCTGAGGGGGTGAGGTTTTCATGAACAAAATCAGTGTCTTTACAGAGAGCCAATTAAAGTAGAGTTTACTCCCAACTTCTTCCATGTTACTCAGAACAAGGACCACTGACTGTGAGTGAGAAGGTAGGCTCTCTCCAGAAACAGAATCTGATAGTGTCGTGCCTTGGCCTCCTCCTCTTTGCAAAGAACTGTGAAGAATATATTTCTAATGGTGATAAGTTATTCAGATGATATTGTTTAATTTAAACAGGCAAATGAAACTAAGATATTTTCCCACCGTAGTCACTAAGAAGTCCATGCGAGGAACTTTAGCAGGCAGAATATCTCTAGGATCTTAGAAGGAATAACAAGTCCATCTCTCCCCTGCAGTTACCTGAAGTTAGCAATAGTTGTGGTTTCCATGAAGACACGTGAGGATTGAAATGTTGGTATATTAAATGTTTCTCCTGACAATTTTCACCATCCCAAAGAACTTTTGCTTTTAAATTCATGTTGCAGTGCAAATCTCAGCCTAGGGTACTACTGTTTATATTTGTTCACCTTTTAGGGAAAATGAATAAACATAAGCTTTAATAGACCACTAAGACAAATACTTAACAAACTGAAGCTTACAACAAAAATTTTATTTCATATAATAACCAAGGAGTAGATAAACAACCCTCCAGCTATTGAACTAGTTTAATATGAATATATTTTAAAGTTGGCTAAATTGTTTTTCTGTTTGTTATTTTATTTCTTATGATTCAATGATTGCTTAATTATTGTCTCTCTCCTAATTACCAGGAAGAGCTGAGATGTTTGTCATATATATGCATATGTATATATGTAGATGTGTGTATATACTATATAGCAATCTCTATCTTTCTAAATCTCCCTCCCTCTCTCTCTCTCTTTGTGTGGAGGCTGTGCCCCCCCCCAGACCCTGAAATTCCTGTGACCCTCTGCCTGCCAGAGTAAACAACTTGTTTTCCTATGCTTGCAGCTGCTCTGAGCAAACAACTTGTTTTGCAGCTGCTCTGAGCAGAGACCCTCAGGAGTTCCTGATGGCAGGGGAGTGGTTTCTGGTGAACTTGCACCTAGGAGTTAGGGCATGGCTATTAGTCAAGGAAAGCCTATATAAGCTGCCCAGAAACACAATAAAGAGGGCATTCTTGGAGTCACCCGTGTCTGTGTGTGTGTGTTTCAATCTCCAGTCCCTTGCTCAACTGGCGAACCATATCTTAGGGTGTAGAGCAGGCGTTGTGCTATATAACAAGTGGAATTTCCATAAATATTTCCTGAAACAATAATAAAGAAAGAAGCTAATGACATTATATTCTATTCTAAATAACTGAAAATGAAAAATAAATCCATGAGCAACAACTTGTATGTTTTCGTACTCCAAAACAGTACAAAAAAGATAAAAAAACAAATCTAATACTAATCCACATAAAGCCTAGATTCCATATTTACAGTAATAAATTCCTGAATCTAGCTCAAATATTTGTAGGACTTCCCATTATTTTGAATATTTGAAGTACCATTTAAAGTGCTTAACACCTGACCATCAAAAGCAGAACATTAGTAGTAAGTATAGCAAATGTAAATAGTTAAATTAATTTATAATCCATGATTTAAATATACACTTTCTAAGCACATGACATCATATATTTGCAAACATAGCATAGGTTACAGTTTAATAATCTGGAAATATACATCTAAAAATCTAGGTTACACATCAATTATTAAATGTTTGAAATATGTAGAAGAAACTGTTGAGCATGCTGGGAGAAAATTTCCACTTCAGAAAATCAGAAACCAAAATGATGATGTTTGGTGGACTGTAAGAGTCCCATTTTGCAGAAAGAAGGTCATTCCTCATCCTGAATAGAAAGTGAATTGAAACTGCACTTTTGATCATATGGGTTATACAAGTATTTCCCTAAGTTAATGCGCTATCTTTTCTTCTGTCATTGCTCACATTTTTTGTTACCAGAGTCTAGACAAATAACTGGATAAAAATAGTTAGCAAAATTGTCTTAAAAGATTTAAACACACACACATAATAGATAGATAGATAGATAGATAGATAGATAGATAGATGATAGATAGATAGATAGATAGATAGATAGATAGATAGATAGATAGAACACACAGCAACAACAACAATGTAAGAAACAGGTCTGGGAATTGAGAAAGAGCACAGTGGAAGTACATGAAAAGTACTGAAGGAAGAAAAGGGGATGCATAAAATAATTTAATTATATTTTAACATTAAAAAATACAAATAAAGTTAGAGATATCTGAGACCATGAATAAATTTAAAAGGGAAGTAATATTTTTGCATAGTATTATTTGTTTGTCATTGAGAGAATCTTCTCAAATCTAAGGTAGTAAATGAAATGAATATTTTCTTCTAAATTTATTTTGAAATGTTTTACATTAAATATAAGACTGAAGTAGTATAGGATATCAAATATCTTATGTAATAACAAGAATATAAAGTGATTTGATTACAATAAATATTAAAAATTAGCAATTCTAGAAACAGTATGCATATCTTCTCTACTTGAGGAAAAATAAGGGTGATATTTCAATTTTATAATGTGGGACTTTTAAAAACTCCTATACAATCATAAAAGAAAATGTGTGTGCTTCAAATTCATATAAAATGAGTTCACAGCAGACTACTTTTTATTAAAAAACTTTAATCAAATGGCACCTGAATGTGATTTTTTTAAAAAATCAAATGAAGTAACTTAGTGATATCACCATCTTTAAATGTGTTCTTCTACAGTCTACAGAGAAACTCAGTTTTCAGTTGCTCTATTTAACTTTTTCTCATGGCTGATGCATATCTCCAGTTTTTGATTTGTCACCTTTGGCACAATGTTCATAAACACAACACAAAAATTCAACACTAGACTCAGGCATCCTATGGTAGTCATCATCTACTTCTTATAAAAGAAAGATGTGTCAAAATTCATCACTTGCTTATGCTGCTGCAAAATGATTTCTCAAATATGACATTCAGAATTCATGCAGATTTAATGTAACCAATGGTGGCACCTAAGAGGCTAAGTCTGAAAGGAAGCTTTTGTATTAGGAAAAAAGAGATAAAACAGACACATGGATAGGTAAATGCATATGGCTAAGAAGAGTTAGATGCAGTTTTTTTTAAGATTAAAAACTAAATTTAAAAGAAAAATTAGTACCTATTTAATAAATTTAAGAATTCCTTGTAAGAAAGAAGTATAAGCACAAAATAATTTAAAAGTTCAAAATACTCTAAAGGGTTATGAGTGTAGACCCTGAAGCCAAATTTCATAGTTTTAAATCCTACCTTATTTGTCAAGTGGAAACAATCACATTACTGATCTCCTACCAATGTTTATGAGAGTGTAATTAATATGTAAAATGCTTAGAAGTAATCTGGGACATAATTAAACATTCTAGCGATTTTATTATTATAAATATTTAGGACATAGTAATAGAAATTAAACAAAATTATGTAGGAGGAGCCCGTTAGTTAGCTCTTAGCCTCTTATCCCTAAAATAATCACACAGAAACTGTATTATTTAAATCACTGCTTGGCCCATTAGCTCTAGCTTCTTATTGGCTAACTCTTACATATTAATTTAACCCATCTCCATTAATCTGTGCATCACCGCGAGGTCATAGACTACTAGCAAAATTTCAGCACATTTGTTTCTAGCGGTGGCTCTATGGTTTCTCTCTAAGTCCTCCTCCTTTCTCCCACCATTATGTTTAGTTTTCTCTGCCTAACTCTGTTCCTCTATAGCTCTGCTATAGGCCCAAAGCAGTTCCTTTATTAACCAATGATATTCACAGCATACAGAAGGGAATCCCACATCAAAATTATAAAAATAAAACTCCTGAGTGATTTAAGTGGTCAGTATCCATAAATAAAAACATAGGAAGTTGCTTTAATACCCAAATCCCTGGCTAGAAACAAGGTATAGATAACAGACAGTGTCCGGCAACACTAAGGAAAACTTTTCACAGATGTCTGCAAGTGGCATTTGAATTATTTCAGCACTTCTACAGAGAAACTTTGGCATCATGAAAACCTTTAAAGATGTGTATACTGCTATATACACTGAGTCTAGTAATTAGTGATAAAAAGAAATAATCCGGGAGGCAAGAAAAGTGGCTCCACAGTTAAGAGCATTTGCTGCTCTTCCATGAGACCAGATTTCAATTCCCAGCACCTAAACTGTTTCCACAACTGTCTGTCAATACATTGTCTGGGAATACAAAAGCCTCTTCTGGCTTCCAAAGGCAACAGGCAAGCAATGACACACAGATGTATATGCACACAAGACAGCCATACACATAAAATAATTTTAAAATCTTATTTAAAAAGAAGAATCAGGTATGTTTATAAACATTTGTGTATATAACACCAATGATAATCTGCAACTTACAACCATAGGGAAAACATAAATAAATTGTTATACATTATATAATAGTGTCCTTAAAGATAATATATATCATATGTAAATTATCACATATACATAAATAAAATCATGATTAAACAATCTTTTGGGGCCTAGTCCAGACACATAAAAAATAATAGCATGTTAACTTATCATAGCTAGAATTGGATGTTTAAACTCTTCTGAAATATTAAACAGCTTGTAAATACTATCATTCTTTTATATAACTGAGGATATATAAATTAGAAAACTTTATATATTGAGAAAATTGTTTTATTTGTTTTCTTTAATTTATTTTGTATAGTCTAATAAAACTTTAAGGCTGAAGAAAAATAACATATAATAGTAATTTTTAATAATTTCCCCACTTAATATAATTTTTCTCAGTTTAGGAAAATCAAAAATTTCAAGAACAATAATTATGATTGTTTACATTTTTAACTGGAATATATAAAAATATTCAGAATTCTCTGTGATATTCTAGGTAACTATAGAATGTAAATATGCATTTTATCAATTTTATTTGGTCTGAAATTAATAATTTACATTAGCTTGAACATAAAGTCAGATGTCACTTAGTCAAAAAGTGAAGCTTAAATTTTCTTATCAAATATCTTTATGCATAGTTTAATGATATAGAAATGTTTGCTAAATTAATTTTGATCCCAGGAAAGATAAATTTACACAATATGATGGTGAAATCAGTCTGACCATTCTCTAAATGATTAACTCATTCTTTAATTAAACAAATATATTTTAGTTAGAATTTCTTTTACATACCTTGAACATTCCAAAAGGTAGCAGATATTAGCAAAACATTCTCTTTTAGATCAAGCATATGTTCTGAGAAATGCCGAGTACCCAAGTCTCTCAGTATATCCTAATTTGTAATTCCCCAAATAGTCTAAACTTATGCTTTGAAAACTTTGACAGAATATATAATTGCACCTGGTGCAAGCTGAGTTGTCTCCCAACACAAACTTCATTCATACTTTGAAGTCCTTACCTGCACTACACTGAATGGCACTAACTATTCAAAATGTGATAGATGAAAAATGATCTCAACAGAGTGATTTCTGAGTCAGTGTAACTAATTCCCTTATAAGACCAGAAAAGGCAAAGACTTATGACCACGTGAAAACCAGGGAGAAGGATGCCATTTACAATACCAGGAGAGAAGCCAAGGGAGTTAAAAAGAAGATACGTTTGACAACGTGATCTCATGTTTCTAGGTTTTAAGACTTTGAGAAAACAGTTCTCATTGACATCAGGATGTGGGCTAGTATATTTCCTACTTGGCATTTGATGAATAAAGATCCTGTCTTTTATTCATTCTTGTTTCTGATGTGTGAGTACAGATATTGTCAACTCTAATTGCATATGATCATAGGCACTGTTAGCTTACATAATATAATGCTGATGTTTGATAGATAAAAATCAAGTATTTCCTGAACTACAGCTTAAGTTAATATTTTATTAAACTAATGTGATAGAATTGGAAAATTAAGTTAGAATGCTTTGCTGTAGTAGAGGGAAGTACAAAAGGAAATGCCCCACAATCAAATTTCTAACTCTTCTCAAATTAATGCAGAGATTAAACAAATGCCAACAAAAAATTAAATGTGTTTTTCTAAATGACAAACTTGTTCCGAAATCTTATCTTGGAATGTGAGCAAGAGAAACTATCTTAAAGAAAAATGGAAGCTTACCTCAGCTCCTCTAATTTGTTCAATAAATAGAAACAGATATTTTGCTTTGCTCTTTTCAAGATGGGTTTTCTCTGTGTAGCCCTGGAACTTGATCTGTTTTGGAACTTCCTCTGTATATCAGACTGGTCGAGAACTCGGAGATTCTCCTTCCTCTGCCTCATGAGTGCTGGGATTAATGGCATATCCCACCACTGTCTGGCATTGCTAATATTTTTAATTGTGAAAGTAATTTTAGTGAATTACAGTGATAAAAACTTATGCTTTCAAAGTTTATCTAAAAATCCTACAGAATACATTCTATTAAAAATGATATATAATAAAATAAAATGGCTGTGAACAAAACATGTATTAAATTATATCTATAAAATCATTTATTTGACAAAATATTCAAACTCATATAAAACATGAACTTGCCAAATGCCTTCAGTGTTCCATTTGGTGTGTTTTCATTCCTTGGTTGAATTCATGAATATTTAGGTACCAGTCTGTTCAGAAATGTTACGATGGCTTCTAATTGTACAGTGGCTGTTTCTCAGACATCTAAAGCACATTAATGAGAGCATAAGATCAAAATGTACATTTCTTAAGGGTGCAGGCATAGAGGTGTTAATGGTTTCTTCAGGATAAACAAAACAAGTTGAAGAAAACTAGCTAAAGAAGGATGTACAATGTAGAGTAATGATGTACCTGAAGCAAATTCACTCAAGTTGAGTTCTATTAATATCTTTAACATGATTTCATTTGGGTTGCATTTGTAGAAGATGGAAACAGCAGAGACACATTTCATGTTACAACAATAATTGCATAGCCATTTTTCATATTACTGTTATACATACCTGTCTATAGCAGCTTAAGGATAAAAAGGTTCATTTGGCTCACAATCTCAGGAAAGGAACTGGGAAAGGTTACCCCATGGTGGCAGGCACTGGGACCCTTCACATTTCAACAGAATAGCAACGGAGGAAGTAGATCGCTCATGTTCAGTTTGCTTTTCCCTTTTCCCTTGTTATTGAGTATGGATGCTATCCCATGAGATGGCGCTACCCATTTAGACTGTGTCGTCTCCATCCCATTAAGCCTCTTTGGAAATACCCACACAGAAAAACACAGACGTATGTCCACTGAATGATTCCAAATATAGTCAAGTGGATAGCATTCTGTATGTGTCAATGTTAATAAATGTATATGAAAATATATAACAAAAACATTTATCTTGTAATTATTTTATTTTTCTTTTCAAAATGATAAAATGTTATCTCTTAATAATTTATTAATTAAAAACAATTATTTTTGCAACCTTGAAAAAGGTAGATCAGGAATAAGTTCGGTAGGCAAGTATGATCTACCTTGATATATATAATTTTTCAAAATTAAATTAGCATCTAGCACTTAATGTCACAGCATCAAACTCATATAGAAAAAAAAAAAAACTCTGTCCAAAGATCTACAGAAATGCCTTTCATTTTCATCAACTGGGGGAATATAAAGAGGTCTAGTTGTTGCAAAGCTAGAAATCCTGCAAGGAATTCCTGACAGAATGCCTTAGGTTCCATTTAAAATAATGCAAAGAAAGTGGTTTCCTACCTATGGCATAACTAATGCACCACATCATTGGCTTAGCCTTACATAAAAAAGAAAACCACTCACTAACCCTTTACTCTGATGTTCTATTATGTACAGAATAACTTAGTTTATAGTCCATATTGTTTCTAAATTAAATTTACTTCCTGCCAGAAACCTAAGCAACTTTTTAAAAACACACATGATAGAATCATTCCTCTGCCTAACACCCTCAGGGGTTCCTCACCGTCCATTAAACACAGTCCACACTTATCAGAGCCTTTTCACACTTTTAGATCCACCTTCTGTTCCTCTTCTCTCACACCTCCTGCCTCAGGACTAATTAAGAATATAAAATAGCTTTATCAACTTGCAACTCTGTATAAACTATGTCCTCTGCCTAAAACTTTCTTCTTTTCCTCCATGTTTACCTAAGGGCTTCTAAGTCTCAAATTCCTCGCACAGCACCCATTACTAGACCTGCAACTCACATCCTAACTTAGCTTTTCCGCTTGTCCTCACAGGTGCTATTGCGTCCCTGAAATTCTGGCAATGCCCTTCCCATTGCTGAGATGGGTCCTGCTACCTTGTTTTTCTTGAATGTTGTAATACCAGTGTTACCATACATTGATTTTCTTCTACTGTTTCAAGAAATTCTCTGAGCCAGGCGAAATAGCTTCAAAAGCTTTCTTTCTGATTCCAGCAAAGGCAACAAACAGATGAACAGTCCTTCGGCTTCTTTAGGGAATAGCAGTACATCTTCATTGCCAGGGTGATCCAAACACAAAGCAGAAAAACATGTTTTTGTAGAATCACCCCAAATTTTTGTTTTGGGGAGCGAAGTGTTCAAAGAGTACAGAAGGGAATTTTTATGCCATCAATGGTTGTAAACGGGTTCCAGCACTGCAATTCCATCTAGATAGAAGCAAATATAAAAACCCACACAGTAGATGAAACCAGTGCCTCCTCCATTACTTCCCTGTTGGGATTTTTGTGCTTCAATGTTTCTGCTGCCATAAAAGGAAATCTTGAAGCTCGGGACATTTTCTGATGTTCTGTGATCCTATCTGCTCCTGCTAGATCTCCCAAGAAAGCAATACTTACCACAAAGAGAAAATGCACTTTAATCTCAAGTTTCACAGCTTCCTTCATCAGCCCATGCAGTCGTTTCTAGGAAAATTCCATCTTGAGCTGGTTATGAGGATGAATCGGATGATATTTCCCTTCGATGTGACCTACTGGACTTATTAAAATGTTACATGGAAGGGCAGAAACAGTTACTCCAATTCCTGGAGTCCCAAGAAATCATTTGTATTTGAGACATGACTGTAGCTTCTGGAACAAACTTATACAGAATTATATAACAGAACCAGTATGCACCTTCCCTTTGATACCTCCAATATAACACACGAGTGAGTTGCAAAATACAGTAAAAAGCATAGTGTGTCCAATTACATTTGAATTCCACGTAAGTGAAATATAATGATTTCTAGTATAAGTATGTTTTATACAAAATGTGGAGCATATTATTTGAAAGCATTCTTTTACTGACATATAAATTTAACTAAATTCCCTGCATTTTAAATGCCAATGTTACTTTATGAGAAATGATGCAGTGTCATCAGTATCATTCATAAGGCTTTTAGAGATGTCCCGCATAATTCTCGGTCTTTTTATTGATACAGTCTGAAGTACTAAGTACTAGACTTTTCTTCCAAATAATGGGCTGTAATGAAGTGTACTCTCCAACCCAGGCATTTTTCCACTCTTCATTTTTACTGTCTTCTTATTTTAAAGATCTGTCTATTTTTGCCAAGCTTAATAGCTCATCAAAAAGCATTTGAAACTTCATTAGACAAAGAGAAAACAAGATGTGCCCACAAAAATAAAGGGAACCTCCTGGTGTTCAATAAAAAAAATACTAGGAAGATAAAAAAAAAAAAAACCTAAACTTAATAAGCAAATCTCTCCCAAGGATATTTTCATAGCTTGCTGTCTGCCCACACTCTGGAAAATATTACTGCAACAAAGATCGAGAACACATATCAAACTTAAGGCTTCCTTGTGACTCTATCAAATTGAGAATGATGTCATATTAAGAAGTGAGACCAGTGACTGTCTCTGGGACCATAACAATTGATGCACTTTTCCCAAAGGCCTGAAATGAAACCAAAAAGACTTTCTGTGGGGTTTCTTCTTAACCTCAATCATGCTCTCGGTACTGTCCAACATTAAGTACTTTTATACTTGTGTTCCTCTTCTTGTACTAGACTTAACACTGCCTACACTGCATTTATATGAAACAAAAAGGGAGGGGGGAGCTCTTGATTCTGTAGCATGTAGTTCCTTGTTTACATTCTTGCTCATTGCAGATTTTAAAAATGATCTTTTCCTTGCTCTATCCATTCACGATTCCATGCCTATCTTAAAAGAATTAAGGACCTTTGTTAAGAATATGATTTTAGAAGGTTTTAGTGACAAAATTAAGTATCCTGGAAAGGGCAATAGGGTCTAATGATTAAAGGCATTTTTTACGTAGTTTGTCTCAGACAAATAGCTTGTTTTGCTATGTGCATCCACACTTATCTATCAAATATGTTTAATAAATTGATATATTTCAATGTCATAAAATTGCATAACTACATATAAAGACATTATAAGAACCCCTAACTTACAGAAGCATTCAGCAGATATTATCTATTAGTTTTATAAGTATTTCTCCATAGAAAATGTTATGCTATCAGCACATGACTCAACGGGAAAGAGTGAATCATACAACTATTGCATTTCAGAGGCGACCTTATTCATACTCTCTGTAAAAAAAATTTTTATTAGTGTGTGTAGAAAAATGTTTGAGAGTTCTCATAGCAAATGCTTAGTCATGCTAGCTTTAATGATTAGAATAAATTGATAAGTGACTAAGGGGAATTGTTTAATTTAGCATCTACATAATTTGAGATTTTACAGCGAGACTTTTAAAGTACTGTGTGTGTGTGTGTATGTGTGTGTGTGTGTGTGTGTGTGTGCATTTTAAATGTGTCAGGATAATGATTTGAAATTTTCCTCATATGCTTGCACTGTTATTTTGGAATGGTTGGTGTTTATTTCTGTCTTTGCAGTTTATCCCCATAAAGGCAGAAAGCCAGTCTTCAGAGAAGAGATTATAGACCAGAAATGAAGTAAGGAGAGTGTGGGAATGGGAATGATTTATAAGGATATTTTGGATAAAGGATATGTTGAGGAAAAAAGAGGCAAATGAGCCACAGTTATGATGAAAAGGATAAACTAAAAGGATAGAGGTGTGTCAGAGGTGTGTCAGAGGTGCCCGGATGAGAGAACTAAGCAGAAGCTAACATCTCCTGACATCTCTGCCTGCCTCTGTAGGACAATGTACCTCCAAGAACCAGTGTTTCATCTGTGACTACCCAGTCAAACTGGTACCCAGGGGTGCTCTAACTTATTCTGGGTTTAGGACAGGATTCTCAGAAACCTAGCTCTGGATATTTCCAGCATTTAAAGACATGGATGGTCATTTTGTTTGGAGTCAGTTTCTGCTCTGCAATTTATGGGAATAAGCAGAACAAAATTAGACATCTCCAAGATCAGAACTTGTCTACACACAGTTCAGATTGGCTTGGGCCAGGTAAATCTTAATGGCCTTGCAGTTTCTTAGTACTTGATTTGACTGAAGATTTGACATTTGGAATAGAATTGTCTTCACCTACTTTCTCAAATATCCAAATTAGAGTAGTTCCATTACTGCTGAACTCCAGCCTGCAGACAAAAAACACATTTCAAAGATAGTTCCAAAACCTTGAGCCCACCTTACCTTAAAACAGGTAGGGCTTAACTTATTCTATGAAAAATCAGTGGTAACTGTGTAACAGAGTCAATTTTCAAGCTAATTCAATAATTCATACAAAAGCTTAGAAGAGGGATGCTGGACTCATGGTGAGTTCTCCATAGTAACTATATATTTTAAAATTACATTCCTTCTTTTAAGAGATTAAAAGATGAACTTTCATAGACCATAAAAAATGAACTATTTTTAATCAATAATTATTTGGGGTCTAGATTTAACCAGTCACCAAAATCTACTATTAAAAATAATGATCTTTCCACCCTTGAGGAAGCAATGTGTCCTGAAGAACGAAGTGTTTAGCCAAAGACGAGAAGAAACATTAACTAGGAATGAGAGAAGGGCATTGAGAGAGCCAGAGTAGCAGATATTTGGGTCAGATTTTAGGTGTGACTGTGGTAGCAAGATGGAACATCAACGGAAAAACTAGGAAGACAGCTCCAGGTTGCTACACACCATGCTGCTCTAAAGAACATCCCAGGAACGACAGGAATTTTTCAGATCAGATGCAGCCATTACACATAGAGCAACGGGTGTTTGCATTGAAGCTGTCCCAGTACGCAACTAGAGATCAAAGATGTTCACAGATTCTACTCTAGTTCAACCAGAAACTCCCCCAACCTTACCCACACACACCATGGGGCAAAGTAAAAACAACTTTCACAATGTGACCTATATAGGTTTTAGATTTTATGAAATAGAACTAATTTTCAATATTATTTAAGTACATTTTTTTCCCGATTTTGGCAAACTTTTTGTTGTTAACAATATTTTACTCTTTCAATTTTTAAAAATTATGTATCACTTTTAATTTTTTATTTTACTTTGTAAAGAAGTCTTTTTTATGTACCGATCCCAGTTCCCATTCCCCCACCTTCTCCTGTTCTCCCCACCTTCCCCTCACCCACCTATCATCCATTCCTCAGAGAGGGTGAAACTTCCCATGAGGGATCAAAAAAAGTCTGTCGTATTACCTGAGGCAAAACCAAGGCCTCCTCCATGTATCTAGGCTGACCAAGGTACGTTCCATAAGGAATGGGTTCTAAAAGCCAGTTTATGCACTAAAAATAAATACTGGTTCTACTGCCAGTGACCCCACAAGTTGCTTATGCCACCCAACTGTTACCCACATTCAGAGGACCTAGTTGGGTCCTATGCATGTTCCCCAGCTATCAGTCTGGAGTCAGTGAACTCCCATTAGCTGGGATCAGCAAACTTTCAATTTGTAAAATTAACTTTATTATTTTAAAATATTGAAGGTAACAAAATCATTTTTATGTTATTTCTTTGTATATATGCATATGTGTAAATGAATGCTGTGGAACAGAGATGCCCATGTTGGAGCCCAAAGAGGGCATCAGATCTTTCGGAACTGGAGTTACAGGTACTTATGAGCTAACTTTTGTGGATGCTGGGAACCAAACATGAACCATCTTCAAGAGCAGTCTATATTATTAACTATGGAGCCATCGCTTCAATCTCCACTGTTGATTCTTAAAAGGTACATTAATTTTAGGATATTTGACCCAGAATTTTAATGTAGATAATCTTAATGACATGAATTTAAAGCTGAGCACAGGTAGATGTCCAGGGACTCTAGTTTGCTGAGCAGTGTTCTGGTTTGAGCTTTGTTCTCAGAAATCAATGTAAGCCTTCATGGGGCTAAATTTCTGGAGGGCCAGGCAGGAAGTTTCCATAAGTGCAAGAATGCCAATGAGAAAATTACACTGATCACTAAAAATGTGAGAAATTTTCAATAAATCCTAATGAGTAAAGCAAAGAAGATTAAGGTTTATTATAAAAGCAAAGCAAGTTTTTTTTTTTTAAAAAAAGAGGGACAACCAAAGGCCTTAAAAGTTTTGTCAAAAAGGATAACATGTAGAAGATTTGTCAAAGAATGGAGAGAAAAATAGATTTCTAATGAATAACCTATAGTTACAATGTTTAAAAAAAAGTTAAGATGTGAAGACTGTGACACACAACAGGTAAGGTTTATGAGACAGTGTTTAGAATATGGTGCACTGTGATCATTGAGTCATAGCTTCTCCACAAAGGCTATCTATGCTATCTAATACTATCTAGTAAGACATCTCACTCATGACGCTAGTGCCAACCCCCTTTGAAAGCTATAGCCATCATATATCCCCAAAATGGCATCTGTGTAGTAGCTTGTCACAGGTTCTTAAAGCCTCTGTTTTTTTATCAAAAAGAAAAATGTCCAAGAAGTTTCTCAGGAAACATCTTTTACTATTTAGAAAAAAAAAATCAAATACTTGAAAAAGCTATGGAATGCTATAACTAGACTTGAAAAATGACTGTTTATCACTTTTCCATTTTTATCAGGAGTACACAAATGTTCTTTTATCCATATTCTCAGCCCCACTTCTATCTTTAGTTTGCTTTAGGTTTTGGGTTTTTTTTTTAATTGATTAATTCTATGAGAAGCTCATACAGTGGACTTCTATTGTTTTCACCCTTCCCAACTCCTCTTACATCTTTGTAGTCTCTTTCCCTGTTTTTAAACCCACCAAGTCCAATTTGCACTGTTAAACTACTCTTGGGTATTAGGTAGTATGGTCCACCTGCCAGAGATTAAGTCATTAAGGAAAACTGACTTTCCCTCTCCCATCAGCTGTCAAAGCCAATAGATCCTCACCTAATGGTGGGAGATCCTACCCACCTCTTCTTTATCTCCCTTGTGACCTCCTACCTTCACCTCCATGGTGTAATTTTATCTGGCTTGAGCTTCTGCAGGTCTTACGCATGACGCCACAATCACTGTGAGTTTATATTTGCATCAGTCCTGCTGGGTCTGGATGATACTCTTTCCTCGGCGTCATTCACTGCTAAACAGTCTTAGTTGAAGTGTGGCTTTTCCCCCATCTCCCACTGAGTCCAGAAATGATGGTGGTTGAAATTGAGCCTGCCCCAGCTGAAAATGGATTCTACCCAGAATTAGGCTAATCTGTGTGTTCAGTTGGTGAGTTCAGGCCTCATAATAACCTTCAGTTTTACCAGATGTTGGGTATAACTCAAAAAGCTATAAGATGAAGCCCTGTGCTAACTCTGAGTCTTACTCCTCAGTAGGTAGAGTCACTCATAGCTCTGCCACTGAGATGGGGGCAGGATAGTGGAGTCAGACAGACTCTTGGCCTAATGCAATTTCTAACCCTGATCTCCATGCATTAGCTTGAAAGTAAGAGTCATGTGACTTTGCCCAGGACTCATTTTTACTGTGATGGGAGTGGTTTCTGGTTTCATATTAAGGCCTAGAAACTCTCTCTTTCCAGAATAGGAGTCATCTCCTCCATAATGTACTGCTAGGGATTGTGGAAGGAGTAAGCTGGCCAACTGTTTCCTGCCTGTCACCTTTACTAAGTTTTCCCATTTCCTTACGTGAACAGCTGGCACTACACCTTCTCACTTAATTTCCTCAGCCCTTGTGAAGGTAATTGGTTCTCTTCACAGGAGCTACGGAAAGCTTAGCAACTTGATTTGCCTCTCAGGAAGTTATTGGAAGATCTCATTCACTATCTTGTTCTACCTGAATTATTTACATGATTGCATGGCAATCCACATTGAACACTCGGCCACTTTGAGTCTGGCTATGCAAGAAAATGATATAATGGAAATCCTGCTATACTCGTCAGATGATAAAGTTAGTGGAAACATTATAATTTCATATATGTGGTAATCAGAACAAACCATGAGAACTAAATACAAATACACTGGATCAGAATGGCAACTTCCTGTAAGTCGAGCTTTTTAAGTATTGACTGGCATGTTTCTGAGTGATTCCCATTTATCTCTCATCCTTAAATTAAGTCATTATTCTGTGATGTGACTAGCTGCTTCAAGTTCCTCCTTCCTTGATTGCCCCATGATGATAGGCCTGTGAATTGTAAGCTAAAAGAAATACTTTCTATGACCCCACAAAAGAGGTTTTTTTTTAACCACTGCATTCAAACTTTATCCCTCCTCTAATCAGAGGAGTGGAGCATACAAGGAAGACCACTGATCAGTGATTGATTTTTCAACTACTGCATAAATTGTTTTATTTCGATGATGATTATTCTTATTTTGTGCATGTATATGTTTGTACATGTGTAGGTGTATACAGCAGGATATTGGGAATTTATTCCCTCCTTCTACCTTGTGTTTCCTGAAGTTGAACTCATTGGCTCAGTTACAATTGGCTTTAGCCAATTGAGACATTTTCCAAGGCCAGGTGCAGTTTTGTTGTTGTTGTTTTTGTTGTTTTTTAGTTTGTTTTACTTGGTGGTATCTGAGCAGCACAGGGTAGTAGATTGTTACTTGTACAGCATTTCTTAACATAACCCCTTTCGATCTGAAGTCTGATTTTTGTTACTCTGTATAAAAATAAGAAATATTTTTATATTATAGGTAAGTTATTATTTTAAAGATCAGGAGATCTTAAAAGACAGACTGATTCATCTTGTATTTAAATATCCTGTCTTTTATATGCTGTGCTATAGAAATTAACCATTGTTAAATAAGGAAATTACCTTAGAGAGCAAAGGAAACAATGGAAACTTGCTTCATTTCATGAGAAGCTGCTTGAAGGAGTCAGAACAATATAAAGAATCCCATGACACAACAAAGACAATGGGAGACTATGGTGAGCTATGATTCTAAAAAACTGAGGAAATGCAGAACTTTGGGGCATGCCACAGAAAGAAAGGCTAATATTACTCACTTTCAATCACCTCTTTCCCATGATCAGAGTTACCACTCAGGGATAGAATCTTCCTGGAATCTTCCATTTTGACCTTAATTGACAGTCAGTGTTCCGAGACAAGAGAACATAGAACCAACACCCAACCATTGTGTGGACTGTGAATCAAAGAAGGGTGTGTGGCTGCAATGTTCTAATTCCTTTAATAATGAAAGTTGGAAAACTCATATTCCTTGATCTTATCGTATCTCTGCTATTCTTCCTTTCTCCTGTCTCTAAAGTCACATAATGTTGAATGGTCAAGGATGATGGATGGGAAGGGTATTGTTCTTGGAATCAAGAGTAGGACAGGAGGAGAAGCAGAGTATTCTTCCAGCACTCCTTAAATTTTTACACACTACTTAAACCACTTCCTAACAGATGCAGTGAATATATAAAGGCTACCTTCCTCCAGTGGTTTCCCAATTTTGCTGTTCAGTTTAAAGCACCACCTGGGTATCTTAGAAAATAGCGATGCCAAGCTCCCATTCCAGATACTCTGGTTTAATTGGTATTAGCCGTTATCTGGGCACTGGGACTTTGAAAAGCTCCCTAGGTGATTCTAATGTGCTGCCAATTTTTAGAATCACTCTTTACCCTTCAAAATTAAGGTATATTTTTATTCTGACTTTGTAGGAATCAAAGATCCCTATAGAGAGATCTATTTTGTCAACATGTTTCAGTTTTTCCATTTACAAATGACTTTGGTGTTTATTTAGCTGTTATCTGTATATGAGTGCAATGTGACTACTCAGAAACTGCTTACAATTATGTAAGAGTTTTCTATGTATTTTTAAGAGAAGGAAATTGTTGGCATATTCCACCAAATAATCTCAGAAACATGGCAGCTGTTCCCTCTTTACATTCTTCAGAGGTGTCACTTGACTAATACCAACAATTACTTAAAAGAGGCTTAGGTTCTGAAATGGATGCAAAGCCTACTTCCCAGCATCTGCAGTAGAGATCATAATAAGCACATGAACCTTGGCAGTATGGAAAATGTCATATTTAAATTTAATTTGCATGTATGTTAATTTCATCATTTTCATGAAGATGTGAATGTCTAAAGAAAAGACTGGGGAGAAGAGAATTCTTAAGCATTTGAGAGATTTCTAGAAGTGGATAGTATTTTTACACGGAGAGACCCTGCGTCCTGTTCCATTGACTACCCCTGTTATTTTCCTGTCTTTATTCTCCCTGGGACTAGCACTGATCCAGCTCTCCTTTAGTTTGAGTTGAATTAAGCTCATATTCCTGGCTTAAAATATGGAAGAAAAAACCCAGACAAACTAAAGTATCCCTGAGCTCCATTGTCCTTTCTAAAGTTTGTAAATCTGATAGAGGTAGTATTTCCCTCCAAAAAGACAGGAGCATAAATTGAACTCTTCTTTTAAAATGTTTTGTCTCTCTGTACACTTCTAGATTAATAGGTCATGTGACCTTGAAAACTAACATCTAAGATGTGTCCTCTCTGGACTAGAGCAACACTGGCCTCTTGTTCATTTGTCTGAAATATTGAAATGACTTTGAAATTTCTCAAGAACCTTTCCCATGATTCTCTATGTCTTATTTGGGTTGTTTCTGTATCTGTTTCTGTCTTTCTGTGTCATCATTTATACATACTCAGTATAAGGGTTTTTCCCCCTAAGCTTTTAAGTTCTTCAATACCACTTTCCTATTTTTTTTTTTTTTACACTGGCACAATTCCAGTCAGGGAACAGACCCTTGATGACTGCTGGATCACTTCTGTGGTCCCTTACTACAGGATGTGTTCGAAGATTATAGCATTATCTAGCACAATGATTCTCCAAATATGATTTCAGACCAATATCATCACCCTGTCTGGGAAATAGTAGGATGCCAATTCTCCCAGACAATTCCAGACCCGTCAAACAAAAAACATTAGGGTTAGATCCCTATATCCATTTTAATCATTTCTCAAAGCAAATCTGATATATGATAATGCTTGTTAACCAGTGATCTCAGAGAGTTTAATTGACCTGTCAGCAAGAAATGAGACCTAAAGGCTTTTGTATGTATCTTCAAACACTGAAATACCATGACAAAATGCAAATTCTTGCAACATCTGTTTCCACAATATTCTTATTTAGCCTTAATTTGTCTATGTTTGAATCAAAATTAGAAGGGAAAACTACCTGAAATTTTCTTGCTCCTTATTAGTAAAGTCGATTGTTAGAATTATTAGGATGTGGACCCTTGATTGGGTATAATCACTGTAATACTGGGATGAGATGCTAAATGAAGATTTCTGTGTTAGTTTCAAGAGTTCCCAATGCCCTTAAGTCTTATCTATAGAGGATGCACTATAAATCTCTTACACAGTTCTAATTTTCAGACTGCATGTAAGATGCTAGCAATAAAATCCTGTGTGTGTGTGTTCAAGTGCGCATGTGTTATGGTGTGTCTGGAGGTCAGAGGAAACTGGATGTAGGTTCTCTTCTTTCGTCATGTGGGTTCCAGAGACTGACATTAGGCTTGGTGGCAAGCACATTTAGCCACTGAGCCATCTCACCATCTCCCAGGAGTATAGTCTTAAAACCATGAAACATAGGCCGCGAGAGCTATTTCATAATTCTCCCATGTAACCTTGACCAGCTTTTCAGTATTTTCCTTTATGCTGATTCCTTGAAAAAGCAACTCTTGTGAATGTTGATTTGATTGCTTGTCTGACTTATGATTGTTTCCCTGCATATGGAAAAATATAATTTACTGCCAACCATTAATCATAGCTTAGGGTATTTATACCTGGCATAAAAGGTATACATCTTAAGAAAATTTATCATGATTACAATGAAGTACAGACTAAATGGAATGGTGTTAACACGATCAAGTTTTTGGGGGCCATAAATTTTGACATCAAATTTATTGTAGATGACCTTTTAGAAAGCTCCATGGTCTGCAAACACTCCAACTAATGAGCAATTCCACTGTGATACAGTGCTGCATGGACTTAATATAGCCGACCTCTTGTTTCCTTGACGCATCCTTCCAAGGAGCCCAGGGGTATGCCAGCAATGCAAATACCATTTCATCACATTGTGCTTCTCCCCTTAACTATAAAAGGATGAAAAATGAGCATAGATTTGTAGTTATTGTATCCAACCAATATTTTAAAATATTATTTATTTTAATTTATAATCTCAAGTTGTTCTTTATCATCCCAGTTGCATTCACTTAACCTGCAATCATTTTAACTCTATATATGATGCTTTCCCCATTACAGCCTCCCTGCTTATGAATATTTTTATTGTCTATATGATAAAAGTCACTTTCCAGTGACTCCTCATTGTTGTCATCAGGGTCTTACTACTGATTGCATCAGTTGGCTAGGGCTTCCAACACATACCATTAGCTGAGCGGCAAAAGCACCAAAAATTAATCTTAGCCTCATTCTACAGGCTACAAGTTATAGATCAATATACTCACAGAATTGGCTTCTTCTTTCCCTATGAGTGGCTATCTTTACCCTACTTTACTTGGTCTTCAGTTGTACATATCTGTGTCCAGTTCTTATGATGTGAGCAGTCCTATGGAATTAGGGCACAGTAAATTAAGTGAAACTTAATTACCATTTCAAGAACATTCGTCCTCAATATAGTTATCTCATGATTTAAGGGGCTATAATTTTAATAAGTGAATTTTTAAAAGAACATAATTTACTCCATACTGTACACGTAGTTCTGTCACCAACTTACAAAATATTTTATATTAATATATTAGACTCCCAATGTGAACTATTTTTTTTTAATTTCATCACTAACTTAGTCAAAATCCGTAGTGTTGGGGTTTTTGTTCTTTGAAGTATTCTTTTCTTCATTGTATTATATATTTAACTTCCACCCATATTTCTAGTATGGCATCACCCATCTTTAAGCTAAAAATGTTTTCTAATTACCACTAGCCCATCAGTTGCATTGTGGAAGTTAGTGCTACCGTGACTCATTGGAATTTCAGATTACTTGGCTTCTTTGGTTACCTGGTGATCTCTATAATCAGTATATCCCTATCTGTCCTGTCTCATTTACTGTCTAACCTGTTATCATCTGAGACAAATTTGTTCATTTTTCAAGTAGAAAATGAGCTCTTTAGTTCCTTTACTGTCTTTCTGCATACATAAATTTGATTGTTTTATTTAATTTAAATAAACAAAATCCATCCATATTTCACTCTTTTTATGTCTACTAAATGCAAGCAAACAATTAACTTTCTGCTTCAAAAATTTATTAATCTCCTAATTTTTTTTATTCTTAGGAATTTTACAGTTAAGAATTTATTTGCCTTTACTTTTTAAAAAAATATAGCTGGGCAATAGTGGCGCATGCCTTTAATACCAGCACTTGGGAGGCAGAGGCAGGCGTATCTCTGTGAGTTCGAGACCAGCCTGTTCTACAAGAGCTAGTTCCAGGACAGGCTCCAAAAACCACAGAGAAACCCTGTCTCGAAAAACCAAAATATATATTAGGATTTTCTTATCAATCTAAAATGATACTCAACAAGCTCACATTATCAAACCTGCAAGAAATCTTTTTTAAAATTTTTATCTACTTTTACATCCAAATTTTTGCAAAGGTAGTCTTTACTTTTTGTCCCCCTCCCCCACCTTCTACTCACTAGTCATATCATGCTGTTTTCTGATCTTATTGTCCAATTGAATGTGATTTTTCAAGTTATCATTGGCAACTTTGAGGCCAAAAGCAATAGAGATGCTTAGAGTTGTTCCCATTAGATAGCTTTCCTAAACTGCCTCACTAAGATTCCATTTCAACTTTTAAATATCTCATCCGATGGGTATAAAAAACTGTTCTTACTACACTGCAGATAATTCGGGCTCAGTTCGTCTCCCCACATTCCCTATGATCACTTATGTCACTGTCCTGTCTTCAAGTTTGGCACCACTTACTTTGAGCTTAGAAAAATGCTTGGTGTTTGTTAAGAGTGGAGTGACTCCTGGATAAATGAATGAAAACTTCAACTTTCACCGCAAGTAAACAAATTTATGCATTTAAGAGCCTATGCATCTAAAGAAAAAAGAACTAGAAAAAAAACAAGTATATATACAAACAAGATATGATACATTATTTCTGTTTAAAAATTGTTTATAATATAGTTTATTATATGTTCCTGTTTTACCAGTGATGAATATAAAGGCAGTTTCATGTTTCAAATGCACAAAACAATAAAGTTAATCGATAATTTTATTTGTAATTTTCTTTTATACTGTAAATAAATGAAGAAGACAGTTCCTATACTTGGGCTTTGTTTTGTTTTGTTTTGTCTACCTCGCTAGAACTTGAAGGAAGAGTTATTTGCCTTGGAAACAATGTAGTCAGTGGCAGAGTTTGCAGAAATTTGACATTTTGGCTAAGCAGTTTCCTATTCTAAAACCCATCACATTATGAAAATGAGCATGCCTAAGCAAGCATAAAAGGACTGGGAATATTATGTTATTTATCATAAAAGTCAGTCTTTATGACTGCCTTTCTTAATGCAGTGTGTTAGAATGAAATATGCATAAACACAAAATGAATGCTTAATCTCAAAGAATGTCTATGAGACTCATGGGAATAATTTAATGGATAGACACAATTAATGTGATAGCTTTTGAATAACTTAAACTTGGAACAGCAGATAGTTGTTGGAGAAAGGTATTAGCCTAGTTGTGGCTTAGGTTTCTAATGAGGCTAGAAGAAATGGACACATATTAGTAAAATGTAAAACACAGATTCTGAGCATGATTCTGTGGAAATCAAAGTTAATAAGTTATACCAGCTATCTTCTTCATATGATATTTATGTTAATATCATAAAGAAAGTTCCATGATATTTTCAATTACTATTATTCCTTCTTTTGTATGTTCTTAAATGTAGAATGTGATCCTTCTTCTTAAAGTTCTGCCATTATTTAACCACATCACCTGTAATTTCAATTTTGTTAAAATTAACTTAGATCTCTCCTTACACAACTAGAAATTCAAACTTATTTTAAATAAGAAGGCAAGCTTACAGCAGTTAAAGAGGAAAAGAAGACACAAACAGAGGAAATAATTTCATTAGTACCTGCAGAGCGTGGTTAAGTAGATGACAGGACACTGGAGAACTGAGTAAAGTAGGTGATAGGGAGACCAGATGTGAGAGCTCTCAGTAACATCAAGCTTGAGCCAGTGCTCAATGGCTGTGTGCTGGTGACATGAGCAGATTTTAATCATTTGAATTAAACTTTGCTGTTCCTTTGGTAGGACAGTAGTCTTGTGGCAAGATTGCCACCTATGATTTTTTTTTTTTTTTTACTGTCTTGGGGATTAAAGGAATTTGTCAGAGAATTGTATTTGTTCAGCTCTATCCTGTATTCCTATTTTAACTTGTACATAGAGAACGCAGGTAGGGAAATGTGAAGCTCTGGGTTACTGAGGAATCCTCTTTACATGCAAAAGACTGAATTCTTATTCTCATCCACCACCACTTTTATCTTATGAGAACCGTTTTTTCATTGGTTTTGAAAGTGACAAAAGTGTTGAAAGGCAGGGAGTAGTAAGAAAAAGGGCTTTTCTTTTCTAATTTTATTATAGATCTCAGCCTTTTAAAATCTCTGGTATATACCAAGGAAACAAGGCCTTTTAAACACAGCAGGAGCCAAGCACATATGAACTCACAGAGACTGTGGCAGCATGCAGAAGATTTTCACATGTCAAAGCCAGGGCCCCAGTGCTGAGAAAGGCTGCAGATAAATGTCCCCATCCCTATCTCTAATTGATAACTGCTCACAGAGGAAAAATTAGTTTTCTCCGTTGGAGTCTCAGTGGGTACACAAACCACTCAAGGATAATTCCCATGTCCAAGAGTAGATGACCAACACAAAATGAACTCAGTGGCATTTTGGAGCTATATTTTTTAAACCAAGATGTAATTTTTGTGTTTGTAAGATGATAATATAGTAACCCAACTCTCATTAGTTATTAGTTATTCTAAGGTTTAAACAAAGCAATAGAAATACAAAAATAAAATCTCTGATACTTCGCCAAACTATGAGCCAAAATTTAGAATATGAACTTCTCTTTGGGAATTTAAAAGACAGAAGCTTGATATAATTTCAAGAGTATGGGCTTAAATGGTTGATGTGTTGATAGATATGACCAGCTCACCAGCATTCGTTACCCTGCACAAAATGCTGGAGTTCTTTATAATGTCAGGGTCCTCTTATTAAAATTGGAAAATCAAAGTCAAGCTTGAATATCGTAATAAGATTTTTGCAGTTCCTAGGTGTCATATTGGAGGCTTGAGCAAGAGATATTTGCTCAAGCTTCCTGGACCTGAATCTGAATGTCTACGCCCTCACCCACATTTTTAAAATTTTCTGTCACTATTTGAGTGAGTTTTCTGCTCCTGCTTCTTACATTTCTCAAACTCTCCTTGTATGACTATACTTGGGCTTCATCGGGCATGTTAAGCATTTTTTCATCTGTTTCCACTGTATTCTTTCTACAAGTTTGACTGGTTAATTTTTCATGACCTGTCAGGGCTTGCTGACCCTTGTTTCATTGTGATATAGTCAGTTATTGAGTCCCTTTGATCTTTATTCTTGGGCTTGGATCCTATTTTCTTACTTTCTTTCTTTTCTCCCCCCTCTGGTTTTGTGTCTGTGTTAGACAAAATAGTCACCTTTGCAGTCTCCAGAGGGGACTAACAGCTAAAGATCTTGACTGCTTCCCCGCACTTTGTCCCCGATCTTGACACTCTAACTCATTTGATCAGGAATCCAGATTCATCACTGCGAGAATAAAGCATGCTACTGCTGTGACTTCAGTTTCTTAGTTTGAGAAACCATCTATAAAGTAATCCAACAAATAGAGTTGATTTTAGGCTTAAAGTTGTAATTGAAATGAAATATCTCCTAGGCGGGCAAAAAAAAAAAATAAACCAACTGTGCTCAAACATTTTACTTCCCTTTTTTATATTCTACTTTATATTTTTGGACTCATATTGGGTCAAGTTTTGTGAAATTCAAAGTAGAGAAAGCGTTAATAGCCAAGATAAATTTTCATGTTACCCATTTTAGCAGATTAGTGCAGTATTTTATTGGTGGTATTTTGTGAAAAGTAATTCTGACTGACGGAAACAGGTGGTTTTCTATTGCAGAATGGAATGTTATTATAAGGATATTCTGTACCTTATAAATTATATTCAGATCATATCGTATTAACTGATACAGAGGTGTACATGGGTGTGCAAGTGAGTGGGTGTGACTGCCGAGTACACAAACAAGCATTATAAATGATTTTGGATTTAAGGTTATCAATTACTAAAGAATCATGTCTCTCACTAAAGTAGGAATCCCTCAATATAGTGTAGAAAAGTAGTGACTTGAAAGACTATGCATACATGTTTGGTAATTGAGTTTTCTTTTTTCATAGCATTCCCTTTACTATTTTAAATTCTATGTATGGTATGTGTAGGTAAGTACATATGAGTTTGAAAGCCAGAGGAGTCGGAGGCCACAGGTAGTTGCTAGCAACTGGATGTAAATGCTGAGAACTGAACTTAGGTCCTATTCAAGAGCAGTGTGATCTCTTCACTACCGAACCATCTTTATAGCACAACTTCCTTTCTCTATCAAAGATAAATAAATAAAACTAGCTATATGGGAACTTTTCAAAGTCACTTGATTTATTTTTCCCAACAAATTTAATAATTATTTATATTCATTCTACTGTCTTTTAGCTTGAGTCCTTCAGTTTTACAAATGCAAGCGGAACTCTTACAAGGCGTGGTAAATTCTAAATTTCATAACAGTTTTGAAACTGCTTTGCTCAGTCAATTGATTAAGCAGCTAGAGAAAAGACTTGCTAATACTGAGAAGGACTTTTCAGGATTTAAATTTTATAATAATTCATAAAATATTATACAATTCTAGTATGTTAAATTAATGTACACACTCTTTGAACTGCTGATGTTCCTTCTCAAGATTTATGTTTCTGCAATACATTACAGCTACAGGATTCTGGGAGCTTATGATATTACATGTTAGTTAAAACTGTAAAGGGAAGAATGAAAAGAGATGCTCAGAAAGGAACTTTTATCAGGTATCTAGAGGGAGTGCTGTAATTTTAATCATAGTAGTTGATGGATATGCATTTTGCTAAAAGCTTGCATGCATCATACTATTTCATAAAATTCTTTCAATGACAGAACAAACACTGATGAGCCATAAGGTTATAGCTCTTAGTAACACCCTAGCCATCTTGATTTATGTAACTATACTGTTATATCCAGTAGTGGTAAAATCACTTAATGATACATTTTCCCACAGTTCATCGCCACTAACTGGTAGCACATTACGACACACATCAACATGCATGTGTTTTAAAAGGAGAACTCAGTAATCTTTATCTATCTGCTAAAATAATAGCAAAGGATAATTATCTTCTCTCTGTTCTGTAAATACAATTTAGGGTATTAGAAATGTTTCTTAAGATCCAACCTCTTTGAGTAAAGGAATTTGGATTGTCAATTCAAGTACCCAAATGCCCATTTACCTGTTAATAGGCAACCTTTTTCCTAGGCTGCAGAAGAGCATACTTTATTCACCTTTGCTTTTATGCAGTATATTTTAATCATCAGCTTCATGTAGTTAGTTTAATCTCATGGGCGTGAGTCTTGATACTTTGCCTTATTTCTGCTCATTTCCCTGGCACTAACTAGACAGATGAGTGTTTATTGAATGCCTGTGACCAAGTGCATTGAAGTGATTATAAACTTATGTTCTTTTCGTAAGCATATCCTTTATTTATAAAAATTATGTTTTTTTTAAGACTTCCTTCTTTTTTTATAAGACACACAGAGTTTTGGTTTGCCCAAGCAATTGTTCCAGGCCTACTCAAACTCCTCCTTCTATCAATAAAGCTATTTTATCTATTCTACAGAAGAGAGATGAAAATAATTAAATATTAAATATAATTAAACATTGAAAACACAGCATTAATACAAATTTCCAAATATGCTTGCAATTGTCCCATATAAACACATTTTGTACTAAAATATATTTAAATACAGAATAGAAAAATATCTAGACAGATATATTCTTAACATAACATACTAGTTCTATCTGAGAAATGGAATTAGAGAAAGAGGTTGAGAAAATCTGTATTTCTTACTTCCCCTGACAAGACGTTAATTGTGATTTTTTCAAAAAAAGCATTGTTATGTGACAAAATATTTCTGCAATTATGATATATGAAATTTTCAGGTGCTAACAGTAATAAGAAGTTAATTAAAAAGTTACAGAAAACACTAATAAGTGGAAATGTACCATGTGTTCATAGATGAGAATGAATATTGTCAAAATTTCTGCTATCCAAAATGATTCACAAGTCTCACCCCCTGGAATATCTACATAAATACCCAAGTAAGTCTTCACATAAAATGTAAAAAACAGTTCTGAAATTCAGAATTAAAACACTATGTCAATAACAAATGGTAAAGATTTTTTTCTATCACTTGGATACAAGCCAAGGAAATTATAAGAAATGTCCTACATGTTCTTTATAAAATCAAATTCTTCTACCTATAGGAAGTTACCCAGAGAGTAATCAAAAAATGAAATTTGGCAAATGGTTGTGTTTCATTTTGTAGAATTTGGAAAATTAATATATGTACACCATACAATCGATACAGATTCAGGATTTTAATGGGCAACTGCTTTGAGTTCTGAAAAGGCTGATTCTATAATCACACATTTGCTACAAGTTATTGCTATCATAGGGATACCTGTAAAAATTAAGACTGACTGTGCACTAGCATATGGCTCTAGTAAAATAATTTATGGTATATTATAATTTAAAGTATATTACAGGCATACCACACAACCGACAGGTCAAGCAGTCTTAGAAATATCAAACCAAACTCGAAAAATTATGTGTAATAAACTGGTAGCAGTAATAAAGACTCCCAAAAAAAGATCGCATAATGCTTTATTATCTTAAAATTTTTCTAGCCAGGTGGTGGTGGCACACAACTTTAATCCAAGCACTTTGGAGGCAGAGGCAGGCAGATCTCTGTGAGTCTGAGATCAGTCTGGTCTACAAGAGCTAGTTCCAGGACAGGCTCCAAAACTATGGAGAAACCCTGTCTCAAAAAAAAAAAAAAAAACAAACAAACAAACAAAAAACAACAACAAAAAAACCCCACAACTTTCCTAAATGTTAATGAGACAGTTGCATATAAACATTGGATAATAGATATATTAAAAAAAAACCCACTGAATTAAATCAGTCTATACACTTTAAAGATGTAATGACCTCAGAATACAAAGTACGATCTGTGTTACAATGAGGAAGAGGTTTTGATTTTGTTTCCACAGGATAAAAAAGCTATGGATATCATCAAAATTGATAAAGATTAGATCTGAACAAGAGAGACCTCTTAATTTGAAGACATGATAGTTCATCAACCGGCATGACCATTCAACCTAAACTAACTTATAAAGCTAACAAATGATTTTCCTTGGATCAGATATAACTTGGCAAAAGAGAACCTCCCAAAATTTAGGTTGGGAAGGGTTTTTGTCTTTGTCTTTTCAGAAGATGAAGGCATCCAGCTAAGGAATCTGAAGACCACTGAATAAATGAGACATCTGAAGAAAAATAGGACAAATCATCCAGAAAAAAAAAACGTCCCAAGAAAAAGAGTAAGTTGGTGCATTGGTATATCACATCTCCAACAGAATAAAATTTCATAAATCTTCCTAAATATTTGCTTCTGCTATTTTCTACAGACATATAATGCATTTTTTTGTAGTCCCAGTCCAACTGTAGATTAAGGTTAGCTTTGGAGATGGAGTGTGGCTCTCTCTCTAAACCCAAGTATGATTGTTAATGGAAAATCCAAAATCCATATCTCATGTTAGAAGAACCACCTGATATGGGATAAAAGAAAATATAAAATTAGGGACTATTTTATTGTCATTAATCTTATAATTTTTTGCTTTTATTTTGACTCTTTAAAACTTTTTTAAAGTATAAATATTATTTCAAAATATATAAGATAAATATATTTGTAAAACTTTTTATCGTGGCTTTAATGGTCATATAGAATGCTAAGTAATTCTAGAAAAAATAGCTTTCTATAGCTTCCTGTACATGATTGCAGGTTTGAATCTCTATCAGGTAGCTAGGAATTAAGATCTTTGTAATCTCTGGATGAACAAAACAAATTATGGTTCTTAAATCTTTTTGAGATCAGCAGCATATGACATTTGAAATGTTGAAGTTTTATGTAGTGATCCATGACCATGCCTAGCAGTGACATTTAAAGTCTCAAAAGGAGAATGGGGCCCCACAAAGACAATTCAACCTAGATTGTAGTAATGCCCCAAAACTGACAAATACCACCTAAAACTCAACTTTGGACAACAAACAGCTGAGGACAATTTCAAAGTGGCTATTAGAGATGGTTCAGCCTCACAGAGTACGCTAGCCAGGACTTGAGACAAGAGAGTCTAGAAAATAAATGACAAAGCTAGCTCTTCCTGTACTTGACAATTAACTCATTTTTCTCGGGGTCCCCTAAAGATGCAATCACCACCAGACATTAGGAAGTAATTTCAAGAATATGATGTCCTCATTCCCAAGAGGTGGTGAGGGTGGTTTTTGTTGATCAATGGGTTATGGATAGTTGTCATTTTTTAGGGGGTTAGTTACAAGTTTTTATTGATAATCGTCAGGAAAAAAATCTGAACAAAGGAGATCAGATTCAGCAATCTTGTTATAGAAATAAAAAGGTAATATAAAATATATAACAGGGTAGATTATTGAGTCTATGTTTAAACCAAAAAGGCAACTACTAGTCTTAAATATTTATATTGATATGGATTTTTATATATTGATACACATTTGAGGCTATTTTTGTTAGAACAAACTGAATAAACATTTCTACTCTTTTGCAAGGTATAGTACCTATACAGCTCATTGAACAATGTAATTCAAATTTCTCGTTCCTGAAAGTTATTATTAAAAACTCTTTAGGATAAAAAAGTGATGTGGAATTTTCCTCTGTATGCTGTGATTACCATTAATGAATAAAGAAACTTTTCTATCATAGTTAAAACCTTCTCTCTTTAGACAAAAGGAGAAAACATGATATTTTGTTTCTGTTCTGACAAATAAAGTTTGCCTGGAGATAAGAGGGTGGGGTTAGCCACTAGTTCACCATTGAGGTTGGGAGGTTTGGACACACAATATACAGGAATTGAAAAGGTGTGGCAGAGAGAGAAAATACTAAGGCTGGACGTAGATAGGATCTCTGTGCATTTCGGGTCAGAGAATTCGGAGAGGTGAGCACTGACTGTGACTCCTTCTTTGCTTCTCTGATTTGTCAGCTTTTACCCTGGATTTTTATTGCTAAGACCAATTAGGATCACTTCAAGATTCAGGTAACTGTGGTCTCATAAAACAAATTGGGCAATGTTCCTTCTGCTTATATTTTGTGGAATAATTTGAGGGATATTGGCACTAACTCATCTTTGAAAGTTTGGTAGGACCATGAGCTAAACCCATTTTACTTATATCCATAGTTATATTAGAAAATTAGTAATTAATCTTATTGCATAGCTTCTGTCAGATACATTTTAATTCAATGTAAATTAAAATAATTTTAATTTAATCTTACATGATCTCTAATTCTAAGAGAAACTCAAACAACCATAAACTATACATAGTGGTGATCTAATGCAACATGAACATACTACAATATATATTTCAGAAGCGATTGTGAAAATCAGTAACTTTATAGCTCAACACTAATTTTTAATTAAAAAGCAAAGATTTTCTGCAATCTAGAAACGTATATACACTATAAAAAGAAAAATGGGAATAATGATAAATAATTTGTACAATTAAGATAATTAAAATTTTATGAATATATAATATCCAACAGCCATAGAAATACATTGTAACATATTTCTTGCTTAAATTGTGATGCTTGCTTTATTTTCTTTGAAACAGGTTCTCCCTATGCATCCCTGACGAGACTGCAACATACTAGGCTAGGCTCAATCCCACAAAGATTTGCCACATAAGCGATGGGATTAAAGCAAGTACCACAGTACTTGTTGGGTTTTTATTTATTTATTTTCTTTTAAGTTAAAAGTTAAATATTTAGTACTTATTACTATTTTATTTGCGTGGAATTTTATTTTTAAACACAGCATTTAAAGTACAGAGTGTTTCCTTATACAATATATAAAGAAAATAACAGGTGATCACATGATTAATAGCTACAAATAATTTCAAAGATACTGCTCCACTGTCTTTTAGGGATAAAACTCCAATTAAGCCACATCTCCTTTCCATTACCATTCTCTTTTCAATTAAAGACCGATATATTTAGTCAGTTTTAGACAGACGAAGATTTTAGTCCTTAATAGATTGAAGGATTTACATCTTGGCAGGATTATAAAGGGTCCTGTCATTTAACTTTTATATACCCATAAAGATTCCCCCAGATCTGCTTCCCACTTCATTACGCCTTCCACTGTCACCAAAGATATAAAAAATGTCTTCTATTGTCCCAAGTAATGTGATGCTAATTAACACTTAACATCTACATTTTCCCATGATGCAATTATGCAAGAAAGAAAAATTTCAGAGTAGTTCATGAAAAGTATAGTATATTGAAAGTGATAATATGTATAACTTTTTGGACCCACAATCATTATGGTTCAATAGGAAGGCTCTAGTAGGTAAGATACTTACCAGAAGATAGTGTAGTTCGATATTCGCCTATGATCATGGTGGAATATGATGGGAACAACATACAAACAAAGAGCACACAAAGGACCTTCTTAGTTGCATGGAACTGGTAATAGACACAGCATGTAAAAAAGGCTCTGGAAAAAGTCAATCCTGGATTTCAGTGTTAGTTGTTTCTCTTCCTATGTTGGAGGCACTAGACAAGTCATTCATTCTCTGAAGCAGCAAATTTTCCTTCTTTTACTTAGGAAAACAAACTGCAACAGAGTTTCTGTGAACATTAGAAAGGGCATTTGGGAAGTAGCAGTGTAGAGAGCAGCTGCTGGGGGGTGAGATTGTGATATTTGGCTCACGGTTGACCAGTCCATTGGGCTAATACCTGAGATGCTCTGGGCTCCGCAAGAACGTTAATATTCCCTTCCTCACAAAAAAGCCAACATGTGGACTCTTAAAAAGTCATCTCTCTTGAGAAGCCAAAAAAAGACATTTTATTGATTTTCAAATCAAAACTTTCACATTGATAAGTATGAAAAATATCCTGAGAAAATGTACTGGGAACATAAGGCAGAGGATAATGAACATTTATCTCTGTTCTCATTGTCTCTTAATCTCTTCCTCTGCCCAAGTCATTGATATCATAGCAAAATTCATCATATAAGAGGAAGCAGAGCACATAAGTTCTGTTCTTCATGTGAAACTTATGAATACATTCTTAAATTTAAACTGAAATATTTAATCCCCATATTAGAAAATCTTATGTGAACTTTTGAAGGTACCCATAAGCCTGTTTTCTGCTGTCTCTGCTGCTGATTTTCTAATTTCTTTACATATAATACTCTTAGTGCTTGGAAATCAGTCACAGATTATTATATTTTATATATTAATAATATATATATATAATATTGCAAATCTTGGGTATAATGTAGTGATATTTCATTTGTATTTTAATGAGTAAAGCTTGCCTGAAGATCAGTGAGTAAAACAGCCACACTGATCAGGCATACAGACCAAGTTACATTTGGCACCCAATGTTTGGGGTAAGAATTAATGAAAAAGTCATTTACCTGTGGCCTTTTAGGCACTGACACAGGCCAGAGCTGGACCCACCTGGTTTTGGGAGAAAAACAAGCACTTCCAACACCTATCTACCCCAGCTTAGCTTCCTCTCCTGCACCAGCCATCTGTGCAGGGCTTCCCTGGCATTCTCTTCTTGCTTCCTCTGCCTTGTTGTGGTAACTCACTGCCTTTCCTCTTCCCAGAATTCTCTTAGTCTGACTGCCCCACCTATACCTCCTGCCTGGCTACTGGCCAATCAGCATTGTATTAAAAAATATGAGTAACAAATCTTCACAATGCACAAGAACTTTATCCCATAGCAGTATAAGTAAGCTACGAGGTAGGTGTTGTTATTAATAAATTGTCATTCTATATCCACAGTGGTGTACAACCCACATTTTCCTCAGCTATGCTCCTAAAATATCATTATGTCTCCATACTGTAAATTTCAGCGGAAAATTAGCCAGTGCCCAGTAATCTGCTAACTGTCTCTTATGTGCACTTGCCCCAAACTTTCCATTAATTCCCTTTTTTAGAAGAGTACCTACTGACCTTGGAAAAAGACCTGCCTTCCCCCAGGATATCTCTAGACTTGCTTCTGCATTGCAGGCTTACTAGCATCCCAGCTTCTCCACAGACCAAGAGTTTAAGCCTTCCATGGCCTGAAGCCACAGGAGTGGACTCTGTCCTTTGTGCGAACTTTTTCTTAATGCTCCCTGACCTCACCTCCTTGATTTTCAACTCTGCTGAATGTTGGCTTTTCCCTCAAGCTCTGCTGTAATATAACAGCAGACCCAGCATGGCACACTCTACTTTCCTTACTTTGATTTCCTATATCTCCAGGACATCCATTAACATCTAATGTGCTAATTGTTTATTTATTAATTTTCTACCCACTCAATGATAAGTCCTTAGAGAGGTTTGACTTGATTTGTTTCTGTGCCCTATTGCCTGGAGCTTAAAAGCTGCTTACTTAGCTGTAAGTACCAAACGTTACATTCAGTACTTTCAGGCATGTGTCTCTTTTAATCTTTGCAACAACCCTATGGAATGGACATTATTACTCTCATGGTTTTGTAGTTAAAGAAACTGAATCTCATGAACTAATGTCAAACTAAAAGTAAAGGACCCAAGATGGAAGGAAGTCTCTGGCAAAAAAAAAAAAAAAAAAAAAAAAACCTGTGTTCTGTCATTGTGTTTTTTGCCTTAATAGCACATAGATTTCCCGACAGCCCTTAAGTCTAGGACTTTGAAAATATCCCAGCAGGTTGTGAAATAAGAAGTGTCCCAATGTTTATAATTAGAACTCATTTCACAATTGTATGCAGTGATGTGTCTTAGTTTCAGTATGCCATGTTCTGTAGCCATAGAAGTGAGCACCAGTTTTCTACTCATGTACTTGAGCTGAGGATAAATCTATGTCCTTTAGATTTCAAGGATGGTCAAGATATTTTGCTGTCTCCACAGTTTAATAAAGATACATGTTTGAGCAGGACTATGGTGGCACATGCCTTTAATCCCAGCACTAGGGAGACAGAGGCAGGCAGATCTCTGAGTTTGTGATCAATATGGTCTACAGAGTGAGTTCCAGAACAGCCTGGCCTACATAGAGAAAAATAAACTGTCTCAAAAAATAAGCAAACAAAAGAAAACATTTAATTTTAGACCATTTTATATACCCCTGTACCCTGGGTTGCATAAATGTTCTTTCTAGAAGCAAAAATAACTTTTGAATGGAAATATTTTAATTATATTTCTAACATGAAACATATTGGTTTTGATATATTGTCTCCTTATTATAATTTGAATAATGTTTCTTACAACTTTAAAATATTTTTATCGACTAAACAAGTTGAGTAGGGATGATGGTTTACAGTTTTCTTCTTTTGATAAAGCTTGAACTTCCTATCAAATGATACAGACCTCAAAAACCAGATTTGTGTTATAGTCTGTGCTCTTAGATACATTTGCATACTGAATTATCATTAAGTATTATTTCTTCCTCAAAAAGCATGAGAAAATTTGTCATTGAAAGTTTCTAGGACTCTAAGGTATTTGAATTTTTAGTTTATTATTTTTAATTGTTTCACATTTTTTTTTCAATATGAGAAATTTAAAATGGGCCTCAAGTTCTTTAGTGTTGAGCTACATAATTCCTGTTGCAACATTTTGAAGTATAAACTCAATGCTATTAGACAAGAACTATTTGAATTCTATTCTTAAATTTAAACTATGTTTTTGAGAAACCATTTCTACACCTCTCTCTGCCTCTTCCACCTGTTCTCATGTTCCTAGCTATTTGATGGCAAGTATGTTTCTTTCCATTATTCATTTATCAGCTGGAGGACATCTAGGTTGTTTCTATTTCATAGGCATTAAGAATGGAGCAATGAACACAGTTGAACAAATATCTCTGGAGTAGGCAATAGAATCCTTTGTGTATCTGACCAGTAATGGTATAACTAGCTGGGTCATAGTGTAGATCTATTTCTAGACGTTTGAGGGACTATCACAGTGATTTTCATAGTAGCTACCCCAATTTGAACTTCTATCAGCAGTTCTTTTCTATTTTTTTCCTTTTCTTTCTTTTTGTTTTTATTTTATTTTATTTATTTATTTTGGTTTTTCAAGACAGGGTTTCTCTGTGGCTTTGGAGCCTGTCCTGGAACTAGCTCTGTAGACCAGGCTGGTCTCAAACTCACAGAGATCCGCCTGCTTCTGCCTCCCGAGTGCTGGGATTAAAGGCGTGCACCACCATTGCCCGGCTTTCTTTTTGTTTTTAATCTGAACCATTCTTCTTTGAGTAAGGTGACATCTGTGGTAATTTTAAAGAAAATGGCCCCCAAAGGGAGTGGCATATCAGGAGATGGGGACTTGTTGGAGAAAGTGTGTCACTGTGGATGTGAGCTTGAGGGCTTATATATGCTCAAGCTATTCCCAGTGAGACTGTTCACTTCCTGTTGCCTTTGGAACAAGATATAAGGACTCTCAGCTCCAGCACCATGTCCACCTCCATGCTGTCCTGCTTCCTGCCATGATGATAATGAACTAAGCTTCTGAACTGTAAGTGAGACACCACAGTTAAATATTTTCCCTTATAAGATTTGCTGGGTCATGGTGTCTCTTCACAGCAATAGAAACCTTAACTAAGACATCTCAAAGAAATTTTATCTTGCATAAACATGACACCTAATGATGGCAAATGATTTTAAAATATTTCTTAGCTATTTTTTCTGAGAACTTTCTGCTCAGTTTCATAGACATTTTTAATTGAGTAATCTCAGCTCTATTTTAATGTATTAAATCCATGTCGGTTAGTTCTTGCTTTATTGTAATTGAATTTTTCCTTTAGATTATATATAGTATTTTTTTTACTTCATCTACTAATTTCTGATTGGATATAAGACACTGTCTATTTTCACCTTGTTTGTGTTTGAAAATGTTATATTCCTGTAAATAGGATCAATCTTTCTCTGGGCATTTGGACAAATCACTCAGAAATTATTGATTTTTCTACATACCTACTAAAGTTATAATAAAATAGTATTTTGTTTGAAGAAAATTATTCTCCACATAAAAGACAAAACTATTCTAAATACAAATACATTCCGTGCTTTTCATTTTTGGCAGAATTGGAAGTTGCAGAGCCACTTAAAATATGTAGTAACCATAAAATATTTTATATGATTTTATGGTTACTACACACACACACACACACACACACACATATATGTATGTATACATGTATCAGAAATTATGTGGCCTGATATAAAAATGTTTATGATTATGTTTACAAATGGAAATAAAATTTTTCATTAAGGAAGAATGATGAATTGTAGAAAAATATTTTTATGATTAACAATTATTGTGACTCCTGATTATACCTATATATCATATTTGTATCTGCACTGTTTAACCACACTGTCTTATGTTCTGTGACCTGTATGTTTTTGGGGTTTACCTGACTGAGACAAGGAGGGAATGTCAAAAGGACAGAGTAAATATATGTACAGAAAAGCCGAGATCAAGTGGGCCTTGTGCTCTGATGGAGATGCACCAGTGACCCAGAAACTTCGCACCATTTTATGTGCCCCTGAGAAAGGAGGAGTATTTATTGAGTACAGCTGAATGAGGAGGTGGTCAGCTATCTAATCTCAGTAGGACGTCTCTGTAAGGGAGCAGATTTAGATTGCATTCTTCAGGAGGCAGAAGCCTTGGTTGATATTTACTGTATGCACTGTCTTTAGCTAAAGATCAACCGTTCATAGCAACTGGAATTGAAACAGAAGAAGACATAACTCTGAGCCTGACTCAGGGAAGACTTGGCCATTCCCATGGATTTGAGGCACTGGGATGCTCTGTATGGCTATGCTATGCTCATATCCATAATATATATTCACTCAGGACTTCATCCACTCTGCACGCTTACGGACTTAAATTTTAATATAAATAAAATACTTTCAGATATGGCAATTCTCAGTAGTATCTATTGTTTCTGAGTACAGAATAAAAAGAAAACTTAAAAAATATCAAAAATCTTAGATATTCTTTCCTGCAATAATTGGTGCTAACACTTAAATTCAGAATTCTAGCATGGTAATGTCATACACAAGACACATATTTGTTGTTAACAACGTTCAAAAATAATCTCTTGTTTATATGAATAAACAATATAAGCAGCTTTCTCATGTTATACCCAAGATGTACACCAAGACCTGCTGTAATTCATCGATATTCATGCTTCAGTAATCGCTCAGGCTGCAAAACACCTGGCCAGTTATTTATTTATGGCAAACATATGTGATCACATCATGTGCACATCGTATGCAGCTCTCTCATGTAATACTCAAGATGTTCATATTTTGATAAGCTTACCTATGAATTAGTTGGCAAATAAATGTAAATGATTTATCCCTACTATAGTTAAGACACTCTTTGTACTATTGTAGAAATAAACTTATGCACTCTTTGTCTAGTTTTATACTGAAGATCCACAGAAAAACAGCCATTAGGATTTTAAAATCTGAGCTCAGTCAACTCAACATTCATCTGTAAGAATATATAAATAATTATTAAAAACTCACAAAATATGTTAATGAAGGTTCTGTGAGCAGAACATTGACAATGGGGATGTTCTGGGTGGGAGCAGTTGGGAAATTTGTGCTTTCCACTCAATTATGCTGTGAACCCAAATCTGCTCTAATGAACTTTGTTTATCATTAGATAAAAAAATAACTTACCTATTCCTGATTCTACTGCTTCGCTAGGGGGAAATGCTCCTAGAGAGAGACTGGGCTATTTTCTTATGCTGTCAGTCAACAGAAATAGGTTATAACCTGAACTCAATATGTTCTACTGAGTTCTATATGAATGCTTCATATGTCTATAGAGACTCTCACTGTTCAGTTAGCCTGCCGAAATTCATAGTTCTAGAATCAAGGAAGATTTCACAAAAAATAAATATTATTAGATGGAAGTCAAATTTATTTAAAGAAATAAGTTAAACATTTTATGACAATTTTGAAAGAAGTTGAAAAGATAAAAACAATTACACAAATAATACATCTTACCTTTAGAGATTTATTATCAAAAAGTTGAGTAAAGTTATTTTTATGTCATTAGTCAAGTTAGGAATGTACTATAGATGGCTGAAAAGATAGTTCAGTGATGAAAAGCACTCACTGTCTTGAAGACGATGTGAATTTGGTTTCACAAAGCCACATGGAGGCTCACAGCCATCTGTAATTCCAGTTACAGAGGATTCAATGCTTTTTCTGACCTCTGCAGTCATATGGTACACATATATACATTCAGGACAACACACATGCATTTAAAACGAAATTATAAAAAGCATGGATTGTGTCATATATATTACATTATGAGATATGAAATAATGATTTTTATCTTTACACATTTTTTACATATTTTTCAAATATACAGGCAACAAATATCTATGCTATAAACATTTTATGCCTTCTCAGAAATATCTTTTAAATTTAGATAAACATTTTAAGACTTTATATACATATATATATTATGCTAAAGTAATATTTTAATGGTGTGTTAGAATTAACATGTACAATCTTTTGACAGCCAAATTTAACTATTGGGTACTCATTATTAAACAGAGAACACTGAACATTAATTCTACTCTGATTAAATTTTAAAGGCTTAATGCAGTGTTGTGAACTAGACTCACAATTCTGGATAGCAGACCTATAGAGCTTTAATTCATCTTGCATAACTGAAACATCATAATTGTTGAACAAACCTTCATTTTCCTCCCCTAGCAGAAGAGCAAACACCATTTTACTCACTGATTCTGCAAATAGAACTTGTCAGATAACTCGTGAAAGTGGAATCATCCAGATTTTGTTTTTGGACTGTCATTTCTCATTTATCTTAATGTTCTGACAGATTTTTAAAGTTTTGATAATGTAAAGGAAGCCATGGTGAACAGATCTTTACTATAAAAATCAGCATACACTCAATGACAGATATGTTTTGTTTTGTCTTAATTTCAGATAGCTGCTTTGCCAGCAGTTATACGTATACTTTATTAGAAGTATTTCTAATAGTTGAGTTTCTTGTTTAGCTCTTGTTAGAATCAGGAATTAAATTGCCCTGTTAATGTGCTGAAGTAATTTGGGGTTCTCACACTGGACCTGTGATAAGATATGGAGATATATAACTACTATAAATCCATCTGAGCTATGCCCCAACTGCCTGGTGACCACGTATGTTTGCCATAAATAAATAACTGGCCAGGTCCTTTGCAGTTTGAGAGATCGCTGAAGCATGAATATTGATGAGTTACAGCAGGCTTCGGTGTATATCTAATATTTCTGAAGTAAATGGTTTTGGAAAGAATAAAGTTCAAGAAATGGATGGTTCAGAAAGTTCCAAAGAAGAGGCTGCCTTATAAGAACCTAAGAGTCAGTATCTAAAAATGTAGATTTGCTTTGCAAAGGAAGAACAATTTGAGAACTCTCTTTAGATGCTTGCTTCTCCTTTATGATCACGTCAATGTTAAAGCCAAAGATCTTACACTCAGACTCACTGTACTTAGTGAAATTAAAGTAACAGTGAACTCTCTTTTTACTTCTATCAGATTGGCAGCGAGGTAAATTGGTTATAATTCCTTCAACTGGCAAAGATGTTCAGAAAAAAACATACATTAATAATCGTGCTAGAAATACTAAGTGTTATATCCTTTGGCAGGAATTTTAAATTTTAAGCAAATAGTTTACCTTTGACACAACAGTGCAACTCTTAGAGCCTATCTTAAATAAATTATATAATTAATTTATAAGACTGTTTCTAGTGCTCTGTCATTGGCAACAGCAAGACATTGGAAGAGAAATTAACAGCAATTAAGGAGAATGATGGAGTATACCATGGTGCATCCATTGCTCAGGATATCCTGCATCTACTAGAAAGAACGTGGTAAAAAATTGTTGGCAACTAGAATCAATTTTCATGATGTTAGTTGGTATCCAAACCCAACGTATCACAAGGTGTGTTCCATAAAAATCTGACTATGCAAAACACGAAAAATGCCGAAAATTCATTTGATACTTTTGTAGAGAATCCTCTAAGCATGTAGAAGATGTAAATAAGTAAAGGGTATCATTAGCTCACATCATCCAACTTTTTTTTTTTTTTTTTTTTTTTTGATTTTCGATACAGGGTTTCTCTGTAGCTTTTGGTTCCTGTCCTGGAACTAGCTCTTCTAGACCAGACTGGCCTCAAACTCACAGAGATCTGCCTGCCTCTGCCTCCCGAGTGCTAGGATTAAAGGCGTGTGCCACCACCGCCCGGCTACATCATCCAACTTTTACTGCTTGGAAAAAGTAAAAGGAGAACACAAAATTAAGACCAAGAAAATAGAAAATTCCTAGAGTTCAACATTCATAATATGTATTCAGTTCCTGCAAATTGCAAAACTGTAATTATACATTTGTGCATGTGTATGATCCTTTGAGTGATGTTTCAGATTAAGGTCACTGCTGTGAACTAAATAATAAATCTTCAAAGCTCACATGGGAGAGCCACAATCTCCAATGTGACTATATTTGTAGTTTTAAAATTAATTAATAATTAACATTCTATGCGCTCACAGGAAGAGGGCCCCATTCAATATGACTGGTGGCAGGAGGAAGGAGGAAGGGATATAAAAGATGCATGCACACAGAAAAGGACATGAGAGGAGGTAACTATCTGAAAGCCCAGAAGAGAGCATGCAGGGAAAGCAAACCCACTGATATCTTGAGCTTAGATTTCAAGCCCATGGAGCTGAGAAACACATTTCTCTTGTGTAAGCCATCTGGTCTTTGCTCTTTCATTGCTGCCGTCTTAACAAACCAGTCCTTTCCTCACAATGTTATACATTTCAGGTCAATTTGTGCTTCTTCTTTAGAGTAGTCTCTAAAGAAGTGTAATTTTTTTATACCAAGGAGAAATTGGAGTTATTATTTCAAAAAATATTTTAAGTGGGAGAAAAATGAAAAGAACAGAAGGCAGGAGCCACTAGAATTGGAGGGTCATATAATTTTGGAACCAGATTCAGCAGAATGAAAAACCGAAATTAAACATTTTGTAGTGGTGGAAAGAAGCAGCGACACTCGTGAAAGCTCAGACAGCAAGTGTGCCCTTGAGATGAGGGGAAGTGGCTGGAGCTGCTCAGAGATGGAGGAGGGACAGTCTGAAAGAAGCTGAACGAGAGTTGGAATGCAGCTTCCTTGTGAGTAGGCAGGGCTTCTACTGCTTTCAGAACACTTGCCTCAGCACCCAAGGTCTACAGGAATGTATTTGAGATTAACCTCTATTTTATTGCAAAGAAGTGCGATTATCTTGACTTAAAATGTTTAGTTAGTTAAGGTTCTTTTCTAGAGCATCATATATTGGCTCCCTGATATTTCCTGTAGTTCTCTCATTTGAAAAAACCCATGTCTCCAGAGGTTTTCTCAGACAGCCTTACTGTTATTTTTTTCCTCCTGTCTTTGTCTCTGTCTGTGAAGCCCTGGGGCATTATATTCTGTGCTTGTTTAAGATACACATAGGCATTTACATACATATATAGTTTGGATTAATGTATGCCATTTGACACAATTATGCTCCCCCAAAGAGTCATAGGCTGGCTAACGAAAATCCCAAAGTGAAGTTTAAAAAAAAAAATCCCCTCCAGTTGTTGGTAAGGGAAGTACAAGAAACTATAGATGCATGTGGCTATTGCTGTTGCCCTTTGTGGCCTCCCTTTTTGGAGGTCAGGCCCTATTGCTAAAGACACTACACACATCAAACAAATGATTGGAGACATCAAACCAGATATAACCTCTTCCTTGACCATTAAATTTCATCATATCTCCAAGTGTTATACAAACTGTCAAAAAGAAAACTAACAATCACCAGCTAGATGTAAGGCCTAGCAAATACAATCATAGCCAGGATGGCAAGATGGTGTAGAAGGTTCTTCTGTCTTTGAGTTGTTTTCATTGGTTAATAAAGAAACTGCTTTGGTCCTGTTGATAAGGCAGAACTTATGTAGTCAGGGAAGACAAAACTGAATGGGACAAGGAAGGGCAGAGTAGAGGGACACCATGGAGCCTCCACCGCCGAGATAGACATGCTGAAACTTTGCTGGTAGGCCATGACCTAGAGGTGAAATGCTGATTAATAGAAAAAGATTAAATTAATATATAAGAATTAGCCAATAAGAAGATAGAGCTAACGGGCCAAGCAGTGCTTGAATAATATAGTTTCTGTGTGGTTATTATTTAGATAGGACGAACTAGCGGTTCCTTCCAAGAGCAAGATATCTGCAAAGAGTACAGTGATTGACACTTCTGACTTAGGGATAATCGACTTACAAGTGAACCATTAGCAATCCAAGTCTGGTATTATCAACCTAGCCAACTATCCCTGACTGAGGAGGTCAAAGGCCATAAAGGAGAATGTATGATTGACTCTTTCCAAATGAAAAAAAAAATGAATGAAATGAAATGTATGCCCTGGCAATGCTGAAGCATGCATAAGCAGACCGTAAATGGTGGTTCTGTTGAACTCGTCCATTTTGTGTTTCATCGCCTAAGTTGATAAGGATGACTGACCAGGTCTCTTCCTCAAGAGGATACCAGATCATATTACAGATGGTTGTGATCCACTGTGTGGTGGCTGGGAATTGAACTCAAGACCTTTGGAAGAGCAAGCATGCTCTTAACTCCTGAGCCATCTCTCCAGCCTAAGACCAGTATAAAATTCTAACCACAGCCTATATGTTTACACTAACCACAGATAAGTGCAGTTCTAAACCCAAAGAAGCTTCTTTAATGCAGCAGACACCACCCATGAAAGAAATCCACTATTGAGCAAAATGCCAAGAAAAACTATGAGGTGCCTAACCCAAACTGGTATATCTACAATGCAAGTACTAAACCTAAAGGGTGGAGAACATTCCAGGAGTCAAAAGATTATAAGTCAGGCCGGGCGGTGGTGGCGCACGCCTTTAATCCCAGCACTCGGGAGGCAGAGACAGGCAGATCTCTGTGAGTTCGAGACCAGCCTGGTCTACAAGAGCTAGTTCCAGGACAGGCTCCAAAACCACAGAGAAACCCTGTCTCAAAAAACCAAAAAAAAAAAAAAAAAAAGATTATAAGTCAGAGAATCAGGAACTCTGCTTTGAGATAGTGTCTTCTTTATTAGATAAGGGAGCTATTCTCATGAAATCTCAGCAATGCAGTTACCTAAACAAGAACCACACAATGATACCACCAACTGAAATGCTAACATAGATGGTAGAGATTTCATAAGGCTCCACCCCTATATGAAGAGATATGGGCAAGTAATAGCTGCAAAAAGCTAAAGAATCAATATTCTCCAAGAATGAGACCCTTGACAGGTTATCCAATGCCGAGGGATCAACTCTTACACACACCAAGGGCAAAACCAAGATGGGCTATGTTTATGAGTGTGTGTGTATCTGTGTGTGATGTGTCAGGAGAGTGAGAGAAAGAGAAAGAGAAATAGAAAGAGAAAGAGAGAGAGACAGAGAGAGACAAAAAATAATTTAAAAGGTACATCATGAGAGGTAGTGGAATGGGAACAAGAGGTATTGAAGGAAGCTGATGAAGGGTGGGAATTATGTAAATGCGATACGTTAAAATTATCAAAGAAAATGAACATAAATAAAAGTAAAATGTCCATCTTCATTCCAGCATTGCCCCTGTTTGACGCTAATTTTTAGCATCTTCATTTGGTACTAAATTGTGAATAACCTGAAGTGAACACTTCCATGATGAAACCATGTGGCTGAAGAAGTCATTTCAGAGTGGGAGCTTCATGATATTGCAGAACAAAAGCATGTTCAGCATCACCAAGGCTACTTGACAGCCTGATGCAGGAGGAACATTTTGTTTCATTTTTACCTGAGTAGGTTTGACACTGCTCATCGTGAGGCTGTTGATATCTCACAGTTCCCACATCTTGGTCTCTAAGAAATCTTACAACAAATGGTGAGCTAAAGCTAATTTTCCTATCCAAACCCTCAAATGGCTCGTGTTCTCCCCCACCAGTTCTTTGGGTCTTGCACAACAAAACTATGAGTCAGGTTGTGCTCTTTGTGCTGGTTTTTTTGTTGTTGTTGTTGTTGTTGTTTTTTTTTTGTTTTGTTTTTTTTCTAAGATACTTACTATCTTTCCCAGTAGACCCTTTCTCTGCATTCCTGGCATCATCATAAGGTCCTTGTTTAGAAAATTGCTTTAAGGCATTTAGAAGCTGAAGATCTAAAGGTCAGAAGTTCAAGATTATGATTTCAACAGGGTTGTTTCCACTCCTTGATTTGTAGATGGTCACCTTTCAGCCATGTCCTCCCAATGGTCTCCCTGTGCATTTAAATGTTTTTTGTTTGTTGTATTTAGATCGTATTTATCCCTACTCCTCCCTCTATCTCCTCCCAGATCCAACCTTCCACCTTTCCACCCCCTCCCAATGTTGTACCTTTAAAAATAATAAATACCCAATGAGTCCACTGGGTGCTGCCCATATACATTTGTGAGCCATTCACAGGAGCGTGATGGACCTACCAGAGGCTATAACAGAAAACTGACTTTTTCCCCCACAGATCCATAAACTGTCCACCTCACTTAGGAATGAGACCTCTTGAGTTTTTCTTTCTCCATTCTAAACTGTTGACTGGCTATTGCATGTATTTGTGTGTATGTGTGTGTCTGTAGGAATATGTAGATGAGTGCAGATGCACTAGGAGTTATCACTGTTCAAAGGAAACTCCATTTTCCTAAATTCCAGAAATTAGACAAAGGCCATCAGTCTTCAGGAACTTGTGAAGCTGGATCCCCTACTCTAAAAGGAGTCATTTCCTGTATCATTGTCAGAAGGGACAAATAACAATCTGTCATGGCTATTAGAATACTGTAGGGGTCCAAGAAAACGCTGAAGGAAGACCCCAGAATCACATAGTATGCAAGAGCAAAGAGCGTTCATTTACCAGCACCTACGGGTAGTTCATCAAACCAATTTTTTTCTTCAGCTATTGTTTTCTGCCTCATTCTGTGCCTCCCCTCATTTCATCTCAGAAACCATGGGACAGGGTGTTAATACTGTCCCAGAATTTGGTGGTGTTTCATTCATTTATTTCAATCTAGTTTTTCTTCTTTTTGAAGCTACATTATTTCAATAGACTACAATTAAAATTTTTACTCTTATGTATAATGTGTAAAACTTATCCACTTAAGAAAAAAGCAATTTTGAGTTATTGTACTTTTAACTTCCTAAACTTCTATTTGTTTTTTTTTTAATAAGTTCAACAAGTTCCATTCTTCTGCTGAGATTTCTTATGTTTAATCTTTATGACCACACATTTCCTTTAAACCCTTAGAAATGCAGTATTTTGGTGATTGGAATTTTATTTGCTAATTTCATCATCTACGTTCTTTTAAATTTCTTTCTTTTGATAATGAATTTTCATTGATTTGCTAGGGTAGATCATCTTCAGGCAGCCTGGAGTGTTTACCAAGCACTTCTCCTTTGGGAAACTGTCACTCTAAACACAATCTCTCTTGTGGTTTGTAGCAGATAGAATCCCTATGGAATTATTTAAATTTGCCAGTGGCTTCAACTAACCCTTTGGGAGACTGAATTATAAGGTCAGTGAAATTTGAATTGCAGATGTTCGGGTGCCTTTCTAACTTTCTACCACTCCATTTCCAGCTTGGGATCCATTCTCTGCCGGCTGCAGCTTGAGTTCTAACCTCTGAAACAGAAGACTGTTGGGGACTTTAGAAGCAAAGTCATACAATTGACCTTGCTGTGGATCAAAGGTCAAAAGGTCAAGCTTATAAGCAGTGGTGCAGAGAAACTATTAAAGGAGACTGATCTATGGGCAGAAAGAAAGATGCAAAGGCCGTCCCTGTTGGTGATGGGGGCGTGGCAGAGAGAAGAGTATAATGGTGAAAAAGCTCTCACAATTTTCAAAAATAATGTTTCATATTTTGTATCCTAACACTCTGCTAAGAATGAAAAACCAAAGCTCTTGGTTGTTGTATACATGGGATGTTATTCTTTGATGCTAAGAAACATAGGCATCTCACTAATGAGTTTCTGTAGGTTTTTAAATATCAGTTTTCCTTCATCTGCACAAGCCTCCTTCTTTGCTTGAATGTTAATTATCCTCCGAATCTATAGCAACAATTGCTTTGCTCCTCCTTTTTCTTCTAAACTAGAGAATTTCATCAACTGCTTCTTTCTAGTTTAGCCAAACTTTCGTTCCTGAGAGAGTTGTAATTAGATTAGAAGACATCATTGTCAAGTTATGTTCATTATTATATTTTTAGGACTTTTGCATCAAAGTTGAAAGTAATACTTTGCTGTAGTTTTATTTTCAAGTTTCTGTGAGGTTTTTATTACTGAGGCTACAGTAGGTTTCTACATTGAGTTAGAAATTGCTTTAATTTAAAACATAGTCATAATGTGTATAAATATCTGATTACTTGGGTAATCACCAATAATAGTCTGGGAAAATATTAAACTATTAGTTCATTCATTGTAATGTTAATGAGGTGTGGGTATTTCTATTTATTTCTGAACATGTTTTGGTTAGTTAAGAAATATCTACAGATTGTCAATTTTATCTAAATTTGTATGGTCATGGATATAAAATACTCACAATAACTTCTCATCTGTACAATAACAGTTTCATTTATGAATGTGTCTTTTCCCGTTTTATTTCTGGTGTTGCTGCTCACCTGTGCCTTTGTTACTGGATTCATGAGTCTGCCTCTTAGAGGCAATCGGTCACCTAGGAACAGAGCACGAAGAACAGGTGCCACACAAAGTAAAATTTATTTGCAGCAAATGAAGAGACCCTGGGAAATCATTTTTAAATCCACAACTCTCTAAACTCAGGGCATCTCGGTAAAATTATCTAAACAGAAAGTGCATACTCAAAGGAGTGTGGGTGTCATCAGGGTCAGGTGAAGAGAAATTCCCAGAGCTGTAGTCTGACTAAGTGCTTCCATGTTAATCCTACTTTATGCAAATTAAGTTTCTGTGTTTCCTTAGACAGAGATTGTAGCATGGAATTGAAGCAAAGTCTCATTTGTTGCTACTAGCACGTGCTTCCTGTTGTGTTCGCTCCATTCTTCCATCCAGCTGCAGGTAATGTAAGGCTAGGCAACACCTCTATTCTGGATGTTTCGAGGTGAGTTGGGCCAAAGCTGAACAGTTCTGGATATGAAGTTCTTAACATGATCAGATGCACTCAGTTCTGAACAAGGGGAGAATGACAATGGACAGATGCTGATGGCCAGCAGGTCCTAATCTAAGGTCATGAGTAGTTTCTGTCTAGGTAGGAGATACTGAGGGTGAGGGAAGGCAGGGAACAAGATGAAGGAAGAACAAGGGCTGGGACAAAAGTATCCATGTAGCACTGCATCTATAGCACAGCCATCTATAATCTAATAATTAATTTCAACATTCTGTGCTTTTTAATTTTAATTGTTTTTATTTCTATAAGATGCTTTCTGTCCTTTTTTAACTGATTTCTTATGTCAGCAGTTGGCTTTTTATTTCTTATGCTAACATTTTAGGGTCTTCTTTGATATTTGGGTATTTAACAATTTGTATCCCAAAACATGTTTTAGCAATTTTAGATGTATGTTTGCTAAATAAAATATATGGGACGAAATTGTTTTTCCGTGAGGTCCTGTGCTAATCTAGGCCCTAGCAGGCCAAATCATAATGGAGTCAGTCCTTTGTGTTAAATGCTATGTAACTCAAGAGAAACTAAGAAATGAGAAAGTTACCAAAGGGGGGGAAAAACTTGAAATAAGAACACAAGCAAAACAAGAGATAGCAGAAAACAGTTGAAAAAAAAAAAACAAAAACAACAACAACAAAAAAAAAACATGCTTGCATAAGCTAGTATAAGTCAACTTCCAAGTAATCATCCTCTGTTTCTTCTGTTTCAGCTTCTTCAAACTCATTCCTGTACCCCCCCCCCACTCCTTAGCTCATCTCTAAAGCTGCAGGAAAGATACCACCTGGTTACCAAACCACTAATAAAAGCCAGTTATATCTTAAAGCCAAAAGTCGTTGAACTGTTTTAAGGCAACATTCCATCCACTGTTGACTCTTAGGAGTTCTTTGCTGAATCTGTGACTGTACCTTAGAGCAGAGTCTTTGCCACACAGAAGACACTCCATAAATGTTGACTATATTGAAGATAAAATATTCTCTGTCTGATATTTTCAGCCCTACAATATATATGTGTCGTCTCTTCTGTTGCTTTTTCTCTTGTTCATACATAGTGTGCTGTTTCCAGGTAGATTTAGTTGGTTTTAATTTAAGCTCACATTTCTTGCAACTGAATTTATGAGACCAGTGTTCCCCTAGAGACTTACATTAATTTCTGCCAGTTTCTTGGATGCACCACCAAGTTGGAACAACTTTAAACTAAACCATTGGATTTATGTTTTCCCCAGAATCCAGTAGTAGAAATTCACTTCACAAAAATCTGCATTTGAAATGCTTGCCTTCAGTTTCCTCCTCCTGACACCAAATTACAGCAAGATCATTTTCCTTGAGAGTGGGTCCTTTGTTTGTCTGTTTTTGTAGACGGGTTTAAGTTCTTCTGTAGATTGAGTGATATTCACAAATTTAGCAGCAATGTAGCGTGAGCCATGTGTGAATGACAACAAACATTCCAGTAGTGATGATGTAAAGAGCTATATGTTAAAACTAATTTTTGTCATGTATTTTAGTTAATGAAATTTTAATGGGTAATCAATACAGAAATCTTTGAAACATTTCTTCTTTTTACATTCTAAAGCTTTGAAATGGCGCTCTCTACTCTTCTGCACATTTCTCTAGAGGAACAGAAACACTATAAGGAGTACAGAACACAAGTTCTTTATTAGATTTTCTTACAAATAAGGGCTGGGAAGTCCATCAGCAGCCATGCGAATGCTAGAGAAGGTGAGAATCTCATCCCACAGCTTCTCAGTCTGCAAGGCTGGATGGCTCAGTAATGCCAACCTGGTGCTCATGGTGTGGATTATGGAAAGTCGCTGAACTTCAGTATGCGGTGGGATACTGAAGAAGCTGGGCTCTAATGGCAAGGAAGGATGGGGATAGAAGCAGTGACATGAAAGATGCACTCAAGGGAAACATGCAAGGTTGTCGCTCTTTCTATCTGTGCTGCCTGGGACAGCACCAATCACCCCAGGGAAGGAGTCTCCCCTTAGTTACTCACCCAGCGGCAAATATCTTAGTTTGGATTCCACATCCAATCAAGTGACAATTAGGATTAAACATCATAGACACATAGTAGTTTAGGAAGTAAATTTCACACATAGAAACAGCTGCATATAAAGTTTTCAAAATTCATACTTTAAGTTGATTTGGATGCCTATATTGAAATCTTAATTACAATTAATTTCTATGAAATAAAACTAAAAATGTATTTCTCATACTTTTGAGACATAGATATCAACATCATGAACACAATCTTACTCCTCTTTCTCTTTTTCATTCCTTTTCTCTTTGCAAGGTAAGCCTGCCGGTAGCTCCTTGCAAGGCAAATGGCTTGAAATTTTTCTTTCCCATTTACGTTCAGTCTTTACCTGTGTTTATAGCTGTTGTTTTGCCTTTGCCATAAATATATGCTTTAAATAATGTTCCCAATCCTTTATTCTATATGTAAAAAGTATTTCAGTAGAAGAGTCAGTTATGGTTCTTAAATTTTCAGATTCCCTGGAAGGAAGCTTATTTTGGGTTATTTGATGCTAAAGGAAAGATAAAAGGATTTCCTCAAAAACTTGTGGCTTTCCAAAATCTTTTGTAGTTTGGGGGAAGAAAATAAGAAAGAAGTCACTTAAATGGTAAAAACGAAAAATCACACAATATTCAAATGGGTGATTCCATACCAAATTTTGTTAGTAAAATATTATGGTATCGCTCTTACTATCAAGGTTAACAATTGGCCTTTTATTTCTCTTCAAATATCACAAGAAATCACAAATGTTTCAAAATAAACATAGCATCCACTATACAAGGCTTATATACTTAGAGAATCAGGACAGAGATTATCTTAAGGGCAAATTCGGTAGACTCCATGAGCCATGGAAATGACTAATGTGATTGTGCCTAAGTTTCTCAGACTCTCTCGAGCAGTCCCTGAACTATTACTACACATGATGTTTTAATGCTAATGCTCTTTGACCTCTGATATGTGCAAATCTGCTTTATTTGTGGTTCTGGGTGCTCTCAGAAACATGGAAGTCCATGATTTAAAAATAAGTTAGTTCTCTGTTTCCCTATGTGGAGCCAAAGCCAACACGTTCATTTTAAAGCACTCTGAAACATAGGATGTGCAATGTCAGAGCTACTAATCATGTCATCTTTTTACTACACAAGAAATTTTGATCTACTGATGGGAATAGGTACACAGAATCCCTAAAGAAACTGATTGCTAGTTTATTGGCCACACATACAGTCTAAACAAGCCTGGGGTCTTCAATGAAAGCAGAAAACTACTAGGTAACTCTCATACTATTTACATATTCATAAACAAATGTCTCATAAAGAATGCCTGCATTATGTGATTCATTACCTTACTGAGCAGGTACTGTAGGCAAGGTACAACCTTGCTTACATAAATGTGAAGACTATCTTTCTTTCTTATAGAGCATAGTAAATCTACTCATTTTAAATCCTGGTTTCCTGAACAGGAGAGAAACCATTAATACACTTTTTAATACCTGGAATTCATCGTTTAAAAAAAAAAATTTTGTTTGTGTATTCTCCCCCCAGTATTTTGTTGTCTTTGAATATGTTTAGATTGGTTTTCAATGAAGACCATGTGCAAACTTCCCTTGCCCCAGATTGTCCCACTCTTCACCTTTAAAGCCAGAAAGAATCACTATTTCTTCTCTAAATGCCATCATGTGTACCCAAGTCTCTTGGGGTCACATGTCATATTTTGCCTTATATTTTACATTTCCTGTACTTGTTTAATATTCTTAGTAGCTTCTTAGGACTGTCAAATGAGAACCATACCCCAGATACTGGCATAGACCCTTAGCAACACCACATATTCCAGTGGTGAGAAAGAGAATGAGAAACATATTCATATAGTTTCCATTATATGTAGGCAAATGGTATTATCCCTAAGGCAGTATAGTAAAACTTACTTTACTTTTCACTTTTATTAACAAAAAAATTCTAAAAGTCAAAATTCTGGTACAATCCTATGCTACCTTCCAATCTAATAAGCATGAAACTTGACCCTAATTAGTCTTTAAAAACAGGAATCAGTTATCAGGGTAAAAGTTAAAAAATCAGAGAAGCAGCGCAGCAGCCACCAGAGACTTCTTACCTTTCTAAATTTTCCTACCAAGGAGATTGTGTCTCTGGCCTCTCCTTATCACTTCCTTTCTGCCCAGCCTTATCACTTCCTGTCTCCTGTCTGTATAGACCGCCAGACCTCTATGGTTAACTAGTACTTAGCTCCACCCTCTGATCACCAGGCAAACTTTATTTGTCAGAACACAAACAAAATATAACACACATAAGTGGATTTATAGAGGTAAGAGATATATAAGTCATCATTATGAAGTTATTATTATTAATTGTAAATGTAGGTCCTTAGTAAAACTAGCAATACCACCAAAATTAAAACATAAATATAGTAAGCTTGCCTGCAACATTGGCCCTTTAACTTCTGAATTACCTTTAAGAGGGAGTAAAAAGACATTTGGACAAGCAAAATAATTGGAGACATAAAACAATTATGTCTGTAGAAAGCTAATGCCAACATTTCACTTCTATTGCAGGGACTTTATAAACACCTAACTTTTTATTGATCTTAATTAATTCAAGATGCTATTTTTGTTGTGACTAAAAGATACTGAAAATCAATAGTTTCATAATATTTCAATTTATAAGATTTATTGGTAGATTATAAATAAAATGAGTTTGAAATGCTTTTAGAAATTTGGAGCATCATCAAAATATAGAAAGCTGTGAATTAATTTAGTATAAATAATACATATCTATACCTTCAAAACTCACACCTAAGAAAGCCTCAATTCTAAAGTTCAGACTACAGATAGAGTGCACTTATAATTTTTAATGTGTCATTATTTCATCTAAAGTTTTCTGCTTTTAGCCATGAAATATTACCTAAAATCAGAAGATGTATTTGTATTTGCATATTCAAATTTCCTAATATTTGCCAGCTTAAGAAATATTGTGCAAACACTTTAGTTTTGCTTTAAGCAATTTGTCATTGCAAAAGCCATCTCTGTCTGATTATTGGAAGGTGTTTTCCATTAGTGTAATGACTAAGCTTTTCAAAAAATTCATTGGGAGGAGAAAAAATTTACATGTTGTTGATAATAGGCCTATTACTCAAAATGCCAAAGGAAGTTGTACCATCTGATGAACGCTTTATTAAAAAGTAGAGTGGGGTGATAATGCAAGTGAGCTTTTCTCTCCAGCCTCAATTCCAGTTTTCTCAATTAATTTGAGGGAAGAACTTATTCTGAAGAACTTTTATCTTTGTCACATTGTATCAGAAAAATGCACTGATTTGAGTTTACACATATACACAAATACATTTTCTTCAAGAGTTACCAAATTTTAACTATTATTTTTTCATGTAAGGTTAAAAAATTTAGACTGAATTAGACATTTGGGGTCTTGTATCTCACCTGCTTTAGTAAAAGTTTCTAATGCTGAGTGCTGACTCAAAGAGGAAACCTCTTTCCACAAAACTGTGGAGTAAATAGGTTGTTCAGAATGATTTTGGGTTAATCTCTGCTAATTATATTTACCTGAATATTTACTGAAAGAGTTAATGTATTAAAATATATACATAAACAACATAGATATGAATTAGAAATACTTGAAAAATAAAACTGACATGGTAAAGGACTAAGGTAATATCACCTATGCTGGATCTGTTCTGTATCATTAGTGCAAATAGATGCCCTATGACACTCAGAGGTATATGTGTCTTATATATGTGAAAAGGTTACACAAAGTACAAAAAGTACCAATGTTTTAAATTGTTTTAGCCAATGCCTCATTAATGATTTTATCAATATATTAAAGCATAAACAATGAGATTTTAATGTGTTTTAGTATTTTCAGTAATAATTGAAAAATTTTGATGAAACTTGAACTTTACTTATATTCTAAGTATAATTATTGATTTATTTATGCCCAAATACACTGAATCCACATATTAAAGATGAGAAATAATTGAAATAAAGATAAATGACTAATAAACTTTTTAAAAAAATATTGTGATTCTATTTCAGAAAAGATTAGATTACTATAAATTTGGAATAAAAAATATGTATACAAAAGGCAACTTTAATCACACTAATACTATATATGCAACACTGAAAGACATCTGGAAATTCTACTCCAAACTCTCTGGTTTTGACCTTGCCTTCACACAAGGTCTACAGATAGTAATAAGGAAACAGGGCTAATTGTTCAGCCAAATGCCCACAGAGGAGTTATTTAAACAGCAGATCTTCACTTGACTTTTCTTTGACATTATTTTTTGAAAGTTTAATTTTCTTCATTGAAAAAGGTGGTTGAGGGGTAGTAAATGAATTCATTAGCTATAAAGACTTAATTCCCATTATTCACTATATTAATAATCTTTCCCCCTACATGTGCAAATACCCTTTAACTTTTTGAAACACCCTCTGCTTTGTATTTTATGTATTATTGCTTCTTGTAATCAATTATGGATTACTTTTTGACTTTGACATTAAATATTCTACTAATAAAATGTAAGGAGTACTATAAAAGTGAAAGAGATTTAATATATCATGTTCAAATGTTATCAAAATAATGGTGGTTAAGAGCATGTACTGCTCTTATAGAGGATGTAAGTTTGGTTCTCAAAACCTATGATGGGTTGCTCACAAGTACCTAAACCCAACTCTCAATGCTTCTAGCTTCTGTGGCACCAGCACTCACAAGCACATTCATACACAGAGACAAGTATACACACACACAAACTTAAAAACAAGTCTTCTGTTAAAAGTAGTTTTCTTAAATGTTGGTACTCAATAAATGATTCTTGTAAACTAGTAGTATTTCAGAAAAAATAGGATTCAAATGAGTAACTAAATGCATATTTGAATTTTATTAGACTAGAAATATTTTACCTGCAGTTTGCATTTTAAGATTCCCACTGGTATTCCTATACACAGAGGGACTTCTATGTGGGTTGTAGTTACACTAGATGACTCAGTTGCATTTTAAGGACTTGAAGACCACTTTAAATGACAATACAGACTCTTCCCTTATTATTACAGATGTCAGATAGGGTGACTGGTATAAGAAGAAAGAATGACATCTCTTATGGGTTAAAGTCACCTACTAGCTGATGTTATCAGAAATCAAAGCCAAAAGAAATGGTACCTAAGATGCTGAAAGGTAATTTCCACAAGACTTTAGTATCCTCCAGTTTGTCAGCCCATCACTTTCTCTCTCTCTCTCTCTCTCTCTCTCTCTCTCTCTCTCTCTCTCTCTCTCTCAATTTTCCCATTTTGTCTCTGTAACTGATGCCCTGTGTTGGGAGACTGAATTGTGGTCTCTCATTTCTCTTTATTCATGAAATCAAGACTATTCTTCCATCTCATTAACTACCAGTTTTAGCAAAAAGTAGCAGAATTTAGTTCTTTTCTTGGTAACATACCTAGTCAGCATTGACAACATTATCACTCTCTTAGGGTTTTATTGCTGTGAAGAGACTACATGACTATGGCATCTCTTATAAAGGAAAACATTACTTGGAGCTGACTTACATTTTCAGAGGTTTAGTCTGTTATAGCAATACTGAGAAGCATTGCAGCATGCATGCAGATATGGTGCTAGAGAAGAAGCTGAGAGCTTTACATCTTGATCTGCAAAGAACAGAAGAAGACTATGTTCCATGCTGGACTCAGCTTGCTCATATGGAATCTCAAAGTTCACCCCCATAGTGACACACTTCCTCCAATGAGGCCACATTAAGTACGAGTAGTGTCACTACATATGGTCCAAGCACTGAAACACATGAGCCTATGGGGGCCATACCGGTTCAAACCACCACAATCAGCACGCAGATATTATTCCATGTGTCTTACTCTTATTTCAGTATTTTCTTTTTCTTTTTACTCATAGCTAAATCAGAGTATTTGAATGTCATATGAAGAAGGAACTACAAAAAAAGTATGACTTTATGATGAAATATCATGGTTTCTTATTCCAGAGAATTCCTTCTCTTTTCTTTTAGTATGTATAAAACCAACAATTTGAGTGCTTATAAAATAATGTTGAGAATACTTTTATTGCTTATGCAGTTTAAAATTTCATAGTCTGATCCATAAGGTAACAATGGGAAGCTGGTATGGAAGAATACGGATTTATATAAAATACCTGACCCCACATTGTTCCAATTTTACTAAGAAATTCTGCATTTAAAGACAACAAGCCAAGCTCACTCTGTATTATTAACTCTGATAATTGACTGCTAAATTGATTAGTTACTGCTACATTGCTACAAACAAAATGCCTAATAAGAATAATGGAAGACAGCAAATAACTATGTGGATTTTGTGTCAGAGGCAGTCGGGAAATGGGAGGCATAGCAGCAGAAACAAGTTTGGTTCTGGCTTCAGTCATTGCTTCCTGATTTTTGTCTATTAAGCAAGAGGATGACAGCTTGCTTAATAGAAACAGATCAGGAAGCAATGACTGCGGCCAGAACCAAGAGGACGTATGAGATTCAAAAGACCACTTTGAGTACTTACCTACCTGTGTAAGCCAGCTCTGCCTCATGAAGAGCATTTCAAATACTTCTATAAATTTAGGATCAAATAGCAAACTGTGTGCCTGTGGGTGACAGTCTCAGATTCTCTTCACAACACTGAAAATTTATGTGAATTGTAATTCATTTCCTTCTTTATCCTGACCTTTACTGCATTTCGTATTAAATATTTTAAAAATATTAATTTAAGAATTTATAGTATCTATTTACTATATCCCAGGTGGATGCTAATTTGTGATCTTGTTGCTTTCTCACCTGAAGGGCATGAGTGTGTATATATATATATATTGTGAAAACAGAACATTTGTTGATAGATTAAAAATGCTCGTGCATTTGGTCTTGGTAGTTCTGATAATGAATTTTATCATTTCTGACGTATTGTCTTGATGTTCATAGTAAATCTTTAATGTAGCAAGTCTCCAATGAAAGGAAAACCTCTCCATTGTCTTTTAAAATTTAGCCTTTAAAATTTCTCAGGAAATTTTCCATACATACATTTTGGCTGGATCTATAATTTAAGTAAAAGTATAATACACTAGGTAATAAAACATTTATTATATAAAAGCATAGATTTCCCACACTAACATGTGTTAATAGATAACACATGTTTACCCCTTGTGTTTAACGAAGTCTGTGATGTTTAAGTCCTTTATATAAAATGGCAGGATTTTTTTGTACAACCCTCACCTATATATTTGAAACCATCTAAAAAATGCATATAATGCTTACAATAAAGTAATTGCTCTGCAAATAGTTCTTGTACTCTATTATTTAAGATAATAATGAGAAATAAGTATACATATGTTCAATGCAAAGACAAATGCACTTTAAAAACTTTTATATTATATCTACTAGTGGTGTGGTGGTGGTGGTGGTGGTGTGTGTGTGTGCGCACACGCGCGTTTGTGTGCACGCGCACACGTGCACGTGCATGCTATAAAGCACATGTAGGCATCAGAGAACAACTTGGAGAGTTGCTTCTCCTTTTCCACATGTGTTTACAGGATCAAACTCCTGTTTCAGGCTTCTTATCAGGTTTGTTTATCTGCTGAATTATTTCATCAGTCTCAGATGCAAATTTTACAAAAATATTTCCAACACGAAGGAATTTGACTCAAAGGATACAAATTCTGCATATTCAAAAGGCCAAGGATAACTGTTATTAGACTATAAATCATTCAAGAAAATGAAAAGTAGATACAGTATTCTCAAAAGATTTAGTTAATGGTGAAGGATATGTTTATTATGCAAACAAAAATGATCTTCTTTAGATCATTTAGACTTCTTTCGATGGCCCTGACAAAGGAACAAATTCAGAGTAAACTTCAACTTCAGAGAGTCATAAAAGTCTTGCAACTATACTTTAAATCATTCCTATAAGTATTGAGAGCAGGCAGTGCCTCTGCTTTCTGCCTGGAGGCAATTTTGAGACTGTGAGCACTAATGGGGGGATTCAGAGGCCTTTGAGTTGAGAAGTTGTAGACTGGAGTTCAAAGAAGCAAAAGCAACTTAAAGCTGTGAGACAGAATTCCAACAGAAAGAACGATGAAGCAAAAGTTATTAAAACTGCCTTGAATCATTGTTAATCATTCAGCTCTGCGGACTGAATGAAGTTCCACTGCCAGACTTGTGAATGACAGCTGAGATGACTTGCGTGTGCTTTTTAACAGCTGAGACATTTCTATGATGACCCGGTTAGAAACAGGGCTGTTAGGATAGTTGACAGAAAATTTAAAGTTCCTGTGTTAGTAGTAGGGCAGACACGTTTCTGGAGTCAATAGTGTCTGGAGACCCTACTAAGATAGGTGTGGTGATACATTGTCCCAATCCCAGCCTCGGGGAGGCTGACAAAAGAGGGTAGCTTCAAGATGAAGAGCAGCCTAGTTCCTGTCTCGGACAACCAACCATTCAACCATCAAACACACACACAGTACATACACACTGAGAGACAGACTGACAGTCACACAGACAGGCAGGTAGGCAGACAGACAGACATACACACACAAACGCATTTATACACAGTCCTATTCTTTAGCATTCTAAACAAAGCTAGAGAGCTGTCTACTATGATCAAATTGACCTGAAAATAACTTTATCATTTGCCTAAATAAAGCAAGAGAGGAGAGTATAGGTCAGTAGTAGAGAGCTTGGTTCTTGGCACCACAATGCGTGTACACAGAAAATGATTTTGCTAGGTGTAATATTGGTACTATATGATTGTTCTCCAACCTACTCGAGAAATTGAAGAATAGCTTTTAACAGGAGTTAGAGACCAAGCTGGGCATACAAATGAGATTCAGAGTCACCTGTTTCCAAAATAAATTAAATAAATCACAACACTACCTACAGAGGACAGCAAAATACAGATACTTGAGAATGCGGCACTTGAATTATCCCTAATTCACAATCATTAAAGTATGGAGGTGAAGTAGGCTGGCAGCTAAAAGCCTCTTTCCTAGAACAGGCAAACCAAACTGAACAATTCTTTATTCACCATATCCACTAAAGCTAAAGAAATCAGGGCAGGGATAACAGTACCAAATTTTAGTCTAACAGCCAAAAATGGCATATGGGCAGTGGCAGAGTTGTCTGTCTTGCTCATAGCACTCAACTCTGAGGAGGGAGAGACCTCCTGCTTAGAAGATGGAGAAAGAATCAAACTCAGGCTTTGGATTTGAAACCTGGGCATCAGGCAAACAGACATAGCCCTTATTGGCTTTCACCACTTGTCCTCCAACACCGACATGTTTGGCGGTGTCTGCATCAGAGCTTATCTCATTGTAAAACCAGGCAGAAGTCTAGTACAGCGCCGTGTACTAGAGGTGCAGCACAGTTAGAAGCTCAAAATGCCGCAAGCTGCAAAGTGCTCACAGAGCTTCTAGAAACATCTTACAATGGTGCCAAGACCAGGATTCTAGGATGACTAAACTTTACTGAACACCTTGATATTTGTAGAAAAATTATGCTTTTTATGTGAGTTGCTATTTTTGCTTTCTTACATTCTTCTGTGCAAATCCCACTAACCAGAAATCTTTTTTTGCACTTCGTAAAGTGTACCATAATTCTGCTGGTGATGAGATGTTCATGTTGTGTATGTCCTAAAATACTTTTTAAGCTTTAATTTACTGAATCATACAGAAAACTGGTACTTTTTCAGGTAATCTTATGCAATCTCTCTATATAAGAAATATAGCATAATGTTCAAATTAGGGTAAACATATTTACTTCCTTGAATATTTAAAATCCATTTATGGTTCAAAAGCCATTTAAAATCTTGTTAACTGACATTTGTAAAATGTACAACACATTATCCATAGGTTATAACAGAGTGAGATTTTGTATCCAACAAACAACTACTCAACTATTAAATATACACACCACACAGACGGGCACAAACACACACACATGCATACACACACAAAGTCCTACACTGTAACATTCCAAGAAAAGCTAGAGAGCTGTCTATTGTAGTTAGATTGACCTAAAAATAACTTTATCATTTCCCTAAATAAAGTGCAAGAAGGAAAACCGAAATTTGTTACTCTTATTTAACTACAGCTCAGAACCCATAGATGCATCCCACCCCTACTGCCACGAGCTTCTCATAGCCACTACCCAACTCTGAACTTTTACAGCATACATGTCAGTGACATCAAGCAGCACTGGTCTTTATGTACTGGCTGACTTCACTTCACAAAATAACTTCCATTGAACCCATCTTAGAAACATCAAGGTCTTGTCCTCTAATGACTTATATCTATCTATTAAATTAGTGAGCTTCTGTCTTTTGATGTCTATACAGGTGTGAGATTGCTGGATAATGCCACTACTTCTTGTTGAAGTTTTTGTCATAAGCTTTCTATTTTTATCATTGTTCAGATAATTTTAAGATTGTGTAGAATTCCTAGTTCATAATTGCTTTTTCATTTAGCATTTTTAAATGTAACTGCATTGTCTTTTTATTTCTGGTATAACTCATTAGATGTATGTAATCACTCTTTGTTCTTTGGTCCATATGCATTTCTCATTTTTAGAAGTTTTGCTTTTCCCTGGTGTATTAACTGATTTTCTATTGCTCTAACAAAGCATCATAAGCAAGGCAGCTTAGAGAAGAATCTATGTGGACTCATGGCTTCAGAGGGAGAAGAGTCCATCACCTCTAAGATGCCAAGACAGCAGGCAGGCATGATGACTGGACAATTAACTGAGAGCACAGATATTAAACCGTAAGCAGGAAGCAAAAATTAGATTGGGAATCATGGGAGTCTTTGAACTCTCAAAACCTGACCCAATGGCACAGTTACTCTAGTAAGGTCACTCCTCCTAAGCCTCCCCCAAACAGCATTAAAGACTGGCAACCAACAGTTCAAATGCCGAAGAGCATCAGGGACTATTATTCTGTTAAGATTTTTTTTTTGTGTGTGTGTATTCTTATTCAAAATCTTGACCTTTGTTGAATAATTTTGTTAAAAGTTATTACAGTTTACTTACACAGAAACAAGTTGAATGAAGTCTTATCAATTCTAATACCAAACAACACTTCTTTGAGCCTAATTTTATCCCATTTTTGTGGCAACACCTTTCTGTGTGTTCATCAAATTCTACATGGAGTATATGGATTTCTACTCAGGTTTCCAAAAAATGGAAAGATTCTGGCCCTGTACATGTTCTGTGGATTTATACCTATATTATTACTTTCTCTGTTCTTTGTTAAGTAGCTCATGCACCAGCATGTACTGATCAATACTTAACTGACAACTTGAACAAGAAACTATTTCTTTGAACAATTTTTTGTTTCTGAAAATTTTCCCCAGAACTGGTATTTATTCCTAGAATCCCAGGATGTGCAGTGGTCCCTGTGAACCTCGATCTGGGTTCTCTATCCCCTCATAGCTGTCCATAACCCATCACAAAGCAATGAATGAGGCAGTTGAGTGTTCTCCTGATTTGTGTTACATACTCTAGAATCACTGACTTGTTTTCCCAAGAATCTGCAACTAGCTAACTATTGCTTTAGTTATTCTGTCTGATATTTTAATTGCTTTCTGGCAACAGAATAACTTGGACTCTTGTTATTTCATCTTGGCCTAAAGTAGATAACCTTAAGCTTGTACCAAGATTCTCTTATCAGATATTGATGGAGAACTAATATGGCATATTTATGCATTTTAGATTTGTTGAACATCATGAGATTTTTCTAGATCATTTGCTCAAAACTACAGGGTAACTTGCACTATAGCCAAACTATGGTGAAAGGTTTTTCTTATTCTCTGAACCATATAAAATAGGTTGCAAATGAGTCATGTCATAAATAACTCCAACAATATATCTGTGTGCAGTAGAAAGCTCTGCACCAATTAAAGTCTGCCAAGCCAAACATTGTGTAGCTTTCATAATGGTAAGAAGCTGGGATTAAATAGTTTCTCTCTTTTCCTTATTAAAAATATTCTGGAATTATTAAATTAAGTGGATAATGAAATATTATAGTGTTTAATGCTAACCTCACTTGCATGAAAATATTAAGGTACTTAAGTCTCTTAACATTTGTACACCATCCATTAAGATGATAAGTCATCTTAATCCTACAGGGAATCTCAGGCTTGCTGAATGTTCAGAAGGCTAAATTATGGTAGAAAAAGATTTCTATTATTACTTTCATTGTTTTGCAAACATGCTGTCTTTGTTTATCTCTACTGACAGGTAAGGAAAAAACATCTGTCAATCTCAGAAGTTGCATGGAACTGTTCCAGTAATAATTCTAGATTTCCTGATGACATTTCACTTGATTGACTAAAGCTATTAGTATATTATATTTATGTCCATCAAACATTTAATGATTCATCTCACTGCAAAATAAATTAAAAGACAAAACTGTATAGTTAAAAGCACCTTGGAGCCAATGAGATGGCTAAGCAGGTGTAGGCACTTGCTGGGAGGCCTCACACCCTGAGTTCTATCCCTAGAACTTCCACTATTAAACAGGCTTCTGACCACCACACAAACATTTATATGCATATCTTTACGTATGTAAGCACACAAAAGAACCACAATAAATTAAAAAATTTAATAAAACAAGGTTATTTGATTCAGATTACCACTTCTATAAATCTTAAGACCATTATTAGACAAAACACAGCATTTGGATTTAGTCTTTTGTCCTTACTGCAGAATGGTGCTAGGACCTTTAAAATAGCCTCAGCTATAGCAATGGGCATTGAGCCATTGACTTAAAGAAAAAATTATTTCTTATAGATACTTAGAGAACTTATTACACTTAGTCATAAGGATATTCATAAATGTTTGACCTATTGTGAAACAGAATTGAATAAAAATTTCTTTTATACCTTGTGATGCCTAATGTTGTCCAGATGGAAAAATATAGACTTCCTTGTGAGGGGGCTTCTGGGCATCTCTGGGTATCTGCAGAGGATTAAATTGACTATATTGATTGAAGTGAGAAGACAGGCTCAGTGTTGGCAGCACCATTTCCTTGCTGAGATCCTGCTAAATCTGGAGGATTTCAGGTCTTTCCTCAAATAAACTTACTGGAATACAAGAATATGGAGAAATATTGCCCTGAAAATTGAATAAATATAGTTCTTTCCTCCTTGGTGCTTGACATTAGTTTATTTCTCAGTATGTCTCTATATTTTTATTTACATAATTTCTACAACACATTCCTCTATACTCTTTTCCTATCCCCATAGCACCAGGATCTTATAGACATTGCCCACTATGGTGATTACATCCACTCAATGTCAGATGTTCAATTTCTGCGGTATGCCTTCAGGTACTGAATTTCACTTTCTCTGTTAATTTCAGACAGTTAAACTTCATGACAAAAGCTATATTTTGCATTTAAATTCTTGGATATCATTTGACTTTTTAGATAAACTAATTTGGAATAATTTCATATTTACAGAAATTTTGCAGATAGTTGAGAGTTACAGATGCTTCCCAGCCCTCCCTCCACAACATGCCCATTTAACTTTTCTTAATGTGGTATATTTGCTTAAACTATAAATGTTAATACTGCTATAATTCAATACCTAATTTTAAAATAAAATAATTTAAAAATGAATTGTATAGGAGTACCCCGAATAAGCAGATAAAGCTACTTCTCCCCAAAGCTATGGGTTATTAAATAAAAATGTGAGTACAGGGATGGATTACCTCCAGTTATTGATCAAAGAGGTCCTGAAGCTACCAAAACATAATAGCCAGTTGCTATTTTAATTGGTTTTCCACTAGAACTAGATGGTACACACTACTGCTTAAGACAATGCTCCTTCTGAACACAGGGCAGTCAAAAGTCAAGCTGGAACTGGGCCAGAAGCTTCTTTCCTACTGAATATCCCACATGCCTGTAGGTGCTGCATAGGCTGTTAGGAGAGAATGGTCTTAGTCATATGTGGATCCTGCTTGCAACCCTGCTACTGCTTGGGAAAGACTTCTCCAGTGGTGCAATAACGGCAAATCTCTTTGAGGGATAACCAAACACTTTCTGAGTTTCAGGCTGCATCATGGGACACAATTTTGTACTCTAAACCCAGTCAAAAGCCATGACAAAGGAATTCATAAGCAAAGGAGTGAAAAGGTGCCGTTTTGATTAATGGTCACATGAGCAGTCAGTTTGCCTTTTAAACAATATGCTTATGTGCACAGATTACTGCTGCTACCAGCCTTGTTCAGAGAAGCTTCACTTTGCAATGGGCAGGGGCTGGTGACTGAAGATATTCATGTCCCACCAGAGTTATAAGAAGAAATGCCTATTGATTCTAAGCCATAAATAGAACACATATATCACTCCCTCCAAGTCTCAGGAAAAATCATTGTAGAGGGGGTGGAAAGAATAGGAGGGCCAGACACGGGAGAACTGTATACTGTAGAATACTGACTTTTGGTTATGACAAAATTGTTACATTCTTCAATTCACAACAGCTGTGATTATCTATTCAAGACTGGATCCATTAAAAACCTGTGGTTATTGGTCATGAGAGGCAGAATGTCTCATAAGGTTCTACCTCTCCCTACATAGTTATATAAATATAAATGGTAAATGGTTTATGTGGGGAGAAGAAACATTTTCTTCAAAAGTTTAAGGTGCCCATGCTCTTGTAAACAAGTCCCGGACTGTTGTAATAATTATTCTTGGTTGTCACCTTGAATAGATCTGGAAACCAAAGTGACTGGGTACACTTGTGAGGGATTTTTCTTAATTAAATCATTTAAAGTAGGAAGGCTACCTTTAAGCCAGATCTTTTGTTGTGGGAAGATCCTCCTTTACTCTAGGCTACACCTTTGATAGAATCCTATATAAGGAGATGGAAAAGGGAAGCTTTTACATTTTGGGAGCTCACTTTCACTCTAACTGGCAGGTTTATTTCTTCATTAACATTACAGCCTTACTTCTTCCAAAAATCTGACATGTACAGAAAACCGGCCGAGACATGCAGCCTCATGGATAGAATAACTGCTGAATTCATGGACTTTCTATTGACTGACAGTCATTGTTGAACTCGCTGGGGCACAGCCTATAAGCCACTCTATTAAATCCATATATATCCATACATATATAATCTTCAGTCTATCAATTCTCTTCCTCTAGAGCAGCGGTTCTCAACCTTCCTAATGCTGCAAAACTTTGTCCCCTGATGCTCTTGGTGTGTCCACTGTTCTTGTGATATTGGCCTCAAATTGCTGAAAATTAGTAATAATGAGTTTGCCTGGCAATAGCTTTTTAAGATCATTTGAAACTCCTCCATGCCATTGTCCCAGTTATGTAAGCTTAAAATATCCGCCTGGGCTGCACCTGCAGTTATTATTGAATTAGCATGAACAATTTTTGTAGCAATTTCTGCATTCCCTGAACTTAGAACTGAATGCTCTGAATTTCCAAATGTAACAGACAAACTTTATTTGTGAAGATGCCTGAGAAATGCCCTTGTTTGATATCCAAAACTCTATATTAAAAGACATAAATAACTTAGCATATGCCTAGAGAAATTCAAAACTTTGTTTCTATGTTCTTCTTTACCAGCCTTGATCTCTTTGTATTATGGTATTTCTATCTGTACAAACAAAAAATATTTCTGACACCTGCTAAATTTTCCTGAACTGGAGTTTAAAATACCACTTAGGTTATCTGTTTAAGAGGCATGCTAAAAAATAAATCCTTGTCTCAGCAAGGTTACCCTTCTAATAGGTGGATTTGCCCCATTCATTTTTCTGTTCCTTTCATTATCCTACCAGCAACCCCCTCACTTTCGTAGCATCATTGAACTTTTATTTTCCTCCACCAAATTCAAGTTAAACTATTATTCTCCTCCTGTTTATTGTGATGAAACGAGCATTCACCTGAACTGCTGGTCTGGGGATATATATACATATACATATATACATATATATATAATTTATATATATATGATTTCACTGTATTTAAATGCATATATTGATGCAGTGTTAAATTAAAAGATTCATATATTTTGTCAATCAAAAATGAAAAGTCCTGAGAGGCACACTGTGGCCTTGATTCTGACGTTTTTCAACTTGGAATCAGTCACGTTATTTATTCTTTCTCCCCTTCCCATATCATTTATTTTTAAGGATATAGTTAATATATTTTGGGAAAAAAGCATAGCTTTATTTTAAACTAAACTCCATAAATTTTGAACTAAGAATGTCTTAATCAGGCTTTGGGTAGTTCAGAATATTAAAATGAGGCTGTTAACACAGTTTCTATTAACATTTGGGTTTTCCAAAGATTTCATGTAACTTAACACTATCAATATGATGACTTTGCATATAATGATTCTTACCGTATGTCTTTGAAAAGTTAGAGTTTTTTTTTTTTTAAGAATTCTTTTACTTTTTAAGTTATATGTATGTACGTGTGTCTGTGGTTAGGTTAGGTATAAGCAAATAAATTTGAGTGCCTGTGAAGGCCAGAAGAGTATACTGAATCTTCTGGAACAGGCTGTTGTGAGCTACCCAGCAAGGATGCTGGGAACTGAACTCAGATCTGATGAAAGAGCAGTAAATGTTTTTAAAAACTGAGCCATCTCCAGGCCTTGACAGTTTTTGTTGTTAAAATGACACAGTCTAGAATCACTAGGGGACTCTTCCTTCTCCTCAACCTCCTAAATTTCTCAGGATAGCTTGTCTGTTTCCCCTTCTCAGGGGGGATCCATGTATGTCTCTCTTAGGGTTCTCCTTGTTACGTAGCTTCTCTGGGATCATGGACTACAGTCTAGTTATCCTTTGCTTTCCATCTAATATCCACTTATGAGTGAGTACGTACCATGTTTGTCTTTCTGTATCTGGGTTACCTCACTCAGGATGCTTTTTTTTTTTTAAATTCTATCCATTTGTATGCAAATTTCAAAATGTCATTGTTCTTTACTGCTGAGTAGTACTCCATTGTGTAAATGTACCACATTTTCTTTATCCATTCTTCAGTTGAGGGGCATCGAGGTTGTTTCCAGGTTATGTCTATTACGAATAATGCTGCTATGAACACAATTGAGCAAATGACCTTGTGGTATGAGTGTGCATCCTTTGGGTATATGCCCAAGAGTGGTATTGCTGAATCCTAAGGTAGATTGATTCCCAAATTTCTGAGAAACCATTATACTTATTTCCAAAGTGGCTGTACACGTAAGTTTACATTCCCACCAGCAATGGAGGAGTGTTCCCCTTCCTCCACATTCTCTTCAGCATAAGCTATCATTGGTGTTTTTGGTCTTACTTATTCTGACCAGTGTAAGATGATACCTGAGTCATTTGTGGGGGAAAGGTGAAGGAGAGGGAGGAGGAGAACATGGTGGAATGGAATGCTCAAGCAGGGAGAGGGACAGTGAGAGAGAGAGAAGGTGATATCTTGACTGAGGGAGCCAATAAAGAGACATAGCACTAGGTTAATTCCCAGGAATCCACAAGGACGACCCCAGCTAAGACTCTAAGCAACAGTGGAGAGGACGCCTAAACTTGCCTTCTGCTGTAATGAGATTGATGAGTAGGTTAGTTGTCATCATAGAACCTTCAACCAGCAATTAATGGAAGCAGATAGAAAGATCTACCATAAAGCACTGGGCTGAGCTACCTGAGACCAGTCCAAGAGAGGGAGGAGTGATAATATGAGCAAAGGGGTCAAGACCATGATGGCGATACCCCCAGAAACAGCTGACCTGAGCTAGGAGAGCTTACTGACTCTGGACTGATAGTGGGAAAACTGGAATAGGACCAAATTTAGGTTCACTGAATTTGGGTGTTAGTTGTGAGGCTTGGGGAGTCTGTGGGGTCACTGGCAGTGGGACCAGGATTTATTCCTAGTGTTTGAACTGACATCTAAGAACTCATTCTTTTCTGTGCTCAGCCTAGATATAGGGGGGAAGGTCTTGGTTATGCCTCAAAGTGAAGTGTCAGACTTTGTTGACTCCCCATCTCTTTCTGAGGAGTGAATGGGGAAGGTGGAGAAAGAGGAAGGAGGAGAGGGAGTGGGACTGGGGATAGCTATAAAAAAAATTATCATTAGGTGAAAGGGCCAAAACATGGGATAAAACCGGACTCTCTGAATGAGGCGGACAATGAGAGCTGACGAGAGGCCAAGGAGAATGGCACGGGAACTTTCATCTGGCGATGGATTGAGAGAGAGACAGAGACCCAATTTGGAGCAACGGTCTGAGCTCTTAAGGTCCAAATGAGGAGCAGAAGGAGGGAGAACATGAGCAAGGAAATCAGGACCACGAGGCGTGCACCCACCCACTGTGACAGTGGAACTGATCTATTGGGAGCTCTCCAAGGCCAGTTGGACTGGGACTGAATAAGCATGGGTTGAAACTGGACTCTCTGAACATGGCGGACAATGAAGGCTGATGAGAAGCCAAGGACAATGGCACTAGGTTTCGATCCTAATACATGAACTGGCTTTGTGGGAGCTTAGCCTGTTTGGATGCTCACCTTCCTGGACCTAGATAGAAGTGGGAGGACCTTGGTCTTCCTGTAGGGCAGGGAATTTGGACTGCTCTTCAGTATCAAGAGGAAGGGGGAATGGACTGGGGGGAGGAGAAGAGGAGTGGGTATAGAGGGAGGGGAGCGGGGGGAGGGGGCAATATGTGGGAGGAGGGGGAGGGAAATGGGAAACGGGGAGCAGTTGGAAATTTTAATTAAAAAAGAATAAAAAAAAAAAAGAAAATGTCTGAAGGGATTGTCTTAATTACATGCAGTGATGCACGTGGCACCATTCCCTAGGCTTGGAATCCTAGACAATGCATGAATAGTTAAGACAAACTGTATACAGCAAGCATGCATGTATTAATTCACTGTTCCCTGCTCTTGGCTATGGATAGACTGCGGTTAGCTATTTCAAGTCCCTGTTGCTTGAGTTCCCCACAACAGTAGACTGTAAACTAGATAAATTTGAACCAGATAAATTCTTTTCTTTTTATGTTGCTTTTTTTCTGGATACTTTATCACAACAATAAGAAGCAAAACCAAGACATGTGATCTTGATGATGTTGCTTTTTCTTTAAAATAAAGCAAAATTTTGCTTCTTAGGTGTATTGGGGAAGTTAATATGAAATGACTGATTTCAGTAAATAGCACACTATTTAATTTCATTATTCATTTCCTTTGATTTCTCACCATGTCTCTCTCGTCTTCCTCATTACTATAATTCTTATTCTTGAGATTCACTGTTTCACCCCATCCCGTGGAAAGGTTATCCTGGATAGCCCAGAAACTCACTCTGTAGAACTGGCTGGCTTCTAACTTAGAGATCTGCCTGCCTCTGCCTCCACTGTGCTGGAATTAAAGGCGTGGGTTACCATGCTGGCAAGATCTACTGTCATAAGCATGCAGCTTATGTTATCCATGTAACAAAGCCACCAGTTAGTTTTCTAGGACTTGGTGACAACTTGAAAGGCATGCATGTTAATCCATTAAAATACTCCTACCCCTGCAAGAGGAAACCATGTAAGCAGAAAGGAAAGGTAAAATTTCATCAGATCTGTTTTACCTGATGTCCCAGATACAGGAAACCTTGACTCTGCTGTGTGACTACCACTGTTCACTTTGAGTTCTTCAATCTTTTCCCATAACATCATCCCATCCATTTTATAATGCAATCTTTTTACTTCTTCCTACATTAATGAAAATTTAATTGTTAGTCTGCACATGCCACTAGAATGTGTCTTCTGTTATCTGGCTGCTCTATGCCCGCAATTTCTGTTTCATACCATCGACACTCATCATGACAAACAGTTGGCTTTTCAGATTTAAAGAAAATTTGTTAACTTATTAAACATCATTGAACCTCTGTATTCTCACAACAAAAAGGAATAAGCATGATCACTACTCCCAGAACTATGAGAGTGAAAGAGGCTTGTGAAAGATCCCTCAGAGATGCTGAAGGAATCCGGTTTTGACCGTGGGGTTTCTTCAGGATCACTCATGCCACAACTCTTTCTTACGTTTCTGTTTTTCCACAGAGGACTTTCTTTTGTGGTTCAAATTCATTTCATAGTTATTTTAAAATCTCATGTTGCTCAAATTCTGTGAATTCCCTGGAGAGCTCTTTCGTACTCTCCACTGTGTACATGTACATACCTTCCCCTGCCCAGCAATATTGCTAATAATCCAGGGATAATGACAAAGTCATTTCCTCTGTGTATAACTGACTCAACTGGAAATAAAGCTCAATATACATTTGCTTAGTGATCTTATTTCAGTCACTTAATTCCAATGAAAGTAGATAAAGTTTATAATTTGAGGAGAGTCAATTAAGGTAGGTAGGCAAATTGCATAATGGAATTTTCTTCATTATGATAAGTACTTATTGAATATTTGATGACTTTTTGGTAATTATGAAGACAAATTGTTTGTACTTACATCTAAGCACCTCATTGATTACCGGGTACATAGCTATAAATGTAATGAGAATCTTTATATGAACCATCAAAGGTTAATGATCAAAGCAGGGTCAAAAACATGGGCAGGGAACAATACTAATACTAAGATTCATATCCTAACCGACGTATTATGTTTTAGATAAACTACACTGCATAATTGCCATAAAGTCTACTTGTTCTTCAAATTCTAACATAAAACCTTTAATTTCTATTTTGTCTTATATTATGCCCACTGGCAGGACATAGGCCATCTAAGACTGAACTGTAGAAAGACCAAAGCCAAAGAACTAGAATAAAATTTAGGTCCAGCTGAGCAAGGAAACTTACCACCTTGGTTAAATACTCTATCTATCTATCTATCTATCTATCTATCTATCTATCTATCTATCTATCAATCAATCATCTATTCATATAAAACAAATATATTTGCAGCTATCTATTCCTAGGGTCATACCAATTGTTTAAAAACTCAATTTTTAAGCCAGCAATTCCCAGCCTGTGGGTTGTGACATCTTTTGGGGACTCAAATGACCCTATCAGAGGAGTTGCCTATCAGATGTCCTGCATATCAGGTATTTGCCTTACAATTCACAACCATAGCAAAAATACAGTTGTGAAGTAACAACAAAAATAATTTCATGGTTTGGGGTTCACCACAGCACGAGGGATATTAACATGTTGTAGCATTAGGAAGGTTGAGAACCACGGCTTTAGGCAAACTCACCTTTCATTAGCTCTTCATCTTTTCCTAATACATCCATGTCTGTCACACAGGCATAGAGAATCTGGAGTTGGTTATAGGAGGTTCCTGAAATATTCTCTTTCACATTCTCTTCCCTCTCCCACAGAAAAATATTTGTGCAAACACAAAAATACATATTTTCTGCTTGTTTGATTGAACTAATTCTCTTCTGTTTATTCATTTGGTGTGCAAACCATTTTGAATATAATCTCTAGATGTGCTTAATGAAAATGATAATTTAATTTTAAAGACCTGGTATAATAATTGGAAAGCTATTTTAAAAAATAGTGTAATATTAACCCATGTTGTATTCAACTAGTTTTTGCCCTTTGTGGAATGAATTTAATGCTTATTTATAATTATTATTCATGTAAACAGGATGCAATGTGGCCTTTCAATGCTCATCATCAATATATAACAACAGGTCTGGAAACTAGTATATCTATTACATCAGACATTAAAATTTTCTTTATATTAAGAACATTCAATATTCTCTCTACTATCTTAACATAGTCAGGGTAGCCAGGCAGTGGGAGCACACGCCTTTAATCCCAGCAGTAGGGATATAGAGGCAGGCAGATCTCTGTGAGCTCAAAGCCAGCCTAGGCAGCCAGGACTACAGAGAAACCGTGTCACAATAAACCAAAGATAGATAGATAGATAGATAGATAGATAGATAGATAGATAGATAGATAATATTCAGGGGTTAGGGAGGTGATTAAGACAGTAAAGCATTTGTTAGGCAAACATAAGGACATATGTTTAGATTCCTCAGCACTCATTTAAACCCAGGTGACATGTTACTCACCTATAATTCCAGCACAGGGCAGGCAGAGACAGAAGGATCTCTGGATTCAGCTCATGGGCAAACCATCCCTGAGGAAATGGTAACTCCAAGTCCAGTGAGAGACGGTCTCAAATATAATATTGACCTCTGGTATCTACTTCTGTGAATGCATGCACATATGCACAATTATGCACTTGCAGACACACACACACACACACAGAGAGAGAGAGAGAGAGAGAGAGAGAGAGAGAGAGAGAGAGAGAGAGAGAGATTCATACACAATAACGTAAAGAATTCCAATTATTTTCAAAAGAGCTCTATAACTTCACTATAGAATATATGTCTTTAATCCACTATAGCTTCACAAGTGCAATCGATTCTGTCCTTTCATCTCAGCTTTCTTCTTAGGCTTTGTTAATTACTATTTTATTGTCTGTTTCTACAAGATGAACCTTTTAACTTCCACATGCTAGTAGAAATAAGCAATATTTATCTTAAAAGACCTGACTTACTTAGTAAAATATCAACCCATTGTTTCCTTTACACTGTAAATGTAAATGGTAAAAATTCATACATTTTTTTGAGGATTATAGAAATAGTTCACTAGTTTTGACCATATTATTTCTAGAAATTCTGCTTTCTTGATATACTGTAAATTAAGAATGAGAATACTTCCTTTATTCCTATTCCTTTCTCACCAATTTCAGTGTTCATGTATAAATGACAGCTGAATTGTTTTGTTGTTGCTAATTTTTGTACACTTCAATTTTACTAAATTCATTTAGACGATATAATAGATTATTTGATGGTCTCTTTCTCTTTTTCTACACATAAAAATATTATCTTAAAAACAGGGTATAATTAAATCTCCTTTTTCCGTTTTTATGGCATTCTTTTTTTCGTTGCTTTATTGCTCTAGCAAAGACTTCCAGTATTTTATTGGCTAATATAATAGTAGTGAGGTTTGACATCCTGTCTTATTTTTGATCTTAGAGGAAATGACTGAGTTTCCTTATTTGCTGTGCTGTCCATCAGTTTATCATAAAAACTCTCAGTGGTGAACCACATTTTAGTGGCTGATGATATTCATCGTGAAGGGGCACTGAGCTCTGCTTTCTGCCTCTACTGGGATGACATTATGATTTCAGTATTTTGTTTTTTAGAGGTGGCTCTCATTCTCATTAATTTATATATTTTTAATTTCTCTCACATTTCTTGAGAAAAAACTTTTTATGTGCTGTTAGATTCAATTTGTTAATAGGACAAGAATTTTTGAACTTATGTTCATTAAGGATATGGTCTACATTTGTTTTTTGCTTGTATTTTGATTTGACTTCTGTAGCAATGTAAGTCTGGCTTTGGTGAACAAGTTTGGAAAGATTTCTTCTGTTTTGGTTCATTGAAATAACTTGAGAAAAATTAGCATTTGCTATTTTTCAAAAAAACTGGTGAAATTAAGCCACCTGGAATTTTTTATTTGTTTGGAAATTTTTAATTAATTATTAATTATTCAATTATGTTGGTTGATTCAAGCTTTCTACATCCTTCTGGTTCAATTTTGGTAGGGTATATGGCCCAGAAATTCATCAATTTTTATATGCCTTCATGTATTTTGGCATATCCTTGTTCTATAGTCCCTACTGCTTTTTTACATTCTTTTTCTCTGTGTCTATCCTATAACCTCTCATATGTCTGTACTGAGAATTAAACTCGAGACCTCACATACTGGGCACGTGCTCTACCACTGAGCTACGTCACTGGGCACATTCTTTCATGTTATTCATCTTTCATGCCCCAGTTCCTTATTGTAAGATTTGACTCTCTTCTTTCTCTCTCTTGTATATGAACTGTGAATTTCTTTTCTTTTCTTTTTTTCTTTTCTTTCTTTTTTTTTTTTTCAGACAGTAATTGTTCTTTTGCTTCTCGCTTAGGAACTTTAGACAAATCTTGAAAGAGTGATCTGCAGGCAGCTAATTCTCTTGGTTTGATTTATCTATTTATCTGGGAAAGATTTAGCCATTTCTCTATTTCTGAAAGATATTTTCAGAGTATGTAATTTGAGACTGGGAATGTTTTATTTCAAAATTTAGATATACCATCTCTTTCTTTACCAAATGGTAGGCTAAACTTCTGTATTTTGTATCACGTATAAAGATTAGTGTTTGTATGTGGCATCAACTATACTGCAATTCTCATAAGGGAGACAGGTTTTCTGATCCTGGAAGGGAGAGCAGATAGTATAGGTATAAAAGTCTCTCTGCTTTTATGGATTATATGAATATGTACACAACCTCTCCAGTTCAATATCAACAGATGGCTAGAAAAAATCTTGATGAAAATGATGATCTCTCAATTTCTAATGATAGAGTGGAGAAAATTTCCTACAAATTTTTCAAATTCAAAACAAATTTAAATACTGATTAAAAGTTCCATTAAATTTTAAGTAATTACTGACCAGAAAATAAAGTATTTGTAGGCTAAATAAAAAATATGAAAAAGATAGAAGAGTCACTGCCTCAGGACAGTTTTCAGTTTAAGATAACACCTTTAATTTAAAAATTCTTATAGAAACTATGGAAAGAATATAGAGTTTAGTCTAAAACAAGGAAAAATTTGAGAGAATTCTGTCTCACACTGGGACCACAAATGTTTATGACCTCAGTGAAGGGGGATCCATCCATAGAGAAAGGCAAAGAAGGTACTTCTTTATTCTATCCCTTTATTCCAACTGCAATGCTGTGCAAAGGAGAACAATTGTAACCAAACTTCTCTCTCAATGGGATTTTTAGTTTGAAATTAGCCAGAACCTGGAAACAACCTAAATGTCCCTCGACCAAAAGATGGATAAGGAAAGTGTGGCACATTTACACAGTGGAGTACTACACAGTGGAAAAAAATGACATCTGGAGATTTGTGGGCAAATGGATGGAGCTAAAGAAACATCATATTGAGTGAGGTAACTCAGACCCAGAAAGACAAATCTAATGTATACTCATTCGTAAGTGACTTTTAGACATAAAGCAAAGAAAACTAGCCTACAACTCACAATCACAGAGAACCTAGACAACAAAGAGAATCCCAAGAGAGACATACATGGATCTAATCTACATGGGAAGTAGAAAAAGACAAGATCTTCTGAGTAAATTGGGAGCATGGGAACCTTGGGATAGGGTTGAAGGGGAGGGGAGAGGTAGCAAGGGCAGCAGAGAAAAATATATAGCTCAATAAAAACAATTTTAAAAAAGAAACATTACAACAGAGAAGAATAAGTAAAATAAATGAGAAAATTGGGGAGAAATCTACTGTAGAATAAAAGAAATCATTAGCTAGTAATGTAAAAAAAGAAATGAATGCTAGATATCTGCGTATATTAGTATTCCTCAAAATGGTGTTTAGACAATGACTGACTAGGGGTAAAGTTGATATCAGACAGAAGTAAGAATAGGTCCTTTCTTATGAAATTTAAAATTTAGACTCAAAACCGAAATTAAGTTCAGCTTTTAAAAAAAACAATACATGCATATGCAAATACACACAGGTATGAACACACCAAAATCACACAAGACCCTATAAATGTAAAAATGTGAAAGCCGGTCAAAATGTCAAGAATGGGACCATCAAAAGTCCTACTTAAATCAAAGGCAACAAATGGAAAACATTTTAGTAAGTTAAATTACAGAATATGAGAACCTCATTGGGCTATGGAACATTAAGCAGATTAAAAATAATCCAACTAAAATATTTGGAAATTAATATAAATCAAATCAAATAAAAATAAAATAAAAGACTCAAAAGAAAGATTAAGATTTTGACCTTTATCTCACCCCAGGAAAAATTAATTTGCGTAGGCTCATATAAAGTTGGAATCGTTGAGTATCTAGAAAGTAAGAGAAATACTACCTGGGAGTAGCCGATATTTTGACTAACAAGAAGAAAAAAAAAACCCAAAGTAAAAATATTCAAATTAGACTCTCTCAAAATATACTGTGCTTACTAAAGTACATCATAAAGAAAACAAAATTTAAAAACAGAGATTGTTACAAAAATGCACCCGAAATATACATCTGACAAGGAACTTACTTGTAGGGACATAAAAATTCTTTACAACTAACATTAACATAATACTATTCAACATTTAAGTAACCATGGTGGCATCACAGCTCTCAGGGTTTGATGCATGAGAGTAATACGTTCAAGACCAGCCTGAGCAGCACAGAGAAACTCTATTTCATAAAACTAACATAAAACAAATGAGTAAGAAAGCACAATTTAAAAATAATGAACAAAAGTCGTGAGATATCATATAGACTCTGTACAGGAGGTCTAAGCTAGAAACAGCACCAATGTCTATCAGTAGAAAAATGGGGTAAAGGGAACATTCCTGCCTTGCTGATGGGAGTGCAAATTGGTATAGTCCCTTTGGATATCAGTGTGGTGATTTCTCAGAAAATTAGGAAACAATCTTCCTCAAGAGACAGTAATATCACTTTTGGATATATACTCAAAAGATGCTCAATCTTAACACAAAGACATGTGCTCAGCTATGTTCAAAGTAGCATTGTTTGTATAGCCTGAACCTGGAAACAACCTAAATGCCCCTTGACTGAAAAATGGATAAGGAAAATGTGGTACATTTACATAATGGAGTAAAAATAGCAGGAAAAAATAGCATCTTGAAATTTGCAAGCAAATGGATGGATCTAGAAAACATATTGAGTAAGGTAACCCAGACCCAGAAGGACAAATAACATATGTACTCACTCATAAGTGGCTTTTAGACATAAAGCAAAGAAAATGAGCCTACAATTCACAATCCCAGAGAACCTAGATAACAATGAGGACCCTAAGAGAGACATACATGGGTCTAGTCTACATAGGAAGTAGAAAAAAAAACAAGATCTCCTGAGTAAAGTGGTAGCATGGGGACCATGGGAGAGGGTAGAAGGGGAGGGGAGAGGAAGAGAAGGGAGCAGAGAAAAATGTAGAGCTCAATAAAATCAATAAAAAAAGAATTAAAAAAAGAAAGAAAAATGGATAAATTCAACATTGCTTCAAGAAGAAAGTCCTAGAGAGGTAAGTAATGAATGGTGCATGGCTTAACATAATAAAAGCTAAATATGAAAGCCTATTGAAACATTTATGTAAATAGAAACTCAAAGCATGCTCATTAAGAACAATTATAAGATGTAGGGCTCCACTCACCCCATTCCTATTAAGCGTAGTTCTCGAAGACTTGGCCATATTGAAAAAATAAAATTGATAAAAGCAGTGGGTAAAGTCAAAGTAAGCCTACTGGAGATAATGCTGCTCTAATCATAAGAGACCCAAAAAAATCATGGAGCTGAAAACACTCTAAACAAAGTAGCATGAACAACAACACAAAAATCAGTAGTTTGGGGCTGGAAAGATGACTAAGCACATAGAAATCTCATACAACAGAGGACTCAAGTTCAGTTTCCAGCATTCAGCCTGGGAAGCTTACAATAACCTATAACCCCAATTCCAGAGTATCGTACAACTCTGGCCTCTGTATGTGTGTATGATATGCACAGTCGCACTCACACACACGCACGCACACACACACACACATTATGTTTTTAATATATTTGTTTAACATTCCAACCTCAGTTTTCCTATCATCTTCCCCCTCCCATTCTCTTCTCTGAATTCCCTCTGCTCCCATTCCTCCTCCATTTCTGTTTAGGAAAGGGTATCAACAAAACGTGGCATGTCAATCAAGTTGCAGTACAACTAAGCACCTCCCATGTATTAAGGCTGGGCAAGGGAAATCATTATGAAGATCAGGGCCCCAAAAGCCTGCAAAACAGTCAGAGACAGCCCATATCCAATGTTAGGAGTCCCACAAGAAGACCAAGCCAATTGTAATATATATTCGGAGTGCCTAGGTCAGTCTCAAACAGGCTCCCTGGTTGTTGGTTCAGTTTCTGTGAGCCTCTACAAACCCAGCTTAGTTGATTCTGTAAGTTTTCTTTTGGTATCCTTGATAAGTTATCTTTTCGGTATCCTCTAGCTCCTACAATCCTCTCTTTTCCACTTCCACAGGTTTCCCTGAACTGCACCAATTGTTTGGCTGTGGGTCTGTATCACTTTCCATGAGTTTCTGGGTGATTCTCCTGTGATGGTAGTTGAGCTAGGCGGCCAGTTTAAGCTATGTATCTGCTGTTGCTAGGAGTTTAATCTGGGGTCTTCCTTGTAGATTCCTGGGAGATTCCTTTGTGCCCGGTTTTAATCTGACCTTGAAATGTTCCCCCCACCCCCAGCCTTTTCATTAACCTCTTCCAATAATCTCCCACTTGGTCCTCCAGTCCCCAACCTGATAACTCATGTTCCCTTTCTCAAGTGCCCTCGGTCTCCACTCATGAAATCTCTATTTTCCCTTCCTAGGGAGATCTGGGTATTCCCCATGAACTGCCCCTGTTAACTAGCCTTTCTGAATCTGATAATTGTAGCATGGTTAATCTTTATTTTACAGCTAATATTCACTTATTCCACTTATGAGTGAGTATATACCATGTTTATCTTTGTCAGTCTGGGTTACCTCACTCAGAATGGTTTTTTTTTTTTGTTGCTTTTGTTTTGTTTTGTTTTGTTTTGTTTTGTTTGTTTGTTTGTTTTTTCTAGATCCATCAATTTGCATGACAATTTCCTGGTGTCCTTGTTTTTAACAGAATGGGTAATACGCCACTGTGTGGATAGACTGCATTATTTTTACCCATTCCTTGGTTGAGGAACATTTAGATTGTTTCTAGGTTCTGACAATTACAAATAAAGTTACTATGAACATAGTCAGCTGAGTAAGTGTGCTTGTAGTTTGACTGAGCATCCTTTGCATATGTGCCCAAGATTGGTGTAGCTGGGTCTTGTGGTATGTTGATTCCCAGTTTTCTAAGAAACTTGCAAGGAGGCTGTACAATAGCAATGGAGGAGTGTTCCCCTTGGTCTATATCCTCTCCAAAATGAGCTGTGGCTTGTGTTTTTGATCTTAGCCATTCTGACAGGTGTAAGATAGTATCTCAGAGTTGTTTTTATACGCATTTTCCGGATGACTAAGGATGATAAACATCTCTTTAAGTGTTTTTCAGGCCATTTGAGATTCTTCTGTTGAGAATTCTTTGTTTAGATCTGTACCCGATTTTTGTAATTGGACTGTTTGACTTGTTGCTCTCTTTGCTTCTTGAGTTTTATATATACATATATATGTGTGTGTGTGTGTGCATATATACATATATATGTATGTATATAATTTTTTATGATATATATATATATATATATATTGAAGATCAGCAACCTGTTGGATGTGGGGTTAGTGAAGCCTTTTTCCATTCTCTAGGCTGCTGTTTTATCCTATTAATAGGAAAGGGTGTCCTTTGACTTACAGAAACTTTCCAATTTCATGAGGTCTAATATTTTAATTGTTGATATTATATCATGCCTGTGCTATTTTATTGTTGTTCTGTTCAGGAAGTTCTTTCCAATGCCAATACATTTGAGATTATTTCCCAATCTCTTCTGCCACCAGGTTTAGTGTATTTGGACTTATGTTGAGATTTTGATCCATTTGGACTTGACTTTTGTGCAGGGTGACTTGACTTTTGTGCAGGGTGATAGACATATCTTTATGCATTCATTTACATGACAACATCCAGTTAGAACAGCACCGTTTGTTGAAGATGCTTTCTTTTTTCCATTATATAATTTTGACATTTTGTCAAAAATCAGGTGTCTATAGTTATGTGAATTTACCTCTGGGTCTTTGATTCAGTTTCATTGATCCACCTGTCTGTTTTTAAGCCAATACCATGCAGTTTTTATTACTACAGCTTTGTATTAGAGCTTGAAATCAGGGGTGGTGAAAGCCCTAGCAGTCCTTGTATTGTATGGGACTGTTTTAGCTACCCTGGATTTTTTATATGAAGTTGAATATTGTTCTTTCAAAGTCTGTAAAGAAACAGATTTTAATGGGTATTGATTGTATCTGTAGATTACTTTTGTAAGATGGCAGTTTTAACTATGTTAATCCATGAGCATGGGAGAGCTCTCTGTCTTCTGATATCTTCTCCAATTTCTTTCTTCAAAGACTTGAAATCATTTGCTTGGTCAGTTACAACATGATATTTTGTATTGTTTGAGGCTATGATAATGGGTGTTGATTCCCTGATTCCTTTATCAGTGCCTTTTATCAATTTTTATGTTGAAGGGCTGCAGATTTTTTTTGAGCTAATCTTGTATCTAGCTACTCGACTAAAGGTGTTATCAGTTGTAGGAGTTCCATGGTTGACTTTTTATGGGGTTGCTTATGTATATTATCATATCACCTAAAAATAGCAAAATTTGACTTCTTTGTTTCCAACTTGTGTCCCCTTGATCTCATGTGTTGACTTATTACTCTAGCTGGAACTTTAAGTACTATATTGAATAGTGGACAGCCTTGTATTGTTCCTGATTTTAGTGAAATTGCCTTCTTTGAGTTTCTCTCCATTTAATTCACTGTTGTCAATTGGTTTGTTGTACATTGCTTTTATTATGCTTAGATATGTCTCTTGTATCTCTGATCTCTCTTAAACTTTTATCATGAAGGGTTGTTAGATTTTGTCAAAGGCTTTTTTTGTAACTTATGAAGTGATCACATGACATTTTTTTCTTTCAATTTGTTTATATGGTGGGTTTCATTAATAGATTTTTATTTGTTGAACCATCCCTGCATCTCTGGGATGAATCCAACTTGATCAGAGTGAATGATATTTTTGCTGTGTTCTTGAATTCAGTTTGCCAGTATTTTGTTGAGTATTTTTACATCAATGTTCATGAGTGAAATTCGTCAATAATTCTCTTCCTGAGTCTTTATGTAGTTTGGGTATCACGATGACTGTGGCCTCATAGAAAGAATATGGCAATGTACCTTCTGTTTTCATTTTGTGCAGTAATTTGAAGAATATTGTTATTATTTCTTCCTTGAAAGTCTGGTAGAATTCTATACTAAAACTATTCATCCCTGGGCGTTTTTGGTTGGGAGATTTTTGATGACTGCTTCTATTTCCTTAATAGTCTATTAAATTTCTCATCTGATCTCGATTTACTATTGTTAAGTTGTATCTATCAAGAAATTTGTCCATCTCTTTTATGTTTTCAAATTTTGTGGAATATAGGTTTTCAAAGTATGAGTTAATGAGCCTCTGTATTTTGTCCAAGTCTGTTTTTATGTCCCCCTTTTTCATACTGATTTTGTTGACTTGGATATTCTTTCTCTACCTTTTAGTTTGGATAAGGGTTTGTCTATTTTGTTGATTTTCTTGAATAATGAATCTTTGTTTGATTGATTCTTTGTATTATTCTCTTTGTTTCTATTTTATTAATTTTATCCTTCAGTTTGATTATTTCTTGCTATCTACTTGTCTTAGGTATGTCTGCTTTCTTTTGTTCTAGCACTTTCAGGTGTGCTGTTAATATGCTAGTGTGAGATCTCTCCAAATTCTTCACGAAAGCACTTAGTGCTATGAACTTCCCTCTAAGCATCTTTTTCATTGTGTTCCATAAGTTTGGGTATGTTGTGCATTCATTTTAATTGAATTCTAGGAAGTTTTTACCTTCTTTCTTTATTTCTTCCTTGACCCAGTGGTACTCAGTAAAGAGTTGTTCTGTTTCCATGAGTTTGTAAGCTTTCTTTTGTTTCTGTTATTGTTGAAATTTAGCTTTAATTCATGGTGGTCTTATAAGATACAGGGCATTATTTTATAATTTTGTGTCTGTTGAGACTTGCTTTGTGACCAAATATATGGTCAGTTTTGGAGAAAATTCTACAAAGTGCTGAGAATAAGGTATGATCTTTTGTGTTTGAATAAAATGTTCTGTAGATATCTATTAGGTCCCATTGAGTCATAACATCTATTATTTCCATTTTTCTCCATTTAGTTTCTGTCTGAATGACCTGTCCCTTGGTGAGAATGGGATGTTAATGTCTCCCACTGTTATTGTGTGGGGTTCTATATGTGATTAAAGCTTTAGTAATGTCTCTTTTACAAATGTTGGTGCCCTTACATTTGCGGGACAGATGTTCAGAATTGAGACATAATCCTGGTAGATTTTTCCTTACTCACACATTTAAAAATAATAAGAATAAATTTTATAAATTTGAGTAGCCTTTCTATATACCAATGACAAAATATTATAATAAAATCAGAGAAACAATCACATTCATAATATACTTGTACAGACAAACCGCACATACATATGAGAGAGAGAGAGAAAAGAGAAACAGACAGAGAGAGAGAATAAATCTAACCAAAGACATGAAAAACTACAATGAAAATTTTGAGATACTGAAGAAACTCAGAAAGATGTTAGAATATAGAAAGACCTCCCATGCTCATGGATCATAAAATGTAATTTTGTAAAAATGTCCTTTTCTTCCAAAAACAAACTAAAGATCTAACACAATAACAATAAATTTCAAAGGCTATGATTCACAGCCTAAAATAAAACATTAAAAAAATCCAAAAAGGTACAAAAATAGTTAAGGATAGTTCAAACAATCCTAAACAAATAAAATATATGGAAGGCATTGCCACAAGTTATTTTTATAATTGAATTTTATTGAGCTCTACATTTTTCTCTGCTTCCCTCCCTTTCTTTCCCCTCCCCTTCAGCCCTCTCCCAATCTCTCCATGCTCCCAATTTACTCAGGAGATCTTGTTTTTTTCTACTTCCCATGTAGATTAGATGTATATATGTCTCTCTTAGAGTCCTCTTTTATCTCTAGGTTCTCTGAGATTGTGTTTTTAGGCTGGGTTTCTTTGCTTTAAGTCTACAAACCACTTATGAGTGAGTACATATGATAATTGTCTTTCTGGGTTTAGATAACCTGTCTCAAAATGATATTTTCTAGCTCCATCCATTTGTCTGAAAATTGCAAGATGTCATTTTTTTTTTTACTGCTGTGTAGTACTCCATTGTGTAAGTGTACCACATTTTCCTTATCCATCCTTCAGTCGAGGGGCATTTAGGTTGTTTCCAGGTTCTGGCTATGACAAACAATGCTGTTATGAACATATTTGAGCACATGTTCCTGTGGCATAAAATATACCCAAAAGTGTTATTGTTGGGTCTTGAGAAAGGTTGTTTCCTAATTTTCTGAGAAGTCATCATACTGATATCCAAAGGGGCTGTACCAGCTTGCATCCCCTATAGAATTCCAGACACATAGTCAAACAGACAGCCTGGTTAAACTCAGTGAGTCACAAAACAAAAAAACAAAGTCATTAAAGTAGGAAAGAGATTTGTAGGAAGAAGAAGATTTGAAAAGCTTGAAAGGGGAATAAGAAAAATGTAGGGTGAGAATAATTTGAATTCATTATATACCTTAAAAATACACTGTCAAACAACAAATTTAATTAATACAAAAAGAAAATGAATAAAATTAAAAGGAATAAAAAAGAGAAGTTCAAAAGGTGAAAACCAAGATAACTAGATAAACAGTTTTTGCTATAATATTGACAGGATAGTTATAAAAGAAACAAGTTAGAAATATAGAGTTGTAATTCAAATATTTTCATTTCTGGTGAAAACTAATAATGGGCAAAACTAATATAGACTGAACAGCAGCTGCAGAAAGAATATTCATTTAAACAGAGCATGGTGGATGGCCCTGGCATGATGGACATATTTTAGATATGACCATATGGATGTTATTATCTGTAAATCTACATTGTAAAAGTTCATTGAAATAAAGATTTATAAGCACATTTTATTCTTCAAAAATATATCAAAAAAATAAATCATACATAGCTACTAGTATGTTATTGTATGGCCTTAATACTTATAGAGTAAGAAGATTGGAAATTAAGCATTCCATCTAAAATTTTATGAAGGTCATTATATATGCAGCTCATGAGTAGTAAGAGAAACATGAAGTAAAGCCACAGCATCGGAAACATAGTACTAAAAATGAAAGAGAAACACCATAGCAGATATTACAGATGTCTATAGCCTATGGTCTAAAAAATACGACCAATATTTAGCAAAAGGCAAAAGAAAGAATTTAGAAGAGCAGTCCCATGAATAAAAAAGAAATATCAAGTATGAATACAATCATTATAAAAATATGAAAAAATAGTTTTATGAATAAATATTTAACAAATGAACTGAAACATTTATAAAATCATGCTCCTTTTTGAAGAAATCATTCAAAAAATAAAGTCAAAAATAGCATAAACTTTGGCTCCCGTTAGAACCAATGAGATACAATCCACAATTTCACATTGTGCAACCAAGAAAATCATAGGTTGAGATGACTGTGCATGAAGGTTCTAGTAAACCCCTTAGAAATGATTCCCTGCAACCTTATACAAACTTTTCTGGGTGTTCTGTAAGTTCTGAGAAACTAACATGACCTTGATACATTCCAGTGAAAGAAGAGAGAAAAACACAAATTTCTAGGTTATAGTATGTATAAATGAATATACAATGATACTAGTTAACTTGTGACAAATTTTATTTAGTAATGTACAAAAGGTAACTGTTGGTGATCAAGTTAAGTCTAGAAAGAAAATATTAATTTTTTAGAAAATTTGTTAAACTGCATACATTTAAAAAGAAAGATTCTCGCCGGGCGGTGGTGGCGCACGCCTTTAATCCCAGCACTTGGGAGGCAGAGGCAGGCGAATCTCTGTGAGTTCGAGACCAGCCTGGTCTACAAGAGCTAGTTCAAGGACAGGCTCCAAAACCACAGAGAAACCCTGCCTCGAAAAACCAAAACAAAACAAACAAACAAAAAAAAAAAAAGAAAAAAAAGAAAGATTCTCAAACAATGAAGAAAAAATCATACTATTAAACTAACATGGTACCTACCATTCTAACAGCTGGTAAGAAACGTGGAGTGAGAATCCAAAAGGGACTCCCGTCCTTAGAAAGAAATCTTTCTGCTATCTCCCCTCCATGTTGAATCTTATAGAAAGTTATGATAGAAAGCTGAAGGCTCACTGTATTGACAGAGAAGAGCAAAACTTTTCATTATTACAAGCATTCACAAAAAATCAAAATTAGTTTAGAAATTAGGACAATAAGTGACATTGTAACAAAAGTCTCAGGTACAAAAATGTCAGCTAAAAATTGATTGCCTATACCAAAACTATGTAAGTCTTATTTAAAAATTAACCTCCACATAAAATAGGAAGCAATAACTTAACATACCTAAGAACAAATATAACAAAACACATATGATACAAATAATTCTTTAAATGTAGCAATAAATATCCAAATAAGTGAGAGGACATACCATGTTCAGGGAGAAAATTCTATTAATCATTCATACAATGAACTATAAATTCAATTAAATTACAAAGCTTCACAAAATTTGAAAATCTTAGTCTAATAATTTCAGCTTAGAATACCAAATGGTTGCCAGGTGGTGGTGGTACACACCTTGAATCTCAGCACTCAGGAGGCAGAGGCAGTGAACTTGAGACCAGTCTCAACTACAGAGTGAGTTCCAAGTCTTGAAAAAAGCAGAAAGAAAAGAGAGAGAAAGGAAACCAATAGCTAAGCGTCATTAAAACACTGACATTGGTGTGAAATACCATGGGTCCTTTGCCTCCTCTAAATCAGAATTCATTAAAATCCACAGTGGATTAGACTGTGTCATATCTACCCACACATAGCACAGCGAGTGAGCCATATATCAGACCAGAGAACAGAAGTGGCTGCTGCGGAAATGGGATCTTGATTCATGGCAGGGTTTCCATTGCAGAAGAGTGAGCAAATGATGAAAATTTTTAATGTGAACAGTGGGATTCATTATCCATATAGAAATATAAAGTTGTTCACGGGCAAAGTATGCTTTATTAAAAGAAGAATACAATCCTGAAATATTCAGGAAACATAAAAGGGAGCATGTTTATAATATCAAAATTTAGAAGAAAGTTCCGAAGAATGCTAAAACAGGAAAAAAACATAAAGAAAATTCTTATTAAGTCCTTTCATTTTCTTCTTACAAGTAAAACATGACCTGCCTGTGGTGGCAAAGTTTTATGCACCAGAAAAGTCTTTTCGTTTGTGGCATAATTTTCTGTTTCTTGATCCTTTCACTAGATAATGTTCTTAATTTTTTGCACTTTTCTGTGCTTGGTAAGTTTGTTTGTGACAAGATTCTCCATATATATCTGATGGCTGCCTTGAACTCACAGGCCTCTACCTTCTACCTCTGTAGTTCTAGGCTCAGTAGTTTATGCTACCACAGGCAGGTCATGTTCAAACTTGTAAAAAAAAAAAGGTGAAAGAACTTATTAAGAATTTTCTTTATATTTTGTCCTGTTTAAGCGTTCTTCAGACTTCCCTCTAAATTTTGAACTGCCAGCTAAACATAGGGCCTGAGGTTGCTGCCAAGGACCATGTCTGGGTTCATGGTACACCTGTAACCAGGGTCTGTGTATCATGATGTCTATGGTCCGTGTTGCCACCAAGAGCCATGCAGATGCCAGGGGTCAGGGCTGCCCCTAGGACAATGTTAATGTTCAAAGGTTGCACTGCTGATGATAAAATAAAGATCTAGTGGCCTGTCTTGCCATCGGGGTCATGGTGTAGAATGGGCTGGGCTGCTACCAAGAGTCATATCTGGTCTGTGGACCTACTGCAGCCACAGTCTCTGATGATGTCCATGGCTCCTGTTACCACCAAAGGCAGTGATGGTAAGGTTGCACAGAGTGGGTTCTGTGCCTCACAGGCTGCAGTACTAGGGATAAATGGCCCTGCAACTTACCAGCCACAGCACTTAGGAGAGCAGCCCCTACAACTTGCACGGGCAATACAGTTAAGCCAAGCCCATTGTGGGATTGCAGGTAAGCCAGCCTTAAAGGTGTGAGAATGGGAGAGCTAGCCCCACTATCTGTCTGTCATGTGGTGGCACGGGCAAGGGAGATATGCCCCCACACCCTTGGTCCCTCCCCCTGCCCCTTGACACCAAATTCAGGTGGAAAATCTGGTCCTGGAGTCACAAGAGTGGGAGAGATGTGCTCTCTCACCAACTGTAGCACTTGAGAGAGGAGGCCTTGCAACCTACCTAGGAAAAACAGTAGAGTTGACCCCGGTGGTGTGGGGGGAAGTAAAAAGGGCCTGAGGTCATGAGAGTAGAACTGACCCCAATCCTTGCTGCCTGCTGCATTGGGTGAGCTAGCTATGGTAGTGCTGGAGAGATTGCTCAGGTGGTAATGGAGCACCAATCAACCCACTACCAGCCAGGCTCCCAATCAGGGCTATAAGTTAACCCCCCTCAACATTCACCTCATCTATGACCTGCTAGAGCATATAAAAGTGCTGGATCCTGCAGATCCAAAGCTTCAGGATCTCCATGATACAAGGCAACAACAGGCTATCCAAGGATTCCCAGTGACGGAGGAGTATTAATAATATAGCACTATGGAGAAACCCTGCCTCGAAAATCCAAATAATAATAATAATAATATAGCAGAAGTCAGAGGCCTTGAACCAGACCAATGATTTATACCAATGAATATTTGCAAGATGTATGGACTAAAGGGTGTACTGTGACTCACTGGGCCACACTACAGCTTCCACACAAGATCTTGTTTTGTTTGGGTTTTGATTTTTATGTTTGTTTTGAAGATATTTGTTTGTTTGTATTTTTGGTTTTTTATTCCTTTTAAATTTTATTTTATTTTGTAAGTGAGGTTGCAAGGGCAGGCAGTAGTCGATGTGGTAGTTAGTGATACCCTTCTATATATGTATTGCTTTTATTGGTTGATGAATAAAGCTGTTTTGGGCAATGACTTAGCAGAGCAAAGTCAACCGGGAAATCTGGACAGAGATATATAGAGAAAATAGGCAGAGTCAAAGAGATACCATGTAGCTGCCAAAGGAGAAAGTTGTCCAGAACTTTTACCAGTAAGCCACAACTTCATGGCAATACACATATTGTTAGAAATTAGTTAATTCAAGATGTACGAGCTAACTATAAATATGCCTGAGTCATTGACCAAGCAATTCTTTAATTAATAGAGTTTCTGTGTGATTATTTGAGTCTGGGTGGTCAGGAACAAATGATCAGTCTCTGTTTAAAAATGCCATCACCTGTGGGCCAACTAAATACTCTTAAAACCTGAGAGAGCTTGGGAAGAAATTCTGGACACTAAAGAACAGAGTTAAGTGGGGCTTCTTGGTAGCAGCATTTTCTCGGATCGGCTCTTTTTGCCAGAGGCAGATAGAGGCATGATTCCTTAAAGAGAAGGCTTCCTGACTCAGCATCATTAGCAAAAACTGTGTAGCCATCTTCCTGGTTCATGCTGGTGTGGCTACAGGGCACTTAAATGGGGTCTGTGAGCAGCATGTTAGAAATTGCTTAATAGTGAGATCAGCTGCATCCCTGGAGTTGGAGTGGTAAGAATGCCTCCTCCATGTTTGACTGGGTGGAGGAGCAAGCAGGCAGGGCCACAGAGTTGGTTCTAGCCATAACCCACTTAGAATTAAAAAATACGCTGTTGGTTAGAAAATAATTACAGACACATAATAAAGACAGGTTCAGATAAAAAAGAAGACTTCTGAATGGGTCACAGTATTGGATAAATGTACATAGGCTTGGGAGAAGAAAAAGATTATAGACAGTTATAAAAAGAAATGTTTTTAAAAATAAAACAAAGTCTTTAAAGAGACAATAAAAGTGATATAAAAGAGGCCATTTCACTAAGGCTACCAACCCAGAGCAGTGAGTCCCTGACTAGAGGGCAGGCCTCAAGGTCCCCGCCAGGGAAAGCGGGCCCCCGCTGCTGGGGCTGCAGTCTCTGCTGTGATCTGCTGGACCTGCTCTGCCTGCGCCCTACTTCCCTTAGTCCCTGGCTCATTGGGGCATCCAGGAGTTCCTGTGTAGGTGCCAAGAAGTTTCATCGGGACGGGTGAGTGTGTGCTATCCTGGGGCGGACTGTCCAGGTAGAGAGCACAAACACCCCTCCCCCAGCTCCTGCTGCAGGGCTTTCTCTCCTACACACCCGCCCCCACCCCCACCCCCAAGCCTGCCTTGTCTGCAAGGTCCTTAGCTGTGGAACAGTTTCCTGCCATTTCACTAAGGCTACCAACCCAGAGCAGTGAGTCCCTGACTAGAGGGCAGGCCTCAAGGTCCCCGCCAGGGAAAGCGGGCCCCCGCTGCTGGGGCTGCAGTTTCTGCTGTGATCTGCTGGACCTGCTCTGCCTGCGCCCTACTTCCCTTAGTCCCTGGCTCATTGGGGCATCCAGGAGTTCCTGTGTAGGTGCCGAGAAGTTTCATCGGGACGGGTGAGTGTGTACTATCCTGGGGCGGACGGTCCCGGTAGAGAGCACAAACGCCCCTACACTAAGGCTACCCAACCAGAGCAGTGAGTGCCTGCCTAGCGGACAGGCCTCAGCAACCCCCGAAAGGGAGCGCAGGCACCTCCAGCTTGTACTGCAGTGTCGCCTGTGTTCTACTGGACCCTGCCTGACCCCTTGCATTCGGCCTTCTTTACGCGGGTCATTGGAATACCACGCATCCATGTTTTGGTGTTGAGGAGTTCATCTGGAAGGGAACGGTTCCTGCCCCTACACTGAGGAGATACACCTAGAGAGTTAGTCACAGCAAAGACTGGTCCAAGACATCAGGCCTCTCCTGGCTCCATTTGAAGGAAAAGATGGGCAGGCGCCAATGCAAGAATTACCCCAACAACTTGAAAGGCAACGTGACATCACCAAGATCCAGGAATCCCGAAATGAGAAGTCTACACCCTAATCCAGAAGAATTAGAAGAATTCGACTCAAAAGTGAATTTTATGAAAATAATAGAGGACCTTAAACAGGAGGTGAAAAACTGCCGCAACCAATTAGAGATTACAAACAAAAAGGTAGAGGAAATGAATAAATATCTCAAAGATACCCAAGAAAACCAAGAGAAACAAGAAAAAGTAATCAAACAGGTAAGGGAAACGGTTCAAGACTTGAAGAATGAAGTGGAAGTAATAAAGAAAACACAAACCGAGGGAAGGATGGAGATGGAAAATTTGAATAAACGAACAGGAACTACAGAAACAAGTACCACCAACAGATTACAAGAGATAGAAGAAAGAATCTCAGACACTGAAGATACCATAGAGAAAATGAACACTCTCATCAAAGAAAACAGCATAACCAACAAATTCTCATCACAAAACATTCAGGAAATCTGGGACACAATAAAAAGACCAAACCTAAGAATAATAGGGATAGAAGAAGGTGAAGAAGTACAACTCAATGGTCCAGAAAATATATTTAATAAAATTATAGAAGAAAACTTTCCCAACCTTAAGAAAGATATTCCTTTGAAGGTCCAAGAAGCATACAGAACACCAAATCGACTGGATCAAAAAAAAACATCTCCTGTCATATAATAATCAAAACACAAAACATACAGAATAAAGAAAGAATATTAAGAGCTGCAAAGGAAAAAGGTCAAGTTACCTATAAAGGTAAACCTATCAGACTTACACCTGATTTCTCTATGGAAACCATGAAAGCCAGAAGGTCCTGGATAGATATACTGCAGAAACTACGAGACCATGGATGCAATCCCAGACTACTATACCCAGCCAAGCTTTCGTTCACTATAAATGGAGAAAACAAAGTTTTCCAGGATAAAAACAAATTTAAACAATACGTAGCCACAAATCCAGCCCTTCAGAAAGTAATTGAAGGAAAATCACAAACCAAGGAGTCCAACAATGCCCACAATAACTCAGACATCTAATGACCCTTCACCAGCACAACTTGAAGAAGGGAAACACACAAACTCTACTACCAAAGGAAAGAAAGAAAGGAAGGAAAAATGACCGGAGTTAACAACCACTGGTCATTAATATCACTTAATATCAATGGACTCAACTCACCTATAAAGAGGCACAGGCTAAGAGATTGGATACGAAAACAGGACCCAACATTCTGCTGCTTACAAGAAACACACCTCAACCACAAAGACAGACATCTACTCAGAGTAAAGGGCTGGGAAAAGGTTTATCAAGCAAACGGACCTAAGAAAGAAGCAGGTGTGGCCATACTAATTTCTAAGAAAGTTGACTTCAAACTAAAATCAATCAAAAGAGATGGAGATGGACATTTTTTACTCATAACAGGAACAATTCACCAGGATGAAATCTCAATCCTGAATATATATGCCCCTAAGAGAGCACCCACTTATGTAAAAGAAACGTTACTAAAACTCAAGGCAGTCATCAAACCACACACACTAATAGTAGGAGATTTCAACACTCCTCTCTCACCAATGGACAGGTCAATCAGACAGAAACCTAACAGAGAAATAAGAGGATTAAGGGAGGTAATGAATCAAATGGACTTAACAGACATCTATAGAACATTCCACCCAAATAGGAAAGAATATACCTTCTTCTCTGCAGCTCATGGAACCTTCTCGAAAATAGACCACATACTCGGTAACAAAGCAAACTTACACAGTCACAAAAAAATATCGGTAACCACCTGTGTCTTATCAGATCACCATGGATTAAAGTTAGAATTCAACAACAATGCTATCCCCAGAAAGCCTATGA